>NC_040914.2:67276121-68578621 GCF_004126475.2 Phyllostomus discolor
ACGTGCCAGCCCCACGAGGCTGTTCTTCGGGCTTCCAGGTCTAACACCGCAAATGCTGTCGGAGAGGTAGGTGGCAGCTGCTTTCTGCGACGGCTGCCTGTGACAGCTCAGTGCTCTCTGTGGGCTTCCTCGGTTGCCTAGCAAACGATTTTGTTCTACCTAGTTAACAATTCTTTAAGCCACTTTTGTCGCTATTGAAACAACTGATGGGACTTCTGTCTCCTCCCTGGACCTCGACTGGCACAACAATAATTTTTACATCACAGCCCTGTCACAAGGACCACATTCGCTCCCTTTACCATTGGCATTATTCATTATCTCTACTGCAGGGACGCGCTGGGGACTGTCACAGGCTGTGGATACAGAGCGCTCGTCGATCAAGACAGAAAATGATGCTGCAGAATCAAACTGCATTTCGCTTAACCGTGCTGGGCGCCACACAGAACTCTGAAGTTTAAAGACCCTCCTGGTTCTAACTCCGGCCAGAACACTTGTGGTCTGGCCTTCGGAAAATAAAGCACATTATGGCACATGGCGGCATAACCAGGGAATATAAAAATCCAGTCTCCGAGGCACTGGAGACACAGACATACCAGGGAAGGAGCATCCTCCCCGGGATGTGCCACCACGCTGTTTGGCTGCAGATAGCTCTCCATTCCAGTGAGAATTTTGCCTTTATTGGGCAGCGAGCTTCTTGCCTTTATTTGCCCCTGGCTCTTCCTTTAGCTCATTGAAATGTCACAAAGGAGGAGACAAATTGGAAAGAATTCCAAGAAGTTCACAAAAAATGATCCAGAGCCATGCAAGGGCAGAGTAATGAGGAGAGACTGCAGTGTATTTTTCAATGAGGTGCAATTGTGACACCTAAAAATAAGTGAGGCAGAAAAAGGAAAAATAATCATAGGGAAGATAATATATAATAATTACTGAAAAAGAGCATGCTTCAAATAATGGGATACAAGCAAAGCAAGAATAACTTGAGCTGATTATAGAGACTCAATTTCTCACTTTGGGGTGAGAGGACTGTTATCATTTAAAATTCACAGCCCTGAAAAAAAAGGACGGACGAAACATGTAATTATTATCTGCCAACTGTGCAGTTCAAATGGTGCGGCAGCGTTTGCCCATTTCTGATCTGCAGAGTTCTGCACGTGCCACCAGCTACCCAACCCCGTCACTTCTCTTTAATTAAAGTCCTCAGGAAAGTCCTGCAAATCTGGGAAACGTCTGTAATATTCTTCCTAACAGGCACCGGTAAGTGCCACATAAAATATTATAACCGCAAAACGTTGAAATTTGAGATCTCCATAGGTAACCGATTTCATTGTTTTTCATTTAACAAACAAACAAACCTCAAAGGAAAATCAGAGTATTGTATTTTGTGTGTGACAGGTAATCCTTGATATTAAAAGGTAAACTTGGCTGTGTTACAGCGGTTAACATGGGTATGCTTACACTCAATAGCAAAAGCCAATAGATTATTTGGTGGTAATCGGGCCATAAATGATCAACATTAGAAGGGAACAGAACAGGCATTTTGTCCAGATATTCTCAGGCTCACTAATAAATTGGCTGCAAAACATTTCCTTATGTTCCTCTTCGGTCAACCCTTCTCTCGTATTTAAGGGTCTGTACTTAAGTTAATCACCGTTGCTGGTCCTCACCAGAGACGTTGATTGTCTTTATATATGAAATAACCTTTTAGTGCTACGTCTTCAGAGCTCCCTGTCATGTCCAGCAGACAAGGTCCTCTTTGTTGCCAAGAGAAAGGAGTCTGCTACCGGTTTGAGTTAAATATCAGGTCACCGTATTTGATTGACAATACAGTTTCTCAGAGGAGCATGTTTGGGTTTTTTTTGTTCTTTATCCCTCTGCCGTATTTTGTCCATTCTCCAAAAGGTTCTGGATCTGAGGTTGTATGTCTTCCTTGACTAGAGAAGAAACTTTTCCAGAAACAATAAAATATACATAGGATGTAATTTTTTGATGTCTGTTTTATAGTTATATTGTTAAATTAAAAAACCTCTTTGCATAACATTTAAAAATCGGTCGAGAAAATAGATCTTAAAAACAGACTGATCACGGAGAGCAAAGCTCACTCTAGATTTACAGTCTCACCAGGACGACTAATCTTAAAAATCTCTCAGATTTGGGGGGAACTTATTTCTGTCTCGTTAGTTGCCTTCTAGGCCCGTGGACGGCCCTCTGGCCCTGATTTGGTTAAGCTCAGACGTGCAGCCTTCAGTCTCATGAAGCAGGAAAGCCTGTTTTCCAAGCGGTGGCTCTTGCGGGCTCTGAGGGTGATGTAGGCACTGTGGCTGAGTCATCAACTGCTGTTGCTGCCCGGGCTGGTGTCACTCTTCTCTCTCACTGCCCGTGTGAACTGTACATGTGCTCATGTGATCAAAACGTTCCCGCAGCATAAGGGAGGTTGGGAAGCTAACTCTTCTACCCCATGGGAGGAAAATAAGGCCCAGAGTCCTTTAATGAATTATTAAAGCCCTACCACATGTTGCGAACTACGTGTGATGATAATGACATAGTAGGTACTGGGTATTTGATATACGTCAGTCACTAGATTCAGGGCCGCCTGTGTATTATGAGATTTAATTCTCACATTAGTTATGTGAGAAAGACATCATTATCCTCATTTTACAGAAAACTGTGGCACAGATGAATGATATAATTCATTTTGGGTCTCACCTCTAGAATGTGGAGACATTAGAAGTCAGATGGCTGAACCTCCGAGATTAGATTCTTAACCACTGTAATATACTTATTTATAGCTGGTTCAACAAATAGTTAAGAGATGGGGGCAGCACAAAGCACAACGTCAGGGACTCAGATGAGAATGTATTTTTGTTTTTGTTCTCCTGAAGGTCACAGTCTGATACAGGGGCTGGCAAACCTTTTCTATCAAGGTCCAGATAAATATTTTAATCTTAGTGGGCTATATAATCTTTGTCATGACTACTCGGTGTTGCTACTGAATGTGGCATGAAATCAGCCAGAGACATTATGTAAATGAATGGATATGGCTGTGATCCAATAAAACTTTATTTTAAAGAACAAGCTGAGGGCCGATTTAGCTTACCAGTCCCTGCTGAGATGGAATAATCAGTTACATAAGCATGTCACACAAGCCATACATCCTTAGGGCTGGATACACGGACTACTGCAGAGGCGCAGAGAGAGGAGCGAGATCTCCTGCCTGAGGTGTTCGGGGGAAGAAACAGTAGAGCAATACATTTCATAATTAGTAAAATAACATTAATTGCATAAGAAGGTAAGGAATCTCCAGGCAGAGATGACAATGTAAGCAAAATCTTAGAGGCAGGACATTAGAGAGAAAGTAAATAGATCAGCAAGACTGAACGGAGCACAGGTCCTTGCTGAACAGTAGTACGAGAGGAAAATAGAGAGGCAGATGCAGTCAAGGGGCAGTTTACAGCAGGCCCATGGCAGAGTGCTAAGGAATTTGAATTTTAGATTCCTTAAAATTTCTTCAAACAGAAGGAAAGAGATTGAAAACTCTTTAAAAGAGTGATAGCATCATTAGACTTATTTTTTAAAGAAATATGTAATTCTGCAGGATTTCTTCCAAGAGAAAAATATGATAGAATGTATTTAAAAGCACCTCCTTTAATAAACAAATGCCCCCCCCCCCAGCTCCTTTGTATTGGACACATCCAAGGTTTAGTTCACAAGTTAACTTCAAGAGATACACTAATATCTGTAGGAAGAAACTAAAAACAACATAAGAGCCATGTTCAGTTTTGTGACTTGTGATGGTACTACAGCATTTTAAATGCCCTCAAGCTATACTTTTTGTTTAATTCATCTTTGTACTCTTGGATTCATATGTGGCTTTTGTGTTGTTCATGAATGGGAAATTTGTTTAATAATCTTCCTCTGTTCCAGTTCAAATAGAAATATTTAACAGAAATTATATTTACAAGAAGCCTACCTTGTGCCACCATTTAAAAATCTATTTTACATCACGGTTATTTATTTCGGTACATTACGCTTATGTTTTGCTCCAGGTTCACCTCCAGTGTAATCCCAACTAGAACTCTGGTGTATGAAGGGCATGGACCCAAAAGCAATGACCTAGAGGTTAGGACACATGAGGCCTCTTTAGACCCTGCTGCCGGTCAGGTATTTCACCTCAAATTTCTAATTCCCTAACCAAAAAGCTGATCACAGGCATCAGAATATTTCAAAAAGCAAAGATAGCTTCTGTCAGTAAAAAGTAATTGGCAAATTGAATCGTAGTTTTATAGTTTTCCTTCCAGTTTTAAATGTTTGACTTTGCTAAGTTTTCATTTCACTAGTAGGCAACGTCTTGAGAGAGAGAGAGAATATGAATTTCCAAATGAAAACTTGGAAATTAAAGCAAGAGCCCTCTGTGAGCTGGTGCTCTAATGGGAGGTGGGGAAGATTAATGTCTTCTGAAACAACGTATGAAACGGTCAATGGAACCCATGACAGAGTTCTTAGATCCCCCATGGCTCCCAGTAGTGCAATACAATATGTGAATATTTGAAATAGATCTAACATAAATCATGCTGGGTTTTTTAAACCTTCTGGTTAAAATAGTTGTTCCCTCGTATCATTAACTACGGCTTAAGTTACCTTCAATTTAAGCCCCGCGCCGCCTTGCCGCCTAGGCCTTGGCAGAGACAAAGACAACACCGCTGAAAATGTCACAGTGCAATAATATAATTACATACAGCCATTTGCACAACGGGATCCCCAGCCTGAACCAGTTATTAATTGTTCTGAAAAGATCCTTCTTTCCCAGCACAGGTGCAGTAATGTCATGGAAAAAACCTCCTTTAGTCTGTTAAAATAGATTTTTAAAATGCTAAATCAACCTTGCACTCCAGAAATAATCCTTTGGCTGTATCTCTGGATTCAAATTGCTAATATTTCATCAAGGATGTTTGTGGCTGCGTTTATAAGAGATAGTAATCTTAATTTTCTTCTCTCGTAATGTGTTTGATATCAGAGTGTTGCCGGCCTCGTGAATCAGGTGGGGAAGTCTTCCCTTCTCTAGTTTCTGAGGGGGGATTTGTTCAATTGCTGTTCTTTCTTGCTTCAGTGTTTGACAGAATTTAACCAGTAAGACTACCTCTGGAATATGCACGTTGGTGCACATGTGTGTATTTGAAGGTTTTTTGCAAAAAAAATTCAATTTATTGTGTGTGTGTGTGTTCAGATTTTCTATTTCATTTCGTCAGTTGGGCAAGTTCTAGATTTTATCACTGTTTCAATTTAAACTAGGTTTTTAGATTTATTGACATAAAAATGTAATATTCATTTGCTATCTTTTTAATGTCTGTACAATCTATAGCGATATCTCTTCTTTTATCCACAATATTGATAGTTCGTATTCTTTCTCTTCTGCACAACGCTTCTGAAATGAGTTTCCATTAGAAAATTAAGGCCAAAAATACCCATTGAATGGAACGAATTAACTTATCTACGCACTGGAACGACAGCGACTGTGACACATCTTTGGGGCAATTAAGAGAATGGTCCCTACAGGGAAGTTTCCTCAGTAGAGACTCCCCTAGGAGTGTCATGTTTTTCCTTCACTCACCACAGTCTGCGCGTCATATAAAATGCAAAGGCACGGTGGCAGTTGAGTCCCACTTACCCCATGCCACTTGTGGTGGTGTCACACACATTCCTCCAAATGCATTATGATCTCAGTAGGTGTTTTCTCCTTTAAACATTTATGCTTTCTTTTTAAAAATTAAGAGAGTAAAATATTTTGTGCTTCCCTGCATATTTACAATTTCTGGTGCTTTCCGTTCCTCTACAGCGTCACTAGCTTCCATCTTCTGCCACTTTCCTTTGCCCAGAAGAACCTCAGCATTTCTTGTAATGCCAATCTAACTTAAAACCTCCCAATTTTTATTTATCTGAATGTGTCTCTATTTCACCTTCAGTTTCTAAGGAGGTTGTCAGAATATGAAACATTTAGATGGACCGTTATTTTCTTGAAGCACTTGGAAAATGTCACATTGCCTTCTGGCTTCCTCTGATGAGAAATCAGTTATCATTTGTATGATGGTTCCCTCATGTAATGTGTCATTTTCTTTGCTGCCCTTGCCGCTTCCTGTACACCATTTGTTTTTAGCATTTTGACTATATTGTGCTTATTCATCCTGTTTGATGTTTGCTGAGCATATCTGGGCCTATACTTTTATGTTTTTCACCAAATTTTGAGAATTTAGACATTGTTTTCTCAAATATTTTTTGTCCCATTCTTTTCTCCTTCTCTGGGGATCAAATCACACACATGCTAGCACTTGGCATGTCCCATGAGTCTGTTCATTTCTTTCATCTTCCTTCTCACTGTTCTTCAAAATAGATCATTTCTTTGTTATAGCTACACATTCACTGACCCATTCTTCTGCTATCTTCAATATGCTGTTCGTCCATCCAGGAAATTGTTCATCTCACATGCTCACTTTTAAGTTATAGAGTTATTCAATTCTATTCTGTAGTTTGTAACTCCCTGCTTGAATTTTTCTAATCCATCATGATGACTTTAATTCCCTTTAAGTTCTTGAAACATACTTATAATACATATTTTAAAATTCTTGTGTATTGACTACAATACCTGAGTTATTCTGAGTTGTCTTTAGACATCATATTTTTCTTACTTTTGAGTCACATTTTCCTATTTTTTACATGACTGTTTTTTATTGTATCCAAGAAGTGTGTGATATGTTATAGAATCTGTTATCTTTCCTTGAACTGTCTGTTGATTTTTGATTTAGCAGACAGTGAACTCGGCTGGACTCAAACTTCAAACTCCGTCTCTCTGAGATAAACAGCCGCTCACATCTCTGCTCAGTGCTTTCAGCCTTTCAGCTGTTGTTTCTCAGGAGGGACTTTGACAACTTCCCTGAACACAACCAAGTTCAAGGCTCAGGCAAGGACTGAGGGGCTTTCTCTTTCTGTAGCTTCCTTGTCTATGAGATTCCTCCCCTCACATCCTAGCCCCAGGGAGCCCGAGACTCCATTTCTCCGACTATGTACCCATAAGACTGTGATTTTCTTCTGGAGTTCTTGGTCCCACACAAAACAAGCAGCAGAACAAATCACATTTAGGACGTTTTTCCCCCCAGAGATCAGTTACCCTACTGTTTCTGACTGCCTTTGGTCGCTCTCTAGTACTTTCAAAGATTATTTTCTTACAGTGGTTTAGACTAGGCGCTGCTATCTGCTGGGGGGTCAGGCTGATACAAACTACTCTGCCATCACTGGGCGCCATTCACATGCTTTTCAGCCCCAAGTGTCATGTGAGGAGGTGAAAGACACAGACTCCATTTTTAAGCCTTGCACATCGTAGGAGCTCAGAGGATATCTGTTGGGTGAACTTGGGTCAGCCTAAACAGTCTTTTAAAATTTTTTTTCAACTTTCTGATTAAAAAATAAGATTTTCTACCTCAAACCCCAGTTATCTTCCTTCACTCTAGTCTGTTCTGTTTCTCTTGCCTGTATTATTTTAATAGCTTCCACCTGTCATTCTTCCGCTAACATCAGCTCACTAATGAGTCTTTCACAATGACTAATTTATTTCTCTACAAACCACAATGATCATCTTCAGTTTCACCTCTAATAATATCTTTGGTAACCTTCGTCAGAATTTTGAAAACCTAATTTTTAAACTTAGCAAGTCATTTATTACCTCCTAAATTCTGACTCCAAATTAATTTTCACTCTTTTTTGCCTCATCCACCCTGAATTCAAGCCACGCCATTCTAATTCATTCAACATATCCTGTATCCTTCTCACTCCACATCTTCCCTCATTATTTTCTACTTGCCAAGTATGCTAATCTTCTCCAGTTAAAAATAACATTTCCCCTGTACAGCTTTAGAATTAATCACACCAGGGACTGAATAGCACTTTTGAGCCATTATTATGCTCCTTTATCATATTTATCTTCTGTCTTGCAGCTCAGCAAAATGATCCTCCCACCTTTATAAGCATGTTGTAGGAAGAAAGTATGTTTTATTAATTTGTGTTTCAAGTATAGAGCTGACCATATGGTAGTGGTAATTCTCTGGTGCAACTCCAAAAGCAAAACCATTCACATAATTGGACCACCCAGAGTCAAATGGAGGTGTCTCTTCCCCATCCAGTTTGGAGAACACATCTGGGTCGTCACATTGCATGCTCAGCAAAGGTCTGCGGAATACAATTAAAACTAGTTAAACTATATTTTAATAAAACTGAATGGGGCATGATGACCTCCCTCTATGTCCTTCATCTATCATGTTATCAGGTCCTACACACCTGATAGTCTATGAATTATGACTGTGCTCTTTACCGTCTCATGGTTTACCGAGTTCACAATGTGAAAGATGAAAGCAGAGACAGCACAGTTTCGCTGCCGGTTTGTCTCCCTCTCATGCCAAGCATCAGTTCGGCTAAAGGAAGGGCTACGTTTCCTGTTTGCATCTGGTCCTACCTACACACGCAGTTCAGCATATTTTCCCAGCCGAAAATCACCTAGGGTTGGGAAGAGCTTTCAAAGTAAAACCTGTGGGACTGGGGAGGAAATTGATGTTTCACTGGAAGAAAAAGAAGGCATCACCCACACCTTTCATCCTTCTGCCACCAACAAGTGAAAGTGGGAAAGTATAAAGCATCAAAGTGCATTTTCTCAGCCTCCTTTGCAGTGGGCCGTGGACATGAACCTGTCTTTTTCCTACAGGAATAGGACGAATAGCCCATCTCCCTGATGAAAGGGAGAGACGAATCTGGTGTCCCCCGCTCGGTCCTTTCACCTGTAGAGGCGGACAGAACACCTGCAGCAGCAGCACCTACTTTGCAAACATAAGATCTGTACACCTGAAGCCTATATAATTTTATTAACCAACATCCCCCCAATAAATCCAATTTAAAAAAGACAACACCAAACAAACAAAGGAGTGTCAGCTCTTACACGATGTAACTGTTGAACCAACTCCAGAACTTCGTACTTTGGAACTTCTTGTTATGCAAGAAAATTAAGCCTCTCTTTGCTTAATTGATCATATTCAGGTTTTCTGTCACTTGGAGCCAATATACACTTCGATAGCCATCCTCAAAAAGCCCAGAGACAACACATGCTGCCGTGAGTGTGGGAGAAGGAAAGCTTTGTGTGCTGTTGATGAGATCGTAAAGTGATGCAGCCACTACGGAAAACAGTAAGGAGAATCTCCCCAAAATAAAAATTAGACCTACCATACGATCTGGCAAGTCCACCTCTGGGAATACATCCAAAGAAAATAAAACCCTAACTCAAAAAGACATCCATACCCCGCCCCCCATTAACTGCAGCATTACTTATAGCGGTCAAGACATAGAAACAACTTAGGCATCCATCCACGATGAACGGATAAAGAAGTTACAGCGTAGAGGAATGTTAGTCAGCCTAAAAATGAGGAAATCCTACCCTTTGCAACAATGTGGATAGACCTTGAAGACATTATGCAAAGTGAAGTAAGTCAGAGAAATACAAATAATGTAAGATCTCACATGTGAAATTTAAGAAAAACAAAACAAAACCCCAAACTCAGAGAAAAAGAGATCAGGCTTATTAAGAGCTAGTCCTAAGAGCTTTCATCACAAGAAGAGAAACCTTTCCCTTTTTTCCCCTTCTCTTCCTTCCTTTGATTGCATCTGGATGAGAAGATGGACATTAGCTGACCCTATTGTGGTAATCATTTCATGATGCATGTAAATCAAACTACAACACTGTACATCTTAAACTTATACAGAGATTCATGTCAATTATTTTTCAATAAAACTGTTAAAATTTTCAAAGAACTGTGTACTAACATTTTGAATTTAATGTATGTAAATTATACCTTAATTTTTTAAAATCTATTTCTAAGTGAAATGTGACCTAGCAGTACAGAAGTTATCCCAAACACTGTCCTCAGCTCTTCAGTTTTTTTTTTTAAGTTAATCCTTATGGTAACATTTCACACCTCCAACTTTGCGTTGGATACACTGAGACTTAGGAAAGGCAGTGATGGAGTGAGTGGTCAAGAGTGCGGACTTGAATATCAAACACAACTTCGCCATTTCTAACTTAAACTTTAAACTTTAGCTTCCTAGTCTGGAAAGCAAGAATAAAAGAAGTCCCCATTTACAAGGCAGTGTGGGGGATTAGGTAAGATAATGCAAGTAAAGTGCTTAAAATAAGTACCTAATGCATAGTAAGTGATGAAGAAATATTATCCATTGTCATTATTTTGCTGTTATTATTTTATACTTGTATATTTCATTATCAGCATATGTAACAGAAATAGGAAGTGATGGAGAGTTACTGATCAGAAAATGATAATATCAATCAATAAATAATCAATGACACAAGATTCAAAACCAAGCTTCTTTAATCCCTATACTCATGCTTTGTGTTTGCCACTATATAAGGATATCCAGATAGCTACAATTTCTCCAAGGAGCCATAGGGAACCAATTTGCACTCTGCTGTGACATTTTACATTTCTATAACCATGATTTCTGGGAGCTCAGAAAACGGTAGGATGACACCTTAAATCTATAAGTATGTGCATCTTCCAGTGTGCTCTGATTTCTTTCTTTTTTTATGATTTAAAAAATGTAATTTAAAAGTTAAACTTAAAAATGCCTTAGTTCCATATAAAAAAGAAAACATGCCCCTAACACAACTATTTAGAACTTAAACATATATGTAATCCAGAGAAACTTTTTAAAAATCAGAACACGCCTTAAACGCACTAAAAATTCCTCTTTGTAAAAGGACTCATGGACATGAACAGCAGGGTGGTGACTGCTGGGTGGAGGGGGATGAAAGGGGCCTAAATGGTCATGGAAAAAGTATAATGAAGATTATATATTTAAAAAATAATAAAAATAAAAATTCCTCTTTGCATGCCTAAACGCATTGACAATGCACACCCAGGCATGTCCGGCACAGCCCAGGCCAGCTGCTGGGAAGGTGGAGCTGCCCGCTCTGGATGTGGGTGGTGAGCACCCCGGGTTCAGGGGAATGAGATTCGCCAGGTGCCTGAGTCTGCCACGGAGGCTGGCAGCAGACAGGGTGACAGCGACGGCACATCGTGCGCTTCCTGTCTACAGATGAAGCTGCCTACAAGCTTGCTATTAAACCTTTGAAGAGCGTATATTACAATACTTCATTTCACTCAGTGTGAAAGTAACAACTAAACTACAATTAACTAGAATTTCAAATAACATTAACCATCCTGTCAGGAACACCGCAGCCAACACTCGCTAACAGGCTTTTTTAGAGGAGAAGCTTCCTGTTCAGTGCTCGTTAAATCCAGTGGCGCCTCAGAAGCAGCTCAGCTTCTCGGGCAGAATGTTCTGGAGTTCTTTGAATTAGAATATTCGGGCATGTCTTTCCCCTTAGATTTCTAAAAAGATGATTCAAAGGGGAATAAATTAAATGACATCAATAAATCGTGATGCTTCCTCTGACCAATTAAAGTGCCATCTGTTTAGCTCCTTCATAGAATTCCCCAAATGAAGTCACCTTACAGTTGATTTATGCCATCAGGGGAGCTTTACACCAAAAAGAAACCACAAGTTTCTTTTCTTCTGGTTGAAGAAATGTTTTCAGTGTGAAAGGCAAACTTTCGAAAGGCTGACTAGATGGCATGGCCCTTTTGAGAAGCTCTGATTTCTAAAAGACCTCCAAGATCTAGTCCGCAGAGAAAGGGTTTAACTTAGTTTTATGTCTGTTGAAAAGAAATGGAAAAATCTAAATACAAGTCATGAATCAGTCCTACCCAGCTTACCTGGAGAATAAAGGGTACGTGACAGATGCTTATAAGAAGAGTTGGAAGGAAAGAACAGCACCCGACTGTGAATCTAAATACAGGGGTGGTTCTTAGCTTTGCAGCAATGTCAGGACGGGGTTTGCATGTGAACTTCCGCATAAGCCATATGACCTTGGGCAGGTCCCTTAGCTTCCAGGAAGCTCACGTTAAGTAGGGACGGCTGCCTACTCCCTGAAGTCCTGAAAGGGTCGATGGGAATCCCACAGTGCAGGGCCTGGCTCATAGGGTGGGCTCAAAATGAGCATTCTTAGCACAAGTGCAATTAAATAAAAACCAATGAAAACTATTAATTTATTCACACACACCCTTTACTAAGTGTAGATTGCCAGAATCTATGAAGTGAGAAATAAACTATAATTCTTAGTAAAGATTCCCCAGGCTGTATGTATGAATATAATTAAGTGTATTCGCGTACACGGACTGCTTCCCTTCCTGAGAGTACCTCACACGGCAGAGAACGGATTGGCCTTTACTATTGTCCACTGTGGACAGTTCCAGTCAGTTCATGCTCCCTCCCTCAATGAACATCAACAAACATCAAAACATACAGTTTTGCTCTTTTTCTTAGTATACCATTACCGTATCACAAAAATGAAACTTAACTTTGAAAAGAGCCTCAAAACATGTAATTATAACAGTAGCTAATATTTATTTAGTATTTACTGAGCAACTGTGCTATCAGTTCGTAATCAAAAGTCCTATGAGTGCTCATTAGAAACCAGCTCTTTGCAGATGGGGAACCTGATGGAGGAAGTGATAAATGGTTTCCCAAAGTCACATGACTCCTTGTTGGAAAAGTCAGAATTCAGTCGGTGCCATGAATGCCTCTCTGAAAGCAGTTTCGCTGGAACAAGCTATAACCGTGGACTTGAACCTGGCCGGCCTGTGAAAGCTGGCCACGTTTGCCTAACCCTCCTCAGTTGGCAGGAAGAGAACGGACAAGTCTGCCCCGAACCATGTCCCATCCCGTGAGATCTGAAGCCGCCCTGCTTGCCTCTGCCAAGTTCAAAGGAAGTGCAAAGAGCAACCTGATCCAGGAAGTTTTACCAGCAGTAAAGCATCCATGTTGGTCTCCATCTATCTGACTGACTCCTGCTTTGATCTTGCAACTCTTTCCAAACTCCGAAGGAAAAGAAGGTGCTATTTACCATTTCAGAACCTCGAGTTATTTCAGGAGGCAGTCAGGTGAGACACTCCTTAGTTTAAATGAGATTCTGTAATGCCTGTCTGTCCTTTACAAAGTTAAAGCCCTCTGTCCTCAGAAATATATAGCCTATTATATACTATCCTATCCTTCTCACAAGGGTTATAAATCAAGAAAACATTAAGTATTATAGCCTATATAATTCTGGGAGATCTGAGTCAGTACTAGCCAACAATGGTAGGGACATCTTAGCTGGAGAGGAAGTTAAAAAAGCTCAAAGATGAGAAAAAGTTAAGGAGAGGCACTCCAATGCCTGTTTCAAAACAAGGAGCTGTGATGTCAATGCCAGCCTGGCAACTGGGGCAACTGGAAGTCTTGGATGCTTAGCTTCCTCTCTTCAACGTTAACAGCAACACCATCTATCTCTTAATATTGTTGTAAATGCTATTATTGTAAATATTATTATTTACATATGGTGAGACCAACAGATCAGGAGATGACTGCCACAGAAAAGTCAGACTGTTACCGCTCCCACGAGGAGCGGCATGCCACCCAACAAGGGGCCACACCAGAGGCATCAGGAGGCAGAGGACGCCAGGGGACAATGTGGGCGAGAACCTCATTGTGGTTTCTGCAGCAAGGAGCTGGCAAAACTGGGTGAACAGGCCTGGGACAGGCTGCTGTGAATGATTTCCATGGGGTCTGCAGCACAGGGGCCGCCCCTAGTTGCCTGGTGCCCGGCCCGGGGTGGCAGTGGCCCGGAGTATTAGAGCCCTGGGAGGGCTCAATAGAAGCAGACATGTTAGGGTGTGGGCTCTGGACTGGTTATTACACGCGGAAGACATGCTCTCAAGGAAGTTTTCACTGCCTCTAGGGATTGGCTAACCCTGCAAGAGGCTGTCTCTCCAGGGTCAGTAAGACCCCAGATGCCAAAGAATCAGAAATATATGATTAATACACACAATTCTTCAATTGCTACTGCTTTAACCATTTTAAGTGAAAATATATCCTAGTAAATAAGAAAAATGGTAGCTATGTAAGTAATAATTCGAATCCCCACAGGGAAACAAATCACAGTACTGTTTAAAATTTATAAATATCTTTATAAATGTTGGTTTCTTCACATGATTCTCCTTCAACATTTTCTTTTCCTAGAACATCCTATGCTGAGTTTGTGCTGTCAACACAATGACTTCCTCTTCATATTGTCTGTCCACTGCCGTCACAGGTCACATGGCGGGGTGGCCTAATAACTTGTTATAATTACTTTCAAGTGAGAGAGGGGAGGATGATACCTGCTCAGGCAGTATCACGTGTTGTGTATTGACAACCGGGGTCTTCTCCAAGTTCTCAGGGGGCTTATAGTCCAATGCAGAGAGCAGGCGGTTTGGTTTCTTTGGCCACAGAACAGAAAACACATTAGGCAGAAGATATCTATATACATCTTGGGCGTCTCGATAAAACTTAAAAAGCTAAATTATCAGTTGGATGTTTTGTTCATTTGACTAGAAATCTGGGTAAAAAGCTCAGCCTAATTCTACGTGCCACTCCCTGTTAACTAAATAGCATTATGGATGAGAGAGACTTTAATTTTCCACCCAGGAAAGTACTTAAGAACATAAAGGCGGCAGCACCACAAGACATCTGATAATGTATTAGAAGATCTTCATGCTGTTGGTGCTTTCAGTGCAGAGTAACATGAAGCTTTAATGATGAAGGAAAAGAAAACAAAGTTAAATTATTTTGACATTATTGCCAGCTTTTCTTTGATGAATAAGTAGAAAACCCCCCAACACCTGAAGCCATTAATTTTGCTCTATAAACATACCAGATGACAGTAGAATTTGATTTTACTTTACCTATTAGATTTGTTTCTCCAATATGTGTAAAGATAACTTTACATATTCATTCATTCTGCCTCCGATTTTCACTGTGATTTAGAAATATGGTCTCTAATAAATAAGTCCTATCTGAATAATGAACAAAATTCACCCTTCAAAACTCTGACATCCATCTGTTACAGCACGAACACTGACTCTATTCATTTTCCCATAAAAACATGGCTAAAAATTTAAATGTACACAATAATTATATACTCACTATGAAACAAATTGTCAAATTAAAGCTTCATGTTAGCCATATTTGTTATTGCTGTAAATGTTTCCCAGAAAATGTCAAATGACAACTGGCTCAATCAAACTCAGAAGTTATAACAATGTGTCAATTGCCTATCTTCGCTATTAGCTGATTGACCAAATATTTAATAACATATGGGTCAAGCAGAACTTGGTACTTAACTGAATAACTATTTATGTGGATAATCTATTGAGAAAAATGTCAAGTTTCTTTTTGTCATTTAAGGTTGCCAATTCATTTAGAGAGACGCCATCAGGGAGCTTGCAGGCTTATGGTGACTAAAAATAACTTCTCCATTTTTCTTTCTCTTTGAAATGCATAGCATAACTGATCCTAAAATAACTTTGAGCACATTTGAAGTGTCAACTTGGGAAGCTTGAATTACCCAAAGTGTGGGGACTCTCTTGGAACCCCAGAGTTGGTATGAAGATTATTTTAGGCTAAAGACATTTGAAATTCAACATATGGAAAAAGAAGCCTTTTTGGAGCTTACCTTATCTGAATAAAAACAGAAACTTTGAGAAATGAGGACTGTCGTAAATTCCTTCTTTGGGGCAGCTTCTACTTCAAGGAAAGAAACCAAGAGTAAACCTACCATAGATACCCTCTCTGGGAGAATTGTAGGACCATCAAGAAAATGAAAACACCCGTCAAACATGTGGAGACAAACATTATCACAAACTTTCTTACCACAATCCCACTTATTGAGACATACGTTTCAAGACTCCCAGTGGACACCTGAAACCATCCATAGTACCACAACCCATATACAGATGGTACTATATATTTTTTCTATACATATGTTGGTCTTAAATTAAATGAAGCACTTTACAGCTTGTCTCTGGCATATCCAAATGTCAGCACCACCATTCCTTGGGATCATTATGAAGGAAAACAAGGGCTACTTGGACACAAGCCCTGAGCACTGCAGTGGTTGACTAGATGACCATGAGAGCAAACCAGGGACTGCCGGGGCACAGGGCATGCAGCGTGGATGTGCTGGACAAAGGAACAATTCATGTCCCTGGCAGGAGGAAGCAGGACAGTGAGAGTTTGTCATGATACTCAGAACAGCACACAATTGAAAACTTGTTTATTTCTAGAATTTTCTATTTAATATTTTTGAACCATGGTTGACCAAAGGTAACGAAAACTTCAGAAAGTAGAACCATGGATAAGGGAGGGCTATTGTACCTCCTGATTGTTCTATGAAAAGTCCATTTTGTCTTTCCTAAAGAATACTACAAGGATGTGATCTTCCCGTAGAAGCCATTTCTCCCTGTTTCCTTTCCCTGCGAAGCATGTTACACGAGGCTTTAACTGTAACCCTTTAACCAGTCAAGCATTTTTCTTTGGTTGGCTGCTGCGTGCATACAAATACACCCGTTATCTGCCATCACTGGTCAATTTAATGCATACACCCCAGTCACTGAACCCAAGCAACCCTCTCCTTGACAAAACTTTCATATTAAGGCAAAACATTATGGAATTCCTGGTATGTGCTGTTTTGGAGATGAGAAGTGGTTATGAAACTGGAAGGACATCAGAGAAGCCCTATCATGATAGATCTCGATACATCTAAAGTGGGTGGGAAGTCTCATTCTCAGACACAAGCTTGAGACGGGCCCAGGACCCTATTCCCACAGCGGTGTGGCGATTCATACTTCGTTTTCCGTTCCTTTCATCTTCCCTCAGTAGATAATATTGATCCAAACATTTGACATGGAAAATGTTCAAAATTGAACTATAAGCGTGTTTTCCTCTTAGGTACTTTTCTCCAGATGTGTATTCTTGCAGAATGAACACCCCTACGTTCCATTTTAAAATAAAAGTAATTTCACACCCTCTTCTCTTCTTCTCACACAAAGATATTTTGGTATTTAAAGTGCAGCTAACAACTTTTCACTCTCTTGGAATTTTCAGTGGCATCTGCATGAAAATTACGAAATACTTCGGGAAAGTAATTTAATTTTGCAAATGCAAAGCTAATCTCTGCTCATCATTGAAGCAGTAAAACATAAGAGACTTCTATTAGAAAAATCTCAATTTCAAAAACCTTACAGAAGTGAAGTATAATGAAGTAAACAATCTTAGAAGCAGTACCTCAGCAGCGGAGCAGCATGCCAAGTACACGCTTGTCTAGCTGGGCGTGTAAAGCCTCTCCAGCCACAGACAGCACTGCCCAGCTGGCCAGACGGCAGGGACCTTTCCCACTCCCTCGCTTTTGCATCCTTCCAGGACTTCTGGCTCCTGGCCGAACACAAAAGCTTCAAGTTGAGAAAAATCAACTCAGAAAAAGGGAGAGAACATTTAGCTTTGCAGAAATGTGTGTGGCGTTTACACATTCTCATGGTTCTGTTCCCAGGCTTTGAAAACAATGACACTTCTGCACCATCCAGCCTTCACAAACAGTGGCTCATGCGCCTTCACTGTCTTCCGTGGGCAAGGTCCTGTGCTTCCAGGACTGAGCAAACAAGTTGACTTCAGCATAATGCTGTAGCTGGAGCAGCTTTTCTATATTATGGCAATTTTTTTGTGATATCATTTTGTAAATGCATATTCTCCCATTTGGAGTATAAGCATTTGGAAATGATTTCTTCTTTTTCTGTACCAATAACTAAAAATCTCAAGGGTCCTAGTATTAATAAGGGTAAGTAGCCACACAAGAAAAATGACCAGCGTTAGTGGAGCTTATACACCACATACGCTGACTTTATCCACCAGAGTCACTTCAGTGATAAGTCTACTACTGCGATAGCTTTTTAACTATTTATTTTTCATCAATAAATTAGTGATGCAATTTTCATTTGGGCCTACAGTTAGAAGAGATAAAAAGTACATTTGGAGATGTTAGTTCTTTAAAAAAAGCCAGCTTATTTACTCTGAGGAGTGATATACACCAATTTAAATACAGCTCTCCAAATGGCTGGTTAATATGCAAGGCTTCTCAGAACCAAAGATTTTGTGTCACGGGAGACAACATCATGCTATTGACATTTGGGTAACTTTTCCTACTACAGAGCCAAGGTACTTTAACTAAGGGGAGTATTCCTCCCAAATACCACCAGCAAAAATAAGTGAGAAAGTGCAATTTAAAAAAATATTACAGTAGCAAAATTAATTTTAAAATATTGAGAAAACAACTAGCATTGTGTAAAATATTTATGAAGTACATTCTAAAGCTTTATTAAAGAACATAAAAGATACCCTAATAAATGCAAAGATATTCTGTGTTTATGTGGAAAAATGCTGTACTATAAAGATAATATGTGGGTTAATTTAGAGAATCCAGTTAATCTAAAATTGAATGCAATCCCAAACAAAGTCCAATCACATTTTTTGAAACTTGACGCAATGTCACTATACTTTGCATTGAAGAATGATTGTGCCAGTAAAGGTGTGAAATAGCTTAAAAATATCAAAATCAAACAAATCAAGAGAACGTATAACATCACAGTAATTAAAACCACACATTTGGCACCAGAGGAAAGACAAGAACAGACCAACAGAACTGAACAGAGGGCTCAGTTGGGCCGCTTCCTGCCTGACAGTGCGCAGAAGTGAGCTCGTCATTTTGAGAAAAAGTAAACCCCTCCTCACATAATATGTAAAAGTATATTTCAGGTAGATTACACCTATTGGTGTGAAAAGTGAAACTCTGCAACAATGGAGGAAATAGAATAAAAAATTAATGTTAGGGTAAGAATAGACGTCTTAACTAAATCTGATGAAAAAGAAAGTACAAAAGGAAAGACTCCCAGGTTTGCCTGTGTTAAAATTAGCAACATTTTACAGTGAAGGATGCCACAGACACAATCAAATGAAAATAGCAGGCCTTGGGAAGATATTTATCAAGTAAATAACTAATAAAGATTAGGTTATATAAAAATGTCCTAAAAAGCAACAGGAAACACAATGTAGGCGGATGGGCAGAGAATGTGAATATGCATTACACAGAATAAAAACAAACCCCAAAACCTCATGTGGCAAATAAGCATAAAAAGGGATGTTAAAAACCCCAGAAGTAATAAGCTAAATGAAAATATTAACACACCACACTTCCGACAACATATTTTTAAATAACACCTTATATTACTGAGGCGTTAGGGAAAAAATATTCCTACACACTGTTCTCTGAAAAGTGAACTGACAAGACACTCCGTGAAGCCTGGTGGCAGCATTTGACAGAATCGAAAATGCATGTATGTGTGTAGCCATGTGCATTTCACTCTGGTTCCTCATAGCTGGGAGTTGGCTGTGAACGGAACATCCATCAGTGTGGGATGCAGAAATGAAATGTGCCAAATTCATGAAGCAAAACACCATCTAACAGTAAAAGCGACTAAGTAGATCTGCATTTGTTAATATGATAGATCTTCGACACAGAAGCTTGAGGAGAGCAAGCAAGATTCAGAATGAGCTCTAAACTAAGGCAATTTTACGTATCTTTTTAAAGCAGCACAACCTAATATATACAACCTAATATATACCTATTACAAAAATATTACACCATGAATTGAGACAGAAGGCAGGGAGAGAAGAATGAAACTGGCAATAAGAATAAAGATATCAAAAAGAGGAATAAAAAAAGATTAAGACTAATAATGATACTGTTTGTCTCACTGAGGAGCACGGTGAACTAAAGAAGCAATCCAATTGTGTGTACTGAGACCCTGCCCCAGGAGAATAAAATAATTTACAAAGCAAGCCACAGGCAAGGTTGGAATGCAGCGGAGAATGCAGAAGGGAAATCTAGTATACAGAAGGAGAGGAAGGTGTCACAACATAAAGCCAAGTAGACATAAATCGTGCCCCCAAATTCAGGAGAAGCTAAAAATAGTAATATGACTCTGTTAGACTGCTGTCTGTAAAGGAAATAGGTGTGTAATTGAGCTACATCATTACCCGCTTGAGTTAATTTTCTATTGTTTCTGTAACAAATTACCAAGAAGTCAGTGAATTAAAAACAACACAGATTTATCTTACAGCTCTGTAGGTTAAAATCTCCAAATGAGTTTGACTGGGCTAAGATCCAGGTGTAGGCAGGGCTGTGTTCCCTTTTGAAAGCTCTAGGGGAGAATTCGTTGCTTTGCTTTTTTTAGCTTTTAGAGGCTGGCCACCAAATTCCTTGACTCATGACTCACCTTTCTTTCATCTTCAAAGACAGCGATGTAGCATCTTTCTATTAGAGCAAGAAGCTCCGCATGTCTCACTGAAGTACCCGCTAGCCTGAATGTTAAGGACGATGAAGGAGCAATGGATGAGATGATGCTGGCCTGGCCTCTCTGCCCATTTGATACAGTCTGAGTTACTTTCGAAATCATTGCCCACCAGCCCCCGGAGCAGTTCTGAAACAGCACACCCAGCTGGGAAACGGAGACCTAGCGTTTGGCAGAGAACCAGCTTTGAGCGCTGAGCACCGAGACCAGCACAGCAGGAACTCTGTCAAAGGATCAGCTAATAAATTAATCTCCTAGCACTGATGCAGTTAAAGATATTTAATTAGCGGTTTTACTTTTTTATGGACTATACAGTTTTTGCAGACACTTTAATCTTTCCTAAGGTTTATTAAATTCTTCCAATTCAATTCTTTCTACTTATACCTACTCTACTCTGGAATGCCACCTTTTCTGGAAAACGCATTTTTTTGGCATTTAACAAACTTTGCTTGAGCAGATTTTTAAGAATCATGATGATCAGTTGTCGCAATGACCAGAAATAAGCCTGAGGAAGCGAGATGCAGTTCCAAGTTAAAGAAGGGCGTGGCGCCATGGAAGACGCTGCCTTGATGAAGTGACCACGGGTAACATCACCAGGGAAGGTTCACGCTGACGTCATCACGTTCACCCTGACAACCTCACCTCGGAGGCATTTTCCCAAAACCCGTAACCTCAGCCTAATCATGAGAAAAACGTGGAATCCAAACTGAGCGACACTCTACAAAATGCACGACCAGTACTCTTCACAAATCAAAGCCCCCAAAAGCAGGTGAATGATGAGAAACTGTCACCGACCAGAGGGAGACCACCGAAACATCACAGCGAAACGTAATGTAAGATCGCTGTCGGGATCTTGGGACTGGAAAGGGGCATTAGTGAAAAAACAGGTGAAATGCAAATAAAGTCTGTAACTTAATTAAGCAGATTATGCCAATGGCAGGTCCTCAGTTTTGACAAATGCACTTTGGTAACATGATAACACGGAGGAAAATTGGGTGAGAGGTATACGGAAACTTTCCTTTATTTTCAACTTTTCTATAAATCTAAAATTACTGCAAGATAAAATATTTTTTTAAAAGAGGAAATCTGGTTGTAGACAATGAATATGGCTAACTTGGCCAACTATCCAGGGTCATTAAAACTTGAAGAGAGAGGGAAGGAAGGAAAAGGAAGGAAGGAAGGAAGGAAGGAAGGAAGGAAGAATTGAGGAAGGAAGGGATGGAGGAAGGAAAAGAGGGAGAAAGAAAGGGAGGAAGGAAGGAAAGAAAAAATATGGCCAATATCAATTAACAATAGCAACCCCCACGTTTTTGAGGGTTATTGTATTAAGTGCTTTACACACATTATTTACTCATCACTTCAGCTCCAGGTGGCAGATATTGCTAGCATCAATATTTAAGAAAGAAGCAGTGAGCCCTGGCTGGTGTAGCTCAGTGGATTGAGCTCGGGCTGCGAACCAAAGTATCGCAGGTTTGATTCCCAGCCAGGGTACATGCCTGGGTTGCAGGCCACGGCCCCCAGCAACCCACATGATGTTTCTCTCTCCCCCTCCTCTCTCCCTCTCTCTCCATCTCTCTCTCTCTCTCCCTCCCTCTCTCCCTCCCCTCTCTAAAAATAAATAAATAAATCGAAAGAAAGAAAGAAAGAAAGAAAGAAAGAAAGAAAGAAAGCAGTGAACGCTAAGAGGTTAGCCACTCTGTCCAAGATCATCCTGCTTGGAGGAACTGAGAGTCAGAGCCAGGTCTGTCCACAAAACTCACCCTCTTAGGCACTAAGCTTGACTATTCTGTGACCCCTTCCATTGCTTCTGCTGTATTACTTACACAAAAGGACACTGCAGCGAGTTAAGGTCTGAACTACGCCACCTCTACATGGTCTCTGCTGAGCAGTTTTACAGAAAGGCACACATCTTCCCCTTCAAAAATATTCACTCTCCATCTCCAAGACACCAATTACATATTGTGCGGGGGGCATTAAGCTCCTTTCTTAAAATGCAAATTCAAAAGGATTATGTGATACTACCTTAGTATCAGTTATATAGTGAGATCATTAATTAGTTTTTCTCTGAAAAAAAAAAACCCATAGAAGCATGATGAGGATTGTTCTCTATTTCATGAGACAAGAAGAAATAAGTAAGGCGCACACGGGCAGAAGTTAACTAGATGCAACTCTCACCTGGCAAGAAAAGAACCACCAAACTCACTTTCAAATAATCATTTGTCTACTTTCTCATGCTGGTGTGACCATGAACAGATCAGTTTAAATGCATGTACAGTGTAATGGTCACATTAGATCTTTACTAAGTCTCCATCCACTAGCAGGGCTGTCCAACCTTTTGGCATCTCTGCACCACACTGAAGGAAGGGTTGTCTTGGGCCACACACTAAATACATTGCAACACATAATCATACACATGCAAAAAAAAAAATCTCATAAAGTTTTAAGTAAATTTATGATTTTGTGTTGGGTCACATTCACAGCTATTCCGGGCTGCAGGTTGGACACCCCTGTGAGTGTAATGTCTAGGTGACACGTTTTGCCTATAAAAAAGTAAAGAAAGAAGAAAGAAAAGAAGGGAGGAAGGGGAAGGGAGAGGGAGGAAGGTAAGGACACAGGGAGGGAAGGAGGGAGGGAAGGAGACAATTTTGGGACTCAGAAACAATTCTGGCTTTAGCCATTGTGATGTCACCAAAGGGAAGTAAGTTGGGATGATGTTTTGTAACATTTGCTTGATTTCCCAAACTTCAAGTCTAGGTTAAGTAAAGGAATAGATTTTAAGGAAAGCTGGAAAAGGAAAACGGTGCTTGATGCCCCCTACCCAACTCCCTTTCTACCTGGTTGAATCATCTATTATAGAATAGGAATTAGGTGGGCTCAATCTCAGGACGAGACACAAATGCTCAAACTTCCAGGTTCAAGACATCATTTTATTCATCTTTTATTTAAACCTGTAGAAACACTGATGCTGGTTTCTGCTGTTGAAACACAGAAGGTAAAACCATGAAAAGCAGCAGTTTCAGCTGAAGAACTCGAACGGGCTCTTCTCTTCCTGAGCCCATGAAGAACTTCAGAGCCCAAATCAGCTGGTATTCTTCCAGAAGGGGGAAATATTTTTGAACTATTTTCCTTTGAGTTGGTTGGTGACCAAGGCTGTTTTGCCAAATTCCTATTTGCTTCTGTGTTCCTCTTTGGTGTGCAAAAAGTTGATTTCTCATTCAAGCAAAATCTTGTGAGGGTTTTATCTTTTATGTGGTGGTGAAAACCCTGTAATCAGTTCTGCATTTCTGATCAGAGTTAAGGACCTTTCACGGATTCCACTTATTGTAAATGTGGACAGCATCAAAGAAGCTCATTTTAATAAAAGTCTCCCTCTGAAAAGATATTAGGAGCTTCCTCCTTCTGCTGTGATAAATACTTCCAGGTGGTATTTGATGGACAATAAGAACCCTGTGCATCTGGCATTCATAGCCGAGTTTAGAATTAGAATTTTAGATCATGCTGGCAAGCCTGAGTAATTCTTAATTCTTCAAATGGAAACACAATTTGGCTCAGTCTTACACAGCAATCTGACTTTAATTAAAGATATCTGTATGATATAGAATAGTGCATCAACTCGCAATCCTTACTCGGTGGGAGTTGGGTAGGGGGCATCAAGCACCGCTATGGAATTATTTGTATTTTTCTTTGTCAAAAGCATCACATGTTACCAGAGGGAACCATAACTGTTAGAGTTTATGGAGCTAAGCATTCCAACAGGATGCCGTATTGCTACAAAGCAGATGTGAACTGTCTTCATTTCAGTAGAAAAGCTCTAAAATAAATACAGAGATCTGCTTCTCGAGTGACTAGGTTTCCCCCAAACTTCTTTTAGTCAAATGCTGTCAATGGTGTGTACAGGAATTAGCAACTTGGGAAGAGAAACAGCTTGTTGAAGACCAGATGGGTACTCATTACTTTAAATTGATGACTGAATTTCAAAATTCAATATCAAAAAAAAATGGATGGGTGGTGGTGAGCAGTTAATCACAAGCCTTTGAAATGTTGCCCACATGTCAGTAATGCTGCATCTAATTGAAGAGCTGTGGGTACAACGGGACCTCTCTCCAGACCCCCCTGCATCCGTGAAGAAGGAAACAGGACCAGGAATCTGTCCTCAGAGCCTGGGTTAACAGAAACCCGAGGGGGTCCTGAGAGTGAATGTGGTGCACAATACTGCTGGACGAATTTCAGGGTTGAGTTTGTAAATGCTCAGCACCGAGAATGGCCTCATGGACCTTGCTCCAAAAAGGTGCATATTTGAGCTCTGAGACAAGTACAAGAAATTCTCTCGGCTGAGTCTATAAAAACACATTAAAGACACTCATATCTCTATTAGAAGAGTTTTACCAAGTGACAGGAATATCCCCAAACTGGGGCTTTCATGGGTTTGGCTGTTTTCTGAATGTGTGAATGAATTACCGATTCATTCACAAATGAATTGTCACTGATTGTGTCACCGATTGTACAACTCCTCGAGACAACTGTCTCTGGAATTGGGCCCAGACTACGACCAAAAATTTCTTTTGGTTTTGTCATTGAGTTCTGCAAGCTTTTTTGAATTTTGCCTCTAAATTATGCTTTCATAAAGCAACTCTGCTTACCCTGTATTCTGTGTACCCTAGAACACCAGCCACAGTGAGGCAAAATACGAGAATAATGGTAATAGGTAGTATACTGTTCCCAATTACTTACGAGCCTTCATCCCTAACCATTGTTATGTGACTGGCAATGCTTCTTGGTCGAAGGGATACATTTCTTTGCCCATAAATGACAAACTTGATCACGTGACCTGTGTTAGCCAAATGAACAGAATGGAAATAGTGCACGCCACATCCGATTAGACGGCCTATGAGTCACTGCTCCACTGCCCACTGGTACTTTTTTCCTGTTAGTATTGCAGGTCCCAACCAGTGGTGGCCCCATTAGCCTGGACCCTGGCTACACAAAGTCACATGGAACAAAGGCACAGCTAAGCCGCAGCCAGGGCAGCTAAAATGAAACACAAACAAGAATAGAAATCTTTGTTGTTCTGAATTACAGATACTTTATTTTGAAACCAAAACCTTAGCAAAACTGACATATAATAGTATTTCTTAAAATTTCATTCTCATTGATAGTTATTGAGTTGCCAGTATATTCCCAGCTGTGCTGGATGCACTCATAATATGATTTCATTGTCACAGTTTCTGTCATTTAAAGTTCGGAATCTTGAGATTGCAAACGCAGGAACTTTCAACCTATAGCCACAGTTTTTTTTTTTTCAAAACAATGACATTGGTGTAGCAGTTTGGAAGTTACTGTGGTTAATTCTTCAGCTACTGTGCCCACCTTGTAACTCCCTGAAGGCACCCAGGTTTTCACAGTCCTGAGTGTTGTTCTGTCAGCAGCTCCTGTCTCCCCCGTGACTCCTCATTTCCACCTGAGAAGTTCACTGTGGCAGGGGCCTGGGCTCAAACCTCTCGATCCTTTCGGTGTAATTTTCCCATCTCCTCTGGTCCCAGGCTGCTGATCTCTTCACTTCAGAGAGCACCAGAATGTAAGCTCCTTGAGGTCAAGGACATTTGCTGTGGTGTGCATCCCCGTTTTCCTAATGCCAAGGACCGCACATTGCCAAGAGCAAGTGCATCGTGCATGCCGTGGAGGGGTGAAGCCTGGCGCTTCCCACAGCCCACTCTGCATGTCTGTCACTCACCACAAAATAAAGACTGAGCAGAAAAAGTCTCTATATCTTGGTCAACTTTTTATCCCCAGAGAACCTCACATGGTAACGGGAACATAAAAAAATATTTATTATTGAATCTGAATTTAACCAAAAATCTATAATACGATCAGTCTCCATTTCTATCAAAATACTTTTTTAATAACTACTTTTTATGACTAATCTAACCAGTCCAATTGCCTGATACCCAGTTGGCCTATATAATATCTCCTGAAACAATATTAAAAGATCATAGATCATTTGTGAGATAGTCATTTAGATAGGTAATAGCTAGCAATCCAAGAAATAAATATTTGTTATTACTAAATTTTTCCTAGCTCTATGCCCATGGCTATTAACCCCAGCATTCTTTAAATTCTACACGTCTGGCTACACCTATAATTATCACAATATTCCCTTGGCTGTTCTTCAGTATCATCTCACGTTTTAAGTTGAACTTTTCTGCCCTGATTCACAAGGGAAGTTCTGTAATGTCACGTTGGCGTGATTAAATGCTAAACCCAAGACAGCTAAAACCTGAGCTGATGACAAAGAACATGGGTTTTCCCAGCTCTGGTGTCTGTGCACACCTTTGTTCTCCACCTGTGACAGCTAAAGATTCACAGCCCCTAGTCCCGGCGTTGCTGGCCTTGTTGGCGATGTTCTCGAGTTCTGCAAAGAAAGAATTCAGAGCCAACGACGAGAAAGTTTATTTAGCATGCAACGTGAAAGTACACTCGGAGAGAAGGGTTGAGTGGGCTGCTCAGAGAGGTGCCTTGCCTTTCGGAAAGAAAGTCACAGAGGCAGAAGAAGTGAGCTGGCTGGGCTCTGTGGGCCCAGGAGACAAGTTACAGAGGCAGAAGGAGGGCCCTGGGAGACAGGGTCAGGGGGTCAGCCCTGACGAGCTGCCGCTGCCTACTGTCCCTGCTCCTCCCTGCAATTCTCACAGGGACCCTTAGAGTTTAGAAGAAAGCAAGCCTGAAAAAAACAAGGTGTGGGTGTGCTCAAGAGAGAGAGGGCACTGGGTCCTTTGCCTTAGGGTTTTTATCTGTTTTCTAAAGGCTGGATTTTTAGGGGAGGTCTCAGGGGAGGATCTCAATAGAATATTCATCAGCTTTCCAGGTGTGTCCTTTAATATGCTGATGCATCAGAATGAGCGTGTAGGTCATTGTCTAGTCAGCGTCTCCTTCAAAGAAGGACACTGAAGAGGGACCAGGAGAGAGGTGGGTCTGCCCTGGCACAGTCTGGAATGTGGAAGATTAGACCTTGCGATTTATTATCTGGCTGTAAATTGCTGAGCCGGTTTGCTCAGCTATTTGTCTCGGTTTTCCCATCCCACGTGCCGAGGAATTTTCCTAGCGCCTTACGATCCTGCCTCACCAGCAAATATTATCACAACCTGCACAGGAGGCCATGAACTGTTTACCCTTCAATTTGGTCACTCTTAATTTGATTCATTGTTTCCACAAGTTGTCTCTGTGTGCTTACTACAGAGGTTGGCTGCAGGCCAAATCCAGAGTGAAGAAAGGCTTGGTTTGTACTTGGCTAGTGTTTTAAGTTCAGATACTTATTCAGCTGGCACATTTTAAAAATCAAAACATTTTATATAAAAGACAAATCTCTGGTGCCTCTGGAGAACCAGACGTGACCACGCTGGGGCTGTGTTTCAGGACGGCAACCTCAGCTGGAGCGGAGAGGTGGCTGTTTCCCCTCCACGTGGAGCCTGCGCTCTTACTTTGCTGCAGCCCCGAAGCCTTCCCGGGGCCTCGCACCAGACACACATGTCATCTGCACAACCATGTGATCGTAGGGGTCTGTAACGCCCCACTCCCCAGGTCCCCGACACTGTACAAAGTGCTCTAATCCGCGGTGAGGGGGGCGTTTGTGAATACACAGAGCCATCCTTAGGTGCAGCACGGTGGTTCTCAAACTGCAGCCTGCGGGGTCTTCATGACCTTGCCCTGGCACCCTGAGGTCAGAGCTAGGTTCATAATAGAGATCTTAACTGACTTTTCACAGTGCTGACCTTGGCACCGCCAGTGCGCAAACCATGGCGGTAGCCTGCTGGAGTGCTCGCCTTGATGGAGGAGGCCGTCTGACCCAGGCCACAGTGACATCGTCGTAGTGAGCAGTGTCATGCCCTCGAGGTACAGCCAGCTTCTCTTACGAATGTCCGTGATGAAGCAATAGATTTTATTTAGCAAAGTTAGGTTTTATCAAATCTTGACCCTTGAGCCCACAGCTCTTCAATAATTCTGTGACAAAATGGGAATTGCACATGGAACGCCCTGCTGCAGCCCGAGTGGGAATGCCATCTGAGGAGCAGCGCCCGTGCGACTGCACTGCACGCTGAAGCATCTTCATTTTTCATGAAGCACCATTTTTCTTGAAAGAACAACCGACAAACTAAATATCAAATATTTAGCAGAGATTTCCTTGAAAATGAATGAAGTGAGATGTCACTTTGAGGAAAACAACTAACAATATCTGTTACCAATGATACATTTGAGCTCTCCAGCAAAAAGGAAAAAAAAACAGAATTTTAGGGAACTCGTGTCTGCTAACGGGAGCTCGACAGCTTCCCAAACACTGCAGACTTGCTGATAAGAGTGATCACAATATTAACACATACTTTTCTGATGCTGTGTGAAATGGGCCAAAGTTTGGAAGAGTAAGCCAATATTTCCCTTCTGTCTAGTGCATGGTGTTACAAAAATCAAGAAAAGAGAGATACTTTACAACTCAGAGTAGTGGGTTTTAGTGGAACAAACTACAAAATGTTCATTGTGTTTTCAGATTCCACTTTGCAACCAACCCTCAAAAAACTACCACTTGTCAAGCTTTAAAGGATGAGTAGTATTACAAAAGAATAGCCACGATGATCTGCAAAGACTGTGAAACCCTCTAGACCTTTCAACTATGTGTCTGTCCAAGGCCTGAGTGTCTTCACATGCTTCATCCAAAACACACTGCGACAAGCTCAGTGGAGAAGCAGACATAGACATCCAGCTATTTTCCATAAAGCCAGTCATTACAGAAATCTGTAAGAATGTAAAATGATGTCGTTGTTCTCACTAATTTTTTATTTTTGTAATTCAATAATTGTTTTTTTAAAGATTTTATTTATTTATTTTTAGAGAGGGAAGGGAGGGAGAGAGAGAGAGAGGGAGAGAGAGAGAGAGAGAGAGAGAGAGAGAGAGAGAGAGAAATATCAATGTGCAGTTGCTGGGAGCCATGGCCTGCAACCCAGGTATGTGGCCTGACTGGGAATCGAACCTGCGACACTTTGGTTCGCAGCCCGAGCTCAATCCACTGAGTTACGCCACCCAGGGCTTCAATAATTGTTATAAAATATATGATTTATGTTCCCAAGTTGTGGGCTCATTTTACTATTTTAAAAGAATTAGTGAATGTATATTTTAAAAATGTGTCAGTTTAAATTTCTAGTTCAATAAACAACACTGTATATAACCCAGGTTAACACAGATTCCTTGGGGAGGAGGCTTTCTTAATAATTTTTTAAAACAACAAAATTGTTCTGAGATCAAAAGTTTGAGATTTGTTGTTTTAGCACAACATCGATAATCTCATTTATCTTAATGAAATACACATTACAGCTGTTGCCTATTTTATTGTCATTTCTGAAAAGGAAAGAAGAAAAATCTATATTTTCTGAATAAGAATCAATAACATTCAAAAATTTTTTAATCTTTCAAAGGCACCTATAAATAACCAGGTGGGTATAATAATAACTAACAAGATATTAATAAATATTCAAAACTACCTTTTTCAGTAGTTGCTATTCATAACTAAAGGAATCATCCAATTTAATTCTTTATATACTGTTTATATGAATTTCCTCTATTGAGGCAGCAACTCAGTGGAATTTTCAACTTTAAAATGAGAAATTACATATAATTGCATGTATGTATGTATATACTGGGTGTGTCTGTAGATATGTGTGTTTATGCACAGATATAGTAGAGGTAGGTAGATATACGGACACCTCTCTGGGCTCTGACAACATGTGATTGTGGTTTTGTGATTCCCTTCCCCACCCCTGCAGCATACAGTCTGCATTTGCTTCCTATTGCTGCTGTAACAAAACGAGCTACCTTCAAGCTCTGCAGGACACCAGGCCAGCATAGGTCTCACTGACTAAAAGCAACATGTTGGCAGGGCTGCATTTCCTTTCTAGAAGTTCTAGAGGATAATTGATTTCCTTGCTTTTTCCAGTTTCTAGAAACTCCCTCATTTCCAAAGCCAGCAATGCAGCAAATCTCTCTCCTTTGGCCAAAGAGCCCTCTGATCAAGGCTGGGAGGGGTTTTTAAAGGCCCCCTGTGATTACACTGGGGAATCCAGGATAATCTCCCCATCTAAAGATCCTTAATTTATGCATAGCCTTAATTTATGCCTAAATCCCTTCTGCTTTGTAAATTAACATATTCACAGTTTTCGGAAATCAGTATGTGGTCTTCTTTGTGGGGCGGGGCTAGGGGCAAGGGGGGGAGGGTTATGACTACTGCACAGTCAAATGAAGTAAATGAATAGCTTCTTCATAAATCCTGCCTACGCATCAACATACATACCACAGTAGTCCTGTTGAATGGCAAGCAGTGGTTTGTAGTCAAGGTCTGTCCTCTCTGTTACACTAAATCTCCTCGGGCTTTCATCAGAGGAAAGCACTGTGACTCTGAAAAGTAGCCGTACATATTAGGGAAAAGCCAAACCATCTGATTATTAAAATAACTACACATGGAAAATTATTTTATTGACCCACTGACCACTCCTGCTGCACTGCTGGCCCCTGGAAGGCACTGAAAGAATTCATCTCACATTGCCATATAGGTACTTTTTATTCTCGGGCCACAGCGCCCCACAAGTAAAACGACAGACCAAATTCAAAAGCAAACACACGCACCAGAAGAACATCCCACCCTCACCCCGACCCCGCCACACACACACATTTGTTTTCAGCTACATGGAATCTTCCCTGTTGTCTGAATAGAAATTGACTCCATAAAAACGTCAATAGCTTTCATTACAGCTGCAGATACATTTAACGTTTGTTGCGTGTTTTTTTTTAACCAAGTTGGCTAATTATGGCAAATCATATTCCAAGACACGACTGGCTAGCCACGCCTATCCCGAACAGACCTCTGACCTGAGGGGGCTGTGCAGTGACAGAATCATTCACCTTCACACAGTCATTTCCTGGCCTGGCATCTTCTGGGTTCACTCAGTTCCACACAGACCAGTGGCATTTGAGCGACAGAAAAATAATACCTGGTGGAGTGAAGCTACGGTCCCTACTCGACATTCCTGATTGCAAGGGGGACTACTCCCTTCCACTCATTTAAAACATGGCATAATCACATGTTTCTTCTTAAACGCACAGCACTTACAGTGGGGCTTATTTTTTTGTAATATAGTGAAATCCAGCGTATAATTATGTTCACTTCCCTAGGTCCACGAGCAACTGCAATATTTATCACATAGCCATACACGTACATCTCACTCCTCTGGGCATCTCCCAGCCCTCATCAATATGTTGTTTTGAAATGGTGATGGGTACAAAAATATCATTTTGTATTTAAGAAAAAAATGAGTTACCCTTAATCTTCTCAATGAAATAAAAAAGAATGAAAAAGCAGGTAATTTTTAATCTCCTGCTTGCATCTGGAGAAACCGACTATAACATATTAATTTAATGGGCGCCCTTAGGTCACTAATGAGTCAGAAATAAAGTCAGAAACTTAATTTCCATTCTGCTGATCTTCACAACATTCTGTCCAATTCCCAAAGACTTAATAATAAAATATCAACAAAGTCAGTTGTAGGTAATAATGTTTCTTCAATACTTGCGAGCATTTTCCTCTAGGGATAAACAGGCATGTCTATATCTATTTAACACTAATTCTGAATTGTGTCAAAAAACTAGAACTGGTATCACTATTCTGCAACTCGAAAAACAGACTGACATTTATTTCACATTTAACATTTGTATGTAGATTGATCTTATCCATAACACTATTGGTCCCAAATCAGAATTTAAATTAATATCCCATCGTATATTATTAACAGTTAGGCAACCATGAGACTTCAGTGCCCTTATTAAGAGGCATATAATTATGTTGTTATTGTAAATTTAAGCAATTTGACAAGAAATAATCCCATAAAGTAGTTAAATAATTATAGTTACATCTGCAAGGTTCCCGTTTCCAAACAGGGTCATGTTCTGGGGTGCTGGAGGCTAGGACCTCAACATTTGGATTTGAGCAGGGGGTGGGACACACAGTTCAACCCCAAACAGCCCCCAACTAGCTTTCTGGCTCCTCCTTAGTACATCCCCATTTGCATACATCTCAGGCATTTTTCCAGGTGCTCCTTTTAAAAGAACACGATGGAGGGCTCCAGGCTCCTACAGGGCTGCTTCACCATCTGCCACCACCAGGGTCCCCAGGTGTGGTCCTAACTTTGGGGAGAACTAAAGGTGGGACCCCAGGGGGCTGCGAACTTGGAGGCTTCTGTTCAAAGTCACAGAGAGCATACCAGGTGACTGGACTCCACCCCTCCCCGCTGCCTATCACCACCCCAACCTCTCCGGGGCAGCAAGAGGACCCCTGGCCGATATGAGGGAACAGGAGAGGTGCTGGCTGCCCAGGGATCAGGAGCAAGATCCAGACACAGGGGCCAAGGACCTGCCCCATACACCTGAGCCTTCCTAGCCTCTGTCCACCATCTCCCTAAGCAAAGGACAAGCAGTCAGGTCTTAGGGATCTGCCTGTGTATACCTTTCTGCTCTTATCTCTTACCACTTCCCTACTGCCAACTGAACTGTACTTTTTTGAGTGCCTGGACCTCATCATGGTGTCCTTCCTCTCTAGGCCTTCACACAGATGTCCCCTTTGTCTACACCCTCACTTGTGTGACACCTATTCATCATTTCTGCTCACGTGGCCCTCCCAAACTCTGACAGTACCTCAGCCGTACCTTTTGATGACAAGCCGGCAGAGTAGACACTGGGTCACTGACCGGCACGTGCCTGTGCAGGAGCTCCATGCAACCTCCACTCTGCTGCCTCCAGTACCTGGCACAGGCCTCTGGGCATGCTGACTGCCCAGTAATTCTGCTGGTGAATGAATGAACACACAGCATTTGCAGATGGCCTTGAGCATGTGGTTGAAGAGCACTTAGCAATTTTTGTTTTGCTTTGCTTTGCTTTTCACTTAATGTCTTATATGCCTATGATTTTGTTGAAATGCCTTGTTTCACAAAGCCTTTCACCACAGGTAAATGTCAGCCCACAACTAATCCTAGAATGTCAAAAGCAAAAGGTGCCTTAGAGACCTGGTGGGAATGACCCCTCCTATTTTTCAGCCAAGGGAAATAAAACCCAGAGAAGCGAAGTGAGCTGCCCAAGTCCAGCCACCTCTCAGGTGACGGAGTAGAGCTCGAATCTCTCCACTGAGGTCTCTGCTCTTCCTCCTCACTAACATCTAATTCTGATTCAGAACTCTGGGATATGCAGGCACGCTTCCCAAGTTCTCGCTGTGGTCTGTGAGGGCATTGGCTCCTACAGATGTTACCTCCTATGGCACAGGCTGCACTTCCTTAAAACAAACTACTCAAAAGGGCATCCCAGACACACACTTGTAATAACATTCAAATAATGCAATTCCGGCTGTTTCCCCAATCCTCCACCCTCCTGCCTGCGCTGCCTCGGGCTCCCTTCAAATGCATCTATTTTTCTGTGATCCCAACAGGAACTTTTCCATCTCTAGACTGCAGAACTAGCCCCGTGTGTGTGTTTATGTTAGCGTTCGATCAATCATGGTGTGTTCCTCTAAAAATAGGGTTTTTCTTAAAGACCAAAAGCCATTTTGTACATTTTCTTCAAGACTTATGCTTTAAATTCCTGGTTCAAATCAGTGGGTCACTTAGAAAGAAAACTAACAGTCTTTCTGGCTGTGGATCAAGATGTTTTTCATTATAATTGCTATTATTTTATCCTGAATATAAAGTATTCTAGGGCTATCAAATTATCAAATAAAAAGCTTATAATGATTTTTCTATCAGTTGCTGACATATAGCATAGATCAGGAATATCTCATAAAATGGTTCTCAAAAGACCAAAGTCTGAATGGGGGGCTACCATAAAATACAGCTGTGACCAGAAATACATTATGCTTGTGCAATATTGTGATAAAAATATTCTGCATCTCCATGCAACATAAAGGAAGGCCTAACATTTAACAGCAATATAAACCAATAAAAATAGTGCTGATGGTCCCTGGCCAGGGCTACCTGTGAAATAATAGCTCCCAAAACTTGAATTTCTGGAACTTTTGGTGTTGTCAGTTGCACATCTATGGTTTTATTTCAACTTTCTAAAAACATGTATCAGCAAGTATCTGCCTAAGCCACGGTAGCAGGAAGAATAACCCGTTACCTGGTGAATCAGAGTTAAGAATCCATGAGCACAGGGCAAGGTCAGCAACACAGAAATATGGCCAACTCACACTGCTTCCTGCCTGAGCTATTGACAGAAACTCAGTTTGAGCTGAATGTGTTGGGATCGCTGAATTACTGGAAAATTTAAATGCTCAGGTTTGCATTAAGGGATTTCGTGCATTTTGGCCTCTTCTCTGAGTTTACAAATTCTAATGTTAATTTTTACCTTTATTTTCCTACTAGCAGATTTAAAATATCCTTGAAATGTACTCAAATTCCTAAGATAGAGTCACTTATTTTTGTACATTGAAATTAATATGTATTTAATCTCTTTCCAATTCTTCTATATTCTTGATTATCATTAAAAGACAACAAATTTACAAAAAAAATCCCAGCATATATAATTAAGGTCAGTTGTTTCATTCTATCTAATGAAGCCAACTGTAAGACCAGCAACCTATTGGTTCCTTTATATTTTGTAAAGTAAAGAGCTATTAAGATGTGTCTAAGACAAATCATTATGTTCACAGTAAATGAAAATACAAAGTATCACATTCTGAAACTTATGAAGTTTGGAGGCCAAGTTAGGAGACTTATATCTGCTAACTTACAGATGAACCACTGCTACAGAAAATACTTTGAAAAATAAAACTTGAAGATGCAACTATAAATTATCTTGTCATATTAGCAGTACTAGTACTTATCTAGTCAATGAACACTGTATATTCCACCACAAACCCAAATCACTTTTTACAGATTCCAAATCCTATTTGCAAGCCACTTGGATACCGTCACTTAGTACATCTGATACCTAGGCATGTAACAGAAATGACTATGGTGTTCCCTCCTCTTCTGAGCTGTCTTAATACATCCCCACCCACCTGAATGACGGAGTCATGTAGTCTCTTCCCTCCACCCACCATAGACATCCCACAGTTCTGTGGGATGTGCCCAGATCTTGAGATGTGTCTAGTGTTATACAGGTAAGTGACTCTTTGTATATATGTAACATAGACAATGGCCTCAAGCATTAGAAAAAAAAATTGACTAATGTGAATTTTGGGAAGAAACAAATCTAACATGCCCACAGTCAAGAACAAGAAGAGAGATAAGTATGGCGTTGTAGAGATTCAGAGTATCTTGCTTTAAGCCCAGATCTGATCTTGGGTGGCCACTTCAATGAATTCCAGAAAAACTGCAGGCAAATCTATCATGAAATGCTTCGTTTCTGTCTAAACCTGCCCTTTAGTCCCATAAAAACTAAGTCTTCACTTAATTACCTTTTTAGACAATGTAAATATGTAACTATGTCTCTTAACTTCTTACAACCAACAAGAGAACAGCCGTCATAACCTCAAACCCCCTGTACCCTCCTAGTCACTACTCCACCAAGGGCACCCACTATCTCAACTTCTAAAGTAATGAACTATGTTTGCCTGATTTGGGACTGAATATAAAGGGTATCACACAATTATGTACTCTTTTCTTTTGTCTGATTTCTCTTCCTCATCACAATGTATGCAAAACCTACCCACGTTGTGTTGTAGAAGTAGTTTGCCCCTTTTCATTGCTGTGCAATACGCCACTCACTAAGTATACCACAATTCATCCATTATGCTATTGATGGACTATTAGGTTGTTTTCAGTTTGGGGATATCACACGTAGGCTTCTATGGACATGCTTCATGTCTTTTGATGAAGATGCATATACACGTCTGGAGTGGAAGTACTAAGCCTTTATGCAAATATTTATCTTTAATAGATATTGCCAGTTTTCCAGAGAGATGATACAATGCTACACCCCTAGGTGTATAAAAATTCCAGTTTCTCCACTTCCTCATGAACATCTGAAAATTTTCAGTCTTTTTTTTTATTTCAGCCATTCTTTTCTTAAATTAAATCATTTTTTATTATGCTTTTACAGTTGTCCCAACTTTTCCCCCTTTGCCCGCCTCCACCCATCCTACCCCCCACTCCCACAGTCAACTCCCACACTTCCCCTTGTTTCCACCCTTTTCTTCTTCCCCTTCCCTCTGGTCATTTTCAGTCTGTTCTGTTTCCATGCCAGTGGTTCTATTTTGTTCATTACTTTATTTTGTTCATTAGATTCCTCTTACCAGTGAAATCATATGATATTTTTCTTTCACTGATTAGCTTATTTCACTTAGCATAATATTTTCTAGTTCCATCCATGCTGTCATGAAGGGTAGGAGCTCCTTCTTTCTTTCTGCTGTGTAGTATTTCATTGTGTAAATATACCACAGTTTTTTTTTATCTAACTCATTTACTCATGGGCACTTAGGCTGTTTCCAGCACTTGGCTATTGTAAACTGTGCTGCTATGAACATGATACAGGTACACTATGAATTGGAGATTCAGGATTCTTGGGGTATATTCTCAACAGCAGAATCACTGGATTAAAAGGCAGTTCCATTTTTAGTTTTTTTAAGAAAACTCCATACTGTTTTCTATAGCAGCTGTACCAGTCTGCATTCCCACCCACAGTGCACCAGGGTTCCATTTTCTCCACAACCTCGCCAGCACTCTTTCTTTGTTGATTTATTGATGGTGGCCATTCTGATCAGTGTGAAGTAGTATCTCATTGTGGTTTTAATTTGCATCTCTCTGATGGCTAATGATGTTGAGCATCTTTTCATATGTCTATGGGCCCTCTGTATGTCCTCTTTGAGGTGTCTATTCAGATTCTTTGCCCATTTTGTAATTGGATTGTCTGTCTTCCTGGTGTTGAGTCACCTGAGTTCCTTATATATTTTGGAGATCTAACTCTTGTCCGATGTAGCATTGGCATACATGTTCTCCCATACAGTCAGTTCCCTTTTCATTTTGATGATTTTTTGTAGCCATGCAGAAACTTGGCTTTAATTTGATGTAGCTCCTTCTCTTTATTCTTTCCTTTATACCCCTTGCCCTAGGAGATATATTGGCAAAAATATTGCTATATGAGATATCTGAAATTTTCTTGCCTATGTTTTCCTCTGGGACTTTTATGGTACCATGACTTATATTTAAGTCTTTTATCCATTTTGAGTTTATTCTGGCATATGGTGTAAGTGGGTGGTCTGGTTTCATTTTTTTGCTTGTACCGGTCCAGGTCTCCCAACACCAGTTATTGAAGAGACAGTCTTTACCCCATTGTATGCGTGTGCCTCCTTTGTTGAATATTAATTGACCATAGAGACTTGGGTTTATTTCTGAGCTCTCTGTTCTGTTCCATTGGTCTATGTGTCTGTTCTTATGCCAGTACCAGACTGTCTTGATTATAGTGGCCATGTAGCATAGTTTTATATTAGATATTGTGATGCCTCCAACTTTATTCTTCTTTCTCAAGGTTGCTGAGGTTATTCAGGGTCTTTTTTAGTTCCATATAAAATTTTTAAATATTTGTTCTAGATCTGTGAAATATACCATGGGTATTTTAATAGGAATTGCATTGAATCTACAGATTGCTTTGGGTAGTATGGACATTTTAATGATAATTCTTCCATGAACACAGTATATGCTTCCACTTGTTTGTATTTTCCCTAACTTCTTTCTTCAGAGTTCTGTAGTTTTCCAAGTACAGGTCTTTTACTGCCTTGGTTAAATTTATTCCTAGGTGTTTTATTTTTCTTTTTGCTTCATTTTAGCCATTCTGGTGAGTATAGAGGACTATCATATTATTTATTTGTTTGTTTATCATTGTTTCCTCATTGAATAAAACAGTTGAACACATTTTCACTTGTTCACTGGCCATTTGAATAGCCTATTTTATTAAGTGCTCACTTAAGTTTCTTGCACATTTTTAAGGATCCTCCTTTTTCTTATTGCTTTGTATTTATTCTTTATAGTCCAAATGTAGGCCCTTTGGCAGATACACGTCTTACAAATGTCTTCTCCTACTCTGTAGCTTGCCTTTTCACTTTCTCAGTGACGTTTTCTGAGGAACAGAAGTTCTTAAGGCGGCTCAGTTCATCAAGTGTATTCCATTAAAGCTGATGCTTTTTGTGTCCTTTGATACAAAACGTTTGCCTGCCTGTGCCAAGGTCATGAAAATATGTCCCCTTGTTTTCTTCTTTAAGTTTTATGGTTGTATCTTTCAAAAGAGCTACACTTTATGTGTAGTTGTGGAGCAGACTTTTAATAATGGGCACTAATAAAGGCTAGAACTTCAGTCACTGTATGAACAGTTGCAAACCGGAGACAAAGGCAAATATTCTTTCTCTGCTTTTCTTTATGCAAAAATCAGAAGAAAAGCAGCCCAGGAAGAAGAAAGAAAGAGAAGCTTCACCTTGAATATTCCAATGGTGTGATTCCGAAGTCCCTGTCAATGTTTCTTTCCCATAGAAATCTTCTGGAGATCTTGAACTGATTCCCAGGAGGCATGTACTGCCGTAATGCTTGCTCCCAGGGATGCTCATGCATGTATTTGGGAAGCTTCTGGTCTATTAGGTGCCAAAAGTGAGAAAAGATAAGACCAACAGTGGCTGGGACATCCAGGCCTTTGTTGGGGGTTGAGGGGCGGGGGGCGCATGAAGCACTCTCTGACTAGCTGAGCAATGCAATTTCCTACAGATTGCTGAGATATCCTCTGACCTCTTTAAAGAAAGGGTGCAGAGATGTTAAAGGTGAATCAATTACATTATAACCAGAATATTTTGCTGCCCTCTCTATTTTTTGCAACACAGACATTTTAAACACATACAGGGAAAATGTATGTCCTTGTAGGTTACTTGGATTACTGAAAAACAGACCCCAAAATAAACTAAGGAGAATGTTATCAAGTGAGAGCAGGAAAGACCATGAGAAGAGTCCTTGGCATGTCTTAGAATCCCTACAAACTTTGTTCGGTGATATAATGAACCTTTCCCTACAAATGTGACTTGCCACGTTTTGCAGTTGGTTCCTTTCAGATAAGGGTGCTCCTTAGAATTTTATTTCTTGCAATCATATTTCAAAAAATGTTTATTTCCATGCTCTGAAAGTTGGTAATGTGCCTGAACTAGTCATCTTTTTGCGTCTGCAAGAAATGGTGTGAGGCTGTTATAAAGTGTGGAAAGGGGAATTATCTGCCAGCAATAACACAAATAAATTTAGCCCATTTTTTGATGATGGCAACATTGACTCCCGGTGAGGAAGAGTCCCAGGGAAATGCACGGAGCTGGACCCCGACATGCACTGTGTTGTGCCCAACGACATAATGATGGCTAACCACAGGGCTATTGGGAAGTAACTCTCGTCAGACAGTCTTTTTCTTTTTAAAGATTTTATTTATATGTATTTTTAGACAGAGGGGAAGGAAGGTAAAAAGAGAGGAAGAGAAACATCAATGTGTGGTTGCCTCTCATACGCTCCCTCCTGGGGACCTGGCCTGCAGCCCAGGCATGTACCCTGACTGGGAATCGAACCAGCAGCCCCTTGCTTCACAGGCTGGCACTCAATGCACTGAGGCACACCAGCCAGGGCTAGACAGCCTTGATAAAGACACTAAATCAAATGTATTTTAGTATCTTGGTGACCATGAGGAATATGAAGAAAGTGATTAGTTATATAATAAAGGTGCAACTATACCTGATAAACCACCTGATAGAAGATCTCTAAAAAGTGCAGCATTAACAGGAAGGAAAACTAGGCTAACTAAATCATTGAAGTATAAACAGACCTTCATTTTATGATCCTTTGTTCAGCATGTTTTCAATGTACTCTGTTCGACATTTTGCTCGGTTGAAAACAGAACTCAGTAGTGGGATCCATCTTGGTCTTGATTTCTGGCTAGAGGTATTATTTCAAGCTTGTTCAGCACCAGCCACAAAGGCAGACCAGCCAGCTCCGTGGGCCGTGTCTGCAAACGGCCATTGAAGGGCCAGTCCTGAAATACCAGGGTCACGGGACAATTCCCACAGGCTTTTTTTTTTGATCAACCGCTGTGCCTTTCTACTTTGAAATTCACACAGTATTGCCGTGGCTCAGTAGCTCAGTTGGTTAGAGCATCGTCCCACTATGCCAGGGTTGCAGGTTCGATCTTCCGTCAGGGCACAGAAAAGAATCAATGGAGGAATGCGTGAATAAGTGAAACAACAAAATTGACATCTCCCTCTCTCCTTTCCTCTCTCTAAAGTCAATGTAAATAAAATAATAAAATAAAATAAAATAAAATGCACACAATACAAAATGGTGGAGCTTGCTCTGAATCGTTATGTGAGTGCAAGGCAAGCTGTCTCCACTCTAAATTCTGAGTATCCTAAATAGAAAGTTTCATCTACCTCTGTTTCAAGTTGAAACAGGAAGGAAAGCCCAGAAGCAAAGGCAAGACTGTCTCTACAGTTTTAAATCATTCTTCTCATGTCAGTGCTAAGGCCGTTTTTCCGAGGCCCTCTTTGGTGAGGCATGACTCAGAGATGTAACGCCAGGTTCCAAAGAAAGGTTTGCGCTGACCTTTAGTTTCCTGATTTTCAGAATTCCAAACATGGATTGTGATTATGAAACTACTTATGATTTTATCATCATTCACTAAATTATTTGATTATTATGTTTCTCCCCCTCCTCCACTGCGTTGTAAATGCCACAGGGCAAGGATCGTTGGTGCTTTTTCTTGGCGTTACATCCCCACAACCTGGTGTGATAGAAGCAAGACTAGGATTATTATTCCCATTTGATGGATTTAAAAAAAGAACAAAACCCTGAGGCTTGACTTAGTTAACTGTAGCAGCCAGCCAGGATGAAACTCTGACCTGGACATGGCATCTCGATTCCAAATGAAAGCGCACTCTCTCGTGCTTGACTGCCTCCCATCTTTAGACATGATCTAACAGTTACCCCTTTCAAAAACACACACCCACTCTGTCTTATCTCTCCTCCAACTCTTATTGCCTCTGCCTATGAATAATCTTTATCAGTACATGAAAGGTGCATATTACATCCTGCCATTCATATAAATACATTATTTCCAAGCACTGAAAACAGTGTTTCTCTGTAACCACCTCAATTAAACTTTCTATTTCTATTAAAGTGTTTTTCCTCTAATGCTACCCTTTGTGGATAAGCTGCAGAGCACAATTACTGACATTTATGCTTTTGGTTTTTTGTGTTTTTTTTTTTTTACTCAGATTGCTTTTTCTATTCTTTAGCCTCAATCCCAAACAAGATTAAAAGGTAAAGATTTAAAACTCTAAACAAATACGCTAATTTGCTTTTGTGCCTTCTGACTGATCACAAGGGAACAGGATGTTGCCTTTGAAAAGAAAGGCGGCAACCTCATAACACCGTGGGGGTTCAGGAGGGAGCCCCGACCGGAGAGCACAGCCTCTGGTTACTGCCCACAGCTCTCACAGCGCCAGATGAAGCGAGCTGTTTGTTTATCCCCACAGTCGTCCCCCCCTGCCCCCCGGGGAGACCGAGAAGAATTAATTACTGCGTTTTTTGTTGCTGTTGCACATTTAGAACAATTGTTTCTGCGAGTTTCGTAAAACTGGGACAACATGACATGTTCACTGGCAACGTGGGGAATGTGATTTTTCACTGGGGCCCTCACCCCCACAGGCCTTCTGGCAGCTCTCGGTGCGGCCATCCATCGTCACGGATCTTTCCACACACACCTGCAACGCCCTCTCCACGGGGTCTTCTTTGTTCAAGTTCATGTTCACTACCTTCAGAAATGATGTTCGGCTCTGCGACTTCTCTGAGCTCAAATAACCTCAGTCTTTTGCCATTTTTCCATGCCTCAAAGATTCCTAGTTATTCCCAAGTCTTACCACCAAGAAGAGGCAAACTAATATTCCACACATATTTGAGTTAGATCAGTTATCTACTGCCCATTAGAAATAATTTCTTGAGCAAGTGCAACACGTCAAAGCTTCAAACGTAAGCCAGATTCACTAAAATGTTCATGAACCTCAAACACCCTTACTCGCTCCAGCACATGTGGGCGTCTTCTTCCACAGGTATGGTGAGGCAGGCCGGGGCCTGTGGAGACTGACTCCCAGGTTCGATCCCACGCATTTCACAGGAGTCAAAGTGAGGAGGTCCGGGGCTGGCCAGTCAGGACGGTGGGACACAGAGGGGCATGCCTGGACTGGGCACCAAGCCTCATGTCTGTTTCGGACTTTCAGGAACTGTGGTGATCCGCCAAGTCTGTCAGATCCCATCCACATAGTAGGAGTGAGTCCAGGCCACGGATAGTCCATGTTCACCACCAACCTCTTCTTCTGCTGATTCTGCTCAGCTTCCCAAAGAGGCAGCAGCTGTGTCCTCCTCTGCGCCCATGCCCCCTCAGTCTCTCTCACACTGCCCATGCTCAAGGTCATTCAAGGGTCAAGACTGTGTGTACAGGTTTAAGACTCAGCAAAAAGAGCTCTTAATTACCCTGAGCTTACTTTCCAAAGCAACAACAGGGAGATTGCACGCATACAGTGTCGGGTAGTTTCACGCTGAGTTTGAGCTGATGACACAGGCTTTGGCTTTGGAACTGGAGAGCAATCTGAGTTTGACCCATTGACACTCAGGCCACTCTAGGCAAATAGATGCCTCTCAGGAAACCTCAGCGTCCTTACTTCCTTCAAGAGAGGAAATCACACCTCACTCGTGAGATGGTTTCTAGGATGCACTCATTTTTCAAAAATGCAGATTTCTCCTGACACTAATAAAAAAATATTGAATGTCAACTGTAATTGAAAAATAAAGTAAAAAAATGCAGATTCCTGAGTGTGTTCCAGACTCGCTGAACCAAAATCGTGGAGGTGTTGAAACCAGGGAACCTGCATGCTCACTTCCACCCGCCAGTGGACTCTTACACATAGAGGTGTCTGACGTACTTTCCAAACATCTACGCGGCGATTGTCACCCCAAAGTGCAGGGTGCAACTGGAAATCAGAATATCTGTGGAGCTTTGCCCACCCATGTTTTGAAATACAAATGACTATTCCCATTCCTTGGACCAATGGGTATCCCCGCATCTGCACTGCTTTGTTTGAAATCCAGTGGTCTGGATTTTTTTCCCTGATAAAGATGACACCTTGGGGTAAAAACAAAGTAGCCACTAACTAGTGGACATTAAAAGCACAGAACCATCTTGACAACATTTCTGTGTGGCACCTAGTTTTAGGATGTACACGACTTGCGTACAGCCAAGTGTGTGTGTCATGTCCTCTGTCATTAGCTCTCTCCCCACTCCCTTTCGTATCTCAGGAACTGCCTGTAAGGTAAAGGCTTATGCAGCCTGGGTGTCCTTGCTGGTCCAGTGCAGTGGGGAGGCCCAGCCGAGTGATGCCCCCACCTGTGCTCCGGTCTGGGACTTGTCCCGTTAGACCAACATCAAGGAACTAAGCCACTTGATGGTGACTGGAGATGCGCCTGGAATTTGAGGGTGGGAGCAGGGAGACAGCATCTCAGGCAGCCTAAGTGTGCTCCTCTGGCTTTCCTAGACCCCTCTGCCCCTCATGCATCCTGACGCAGAGTCCCAATTTAAAGAGGGTGTGATGGGATGGTCAGCAGAGGATCCTGACACCTGTTCTGGCTGGAGGGGACCTCAGAGTGAGCCCGGAGCGCCTCTGCTTTATAGAGGCAGCAGCGGCTCCTGAAAAAGCAGAAGGGCAAGGCTCTGGGGCAGAGAAAAAAACCACGAGGAATGAGTGGAGGAGGGAGACAGAGGCTGAGAAATGTAAATTTTCCACAGGGATTCTAAGTTTGCTTGCACATAAAGCCCAAATGAAACACTTCGTGAACTGAGTGAAAAGAAATAATTACTACTTTGGAGTTTCATTTTAAATAAAGGAGGCTCTATAAATATGGTGAAATTTATATCAAGTCAGTTTAAATAACTTTTAAACGTGATTTAATCTGTCTACTCCCATAAGAATATTTATTTTTTGCTTTATCTCACCTTAATAAAAATTCAATGAAATGTGGTTTTACACACATACATACATATATAATTTTTGGAAATACAGTCTTGATTTTCAAACAGTTGTGGTTTTAAAAGATAAGATAAAATGTGCAATCACAATAAAGCATTATTAGTTTAGTTTTACCAGATCAGATTGAAGCATCGTGTCTTATTAAACTAAAAATGAGTATCCTTCACGCTACAGCAATACCAATAGTCCTCTGATGGAAAAACCCCCAGGTTTATTTTATCACCTCATCACGCAGGGCTGAGCAGCCGTCAGTTATTCTGGCTGCTTTGTCTCCCTGCCTCGTCCTTTACGTTTAACGTGGGGAATAATCTTCTTTGACACAATGAAATATAAAAGGGTAGTGAAGTCTATTAAGATGTTTATTTTTGGTCTTCACCTTTAATAACAGGCTTAGAAATGTCATTCCCACCCCTCAGAAACGGAGCTAACTCTATTTAATCTCAAACTGTCTTCTAGGCCTGTGTTCTTTCCTTTACTTCAGGCTGCATTCCACAAGACTTCCTTTGAGACAGTATTTCATCGCGGTATGAACCTACGAGCCCAGTCGCTTTGGAAAATACCGTTAACTCCATTCTGCCTCTGGCTGCAGCCAATCTTGGAAGGGTCAGCATGTCACCCACTCAATCTTCAGGTGTTTACTGAGCAGCTACTCTCTGCAGAACCCCGGGGCAGGGGAGAGGGAAACACGGAGTAACTGACTCGATCCCTATAGTGAGTATCAACTTCAAATGGGAAAACAAAAACAAATATATATAAAATATTTTTAAAAATACATACATCATAGTTTGAATGATGTCCTGCCCCTCCCCTGCCCAAGATATTTTCGATTCCTAATCCCTGGTGGCTGTCAATATATCCTTATGTTGGGATATTAGTAAGGTTTTATTCGGTGTAATGAAGTTGAGATAAGATCACAGTGGTTTAGGATGGACCCTAAACCCAATGACTGGCATTGTTACAAGAGAAAGGAGAGAGACTTGGGGGGGGGGGGGCGGCAAGCATAGAGGAAACGCCCACAGGGAAGAAGGCCAGACAAAGCAAAGTCAGAGGCAGGGATCAGCACTAGGCTGCCTCAAGCCAAGGAGTGACAGAGCCTCCGGAAGCTGCAAGAAACAAGGAAGGATTGTCCCCTAGAGCCTTCAGGGGGTTCAGCCCTGCCCACACCTTTATTCAGACTCCTGGGCTCAGAACTGTGTGATAATGCATTTCTCCTGTGTTAAGTCACCTGATTTGTGTTGCTTTGTTCATGGTGGCCCCAGGGCACTGATACAACATTCACATTGCTTCTGTTTGACAATTGGCCAAGTGTTTTAACTTTTTCTAAGGATGCGTCTGAGTGCTCCAGGCTGAGCCACTATTAGAATTCAGAAGACTTCCGTATCAAGATGACGAGGCAGGTTCAAACTTCATAACCCTCCCTGCTCCAGAACTCTTCCAAAAAGTCAACATAAAAATAGAAAATCACAAAGATGTGCATGATCCAAAATACAAAATAAATAGCACCCTGAATCAGAAGTGGAACAAATATCCACAATGGCTAGGGTGTTAAGATCGCAGCATGTCCATCTCAGGGCTGAAAGCAGCGGGAGGGCCTGTGGGACCAGCACTGCTCCCTGGGAGATGGGTCACTGGGTCCAGGCACACAGCAGGAGACCAGGGCAGGTGCAAGGCCACCCTGCACCCCAGTGTGGTGGGCAGAATAATGGCCTACCAAAGATGTCCATATCCTAACTCCTGGAGCCTCTGGATACGTTATATTACATGGCGAGGAAGAATTAAAGATAAAGATGGAATTAGGATTGCTAATCAGGTGACCTTAAAATACACAGATTGTCCTAAATTATCTGGGTGGACCCAGTGTAATCACAAGGGCTCTTAAATGTGGAAGAGAAAGGCAGAAGAGTTGATGGCACAGCAATGTGACATGAGAAGGACTGGTCTGGCTGTTCTTGACTTTGAGTGTGGAAGGGATGACAAGACAAGGAAAGAGGGCAGCCTTGAGCAGCTGGGAAAAGCAAGGAAACAAATCATTCCTGAGATCCTCCAGAAGGAAATGCAGCTCTACCACCACCTTGGTTTTAGCTTGATGAGACTGTGTTGGCTGACCCCGGAACTGTAAAATACAAATAAACTAGCACCTGTGAAAGGCAGCTGACCACCAACTGGGACCAGGACTCCTGCTAGGCAGCAGGGCCAAGGAGGAGATGCCGACACCGATAAAACACCAGCGAAGCTAGTCTCTGTCTCTGATGATGACTTGTCCATGACACTAACAGCTTCTGAAGCTGTAGCTCCGCGTGGCTATTAAAATAGCTGGATTTGGCAGTGGGGCCTGAAAGGACCTGGAGGAGCCAACTGCGAAAACCGCAGACAGACAGATGGGGTGAGTGTCACAGAAGAAAGGGAATGAGAGGAAACACAGAGGCCAAGACCAAAGAAAAATTTCCTTCACAAAACGTGCTTCCAAACTCAGATTTTAAAACCACGTAAAGAAATACGCCCTGGCCCAGATGGTTGGAGTGTCATCCTGTACACCAAAAGGTTGCAGGTTCAATCCGCAGTCAGGGCACGTACGGGAGGCTACTGATTAATGTTTCTCTCACTTCCATATTTTCTCTATTTCTCTTTCTTTCTCCCCTCTTCTCTCTCCAAAATCAATAAAAACATATCTTCAGGTGAGAATTAAAAAAAAATTTAAGAAATTTAATGCTAAGAAAGATAGACAACAATACCAGGACTCTGAAAGGGAGTTCTCTTCTGGTGACACCACTATAGAACTGTCAGACAAAACCTTAGAAATAAATATTGACATAATTCAAAGAGCTAACAGCATTTCTTTTATTTTAAAAAAAAGATGCTTGTTATGGACTGAATATCTATGTCCCCCTTAAAGTTTATGTTGAAATTCTAATCTCCAAAGTTATAGTATTTGAGGAGATGGGGCCTTCAGGAGGTCAGTAGGTCAGGAGGGCGGAGCTCTTTTGGTGGAATTAGTTTAGAACAAGGAGGAGATGGCTTGCTTCTTCCCTCTCCACTCTTCACTGTGTGAAGACGAGACAAGAAGTGAATTCAGAACACCAATCTGGTGGTACCCTGACCTTGGACTTCCCAAGCTCCAGAACTGTGAGAAATAAGTATGTGTGGTCTATCCACCCAGTCTGTGGTAATTTGCTGTAACAGCCCAACTGACTACAACAATACAGAAACATAATCAAGAAGAAAATCACAGGCACTAATATGAAACATTCAAGTAGGGTCAGACTTGAGAAGTGATTCTCAACATAGACTCCATTGCAAACCAGTATAGCGTAGCCCAGAGAGATGTGATCCCCTAACAGAAGTCAGCCCCTAGGATTAATACATACGCATGCATGTTTATACGAATGTATGTGTATGTCATGTATTTTTAATTTCACAACAGCAAATAAGGCCTGAGTTGGTCATTTTTTCTAATAACAAATATCTTATGTCCTTCTAAAGAGCATACTGTTTACTCAAAAGGACACACCAGATTTGGGAAGGTGTAGTCATCATGGATTCTGAACTTGGAGTTCCTTAACTCAAACATGTGGCAAAGGAGAGCCTGGAATTTTAAAAATAAAAAGGCAGGAAAAGGCTCCTCTTCCCCGACTATCTGCTATTTTTCCCTTCCCTGAGACAGGAGCCTATTGTTTGGTGCCTTAACTGCTGACCATGTGGGAAGTGAGTGGCGGGGAGGATGAAGGAAGACTCAAAGCAACAGGGAACCCAAAGGCGGGGTGGGGCGGCGGGGAGCATTCCAAAAGTCATGTCCAGCTGCACTAGCAATGCAAGTACAGAGACTCATTCACTTTTTTTCCAGACAGCTAATTATGTCACGGCCGCTTCTCCTGAGAACTCCATAAACAAGTCGTCTCGAGGAGAATTTTGCTGGTTGGGTTCCGCAGCCTAATAAGGCGGCAGTGCCATTAGCGCACCCGGAGTTCTCACATGCCTCGCAGGAGAAAATCTTGGACACACTCAGATAAATGAATTTTCTAATTCTGGCTCTGCCACCGGCTAATTTGGTTTCTTTGGATTAATGATGGCACATCTAAAAATGTTAGGATTCGATTAGATGTTCCCTCGCATCTCTTTCAGTTCTGCGATTTTCATTATTTTGTTTCACTGTGATATTAAAATAGTCTAAATTCCCAGTCCTCTCATGTATGATTTATCAGATTGGAAATTGAAAAAGAAGAATATAGCAGAATTTGCAAAATAAGCTGCAATTAAAATAAGGGATTGTTAATGTTCACACTACAGCATATAATATATTCTCAGATAAGACCAGAGAAGTGCAAGTTTTCCATTGTTAGTAATGATTGAGTACTACACACCTGCAAGAAATTTTCAAAAACTGCAGGAGTATATTCTAAGCTATATATCATAAGCCACATAAAGGAATAGGAAATCAAGTTTTAGTTGGGTTAAGTTTTAAACATTGTTTCATTGTTTCTCCTTAATCAATACAAATCGAAAACAGATTCATCTAATTCACTTCAAGAACCCGGTAATGGATTCGGGAGGCCAATCCCAGGTCTCCGGGGCAGTGAGTGAAAAATAAAGCGTGAACAGTCTTCCATTCCCTGTGCTTCCGGGCCCAGGAAGCACAGGGAAAATCAGAAATTTGCTCTGCAGGTTCAACCACACGAAGATTAAAGAATAACCGAGATAACCAAGAACAAAAGTGGTTGGCCCTGGGGGTGGGCTGTGGTCCTCAGTGCAGTGCAGTCACTGACTGGCTAATGGGCACGTGGGCTGTCTCCTACCTAGCATTCACATCACAGAGCTCTGTATGAATTCATTACCTTACATTCAGAGCGGAATATATTTTCCAGGTTTTTGTTACATTAAAAAAATCCCAAAAGAGTGGCTTAGTAATAATAACTGATGTTGTTCAGGAATCTGGTATTGAGCAGAATCATCTTGCTCATCACTGAAAGTTCTTGCTCAGGTCCTTTCCATGGCCATCAGCAGGAGGTAGTGGGGCCTGGGGTTGTCTTGCGAGCTTCTTCCTCACGTGTGTGGTGCCCAGTCTGAGAAAACTTGAAACAGCTGGGAACCGGAGCGTGTGGGGCTCTGAGCTCCCCTCTCTGTCTTTATGTAGTCACTCCAAGTGGCCTGTCCACATGGCAGCCACGCGGGGGCCAGACTCCTCACATGATGGCCAACGGCACAAGGAAAAACCAACAGAAGCAGCATGGCCTCTTCGAACTTAGTCTTGCAAGTCATGCAGAATTATTTCTGCCAAATTCCATTTGTGGAGGCAGTCACAAAGGTCTGCTCAGGTTCAAGGTGACAGAGATTCCCCCTCTTGTGGGAGTATGGCAAACGCTGGAAGAACACGTGGGATGGGAAAGAAATACTGTTGCAGCCATTTTTGGAAAATACATTCTGCCAGAAGCTGCTTGAGATAAGAAGACCTTCCTGATTTTAATTAGTAATTTCCAATTTATTGGGAGAAAATAAAGATTTGGGCATTGTATTAGTATTAGGGTGTTTTTTTTTTCTGCCACAATGCATCGCCATAACATGGTGACCTTCCGCAGCTTTGTAGTTCAGAAATCTTCTGTGGGGCTCACAGGGCTAAAGCCAAGGTGTCACCAGAGCTGTGTTCCCCTCTGGAAGCTCTAGAGGAGAAAGGGTTCTCCTGCCCAGGCAGGCTGCTGTCGGAATTCAGTCTCTGGCAGCTATAGGGCTGAGGTCCCCGCACCCTTGCTGGCTGCCAGCTGAAGTGGTTTCCAGGGTGCAGAGGAAACCCTGCACCCTGGAAACAAGGCCTGCCTGCAGGCCTTGACTCACAGCCCCCTTCCTCCAACCTTCAAAGCAAGCGACGGCTATCCATACTAACCCTCACACCTCATCTGTCCTCCCTTCCTTCCCTGTGTGTCTCGGCCTGGCCCTTGGTAGAGAAAATCCTCTTCTAAGGGCTCATGTGATTAGATTGAGCCCACCTTGGAGATCCTGGGTGACCTCTCTATCTAAAGGTCTGTCACCAGAATCACTCTTGCAGAGTTCCTTTGCCTTGTAAGGTAACATATTCTAAGGACTAGGACTGGGCATTTCAGGGAGCCATAATTCTGCACATCACAGACATAATGTGTTTGATTACATGGAGACCATGGCAATGGAATTAAAGGAGCTGATGTTAAAATGCAATGATTCAGGGCCCTCCGTGAAGTGACTCTATGTGCATTAAGCACATTTTTTAAAGCACATTTTTTTAACCAAGTGATTTCCCTTGTCACACTTGGTCAGAAGTGTAAGACTGCAAAGTGCACGCCCTTAGGCCCATGAGTTTTCTCAGCGGAGAGAAAGACCTTCTCACTAAAATTTAATTAACTCTATTTTATATGCAATTATAATAAAGGTTACTTGGTTTCTAACACCAAACAAACCCAGCAGTGACAAATTAGAAATGGAAAATACCAATCAACAGTGACAGGTGACATCTGGCAAGAAAGAAGAAATCAAAAATTTAAAACACATAAATAGAGTATCTACCACACATGCATAAATGCAAATAGCAGTTGGAGGTTGTCTCCATCAGCACAGACATTGCTATCCTGGTGAATATCACCCTAGGTCTTTGAGAAATAACTAAATTATGTTCAAAACATTCTTCTTATAAGTTTACAATATATTATAGAAAGTTTTACATCACTGGAAAGGGGCAATACGTTTTTTAAACCAGCCCTGCTGTGGACATGTTGGTGAATGGGGCTGCTTCCGCCATGCTGCTGAGAAGGAAATGGGCCATGAGACCACACTCCCCTGGACGTAAGTGTTTGCATGGTGGGGCGTGTGGCCCTGGCTGGGCAGGTCAGCACCTGGCCCCTGGGCAGGCCTTTGGGCATGAAGAGAAGAAGGGAGAGAAGAACGAAGCAGTCCCCAGGGAGAGGCCACGCGATGAGACCCGGGCCTGGGCCTTCACTGCTTCCAGGGTCCAAGTCCGACTCCCTCCGGAGAACCAAATGTACTTTCTGCCTTTGAGTCCCAGCTGCTCATCCAGTTGTTTCGCTTATTTACTTCTTTTGGCCTAACCCAGTCCCAGGGAATTTCTCGTTCGGTGACCAAACACTTCGTCACTGAGACAAAAGGGCACAATCTCAGTCATCTGAAAAACAATCCAGCTATCAAAAGGATCGATTCTCCGAAGGCTCCAGATGGCTGTCAACTTTTGTATTTTGTGTAGTTTACGAAAGTGCTTTTCAGTGAACTATCCAACCTTGATTAAAAGAATATGGTTTCCCACCTCAATAACTGACTTTTTACAAAACAGATGTCTGTGATTTTATTTCAAATGTGACCCAATAATGGAGTTTGATCAAAGAGAGTTAAAATACAGTGTTTTGCAAATCAAGTGCTTATGATAGGTTTTAACCTATCTCAGCAAATAACTTATTGAAGTAATTAAATCATCATAAAAGGTATAGATTTTGAAGAAAGTCTCTATCACTTTTTTCTTTACCAAAAAATCTATATTTTAGAAAAAAATAAATCACATTAGCATTATAGACATTAGGATATTTATTTATTCCTGGGAAAAAGTCATTAGTGAGATAAGAACATCAGACTTTCGAAGTTCAAGACAGGAATTTTCATCAGCCAGGATGAAGGCGGGAATACAAAACCCACGCCAGATCACCGGTGCGGGAAATCTACCACGAGGCCTCCGCGACAGCAGTGTCGGGAGATGTGAGGAGGCACACGGGGAACAGAGGCTAGGCAGAGTTTAGCGGCAGCAGCCGCACTCACACCCCAGGACTAGGGAGACGAGGCAGAGGCCAGAGCCGCCAGCCAGGAGCTAGAATCCTAAAGCAGACACCAGCGTAGCGCTGAAGACACTGCACAGAGCGGCCTTTTCCGGTGCCTGGCCTTAGCTGGCCAGGGAGCCCAGGCAAGGTGAGTTTTGGGAGTGGAACCCTGCCGACTGAGCAGACCATGGAAGAGCTGGGAAAGGCTCTGAATGTAAACAGACAAGTAAGCATCACAACAATTGTGCAGATTTTTATACCTTAAAAAGCACATTAGAATACGTGGAAGGACAGAGGCAACTGCTCCCAGCACAGGACAGAATTCCAGGTAAAAATCACATCGCTATCCTCAATGATCACACCACGTTACACAAACGCTGGAACCTAAAATACACATGGTAACTCAGAAGGCAAATAGAAAAGTCAGCAGATTTTACCTCACCTTCTGGCGTTTAGGAACAAAGGTAGGGCGAACAATCTGCCCTGTGATCAAATAAAGTAATACCATCATTGTTATTATATTATTGTGCATGATTATTATGGATTATGAAATGTGGTAGAACATATTAGGGTGGCCTTTCAGCAGCTGCTCCACCCATCTTTCGTTGTTTTGCAGCCTTGAGACCTGGGTGACTGTGTCCCCAGCCAGACCTGGAGAGTGGAGTCACGACATGTTTAAGCTATTTAGGGAAATCCCATCAATCTGACAGTGGTAGTTCAGAGACAGTCAGCAACCCAGGCATAAGCTAATCAGCATATGACATTCCTTGGCTACAGAATTTGTGCAGGGATGGTCCATTCAGATTTACATTCAATGATTATGGAAGTGAAGCTTTCTCTCCTTCCTCTTAGAGGTGAGTGAGCATTTACATTGCCTCATTTTCTTTTTGTAGCTACTCCGTGACCATGAGGGAACTCAGCGTGCAAATACAGGCTGACCCCTGTGGTACGCAAATGTCAAAAACAAGTAGATCACAGAAAAGCTGAGACAGAGCCTTACTCCCACCATGCCTGAATCCCACATACTTCTGAATATTTCAGATACATGAGTCAATAAATCCCCTAGATTCTCTCAGCCAGTTACAGAGTGTTGAGGGTTGTTGTCAGTAACCAAAACCAAAATACTGTGGACAGTGTTACATGCCTCCCATGGGTTATTTCACTTAACTCTGCCCAAATCCAGGGAAGTGGGTTTCATTATTCTTTTGTTTTCTATCTGAGATAAATGAGGAAGGAGGCTGCCTGTCCAGGTTCCCGCAGTGTATGGTGAGCAGTCTGAAGCAGGCCCCCAACTGGGGCCCCCCCCCCCCCCCCGCCCGCTCCCTGTATCCGCCTCACTGCCATAACCAGTTTCACAAATGGACGGCCCTGTTGGCCTTCAACTTTGAAAGAATGTTTTGAATAATTACTTTATAAAATCAAAAACAGAAACATGAGGACAGGTTAGAGAATCTTCAAACGTACACGATCAAACCAAGTTAAGCAAAAGATGTGATCCAGCTTAGCAGCTCTCACCAAAACAGACCAGTCAAGGACGTCAGGCGCTCATGAGCCATCTTGACCACACAGGGTGAAACGTCAAGTTTAAGTAATACTGTTAAAGAAAAGTGGAAGTACAAGGGGGGTATCACTGGGGCATCCTATCTTGTTTTTCAAACCAGAGAAAAGTGTTGGTTGTCACTCGACAATGTGAATGTCACGAAATTTAGGGTTCTCCTGAGACAGTAATTCTTCTGTTTGGACTGGTGGTTTTCTAAATATATTTCAATATGTGTACTTGAAAGTCATTCCTACATAAAATATTTTTGGCAAAAGTACAAAATGTGTTATTTATATACACATATACAAACACAAACTCACATAATTCTATATATATACATAAGTATATATGCTATGTACACATATAATTCATATGTTTATTATGGTTATATATAAATATATAAAGTATGTTTATATGTAAATATAAATGCATATTTACATATTTTATATATAATAAAACTTTATCCTAATCCCCTAGATATGTATAAATTATATTATTCTTATAGTATTCTTCCCCACAATCAAGTAAATATATGGTCTACACCCCCAGGTTTCATACCATCCCCCCGACAAAAGCCTGTGCTGCCTGCCACCCATGATACACAGAGTCTCTTACAAAACCAAGTGCAAGATAATTCGGCCAAATGAGCTAGATCTGCTCACCTCCCCCAGACCCCGCCCCTCTCCCCTGACAGTGAGGCTGTGCGAGGCCCCTAAGGGTCAGACACGCCGAGGCTGCAGCTTGCTCCCTCGTCGCCACAGCGCTGGGCTCCCCACACTGATTCCTCTTGCTGCTGGGGACTGGCTAGTGCTCTGGGGAAGACCTGCTCTGTGGTACCCTCCCTTTTAGCAAATGCGCATTTCCCCCTAGAGAAAGGTCCCTGCCTCAGAACCCAATTAGTAGCTGTTCTTGGCCGAATTTAATATTTTTCTTTTGACCTGCTGTGGACAATTTGACTCCAGTGCCCACTTTCCCTAAATAGAAACCACGAAGTCTACACTGAAGCTTTCACAAAGAGAAAAAGGTAGCTTTTGGTAACATGGCTCTAAAAACAAAGGAAGCCAAGATAGTACATTGTATATTGATATTTCTTCTGTTTAAAGAAGCAGTAACATGTAAAGCCATTAAACCCATTAAATACTATTTAAGCACCTGTGTATCAGATGAGGCCATTTCTGCCCATGCGGCTGTGTCGGAGTCCGGTCCCTCACTGCTGGCCTGCTCTGGGACGGAAATCACACCCTGGGGGCCAGGCCTTCCTTGCACCGAGAGACCTGAAGGTCCTACGTTCACTTCATGGGAAAAACTTCTATTTAGCAAACATATCACTTGGACAGAAGTGACTCTTCAGAGATTTTTGATACCTAAGTTTTGATAAAATTTCCAGGGTCAAGTGTCAGAAAAGGCCTGGGACATATAATTATCAAAACCATAAGCCAGCTCAGGCTCCAGGCAGAGGCTGGTATGGGAGTACAAGGAGCCCTGACCTTGAAGTCAAGCAGAGCTGGTTTGACATCTGGGCTTGCTACCTGTTTGCTGTGCAACATTAGCTTAGTCTTGACTCATCTCTCTTTTGCTTTGGCTGTCTCAGTTTTAAAATCAGACTGATACTTACTCAAGGGGTTAACAAACTGCTAAGACAATAAATTCTAAATTATCAGTAAATTGTGCTCCTCATCATTAAACCCTTTACCACCCTCCTCCAAACATACACCCCACTTCAGAGCCCTCCCAACTGCAAGCCAAGAGCTATGTTCTCAAGGCACTAAGCCTCATTTTCTTAGTCTTTTCCTGTGGTCAGCAAAACCCTGAAAATGGCTCCCAGTGTTCCACATCCTCATCCTGGATTCTGTGAACCTGATGACACGTCCCTCTCAATGTCAGCCTCATCCAACACTGCACAGAGGCTACATACTACTGTATGGCACAGCTGGCCTTGAAATAGGGATATTCCCTGGGGGTAATCACAGGGACCCTGGAAGGCAAACAGCTTTCCCAACTGGCTGGGGAAGGGCATGTCAGGGAGTTTGGAAGTGTGAGAAGAGCTTGCCACACTGTTGCTGGTTTGAAGGCAGAGGGGGCCACAATGAGAAGGAATGCCCTGTCTAAAGAAGCTGAGATGGGCCCCCAGCTGGCAGTCCTACAACTGCAAGGGACTGAGTTGTGACAAAAGCCCAATGACCTTGGAGGTGGGTTCTTCCACTTCGGAGACTCCAGGAAGGCAGGCAGCCTGCTTACACTTCGATTTCATCTTTGTGAGACTGAAGCATGAACCCAACTGCACTGTGCTAGGCTTCTGACCTAAAAAACTGTGGGATAAGAAATCTGTGTGTCTTTAAGCCTCTATATTTTTGGCAATACGTTACCTAGCAATAAACAACTGCTTCCACAGAGACAGGGAGAGAGACAAAGACAGAGAGACAGAGACTGAGCGAATGGAGAAAAATCAGCAATCAACAACTGGTGAATCTGGATGAAGGTATAAGAAACTCTGTGTTATTCTTGCAAGTTCTCTGTAACTTATAATTACAGCAGAAAAAGTTACAAATCACTAAAGCACAGAGTAAAATAAAACCCTTTGGCATCTGTGTACCCATCAATACATAATGCAAATTCATAAACTCTTCATTGAATTCTATTCAATGATTGTGCAAGTGAAGTTTCAGCTGCCTCCTCTTAGAGGCGATCAAGTAAATATGTTGCCTCAGTTCCTTGGGTAACTATATTCAGGAGCCTCGTGTTGTCTGCTACTGGTGGTCCTTCCTCAGTGAAAAAACAAGCATCCAGGGACATTGATAATAAATTCTCAGATCTATCTCAGTATGAGGTCAAAGGCCTTCCTGTTTTAATTTTGGCATGATCTTTTTTTAAGATGATCTCTGCCAGAATCTAATTGCAGGTGGTTCACGAATATTATGGGGGCACAAATCAGAGGACACAGCATTGTACTAAAGCTGAATATTATTGTGTCCAAAAAAGCATGATCATTCCCTTGGTAATGTCTAAAAACAATTGTGTGATGAAAAGAGATATTTTACAGTTGCACAAAAGAACTTTTCAGACGCCACCTCGGTGAGTTTACAATGCAAAGCCTCAAAAATAACTGTGGGCACAGTAACGTCAATAGCTATTCCACCCATCCCTCAGCGGCTTCCAGCCGTCCTTCCAAACAAAGTAAAACAAACGTGGATAAGCAGACTCTAGTCCTTATTGATTTGTCTGCTTCATACTACTAAGAAGCACATTTGAGAGTCTAGAAATAAGTCAAACGTTTTCAAGTTACGTTTAAAAACATCCTTCAGGTCCATTTTTAAAGTTTCCTCTATCAATTCTCATTTCTGCATTTTTCATTACATTTCTTGGATTAACGTTCATTCCCATACCTTCCGTCGATAGCACCCTAAGATATTTTGACATTGATTATCAACACCAATTACAGTCTGATGCCATCTGCTGTGCACTGTGGGACTTCAGCTTCCCTTTTCTTTTCTTTTCTTTTTTTTCCCTAAGCTCATTTGAATTCCTGTATCTCCTGATATGTAGGAACATTGTGATACTACAAAGCATTTTTGAAAAGATGAAAATCAGACTGCATTTGAGTTTCACCAATCTTCTGTCCCTGGGAAACCACCATCCTTGCTCATAATGACTTGTCAGTGGTTAAAGCATGAAAACCACGGGCCGGAATCACTATTAACTCCTTTTAGGGCTAAAGAACAGGATATGCAGAGAGAGCACCAGCCTTTCTCCCAAAAGAGCACTTTCATTTTTTGAACAAATAAAGTAAATTCTTAGAAAATTCTTCCCTGTGTGGGTATGAATTTGCATCTGTGTAATTTATAATCATTGGTCTTTGGCCTTTTATATCCTTGTGGGTTAAAGATAACCTCTCTCCCAGATGACCGCTCTTCTGACACGTGAAAGCATCCTCCACCTCGCCAGCCCCCAGCTGCTCTCTCCCCCTGGCTTTGCAGAGTTTTCATAAGGCCTACCTGTGAGCACCTCACTCCCGGTCACCCTCCTGCGGCCCGGCACCCTTCGGTGAGCGTCCCTGCCAGAGGGCAGCCTGCACAGCCCACAGTTGTCACCTCTTGCTGACGTGCCATACACTAGAATGGACTTCGACTCTAAGAAAGCCACACTGTGTACCACAACTAATAGGTCTAGAAGTCTTCTCAGCTCTTAAATCCCAGAACAGCCCAAGACAATGCTAATTTCCGGTAGCAAAGTAAGCCAGGGTATAAAATTTTACAAAGAATCAATGACAGCACCATTCTAAATAAACACAACTGGCTGAAAATATAAAGCTGCAAATTTTCACATTAAGTGTTCTGATACTGTATTTCTGTATATTTTACTTAAACACATTAAGGTATTTTATTTAGAAGAATGAGAGTATCTTCATGTTTAATGCTCTCGTACCTGAAATTTGAGTGAGAGAACAATGTCTCATGTTGGTCCAAGAACCTTTTTGTATTTTGGTCATCTAAGGGTGAAGAACCACAATTGTGGCACCTATGTGTAAAATGCAGCAGCGATGTTCATGAAATAGAACTGGAATTCTTTAACTTAGTATGAGCTGCTTTTGCATTTTGGAAAAATAAAGAACTTTGTTCTAGGTGTCATTGTCCTTCTTCACACTCTAAATAAGAGTATTCAAAATAAGACCTAGGGTTATCCTTGAATCTGTATTTAAAATTGTGACATCACAGAGAATATACAAGTAAAAAGTGTCTACCAAATACAAATGTTTTTCTACTATAGAATTGACATTACCATTCTATCTAATTGTGTTTATAAGCTCCATTCATTTTTCAGAGGTTACTGTTTTTTTTCTAATGTCTCTCTGGAGTTGTGACCAGCTGTTCTTGTTCCTTAAATGTTTGATTAAAAAAACAAAAACAAAAACAAAAACAAAGAATGCCTGGAAATAAATGACTTCCATGGGGAAATATGTTAAACCATTTGCCAAAAAAGAACTGGAGCATAAGTAGATATAAACAAATAATTTCGCTACTCTATTTTTAAAAAATAACATTGTAAGGTACAGATTTCAAATATTTCAGAAACCTAACTTTTATAAAAGTCTGACTCTTTAACAGGGGTGCTAGAGTCACTGTTTTATTTGAATCCAATATGAATGCTATGGTCAACCCACTGTTTTCCCCCTTTCAGTCCAATCCTCAGATCTAAAACTATATATGGTGAATGAATTAAATCTGCAATATTTAATATGCACTTTCAAAAATACATTTTGGAGAACTATAAAATGTTCTGCTTTGAACTGACACTGAACCCCTTGCTCCCAGACACCAAGATTCTAACCATTCTCTCTATGTCCTTTCTGTACATCAACAATTCCAAAAACAGGACATAGAGACAAAACTGCAAGGAAAAATAACCCCATGATATGTGGGCCTAGAATTTCACGGCTTATTCCTATTGTGATAGGCAGCGTCCCAAGTAGATGTTGAGTGTGAACCCATAACCAGTGATTTCACTTTTGTAAACACTCACATATTCCAGGATCTGTGAACAGCCTCAGGGAATTCATGTGGCAGATTGCTAATGGATTTCTTCTGGGGCCTGGAATTGAAGTGAGGAGTGACGAATTTGCTCCTTTGTATTTTTCAACGTATATGACACATTTAAAATAAACAAAAACCAAAAGTAAAACAACTGATTTTGCTACTGATAACCATGTAATGAAAGTTGCACCTGTGAGAGTAAAAACCTTGCCACCATCCTCAAGCTTAAGACTCCATGGGTGACACCAAGTGCTTTCTCAGAGGTTACCCATCCAGTTCCTTGTGACAACTCTCTACCGTTAGCAGGATATTCTCGTTTTCCTTCTACAGATCAGTACAATGGGGCTCAAAGTCAGTTAACAGGCCTGAATGATTTCATACGGAGATAACATAGCAAGGAGTAAGACCCAGGCCTGCCAAAGCCAAATGCACGGTTGTTTATTCTAATTCCTCCCTGCCTCTGCAACAAAATAACCAACCTTGCTGGAAACCTTTCATCCAAGAAAACGCTCAGTGAGCACCCAAAAAACGCAGGAAACAAAATGAGATCAGTGAGTGTTTCAAAATCTTTTTAGAGAAGCATCATAGATAAAACGGAATAAACCCAGATAATTACTTCTAAAGGCTAACGGTGACCAAGCAAGTTTTACAACCTCAGTGTGTTTGGGAAAGGCTGCCAACATGAGTACTTTCGTAGCTTCAGTGATTTATGATTATTATTATTACCATTTGCCTCTTATCTTCTTACTTCAGGCTAGAAATGTTTTAAATTGGTTCCCTAGTTTTTCCAACTCATGCCTGTCTTCCTGGGCAGCTCTTGCCCTGCTCTTCGACATTCTGTCAGGCTTTCAATCACACAAAGATTCATTATGTCCTCACTGCGTAATTATTCACTGTGCAATTTGTGTTGTCGGTGGCTGTTCTGAAGTATCTGCAATACATGTACTGTTTCCCCTGGATAACAGATCTCAATCAGAGCACATTCTGATTAGGGTATCACTCAAGTTCATCGTACGCCGAATAGATGTTGAGCACCAAGTAGCACTTTGCACGGGGGCATGGTTAATAAAATGCCATAAAGCCTCTGACTTCAGAAAAACAAGGCAAGCCATAACATAGAAGATTAAGCACTTATTTATTTAAAAAGCACTAATGTAGCAGCTACCAAAGGACTTACCATAATAATGCATTGACTATACATCAATGACACACTTTTTGACACTTCATCACAAGCCAAAAAAGGCAAGTGTACAAGACAAGTTGTTGCGTGTATCCTCTGTGCCAGGCACTGTGAACAGAACATGAGAAACAAAAGCATACAATCCAATAGAATGTCATCCCTGTCTTTGACAAATGTACCGCCAAATTGGGGCCAAACACACAAGAAGAGAGTATTTCAATATAACACCGCCATTGCTCTGATGGGGATAAATAAGGATGCTTTGGATGTGGAGTGAGGAGTAGTCCAGGAAAGCTTCCTGGAGTGGATGACACTCAAACCGAAATTGTAAGAGTGAGTGAGGATAGACGAATAGCAGTGGTCATTCCACAGGCATTCCACAGGTCATTCCTCTTCATTTCCTCTATGAAGAAAAAATTCTTCATAGATTTACTCTATGAAGGTTCTAGACATTTTTTGCTTCTAATGTCAAGTTAAGAATGCCTATTTCCTCACACTCAAACATATACACACAGATACACGCATATACATATACAAACCCAAACTGGGTACTTCTAAAAAATTAAAGTTGTCATATGAAAATGCTATCTCATTTGGGTTTTTAGAAATTTTTATTTTATTTTAATTGTTGTTCAAGTACTGTTTTCTGCCTTTTACCCCCATCTCAGCCCACCCCCCAGCCCTCCCCACCTCCCTCCCATTTCCACCCCCCTTGTTTTTGTCCATGTGTCTTTTATATTTGTTCTTGTAAACCCTTCCCCCTTTCCCTTGAAATTCCCTCCCTTCTCCCCTCTGGTCACTGTCAGCCTGTTCTCAATTTCAGTGTCTTTGGTCAATATTTTGCTTGCTTGTTTGTTTTGTTGATTAGGTTCCTGTTAAAGGTGAGATCATATGGTATTTGTCTTTCACTGCGTGGCTTATTTCGCTTAGCATAATATTTTCCAGCTCCATCCACGCTGTTGCAAAGGGTAGGAGCTCCTTCTTTCTTTCTGCTGCATAGAATTCTGTTGTGTAAATGTACCATAGTGTTTTGATCCGTTCATTTACTGATGGGCACCTAGGTTGCTCCCAGCACTTGGCTATTGCAAATTGTGCCGCTATGAACATTGGGTTGCATAGGTTCTTTTGGATTGGTGTTTCAGCGTTCTTAGGATATAATCCAAGCAGTGGAAATGCTGGGTCAAAAGGCAGATCCATTTTTAGTTTTCTGAGAAAATTTCATACTGTTTTCCATAGTGGCTGTACCAGTCTGCAGTCCCACCAACAGTGCACTAGGGATCCCTTTTCTCCACAACTTCTCCAACACTTGTTTGTTGCTTTGCTTATGATGGCCATTCTGACCAGTGTGAAGTGGTATCTCACTGTGGTTTTACTTTGCATCTCTCTGATAGCTAGCGATACTGAGCATCTTTTCATGTGTCTCTGCATCCTCTGTATGTCCTCCTTGGAGAAGTGTCTGTTCAAGTCCTTTGCCTGTTTTTTAATTGGGTTGCTTGTCTTTTTAGAGTGGAGTCATGTAAGTTTTTTATATATTTTGGAGATTGAACCCTTGTCTGAGGTATCATTGGCAAATATGTTTTCCCATATAGTTGGTTCTCTTTTTATTTTAATACTGTTTTCTTTAGCTGTGCAGAATCTTTTTATTTTGATGAGGTCCCATTTGTTTATTCCTTCCTTTATGTTCCTTGCTCTAGGGGACATATCAGTGAAAATATTGCTGCGTGAAATATCTGAGATTTTTCTACCTATGTCCTCCTCTAGGACTTTAATGGTGTCACAACTCATATTTAAGTCTTTTATCCACCTTGAATTTATTTTTGTGTGTGGTGTAAGTTGGTGCTCAAGTTTCATTTTTTGGCATGTAGCTGTCCAGCTCTCCCAACACCATTTGTTGAAGAGGCTATTCTTACTCCAGTTTATGCTGCTGCCCCCTTTGTCAAATACTCATTGACCATAGAGACTTGGCTTTATTTCTGGGCTCTCTTTTCTGTTCCATTGGTCTATCTGTCTGTTTTTATGCCATTACCAGGCTGTTTTGATTACAGTGGCCTTGTAATACAGTTTGGTATCGGGTATTGTGATCCCTCCTACTTTGCTCTTCTTTAACTTACTTCCAGTTTTGAGGGAGATGTTGGGATTGTTGAGAAGAATGGCTTGGTACCTGTCCATTCTTCCAGCGGTGAGCCACGTATTTCCCTTTTGCTCCAGCAGGCTCAACACTTGCAGGACACATAACTGGTACATGCTGTCCCAAGGAAAACTTTTTTAGCTTCCTGCAAGAGCTTATAGGTGGCTGCCACTCTCAAGCAGGCTGGCTACTCCTGGAAAGTGTGACCTAATTTCCTCGACAATAATGTGATGGGCTGCAAATGTTACAAAGCATTTGGGTGAGGAATCCTAGTGCACTGCCCTGTGTCTCACACACATGTCATTGAAAGGGCTTCAGTAGGTTTGAAAGCCCCAAGGCTGGTGCAGAAGCCAGGTGCACCTTTAGGGATTCAAAAGCCTGAGTGCACTCCTTTGTCCATTCTAAAGGGCTATCTATATTCAGAGCCTCAGACAGTGGTTTAGCAACAAGCCCAAAGTTTGGAATTCAAATGCAACAGTCTCTTGCCATCCCCAGGAATCTCCTTAACTATTTCCTGGTGTTGGGAGGGGTCCTCTGTGGACTTTTGTCATAAGGCCTGCACCATGGTCAGACTTTTCTGCTCAGGGATGCCTTTCCCCATTCCCTCAAGGAGGCATCTTTTATAATGCTCTAAGAGAGGAAGGCCATCCCCATTAGCGTCCTGGTTGAGCTCTGTTAGAGGTATTGCCCTGGGAAGGCCCAGAGCCCCATCTGGATCTTCTTGGTGTAACCACACCCCACAGCCTTTCATTTGCCTTATCCAACACCAGCCTCTGCTCACCCTCGTTATTGAAGCAAAGAATCTAATAAGGGCTGTATATCTGCCCAATAATAGCCAGCAGGCTGGCCCTCTGGCCCTACTCCCACTGAAAGTCTCGGAAAGGGATATTGCCCTGCCCCGTAGGGGCTTTTCCTCTACCAAATTTAGTTCCTTGACCAATTTATGACAGTGATGCCAGTTTAGATGCACTTTCCCCATTTCACTGGCTCATCATCAGAGTGGATCCCCTGGGGCTGCGGGTCATTTGGGTTTTAATATGCAAATACAGAACTCTGAACTTTATCGATTGCATTACTTTAGGCGAGTTAGAGGAAAGCTAAGGCTGTAATCACTAGGAAAGCAGATTATAACTGTATGGAGGCTGGCAGCCAAGGAGCAAGGGATCTGAGAATGTTCTTTCCAAATCCAACATCTTACACAAGTCTGGGGCTTAACCTTACCCATCAAAGGGTGGCGAAGTGGATCTAATAATGAGCTTTCCCTAAAAAAAATGAAAGATTTTTCATAGCAAGCTAAATATCAAAACTGCAGATTTTATAAACTTAAAAATGTTTATTTTAGGCTGAAGAATTATATATACATCTATATTCTAATATAATTGTGCTATTTGAAAAATTAGATTTTCACAAACCTATATTCAGTAATAAGACACGTTTATAATGATGGAGTGATAAACATCATTTCATAGTAGAGGATTTGAATATTATTAATTCACTTGATTATCACTTTAATCTTCCTGAAATTCTTTAGTCATATTCTGTGAATTAAAAAATCAGACTTTATCAGTATAATCAATTCTAGGTTTACATAGATTATCACAATCAGTGAGTTCAAGTTCATTGTGCAAGTATTGACTCTACTACAAATAGTGTAATATTGCTGAAAACTCTGAGGGTAAGTATATGAATTGGTAATATATTAGGCTGGAAAGGTAGATAAAGGCCTGATCCTGGAGAGCCCATGGAATCAGACTCTATCCTCAAGGCAGAGTGGAACCAAAGCAAAGTGGGCCAGGAGTGGGATAAGATTTCAGATCGGTGTGTTAGAATGACTGACCTCATTGCAACCTGGAGAATGGGCTAGACAGAGTAAGAAAATCCAAGAGCGAGACAGACTATTTCATCCATGAGAGTAGCAGTAAGAATAGAAGGGAGGGTAACTCAAGAGACCAAAGGTGAAAAACTGAAGGGATTAAGGAAGGAATCGAGGGGAAAGATCAAGAAGGCCACTGTGTTTCTGCTTGACCTCCTTGGGCAATGAAAATGCCATCCACCAGACGTCCTTTCACGAGGCTGTTGACATTACATCCAGGTCTTAAAGGCCGAGGACGGACTGCACATGTGGAAATGAGGAAGATGACAGAGAGATGAAGAGAATAGTCCCTAGAAGGTGCAATAGAATGGAAGAAACGCAGTCTTCTGATGACTGATACGTAGCTAGATTTGAGAACCATCCATAAGCCTCTTAACTCAATTACTTTGGACAAGACACTAAAATCCAAGCTCTCAGAACACTCCACTGTGAAAGAAAGGGTTGACAAGATGCTCTCTCAGGCCCCACGCAGCATTCACCCTGTACCTATGCTGCTACCTGACTGTTCCCTAAGTCTTTTTTCAATTGGGAAGTCAAAATTGACAGCCCATCAAGACAGCCACAAGGATGAATTCCACTGAACTCAATTATGAAGGACTATGAAACCAAATGTGGGGACTGTTACTGCGCAAGGGAGAAACAGCGGCACTTAGACAAACAGAAAAGATTTGGTTCCTAGAAACTACAGAGACATAAGAACTTTGAAGATGAACACAGTCTCCTGTGAAGAAGTGCTCTTACAATTAGTCATGTGAAATTGCCAAGGTACATTTTCAGCAGGAGCCCACAGCTGCCCCATCGCAGCTCCAGGGAATGTTATTTTTATTCTTACAGTTACAGCAAGATTCTAATTACCGAAACTGCCGATGTCACCTTAATTACAGTTTTATTTAATGATCACATTGGGCACTGCTGTATGATGGGGAATTTTTTAAAGTAAAATATGGCAGAGAAGTGGAGGAGGAGTGCTTAGCTCCCAGTTTATTGTTACGCAGCTCACTGGGGGGCAGTCTTAAGAGAGGTTGACAAAAAGCTCCAATTTACAAGGAGTGTTAAAATTTAAATTTGTTATGTGTTATTAGAAGGGTAAAAAATAGTGTGTTTAAAAAATGCAAGTTCATACTTTTCCAGCAAGGAATTATTGGAAATAATAATCATTGATATTTCATATTTCTCAGTACACAGAACTCTATTAGAACACAACCAAATTATGTGGGGAGGTCTTACCCGTGCTAATGGTTTGCACATCCCCTGAGTGCCCACTGTTCTGGGCAAACTCCAGAAGCCTATAATTTAGTAGTGGGAGTAAGTGACAAAGACATACATTAACTGCACATAAACAGCTGGGTGCTAAGCAATCTCTGAAACAATGTGAGTGACTAGTGATTGTAGCTGGTGCAGTTAATCAAAAATAGATTTCCTATTGTAATGGGAATAGTAAAAAGCTCAATATGGAATCCACCTTAGAAAATATCTCTTTCATCTTCTTCATTCTATTGGCCAGGAGAGAGGCTCCCGGCTGTCAGGGCTTTCCCACACTGCGCAGGAAACCGGTGCCAGAGCTGATGTGGTGACCTAGGGGCTCTGAGACTCAGCGCTGCCCAGGGTCAAGTTCTGATCAGTCTTCAGAAGAAGCAAATGGAGAGGAAGTGTGTGTGTGTGTGTGTGTGTGTGTGCGCGCGCGCACACGCACGCACTGGAGATGGTAAATGCAGGGATATCCTTTTGCAACTACTATCTCCAACATGTCCGAAGACAGAGGCTTGAGTGTGTGTCACCATTTGTCATGTAAACAGGAGAGTGACACAGGGGATGGGAGAAAATAGACAATTAGGATGGTAAGGGAAGTGGACTAGGGACAGTTCATGGAAAACCACATCCAGGGAACTTCATTTCAAGAAATAATTGGAAGCCATTTCAGAATTTCCCCCCCAAAACTAATCAAAACATATTTTGTTGATAAATCTTGCTTCTGCAACTAGGGCAGATTAAAGACGGGAGCAGCAAGGAAGCCAGAAATAGGGCTGTCACTGTTGACTGGGAATCAACTAACTGTCTCACTGCGAAACGGGAGGGAGGCAGGAACCATATGGGCATCCGGGCGGGGGAATCAATGAGTGCAGCTTGGGGAGTTTACTCAATATTCAAGGACAAAGCAGTATTTTTTAAAAATCTAGAAATACAAGTTTGTGAGTCAAATAAAACATCAATAGTGAATATGTGGATTTTGGAAGAAGAAAATAAACTCCATCTTTCCTGTACTTTATTTAAGATGGCAGTAGGTCTCCCGGGTGGGAATATCACATAAAGAAGGAGAAACAAAAATCCAATTATAACATTAACAGCCAGGGCCAGATACAGAAATGTGAGGAATAGCCATATACTGGGGAAAAAATTCTCTTCAAAAGCCTGAATTCCTCTATCCATTAAAAATATAGATGGTCAAAGCTTAACTTGTCAAATAGAGAAGAAGTATTTAGGTCAAAGTATAATTTATTTTACACTGGTAGCTTTTAAAAATTGGAAAATAAAACAAGCCTTTCCTACACTAATCTGATCCTAAGGAATCATCCTCAAGATGATCCGATATCGCCTGTAGCTCCATGAGGCTAATGTTCTGTTTATGGGACATAAAGCTGCCTTAGCATCAGGCTTATTACAGAAGGCAGCTTGAAGAGACATATTTGCCCTGCTTAAGCTTTTAAAAACTTATAAAAATAGCAAGCGCATCTCATCTGGCTCTACTGAAATAACATCCCTGAGAAGAAAAAGCATTTCAACGAGTCTGAAAAACAAGTGCCTCCCCAGAGACCTGGCCTCTCTTGGCAGAGACTTTTTGTCAAAGCTCTTGGGTAGTTTTATGTAGAACCAGATGGGGCAAATTTTTTCTTTTATTGTCTTAGCCTCTAATTGATGGGTATCCAGAGAGAGCCTGTCTCATAAAGTGCATGAAGCCATCTTTATCCACACATCCTTAAGTTCCTTTCAAGAGGTTTATTTTCCGGAAGTCTACCCCATTGACAAGAGTGGGGTAGACTGCAATTAAAACGAACAAATCACCTTGCAAATCACCACCTCTATTTTCTGCAATGAGCCACCTCTTAAAATCCAAGAGGGTGTTTACCGCAGTCTACTTTTCTCCATGGAATTCAAATTGCTGCAAATTTGTGAAAGTTTAGATAAAAGTTGGAGACAAATCCGGCCATTAGGATCAATGAGTGAAATTACCCTTAAAGTCCAACCTTTGTCTCCAAATCCTACCTTCAAGGACAAATGCTGCCTATTTCATTGTCCTTCCTCCCTATCACCGGTCACAGTGGCCTGATTTGTAATGTACTTCCCCTCATCCTCATTGTTCAACTCAACCTGTAGAGGAGATGTAAATAGGAAACCGCCACGTGAACATGGAAACATGGAGACAGGGCAAATGCGGTCTGTGGCCAGCTCTTCTCCTCGGCACCTGCCACTGCAGCACCTGCTGAAGGCATCCCATTGCGCTCGGCCCCTGCAGGGAAGACTAAATGAAGGTGTTGGGAAAGCAAGGGTGGAAGGGAGTTGGAGGATAAATATCTCATCTTCATGGTTCCTTGGCTGGATAATTCTGAGGTCCGGCACTGACTCCCAGAGGTTACTGACAGGACTCAGCCTTGGTGGCAAGTCACTCCATAAATGCAGCCTTTATTGGCTTCCTTTCCTTCCCTGTCTCACTTCCTCGCACCCCATCCATGCTTCCTGGAATTACCTTCCAAATACACATTGGCATTTAAAGTCTGATTTGGTCAACTGAAATAGATCATTACAGTGTAAATACATGGAAGCTTAGTTGATGAATAGATCAGGGAATACAGAGCCTACAGCACCTCTAATAACTCCTCTGGCAGTGGAATCCTAAATAGGCAAGAAGCAATCCAGAATGTGATAGCCCATGAATATGTGTGCTGGCCAATTAACTTTCTCCGTTATCCAAAGAATCCAAAGAGGATTCTTGGGAGCATGGTCTGGAATTTCCTTTGTCCATTCCTTCCTCTGGTCCGGGTGTCCCAGGTAATCAAAAGCGGGCTGTGAGAGTGTTTTCACACAAATCAAAGCCAAGCCAAGTGTTTTTGCATGATAGCATCTTCTTATGGGAGATATTTTCTTTGTGACACAGTGTAAACTTCAGATGTGATCCTCAAATCATCCCATTTTCCTGGGACTTGTCTTACCAACTTTCATAGTAACTTGATGCTAAATAAGATAATTTGAAAACTTACCTTAGCTGCCATTTTATATTTGCACATACAAGCCAAAGTGTGTGTAAACATCTAAGCAATACCCTTTGCAAGTTTCAAAGCAAATGAGTTCAAAGCACAGAAACTTCATCAGAAGTTAACATGAAACTAGAAATATATATAAGCCAGTCTTCCTTATAGAGGTGAGTTTTTGGAGCATTGTTTCCCATCGCCATCTGGATATTTACCATTTGTCACAAAAATGAGACTGCTTTCTAGCTGCTGGTCAACAGAACGGACCGCGGAGTAATTCCAGTCCTAGTGCCTGATGATGTGCTCGTCCTCAACAAGGAACTTGGATGCTCATGGCTATGGCTTCTTCCTCCAGCTCTTTTCCCCTCTGGCTAAACTTGACAATCAAAGTAAAATGTATCTGCTTAATTTAATACCTGCTTTGCTCAATTCATTTATCAAACTTTGGCTGATTTCTTTCCAAGTGGCAGATATTTGGGCGTAAATATTTTCTATTTCACATGTAATATGTGGCCTGGGGTAACTTGCATCAGAGATGGCATTAAGCTGTGTGAAATGATGGACTGTTTTCCTTCGCATTACCTTCCTCCAGGTATACTACCTCGTAGATTAGTAACAGGTTTTCCTTGATTTATTTTTGAAGGTTACTCCATATTCCTTTACACAATACTTTTCTATGAATTATGCATGCTGTTAAGGTCCAACACCCAGCAAAGGCTGTGGACTGTAATTTCTCCTCTTGTAATATACATTATACCACCAGAAATGACTTAAGCTTCTAAATTTTTCATTCAGAAGATAGATCTTGATACTCAAATGGGAGATTTTGGAGTTCTACCTGATAATATTGCCGTTTAGAACTATTAATTTTGTTTCAAAATTGGTTATTTCTGTATGTTTTATTATAAATCTGATATGCAAACCAAATATAAACATGTAAAACCTGCACTGACCCCAAAATATAATATATCTAAAAGAAGAGCATTGTAGGCATACCTTGGAGATACTGTGGGTTTGGTTCCAGACCCCCGCAATAAGACGAGTACAGAAATAAAGTGAGTTTTAATCTATTTGCTGGTGGAGTTTCTTGCCTTCAATATGTAAAATGCAACATCTGCACAGTGCAATAATGCAAAGCACAATAAAACGAAGTATGTCAGTGTTTATTTCTTTTCTATCTGAAGCAATAAGGCGAGCTGAGAACAAAAAAGGAGATATGAATGGAAAAATGAAAGGGAAGAAAAGAATCTGAATGCTAGAGATGTTCGTTTTCATCATCATAAGTTGTCCTGTTTTATCAGTCGCATCTAGATATTGTTTTGTTCAACTTTTATCTCCTTTATTGCTTCAGTGAATTTTGTTTTAGGTTATTTCCCATGTTTCTCGCTGTGCATGTAATTGTCTCCTTTAGTTCTTAAAACTGTAGCCTAAAAGAACAGGAAGACCTTGGAGAACCCCAACTTCTGACCAGCGCCATTAGCATTGCTCCTCCCCTCCATCCTCAAAACTCTCAGGGTGGGAAACGTCTTTGTAATCAGTCCTCCAGGGGAGTGTGACGTGTGTCCCTTTGCCATTTCCCCAGAGTAATTCCATCCTGGGCACCACCTCACGCTGTCCCCGCTCATCTGTTCCACCAGCAACTGCTTGCAGGGCAACTGCTTCCTACAAGTGCCACCTGGCAACACCTTGCCTCAGCTGCCCTATTCGTGTTTTGCTTTCCTCCTGAGCTCCAGCCACGTGGGATGTCTTTAAAGACCAGCTTATTCTTTAGATTCCCACAACATGCTGTCTGTATATGGGGCTGGTTAACATCCCATTGGGCAGCCTCTGACGGGTGCAGATGAGAGGTGGCAGACATTTCTGCTCTTGCCCCTTAGATGGAAGTTCTGCGGCACATGCTAAATGCTCCCCATAAAGTGGTGGCCAGCTCAGAGGGAGACCTTTTACTGGTCCATCCTCTTTCCTTGTTTAACAGCCCCATCTGTCTCCCCCTTCCCTAAGATCACTTCCCAAAACAAACAGCTTACACATGTAGCAGGGTGGAGGAAATCTAGCCTAAGAAGTCAACTCTCTTATTTTAAAGATGGAAGAACTGAATGTTGCTGGTGTTCCTGTTTAGGTGAGCCTACCAGAAAGAACTAGAAAGTTTTTTGGAGAGAAGGAAGAGAGCCCCATAGCTTCCACTGCAGAGATTTGGATTGGTTGTGCTTTTGCGGTCTTATCACTTCTCAGGGAAAGAGTTGGTTTAAAGTGAGCGCTGCATTCTACAATAAAGCAAGTAGAGAATTGGGTATAATTCCAAGTACATCAGTCTTTAGCAGTTACTGGGATATTTGTGCACTGATCTATAAAAAAGCTGAATCTTTCCACATTTCAGCTGGCAGTAGAGGGTATCAGTAGCTGTATGGTACCATATGAGACTCACTGACTCCACGAAGCATAATTTCCAGTGTTTCGTGCACATGTGTACATGTGTGTTCAGGGGGGATGATTCTTTCTGGGGATGGAATTCACTTCCCCATCCCCAAAAAGAAAGTGAATTCCAGTAAAAATTGAACTTAACTAGGAACAGGAAAAGCTCTTGTAAATCTTGCTAATAACTAATATCACAAAATGATTTCACCTACATGTTTTGTGCCTTATTTTCTAATACTTGTGGTGTAATAATAATAATAAGCTTCCTAGAGAAAGATATATTTTTCCTTCCTGACACTTATTTTTCCCTCAATCATGAATATTGCTTCAAAATTCATATTTATATTTTATTCTATAATTTTTCCAAATACTTTTCCAACCCACCTATAATGCAAATGTTTTAAAATAAGCACAACAAAAAACATTATGTTCAAATCCATAAGCTAGTGCCACTAAAGTAATATTCTATTATTTTGCTTTTTTCATACTTATATATAAATTTTTAAAATACACACAGTATCTCTGAAAGACTCACTATTCTTGTCTTCACTTTTATGAAGACAAAGTTTTAGAACAAAGAGTAATTTTACTTCAATAAATTATACATAAATTATGCATCCCAATAAATTTAAATGTTCTCTTTTTTAATGTTTTTCATGGAAAATATTCCACTTTTTTACATGTTCTTTAAATCAGAATTAAAGGATTTAAATTGCAATTTTAAAGTTACAGGAAAATATAATCATTTAAACCTTTAATTTCTTGTTTTTTTTTAAATTAATAAAAAATATTTCCTTTCAAAGCAGCAATTTTCAGTTCACATACCACAAGAATTTGTAGAACATGCAGCAGCTGACCATGCAGTCAGGGGCACTGACCTTTTTTCCCTTAGGTTGTCAAATAAAAAACAACAATAGCCGACACAGTAGCTGTCCAGTGTGAATGAATTGAAATTACACCTAGTATTTGTTAGATCAGCAAAAATAAATACAGGAATTTTTTAGTGTGCTGCAGAATTTTAGGAATTAGTTTACGTGTGCCACAAGATGAAAATCAGCACTGTCTGGGAGGACTTCACAGTGAATTTTTAACTCAAACGATAGTCTTTGGAGGCATCACCCAAAGGTTACAGAGTGTTCTTTCTCTGTTGTATAACCACTGAATAAGTATGTGGAGTTGTGACTGAGTCTCCACTGGCAAAGAAGTTGGGAATCACTACTGACACTTGGGAGACAAATGAGGCTGGTCGTAGGCGGCTTTGTGCAGATGGGATTCAAACACGACTTTCTCATTTTCCCGGCTAGAGAAGTTCCCTTCAAGTGTAGTCAGAGGTGTCAGAATGACTCATATATATTTTATAGAAGCCAAAGAAGCCAAGTGGATGTAGAAGTTAATTATACACAGACACACAAATGTGTGTGAATATGTATCCCTTACTACTTACAAAAGCTGTTTATGAAAGTTTACTTCCATAACAAGACAAAGTTGAGTTCCTTTGTTGCCACAGATGTTATAAATCGAATCCTGTCATTTTAAAAAACATTATAATGTTGCTCAAACACCTTTGTTAAAGGTGTAGGCTTGGTACATCCATACAGTGGATACTACCAAGCTGTAAAAAAGGAAGGGACCCTTGATTCACACAACAATATGAATCAATCTTATGCATTTTGCTAAGTGAGAGAAGACAATCCCAAAAGGCCTCATACTGTATGATGACATCCCTATGACACACTGGAAAATGCAAACTCTAGGGAAGGTGAACAGATTCCAACCTGTGGCTGCCAAGGGTTGGTTGTGGAAGGAGGGGTCGTCTACAAAGTGCCTGCGCAGGGGACTTCAGGGTGTGGAACTGTTCTGCATGCTGCCTTGGTGATAGATACACAGCCTTGTGCATTTCTATGACACAAGCAATGATCTGAGCCACGTGTGGTTCTACAACAGCTCCACTGATGTACGTAACCAATACACAAAGAACTGTACCTTTTTAATGTGTATAATTTGATAAGTTTGAAGCAGGAAAATGCTCATGACACCGTCACCACAATCAAGGTAGCAGACATGTCCCACACCTCCCAAACCCAAGGAAATCAGCCTAGATATTGGGGGAATCCTCCATGGAGTGCAGATGGTGACAAATGACTCGAACTACACTTGGTAAGCAGAATCCCAAAACGGCCCCTACACGTCCTGCCCTAGTCCCAGGGGCTGTGAACATGATGAGATCTCACACCCATGACCATAGTATGTTATATGTCAAGGGGGAATTTTTCAGATATAATTAAAGTTACAAATCAGTTGACTTTCAGTAAACCCAAAGAGAGATTTTCCAGATGGGTCTAAAGAACAGTTCAAAAGCAGAGAGTTTTTTCTCCAGTTGGCAGCAGAAGTTAGGTTCTCAGCAGAAGGATTCGCTGCTGACACTGAAGCGTGAGGGAGCTTATATGAAAGGACCAGAAAGTAACTTCCAGGGGCTGAGAGTGATCCTGGCCGACCTCCAGCAAGGCAATGAAGACTTGACTCTTCCAGGTGCAAGGAACTGGCACCTTCCGAAAGCAGGAATAACCCTGAGAAGAGGGTTCTCCTCCAGAGTCTCCAGCTGAGAGCCCCACATCACCACCATCTTGACGTCTCCCCTGTGAGGCCCTAAGCACAGAGCCTGGCGGCATCTACCTGGGCTTGTGACCTATCCAACTGCGAGCGAGTAAATGAACCCTCTTTTCTGTCACTAGGCTGTGGGAAATGAACACGGTGAGGGAACGCCAACACAATGCATTACAAATGTGTGGCACATCCTCGCAGGGGATGGTGGGGAAAAGGATGAGCTGACCTACATCCCTTTGGAAAACAGTGTTTTGAGAGGACATTGAAGATTAAAGACAAAAAGAACTGCACATGAACATTGTTCTCTAATGGATAATTTTGTTTCTCACAGGAGTACAGGCCAGCCACTCTGAAATTACTTTATATGCATACTAGGATGAAACAAGGAAATAATTTTTACATCATGGGAACCAGGTTTCTTACTATCTCAGAAAGAAGTTATTCACAGAAAAGCAAGGGGGAAGGCTGGAATGTGGACTCAAGCATAGATACAAATGTCAGCTCGTGTTCACAGATGGACCCAGAAGTTAAAACAGATGTGTATGCGCACGGGAGTTATAAAGTATTTCCGAGCTCTGTTCGCTGGGTGAGCCTAGCATCAGTGATGCCCTGGTGGCAGCACTGAACACACCCGGTATGCGAACCTCTGCTTCTAAATCCACTCTCCAGGGAAAGGAACTCGGGCTCTTTGGAGAAATGGTTGATTTTGAACTGAGGCAGGCAATATATACAATGAGCCTGGAAATATAGTGCCAGAAAATAAGAAAGTGCTTAAACTAAACAAGAATTAAGGAAAAAATGGAGGAATGTCACAAGAAACAGGAGTCAACTGAAAAAAATAATCTCACAGTGGCCGAAATTGGAAAACGTCAGCAGTAAGATAAATGTAGATATTATTGGACTAAAACCTGAGTCATAAAATAAATATCCATGAGACTATACTGATATTACTAAATGATTGAACAAACACATAAATAAAGGAAAAGAAACAATCTACCTCACAGAAGAATTCTGGGTAATAAATGGAGAAGAACTGAAGAAATTAAAGAGCACCATTAGAACACCACAGTAGTAATTGCTGCAGGTAAAAATCCACGAAGAATGTGAAAATTAGTGGGTAGAACTTTTAGCAAAAGCACAGTGCATGCATGACCTCCAAGCATCTTCAATAAAATATTAATTATTGGAGTGGTTTTAACCTAAACCCACGAAATCGTTAATGCTCTTCCCTACAGGAGGTAAACCCTGATCATATCCCTGTGACTGTAGGCTGGACTTGGTGAACTGCTTCTCACAGATTATGGAAAGGAAAAAAAATAGTAAGTATAGCCGAGAAAACCGGCAGGTACCACTTTAAACGGATGATTGAGGTAATGCTATTTGTTTCTCTCACAATGATATCAAAGGCTCTGGCTCTAGTTTTCACAGAGACCTAGCCTATAATGAAAATAAAATAAGGAAGAATATTTTGAGTATCCCATGTTGACCTCCTTATTGTGATGGTTAGTTACATGTGTCAGCTTGATGGGGCTAAGGGAGCCCAGGTAGCTGGTAAAACACTACTTCTGGCTGTGTCTGTGCAGGTGTTTCATCTGATTCGGCAGACTGAGTAAGGAGGTCCACCCTCATCGAGGCGAGTGGGCATCATCCAATCTGTTAAGGGCCTGATGGAACAAAAAGGTAAAAGAAGGGCAAATGCTCTCTCCTTGTAACCTGAAGTGTCCATCTTCCCCTGCTCCTGGACATCACAGCTGCTAGTTCTTGGGCCTTTGAATGACGGGACTTACGCCATAGACACCCCTGGTCCTCAGGCCTTAAGACTGAATCATTCCAATGGCTTTGCTGGGTCTCCAGGTTTCAGAGGGCAGATTGTGGGATTTCTCAGCCTTCATAATCATGTAAGCCAATTCCTATAATAAGTCTCCTCTTGTATGTGTCTCTCTATATCCGACTGCTTCTGTTCTTCTGGAGAACCCAGTCAGATACACTTATTTTTACCTCCCACCTTGCATGGTCTTCATTTTCCTACATCCTTATAAATTTGGATCCTAGAGAAAGAGATCCACAGCTTGAGGCTGTGAAATCACAGGCATCTTGCAATTACTGTGGAAACATAAGCGTATGGGCATATTATTTCTGAAGTGAAATTTCATTCCATCTCAGTCCAGGCATCAAACCTCTCAAAATGTTAAAAAAACAGTAGTATTGAGGATAGCCATTTTTTGCTTTATTTATTGCTGTTGACAACCTGGTGTTTTTGTAAAGAAAATACTTGATGCTTATGTGGAATAAATTGCTAAATAAATGAAAGCCAGAAAGCAGTTCAATTATTTGGCCCTTTACTGAAAATGATGATTCTATCTGGATTTGAGAAATAAATGATTCTCTGATCATTGGGGCTTTCAGGTAAGGCAAAGCAACAGTAGCTACCACCAATTATGGGCAATTTATGTATAATTGAATATAGAACTTTTTTATGTATAGTTTTATCCTGGGAAAGAGTAGCCAGGTGTCTGGTTTCGCATTCGCTCTGGATTTCTTATACTTTAAAAAGGCATTATTTTAATATTTGTACTCACATGGGGCTAAGCTGGGTTTGGTAGAACTGCACCGTGTCCTCTCAGCTTCTGCCAGTGCCTGCCAGCAAAATGTCTGAGTCCCAGGTGCCAGAAAACAGCGCCTACTGAATTATGTGGTTAAATCTGCAAGACAACTGGCTATAACCTGTCTCTCTCTTCCAAGCACTTTACAGACACAAGGCAATTAACACCTCTTTCTCAAGGACAGCATGCAGGGCACTTGCTGATACAATTCAGTGCTCTGTGACAGGAGCAGCTAGGGACAGAGGGGAGAGCAGGGTACCCTGCTCCCGCTGGTCACTCAGTGTCCCAGCTAGCTGTGTGGTGGTTTGCTCCACAGGTTGGGTGGAGGGCGCAAAAAGCCACTGGGCAGATGGGGGGCAGTCGGAACACAGAAAATTAGGTTAGGCCAGAGACTTTTTCATCTCCTGGCACACATAAACTAATTACTAAAATTCTGCAACACACCAAACAATATCTTCTAATTTTTGCTGATCTGACCAAAAAAATAGGTATAATTTTGATACAGTTACACCAGATGGCTACTGTTGTGTGGGCTGTTTCATTTTTCTTTTATTTGACAACCTAAGGGAAAAGAGGTCAGTGTCCTTGACTACATAGTCAGGTGGTGCACATTTTAAAAATCCTTGTGGCACTCCCGGGTGCCTGCTCCGGCACCCCAGCTGAAAATCGCCGGGTTAGGCAATTACAAATTGGATATACGAAGTGGCTGTGCAAAGATATAATAGTCTGGTGCTCTCGCTACAGAGACTTTGTCCTTTATTGTGTGTATAAATCTATGTTATTTCATTTATGTATTTTACTGCTTTTTGTTTGGCTTATAAATATATTTGACAAAGAAAAGTATTTTATATGCAGGCAAGGAGGCAGTGTCTCTGGCAATATTTGCGCTGAAATATTTATATGTCTCAATGTGAAACAAACAGACTTGAGAACATCCTCCATTTAGCAGAATTTGCCCTGATTTTACCTGATGACTAGGCACTTATTTTTCCTCAGATTTAAAAATATGATGGTTTATGGAAAAGAGTCACTTGCACCTGCAAATACCTTCACATTTATTAACCATAAAATGCAACTTTGAAAAATGCAGGCTCTTTTGTTTTTAAAAATTTAGGTGACTTTTTAAAACAAGAAATCAGAAAATACCAGCTAGAGATAGAGCCAAGAATCAGACTAAAACACATTCCCATGAACAAAGAAACATGGTCCCACTTCCCCTTTTCAATGTTTAGGTAATTAACATAAAGTGTGTTTTTTTTGCTTACTATACATAAATGTATTATTTTCAATGTTATACAAATTGTCTTATTTAAGGAAATAGTTTGGAATAAAACAATAGATCCACAAATAAAATGACCCAAATTTGTCAGTAAATAAATAACATTAAAAATTAGATAAGCTTAACTATGTAAAACTTTTACTTTACTCTCAGAAGTATCATCCAAAAAGTTTGGGTCACCAGTTATGATGAGAATAATAACTCTACAAGAAGAACATAATAGGGATTATTATTTGTGTGACTACTTATTTACTCCCACAAAATAAGGGGAAGACCAAAAACTACTGACAGATGAGAGCTAAAATGGCAAGTAAATTTTAACTTTATTCTTCCATAATTGTGTTTCAGGATATCCCAAGTCACTCAGAACAGGGGAAGGTCAGGATTTGAGCCCAATCTATGGAGAAGCATTCAGTGAGAATTTACCATCGAAAGAGCAGCACACCATGTAAAAGAAACATGGACATTGTTTTCGATCTGCTTCATCTATTTAGAGTACAGAAAGAGAGGGGAAACAATTAAATAATATGGAAGTTCTTAGGAGATCCAAAATACCAAAATTAAAGCTACAGAACCTAGAACAATGACATACAGAATAACATAGCACTAACTGGAAAAGCCTGTGAGGAAGGTCACTGTTTGGGAAATTTCTGAGCCACATTTTGTTAAAGAAGGAGACAAGATGTCCATTCCAGAGAGTTGGGCTGGGGCATGTGGCTCGGTGGGTAACTGTGTGGATGCAAAAAGCAGGATGAGCACTTCTGTAGGAAACTGAGGGTTCATAACAACCAGAAGATCACAAGCTGCAATCACTAAGTGGAATGCTACATTTTAAAGGTTGTATTAGAGAAAATGGGAGTTTTTCAGCTTTTTAAACAGAAAAGTAAGATGAGATCAAATTTGCCTACACTTAGGAGCTTCCACTCGGCAGCAGCATTCCATTCCCTGTAGTGAGGCATTCGCTGCATTCAACCCAATGTGTACCATGCACCAGGAACTGCTCTATGCAGTGAGGACAACAATAACCAAAATCCCTGCCCTGGTGGAGAGCTAGTAGAGAAAACAAACAATGCTTTACATAAATCTTAGATAACAATACAACGTACAAACATAATGAAGAAAAGCAAGGCAAAGTATGGGGATTTGCGCAGTGGGGTACGACTTCAGATAGGGTGGCTAGGGAATAATAAAGCTAATGCTTACATACTTCACTTTGTATATGTAATAACATTTAATCCTCACTATAATTGTACAAGGTGGGTGTGCTATTATTTCCCTCATTTCACACATGCAGAAATAGACACACAAGGTGCCTTAGAAACCTGTCCAAGGGCATACAACTAGAAAGTGACATAGTTATTTCAAAGTCAGACTGTGTGGCTTGAGTCCATCTTGCTAATCATCATGTTAATACTGCTCCATGACTTTGAGGAGGTGACTTTGAGCTGAAACCTCAATTAAGCTAGTGAGGCAGCCAGGTGACGATCTGAGGAAAGCCTGCTCCGGAGGGAACAGCAGGTGCCAAAGGCCCATCAAGGGTATGCTTGGCATGCTCGAGAACAGCAAGATTGCCCACCACAGCTGAAGCTCAGGTAGCAAGAAGGAAAATGGAGTCAGATCACTGATACCATGGTCTGTTGAAAGGAAGTAGACAGTTGAGATCTAAATGTAAAATCAGAAAGACCAATTGGCATAACACTACCCAGGTGACAGGGGATGCTAAGGTGTCAATGACAGCAAAGGTCTTTTTGTCTGTCAACTTGCCTCGGCTACAGTCTTCAGTTTTCAATCAAACATGAATCGATTTCTGTAGATGTGATTAAAGTCTCTAACCTGTCCACTTTAAATAAAGGATATTAACCTAGATAAGCTGGGTGGGCCCAATTTTGCCAGTTTAAGGGCCATAAAAGCTTCCCTAAAGAAAAATAACACCCTCAGCTTCAATCATCCCTAGTGGCTGGCCCTACACATTTCCAACTTGCCTGTTCAGTCCTCACAGTAACATAAACCAATGCCTTGCAATAAATCTCTCAGTACATAGCTCCCATTTCATGGTGAAGGGGCAGACACTGGTTGGATTCAGATTACACGCTGAAGGTGGCATTAAATATTGGAGATAGTATGGGAGAAAGAGAGAAGTGCTCTCTGTCAAAAATGCAACCCTTCAATTCTGCTCTCACTGTGAGGTTAGAAAACCACAGAGTGATCACCTTTTCTTAACCCCCCCTGGCATTGTCTGCACATACTCTCATGTCTCTGGGCAAAAATGTCAACAGGAACACAGCCAGCTGCTCTGCTGCCTATTTGCATGAGCTGATCAACATTCCTAAGTTTGTTCAAAATACCTAAGTCTGTAAGTTCACATGACATTCAGAGTTCTTCCCTCAGAGTAGAGACCTACTAGATATAACAGAAAACCAAATAAATGTCCCCAAATGGCAGAATAGTTAAATAAAACTTGGCCCATCCACAAAATGTAAAATTATCAAACCATTAGAAAATGATGTTTGACAGAAAAAAATGAAAAGGCAAAACAACTATAGTATTTTACTGCTCAGGGTGATTCTATGTATTTCGGACAGTAATTCAAGCTTTTATGTAAATAAAGCTGAATTTAAATCCTGGCTTAAACCCATGTTACCAGCATACCCTTGTCTACTTGTCAAAACTCCCTGAGCCTCCATCCTCACTTTTCCAGATCAATATTGTGAAAGTGCTCCACTGCCAACAGCCAGTACAGAAGAGATCCAGTTACCTTCTGTAACAACTAGGATACCATTGTGCATTTGATGTGGTTTTTGTGCAGGTACATGTATGAAAAATAAACACTACAGTATAAATAATATAAGTATACACACACACACACACACACACACAGAACAAGGTGTTTATGTATTGTTAATTCAACTAAAAACACACAAAAGTCTTTTTCATTTTACACTGAATACAGAATGTGAATCTCTGGTTGGATATGTGAGTTCATTTTATTTAGGCAATAAATATTTACCAAGTGCCTTTATGGTCCAGGCACAAAATGCTAAGTATAGGGGAAAGAGCAGTAAATATAAGGGGTTTTTAAAATAATTGTTTTTGTTTACTTGCCAAGCTTTCTATAATGAGTTTGAAATACTTTTTAAATACATAAAATTATTTTTGAAATATGTTTTATCGATTATGCTATTACAGTTGTCCCATTTCCCCCCTTCACTCCCCTCCGCCCTGCATACCCTCTCTCACCCACATTCTCCCCCTTTAGTTCATGTCCGTGCATCAAACTTATAAGTTCTTTAGCTTCTACGTTTCCCATACTATTCTTACCCTCTCCCTATCTATTTTCTACCTACCACCTATGCTACTTATTCTCTGTACCTTTTCCCCCTCTCTCCTCCTCCCACTCCCCTGTTGCTAACCCTCCATGTGATCTCCATTTCTGTGGTTCTGTTCCTGTTCTAGTTGTTTGCTTAGTTTACTTTTGTTTTTATTTAGGTGTGATTGTTAATAATTGTGAGTTCACTGTCATTTTATTATACAAGTTTTTTATCTTCTTTTTCCTAGATAAGTCCCTTTAACATTTCATATAAGGGCTTGGTGATGATGAACTCCTTTAAGTTACCTTATCTGAGAAGCACTTTATCTGCCCTTCCATTCTAAATGAAAGCTTTGCTGGATAGAGCAATCTGGGATGTAGGTCCTTGCCTTTCATGACTTGGAATACTTCTTTCCAGCCCCTTCTTGCCTGCAAGGTCTCTTTTGAGAAATCAGCCAACAGTCTGATGAGAACTCCTTTGTAGGTAACTGTCTCCTTTTCTCTTGCTGCTTCTAGGATTCTCACCTTATTTTTAATCTTGGGTAATGTAATTTATGATGTGCCTTGGTGTGTTCCTCCTTGGATCCAACTTCTTTGGGACTCTCTGAGCTTCCTGGACTTCCTGGGAGTCTATTTTCTTTGCCAGAATGGGGAAGTTCTCCTTTATTATTTTTTCAGATAACTTTTCCACTTGTTGCTCTTCCTCTTCTCCTTCTGGCACCCCTATAATTCGGATGTTGGAACATTTAAAGATGTCCTGGAGGTTCCTAAGCTTCTCCTCATTTTTTGAAATTCTTATTTCTTAACATTCTTTTCTGGTTGAATGTTTCTTTCTTCCTTTTGGTCCACTCCATTGATTTGAATCCCAGTTTCCTTCCCATCGCTATTGGTTTCCTGTGCATTTTCCTTCATTTCGCTTAGCATAGCTTTCATCATTTCATCTAATTTGTGACCAAATTCAACCAATTCTGTGAGCATCCTTATCACCAGTGTTTTGAACTGTGCATCTGTGATCTGGGCTGTCTGTTCATCACTTAGTTGTATTTTTTCTGGAGCTTTGATCTGTTCATTCATTTGGGCCATTTTTGTTTTTGTCTCGGTTTACCTGCTACATATAAGGGGTAGAGCCTTAGGTGTTCACTAGGGCAGGGCAACCTACATCACTACGTTGTGACGCTGTATGTGGGGGAGGGGTCTGAGAGGGAACAATGGTGCTTGCTCTGCTCTCTGCTGCATTTAGTCACTTATCCTGCTACCCACAAGCAAAGTGGGCCCTTCTGGTGCTGATTCCCAAGTGGGTGCACTCATGTACATTCTAAGGCCCTGTGGATCTCTCCAACGAACTATGCTGTGAAGCTGGGAGTTCCTCCCACTGGGGCCACAACCCCCACAGGTGTTTTTAATCAGTGGTTTGAGGCTTTATTTCCGTGTGCTGGGACCTGAGGTTGCGAGGTGTGTCTCGCTCCCCAGGTGTTCCTCCCGGTTTATCTGCACATGAATATGGGACTGCCGGCTCCACAATCTGCCACCTCACTGGGTCCACCAGCCACTGCCTTGCCTGCCCTAGTCCTCTACTGCCACTTTACTGCAAGTCCCCTCTGCCCTGGCTGCCTGTCTCTGCCCCTCCTATGGTCTGGATGGATGTTTCTTCTTTAAGTCCTTGGTTGTCGGACTTCCATACAGTTCCATTTTCTGTCAGTTCTGGTTGTTTTTTTGTTTCTAAATTTTTGTTGTCCTTCTTTTGGTTGTGTGAAGAGGCAAAGTGTGTCTACCTACAACTCCATCTTGACCAGAAGTCCACATACAATTATTTTTAAGAACAGTTACTTCCCAGCTATTATAAAAAGAATGTGAAATGGATTCTATCTAGCAGTGGGTGTACAGAAAGAAAATGCCAAAAAAAAATACCTACAAGGCCCCTGGCTCCCCCCAGACAAGAAGAAGTCACCCTGAGCCTACTCCCACTATACCTGGGATGATTTTCTCCTGCTCTGCATACATGCTTAAGACTCAAACTTCCTTCCACATCCCTTGGGTGAGTCCTGCTGTCACTTCAGGGAGCTGTTATGGTTGCATCTCCTTTTACAATAGCCTTCAGAGTCTCCTGGACAGATTTCTGCTGGCCTTAAGGCTTCCTGGAAATGTCTGCCAGCAGGACTTGGCTTTACAGAAGCTGCCTCATCTGTGCTGAGAGAAAGTGTGTGTTTGGCTCAATTACCCCTTCCGCCGCTATCTGCTTCCTGGCTGAAAGAAGAATTATAGGTATATGATCTGTGCGGCTCTCCTATCACAGACACCCTCCATGTCCCCAATTTCCGTCTCTGAAAAAGGAGCACAGTAGTGGCCACCGTGCTCATTTCCCTAAATGAAATACATCAGCAGTTATTAAGTGGGTGTAGAAATGCAAACACACCATTCTGACATGAAAGCGTGGCATAAATTGTGTGACGTGACTATGAGCACGTCTCCTTCGAGCAGTTTCCTCTGGGGCACTGCTTCCACAGCTTACAGAAAGGATACTACCTGGACCAATTTCACGTAGCTATTAGAAAGAGCATCTAAAATGTTATTTTAAGCTACTGGAAAATTATCCTCCAAAAAAATGTCAGCTTTAGAGCTCGCTTATCGATAGTAATTTGAAATACACAAAATGTCAGGGTGAACTATGTACTCCTGTCCTCACAGATAAAATATACTACATGAGTTCAAAAGCATTTATTCAAATACCTCTCCTGAGAGGTTAACAGGGCTGCTGCTGCTAGAACATCGGGTGCACTGGATGCGGAAACCCCAGGGAGTCTGTGGCTCTGCTGGAAGATTAAGGACTCTCAGCTCCCTGTGTCACCGCCAGCTCCCAGCGTCCTCATCAATCTCCCCGGCAGGCTGTGGGGGTATTGCTTTCTCGCTGCAGTTTTATAAAGAGGGGGAAGTAAGCTATTGTTGCCACAAACACTCATGCTTGACTACGAAACGATAAAATACTTTAACTCATAAGCTTTAGAAAGTAAAAAATCTGGCTAAACTCCAAGAAATACAGAAATTAGGTCACTGCATACCCACAGGAATTGGTTCACAAATAATCAAGTCCCAGCTTATTTTCTAAGCCCCAGATTGCTGACTCTCCATGGTGACATCACACAGACATGAAGGGACACTTCAGAGACGGACACAAAGATTATTCATCAATAAGTATTATTTATTGTTAAAGTTAGTTTTTGATTCCACTGATGCTCTACTTCTGCTGCTTTCCTTTGTGTAGAGCATTCATGCCAGAACTAATTATTCCTCTCCCTGCGCTCTCGCAGCAGGCCGGCTGTACCGCACTCTGTCTGTGTTGTCACCAGATTGTAGCAGCTAGTCTCGATCCGTCCTGTTCCCTAACCCTAACCCACACCCCCTGGACAGTACCCCACATAAGATATGCCCCATGGGTAGATCCATGGTAGGGTATTGTGTCCACTTCAAAAGTACAGTGTTTTCAGGATTATTTTGAATCCCCTCTGATTTCATTTTCTAAAAAAATTAATAAGAGTTCACAAAATACCAGCAAGGATGGAAGAACTGAACAACACCATCAACCAAGTGGATATGATTTACATCTATAGAACATGAGGAGCAGCAGAATAAGCCTTCTTTTCAAGTATACATAGTATACTCACCAAGATAGAAGACACCTGGAGAAACCCAAAAGAACTGAAACCATAAAAAGCATTTTCTCTGACCATAAAGAAATGAATCTAGGAATTAACAGAAATATAATAGGAGAACACACAGATATTTGGAAGTTCAAACACACAAATAATCCATGTAAGAAAGGGTCAATCTCCAAAGAAATAAAAAAATATTTCAAACTGGATAAGAATGAAAATATAGCATACCTATATTTTTGGTATACAGCTAAAGCAGTCCTTGGAGGGAAATTTTTGCCATTAAATGTTTACATTAGGAAAAAAAGGTATCTAACTGATAATCCAAGAAGTTAGAAAGAACAAAATAAAGCCAGGGTAAAAAATCCCACAACTCTATAGCTGTCACTATCTTGGCACCTATACAAACTCTCCTCAAAGAACATCTCCAATGCTGGGCTTTCTGTAAAGGGAGGAGGTGTCTGGCATTTCCAGAGAAGGCACTCCAGTTGAAGTGGTGAATTTGCACAGCATTTACAGAACTCCACTGTGAGTGAGGTATTTTCCCAGGCACAGGAGGGTGAAAAAGGCGTGTTTCCTGCTCTCACATGTTTTCAAACCCATGTGAGGCCAGAAGTTAAAAGCTAAAACTGATGTTTAAAATACAGTGGGAATCATTAAATTAACATAGAGGGTAGAGTGTTGAGGTCAGGCAAGTCCATGCTGACTAGTTTTCTTGAAACTTGTTAGTCATACTATATTCTATGAATTTTTCTTCTAATAAAACTGTGTAGTTAAAGCTTATAACTCATCAATCTCCACTCACCTCTAGTGCTATTTCGACCCCCACAAGAGAATGAGGAGAGACTAGGTGGCCATTATTGGCCCTGTAAAGTCAGTGTAAACTGAAACCTGGAGGTCTTACTCATTTTCAAGATTTATTAATATTTTCAAGGACAGAGACAATCAGAGGTTTGGAGAAAACAGAGACCTGTATGGGACGCCGAGGAAGGATGCCTCCAGCCCTGCCGGGTTCTCCCTTCTCCTTAGGACGTTCCTTCTCTGGTCTAGAGAAGATGATGTCTCTGAGGTGAGTGGAATTACCTGGCTGGGGGTGGGGGATGGGGAGATGTTTAGTTATAGAGCAATTCCACTTTATCCTACCATCTACCTGATCTTTTCCAAGAAGCCATACCTCATAAAGTCATAGATTCTGGGAATATCTACCATATGCAGCACTTGACCAGCGACATCCTTGGCTGTTAAAAATAGTCAATAGATTCAGAGAGGCTAATAATTAACTACGTCACAGACACGTAACTTACTTTATTTCACTCCTGCAATGAGTATTCGAGGCAGGCTTTGTTAGACCCATTTTCAAGATGAGAGAACTCAAGTGCCAGTAACTTAAGTGATTTGCCACATAGTTTAACCCCAGGCAGGGCTAGGGACCCCAAGGCTGGCAGATTGTGTCTGTGTCACACCACAGTTTTATTATAACTGCGCAGGTCTCTGTCATCTGGCAGTGACCCCACTGGCTCTGGAGCAGGAACTGAGGCAGGTCTCCTACAGAACCGCCCCCTGACTGGCCACTGTGAGGCCTCAGAACAGGGGTGCACAGAAGTGTTACAGGAATTCGCTGTCACTCTCTCAGAACAATCTGGTGTCTGTGCCAACACAACAGTGTCAGGCCCTGTGGGCCCCTAGGAGTTAATGCATACGCATCCCACCCCCACTGAAGGTGAACAGTGAGAAAACCTGCATTAACCTCCTTTGCCCTTGAAACGCATTTTATAAATTTAAAGGAGATTCATTATAATAGTTGTCTATTAAGGTGCCAGATTCGGGCTACTAGCTTTAATTTTACTTGGTAGGTCTTGACATGAATTTTGGAATCATACTCATTCCAAAGATACAAGTAATAAAGAAAAGGTCATATGTCCTCTAGAAAAAAAAATAACAAGGCTGGGGAGAATTTTGTGATACCAGTCTTTAACAGTCTTAGAGCTATTCACTCTGTGGAAAACTCAGTGGGACTTTTTTTTCCCCCTTTTGATGTGGACCATTTCATTCCGTGCTCTTTTTTTCCAACTCAGTGTATTTTATAATGATATCCATCATGTCTGTTTGTCAGTTTATGGCAGCTTAAAAAAATTGCCTCAAGGCCAGTAATGAGAAGAAATCTTTCCCACTTCCTCTAGATTGTTTTATTTGCTTCACAGTTTTCTGCACCAAATAATAAAAAATAACGCTTTCGACACTGTCCTTTATCTTGCCATTTTTCTTCTCTTTTTTACTCCTTTATGGTTTGTTTATACTTCCTTAACTATGTTTATTCTATTGTGCTTTGGTCATAATTAACAAGACATAAAAGAGGGTATGGTCTGAATATGGAAAGTCTTTCAAAGGCCTTGTCTCAGCTAGCCTTTAATCCAGCATAAAGGAAGCCAGCTGGAGAGATAGATCGATACAGACATGGATACGGATGTAGATGTAGGTGTAGATATACAGCTATCTATCCACCCTTAACAAACAATCCAAACTTTAAGAGCTATTCATTGAAATAGGGAAATCAATATACGCCAGGGATGAGGGTGAATGCTGAGCTGAGTTCTCAAGAAACTGCTAGCTAACTTTAATACGGGAAGAAACTTTTAGTTTCCTTGGTTCAATTATATTAGCACCTGGAAGTAGACTGTGTCTTGGAAAGATCAATTGTTTCTGCTATTATTAGAAATATGTTTAGAGGATATTCCTGGGTGGCATGTCTTTTATTCAGTGTATTTTTTTTATCTTAAATCCCTGTCAATCTAAAACGTCAAGTTGTGCGGTAATTCCATGCTTGGGTTACCATTTACAGCGCTTGGCATTTCACAAAACATTATTTCCAGTGCCATTCTATTACACAGAAGCTTTTAGCTGCCTTCCGGAGCCAGTAGGCAAATAATACAATATTCTAAGACCAATATTTTCTAATAAATATTCCTGCATCTTCCCTTTACTGAGAATTGTCTATAGTTAGCATGCTTCATCAACTATTGATTCTTGATTACCCAGCATTTATCAGGGGATACCTGGAAAATCAGTCTTTCATAACTAAAAATGGTGAATAAATAAAATTTATTTTTATTTGCTTTAGAACTCAAGCTATGTTTGCTTGAAGGAATGGATGAATGAATGAATGAGTAGATCGATGGATGGATGCATAAACAGAAGGACAGATAAATTAATAGATAGATGACATAGGCTTGACTACTCTTCTGAGAAAAACTCTACTTTTCAACTACATTGCAAAGCAAACTGATATAGGAGAGCTCCAACCCCTCCTAACACTTCTCTGTTCTGTTCCTTGAAAGGAGCAACTGGAATCATCTGTCACCCTCATGTAGCACACTAGCCTAGGCTAAACTTTCCCTTTCCTTAAAGCCAATTTGCTTTATATTCATTGCTTTACTGATTTGCTTACATTCTCCCTGGGATCAGGGAAGAAACCTTAGAGACATGTATGTCTTTAGATGCCCATTAAACTATCTCTACAACTTTGAAGAACAACAAAAAGAGAGTAGTTATGTAACTGTTAGGAAAAGAGCCATGGTATAAGGAAAATAGAATCATTTTTAAAAAGCAGTTAAAAAGAAAGTTGATACAGTCGAAAAGTCTGAGTTGCAAGTCCATGCACTATCTGATTACCTGTTGAGATACAAACTGCCCTCCTTGCCAAGGCAGAACAAGTGTCCTGTATAAAAATATCAATAAAAGCCCAGATGTCTAGGGAAAAATACCCCCCAGAGGTACAATGACTTTTGTGTGGATCTAGATCAATTGGTTTCTACAAAGATAAAGGGAAGAATCTATGCTTGCTTGGAAGGACTCTTCCAAGAAAAGAAAGAGAGAACCAACATATAAAATATATTATTATATTGTTGGTACAATTTATTATTATGCCTGACATCAATGAGAATATAAATATATGTGTGTGTGTGTGTGTGTGTGTGTGTGTGTATTTGTCAGTTCTGGCTGGTATAACAAACTGCCATAGTCTGGGATGCTTTAATACAAACACTTATTTCTCACAGTTCTAGAGACTGGGAAGTCCAAGATCAAGTTGCTGGCATATCTAACATCTCCTAAGAGCCTGTATCCTGGTTTGCAGGTGGCCACCTTCTAACTGAATCCTCACATGCTCTCTGTCTTTTTCTTATAAGGCATTAGTCCCACTCATGGGGGCTCCACCTACATGGCTTAATTACCTTCCAAAGGGCCCACCTGCAAATGCCATCACATTAGAATTCAACATACGAATTTGGGGTAGGGGAGCACAAAAGGACCACTACTAAAACATGATACAACACAATACGATACGATACGATACAATACTAAACAATATATAAAGCTTTTTACCATCAGCTCTCAAACATTATGGGGAAAACGTGGCTGCTTAGTTACTCATATCCACTTATCATTTTTAAATACTTCTTTGCCTGCTCATCCTTTTCCTCTGTTATCTTTCATCTCTATTACCTACACACATGCACACAAACTACTATTCATATATTTTATCTTGTTCCATAAAAAAGGTGTGCTTGGCCAAAGGGAAGGTGTGCATGTGTGTGTATGTGTGTGTGTGTTTCAGTCAGTAGTTTATTAAAAGGAATTGTTTAATGAGAAAATGTTGACAGTTGGGTATGGGATTTCCTTGAGCACAAACCAGACTCTCATGGAGAGCCTCATCAGTCACTGTTACCAGGGAAAGGTGATAACAAGCTAAGAACAGGCTGCACACTGCCCACAGCAGCGGGACATAATAAGCCCCTCTGTTGGATGCTTTTGCTTACACTGGAAAAAAAAGTTCTTAGGCAATTTTTGACTTTAGAAGACCAGCATCAGCGATCTACCATGCTTTGGGCTGAATCTCCTTCTGGATACCGATGTTTTAGGTGCTGGTGGTATAGTGATTATATTCGGGTAACCAGCTCCTTGCCCCTCCCTGCCCTACAACCACATGGAACCTGCTCTACATGTCACAAAACCACCCCTGCTGAGAAGTTCCTAATCTCACCCCAGAAGACTGATAGGTATAGACAGAAAATGTCTCCATCGTGGAAATGTTGGTACCACGGGATTACAAAAAGTGAAGCAGATTATTTTCCTGAATTTCTGTCTTTATACCTCAAGGCTCCAGAAAAGATTTGTAAACTTTGCTTACCCTTACTGAAATGAAGAATCCTTCATTTGTGCATTATCTCATGGGTTCAGTGTATTTGCAATAGCACTTGTAAAAGGTGGTACCTCCTAAAGGTATTTATGTTTTAGAATATCTCTAGATAAACACAGCAATATTCTATTGGGATACAAATAATAGATATCATTGAGAATCTATTTTATGCAAGACAATGGTGCTACGGACTACATGATATGGACTGAATATTCATGTCCCCCCACTAATTGCCATGTTGAAACCGTAATTCCCAATGTAACAGTATTTGACGGTAGAGCCTTTGGGAGGTAGTCAGGATTAGATTAGGTCATGAGGGTGGCCCTCGTGGCGGGATTAAGGCCCTTGTTAAAAGATGAAGAGATATAGAACCTACCCTATCTTGACCCCTCCCCTCTTCTCTTTAATGCAGCCAGTCTACAGTAATTTGTCATTCCGCTTAAATGAAGACTCTGTTCTAAGCAGTTTCATTCTCACAATGAGATGTGGGCTATCTCCAGAGAAAGGATATAATCCTGAGTGGCACAGCACCTTTTAGTGGAAGACAGGGCTTGGAGAGACACAGAGCTGGGAGTCGCTGGCCGCCAATACTCCCAGAAGTGGGAAGTCATGAGTCTTACTTCAGTGAAGGGTGATCTTGGTGGCACACCAGTGTCACCTGCACATGGGCCATGAATTGGGAAAATTTGCCGAACCAAAGAGATTTAAAACAGGTGTTCCTCAAGAAATACTGATAGATCTGAATCCACAGGAGCAGCGATGCTTAATCAGGCAAGCTCATCAGGAAGAGGAAACATTAGGTGCACATACAGATTAGGGGAATTTAAATTGAGGAATTAAAAAAGCCAGCGTGGCTGAAGTAGACAGCAAAGTGGGTGCCTGGTGTGGAATGGGACCACATTATGCAGAACTTTGGGGCAAAAGTTAGGACGTCACTTTTGTTCAAAGAACAATGGAAGATTCTTGACCATTTTAACTTCAGGGCTGACAACAGGACTGTGTTTCAAAAGACTCCTCTGATCCCGGGTTGGAGGCTGAAGGAGAGGTTGAAGACATTCAGGCAAACAGGTAGAAGGCCGCTGCCGCCCTCCAGGCCATGGAGACGACGTCTGCTTCAACATGGTGGTGGGGTGACGGCGGAGATGGAGAGGGGTGCGTACCTTCGGATGATATTGACAATGAAACACAGGGAACTCAGTGATTGGACCTAAGGATAAAGGAGAAGATGCAGTTGAGGATGACTCCTCAGACCCTAAGTTGTGCAAGTGGGTGGATGAACATGCCTTTTGCTGAGATAGGGCATTGGAAAAGGTGACCTTTGCTTAAATAGTGAAGATTCGGGGTTACATTGTGAACAAGTTGATGTACTTTCCTTGTGAGATAACTGGGTAACTGGAGCTGTAGATCTGCGTTGCACGGGAAGTCTAGATTTCAGGTACAGAGCTGAGTATTCTGTATGCAGTTCACAATCATAGTCATGTGCGTGCATGAGGCTCGTGAGAAAGAGTATGCAGAGTGAGAAGAAAAGAGGCCCAAGTAAGACCCATGAGGAATATTGAGAGATATATGCAGAAGGCTGAGAGTATCAAGGGTGCAAAGATACAAAGGCAAAATGGCAGGAAGAAGCCAAGGCTAATCTGTCTTAGGGAGAAAGTGGACATCAGTGTCAATTATTGCTGAAAAGTCAAGTAAGATGGAATTGAAAACGCCCACTGGCCTCTGTGACACCAACATCATTGGTAACCTCCCTGCTTTGATGAGCACGGAAGACAAGGTAGCCTGGGCTAGCTAGTGAATGGGCCTGGAGAAAGTGGGAAGCTCAGTTCAGACTGCTCACTCAAGGGGAGTGGATTGAAAATAGGGCAAGGCTCTAGCAAGAGAGTGGAGTGTGGAGTAGTTCTATTTTTTCTGTTTCATGTGAAAAATCTGAGCACATTTAGAAGCTGGAGAAGAGTCTGATCGAGTGAGACAGGTAGAATGTATGAGCCAGGACAGGGTTAATGAGTAGGCTAAGACATCTCGCAGCACGAATAGACGGATTGGCACTGAGTGGGGAAATGGGTGGTTCCTTTAGCCTAACAGGAGAAAAAGAGGACACAAATGAAAGGAAGTGTGAACATCTGGGATCCAGATGTGAGTGAGTACCCATCGGATTTTCCTCGAGGAGGGGGGTGGAGGTAAGGTTGACACTATAAATGCTTATTTAACTCGACTGCATTGCACTGGATTGGACTGACTTCCCCTAGAAGAGTAAACAGGAACATTAAAAGTGTGAAGAAGCACCCGAGAAGAACCAAATTAACTGACCATAGAAAGGTACAAGGAGAGAGGGTCAACCCTGAACACTGCTCGAAGCTCCGCGGCACCACGTTTAAGAAGCAGAAGCCTGCTGTCCGCTGGCTCACACCGGGAGTGAGACCAAACCTTAGATCATCTCCCCCAACTGTTGCAACTTCTGCTGAAAACTAAATCAGCATTTCTTACAGTAGCTAGTTTTGAAAGACATACGATAAATTGTTCTCCAGGGCCTGTTTAAGAATTTGGAAAAAATATAAGGCAATTTAAAAAGCAATAAGCTACTTTACTCAGCAGTCTGGCCATCTGAAAATGCATCCTGCTCCGGCTTTCAACTCTGTCTCCTGCCTCTTTGATGTTTATCACTAAGAAATAACACTGCAATTCTTCTCTCCAAATGAATACATTCCTGGCAGTGTCCAAAGGGGAGAAGAACAGATCAGAAAATACATAAAGCTTCTCTGTATTCTTCTGGGTGCCCCATTAACATAATTTTCACAATTAAGAGCATTTACCTTTACCCAAGAATTTAACACAAGAAAGCATGCAATGAGATTAGTCTCTTAATGAGAAATAAAATTTTCAAAATGCACCAATACTTATAATCCAAGTATAACTATTATCATTATAAATCTAATATTTTATTTATTTTGGTATTATGTCATTTCATTTTATGACTACAATCATATTTCTCAGTAATAACGTTCTCCATTTCCAATTAAATATTGATTCATAATTTTAGATTATTTGTTATATATTGGTGCATTCTGAAAAGTTGAATATAGTGATTACTACTTTCAGATTTCTATAGAACTTAAAAAATTTTTTAAAGACTCTTGGAAATCACTTTATTTTTATCCAGAGTAAGTGTGAATGTTTAAATAAAATATCTAAGATGCATTTGTTAAGCATTGTGTTGTAAATATCTTGGTTCACACAAAAAATCGTAGATTATAACGTTAAACAAAAACAAGCAAAACAAATGTAATGGACTGAACACACAGAAATACTTGGATCCCTTCCCAAATTTCATTAAATGAGTGTGAAGCTATTTTTAGACATGGAGACATAAGAACCGAGTGAATGGGAGAAGGAAAAAAGAACAACCCTATTTTAGAAGCCAGGAAACAGAAGAATAAGTGTTCCCCCACTTGGACTCCGGTCTCATTGCCCAGATACTGAAAAAAGACAGGAGAAATGTAGGAGGGAAGTGGGAAGGAAAAAATACAGGGTGGGGCAAAAATAGGTTTTTGGTTGTGAGTACGTGAAACACAGCGTTTATTCTTGTATCATTATTTATTAATTATTGTATGATTTTCCATATGAACACCTGGACAACTACTTTTGCCCCACCTGGGCTGTTTCAGGGTTGGGGGACAAGAAGGGTAAACCCCAAGGCTGGGGGTGCAGGGAGCAGAGACATGTGCCTAGAAAATGAGACTGCAACTAGATGACTTGGAATATCAAATGCTTAGCCCTATATTTCAGTAATTTTTTTGAGTTAAATTGGCTTCTGGAGGCCTAACCACCATTTTTAGCATCTGTTTCCGTGGGGAAAATGTGTTTCACATTAAAGCAATCTATTAATGATCCTATACTTTGAAAACTCACACTTGTAACATCTCAAAGCCCATTCATTCATCAGTCGGATGGCAGATGTTCACTCCTACAGATAAGCCGTTTTTAATAAATCAGGGTTAAATCAGACTGGTAAGGATGGCTCATAAGTCTTCAACATATCTCTCCCTGCCTAGTGCCTTCTTCTTGCCAGTGTTCTGATATATTGCTTTGCTTTCTTCACTCCTGGCTTATCTCTTGTGTAGGTTATAAGCACAGTGATGGCCAGCCAAGGGCCGAGACTCACACTCCTCCACACGCTATCCCCTCACAGGCTGTCTCTACACTCAGTGTTTAATTTCCGATTGGATTCATTTCACCAGTTTGTATCCTATGGTGTAGCAAACCTGAGTTCCTTGTGGCTTCTCCTCAAAATGCTTGGGCACATCACGTGCCTTACACTGTTCACTTCTTGGTGGGCCAACATGCACTCTAATCTCATAAACCTGGGGTGCCTCAACTCTAGAACTTGTACCTGCTTTAAACCAAGATATCTGGGACCCACCTGAAACACACTGCAAAGCTTAGATAAGAGTTCTTTTATGGCCCAGAAAAAACATCAAAGTAAAATAAGCCATAGCAGAAGGCAATGGTAAGTTTGGAAATTCCAGCAACTAGGCCGTGCCATACAGGAGATATCTGAAGAGCGAAGTTAGAATCGCTGTGATTTTCTAGGGCAGCCTACAGGGATCTCTTGGATTCCACGAACCCAGACAGACTCGGGGGAGTGTACTAAGTATGCAGAGCATTTGAGAGTCAATTGTTGCAATCCAGGCACGAAGAGCTTTTGAGAATCTGGACACGTGGGAAGCCCCCTGGGGATTCATGGGCACCATCAATGAGATGTGGTTCTGGGCAGAACTCCTGTTTCAGAAGTTCTTCAAGAACATGGTGAGACAATAGAAACAGTCCCATAAATTCCCACTTCATCTGTCCTCATGTGTTTGGTTTTTAGTGCTCAGCAAGTTGCCCTCATCTGTGCTTTGCTCACTGCTTCATCTGCTCTCAGTCCTATCAGTTTTATTTTACCCACTGGGTCCTCAGCACCAGTTTTTGCTTTACATTGGCCACAGTTGCCAGCCATCAATTGAACGTGGCACTGTGGAGAGGGAAAGGAGCGTGACTGAGCAGGAACCTCATCGGGTGAGGGTGCCAAGAGCAGCAGAGGACGAGCAGCCTGGCAATTACATAGTTTGAGAAATTCATCAATGACTTCTGAAGTGATCTGTAGATTACAGCCTCCTGGTTACTTTAAAAGAATATGCCACATGTTTAAAAATCAAAATGCATGCTTTGCAGCATGAACCTCTCACTGAATCAAAAGTGAAAGGCACTATAAGCACATAAAAGCCAGGCTAGAGTTGCTTGCCAACAACGATGACTAAGATGAGTGAGATCTTTGTACATGGTCCTCAGGACCTGAAATGACTGTGAAATGATTCAATATCTTATTGGATGAGGGAAAGGCAGGTCATGGCACTGGGTGCTCTCTGATTTGAGTTTATATGATTTATAAAACTATATTAGATAGTTTCAATGATGAAGTATCAACTTGGTTATTTAGGTCTGAGTTGGGAGCATTTGTGGGGATTGTGGGATATTCCTTGCACGTGCATTTAGAGTAGTTTCCAAGGATATAACTTAAAGACCAATCTTGAGTATTGTGGGAGTATTACTTGAAGTTGAGTTGTAACTAAAAGTTTTATCTGCAATATATATTTTGTCGCTCAGAGCCAATTTTGTATCAGAGACAATGAGTCCCAGACAACATTGCATAAAAGATGATAGCCCCTTTCCAAAATTTCTTCAACTACTCTTTGCTCACCCTTCACCACCTCCCCTGTTTTCTGACCCTTTTCGTGCATGAGTTTACTGAGATAGGGATGTCTAATTGACTAGACATGTCTCCAGATCACTGGGAAACAAAGCGGCTCGGACACTGCTGGAACACGATCACAAATCACCTGGGTAGCACGGGATCAATGCCACTGGCGAGGTGCACGCTCTGCTGACATTCAGGTGAGGAAGAGGGGAGTTCCTGCTGGTCCAGTAGGGAGGCTCCGGGCACTTCCTCTGGGCCTTGACCTTCACCTGGGGGGAAATCAATAGGTAAACTTAAGTATCCAAAAATTTTAATTTTTGAATTAATTTATGAATGGTTAAAGAAACCAGATACAGTCTGTTATGGGGAGAGAAAATCTATGGAAAACAGTAAAATTGTCATCAGTAGTTGAAGGACTGCCAAGTTGAGAAGGATACATATTAATTTTGAGGTCCTCTGCATAGAAGAACCAGCATGCACCAGGGGAGGTATGCAAGGAGGCAAACTTAAATTCCACAAAATAAATTATTTTCTAACAACTTAGAACTAGAAAATGTTGCACTAAAAAGTCAATCTTTTCCTTCAAAAATCAACAAAGATCAAAGAGACCAATATGAAAAGCATAAACAATGACTCCACCTAGATAGTTCCTGGAAAACATAAAGTATTGAATATATTTTTATATATATGTTAACTATAAGTGTTAAAGACAAATGCCCCCTTAAAATATAGAAATGTACTGCATGGTGGTTGTTTTCCTCCCAAAGACACGAGTGAGTCCTGCAGAAGAGAAACTCAGCCAAAAGTAATTTGTATAAGCATGGATCAATTATGAAATCCCACAGCAGAATAACAAGAGAAAAACTGAATTCAGATGATAACAAATATGCCATCCGCCGCTTTGATGACAAATTCAGTATAAATACATTAAGCAACAGGGAAGAGTGCAAAGAAAGAGCTTGACACATTTTGATGTCCCCGCTGGCACACACATTCTCCAGAACTCTCGAAAGACCCATTTCTCCATAACTAGGTTAAGTATCATCGACAGGTGTATTTCAGAAGTATAGTAAAGGCATTGAGATTTACAAAAAAACACAGTGGATCTTATTCCTTATGTCACAGTGGAGCTGTGATATATTCCAAGGGCAGACACACGCTCTAATCATTTGAAACAAAGGGACAGAATCATTCATCCAACTAATCAATATGAATTCCCTGGTCCAGAAAAGAAGTATAAATCAGCAGCTGCTCCATGGTCAGTTTTCTCATCTGCCCCTCCACCAGACCAAAAGAAGGGAAAAGTGGAACATGTGTCAGCAGGAAAACGACCTGGACTTTTCTATTGACAGACACGCCGCTGGGCAGCAAATTCTCCATGGCAGCTATGCTTAGATCGATGTTGCTGAAGGTAAGGAAGGGAAGTTGGTGGGGCTTGGGTATTTATTGCTTTTTTTTTTGCCTGATCACTCTTTGGGGTATTGCAGAAGATGCTGTTGTTTGTTAGAAAATGTGGAAGAAGAGAAAAATCATGCCCAGTGCGCCTCTGCCCATCTGGCAAGGTGCGCATTCACTTTAAGTATTTGGCTTGTATATTGTTCTGTTTCAAGTTGCTCAATTCCTATATTTTTCATGAACACCGAATACATATCAGACACAGTACTAAGCTGCTCCCCTCCTCCCATGATAACTTTCCCCTGTTCTCAGGGTAAGGAAATGACTTCATGACTTGATAGTGAAAACTTTGCCTGCTGGAGAGTATAGTGTGGCTTGGCTCTCTGCCTCCCTCCCTCTTCTTTCCTCTGCGTGTTACTCATCCATCATACATCCTTAGCAGTCCGTCTACTCCTCAGTCACAGCACTGACCCAGGGAATATATTTGAAGTTATAATAATTTCTAGCTCACTCACCAGGCCAAGGGCTTTGCACATGGAGGAACAGCTTTCTTTCGCCCTTCTGATGGACCCTGAGATGCCCTGCCATATCACCCTGGAAGGGAAAGCATATTGCCCCAGTTTTGGGGAATGCTGTCAACCTTTAGCGACTGCCTCCGACCAATACAGAGCTGCCTTGGCTAAGGTCACACCTCTTCCTGGGGTGGCCTATATCTAATGACTGATTGATGCAGGAGTTTAACATCCTGGCCTTCCAAGCTCAGCTTGGGACAATCCTGAATGGCCATTCCAGCCCCAAAACCCCCCATGGGTCCAAGCAGGAGTGTTGCTGGGCCAGGACTACAGCTCAAAATCTCCAATTCCTAGCTTTTCCCCTCCCTTCAACAAGTGTTGATCCCAAGGTCGATCCTAGTTAAGCGTCCTGCTTACTGAACTCTATCTCAGAGTTGACCTCCCCAAAAACCCAACCTGAGACAACTGTGTTCACCTCACTGAAGTCTCTACCCAGTGCTGTGCTGGCGAAGGCTGACAAACAGCTCTTGGGCAAAGGAGCCCTGGTCTGCACTGCTTGCAGATTCCTGGGGTGTAAACACTCTCAGCATAGCTGATGTCAGGCTACTGATGATGGCTTACCCACCAACACACTGAATTCCTGAAAAAGTAACCACCGTTTCTCACAAATGAGCCAGCTTAAGCACCTCACTGTCTTTAATCTATGGCAGATACATAATACATTTTCAATGAATTGAAGAATTAGTAATTGTCAAGCTCTTCACTTTTTATGTTTCATTTAATACTCCTGGCAACCTTGTGATTGCGTATTTTCCATTTTACAGACAAAGAAACAGAATTTCTGAAATAAGTGCTTCCACAAAACACCAAGACTTGCCTTCGCTGCCAGAAATGAGCAAAGACATTAAGTTTTTGAAATATGCTAGCATCCATTTACTTCTTCAACCATCTATTAACTCAAATGATTATTAATGAGTATTTCTCTTTTTAGCTGAGCCTCAAAAGATGACTAGGATTTAGGCCATCTGATAATGAGGGCAAGTGTTCCAAAGTCACAATACTAAGAAACTGGTGGGAGGGGCAGGGGCTGTAGAAAGCAGGCCACTGTTAAGATTGAAATATAGGGTACAGATGAGGAATTGGAGGGGGGTGAGGCTAGGGAGAATAGCCAGGCACAGACCCCTGGCCCTTCCACCATGAGGTTATTGTCTTAGGTCAACATTCAACCGTGGGATTGTACTGGATTAACCACTGAGCCTTGTATAAGTATGCAGGTGGCTGATCATAGTGCTGTTATCTTATGCATATAGGGAATGCTTGTGACCAAAACTCACATCCCCATAATGTTAGAAATTGCAACATTAGGGGAAGGCTGGGAGCAAAAAGACTGAAGCACACACTTGATGTAATACATGCATTCCTTCAAACTGAAGCTCATGATGTAAGCTGGTCATCAAACCAATTTAGTAAGTATGCACCAGCCTTTTATAATAAAATAAACAGTAGCCGTGAAGACTTCCTGTGGGAATGGGGAGTGGGCTGCGTAGAGGGGAGCAAATGGGCGGAAACTGGGACAACTCTAATAGCATAAACAACAAAAATAATTAAAAGAAAGAAGTCTTAAGTTTGATAATGAAGAGAATAAATGAATAACAGAACAAAACTATCAGAATTCATCAGCTGATATTGTTTTATGAAGATTTCACTTCACGGGTTTATGTTTACCTGCACACAGACGCAAACACCACGGAACGTGCAGAGAGGCATGAGGACATTAGCCACGGTGGGACCGTGTTTCGACTGTCGTCGCCGCTCCCAGAGTGAAGACCTCTCTGTGTGGGTACGTGGGGCCCTCAGATTTAGCTTGAAAGATTGTTTTAAAGATTAAGCCAATTCGTAGACACCCTGGAACTGAGTAGTTACTCAGTAAATGGGGATGAGGCTTTATGGAAATCATCCATTATGTATGAAGAAATGGCCTTTTATGTTCCAAAATGTTTAGCACATGAAAGATGCAGTGCTGAAGAGAAAGGGGAACACTGCAAACGGTTGTACTCAGGGAGATTTCTTACTGAGCCCTGAAGACGTCACAGGGTTGGCAAGAAGACAATGCGCGGAGTTAGGGACGCAATGCAGGGTGTTGCCCATACTAATGAAAGGATAATGATGGCCATTTAAGTGGCCTCTCCCTGCTTTTCCAGAGTTTGCTCCTCACCACCATCTCCCGCTTAGCCTTCCCCTTCTTAAAGAGTTAGACGTTTGGGGGAAACTTTCCATTTGTACCTTTTGGCTCACAGAGAAAAAGAACAAAAGATGCAGATATCCCCAGTGTGGGTTTTCAGGAAGTTTTCTGTGAATGCTGTTTCCAAATGCCAATAAGAAAGAACTGTGCCACTTAAATCAAACAAAGTTTTAACTTTGGGGGAACTGTCATTTCTTGTTCTAAAGTTAGAATATCAAACCCTAATCAGAGAGAGAAAGAGAGGGAGGGAGAGAGAGGACTACTTAGAATCATGAGCATTTTTTTTTTAAATTTAGAAATTTAAAATACTTCTAAAAGTTCAAAGAAAGTTTTAAGTATTAGAAAAAATAAGAAAAATCTAAAATATAGTAAGCTTTAGAAAATGTAGAAGGCTTTGGTGTGGAAAGGGGAAAGAAATGCATAACAGGCAAATAATCTCTAACAATAAATTGCAGTTAAAGAAATATTAAGTACAAAATTTGGTAAAATGCGCTTTAAGAGGGAAAATACATTTTAAAAAATTGTAGGTATTTTCCTAATCATTGACTGACACTTGGCCTATCTTTCCGAAACTAAAGAAAAAACGTTATAGACATTTCATGGCAATGTTACAAACAACACTTACTCATCTAGGAACTGATTCCGCACAGCTTTTTTTTTAAAAAAAATATATGCAAATTGAAATACTTGGTGAGGGATCAGTCCAGCAGGGAAAAGTTAAATGACCCTTGCCCTTATGTGTTCTCTGGGATCTCACGGGGAGAGTGTTGCTACATGCGGGGGCAGCTCTAATTACAAGAAATAATTGCAGGTGAACACAAGGCAGTTCCTATCTCAGATGATAAATTATACTGAGACAAGGACACCCTGAACGAAACGCTAATGCTTCCATCTCCATGACATTGTAAGGAAATGTCAAGTCCAAAAACTAAACCCAAGAAAAAGCATATTTGACAAATACCTACAAACAGGGGCTGGGTAGTCCACCTGTAATGGAGTTTCAATCAGTAAACATGTGGTAGATTAATACCCACATGTATACTTATTTGCTAATATGTTAAGTATAAGTCTCTAAGATCAGAGAGTACGCTGTAGTGGGATGGGATGGGGAAAGCATCTTTCCCCAGTGCTACACAGCTGGAGGGCATAGCCCAGACCTGAGACTTACTTGTCAAGTCCATACTCTATAATTCCTCGTGACTGATGAATGCCCACTGTGAGTAATTTCTAATTCCATTAGTCTTTAAGGCATGTTAGAATCACCCGGAGAGCTTTAAAAATATTGATGCCAGGTTCTACTCGCAAAGATTATTAATCAATTGGTCTAGACAGTAACCTGGGAATCAGGATGGTTAAACCTGTCTAGGTCATTCTCATCGCAGCCAAGGCTTGAGTGCCACCACTTTATGGGCACTTAAGATGTAGCCACTCCTCCTCTCCCTTAGATCTTACTGATTCTGTGAACACGTGTTGCCATGGCTCTTCCTCACTCACTCATTCCTTTGCAATTAGTTCTGAGGCTACGAGCGGTGTCTGGCAACTGCTCCCAACTACGAAGCAGTTTCTGATGTTTTGCCTTCTCTGGATCCAGTGCTACCAACCTTGAGACAGTGCTTAGTCCTGGGGGAGCTTCCCTCCCAGAAAAAGTCACACTCTGCCTACCGCCATTGTCCTCAAGGCCCCGTTAACTGTGCAAAACCTCCCACAAACTGTCAGCAGAGTCCCCAGGCCCTTGTATACAGCACCCCACGGACACTTCATTTGGAAACGGTTTGAGTCCATGAAACAAGCTGGTGTTCAGACATTCAAGAGAAATCCCACGATAGTCCCCAAACCCCCCTCATTATCCTCTGAACCTGTTTAAAAGCGCAGCCTGTATTTCACTGTAAATTTGCTGTTTGGATGAGTCCCCAGTTAATTCTTGTCTCCTCAACTTCTCATTTTTCTTGATTCTCCCCACCTATTTTATGAGCACATATATCCCTTAAATTCCAATGTCAAGAGCAATTCTGCTTCTGTAAGTTTATCCTATAGAAATGCACATACTTTTGCATAATATTATATATTCAAAGATGTTCACATGCAATGTTATTGGCACTGGCAAAGAATTGGCAAAAACCTCAATGTTTCTCAATAAGGCAATTGTTAATAAATCCAAGGTGTCCCCATCCTATGCGATATTATTAATACTAAGTGGAAGAAGGTGTCTCTATTTGTACATACATAGAAGTTTTGTGACACATTTTAAATAAAAGGAAAGCAAGTTGTAGAGTAATATACTCACATATAGTATACTCCATCATGTAGAAAATGAGTTGTCTGTATAGAAACAAAGACACACACATGAATACATGCCTACATACACAAATGCATTAAAAAGTAGGGCAGAACCCTCTGAGCTAGAGCTAATAGTGAGCAGATGTAGAGAGGACTGCAGAGTTGAGAATGGGGTGGGATGAGGCAAGCTTACCCCTCTACTTTTAACCACTTCGACAATTCCCGCATTTCATACATATATGTATGGATTATTTTTGGAAATTACTTTAAACTAAACGAGAAAATTACCACAAGATATAATAATTAAGTCACTGGTAAACTCAGCAAGATATTTAGTGCAATGGTGGTGGTAAAGGTCAGAAGACAATGGGTGATGGGGAAATTTTCCCCAAACCACTCTGTTGCACCATTTCATTATAATAAATCTATTATCACACACCCAAAGGTGGACCTAGATTTTATAGAATCTGAAGCTTATATAGTTTGGGAATCCCTTTAAAAAAGAACCCAGAAAACTATTAATATAAAATTTCAGAATTAGAATAAGAAATACAAATATCAAAAAATCATATTTTATTATTTGCCTAACACACTTTCCATTATAATTTTCCAAATATTGGCATCTGGCTCTGGGCATTTCATGCCTTTCTTCCCTTACTGCTTACGGTGCCCGGAGCTATAACGTGCTGCTCTATGACCACAGAGTTTCCGGTCCAGTGCTTGCACACCATGATGCAAAGTAGGTCAGCGCAGCGAGTGGTAAGGATGTTCCTGCAAGACATTCCTATACTGGTACAATTAGAAATAATTTAGAAATAGAAGAAACTGCAAACTATTCAACACATGATATTAACCCTAACCCTATGTATCTCTGAATCAGTTTCTCTTTGTCTGGTTTCCCAAAATGCTCATGATCTTTCCAGCACTCTGTGACAGGAAGAGAAGTATGACAGTGAGTGAGACCAGACTGTGTGTGTGTGTGTGTGTGTGTGAGAGAGAGAGAGAGAGAGAGAGAGAGAGAGAGAGAGAGAACAAGAATAATCTTGAGACTACTAAGACCATGATGGGGGAAACTATCAGGAATACAGGAGGAAGACTTTGAAATGAACAAACATGGTAACAGGACATTTTCTCTGGTGTGCCCTTCCAGGGGCACTACTTATCGAGTGTGAAAATAACCCAGATGTACTGGTTGTATCACAAGTCTTGTCTAGCTATTTAGCAGCTGGGATATTTCAAGACACCACATCCTCACTGTGTCCTCTCTATTAATATGTGATGGCATCACTCTCTGCTTAAAAACCTGTGACTGCTCTTAACTACTCCACAATCGAGTCCTGATTCCAAAGCTTGATGATCAAGGCTTTCAAATTTCCCATCTTCCCATTTACCCACAGGGTGTCCCCACACCACGCACACCCATCTACCTACCTGAGAGATTATTCTCCAGACAAAATACCCTTCTATTTCCCACTGACTTTCCCGAATATTTGTCCTTTCTTCCTCTTTTCTTCAGTAAAAAGCTTATTTACCCTGTAAGATTCAACTCAAACAATGCCATATAATTTAAAAAGCACATTCTGTCTCATTGGAATTCATTGCTTCCTCTTCAGTCTCTCAAGACATTTTGCACAGGACTCTATTATTACACATAACATAACACACAGCATAGTCGGGCTTGGAGTTATAATTGTACCCATGTGGGCTATACGGGACCCAAGTGGATCGTGATCTCTGGTCTGTGTGCACAGAGCAAGCAATCAATAAGTCTTTGTAGGCTTGAATTAGGCTGGATAATTGCAAAATTATGTCACTGAAAGTCAGTCTTGTTAAAAGCCTGTGAAATGCCAAGTGTGGCCTTTACTAAAGGTTGTGTAACAGAATGACTAAGAGGCAATCGTATCCTAGTGTTAAAAGCTATTTCTTTAGGGGGGGGGGTTAAATCATGACTGTCATACAAATATAAAATGAACGTTTGTGAAAGATTTTTATTTAATTTATTAATCAAAAAGGGAACCAGTAAGAACTTAAAATTTGTCCTAAGAATCCTGAGAATACATGCTACAGGAATCCTGAAAAGAATTTACAAACGGATATAAAACTGGTGAATAGCCACAAGATAGCGATCAATTATATGGCACCAGGTAAAGTTTATTTACATTTTTATGGGCAATAATCACGGGCATTACTATCAGTTTTCTACAATGTATGGAGTTATAAAACAGCTCCGAGCCGGTGAAAAGACACTCATGACCCAGAAGGGTGCATGAGAAAGGGCATCCGTTTATCCTTTTGCTCATTTCCAAGTCTTTCACATTTCCTAACAGCCTCCCTCCTGTGATCATAATTATTTCAAAGATTACTCTTGTTCACAGAAAAAAGGCAGGTCGCATTTAGATTGGCCTAGCAGCTCACTACATTTTAATTGCCTCTTTACTTGTCCATCACTTCAATTAAAATGCCATCTTCCCAAGGAAAAACACCACACTTCTTTATTTTAAATATTAATTCTTGCTTCAATAAATTAACATTATTCGTTTTTGTGATATTGTGGCCGAGTAAAGCCATCATAATATGTCTTTTCCTTCAAGTGGAATATTTGTGAACTGCAGAAACTAATGACATATATCTTTTCCAAGTATGTCTTTATCTTGAAAAATGAGTTCTTAGCATTGGGGAGCAATGACCTAGTTTGCTGTATTGTTGCTATCACTGGGCTCAAGCACTAAAGAGCATGTAATAGCTCTGATTTACCTTTGAAAGTCAGACACATCACACGACTAAATCCAGCTTGACCAGTGGCCTAAAGAATTTCAACCACGTTAATACCCCTGTTTTTGACATCTGTCAACAGTTTCCTGTTTATAAAGAAAGCAATCTAAAGACCCAATGAAGAGATACTCTTTGTGTTTCTATAAATGTTCAACACATAGATGGACTCTACGTTTGAAAAAACATTGTTATGTTAGTTATAATAGAAAACATTGGAAAACTTTTAAATGCCCAAAGGGATAACATTTTTGGAAAAGGTGATTCGTTAACAACGTCTACTGTCATGCGTTTTTTAAGTGATCATTTTTAAAACTATGTTTCCAAAAGGAAAAAATATGTAATCCATTTAAATGCAATAGAACATAATGATTTACACCTACTTAAAATATGTAATCATTGGAACAAGCCTTGAACAATAATGATGCATACTGAAAAGGAATGGGTTACAAGACACATTTTCTATTTCTGACATTTCCTCTGTATTGTTTCATCAATGTGTTACACATTTAAAAAAAAATAAAAGAAGAAAGAAAGGGTGCTCTGTAAAGTCTCCTCCGTAGCCTGTAATTTGGGTCCTTGTAATAGAATAAAGGGTTTCATTATGCTTTGTTTTGAAACAGACGTCTGATGTCCTTCTCCTGGTGTGATTTTCATTATAGCTATTTTCAAAGTGCTTGAATTGGGATTAGTTACTTAGTAAGAGGCCTCTTGTTCTTCTAGTCACTAGCACAGTTTTTATATGGCCAGAAATGCAGAATTCATCACTTTGTTGTGTTTTGTAAGAGCTGGGTCACCATGACCTTGAAAATCCCCAAAGATTAAGAGTTGCACTCTAACGATACCACCGTTTGAACAAGAGGTCTGAGATTCATCATCAGCCTCCAATCCTATAACTTTCTCAGGGCACAGGATCTAAACAGATTGATGCAATTTGACATGGCTGGGTTTTAGGAGGCATGTTAATAGACTGAAGTCTTGCCCACTTGCCTTATTCGTGGAAATTGGCAGGAGCCGGGAAACAAGCTCTGGGGCGGTTTTGTGATCTTATTACAATAAAATCAGCCTCATGGAAAATATTCTACTGGTTAAATAACATTATGTGGCAAAAGGAATATTCCCAAACACATTTATATTTTGTGAAACATATTAAACTCCCACTTTATACATCCATGACACATTCTGAGAAGCAAAATCATATGATGCAATACATAACAGTTCATATTTATAAAGTTCCTTGGTGGGTTTTAAATGCATATATTCATTCCCTCGCCTCCTCTCACATTCCAGATAAAAAGCTGAACTGAACTTGCTGCCTGAATGGAGGAGGCTACAATGCTAGGGTGTTCTTGAACCTATTGTTTTTGCTTCTACATATGCAATAAATATTGTATGAGTATCATATGCATAAAATATCATATTAATTGAGTCTGGAGACTCAGGCTTTGGAGGGTGTTATATTCACCCCTCAGAGATGGATGGATGCTCTCAATCAAAATTTGGTTCAGGTGTCGAGACTCATGACACCACACACTCATGGACAGATTTACTGCTCACACACAATGAAGGTCTCTGTAGAGAGCTGGGTGGACTCCCAGGCACCGCTAAGAATGCCTTGAGAGAGCAGAGAAAATAGAGTGACTTGGAGTTCTGGGTTGGCTAGAGGGTGGCGGTTGGGGTGAGGACTACCACGTTTGGGGCAGGGCTTGCATTATTTGACCTTCAAATTGTTGCCAAAGAAGGGAGACTCTGGGCTTTCTTATCACCTTTCCCAAATGTGGGCAAAAGGGGAAGGAAAGAAGAATGGTAAGAATTAGAAGCTGTTGGCCATCAAACATCAAAAATGGAGTCAAACACCATAACAGAAGTAGGAATTCAGAATAAGTGTCTATTCCCTTACTGTTCTCCCATTAACCTCTTACCCCCGCCCCGAACTTTTCCCTTTACAGATTCTTGCCCTCTCAGAATTGTAAACTGAAATTTACAGCACTGTGTCAAATGGAATAAGTAAACCGATCACTATAATTACAGAGAAAGAACAAAAGGAAATATATGTACCATTAACTAATGGGAGCAGGTGAGAAGGTATGAGTAGGACTGGGGAAGGCAAGCCCGGAACAAGGTTGTGAAGGAGCAGTGGAGAGCAGTAAGGAAGATAAGAAATTTATGACCAAGAAAATAGGCTGTGCAAAGGCCCTGGAGAAAGAGAGCACAGCACACTGAGAAAACAGTCAAGAGATCAGGCACCGCTGTTGTGTAGAAGGGTACTGAGAAATGAGGCTGGAGGTTTCCATTCAGACCACGTCAGGGACCACCGTGAGAATACTATCCTAGAAAAGTGTGGCCTTAAAGGGTGTTAAATAAGAAAGCAATAAGATTACATCTGTTAGAAAAACCACCTGGCAAGCCAACCGAAGGATAGATAAGAAGGAAGGAAAGCAGACTAGAAATAAGGATGCTTGTGAGAAGGTTTTGCACTGAAATGAGAATGAGATGAGAAAACTACCTACACTGGTCAGCAGCAGGGCGGGTGCAGAAATGAGAAGAGGGATTTTAAAGAGACAGCTGCTTCAGGACCTAGGGGCTGGTTGCATGACTGTGAAGGGTGGGGCGCCAAGCAGAGTAAGTAATTAAAGGGCAGAGACAATTAAAGGCGACTCCCAGACTTCTGACTTGAGTGAGTGGGCAGAAAAAAACTGTTTTGAAGAAGTTGAGCATGAGGTGTCTCTGTGACTTCCAGGCAATACGCAAAGAGCAAGAGAGGCCATGAGAGTGAAGGCGGTGACACCCAGCCACTCTGGGAGCAGACAGGGGAGGCCCCTTCGCCTTCTACACTTACAAAAAGATTAAAGTTACACCTCATGATACCTCTCAAAGTAAAAACCTTGTCCTTTAGGATAGTGACATACTCAAGAGCCTTTATATGAGGAAAAGAAAGTTTAGAATGCACGAGGGAAAAAAAAGCTGAGAGCAAGTATTTCCATACTATTTCATGATGTTTATTTTAGGAACCAGCTTATTACTTGTCTTTCCTGGAAAAAAAAATCACATCCATTTAGTGATGTCAGCCTGGTGGAATATAGAAAATCATGTCCGAAACAGTCAGGAAACACAAGGCTGAGCCATACACAATTACTAGTTATTGCTTAATTGAAAAGCAGCGCAGGCAGAGCCACAAGTGCAAACAGCATTAAAAGGACATGAGGAAAAGTAGGTCACCCCCCGCCCAGCCAGAACCCCAAGTCTCCTCTCCAAACGCAAGTGCTGCCAGCCTCTGGTGTGTTTTCCAGAAATCTGAGTCACTTTGCTGTGAACATGGAACTGGCTTTCCACCTAATCTTTCTGAAGGATTGACCAATTGAGAAGTCCACTCTCCAGTTTCAAGACCCACAAAAACTGTCTCTTAAGCAAATTAAGCAGCTGAGAAATGGATCAAAATAACCAATGGTTCTTAGAGCTGGTGGAGTCAGTTTTTACAAGCTGAGTGATTTATTATCTGCCTTCGTCTCCTGCAAAGTTTCAGTTTTTCCATCAGGCCCGTGGCTCCAGGTGGCCCCATCTCGCCTTGGAACCAACCAGCAACAGCACTGCGTGCATACGAGGGACAACCTAGGGCTGCGAGATGGATGCCCGAGCAGAGTTCCTGTCCTCCTTAATTGGGGGGTAAGAACGGTTGCCAGGAGAGAAAATACTTAGGGAGGTATCTCTATTTAGTAACGTCCATTTCAGAAACAAAAGATTCAAGGACACAAATCATGACCACAAAATATTTCAATCCTGAAACACCTTATTGTTATCCTATGGTCCTTTTAAACATGAGATGCTTAAATAAAGCCAAAAATTAGATAACTTTTTCTGATTATAAAATATATTGACATTTACAGTAGAAAATATGGAAAAATAGAAGATTAAAATAATCATTGTCTCCACCTGAAGATACCCATTAGTAATGTCAGTCTAGCTATAATTCCTTTCCTACACATTGCAGTTGTATTTAAGATCTTTTCTTGAGGTTTTTTCCCAATACACTAAATTTCTGCCATAGATTGAAATCAAAAGAGGTAGCTCATTGCAGCGGGTCCTTGTGTCCTTGGCCCCAGGCAGGAGCCAGCTGTGTGGGCAGGTGTGGGAATGACGCACTTCCATTGCAGCAGGTGTCAGAACATCCCCTCCCTGCACCTTCTCTCTCCTCCAGGGCTGCCCTGAGCAGCAGAAACTGTTCTAAAAACCCACTCTGTAGAAGGCAGGGATTAAGCAAGAATGACTTGCACCTGTGAGAAAGATTTTTTGTTTAAGAGTCTCTTTAAATAGTGGTTAAGATAGATTTGCCTGGGAGCACTGTGGGTTCGGTTTTAGCGTTGGAAGAAAGCTCAAAGGTAACTAGGGGAGATTATCTGTGCCTGTTTGTTTACTGCAGACTGGCTTGAACTTCCCCAGAATTCAGATTGTATGTTTTTTCCCCTGTAGGTTAATTTTAAAAATAAAAGAGGGGAGGAACACAAAGAGCCTGATATGGTTAGAAATCTTCCAGTTGCAATTTCATACTCATCAAGTTAAAGCTACTTTTAGAATATAGTTCCTAATGGAGGTAGAGTATTTATCACTGCCTTGAAGGATACCAAATACATATGCTGCTGCCATCGATAACTCAGGGTATGGGTCAACGTGGGAAGGGCAAATTACATGGTTAGGCTAGAACACAGCACCAAACGTTCCCATCAAGTTACACTCTATGCTTAAAATCAGTCGATTTCTTTTTGCATCAACAGACATTTCTGTATTGCTCTTTTAACAAAGTGGCATTGATGTTACTGAACATCAGGCAAAACTAAAGGTATACGCCAGTAAGAATAGTAAATATTAAAGGGAAATTCTGCTAAAGACACTGTTCAGTGTAGCAAAATAAGCAACAAGGTATTTTCCATCGAAAAATAAGCATTGCAAATAGACTCAAAATGGAAAACACCTTTGGTTATCATATACTCTATTATATTATTTTAAATATCCTAAGATAGATGTTAAGAGTATTGATTTTTACCACCATCTTTCATAACTTAGGCTATGTTGAAAAATCTGTAATGACAATAAACTTTTCTACAAATGTAAAATTAATCATTTTGGATGTGTTTGGTTTTATTTTGCATCGTGGCTCAAGTCTAAGGATCTAGTATGGTAACCTTCTGGTTTCAAAGGAAAAATAGAAGTCTAGAGAGTAACAGAATAGTCCAACCAATTAATTGGAGAGTCATTTAATACTGCCTTTAAGGAAACTAATTTAGGCATAACATCTGGACTCTTGCCCTGCTCCCTTAACCCGGGAGACCGAATTGGGTGCCGGGTCTCCCCGGCCAGCCATCACTTTCCACGCAAATCCTGTAACCAATGGGCACTTTAACCTCAGTCCTTCATGTGTCTCTTGGTATCTTTGGGAATGTATATTCTTCACTCCACCAATGAAGAAGGGTGAACAACTGAAATTTGATAGACTCCCATTGTTGTCGACTACCTGCATTGGAGAGTGGATTCCAGTTTGAATTTACAATTATCATAGTACCTACGTTTTTTTCTAATTTGGATCCTGTTAATCCACACCTTCCTTAATCCTGTGCATCCTCACTTGCTCCTTCCAATTAATTTAACTACATTTTTTAAAAAGTTACATGGTAACCTCAAAAACCACAAACATGCTTAAAGAAGAAAATTCAAGCAATAGAAAACTGTATGTGCTGCAAGGTATCACTTGCTGTCCCGCGGGCCCTCTCCACAGCAGCCACTGTCACCAGATTTGTACCTCCTTCCAGAAATAGCCCCAGATATGGGTGCACACAAGTGTGTTTATGTAAATGGGGAGCCTTTTTTCACAAAGTGGAAGCCTACAGTACATATTGTCAGTGTTTTCCTTCTCCATACAGCACAGTTAGTATAACGAGGTATGTGAAGAATGCTATTATATATGTCTCTATTATTATGTTCTTATATGCATCCAAGGAGATTATTCAAGCTTGTCAAGTTCACCTTCAACTAAAAAATCTTGAAAGTGTCACCTATGTTTTCATCTAGATGTTCAAGCACAGCCCAAGAAGAGAGGGAGAGGTTACAGCACTCAGATTCTCCCCACCCAGCAAATACTGATTAACTCTCAACAGGCTATGAACCCACACAACGGTACTGTCATCCTGCCCACATTATTTCATTTCAGCACCCTGGGGGGTATGCCAGAAGCAACGAGAAACTTGAACATGTGCAGAGCCATTTCCTCAGTTACCTTGAGTTGCCATTTGTATTGATTTTCCCCCTACTCCTTCAGGCTTAAAGAGAAAAAAAAACAAACTTCAAAGCTTATACTTTCTTATACGCAACATGCTATGAACAGTAAGTTCTTACTTAATGAGAATGTTGAGAACAGTGACAAAATAAAGGTAGTGATGAGATTAAAATCTATGAGCCAAAGTAGCAAGATTATCATGGACCACAGCTTCTCATTTCTTTCCAGGGGACTTCCTACATGGCATTGCATACCTGGGCGCCACAGAACAGGCCATTCCTGTGGGTCGCACCAGCACCGTGACCAGATGGGTCTCTGTGAGCATTTCTTCCCATGCATCTTTGGGGAACGCTGCGACTTCTACATGGAGAGATCTCACTTTCCTGCGTGAGAACTCACTGCTGCGAAGCATAATGAATATATTCAGTGGATCGTGGCACTTTTCGCTGCTACATAAACTTTTCAGGGAGTATGTACCATATGTTTTCCATTTCTTAAAGCTTCTACTTCTGGTTCCTCTTGAAGGCATATCTCACTTGGCATATATGTCTGTGCTTTCCAGTAAGTGAATAACCCAATAAAAAGAATTGCCTTAACCATCATCTAACCCCATGCTTCATGCTGAATCATATACACCATGGTCTTGAGAAGTCACAATATTTAGTCTGGGGACAACTTCCCATGACACACATCCTTTTTGAAAGAAAGTATATCAGAACCACTTTGGGGAAGATATGAATACAAAATTAGGCCACAGATGGTTTCAAAGCTGGAAACAGAGTTTATCAAAGATACATATTCAATCACTGGTGAAACTGAAAGCGTTCATTTATAAAATGTAGAAAGAGGAAAACAAGTTAGTCATAATTTAATTGTGGATGTTCTGCATTTATAGGTACACTCCCATTTTTGTGATATCTGTACACTTCAAACTTTTGTGAGAATGTCACTTCAAACCGTATTGTTCCCTTATACTGATGTCACACTCCCTTTCTCACCCTCATGTCACTGCGTGTCTGCTGGACGCGCCGGCTGGGGGCTACCTGCAGCAAGAAAGCACTGCCGTGGTTACCTGTGCACATACAGCTAATTTGATCCCTTAAAGGAAAACAAACTGATAATCAGATATTCTAATTATATCTAATTATTCTAATAACTATGGTTATTTGAGATTTCTAATGATGTGGATCCCTGGATGCAATCTAATATACATTTTACATGTGTGTTCACTTTTCCTAACTAGATATTTAACATCTCTTCCTTTGATCTTTTCATACCCTCCAAAATGTAAGATCTACAACTTCAAACATTTGAAAACTTCTATTTTATAAAATTTCGAAGTTTTTATCCATTTATATCTATATTAATCAATGATGCTATGATAGTCATATTTTTCATTTAGTGAATGTACAGATACATATTACATATATATCTGTAATATGATTTTCATATTAAATGCATTTAATATGGCATGTAATGTCATATTAAGTATGATAATCATATATAAAAATAAAATAAATATATAACAATAACAATTAAAATAAATAAATAAAAATATAAATATAAATATAACAACCTTGCAAGTTCCCAAACAAAGTGGGAACCTGACAGCCAGGGAAGCTATGTAACAATATGCCCACATGGTCACGTGGCGTGTGGAAGCCAAACCTACTGCAGGCAAGCTCTGACTACACGCTAAGGAGTGAAGTCAGGGCCATAGGCTTTTACTGTTGTTGTCACAAGCAACAACAGAAGAACCAGGAGAAATGCTCTATCTTTGGCTCTGTTGTAACAGTCCCAGTGAAGGAATATGATTAGTCTAATGGGGCATATGCCCACTCCAGAACCAATCAATCACTTTGGCCATATGCATATAATGTTACTTTTGGCCAAACCTGTGGTCAGTAGACAGATAACTGAGTGGCAGCCCCACCAGCATCCTATGGACTGAGTGGTGGTGGTGAAGAAGTCCATAATAGAAAGATGAGTGATCTTACCATACTGGGAAGGGTGAGGGTGCTACATCAAGTACACAAACACCCCCCCTCCACAACTTCAAATCCCTTTAACATGCCCCCCATTGAGAAATGGATCTAAGTCCCTGGACTTGAAGCAATCCTGTGGTGGGAGTGATGCTATCCAGTTTCCAGTCCTAAGAAGTAAGAAACGGGCAGCTCTCCTGTCTCTTGGAATGCTTACTCTTGGACACTGGCCACAGTGTCACAGGGAAGTCCATGGGAAAGCCCATGCAGAGAGCATGGGAAGCCCAAGGCCCTCACCCCCAGCTCACCTCCCAGTCATCAGCCAGGACCCCACGGCCAGTCATGTGAGTGAGCCATTCTCTAGTTCATGCTCCAGCCCCCAGGCAACCTGGCCCAGCTGGGGCTGCAGACACAAACCTTCCCTGCTCAGCCCTGCTGAAACTGTGCATTTGTGGTCTGATTATTTTTGTTCTTTGAAGTCACAGTGTATTGGAGTATCTGCTATATGAAAATAGATAACTAGAACCAGTCACCAAGTGTTCATCTTTCCTTTGCATTGAACACACAAACTTTTGCTCAGCACCTGTTTCATAGTCCTCTAAGTACACACACTGGGCTAAGCATACTGTAGTTGTGCTATAAATATTCATGAAATAATTGAATTATACATTCAGAAGGCACTATCATCTCTTTGTAAATGGATAAATGGCACCAAGAACTTAAATGAATTGCACAAGTGGGTCTTAAGCTAAGCTGGAAATAAAAGATTTTCATGTGAATGCTTTATCTGTTAGGACCCTCACAATCGTCTCTTTCCATTAAGTAAAATCCAACTCTTCTTTTTCTCCTGAACAAGATGATGGGTGGCTGGGAATGCTTTCTGAGCTTTAGAAATAAGCATGGTAAAACATCTGCAAAGATGGGCTATAAACCATTAACAGTAGTTAATTTTGGAGAGTAAGACTTGGAGTTTGAGGAAGCAATTATTTTTACCTTCTGTGCCACTTTTATTTCTTACAATGAACATGCATTAATTTTTTACTTTTAAATGACATTAAATTAGATCTAGTAAGGAAATCCACCAAAATGTTAACAGTAAATGTCTTGCTTATAGGATTATGAGAGTTTTACATGACATTTAATATCCAAGTGATATATTGATAGTGAAAATGTATTCCCCTACAGTTCTCAAAAAATTTAATTTCAAATTCTTGTCCATTAAGATCCCCAAAGTAATATAACAAAAAAATTTCATTGTGCATCACCTGGATGTGCTGCACAAAATCCACTGTAACACACCACAAGCTCCAATTTGCACATGGAGAAGAGGACCGCACATCTGGCCACCTGCCCCGCAGGTACCGGGAACCATTACGGGACAGTTGTGCTCTCATAGGACATAGCACCAGTAAGAAAATTGCAAGTCCCTTCCTAATTAAACCATTTTACTCTTGAAACCTTTGTCTTGCCACTGCATTTTCTAGGAAAGAAGTTTGAATCACGCCCTTTCTCAGCATTATGGTTAAGTGGGAAGCCAGTAAAGAGCCCATCTGTGTCTAGCTTTGAGGCTCAAGCACCACTGCGGGACACTAAATCTTTGGTACTTGCGAAGCCTTCACACTTACATAAAAGCTAGAAAAATCGTTAATATGGTACCCCAGATTCTCCTCAATTATAACTGAAAATTTTCTCTGGGCACAAAATTGCAGAGAACTCACACTTTGTTTCTTGATTTTCTATTTCTCTAAGTAGACTGAGTCATTTTCAGCACACATTGCAAGTTGTCAAAGACCAAGTCTCTTATTCATTCATTTACATAGTCAACCTACAGCTAAAGAGCAGGCACCATTTGACAGGCAATATACTGAAGAGATATGGAGTTGAGAGATATATAAAGAATAATTCTTACTCTTTTTAAAAGACTTTAGAGAGAGGGGGAGGAAGAGATAAAGAGAGGAAGAGAAACATTACTGGGACACAGAAACATCCATCAGCTGCCTCTCTACGCACCCCAATGCGGGGACCGAACCCACAGTCAAGGCATGTGCCCAGGCTGGGAATTGAAGTAGTGACCTTTCACTTTGCAGAACAATGCCCGACCAACTGAGCCACACTGGTTAAGGCAACAATTCTTACTCCCAACTAAATATCCAAAAGAAGAATCTCTTATCTGCTGCAGGCTATGTTTACTTGCCTACCCTGCTATAATCCCTATTCTACAGAGAGTGGAATGGTGGTTACCAGAGGCTGGGGAGCAGGGACGATGAAGAGATGTTAAAGGATACGAACTTTCAGTTAGAAGAGTGTTAAATCCCAAAGGTACATAATGTTGACTATAGTTAATAAGAATGTATGGTACACTTGAAATTTGGTGAGAGAGTAGATCTTAAGTGTTCTCACCATATATGCAAAAAATGGTAACCATATGAGATGACAGATATGCTAATTAGTTTAATTGTGGTGATCACTTCACAATGTGTACATGTATAATATTATCATATTGTATCCCTTAAATATACAAGAATATAATTTGTATGCATCAATCATACCTCAATATAGCTGGGGAAAAATGGGCAATCGACTTAACAGACACCTCAGCAAAGAAATACAAATGGAAAATAAGCATATGAAGACTTCCGGCAAGATGGAGGAATAGGTGGACACACCGTACTTCCTCGCACAACCAAGATTAGAACAACAATAATTTACCGATAGAATAACGCCAAGATCCGGCAGAGGATTTATCTGAATGGAAGTCGGGCAGCCAAAAAGTTGAAGTAGACGCGTTCCTCCGGACTGGTAGGAGAAGACGAGCCGGGCGGGCGCGGGGCTGGCACGGGTCGGCGGCGCGCGGAGGTCGGGGAAAGTTTGGCTCAAAATCGGCGCAACAGCCATCTGGCGCGCAAGAAGGCAGCGGTGATCCCTGGGTACGCAAGCTGTGGCTGGGGGACCCAGTGAGGCAGTGACTGTGGACCAGGGCAGAACTCGCAGCCCAGGAGCCCAGACAAGGGTCTGAGTCCAGGAGAACGGAACTACCGCCGTTGTTTTCTCCCATCCCGCTCCCGCCCCGCCCCCACATATAACATCACAATCTAGCGACTGGGGTGCCCAGCCCCGGTGAACACCTAAGGCTCTGCCCCCCACCATAACAAGAGCAACCAGACCAGAAAAAAAAAAAGGAGAGATAGGGGAAAAATATGTTTTCAACAGAGCAGATCAGTCCCCCAGGACTCATCCTTTTGAGCGACCAAAAAATAGCCAATCTATCAGATGCGCAGTTCAAAACACTGGTGATCAGAAAGCTCACGGAATTGATTGATTTTGGGCGCAATATAGATGAAAGGATGTAGGTTACCATAAAAGAGATGCAGGAAGATACTCAGAGGAGAGCCAATAGTGAAAGGAAGGAATCTGAGTCTCAAAACAATACAGTGGACCAGAAGGAAGATAGAATCAACCAAGCAGGAAAGCATGATGAAATAAGAATTCCAAAAATCAAGGAAAAGCTTAAGAACATCCAAGACACCTTTAAACGTTCCAACATCCGAATTATAGGGGTACCAGAATCAGAAGGGGAAAAACAACAAATTGAGCACGTATTTGAACAAATAATAAAGGAGAACTTCCCCAATCTGGCAAAGGGAACAGTCTTCCAAGAAATCCAAGAAGCTCAGAGAGCCCCAAAGAAGTTGGACCCAAGAAGAAACACACCAAGGCACATCATAATCACATTAGCCAAGGTAAAAAAGAAGGAGAGAATCCTAGAAGCAGCAAGAGATAAGGGGACGGTAACCTACAAAGGAGTTCCCATCAGACTGTCAGCTGATTTCTCCAAAGAGACCTTACAGGCAAGAAGGGGCTGGAAAGAAATATTCCAAGTCATGAAAGACAAGGACCTACATCCCAGATTGCTCTATCCAGCAAAGCTCTCATTTAGAATGGAAGGGCAGATAAAGTGCTTCTCAGATAAGGTCAAGTTAAAGGAGTTCATCATCACCAAGCCCTTATTTTATGAAATGCTAAAGGGACTTATCTAAGAAAAGAAGATAAAGAAAAGACATGTATAGTAAAAGGACAGCAAACTCACAAATATTAACAACCACACCTAAAGCAAAACAAAAAGAAACTAAGTAAACAATTAGAACAGGAACAGAACCACAGAAATGGAGGGCACATGGAGGGTTAGCAGCAGGGAGGTGGGAGGAGGAGAGAGGGGGAAAAGGTATAGAGAATAAGTAGCATAGAATGTAGGTTGAAAATAGATAGGGGGAGGGCAAGAATAGTACGGGAAATGTAGAAGCTAAAGAACTCATAAGTATGACACATGGACATGAACTAAAGGGGGGAAATGTGGGTGGGAGGGGGGTACAGGGTGGAGGGGAGAGAATGGGGGAAATGGGACAACTGTAATAGCATAATCAATAAAATATATTTTTTAAAAAAAGAAAATAAGCATATGAAAAGATTTCCAATATTGTATGTCATTAGGGAAATGGAAATTAAAATGAGATACCACTATAGACCTGTTAGAATGACAAAACCCGGAACACAGATACCAAATGCTAGCAATGACGTGGAGCAACAGAAAGCCTTATTCATTGCTGATGGAAGTGAAAAATAGTACAGCTACTCTGAAAGTCAGTTTGGCAGTTTCTTACAAAACTAAACATATTTTTACCATGCGATCCATCAATTGCACTCCTTGTTACTTACCCAAAGGAGCTGAAAATTTTGTTCACTCAAAATTCAGCTCAAAGATGTTTATGGCAGCTTTAATCATCACTGCCAAAACGTGGAAGTAACCAAGATGTCTTTCAGTAGGTGAATATGTAAGCAAACTGTAGTACATCCAGAAAATGGAGTATTACTCAACACTAAAAAAAGTGAGCTATCAAGCTATGAAAAAACATGGAGGAAACTTTAATGCACATTGTTAACTGAGAGAAGACAATCTTTAAAGGCTATATACTGTAGTATTCCAAAGATATGATGGCCAGCGATTTGGGGAGAGGGAGGGGTGAATTCGCAGAGCGCAGGGGATCTTTATGGCAGCAGAAGTATTCTGCATGATGTCACAACGGTGGATAGATGCCATACATCTATCCAGGCCCCTAGAATGTGCAACACCAAGAGGTAATCTTAATACGAACTATGAACTTCATGCGATAATGATGTCAATGCAGGTTCATCAGTTGTAACCAATGCACCATTTTGGAGCAGGGCATTGAAAGCAAGGGAGATTGGGGGCGGGAGGATAGGGAGAATAGGGGAGTTCTCTGTACTTTCTGCTCAATATTTCCACGAACCTAATGCTCTAAAAAAATACAGCTTATTGATTTTTTAAAAAAAGGAGTAGAGGAAAAATGATGTTAAGAGTTATCATCCCTAGGCAATAAAAATGTGGCTACTTTTTTTTAACTTTTCTATATTTCCAAAATTAACCACTATTATAATTCATTGGCTGCTTTACTTTTCTAATAAGCAATGCACATTTACTGACGATGTCTGAAGGTTTTGCCCTTCTCTTAATTCCCAGCATTGCTATTCTAACTTAACCTTCAATAAACTCATGCCTGAACTAATGCCACAGGACCCAAACGAGATCCCCCATCATCACATCTGTGCTCAGATCAATCCCACCTGCATTACCACATGTCATTCTCCCTTCAGTACCATTCCACCGTGCTACTTATCACATTCTTTGAAGTCTTTGGTGTATGCATTGTCCTCTTCTTAAATCCCCCCCACCCATCCAGAGCTGGCTCATGCTCCCTCCCCACATACACATTCCTCCATTCGTCTTCTTCAAATGCTCCGATCCACAGTGATTGCTTTCATTATTTCATTTCATAAAGCAAAGACCAAAGCTTTAGGAAACTGACTGTATACCACTGTGCACCATGCATTGGTTTTATGGTCTGTGGTATATGGTGGTATCTCTTCAACCAGATGGTGAACCCTGTCACGTCAGGTACCATGCATTACACCTGCTTTCTCTGTCATCAACTCCACTTGATGGGCAAAATGACACCATATATGGAAAGTGCTTGAAAATACCCTAGCAAAAGTACAGGTGGGGGATAGATTTTTTAAAAAATGAACACAGTAATGTAACCGGAAAAGACACCAGTGTTTGGGCTGCCTGTCACTACCAAATCAAATAAGCAATGATGGTGATTGAATCTTTTATGGGTGCTTTATTCAGGTGGCCAGCGATCCGAGATGGTGGGTTCATACCCTAACAAACCATCTTCCCTTCTCTTTCCTGGCCAGATCTTTTATAAGGGGGTAGGGGAGGACAAACAGGTGCGGTGGGGGCTTTGAGATTCAGGGAGGATTAGGTGAAGGAAGCTACAGCATTCCTGTTCTCAGGCAGCTAGCTGTTCCCAAGTGGGCGGGGGGGGGGGGGGGGGGGGGGGTCACACAAAAGGCCTGGATGCCTCCAACATGTCCCCAGGCAGTAATCTCTAGCCAGTGCCCCAGGAGGTCGAACTGCTTTTCTCAAGAGCCAGGATGAGCCTTATCTGTAGTTTCTGAAACAAAAGCTTAACATACACATTACTTGCTAGATTTATAACGTTTTACCTTAAGCTAAAATTTTCCAAGTCTTGCGTCCCCTATCAGTCATACGTTGATATTTGCTGAATACAGATGTTAATTACATAGGAATTAAAAATACAATTTCCCTAGTTTGTGTGATTTTTGAAATTTTTCATTATAAAAAGTCCTGAAAAAGAACTATGAAGAGTTTAAGACTATTAGATTCCATTTCAGAAACTGAATTATCAGAAAGGCTTGCATTCAACGTAACTCTCTAAGTCATGTCTTCAAGTCTCTTCCAAATTATTTACATAGTCGAATCCATTCCTTTTGCACACATACGCTTCATTTTTAATATAGACCATTTCGCTTATACAAAAGTTTCTATTAACTGTTAAGTCCATAATATGTGTTTCCATTTATATAAATAATGTGAAAATGAAGTAACCTAAAAATTAATTTGGAAAATGAAGTTCCTGACTGGTGATATCACAGTTCACTGTCCAAAGGCCAGGCGGACCCCACCTCTTATTCTGCATCATTTTCATACACTGGCCTGAATCTGGGTTAGAAAATGGTAATGTTATTGCATACTTAATTCACTTATTTGTTTATTTAGTTTATGAATCATTTTCATTAAATAAAAACATCAGGGAAGTTGAGCCCTCCCATTTAGAGCTTTAAAAAAGGTAAAATGAGGTAGAAAGATTATTTTAATCATGGAAAAAGTGCTGCTTTTTGAAAGAATTTTTTCATATTAAAATCGCAATGAAAAACAAACAAAAACCTGGGGGCTCCTCCCCCTGTGTGACCTCTTCAGCTGTGATAAACAGAAGCTTATGAAAGTGTTCCAGTCCCTATTCAGCAGCTCAGAAAATGCAGGCTTGCACAGTCTTGGTGGAGGCGCCCAAGCCTCTTCTTGTGTCAGCCCACAGCAGAAGCGAAAGCAGAAAAATGCATGGGAATCCGCGCCATGTAATGTGCCCACATGCGCCTTCGAATAGGTGGGAATGTCTATCACACAAATGACTCCTCATCATCTCTGTTCCTGTCGTGCTTTTCAAACACCCGATAATATGGTCTCTAGCTTGGAATTGCACACAGGGGCATACCTTCCCAGTCCTCATTTTCCTCACTTATTAAATTGAGATAATAACATACATACCCCACAGAGCTGTGGTTATTAAGTGAGATAATGCATGTGAAATGGCCACAGTGCCTGGTATAACAAAGTCTTAATGTGGAAATGATAATAGAACTTTAAAAAGTAGGTATGGAATCATTTTCTTCTTCTATTTATTTTCATCACGCAAGGTTTTGGGTGTCGTTACAGACAGACACCGTGACACTGTAGGTGGAACTTTTGCTCTCATGCCCCTGAGCCACCCTCTCTCCTAGGCCCCCATCAGCTCTCTAGAACGAGGATCTGGTAAGAGACGATTCCAGGGACCTGTTGTGGTGCCTAACCTAAGGAAAAGAACGTAAGATGACAAATACAGAATTCTTCAAAAATGCGTGTGCTTATTTAGAATGAGAAGAAAAATCACAAAAATTATCTATAAAAGTCTGAAAAATACCACCATCATCGCAAAACCCAGAACACACATCCAGAGCATATGCTCCTACTTTCCGTAACCTACATACTCTTTGGTCACTTTCTTACATGGAAACAATTTGGTAACTCATTTTCTGTCAGAAGAAGAGAATGTTAATTCAGTTGGATTAAGTTTTCTGTTTTGGTGGTGTTCATAAAATGCGCACCTTGACACATCGATGTACTTTCTGTTTGCGGTACTGCTACAGGATAGTGCCTTACAAGTGGAAGTCCTAAAATATTCTATTTTGTAGTTTCCATAAAAAATGTAGTGTTATTTATAATTTTATATGTTGCATATATTCCCATGAAAAATAAAATATTAGAGAAACACGCCTGGGGTCATACTGCTGGCAGGTTGCTGAGCTGGGGTTCCACTCCTGACAGCTGGCGTTCATCACTCCTCACACTGCCACTCAGCGCTCTGTGTGACAGCTCCAGCCCAGTCCAGACCTCTGGCGTCCTGACCAACTGAGAGGAGGGGAGAGAGGGAGGAAGGAAAACAAACCAGTATACACTGAACATTGCCATATGTCAAGCTATTTTTTTATTTTATTTTAATTGTTGTTCAAGCACAGTTTTCTGTCTTTTACTCCCATCCCAGCCCATCCACCCAGCCCTCCCCACCTCCCTCCCATTTCCACCTCCCCGCTAGTTTTTGTCCATGTGTCCTTTATACTTGTTCCTGTAAACCCTTCCCTTTTCCCCTGAAATTCCCTCCCCTCTCCTCTCTGGCCACTGTCAGCCTGTTCTCAGTGTCTTTGGTTATATTTTGCTTGTTTGTTTGTTTTGTTGTTTAGGTTCCTGTTAAAGGTGAGATAATATGGTATTTGTCTTTCACTGCCTGGCTTATTCTGCTTAGCATAATGCTTTCCGGTTCCATCTGTGCTGTCGCACAGGGTGGGAGCTCCTGCTTTCTTTCTGCTGCATAGAATTCCACTGTGTAAATGTACCATAGTTTTTTGATCCATTCATTTACTGATGGGTACCTAGGTTGCTTCCAGCACTTGGCTACTGTAAATTGTGCTGCTATGAACATTGGGGTGCATAGGTTCTTTTGGATTGGTGTTTCAGGGTTCTTAGGATTATGTCAAGCTCTTGTGTTTGTCCCTTTCCTTATCTCATTTGCTCCTCAAAGAAATTCTGAAAGATCAGTGTCACTTCCCCAATTTACAAATGAAGAAATTAATACTGTGAGAAGTTCAAGATTACAACTCTAAAAGAGAGGGAACTATAGGTTGCCAAAGTCCTTGTTCTTTCCACTATGTAAATCTAATTCCTTGCAAATGTGTAAAATCATAAAATGAGACTTTAAACTGACTTTTTAATTTATTTAACAAGTACCCTTGTTGGCTCCATCCTTTCTTGGATTGTAAACCGTCTAAGGAAAGCACTTAGTATTTACTGCCCCAAACACTCCTCGATGATGGCCAATCTGATGTGGAACCAGTGGCTGACTGATGGGCACTTGGCAACCCATGTTGGTGAGGAAAGGAAAGAAAACACTGGAAATACACAGTTACATATTTTGGCATTTACAACACAGATACATTTTTGCCTCATCCCTGCAATGTTTAGTGAAACACCCTAAAAGAACTTCCAAATTACTCACAAACCATTCGGCCACTTTTCATCTCTAACAGTACTAGCACACTATTCAATACAATGTCCACAATACTAACAAAACCAAGAATCTCCTTGTGAAGGCTTCCTTGTTCTTGTGGGGCATTTTGGGTTTGGTGTGATTTATTACGGTGGGGGAAAGGACTACCTTCTCATTGTATATATATATATATTTTTAATTGTGGTCGGATACACATAATAAAAAATTTACCATTTTTTAGTGTACACTTCGGTGGTATAAAGTATTTTCATATTGTTGTGCAAGCACATCATCAGTCTCTTTCAAAATGAAACTGTGTAACTGTTAAATATTAACTCCCCACTGCCCTCCCCCACCAGCCCTTTATACCCTCCTTTCTGTGTCTATGAGTGTGACTGCTCTAAGCACATCATATGAGCGGAGTCACACAGTATCTGTCTCTTTGAGAGTGGCTTGTTTCACTCTGCACAACTTCTTCAAGGTTCTTCTATGGTATAGCGCTGCATCAAAACTTCATTCCATTTTAAGGCTGAATGATATTCCATTGTATGTCTATACCACATTTTGCGAACTGTTTTTACCTTTTGGCTGTTGTGAATAATGCTATACAAGGTATGTCCGGGAAAAGTCCAGCCATTGTTAATATAACGAGAATGGTTTGTGCGACATTGATGTAACCTGGCAGCCAAGGAGAGTGGACTGGAATGTGCATGCGTGAACAATGACAACCTCACTGTGCTAGTCAGTGGGGGCGGTAGATGCCATTAAGTGAGCATGGGTACTGTGTGGCCATGGCATTCAAAATGACTGAACAAGTAGAGTGATGAACCTGCATCAAATTTTGTGTTAAGCTTGAACATTCCTCTGTGGAAACTGTTCAGATGATTCAGAAGGCCACAGCTAGGGGCAACTGGTGCTTGGCAGCTTCATCATGACAATGTGCCTGCTCATGCATCACGTCTCATGCAAGTTTTCTGGTGAAACATCAAATTACTCAGGTGACTCAGTCCCCCTATAGCCCAGATTTGGCACACTGTGACTTCTGGCTTTTCCCCAAACTAAAATCACCTTTGAAAGGGAAGCAATTTCAGATTGTCGATGAGATTCAGGAAATACGATGAGGTAGCTGATGGTGATTGGGAGAACTGTGTGAGGTTCCAAGTTGCCTGCTTTGAAGGGGACTGAGGCATCATTGCCTATGTGCAATGTTTCTTGTGTTTTATATCTTCTTGAGTAATGTCTCCATTTTACACATTATATGGCTGAATATCATCTGGACAGGTCTCATAAACACTGGCATACAAATATCTGTTCTATAACTTCAGATAAAAAAATAGCACTGTTAGTTTAAAAATCAGCATAGGTGACCCTTAGAGCTCCACCCCCAGCAGTTGGGTCCGAGGAAGGAGTGAGGAGGCTTCCTCTCTGCGGTTCTGCCAAGTCACTGCTTGTCAGAGGTAGATCCTCATGTAAGAGACTTTGGCCAGCATTACTCAGGCTTATCCCATCACGGTTGTCATGGGCCAGTCTGACAACAATAACCCATCTTATGTCATACACATTCATCCCAAGATCCAGGTATAGTTCCCTCCAAATGCAGGGAGGTGAAAGACTCAGAAAGATAGGCTCATTCTACTAACTTCAGTGGGGAGCTGGTCCGGGGCAACCACACCAAGCAAGATCAGAGGTCATCTAGATTTGGGAGCTAAAATATGGCTAGACTTCATGGGTGAGTGTTCCTTTTAATTAAGGTAAGTATATACTCTTTTTCTGTCCTATTGATTAATCAAGGATCTTAGAATAATTAGATACTATAACACTAATCATAACCTACAAATGATATGATTACTGCATGCAAATATATTATTTTTAAAGATAGGCTTTATGCATGAGTGAATTGCTGGCTCTACATTTATTTCATGTTTAAGCTTCATTAATTGATAGATTTATCATTTTTAGGCTTCTATTTATGATCAGTTTGGCATTATAGATCACCCATTTAGGAAACTGTAAGAAACATTGATTTATGCCCTTTTCATTTTTTTATTGTTGTTCAAGCACAGTTGCCTCCATTTTCACCCCACCACCCCCCCCAGCCCCACCCATCCCTGCCTCCCACCCTCAAACCTACCCGCTTTGGCTTTGTCCATGTGTCCTTTATACAAGCTCCTTGATGGCTCTTCCCCTACTATCCTTCTCCCCCACTCTGGTTACTGTCAGTTTGTTCTTTATTTCAATGTCTCTGGTTGTATTTTGCTCGCTTATATGTTTTGTTGATTAGGTTCCACTTATAGGTGAGATCATATGGTATTTCTCTTTCACCACCTGGCTTATTTCACTTAGTATAATGCTTGGACATTCTAAAAGTATTCGGTTCTTATCACCATGGGAAACTCAACAAAGCATATTTTTTCACTGCATTCAAGTTGGCATAAACTATAAAGGTGAGAAAATATTTCCTAATGAAGCTTATTTTACCTTACCTACTTTTCTTTTTCTTAAGAACAGTTTTGTTATTTCATAGAAAGAATGTTTAGGTGTGTTTTTTTTGCTTGTTTTTCATTTGTTTTTAAGTGGGTTTCCCCCCCTGCAGGCCTAGCTAATAATGGGATTACCATATATTTGAAACAAGCATCCCCAATAAAGACAATAGCAGATGCCCACTTTGCATATCACGCTCTCCAGCGTGCGTCCCTACTGGGATCAGTTATACCCTGCAAGTGCAGAACAGGGTCCTTGCACTGGCAAAGTCATGTTGTTAAACAAGGAAATCACAGTCTATTTATATAATGAGAAAGAGAGAAAGAAGAAGGCTGGGTTAGGATTCTTACCATCTCCTTCACCAGAGCTCACTTCTGACTGACTAGCCGGCAATGCCTGAGAATCTGTTTCTTAATCCCCGAGAAATAAAACAGGGTTTAATGGGGCAAACACTCTTAACTGGGTGCTAATTTTATTGAGCTTCAGGATAATAAATTTAGACCTCCATGCAGAGTCCCTTGACTGATCAAAGAAGAGAGGCCAGGAGGGAGCTGGTGAATAGAAGTGTCCCTGTCTTGTGACAGTCCTGACCCTGTATTCCCAAGATCAAGTACCAACGTGCCCTGGGGCCAGGACAAGAGCCAGGGTGTGGGCAACATTAGGTTACCTCCTTTTTTCTTTAGGATTTCTTTAGGAATGTGGGGAGGCTACCCAGCAATACAGATCACTCTGCATGTCACTGTATTTCTATGATTTGAAGACAGGTTTATACATCCCAGTAGTTCTGAAAGTGAGATATGTCTTATGATTGATCACCGTTCACCAGACAGCAGCTGTGGCCTAATTATTTCCTGAGCATGCATGAACTTTATTTTATCTCTATTCTCCTGAAATTTTCAGGAGTGATATCTGATTTTAACAAATCTATGTTATGTCTACATAAGTAGAAAGGGGCTCTTTCAATAAGTATGAGATTATAGAGAAGGCACTGTGTCATGGTTTAATTGTCAGCATTTTTTTTCCTCTCTGGAATACCCAATAATGGTACATCTTAAAAATGACATTTTTACATTTGATGAAAGTATAGTGATTGATAGAAAAGCTTAATTTATTTCTTCATTCTTACGCTTTAAATAGTATGGGAATTGTAATCTCTTCTTCCCACACCCAGAGGATCCTTTTGTGCGTTTTCAGGGTGCACACATCCCTGTAACAGCCACTTCAGAAACAACTCGACAGGTGATTTCCTCTTGCTTGACAACAATAATACAAACATTGTTAAGAGCATCAAAGAAGGAAAATGATTTGATCTTCTTGGAGACAGTTCCTTCTTGAGTGCGAGCTTTTATCAGAACCGCCCTGCCTGCCTGCGTGGCTGGATGACTCAGGGCACAGCTGAGACGTCACTGGAGACCTGGATTAGCCCACTGGCTAGGTGAATGCAGCTGTTTCCTCCTAAAGTCTTCAAAAACTATCATCAAATGATTCTTCACTTCCCTCAGTTCCACGAAAATCTGAATGGGTGAAATGAAAGGAATATTAATGCAAAAGGAAATCACCTCTTCCTGAATTACTATTCAAATAAAGTGTATTTTGTGCAAAACCTTCTCATTTCTTGCTACTCAAAGTATGACCTCAGAGCCCCACCCCAGACCAGCTACGGCAGAATCTGTACAATGGAATCCTACTTAGCCATGAGAAAAGACAAAATATTGTCCTTTGTGACACCATGGATGGATCTTGAGAATATCATGCCAAGCAAAGCAAGTCAGATGGAAAAAGTCAAGAACCATATGATTTCATTCATACGTGGTATATAAAGCAGAAAGCAACAAACAAACAAACAAACAAGACAAACAAAAGCTCATCGACACATACAACAGCACAGTGGCGTCCAGAAGGAAGGAGGGGAGGGGTGGAAGGAGGTGGTAAAGGGTAACGTGGTCCAAATATATGGTGACAGAAGGGGACTTGAGGGGTGCTAAATGCACAACGCAATATACAGATGATGTCTTACAGAACTGAGCACTTGACACCTGTATAACCTTATTACCCAGTGTCACCCTGTTGGATGTAGGCAGGCCTAGGAGGAATGAAAATCACCATGCAAGAAAATGGCACTGTGGAAAGCTGCCTGCAGACCCTACCCAGGAAGATTAGGGTCTGGGGTGGGCTTATCCAGCATAACAGGATGCAGCTTTCACCCAGCTACCAGCTCTAGCCAGTCAGACTCTAATATCCCAAACCGCAGGGTTTTGCATTTAAAAATCCTGATCTAAGAACAACTGAGCAAGTCCCAACCTCCCTTGGTTGGTTCCACTTTCCCTCTTATTCCCCGCTGATAAACTCTGCTCTCCTTAGCTTGCTGCGTCTGTCTGGTTTCTTGATCGACTCAGACCTGACACACCCCTGTACGTTTAATAAAATGTTTTGAAAAAAAAAAAGATTTCCATGTGACACCGTCAGGTTTGAGGAGCACTGCTCTAGTTCTCATCTGTGTTTGGACTGAATGAGGAAGTGATTTTTTTTTCTTGAAAGAAGTCGTTGCATGTATTCATCTTGGGACTGGCATTTGTATTCTCTTTTGTAGGAACTTGAGTTTATTTTGATTGTGATGAGACTTCCTGACAAAGTCTGACGAAGTCTCTTAGCAGCTCAGCACTGATCTTCAAAGTCCCATTTGCAGTTCTCTCTTTTGAAAAGAAATCTTGAACCTTCTTGCTGAGAGACCAGCTTAAAAAAGTGTGTCCAGGCAAGAGAAGAAAAGCTGCTATTTCAAAGACAGATGAAGTGCTTTCATTCCCTTTTAGATCAGAAATTCCACAGCCTATCTAGTTTGTCCTATGGATTATTATTTTTCCTGATCTGGAAGAACATATCGAGTTATACAGACTAATGGAAAAACATCCCAGCACATGCAGTGTTTTCTTACCCTCTTGCCTTGCTCTCTCCCACAGGGCACCATTCCACCCAGACTGCATCAGAAGAGCGAAAAAAAACGTACTAGTTCAGGAAGTAGCCTCGGTGTGCCTTCCAGGAGTCTGGATATTAGGATCCAACCCTCAGTTCCACAACCAAGAGCATGTTGGCAAAAGAGTCACATCTTTTGAGACAGAGCCCCACCTATTTTAGATATTGATTTAGGACTTGGTGATTTCTTTTTTGTTTAGTAGTAGCGATGCATATATCATTAAGAACAGTAAAAGGTGAAGAAGCTGGACCTCTGCACACACTGTTACTCTCTGAATGCAGATCTCCCAGAACCACCCGCCACCATGGCTGACCTCCTCTGTGTATGCCTCTCTGAAATGTCACTTGAGACCTTGGTTACCTTTACTGAGGGATAATTTCCACACCATAAAACTCACCCATTTTCAGTAGACAGTTTGGTGAGTTTTAGTACATTTTTACAGTTGTAGAATGCTTCTACCACCCCCAAAAGTTCCCACATGCCCAAGTTTTAGTCAGTCCCTACATATCCATCACCAGCCCCTAGGCAACGACGGCTCTGTGTTGTGTCTCCACAGTTTTGCCTTTTCTGGAAATTTTGAGTAAGTGAAATGAGGGAACATGCAGTCTTGCGTGTGTACTTTCACTTAGTGTAGTGTTTTTTGAAATCCATCCTTGTTGTTGTGTATATCCATGGTATGCTGTATGGATATGCTATATTTTGTCAATCCATTCAACAACATAAGGGACATTTAGATAGTTTAAAGTTTTAAACTTTTATGAACAATGTGTAAGTCTCTGGGTGAACATACATCTTCTTTCTCTTGGGTAGATTCCTAGGAGCAGAATAACTGGTTTATATTATAATTCTATGGTTAAGATTTTAAGAGGCTATAAAATTAATATTTTCCTTCAAACTTGGGAAGATATCAGCTATTATTTATTCAAATACATTTTCCACTCATTACTCTCTCTCCTCTTTCTGGGATCCTCATATGCTTATACTGGTTGCTGGAAGGCACCTCACAAGTCCCTGAGGATCTGTTCATTTTTCTTTATTCTTTTTTCTTTCCTTTTTTTAGGCTAGATAAATTGTATTAGTCTATCTTCATGTGTTGTTATTTCTTCTTCTGCTGTTTCATGTCGGATATAGAATACCTTTAGTGAATTTTTCTTTTCAGTTATTGCATTTTCCAACTCCAAGATTTCCATTTTGTTCTTTTTAAAAATGTTTTCTATCTTTTTTATTTAGATCACTTATTAGATGAGTCAATATCCTCATACTTTAATTTTTAAAACATGCTTTCCATTGGTTCTTTGACTTTATGTATAATAGCAACTTTAAAGTCTGTCTTCTAAATCCAACATCTGGGATCACTCAGAGACCATTTATACTGACTAATTCTTTCTCCTGTGTATGGATTGATCACAATTTCTTATTTATTTGTATGTTTCATAAACGCTTTTTTGAGAACTGTACATTTTAGAAAATACTTTGTAGCAAAGCTGGAATATGATGCTCCTCGTGTGGTTTTTGGTGTTGCCGTTGTTGGTGTTTGTTTTTTACTTGTTTTTGTTTAGTTACGCACCAGGACTAACACTGTAGTCTGTCTGGCCTGTGGTGTGTGCACTAATGTCCCTGCTCATTTTTTAAGTCTGGCCCCCTGCATCACCTCTGGGTCAGCATGGCTTAGGGACCAGCCAATGACCAGTTACAGATGCCTTGAGCCAGTTAAGCTCTTAACCTTTGCCAACAGATCTGCGTGTGGGTTGGGAAATGCACTGAAAATCCAGATAGTTTATAAGTCTGCTGGTCCTTTTCATCGCACCTGTGCACACGTGCAAAGTATCATGTTCAGCCAGGGACAGGCGAAATGCTAGGGACCTCGTGGTGTCTCCCAAGCACATGCAGCCTTAATCATGTGCCCAACTGCAAAGACCCCAGGGATATGTGGGAGCTTATCATTGTCCACTTGGCTCTTTCATTCCCAGATTTCCCCATTAAATTTCTGGCTAGCCTGTCTCTCCATTGCTGTCCTCATGCAGGACTACAACATCAGACCAGTTACTATATTGGTCTTCCTTATTATTCATTTGCTACTGTAGCCAACAATTTCCAGGGAAATTTATTTTTTTCCATGCCACACTCCAATTTAAGACAATCATCTCTGATAGCAAAGCTTCTGATTTTCACACCTCACCCGGCCCTTGCAGTACTACTATGCCAATAGAGCTGCAGGAGGAGGGGACAAGAGTACCCTCAGCCTAAATTGCCACAGTCTCCCATTGTTTTAATGCTAAAGTCAATTATTTATCTTTAATATTGTCAAATTGTATTCCTTTGTTTAATTTCCAGAGTCCTAAAATGGTTGTTTTGAATGTCCTGTCCACTTCCATTATTGCTTCTTGAAGATAGGAATTGCCACGCTCCTTACTCTGCCATTTTTCAGACTGATCTTTGTTAATTTATCTTCAATCTTCTTTTTTTAAATTCTTCTCTATTTCTTGGCTTGGATAATTTCTATTTCTCTACTCCTGAAGTCCACTGACTCTTCTGAAACTTCTGAAATATGTTGATGGTTCCATCCAGTAATTTTTTTTTAAATTTTAGTATTGTCATTTTCAAGCCTAAAAATACCATATGGTTCTTTTCTATATTTTCAATTTTTTGATTGAGACTCATCATTTGTTATGTCATTGCCATTATATTATCTTTTAATTCATTCAGTGTGAATTTCTGAACAGATTTATAAGCATTGGCTCGAAGCTGTTGGCTGCCGATACGGTGTCTAGTCCTTACAGAGTGGGTTTTTATCACTCGCACCCCCTCTTCCCTCATGTATGTCTCAGCCATTCATTTCTTTGCATGTTTTCTAGTTTTTGGTTGAAAACTGAACATTTTAGATCATATATTTTAGAAACCATGGATTCTTTTTGAGGTAACATATTGTAGGAGCTGTGGATTCTTTTTATTATTCCATAAGTAATAAAAATGTTGACTATTATTATTATTATTTACTTGCCTAGACTTCAACTGCAAAGGAAATATCTCCCAAATAGTATACTCTCTGTATTCTTATTTCTATTATGATTTCTTGGGGTTGCCCTTATGTCAGTGTAGTTTAGTGGTCAGCTAATGATTTGGGAAAGATTTGTGCTCAAGCACCTTAAGCTGACAATACTCCCACCCTCTACCAATCAATTTGCCTGTATTGAGGAAAGCATTCAAAATCACGGCCAATTCTCCAGTATCCTGTGGTATTCTCTCCTCACTGGACTCTCTCGGGTCTTCCCTGAACGTGTAGATCCCACACAGCCAGAGATGTGCCAAGGGCCACCTCAGCCATGCTACGGCTCTCTCATTTTCAGGGACTCCTTTTGAGTTTATGCACTTTAAGCAAATTCAATTCTATGGAGGTATTCTGCTTTTTAAATCCAGTATGTCCCACAAACATAGTAACATTGGAAGTTGGCAGTTCTTGAATCCAATGAACTTACAGAGATTCTGTGTCTCAGTTATGAAGTTCTTTCAAAATCGAGTTGCCAGTGTGTCTTGAGAAGTGCCTCTATTTCAGTATATTCATTATAAGAACAAGTGAAGCACTTCTCAAGTTCATCCTCAATTCTTGATGAATGTAAGTTTACATGGTGCTTGTAGCATTAACCAGTGTCTTCAAAACATCTGCCTTTCATACCTCTGGATGTGAATAATAAAAGCGTGCTGAAAGGTGGAGGCAGAAGAAAGCAGAGCTTAGGGAACTAAGCTGTTGGAAATCTCGATGTGAGGGTGCAGTCTTTACATAAAGAACTATTCATTTTTATCTGGGAAATATGGTATACACATGTTGCTTCACATTTTAAGTAAGGGGTTTATGCAGGAGCTATAAATCTAAGTTTCTCCATTTCACAAATATAACAACTTTCCAATAACATACAAATACAGCAAATAAATCTTTGCAAAACAAAAATTTAAATCCCCTCAAGGTATTGAGAAAAATAAGCAATTGTCTCTATTTTTACAGAATTTGGAGATATTACATCTCCAAATGTTACATTTCTTGCACAGTGTGCCAGAACAGCTGGGTCTATCTGCTCATTAGTTTCAAAGTAGACATACTGAAAGCCCTCTGAGACACAAGAATACCCATTGTTAACATTCTTTGATTAGGACCCACAAGTCCCAGATACTATCTGGTCATCTATTTAAGAAAATACAAACCACCTTCATCTCCCCATAGACCAGGGTCCCTGTGCAGAGATCACGTTCCCTTCAAAGCAGTTGTTAGTGCTCTCAATTCTGGATTGGTTAGGAAACAAATTATTCATTCTTCGGGCCTGCTGTATCTTTATAAACTGAAGAACTGCATGGCAAGGCAGGCATCTGTTGCCATAGCTCATTAACCGCTCTCTCTGTACACGCGTGCGGGCTGGAAAGAAGGGAAGAGGGAAACCTTGAAGAGAAATATCAATCAACTGCGCTTTCACTCCCCCGCATTTCATTCTCCTGTTAAATTTTACCTCAGAACCAAAACCAGAACAAAAAGGACTGCCACATTACTGTCTCGCTGATTTCTCCAGTTTAGATGCAAATTAAGATCATCCTTTTCTCGGCTGGAGGCCTTCAAAGCAGCATTTTGAATCCAGTTCTTGATTCACCTACCTGCTCAGACCTCTTATTAGGAGAGGAAAATAAGAGGTGGCATTTCTTCCAATAATAACTACCCAGTGTGTGCCCCTAGTCTCCCAGGCCAGCCACCTAAACTCCTGATGGACGTTCAAAGATTTTTTTTTCTGTAGAGATAGCTACATTCCCAGTAACTTCTAATTGAAAACTGCAGGGAGGCCCCAAGATGCTGCTCTCTGCAATGTCTGTGCTGCCTCCACTGAGTTTGTATCAATCTCCAGGGCAGAAGTTCTCACTAGGAGTTGAGTTTCACTAACCCTCATTTTAGAAACAGAAGAAAAGAAGCCAAGAGCCAAGAAAATATACAGACAACTCTACTGAAAATCATATATCAGCTTAGTCCATGTCTGTTTCTTCACTGAAGCCTCATTTTCCCTTTGAGCCAGAGAAAGCTCAGGACGGTTCTTCTTATACCATTCCTTTATACAAACCTGTGCTGGGCTTTTAACTGTCTGTAGGTGACCAAGGGAGACGGGCCAGCAGGTAAGACATGTAAAGAGGGAAGAGAATAGTGTGAGATGGAAAACCTAAGAGATGCCTGTGATAGTTGCCTAGAGTCATGTAAAAGGCTAGGTTTCTTTCCAACAAAGGTTTCCTGAAAGGAATCAGGTTCAGACAGGCATAAATTTAAATCACAGCTTAGTCAATCACTACATGTATTTCTTGGTTAATTTCTTTAACTTTTTCGAACCTTCCTTTATAACTTGTAAAATGAGGCCACGGCTAGCACCATTCCTCTTCGTGCCCCCAGAACCCGGCATGGAATCTGAAAATATTTGTCCATATTTTTGAAGAGAAGAATAAGGAAGAGAAGAACCAAGCACTCTGCTTCTGCTTAATAAACTTGGATGTTGGTATAGTCTTTTTTTATTTAAAAAAACATTTTTAATTTATTCTCATTATTATTCAGGTACAGTTTTCTGCCTTTTACCCCCAGCCCTCCCCACCTCCCTCCCATTTCCACCCCCGTTGTTATTGTCCATGCGTCCTTTATACTGGTTCCTGCAAACCCTTCCCCTTTTCCCCTTTAAGTCTCTTCCGGACACTTCCAAGCACAGATTTCCTGTGAACTCTGTGCTGAAGATCCTTAAATAAATCACGTGGAGTGTGTTTGGAGATTCTCACTTTGAAGCTGGGAGAGTTGGGAGGGAGCAAGATGATGGATTAGGGAGCCCTAGACCCCTCTGCCCCCACAAAGACATGAATTTAACAACACAAAACAACAAAATACCTGATGAGAAATCCAGAAACCAGTTCCTGCACCCCGGGCAAGTGAGAAGCCAACCATATCAAACCCAGCAGGTAACTCATGACACTGTCCATTCTGTCTCCGTCAGGGCCCTCGTGGGGGTAAGTATACAGCAACACACAGAAGCCTGTGGTATTGGCAGGTAGGTAAGTAAATCCCTTTTAAATATGTACAGAATTTTTTAAAGCATAAAGAGTAATTATGAATCAATGTTAACAGATATTCAATATAAAAAGAAGCAATATATCATCAACTACATCGTACACAAAAAATAATTCGAAATGAATTAAAGACAAATGTAAGACCTAAAACTATTAAAATTATGTTTAAAAAATAGGAGGAAAATTCATGGCATTGGATTTGGTAATGATTTCTTGGGTATTAAACCAAGAACACAAGCAAAAATAGACAGGGATTAAGAAGTGCAGATTGGTAGTTACAAAACAGCCACGTGGATGTAAAGTCCAGCATAGGAAATACAATCAATACTATCGTGATAACTGTGAATGGGGCCAGGTGGGTACTGGAAATATTGGGGGGAATACTTTGTAAAGGATATGATTGTCTAACCACTACGCTGCACACCTGAAACTAGTACAAAATAATACTGAATGTAAACTTTGATTGGAAAATAAAATTTAGCCCTGGCTGGTGTAGCTCAGTAAATTGAGCGCGGGCTGAGAACCAAAGTGTCACAGGTTCAATTCTCAGTCAGGGCACATGCCTGGGTTGCAGGCCATGACCCCCAGCAATCGCACATTGATGTTTCGCTCTCTCTCTCTCTCTCTTTATCCCTCCCTTCCCTCTCTAAATAAATAAAATATTTTTAAAAAAGAAATGCATACTTTTAGAAAAAAGAAAAAAATTAGAGCACTCTTGCTCATTAGTGTGTAGGAAAAAAATACAAAACAGAATTCTACCAAACTTAGAAACTTCACATCAAAAGAAACTATGAACAGAATAAGAGGGTAACAAATGGAATGGAAGGAAATAATTGCAAATCATGTATCTGATAAAGGCTCAACATACATAATATGTAAAATAATCCTATAGCTCAAGAACAAAAAAATTAATAACCCGATTAGAAAGTGGGCAAAGAACTGGAATACACATTTCTCCAAAGATATACCAATTACCAATAAGCACATGAAAAGATGCTGAACGTCACTAATAATTAGGGAAACATAAAAAAGCCACAATGAGCTATCCTTTTCCACCCACTGGAAATGCTAATCCCCAAAGAATGGAAACGAAGTGCTGGTGAGGGTGTGGCAAACTTGGAAACCCTGAACACTGTTGATCTGCCCTCAGTGTGGAGGCGCCTCAGAAAATTAAAACTAGAGTCACCATAGGATCCAGTAATTCCACTTCTACATCCAAAGAACTCAAAGCAGGATCTTGAACAGATCTTTGCACACCCATGTGCACGACGACACGAGAGGGCGAAGCCACCCAATTGTCCACTGACAGTGAATGGATAAAAAACATGGGGAGTAGACACAATATTAAATATTATGCAACCTTAAAACATAAGAAAATCATATCCGGATGCAACATGGATGAACCTCAAGGACATTTATGCTAAGTGAAGTAAGTCAGGTGCAAAAGGAAAAATACTGTATGATTCCTCTTACGAAATACCTAAAATAGTAAAAAGCATAAAAACGAAAAACAGAAAGGTGGTTACCAAGAGCTAAGTGGACGGACAGGGGAAGTAGTATTTAATGAACACAGAGCTTCAGCGTTGCAAAATAAAAACGTACCAGAGATTTGCTGTGCAATAATGTAAATATACTTAACACTATTGAATTGTGCACTTAAAAATGGTTAAAATGAGAAATTTAATGTTATGTGTTTTTATAACAAAAATTTCTTTAAACTGAAAAAACCTAGATTTTCATTTGAACTGGTTTATTAGGTCGTTTTTCCTTGGGTAATATATTTGGAAAGTAAATTTTTTGGTTCAATAGAAAAAATATGCATTTAGATTCAGTTTGCAGTTCAACAAATCAAGCCAATCCAATTAGGACCCTACTCCTAACTGGGGCCAATCTGACGTGGATGGCGGAGAGTTGGTCTAATTTAAGCCAGTCCATGTCTGTTCTGTGGGTTTATTCCGCATTTTGAGCACAATGGGGCTAAAAGCACTCTTGATCACAGTCCTAATTTCCTAAAAATGTCAGGGACATTTTATACCTCTTCTCTAAAGTGTTAGATATCAGACCTACCATTACGCAAACTGTGATAACAGACACAATAAAGCCAACTCCAAGGTTAACATTTAAGAATCTCTCTCCAAGGGTCATGCTGAGCCACAGAAGATCCAATGAGCCTCTTCTTTGAGGGCTACTGATTTCCACAAAAGATGTCCCCAGTCCGGCTTTGCAAGTTCCACTTCTCCATGACAGCAAACAATTCAGAGATGATTCCCTTCCTAAGAATCATTTAACGCAAGCACAAGCCTCATTAAGAAAAAATAAAAAATAAATCCCTCCTGCTCCTTCTTACCAAGAGATATTTCATGGTTCACCTAGCATGGCTTCCCTCACCACAGTAAGTCAATAAACCGACTTTGTTGAACAAAAGGTTTGCCCCCGGTGGTCTTTAGCTAGTGGAATTTTTCATCTCCCTTGCAGGAAAAGAATGCCTCCAACATATCCAAAACCAGCAGGCTCAGGTAGAAGGGTATGTTCTTTTCCCACAGCGAGGATAAAATCGGAGATTTTTAAAGAGCTGTTCCCATCTCCTGGCCTGGCTCACCATCTACCTGCCCACCAGCATCAGCACAATCGCTGGCAGCTGGGCAAGATGCTCTGTCTGTGACCAAGCGCTGTAAGCTCCTTTCTCGAACTCCAGCCAGTGTTTTCCAACCTGCCCCTGAAAACAGTTACGAGTCCTCGAGGTCCTTTAAATCTAATATTTCCATTGCAAAGTGTGGCATTTGCTACTCATCCCCCAGCTCAGGTCAAAGTAGATTTCATCATTCAAGGTCGTGCTGAAATGTCATCTCTTCAGAGATGCCTTTTTTGATCACGCTGAGTAGCCTCTTCACAGACAGTCTCTAACCCAGCGTCTTGCTTCTCTCTTCTTAGCACTTATACAAGGAACATTGAGTGCTTAGCACGTTATATATTTGATTCACTATTTTATCAAATTCTCATCTTAATTTTCATAGTGTAGAGTCTCATGGGTTTTTTAACTTTATAATCGTGTAATAAATGTGTCTCTTTTCTATAATATTTATTGTAAATATGTCATTTCCTGTTCATACTGTACTACCTGTTGCTCCAAAGGAAGATCAAAACAGAGTCATGAGAGACCCTGATTCCAATTTCTTTTCTTTTGGTGTGGGGGAGGTTTAAATATAAAATCAAAGCATTTTATTTCTGTAAGAAAAGTTAGGGGTTATAAGACCAGTATCTCCTTATCTTGCAGAAATGGCACTGAAGACTGACATGTGGAGGCAATTTGAAAATACCCCAATTTATGGGTAACCGAATGCCATGGTAATACTTGATTAGAATAGGGAAGAGGGTGACAGAGTATGTTTCGATTTTTATAAAAGTTTAGCCTTTTTGAATTAACAAGTATTTTTGCCTTCTTGAATTAATATTTTTTAAAATACATAATGTCAACAGAGTTTAAACAAGTATGAATTCAAGAACCACGAATAGTCTACTCACCTTAGTAAGCAGACAGTACTACTGAAACTGTCACGGACACACTCCTCGGTCACACCCTTCTCTTATTTTATCTTGTGGAAGGAGGGGGCAAGGAACGACTCTGAATTTTCTCTTCATCATTTCTCTGTTTTTATTTGTAGTTTTATTACTTATGTCTTCTAGAATTTACATGAATGATTTCATACTATAGGCATGCATTTTCCCACTGGTTGTGAGACCCATCATTTTCACATTAATTCATATTGCTATATTAATTTTCACTGCTGTGTAACACTCAAGTGTCTAACAATGTCATACTTTATCCATTCTCCTACCTTGATAATTTAACTTAGCTGTTTGGGCTGTGAGCTGAGATGACCCGAGTCAACATGATGTAACTATTTGCTCCAGGACGGCCTCCTGCAGACAAAGAAGACTGCAACCTCAGAAGTCAAGACGAGTCCCTATTATCTTCAGAAAATCCTTGCAGTTTACTTTATCCAGGCAAAGAGTTGGCACATTTGGGAAACAAGTCTTTTGTAAAGACAAGAGTTTGTTCATCCTGACACATGGTGAGCTTATCAGAACAACAGCATCAAAAAAAAAAAAAAAAAAAGAGGCAAAACTCCACTAACTCAAAAGATGGCAGGAAAAGAGAAAAAGATTGAAGAGTAGATGGGAAAAATAGAAAACAACTAGCAAGATGGCAGATGTAAATCCAACGATATCAATAATAGTATTAAATGTAAATTCTCTAAACACTGCAAGTAAAAGACAGAGCTTGTCAAACAGGATAAAAAGCCTCTGAGGATAAAAGGCAAGAACTATTTGTCATCCATGAAATAGCAACTTTGAATATATAGATAGGTTAACAATAAAAGAATGGAAAATATATAGCATGAAAATATCAGTCAAAAGAGAGCCGGGCAAATTAAGATGTGACAAAATTCTCAGGTTCCTTTCCGGTGTTTGGGCTTGGTTGCAGAAGCAACAAAGGAATGAGGAGTTGTTTGTGAGGATGACAGGGAGGGCAAGAAAGGTCTCATACACTTAGTATGAGAAGAAGGAGGATGCAGGGGCCTCACGTTGGGATGCCTGGACTGAGCTGGGACTCTGTCTCGGGCTGTGACTGCTGTGTCTCTCCTGCAGCGCTGCCATGACCCTATCACCACCCCATATGGCTTCCTGTGTGAGCGCGAGGCCAGCCTGGAGTACGTTTTGCATCAGAAGAAGGAGATCGCCAGCAGATGAAGACTTGTGAGATGCAACAGGGTACTAGGCATGAGGAACATCAAGAGGTGTAGCAGCCTCCGCGCAGGACCAGGGCAGGGCTTCAGGCACAAAGAGGTACTCATCCAAAGCCACCCCTCAAACCCCTTCATGTCCAAGGCTGCCTCGGAGAACGGCCCAGACCATGTTCGACCTGCAAGCCAAGACTAGGATAAAGTGAGGCCTAGCTTCTGCATCCCGCCACAGAATCCCATGGCCAAGGCCGCCAAGCTGCAGAAGCCCTGATACACCGTGACCTGCCCCACATCAGCGAAGCTGCAGTGCTCGTGGGACCTGACGTGCTTGTGCTTCACATAGCTCACACAATACTCGGACCACGTGGGGTTCCATCCCCAGGTAGTGAGCACTGCACATGCGCCCTGGCCAGCCACAGCCTGAGCAGCACAGCACCCGGGCCCTGGTCGCGTTTCTGTGCACGGAGAAACCGATTCAGAGGATTTGGGAGACCTGGGGAGCGGAGACCAGCTAATGGACAGCCAGGGATCATGCTGCAGTCCACGGAGTGCTCGGGAGACCAAATAAACGGGATTGGATGCAGGTTAGAAAAAATGGTGGAACCAGACTGCTTGAGTACAAGTCCTGGCTCACTGGTAACTAGCTTAACTAAGTCACCTTAACCTCTTTCTGCGTCACTTTCTCCGTCTTTAAAACGGGGGCGGAACGGGGGCGGGGCGGGGGAGGAGGGTGGATATTAATAATCTCTTTTTCAAAGGGCTGTTGTGAAGATTGAGTGGGTAAATATGCGAAGGGATTAGTACTGATTCCAGTTTTTAATAGTATGTGGAGTTAATATTTTACCTTTTAAAATATTGTTTGCTATTTTTAGTCAGTGGTATTTGTTTAAGTCGCTTCCTTCTAATCCTACTCTCTCGAGTTATTTACAATAGCTCTATAGTTTATTGAATAGTTTTTCAACATCTATTGATATCCTTTAGTTTGTTGCTTTAATGAACTAAGTTGATAAAGTTTCTATTTCTGAAGTCCTTGTTCCACTGAAATTAATCCCATTTGTTTATATCGTAATTTTATAAATGGGTAGCTGGATTTAGACTTCTAATAGTTTATTTGAAATATTTGCTTCTATGTCTGTAATTGGATTCAGCTCTTTTTCTCATGTGCTATATTTATGATATTTTACACAGTGAATTAAGGGTCTTTCGACTTTTTCTGTGGACTGGAATTATTTAAATAACATAGGAATTACATGATGTATGACTTTAGATGAAACTCAGCGGTAAAACCCTCAGAGCCTGCCACCGAGTTTGGCTCTGGTTATCGGTCTGTTCAAATTTTCTAGATCGTTTTGGGCCAAATGGGATATTTTATGTTTTGATAACAAGTTACCTATTTCTCTCAGATATTCCAAATTTATTATCATGAGTTTTACAAGATGCCTTACTATAAATCTTTAAAGTTTTCTGTAATTGAAGATTATATCTCATTTTTTTCTTCTTTTTTTATTTTAATCATTGTTCAAGTACAGTTTTCTCCCTTTTACTCCCAACCCTCTCCCCTCCCCTCCCATTACCACCAGATTATATATCATTAATGCTGTTTATCATTTTCTCATTTTTACTCTTTCCCAAATAAGTTTGCCAGGGATTTCACTTTTTATTCTACTATGCTTTTAAAAAACAAAATATATTTTGTTTCAGGTAACATAGAACGTATAATATATTACAAAAAATTAGGAACAGTGTCTTACATAAGACAAACGTTCATTTTTCTCCCATGTAAAAGAGGTCCTGAGGTATGTCCACAACCATCATCAGCGACCCAGACTTAGAGCTCACACTCCAGTTCCCAGTGACTGGCTTCCACCCGCGTCATCCTTAAATGCATGAGAACCGTTGGGGATCTAAGGATCAAAGCCAGGTTTCTGGTCAGCAACAGGTAGAAGGGAAGGATGAAAGGATCGTTTCAATAATTCAGCCCCCTGTATTAGCCTTCCCAGGAGTTCCTGGCCATACTTTTGTTCACATATTATCTGTCAAAACTAAGTCTTAGAGTCACAGCCTGAAGCAAGAGGCACTAGGAATGCAGCGTAAGTAGATCAGCATGTGAAGAAAAAAAGTTCTATCAGTAAATTCAAGGACAGAAGTGGATATTGGGTGGGACTAGAAGTGTCTGCTACAATTTCGTGTATCCTCTCAAACATTTCTGCTTATCGTTCTACTTCAAATTTTCATAGCTTTCATCTGAATTATGTTTTCTTCCCAATTTCTGTTGGCTTATTTGGATATTCATCTTTTCAGTTCTGAAGTCAAATAGTTTGTATATTTTTTGTCTTCTTAAAAAAATAACAGTGAGCTACTTGGGAATGTAAATTTGCAATCCTGTATTCCAGTGCCTTATTTGCTAGATCTTAACTCCTTACCAGCGTGGGAAGTGTTTATAGAGCTGTACAAAAACAGCTGGAACGAAGAGCTTTAGATTTTAGGGTTTATGATCTTTGAACATATATTCCCTGAGCTGGATGGTTGTTTGACGTATTAAATCTCTCTCCCTGAGCACATGGTTCCTCATATCATAATTCAGTTAGCAAATTGCCTTTTGCCAGACATTTAGTGGTCTCCAGTTCTTCAAGATTATAAGCATTGCCGTATCTGCCATCCATAAGAGAAATTTTTGTCCACCTCTGTAATTATTTCTGTAGGATTAATTTTTAGAAGTGCAATTGCTGTGTCAAGGGGAATAAAAATGTAAAATTTGATACCTAGTACTAAAAAAGTTATTAGTTTAGTTGTTGTTTGCCCTCCAAAAAAGTTTTCCAGAAAATGTAACATTGCTTTTTCTCATACATTTTCGGTAAGAGCATAACTTGCTAAAGCTGATTTAGATAGCAGTCTGGTAGAATCAGCCAGAATTTAAATAGGTACAGCTACTGATGCAGCAAGTTCTCTTCCAGGAGTCTGTCTCACTGAATTGCTTTTATAGGAACATAAATATACATTGTATGGGGTGGCTTGGAAATGCAACCTAAAGACATTAAAATTAAGTGAAAAAAATCACTTTGAAGACACATAAATATGTTATGATTCCGCTTGTAAAATAAAACTATTTATGCATGAGTAAATGTATATTAATACTTACTATGCAAAGTAAGGAAATGAGAAGATACATATTCAACTATGGCCAGTAGTTACCCCTGAGGAGTGAAAGAGACCTGGCCCAGGAGAAGTGGACTGTGATGAACAGAAAGGTCCATGTTTAAGTAAATACACTTTTTATATTATATGTATCTTTTTCACTAAGGACGTATTTTCATTTCACTATTAGAGGAAATAAGATACTTACTAATTAAAATTAAATTAGAATATTGGTACATACTTTTAAGTTATCTGTATCATCATTTACATACATAGCTACTTATATTGCTTATTTTTATATGATTGCTCTACTTATATTTTCCATTTCTCGAAAGCATCATCAAGGAGCTAAGCTTTTTCTCTCTTGCTACTCTGCTAGGACATAGATTGCGGCCACTGTCCCAGTGTCACAGAGACCCAGTGTCACAGAGACCCAGTGTCACGCAAGATCCAATGAAAGAAAAAGGGCTCCTTTCATGAGGCTCCTCCAAAAACACAAAGACGTCTTAGCTAGCAAACCACCAGTTCTTTCCTCCTCTCACACACACACACACACACACACACATACATTCTGTCCTCATAATTTTTCACATGTCTATTCTTAAACTAGTCTCTGGCAAGGGGAATCAATACCATAATAGGCTCAATGGAGACCTTCACATAACAAGGAAGGTTGGTACCTGAGAAAAACTTGGGAGGTTTACAAAAAGCAAAATGGAGGTAATGGCTATTGCATAAGCAACCAACACCTTCTGATAATATGGTGGAAGAGATCCCTCCTCCCCCAGGATAACTACTTTCCCCATTTTGATTTTTTTAAGTTAATTATTCTAAAGTTTGGTCCTCATAGTTAATCTTACAAATGAAGTTCCCCAAGAAAGATTAGTTGTCACGCTTCAGCCAGTTTGAATTTTGATTTTGAGCAATTTATATTTAAAGCACATGTGTCTATTATGGGTCTAGGAGGACTCCTGCTCTCTGAATGTATCCACTGATTATGAAGTTTCACAGGGAACTTAACGGATTACCATACTTAATTTTAAAGAGTATAAGACTCGATAAGTCATAAAACAAATAACACAGTTTTAAGAATGGCCCTAAGGGCCTTTGCCACCTCTCCCCCTCCCCTCCCAAAAGTCATCCAAATGCAGTAATTGCTTAGCATTGGGCTGGATGCAGAGTGAGTTTAGACCAAGGGAACTAACCCAGTAGTTAAGGTTGGCCAAATATTCCTACCCCCATTATCGGGGGGGGCTTCCCAGCATCAGGAAGGCTTGATACTAACAGAACTTTGCCTTGAATAAGGAAATCATTCTAATTTCTTGCCAAGCCAAGACATATAAGCCAAGCAGGTGGGTATTATTTCAGCTAAAAATTTTAACGACTGCTAAAGATCGAGTGTAGGCAAGTGTGAGACTATAGAACCCCTGGGAGATTCAGACATAAAGGGGATTTTTACCAACTACAGGCGGTTCTTCGTAGATATCACTTGGTACCAAAAGAAGGATGGAGGAGAGGGTGGCACAGGGGGCACAAATCCTCACCCACACCCTCCTCCCAGGTGGGACAGAAGGTGATCACAGCAACAACAAACTGCTCACCTAGCTCAACTACTGTTAAGATTTTCTCATTATCTTTGGCATTTGGCATTTTAAATATAATGTACCCTGGTGTAGTGTTCTCTGTAGCTCTTCAGCTTGGTGTCAGTTGAGGTTCTTGGCCAATGGAATAATGTCTGCCATCAGATTTGGAAAAGTACTGGCTTTTATTTCTTCAGATATAATTTCTGTACATATTTCATCCTCTCCTTCTGGCTTTCCAATGGTATATACATTAGACTTTTTGACAATGTCGCACATTTTTTTGCTCATTTCTGGGTTTTCTGTTGTTTTTCTTTGCTCTTCATGCTTCAGATACATTGACCTTCGCTTAGATATTTCTTTAAATTTACTAATGCTGCACCGTGTGCATTCTGCTGTTAAACCCTTTCAATGAGTTCCTTATTTCAAATACTATATTTTGTTATTACTAGAAAATTCATTTGATTCTTTTTTATAGACCATACTCCCTCTACTGAAACATTCAGTTTTACCTTAATTTATGCTATCTTGCATTTCATAATTACCCAGTTTTTTGAAGCTCTTGCCCAGCAACTCTAGGTCTGTTTCTATTGACTATTTTATCTATTACAAATACTACATTTCTTGTCATGTACGGTGAGGTAACTTTTTTATTGCATGCTGGACATTGTGAATGAGACTCTATATTGTGTTATTTTCCTCTGAAGAGCGTTGACTTCTGTCCTAGATGGCAGTTAAAACACCAACAGATTAGTTTTCTTCCCGGTGAGACCCACTTTTAGGTTTTGTTAAGTTGGGTTTACTGCAATCTTGTCCTAACACGTATGTCTTTATCCATGAGGCATTGACTTCATGGGATCTCAACTAAATGTCCCGGTTATTCATGTATTTTAAAAATAGAATTTAAAAATAGAACACTCTTTATTTCTGGCCTCTATAAACAGTTAAATTTGCTGCTCACTGTTTAAGCGAGTTTGAAACATATGTTATTGGTGGGTGGTGGGGCGCAACCAGTGCTAAGTTGCACCAGTTGGGCTTTCTTTATAGTTCTGTGCAGAACGGTGCCCAAATATAGAGTTTCTTCTCCACTACATAACCAAAACAACAAAGAAAGATTCTTAGAAAACCTCAGGACTAAAGGGAAAAAGTTTATTGCCCCCCGCAAAAAAACATACATTCACTTGTTATTTTAATTTCCCATTGTGTCTGCCTTTACAGTGAGTGGACTAAATTGAACATTAACAAGAATGAATCCCAAATTCAGCAGTTGGATTAAAAATAATAGTTGCACAAGAATAGAATAAATAGTGCTCTAATGAGCATCTTATGTGAAAATAAAACTGAACCTGAGTCCCAGTGTTTAGGCTTTACAATTAACATGAAACATACATTGGTCGGGAGGGTTTAGGTGTCTGAAGACAGAAGTGTCCGAGGAGATCCAGGCATTCCCCGTCTCCGAGGCTGAAAATGCGCCACCGACCTTCCCCGCAGGACAGGCCCTGGAACACCCCCACGACTGCCCCCAAGCTGGCCCCAGTGAAGGAACGTGGGAGTGCAGACCTGGGCCCTGAGCCGCGTGGCAGCATGAAAACGAGAAGACTAGTTGGCTGGAAGCATGGGACTTAGAGCGTGAGCTTTTCCAGAAGTAGCTTAGGAAAAACTAAATACTGACTTCCTCTTTCCTTCTTTATTTTGATACTTCTGAAAAGTGCATATCGAAAACTTGCTGTCAATTTTGTTTCACTGAGGAATCAGACTGCTGAAGAAAATACAATAAATAATGTTTTTAAAAATGTAGAACAAGGAAAAGGGAAGTCCTGGTGGTCTGTCTAGAACTAAAATTCATTTTACCCTACGGGTCTTACAAGTTTGGATGATTATTCTTGTTGACACTTAAGTTAGCCACCAGTTCGTTAAGTTGGGAAGTAACAGGAAGGAGAATGATGTTGATATTTAAGTTATTAGCAACCATACATCTGAGTCAGGTGAGCACATGTGTGTTAATCATCTTGGACATCGCTCCATGAATGGGATGCATGAGACATGCTCCGAGCATACGCTGCATGACACGAGGTTGAAATCTGTCAGCTGCTTTCACCAGATGTTTCTTTGTATGAGATCAGAATCTGATTTGGCCTTTGTCATTCAAAAGTTCTAAACTGTGGCAGGCAACCCAGTTGACCATGGATCACGTGTACAGTTGAGTACAGGAGCTAAACATTTAATTTAGTTCATGGAATAAAGAAAATATTTGTGCTTTTGGTGGTGTCATTCAATTAGTTAACATTAATTGACTGTCCACCACATTCCAGACGGTGGACTGTGAGGATAATGAGAAATACTGTGTAGTATACAGCATGCAAAATGTTGCTTAATGAATGCGAATCAATAGCCACTTGCTTGCCTTTTCTTGGACATTATCTCACATCATTTCCGAAATTTCCCTGCAAGGCATTTTTAAGTCTGTATATGATGAAATCGAATCTTGAGGCATTTGATGGACTTACCTGACCCATGTTTCAAAACTTTGGGTGATCACACAGGGCTCTGCCTACCTGTGCTGTGCTCAGCCTCTGGCTCCTCGGGGCTCCTCTGGCTCCTGTGGCCTGGGGAGTGAGGCAGGAGCTGGAGTCGTAACTGGGGAGGGGTAAAGCGAGGGTTCGTGAAGCATGTTGGATTCTGGGAGCAGAGGGAACAACAGAAAGACAAGGAATCGAGGCAGCAGAGTGCAGAGGACGTGGCATCTAGGGGAGATGTGGAGGCAGAAAGGTGGTTCATTGAAGAGGCTTGGATGTGGAGATGGAGAGTGTGATATTGTGACTTATAGTAGGAAACATGTATGTGGCCTTCAACCTGTTCCTGGTTCACAGCTTGGTAAAACCCTTGGAGTTTCCTGTGATAAAAGCAATAAAGGTCTCTTTTATTATGTTAATGAAATGACATTGCAAAGCCATTAGGTAACCAAAAGAAGGGTGCTGATTGGCAAGGGAACCAACCATTTGGTCAGTGGGGGCAGGTGCTAGGGGTTGTGTCAATCACCAATGGCCAATGATTTAAGCAGTCATGAATATATAATGAAGCCTTCCTGAAAACCCACAGGGGCAGGGTGCAGAGAGCTCCTGGGCTGGTGAAGGAGTGGAGGAGCTGGGGGGTGGCCCCCGGAGAGGGCGTGAAGGCCCCACCCTTTCCCCACGCCTTGTCCTGTGCCTCTGTCTCCTCCATAATGTTCCTGCATTATGTCCTTTTACAATAAACCAGTGATCTAGTAACTAAGATGTTTCTCTTCTGTGAGGCTCTCTAGCAAATAAGTGGGACCAGAGGACAGGGTCTTGGGAACTGATTTATAGGCAGTTGGTCAAGAGTATAGGTGATAAAAGGCTTGCAACTGGCATGTGGAATTGAGCAATGAAGGGCAGCCCTGTGGGACTGAACTCTTAACCTGTGGAATCTGTGTTATCTCCGGGTACGTAGTGTCAAGATTGTGTTGAATTGTAGGACATCCAAGTGGTGTTCTGAGAATCACCACTGATATGGAGAAACTGCAAACACATTGGAACTGGTTGCAGCACTTACTTAGAAAGCTAAATCACTTATCATGCCGGGGTGAAGGGACCTGATGCAGAAAGTGGGCGTCTTGAGGCTGTGAGGCTGTGTGAAAGGAAGTTATCAAGCCAGAGTTGTGAGTGGAAAATGCAGCCCTGTAAGAAACATACATGGTTACTTCAATTTTACGTTTGCTCACTGGTGGATCAGACCCCAAATCTGGCCCGAGTCAGCCTTCCTTTGCCTTAAAAATAATGGAATGGGGTGCCTTGTCGAGGTCTGTATTTTTCATGGTGCCTTTATTTCTTCCCTGTCCACCCCTTGAACCACCTGTCTAGCGCCTTGACCTCCCATAGTCTCCCAGTAATACACACAGGCGTGTTCCAGCAACGCAGAGCCCCAAAACCTCAGTTCCAAAAGGAACAAAAGTTAGACCAGCATGAAATCATTTTTATTGGCTTGTTGGTAGATTTCTCTGGGCTCATCCTTGTCTGTTAGCAACTTCTTTCAACCTGACTTATAACTATGCAACTACAGTACCTGCTAGAATCAATCAGCCTTCCAAATCCAAACACGTTCGTCTTTATCCAAATGTAATTTATCTGAAATGCCATGTTGGTGTGAGCATCATGTATTACTGCACAAGCTTTTATTTTCTTCTTAAATAATGAAATACCCTAATGGAAGCTATTCCCTCTAAATAAATTTTAATGAGCACTTATTTGTCCAAATTGTTCTTTCTCTGAATGGCAGAAATTTAATATGAACTTGAATTATCAGAGGCTTTTGTTATAATGGGCCTTGGGAATAAATCATGCAAAGATGACTTATTTTTCCTTTATCTTTCTAGGCTGCTAGCACTATAGTCACAACTTTCTCTTAAATGCAAAGTGAGTGTCAATGTAAATGTCACATCAGAAATCAGGTCGAGGTGTAAGATATTCCTGGAGATTGAAATGAACAAGCAAGAAACCCAATTGCTGTAGAAGGCCGTGTATCCAAGACTTTGCTACTACAAATGAAAATTCATGTGTCTGCTACAATTTTAATTCCATGCGTTGAACTGCTTTTCTGAGGGAAGAATGCAATTGGGAAATATTACTCTGAATCCTGGCAGGCTGCAGAGCTTGGGCCTCACTGCACTCACTGAGAATCAGAGCAGGGCCAGATGCAGAACTTGGAAAAGTGCCGTCCGGAGAAGAGCTCCAGCCTCAGCAAGAGTTATGAGTCATGGAGTCGGGAGCCAGGTTGTTGGAGAGTGCTCCCTGAGACTCCCGAATGCACGCCACTGATTGCTCCTCTAGACTTTCTCTCCACCTGAGATACTGCCAGAGGGAGCCATTGCCCTTCCTGGGTTGTCTTTCATAATAGAAAAGACACGGTGAGGGGTCATTTAGTTCAGTTTTAAGAATCTATATTGCATACCTACTAGAAACTTCTGGTTGTTAAAAAACAACAACAGAAGAGGGTTTCCATTTTTCAAGGAGCTCTATTCTGGAATGAAAAGCTCAGATTCCTCTTCTTGAACCAAAATAGCATCAGCACAGTGAGAACCTCTAGTGGGGCAGGAGGGCACCAGCGTTCCTCCTGGGCGTGGGGGGAGAGCGTGGGCACCAGGTGCTGATAGCTGCACCGCCCACCAGCCCAGTGGCCTTGACCAGGCAGTGACTGCTCTGCTTCCTTATCAGCCAAGTGAACACCCATCTCGTGAGGCAGTTATGAGACACACACACACATACTAGACATTCAAGGGATGTTCAGTTGACCTCCTCTCCCCTGAGCAATCTCTAGACACCTCTGCCCTCTGTCCCATCACACTACCCCTACCTCTCCCACTCGCCCAGCAGTTTTGTCCAGGACCAGCTCTGTCCACAGAAGTGATCAAATAATGACAGTAGGGGATCTCAGAAGATTTGGGAACTGGAATTAATTAGTCCATGTAGAAAGAAGGTGAAAAAATATTCAATGTGATAAAGATTACTTTATAATCAATAACGATAATATGCTTTCTCATAATTTAGGTATCTTAATGATTATTCTTAATTAATAATTAAAAAGCATAAAAATATCAAAACATTTCAGGGTTATAAAGTGCTTATATTTATTTTGTAATTTGATTCTCAGAACAGGCCAGTATTATCAGCAGGCCAAGAAGTTTGACTACAAATTTTAAAGATGAAGAAACTGAGGCTCTGAGGATTTATATGACTTAACCCAGTCACATAGAGAGTTGTTGGAAAAACACACTCAGATAAGCCTTTGCTTCCAAAGCCTGTCTCCTTGCCCCATATCCTATTGCCTGAATAAGTGTATGTGAAACAGGTCCAACCCTGACTTTGTTCCATGTAAGTATGCCTACTCAGCAGCTCCACTTGAAGGTCAAATAGGTAACTCACAGTAGGTCCAATCCCTGCCCTCATGCGGGACTGCTGTTTACCAGATGCTCACACCGGAAGCCTTCAGGTTGCCCCCACACTTCACCTTTACCCACCCAGGGGTCTGTCACCCATCTCTACCTCCTAAATGACTTTTTTTTTCTATCCTCACCCAAGGACATTTTTTCATTGCTTTTAGAAAGAAAAAAAGGGGTGGGGAGAGAGAGAGGGAGGGAGGTGGGGAGAGAGATAGACAGGTAGATGTCCGTGTGAGAAACATTGACTGGTTGCCTCCTGGATGCACCCCAACCAGGGGCTGAACCGCACCCTAGGTATGTGCCCTGGCAGGGACTTGAACCCGCGCACTTTTCAGAGTACAGGATGATGCTCCAACCAGCTGAGCCATACCAGCCATGGCTCTTAAATGACCTCTGAACCTGACCCCACCATCCTAGACAAGCCACTGTCATCTCTTCCCTCTCCTTGCCGAGGCCTCGTAGAGTTCATGCTTGCCTGATTCCCTAGACAACCACCAAAGTCATCTCTTAAAGCACAGGTGGAGGTCTGTCTTTTCCCTTCCTAAATCCTTCTTCCTCCATCTTCTCAGAGCACAGTCATGTCAAGATTTAGCTGCTGCCTGCTGCTCAGAGCTGATCTGTTGCCACTCTCCCTGCAACCTGCAACCTGCATGGCACTGTTTCGGGCCCAGGCGGTCATATTTCTGTCCACCTCTGGGCACTTCCATAGGACACTCTCTGGATGGTGTGTCCCTGCTGCTCACTAACCTGCTCCCCTCCTGCTGCCCCTCAAGAGTCCTCCTGAGGACTTTCCCTTCCCGGTGCCCCTTTCTCCAGCCCTCTGGCTCCACGCGGTGGGCAGAATAACGGCCCACTTGCCGTTTCATCCTCATCCCCGAAACCCGTGAACATGTGACCTTACATGGCAAAAGCAACTTTGCAGATGTGAACAAACTAAGGATCTTGAGATGGGAAGATGGTTCTGGATTATCTGGTGGTGCCGATGAAATCTAAGGATCCTTATCCAGCACAGGAGGAGGCAGGAGAGTCAGAGCAGAGGTAGGAATGATGCAGTGACTGGCCGGGAGCCACACACCGAGGAAGGGGACACCCACTGGAAAGACAAGGTTCTCCCTCAGAGCTTTCAGGGGAGCACAGCCCAGCCAGAAGACCCTGAGACCCACTTCCAACTCCCAACCTTCAGAACTACGTTTCGTTTTGTTTAAGCCATCAAGTGTGTTATAAATTGTTACACCAGCGGTAGGAAACAAGCCCCCTTCAACCCCCAGGTCCTTTTAGGCTCCCTTGTCTTGTGTTTACATGACATTAAGTACTTCTCTTAACTGTACAGATCTCTGCAGATACTTGGAATGTTCTGTTTCATGTCCATTCTCCTGATCAGAGTGTGGCACTCCTCACATAACCTGTCTAGACCACCACTGAACCTCCAACTTCTAGCGTATGACTTGGCCCAAGCGGAATTTGTTGATTTCAAGGAAAGGCTCACAGAACATTATTGTGGCAGGGGAAGCACCATGTACTAGGAAAATAATGAAAATAAATAGCTGTTTTCAAAGAAAGGGGCCAATTACAGGCAGCACATGTTGATCTGGCAGAGAAGGTCTGTCTCCAGCACCAGCCCACCCCCTCTAAGTCGGCACAGGGCAAATGCTGCTTCGCAGGGTCTGCTGCAACCCCTCCAGGGAGCTGCTGAGTCTGTATAGCAAGGGTCTGAGTGTTTGAGTGGCTCCCAGGGCGGATGATCCAGGGACCTAGCACCTGAGTGCCCCTGCTCAGAGAGGGAGCCTTCCACCAGGCGGGAAGGAGCCTGGGGCAGTGCGTGTCCCCCCTGCTCCGGAGTGCAGCGCTTAGGAAGCAGGCAGCGTCTCCCTGTGGAGAAATAGGACTGTTTTTGGGTGCCCACCATTGCCTCAGATTTTACTACCCAGCGGTAACACACATGCATGTGCACACCAGCTTCTTTAGGATGTACCAGACAAGACCACCCCTGTGAATAAAACTGGAGTGCAGTGCCCAAGATGACCCATTCCTAGATGACACCTGTGTGACTTCTAATACTGGCTCTTTCATTTCTAGGGAAGGGAGCAGAATCAAGTCCCTAACTCACATTTTCCTCATCTGCAAAGTGAGTTTGCAATGCCCCTCTCACCGCATTGTTTAATGTGCCAAGGATTAAACAACACGCAGCTCAGATGCCTGGCACACACCACGTGCTCAGTGAACGGTGAGGGCATTACTCTGTTCTGAAAGAGAGAAGGGTGATACATTTAATTGGGCACTTTTGTAAGTGGTGCACTTTCTCAGGAGCATTCACAGTCACCACCTCCTTGGGTCTGCACCATGCCCCTTGAGGTGGATGGCAGCCTCCCAACCTTGCAGGTGAGGCATCTGGTTGATGGAGGCAGTGGGGTTTGGCCAGAACCACACCGTGTGTAAATGGCAAAATGTTTGATCATTCTGGAGCCAGAGTGGCCTCGCCAAAGGGGGCTTGGCTGTGCTTTTACTGAGGGAGAGAACAATCAATACCTCTGCAGGGTTACTGCTGGAGAGAATCCTGATGTGAACACACAGTTTCTGGGAAAAAGGAATTGGCAAAGCTCACTGTCAACAGTCAGACAGTGATCAACGGGAGAAAAGCACTCCGAGGAAGCTTTTTTTAAACATATCTTCCGTGAAACAGAGCTGATTTCCCTAGACAAACAACGAGCAAAATTCCTATAATTATCTATGCATGCACCCCTGCCATCTTCTATATTTGTAGACAGCACACTTTTTAAGTGAAGAAAAAAAGACAGAGACACCATTATTCACGTGTTAGCAAGCTGAAAAGTCTCTCTCCGCTTGCTTCTCTGTTGCAGTCATCAGCACATGTTACGACGAATTTTAGGAGGAGGTTAACAAATGTATCTGAAAAAAAATTGGGGAAGAAATGTTTACCGCTTCTTGATGCTTGTTAGTGTGAAAATACAGTCAGTTGCTTCCTGATTCTTTGCTCCAGCAAGGAGCAGGGACTCGAACTCGCGGGCGGATGTACATGGACATCAGTGCCCCCGGCTCCCCCCAGTACCATTAAGACAGCCACCTCTTCTTCCCAGGGCCTGTGTAGGTTCTAAATCCCCAAAGAGGGGAAAGCTAGGCCTCACTCAAACTTTCTTGGAACTGTTGAGGTGAATATGGAGGGAGGTCGAGGGAAAAGATGGCGGGGTCCTAGGTTTCATGTGACCATGTCTGCCCACTGCAAACTGGGCTAAGGACACGCATGTATTCATGTGTGTTGAACTCATTGTTTCCTTCCAGAGCCCCCTCTGAAACCCCAGAATGGTAAATGCCCTTCTTCCAAACCCACGGAAACCCTTAGACACATTCCTAGCTATATTTGGAATATGTATTTAAGACATATCATAATTAAAATGTCAAAGGTTAAAGTTAGAAAGAGAATCTTAAAAACAGCAAGAGAAAAGCAGTTAGTTACCTACAGGGGAGCTCCCATGAGACGGTCAGCTGATTTCTCAGAAGAAAAGTATGGTCTAGAAGGGATTAGCACAAAATATTCAGTCGTGAAAGCAGGGACCTACAACCAAGATTGCTCTCCCCATCAAAGCTATCACTTAGAATCAAAGGGCAGATAAAGAGCTTCCCAGACGAGAAAAAAATAACAGAGTTCATCATCACCAAACCAGTATTATATGAAATGTTATAGGGACTTACTTAAGAAACAGAAAAAGATTATAACAACAAGCAATAAAAAGGCAATAAATACATACCTATGAGCAATTAAATCTAAAAAATAAGCAAACAAGAAGAACAGAGACAGAATCATGGATGCAGAGCATGTTTTGTTGGTTACCAGATGGGAGCAGGGTGTAGGGGAATGGGTGAAGAGGTGAGGGGATTAAGAAGTACAAATAGGTAGTTACAGAACAGCCGTGGGGATGTAAAGTACAATATGGGAAATGGAGTCGCCAAAGAACCTATATGCATGACCCATGGACATGTGGGGTTTGCCTAAGGGATTGGGTAGTGCTGGGTGGAAGGGGGCAAAGGGGGAAAATTGGGACGACTGTACTAGTATAATCAATAAAATTTAAAAAATATAAATCTTAACAAAAACAGTAGAAGGAAATATGTGAAATTTCAAAATTTCAAGCTTTATTTTTTTCCTCTCCTGACAACTAGGAGTACAGGTGACTTTAATTATTTATTTGTGGTTTTGATGCAGACCTATTTTTCCCCAAATTTTCTACATTAAGCATATACTATGGTCATAATGAGGGGGAAAAAAGCTACTGTTTAAAAAAACTACAAATGAGCCACACCAGCCTCTGAGTTGGAGCCAAGTGAGTCCAGTAAAAAGCTGAGCCATTCCCCCAGCTCCTCGGCACCCCACAGGACGGCTCCACTGTAACCAAGAGAATGAAGCTTTGCAAGGTGTACATCACTAGACGCTTAGTCATTAGACCACAGACTTTTTAAGGACGTGGATGTAAGTGACTGCCCTTGCACAGAGCGGACTAAGAAGCAGAGGCAGCCTCCTTCACCCCTCGTCTGGTTTCTCGCCTGCCCAGAGCAGGGTGGCTATCGTCTGACCACCTCCATCCTCCTCTGCGGGTTCAGAGGGCAGTAAAGCTACCTGCCTGGGTTGGTAGCAAAGAAACTCGGACTTAGAGAAATTGGCCTGACCACACTGCAGCGGGTCTGATGCAGAACGAGAGCCACACTGCCGGCCAGGCAAACGAGGCTCCCGTCCCAACGTGGTAACCCTGTAGCCTTTGGGCAAGTCAGGCAGTCTCGCCTGGCTTCACGCTGCTCATCTACCAGGGCTCCTCTGCATTGTTGAAATCTTGCAGAACACCGAATCCTCCTCAGAACAGGAACTGGAAATAAAGTACCATTGTGACTCAGAGACACGAAGAAACCATCTCAGCTCGGTAAACGTGGAATGGGAAAAAAGTGCATTTGCCTTTATTTCTGCTTACAGTAAAAGACAGCCAAAACACCCCACCCTCTCACACACCCCAGATACAATGGTAGAGCTACTTTGATGTGTCCAAGTAAAGCCAGAATGTCAGAGTCTTCCAAGCCTCTGTCGTCCTACATGGCAGCCACCAAGCATTCGTGGCTATGGAAAGGCAGCTGGTCTGAACGGAGAAGCCCCGGAATGCAAAATACACCCCATTTCCAAAACTGAGTGTGAAAAAAGTGGCATGTCATTCACATTTTGCTTTGATTAGATATTGAACTTATAATATATTGGACATCATCCTTTAAATATATTTTTTTTGTTTTTTTTAAAGATTTTATTTATTTACTTTTAGAGAGGGAAGGGAGGGAAAGAGAGAGAGAGAGAAACATCAATGTGCGGTTGCTGGGGGCCATGACCTGCAACCCAGGCATGTACCCTGGCTGGGAATCGAACCTGTGACACTTTGGTTCGCAGCCCGCGCTCAATCCACTGAGCTACGCCAGCCAGGGCTAAATATATTATTAAAAATATCTTCACCTGTTACTTTTTACTTGCCTTTCACTGTGCGGTACTAGAACATTTAACATTGCTGATGTGGCTGGCATCATACTTCTAGTAGACGGTGACGATCTAGATTTTCTTTCCGAAGATCGGCTTTCTGTCTGTATGTTCTTCCCCTCACCACCTGGCGTGACAGGGGAACTATGTGAAGAGCATTGCACGCAAGGAGATGTAGGACTGAGGGCATTCCACCGCCCTGGTCCTCACTGGGTCGTGGTGGCTATGATCTGAGCCACTCTCTCCTCTTCCTTCCACCCTTTCCTCCTTCGCCCTCTTCTTCCTTACTGATTTCCTCTTTTATCTTTTTGGTAAAATCATCGATGCCAAAGTGGCCTGCCATCACTGAGCTCTAATAAGAGTGAGGTGGTGGTCAGATAATTAGCTACTGTTATACTTCACTCATCATTAGCACCTGATTCACTGGGAAAGCTTCACTCCAGGAAAAATCATTACCTGCCAGTGTGATGTGACTGGAAGTCAGGCGCCGCCTGCCTAGCATGCTTCCAGTGTGCTTGAGGTAACAGCGTTCTGGTTTTTTTCTTTGCAAAACAGATCAATGCCTTTGTTTGTGTCAGCCACAGTGCCCTACCCTCCTCCTCTCCCTGCTGGACATTCAGGACGGCCTGACTCCTTTCCCAGGACTTGAGTCTCCAGAGGAATGGCACCCCTTAGGAATGGGGGTGCAGTCTAAGCCACGTGGCTATCAGTCCCCAGAGGAGACTGACCAACAGCGGCTGCTCCCGGGTTCTCAGAGCTGCCTTGCCTTGTTGATACTGTGCCTGATTGATTTCCAATTTCTCTTTCAATCTGATGAGCTACCCAGTAGTGTTGAAATAACTTCCTTTTGCACTGAAGCTATACAGAGTCATTTTCCATTCACTGCAGCCACAGCCCTCAGTGTTGTTATTCTGGCTTTTGCAAAAACAGTGAAGTACTGTAAAAGTATGTAATGACCTGTATCCCTGGCTGGAAATAGTCATGTCAACAGGAATAAGATAGAATAAAGAGATACGTTTTTGAAATATAGCCATCAGCTTTGTCTCTGTGAAAACGACAATGAACCTGGTCCCAGGCCGGCTCCATTGAGCACAGAGCTGAGTCTCCCCGTGCCTTGCAGGCCTCACTCCCACGCCAGGAGGATGAGCTCTGGGAACTGGACGTTAGTGGGATGAATGGCCTGGACTTCCCCAACCTTTCAGTGCAGTGAGTTCTTACTGGAGCTGTTTCTTATTAAATTGAGTGTTGACACTTACATATCTCTGAATTATCTTTACAGTATGATCCTCAAAGAAGCACCTGCTTTCTTATGACATGTATATGAAACTCTAACTGTTCTTGTCACTCAGGCATGACACTGGTGGTTCCGCCTGGACAGCGGAGGTGAAGGAGGGCCTGCTTTGTTTCCCAAAGGTGCCCAGCTCTCCTCTTGTTATGAGGCTTCAAAGACTTGGTCATGGTCTCTCACTAATTCTTATTGTTACTCTAGACAGATCTCTGTAGTATTTTACAGTGGGATGGAGAGAGTTAATGTAAATAACATGAGTTTTATAGCTCTGAGCAGTGAACTTGCTGTTAATAAAATTCCTTGCATTGGCAAAACAAGTTATCAAGAAATGGGTGGTTTATTCATGAACTCTGCACTTGTAAATTTTGTATTTGTTAGAAAGGATGGTGCCATCCAGGGAGACGGGTGTCAGGGATAAGTATAAGCTGCCTTGGTATATGTAATCAAGTAATATTTATTTATACAAAATTGTGGATTGATTGCATACTAAGTTTTGGGCACTGAACTAGGGTTTTTGTTTATTATATATATTTCATCCACTTTTTACAGCAACCCTGAAAGTTGAGTGACATTACTCCAATTTTACAAATGAAAAGGTCAAAACCAAAATAATTAATCTGACTAATGTCACCCAGCTAAGAAATGGCAAATCAAGGTTCAAACTCCCAACAAAACCTGATTTCAAACCCTAGTTAATTTCATCACATCTCCCCGTTTCATTGCTGGTGTTATTGCTGTTCAATGCAATTAACTCTAGTTAATTTAAAGAACACCTTCACTGTGGCCACATATGACCTGTTCTTATGTCAGCCTTAAATAACATATGAATGAAACAAGAGTTAAACAAACAGACTTCCCCTGGCTGGTGTAGCTCAGTGGATTGAGCATGGACTGCAAATCAAAGTGTCGCGGGTTCGATTCCCAGCCAGGGTACATGCCTGGGTTGCAGGCCATAACCCCCAGCAACCGCACATTGATGTTTTTCTCTCTCTCTATCTCCCTCCCTTCCCTCTCTAACAAAAAATAATAATAAATAAATAAATAAATAAATAAATAAAATCTTAAAAATTGAAAAAAACAGACTTCTCACCCAGGGACAGTCACACTAAGCCAACAAGTGGTGAGTTAGCTACCATTTTTCAAGCCTCCATCCAGGCCCCACCCATCAAAGTGCCACTCTCTGAGGTCAGGAAGCCATTGTCCTCTCTTCGGCATAGACGCCACAGACCAGGCATAGTCTCCCGAGTCCTGCTGCCTGAAGTTTCTGGATCCAGGGATGGTGTCCCCTTAAGGCATCCTGGGTCTGGCGGTCCTTCCTCACAGGGAGATCTGACAAAGCTTTGCCTCTAGGTCCATGCTGCCATTTTTTCTCCCTGAGGCAAGCGAAGGTTGAAAGAAACTTACTGATTCTACAGGTTACCGCAACCCTGCCATCCCAAATTTCTGAACTTCTCATGACTAGATCCCATCCTTCTGAGTACTTTCAACAACTACATAACTTCATCATTCTCTGGCTACCCGTCCAAGCTAAACCATGTCTCAGAGTGACTTACTTTTGACCATCAACCAAACACCTAAAACAATTTAAAATACAAGATAAGGTTATGTGATTATGATCAAATAAATCAGGCATAGGTTTATCAACTCCAGGGCGGGCCATTTTCTGGTTTCACCTGCTGTGCCAGAACCTCTTTCTAAAGTTAGTTTGTGATACTACATATGAGACTGCCCCACAGGGGTGGCAACCCCTGCCCACCGAGTCCACTCCCATCCCTGCAGTTCCAGATTACAGAAGGGGAGACGCTGGCAGAATCCGCTTCTTTTTCACCATTTTCACATGGTGAGGCTCTCCATTCTCAGGCCGGCAGTAGCTGGTCTGCCACATACTTCCTGAGTCCTGGATGCTTACGGAGAATGAGGGACAGAGAAGGGAGAGAGAGGTGGGGGGAGACACTGAATGAAAAATGGATTTCACAGAAAAGTTTGTGTATAATCACGGAGGGGAATAGGAAAGGCAAAGATATAAGGTTGAATCAAAGAGCAGGACAAATGATCTTTATCAGTGATAGGCTCTTTGCTTCTAGACCTCTTATGTTTTGGACAACAAAGAAATATTTTCCGAAGCTACAAAATAAATATTCTGCTATGCCCCATGGTATCCTTCTATAGCTATTCCAGTTCTGTGGATCCGATAAAATTGAAAATTTAAATCTGTTTCTAAAGGAAGCACTGAGCACTACTCAGATATTTCAAGCTTACGACATCTATCGTTCTGCAGCTAGATGTGCCATTTGAAATCATTCAGCAAAAAATTCCAAAAGCCAAATGAATCCAGCCCTAAACATCTCTCACTTTAATTGGAAAAGAACCCTTTGGATGGCAGCTGGAATGGAAGCCCCATGGTTAACTGGAGGGAAAACTCAGATTGCCCCATAGTGGAGGCCAGCTGTGGGGAGTGTGTGTTGGGAAAAATGTCTAACCCAAATAACCTCTCCGCTTTTTGCTTTGTGGACAGTGAGTAAAGATGACTGTCTGGGCCCCAGTGCTGGCTCTTCCAGTTGCTGGCTTTGTGATGTCAGGCAGGGGGTGTTTAACTTCTCTCACAATCAGATTCATCAACTATTAAAATGGGCGTAATTATATTTGCCGCATAGGATGGTTATAAGGACTGAACAAGGCAATGCGTATAAATGAGCTGGCTGAGGATAGGTGTTTAATGAATATTAGATTTTTTTCCCTCCTAATTTGAGAATATCTAACACTTCTGTTGAAGAGAGCCCTAGTTTTTACTACAGAAATCATTGCATGCAACCTGTGGGTTGAGATGAGACCAGATGAAAACACCAATCAGACTTCTCATCACAGACTCACCAGGTTGCAAAGCCAACAGCCAGTTAGAGGTGGAATTTTAATTTTCTGAGGTTCAGAAGTGGGGAGTTGCTTTCACCTCCCAGGATCGAGGAGCAGGAAATGAACCCTGCACAACGCCCGACACCGTGAAGCATTGCCATGGCGGGTCTGATTCCTGCCAGCCTCCGAGTCATGTAGATTTCCTCGCAAATTATGTTCTGGAATCATTGTGTTTTTATTTCTCATATTTAGATCTACAATCCACCTGGAATGGGATTTTGTTTATAGCATGAAAAGGCATTTATAATAACTGTGGATTATAAGGTAAAACCAGCAAGGATACTCGAGACCAGCTCATTCTTCAGTAGCTTCTTCTTGACCCATGGGACACCCTCATGACCTTGACCTTACAAAATTCCTGGGGGCACATTGCACTGTTTTCCTTCCTTCCTGCTGCTTGTCTCAGGTTCTCCTTCCCACTCTTCAAGCCAGTTTCCTGCGTGAGCAGACATATCCAGCCAGGGAAAGAGGTTGTCCATCTGTCTTCCTAAAGCCTCTCTACTTCATGAAGAATGGTCTTGGAGAATCTCCAAAAGGCTGAGTGTGAGTGGAAAATCACAAGGAGAAGAGCCACAGCATCTCTCCACCCCTCTTCCCAATCTTCTGTTTATATAGGCTTGGCAGGGAGGGAGACCAGCTTGGAGACTCCGGTGAGGATCTGGGATCTGACTATAGCTTAGTCTATTCGGCCTCTTTTTCCTCAGCTTTGGGTCCCATTTGTCAGTTCTTAGGCAGCCAGACCAGCTCCACAGATCAACCTCCTGTCATGCTGGGGTGGACATTTGGGGGAGAGAGAGCAGTACAGAGAGGAGCTGGGGTTTAAACATATATGGTGGCCATTTGACAATTTTGCTGGAAGCTTTATGTGCAACTTGCTTAGAGAAATGAGGAGTGACAGCGCCCCCTGCAGCACAGAGTCCCCGGTACCCAGGAGGACATCAGTGATTCAGCCTGTGACATTCACAGCGCACTTCTTACAAGAGGCTCCCCATCACCCCGAAAATGAAAAAAAAAACCTCTCACAGCTGAGCAGCTGGCGATAATGTTCATTAAAAACAACCACAGCAGTCTGTGTGTTATCAAAGAGCCACATGGCACCTGGGAAAATAACATTCTGATGTTTTAGGGGGGAAATAAAACAAAAGTTTTTTTTAAAAAGGACTATTCTATCTCAAAAGACACAGATTTCCCAATTCTGAGAATGTGAATTACAGCCAACTTATAAAGTCCTTTGAAATTAACAGGTTATATTAGCAAAGCTGAGACATCCTTATCTAAAAGTGAGCAAAAGCAGCCCTATTACAATGGAAAAAATAAAACAAAAATACTTGTAAATCACGCTGTGGCCTGAGCCAAAGAAAAACCAAAGTCTTTGTACATTGTCCTGGAATGAGCCCATTATATATTTTTGTGAGGGACTTGAAATTGAGGCCAAAAAGTCAGATTTTCTTGTGTTGCACAGCATATAACATGGGGGCCTTGGAGGTGTGGGTACCCAAGGTGTTTACTAAGAAGCAGGAAAAGTTCAGGGATAAGAAATGAAAATAACGGAAATGCACAGAGAGAAGTGTAGCTGGGATGGGAGTTGGACAAAGAGAGAGGTCTCAGGATCTTGCTGGTTTCTGACTACACCCCCTGTGAAGTCCAGTCACCGTCCGTTCTGTGTGCCGTGGGCACGTAGTGGTTTTAGAGCCCCCTTTTTAATGAGCTGCCTGGAGTTGGGTTCTCTCACTTTCTACCAAGAACCCTAAGTACAGCAAGTTTTAGGGGATGGGCCAGCAAGTAGAGAGGCTGTTTCCAGGCGAAGAACACTAGGACAAGATACCACTTCACTGACAACCAAGGGTGCTGGCATGCTGCACAAAGCTCTCGAACACCAAGTTATACCCCAGGGAAGCGCGTCAGACTGGATGTGTTTCACCCGTGGAGGAGATGGAGGATAGCCTTGAGCAGGCATCTGGAAGCAGCTGCGATGTGTGATTCAACTGCTCCATCACACCGACATTCACACCGAAGCAGAAGCAGGCCTTGTGACCTGGAGCCAACGGGGCAGTCCTGGATTCCAATATTCTGCTCACGTCAGCCTGGATGTTGCCACAGTGCTGCTACCTTAAGGATTTGTGCTCATTCTTACTCAGGGTAGCAGAGTTAAAAACAGTTTCCCAGACTCGCTGTTACCAGTGGTCCAGGGATGAGGAGATTTTACATGTGTCACAGAGCCAAAGGGACCATTACTTTTCATTTGAATTCATAAAGCCCTAACAATGTTAACATCAAGCACTGTATTGTTAATTCCTCGAAGTGTAAGTAAATTTTTTTTAATTAGCTTACATTTTTCTAATTATATGACCATGAGCAAATTGCTTAAACCTTCTGGGCCTCTGTGTACTTATGATTATTATAAATATTAAATAAATTTGCCAATATAAAGTGCTTAATATGGTGCCTGGCTCATGAAAAGTGATGAACAAGTACAAGCCACTATTATTATTACTACTGTTATTATTATTATTATTATTATTATTAGAAGTCCCTAGCTGCCTCCATCATTGTCATCATTCCAGATGGACTCTCCTTTGTCCAAAAATATTTTAGATACCACCCTAGCCATTAGAGATTCATCACTTTGGGTTGTCAAATATCTACTGCAAGGCAGAGCATTCTAGTAGAAAATAGGAAATACTACCTAGTGGTCATTCCAGCCTTTCATAAAACAGTTTTCAAAGTAGATCCTTTCCTCCTAATATGTTTTCGTGAAAAAGGAGGATGAAATTAACCATCCGACTCCCAAGAGAGAGGCAGAGATTCGGAGGAGAGACCTGGGAGTGTCCGATGACACAAGGGTCCCTAATTCTCTGCTCGCCAGGCAAATGAGCCGGTCTCATCAGAGATACTCAGCTCCAGAATTTTAGAGCAGGTACCACCTATCAGGTGTGGATGTTTTCTGCCATCTAGTGGTGTCGTTGTTGAGGACAACAGTCTTTATGTGAGCTCAGAAGGCATTGTGCTGCTCTGGACGGAGCATGACCGTTTTAGGCACTTCAGATCAGCGGGATCGTGGCTTCATGGGTGTGCAATCGTGCCCAAACTCATCACACTTGGTACATTAGGTGTGTACAGGTTTTGTATAGCAACTACACTTTAATAAAGCAGTTAAAACAGCACCACCCCTGGCTCCCAGGCATCTTCTTCGGCTCCCACTTTCCAGGGGGTGCACCTGACGCCCTAAACGGGGCAGGAAGGAAAACCAAGACTTGGATCTGCAGGGCGGACCAAAGTAGCTCTTTGAAGACCAATAGCTTAGCCTCTGATTCTCTGGGTGGCCCAGGCCTGTCCCTTCTCTCTCCCGACCTATTTTCTCACCTATCACATGAATCACACCGGCTAGTCCCTGCTCGCTTTAATATTCTGGTGTTTTACTGTCCTTCAGATTGTAAATCTTTGTTCAAAGAATCATACATAGAGACATCTTAACACTTAGACAATTAACTAATTTACCATTCTCTAGAACAGTGATTGTTTACCCTTTTCATCTTACAGCACACATAAACCAATTACCCAAATTCTGCGGCACACCAAAAAGCCTACTCTTTGCTGACCTGACAAAAAAATAGGTGTAATTTTGATTCATTCACACTGGATGGCTATTGTTGTGTTGGTGTTGTCATGTTTTTTTACTCAGCAATCTAATGGAAAAGAGGTCTGTGCCCCTGACTAAATAGATATTGCATGTTTTAAAAATTCTTGTGGCACACGGGCTGAAAATCCCTGCTCTAGGACAGCAGTGATACGGTGGATAAGTATAATGTTTGTGACATCATCTTCCTCTTGCGGAAGATTTTCGTTTTCAGTTGCCATGTAAAGACTGTGCGAAGTATTGATTCGTTTACTCCAAGGTCCATAAGTTAAATGCAAACCACAGCGAGCAAGTGGCTTGTTTCTACCACTCAGGTCTTCCCTGACGGACGCCAGAAATGCCTTACTCGTAATAACATGCAGGTACCCGTTCATTTGTTGGATTTACTTAACCTAGAATGGTTTCATTTGCTGTGACACAGCACTGCCTTAACCCCTCCTGAAAAGCAGTACTGTGTGTTTTTTAACATTCTACCTGCATCTGAGATCTCTGCTTTCCCTTCGTCATTATTTTACCCAATAACTAAGACAGAGGAATTGAAAATAATTGACTACCTAAAGATCCCACTGGCTTCCCGCGGCTGCCATCCTCCTGTCCCAACCTGCATCGTGCCACCACAGCACTCCTCGACTGGGCCCTTTCAGGGGCATCTGTTTCTTGCTTCCTTGGCATCCCCACCCCCCACCAGCTGCAGCACCCTGAATTTTCTTTGGAAAATCACTTCCTGCTATTGCTTGAGGAGTCCTGACCTCACTGCCAAGGCCAGAGTGAGTCTTGCTTGCCTTAGGCCACTCCAAATGATCCCTCCCTCTCCTGGCCACAGTGGTTGGTTCAGGGGCGGACACAGGATCCAGCCTGAGTCCATGAGATTTCTGTGGAGACCTCTGAGAATTAGACTTCCTCGAATCCCTTCTGGATGTAAGGAGGACATACGTATCCAAAGAAAGCGATGGAGCCATCTTGGAATCACAGGGGTGAGACTGCAAGAAATTAGAGTCAGCACCACAGAAGAGGAGCAAGAAATGGAGAAAGTGAATCCTGGTCACATCACTGGAGCCCTGAATCAAGCCTCACCTGAAGCTACCATTGCCTTTTTCTCCTGTTAACCGATAGAGTTCATTTATTTAAGGCAATTTGAATTGGGTTTTCTGACTTTTGAAATAATAGTAGTAATAATAATGATAAGCATGATTCATATAGGCCCCATGCAAACTTCCCACATATTTGGCATTAGTCCTAATAGATTCTTGTCTTCTTCCGACGTCACCAGACCGAAGAAGAATATTCAGGCTGAAGGGACAGTGTGGGTGAAGGCCCAGCGGTTCTCATCAGGTTCTGGGGGTGCTGCTTTGGTCATTAATACTTGGACCTGAGCATGGGGGAGAAGGCAGAGGCAAGGGTGACTCCAAGGGCACAGACCTGAGTCACCTGGGGACTGCCACTGCCATGACTAAGAGAGATGAGTTTGGGGGAAAAGAGACAGGTCCGTGGAGAACAATCGGAATTCGAGGAGAATCCTCACAGTGTGCTGCAAAAGCTGCTGACTTATCTCATGTATCCACCATCCCCAGCAAACCGGCAGGTCCTTGGGGGCAGGGACTGTGTTCGTCTTCGGTCTGTCCCCCAGAAGCCCCAAAGACTATCTGTTCAATTAATGAAGAAACAAATAGGCAAAAGCTAAGTCATCAAAAATAATTAGAGAACAATTAAGTCTCTTCTGTGGGTCTGATAATGAAGTTTTTCAAAAGTTCTGTGATGCCTGTTGGCAGGAACGCCAGTCTGTCAGTGGCGGGGGGGGGGGGGGGGGCGGGCTGTGCTGAGGCTGTGTCTGGAAAACATGAGTGCACGAAGGGGAGTAGCAGCCTTCTAAGCTGGAAGGGGAGCTCTTGAGCAAAGGTGTTCCTGTGTCCCTACACCACTGGGGAGTACCACTGCGTTCTACAGAATTATACCACTGTCCCACATAATTGGAGAGAGAGCTAGAGTGAATTGACCAACAAGCTCCCTTCTGCCCCCTCCCCTGCCCCCCCCCCCACCGCCACCACCCAGTCGCCAGAGAAGTAACGGATACCAGGAAGGCACTACACTTGCAGAAACAGGTCACAGAAAATTCAGCAACAGGGGTGAGAGGTGGTACCTGGATGTTTCTCAGTTCTTCAGCTGAGTCGGGAGACCATGTGGTGTGTCTCAGTTGAAATCCAGGGAATAAGCAATGAAGCAGCTGGTGCTGATGCTTTGTGCTTCTTTCTTCTGATTACGTACACAATGGAGAGAAGGAAGAGGGGACTTGGAACCGTCTGATAAACAAAGCCCAGAAGCTGATTCCATTGTTTTGTTGTTCTTACCTCTAACAGAATTTTCCAGAGGAAAAGTTACACAGAGAATTTCTATTTAGAAATAGGAAGAGTCTTAACTCCCATAATTGTTTCCAATTGAAGAGAAACTCTTCAAAAGGAAAGTATTACTACCGAGCTAGTTGTTTCATATGCATTTTAAAAAGAAAATACTGCACGAGCCAAAGCAGTGTCTGTCAGCTGCTGCGGATTTGCATGCGAATGATCAAAGGGGCCCTTTCCTCTCCCTTTCAGCAGTCTCCTTTTAAAGGGCTCTCTGGGTGTAGGCGGTGACTCCTCTGTCATAACTGTTTACACTTACAGGCAATATAACTCTCCTGGCTGGTTTTATGAATTTCTTAGCTGTCCACAAGGAAGTGCTTTGAAACATTAGAAAATCCATTCAAATCTTATTAACTGGCAGCAGGTGACTTGGAAATGATTTTGTGCCCCTTCTTGTTTTCTGAGTTTTGAGGAGTGAAGCTGCTGACTTGCTTCATTGCTTCCACAGGGAGACAGGTCTGTTATTCAGACGCCTGTGACAACAGGCGCTCCCCACCACCACCGTCATCATCATCATGCCATTTATACCTTCTGAGTTGGATGACCAGACTAAATTTATCCAAAGGAATAATGAGATGGTTGTGGCCTTGAATTCTGGAAATTTGCTCATGTTCTTGCATTTTAATATGAACAGTGTATGGGAGAGCAGAGGTGGTGTGGAACAGTGCGTAAAGCATAGAATTGGAGGCCGTGAAATCTGAGATGCAGATTCCAGTTTGACTTGACTAAATAATTTAACCTTTTCTAAGCTTCTGTTTACCTTATCGCTAAAATCGGATTGTTATATCCATTCCAAAAGAGTGCTGAGGATTAAATAAGATAATGTACAAGGTCTTTCTAGAAGGTATTTAGCCATGTGATATGAAAAATAGAGACATTTATTGAAGAAGATACAAAAAATATTGTGCATAGGACAACGATGCCTCAGTCCCCTTCAAAGTGGGCACCTTGGGACCTCACACAGTTCTCTCAATAGCCATCAGCTGCCTGTCATATTTTCCTGAATCAAATTGATGATCTGAAATATCTTCCCTTTCAAAGGTGATTTTACTTTTTGGAAAAGTCACAAGCTGCAGAGTGCCAAATCTGGGCTGTAGCAGGGCTGAGTCACCTGGGTAATTTGATGTTTCGGCAAAAAGCTCTGCATGAGACATGATGCACGAGTGGGCACATTGTCCCGATGAAGCTGCCAATCACCAGTTGCCCATAGCTGTGGCCTTCTGAATCATCTGGATAGTTTCCATGGAAGAATGTTCAAGCCTAACACAAAATTTGATGCAGATCTGTTGCTCTACTCACTAAGTCATTTTGATTGTGACAGCCACACAGTACACATGCTCACTCAATAATGTTTACTACCCCCACTGACTAGTATAGTGAAGTCATTGTTGTTCACACATGTGCATTCCAGTCCACCCTCTTTGGCTGCCAGGTTAATCAATGTCACACAAACCATTTTCATTATATTAACAATGGCTGGATTTTTTTCAGACAGACCTCATATATCAAACATCTTTTATAGATGATACCCAGTATTGGTTCAATTAACTGATGGTGGAGGGGTGCTAGTCATAGTGATATTATTATCGATTTTTAAATACTCATTCAATGAAAGAAACCATTTAAGTGGACCAATCCATTACAAATTATTTATGATGACTGCAATGGTTACTGCAGGGATAATTAATATTATGAATAAGTAATATGAAATTGACTTTTTAATATTTTATTAAAGCTAATTAATATATACTCATTTTCAAATATATAAATGATATAATTATATAACGTAGGAAATAGAAGTCCTTTATAATTTTATACTTTCCTGCTCTGAGACATAGTGATTATCCTTTCAAATTTGTTTTTGTGTACATACACGAATAGTGCTAGACATAATCAATAAAATATAATTTTTTAAAAAAGAATTCAGAATGAGGTCATCCTGGGTTTAGGGTGGGCCCAAAACCCAATGATTGATGTTCTTGTAAGAGAAAGGCTTAGGGAAGAGACGAGGGAAGGCCACACGAAGACGGAAGGAGGGACTGCAGTGACACTGCCACAAGCCAAGGAGCGCCGGGCACCGCCAGGAGCTGGGGAAGGTGAGGAAGGTTCTCCCCTAGGGCGTGTGGCCCTGCTGACACCTTCAGTTTGTATTTCTGGCCTCCAGAACTATGAGACAATAAATTTCTCTTGCTTTTAGTAAGTTGCTAGAAAATAATAATGATCTTTCACTCAACAGTAAGACTTGATCTTGATGTGATTGAGAACGATTTTATCTCTAAAGCTTTATCTTTGGGGTAGATACACCCATTGGGGATTCCAGATTTTTGGTCCAATTCCTCAATGAGTAGCAAGTTAGGCTTTCAGGTTAAGAGAGGGGCTGTGAATTGTCTAATGTCAAACATGTTGAAAACATCACCACTCCCTGTTGGACCTCACTACTAAAGTAATGACTTTTGCTAAAGGACAATTTCAAAAAATTAAAAACATGACTTTCATATAAATATACAGTAAGGGCATGCTAATGATTTAATTCAATTTATTTAAAATGATGGAATCAATCAGAAAATATACCTGGTTCAATGAAGAATTCAAGGAACATAAATTTAAACAGTCGTTCAAAGGAATGCTGAAATGAATTTGTTAATAGATATGAAACTGCTTAATGCTCCTCAGGTTCCCTGAAACCTTTGGAGTTTAGATTTCTGGTTTATCAGAAATCTAAAACTTAACATATAAAATCATAGTATCCATGATCCTATCAAATAATAAAGACCACAATTAAATACAGATGTATTCTCTTAGTTAAGTAATCCTTGGATGAGACCTTTTAACAATGACCTAGTATGACTTTCAAAGGACATGCTGTCTTCTTTGCTTTATTTCTAAGTTTTAGATGTTAATTATTCTCCATACTTATTTGAGCTTGTTCTGGGTTCTTACGGTCATGCTGTCCCTATTATCTTTTGACCCACAAAATCTTTTTCACCTCCTATGTCTTTAATTCCCCTTTCATGTCTCAGACTATAAAAAATAACTTTTATAAAGAAAAAAGACCTTAAATTTTTTACTTTAAAAAAATTTAATAGATATGTACAATGTCTATTTGGAATATTGGTCCTTTGTCACTGATTTGACAATTATATCCACCGTTCTAGAGCAGATTCCGCCAAAACATGGTGATGAACTATTAATTACTACCTTTTGCATATTTCTCTAAATTTCAAGTTTAGAATACATTTCGAATACATTTCTCTTATGTTCTCTCCTGCCCCCAGACCATATAAAGTGCCTCTTATGTGTCCTAATGCACTTGTCACACTACGGTGATATGCTTTCTCCCCCCCCACCCACCAATTCACCCTTCTATTTATTAACTTGGAGTCCTTAAGGGGAAAGACTGCCTTTGTCCTGTTTCCTCAGGACCCGGCTTATATTAGACACTCCATAAGTAACAATTGAATCAGTGGACACTATTCTCATGGTCAGTGAAGCAAATATAAGGACAAAAATTAAAAATAAATTCAAGACTTTCTTCCCCATCTCTCACACAGCTTTATTTTAGTCATACTACCAAACTTTCTTGGTCACTCCAACTTAAACATCATAAACTCCCCATTTTTTACCATGTTAATTGGCACTTCCTTTTACTCAGATTAACTACTCTTCTTTAGGTAAAATATAGAAAAACGGTCAAATTCTGAGTTTTCCAATCAAAGTAGAGTTTAGAAGTTCAAAGCCAGCTTTACTGAATGTTAACAGAAATTGAATTTTGCTCTATATCAACCAATATGAAAGGGATTTCCTCCTGTAACAGCTGAAAAATCATTTTGCACAGCATTCTAATGTTTTAGGAAAACACTGAATCAAAAATAATCCTTTATTATAAAGCAATTTCATGGTGAAGTTAAGACTAGTTCTTGATACCCAAACCAGTGGATAAAATATTATGTGCTACAGTGACAAGTTGGTGTGCATTGCCCAACCAGTATGACACATGTCTTTGTCCTTCTTTGCTGCAGGATTCACGATGGATGAGGACAAGTAATGATAGACCATGGTCAGATTAATACTTGCTCTGCCTATGAGATAATCCAGGACCAAGGATCTTTAAGTGAGTCAGGAATAATACTTAAACCACTGGGCAATCTCACATTGCCATAATGGGAACGGAAAGGTGCTAGAGAGTTGGAGAAGCAAAAAGCTACCCTTCCCCTATTATTGTTAATATCACTGGTGGTCAACATAGTGAGAGCTCAGCAAATTCCTGTGCATGTACTCTTCTGTCCCCTGCTATCTAAGGCCTTGCCCCCATTCCATCCAATAGGTCTCCTATATACACACAGGCCAAGCAAGAAGGGGTACTGTTTCTGGGTGAGTTGGGAAAATCCAAAGTGGGCTCCCATGTTCCTTTTGTAGGAATTGTTCAGTGCTGTGGTATTAAATAGTCAATAACCAATTCTTGTGGAAGTTGGACAACCCTGATTTTTCATGTGTGCCAGTTTCCATGATATAAATATTTTTATCATCCCATCACCAATCAAACTACCAATGTGATTTTGATTAATTATATTCTATAAGAGTAAATGAATTATATATATATATTAGATATTTTAGCTTCCCCCTTTAGTACCTTATACATAAATTGAAATTACGGAGTATTTAGAAGACATGAATAACACCATCAGCCAACATGACCTATTGGACAATAATAGATCCTTTCACCAAACAACAGCAGAACACTAATTCATTGTAATTGCAAATGAAACATTTTCCAATACGGATAATATGGTGGGACATTAAGTAAATTTTACTTACTTAAAAGGATTCAAATCATACAGTGTTCTCTGATAACAGAAGATTAAATTGATAAAATTATTTGGAAATTTCCAGATATTGAAAAATTAAACAACATACTTTCAAAGTAATCCATGGGCCAAAGAAGAAATCACAGAGGAAATTAGAATATATTTTGAATTGAATAAAATTAAACCAAAACATTTTAAATTGTGTGCAGTAGAGCCAGAAGAGTGCCTAAAGTGTAATTTACTGCTCAACATGCTTAATTAGAAAAAGAAGAAACATTCAATATCAACAACCGAAGCTTCTACCTTAATATGTTGGACAAGAAGTTCATATTATATTAAAACTCAAGAGAAGAAAGGAAATGAATATGAGTGAAAATCAATAGAGAAGTAGAGAATATCAGTTAAACCAAAAGGTTGTTTTTTGAAAAGGTCAATCACATTGACAACCCAGTATTTATAATAATGAAGGAACAATGAGAAAATGTGCAGATTACCATTATCTGGAAGAATGAAAACAACATTGCCACATACATCTTATATACCTAAAAGTAGAATAAAAGAGTAATTATAAAGAACTTTATGCTGATAAATTTGAAGCTTAGGTGAATTGCAATGTGTAAAAGTTTCCAAAATATATGCAAGAATAAATAGAAAATTTCAGTAGCTCTGTAACAATTAAAGAAATTGACTTTGTATACTGAATTTTTCTTGCAGTCTAAATAAATTTCACTGGTTAATTCTAACATTTAAGGAAAATATAATACATTCATTCATAAACTCTTCAAGAAAATAGAATATAAATAAATCTTTCCTAAAGCATTTTACCAATGCAAATTTTTCCTGACACTCAAATCAAAGAAAATACAAAAAAAGTTGCTTCTCACATTAACATTCCTCATGTACATAATGCATAAATTCCACAAGAAAATATTAGCCAAAAAATCCAGCCATACATGACTGATTGGCATTTTGGCACCAAAAGCAAAATTAATTTACTTCTAGGAAAACCAAATAATGTAAATTACTATATTAACCAAACAAAGTGTTTAAAAAAATCTGTTTAATTATATAAGTAGGTGCAGAAAGAAACATCTGGCAAAATTTAACAATCATACTTGCTAAAAAGAGACCATTATGAATCTATTAAATAATGTACAATAACCAATAACCCTCCACAACCAACATCACACTTAACTGCGAAAGACTGAATGATCTCTCCTGCACCTCAGCCACTGGGAAAGGATTTGTGTTTTTGTCCCTTTGTTCTTCCTTGTAACAGCAGTTCTAGTCCGTACCTAAGGCCATTCAAAGGAGTTAAAATCGTAGTGATTCGAATGGAAGAAGAAAAGCTGTCTTTATTCACAGACGACATAATCTTGTATGTGAAGTTTCTTAAGAAATCTAAAGAAAATCTGTTATAACCAACAAGTTAATTAAGCCAGGTTATGGGGACAAGAACAATGTACAAAATTCACTTACATTTCTGTATGACAGGAACAATCACAAATTGAAATTAAAAACTAATACCTACTACAGTAGCATAAATATAAGGAATAGCATGAACAAATTTAACGAAATGCGTGCCAGGCTCACAACACTGCGTACACCAAATATTGCAGAGAGAACGGTAAAGTGGTACAGTACGTGGAGAGGCACAAAATGCTCATGGACTGGAAGACTCTATGGGTGTCGATTTTCCTTAAAATCATCTCTAGACTCAAATCAGCCCTAGTCAAAAGCCCATTATGCATTTGTATAGATATTGATAAGCAGTATCTCAAATGCATGTAATGGAAATAGTCAAAATAGCTTTGGAGAAGAATACATTTGAAGGAATTACACTACCAAATTTCAAGCATATCTTAAAGCGATAGGAACAAAATTTGGTATTATCATGAGAATAGATATATAGATAATGGAAGAAAATATCCAAAACCAAACTCAAATATGTAGAGTGAGTTAATTCTCAACAAAGAGGCCAAGGTAATAAAATGAAAATGGGTCTTTTCAAAGAAATGATGCCAGAACAATTTGTGTTACATACATAGAAAATAATTAACTTTGATTCTGTCCCCAGACTAGACACAAAAATTAACTTGAAATGGATCATAGACTACATGTAAAAGTTTATGCCTACAACTTCTGGAGGAAAACAACATTTTTGCAAGCTTGGCGTAAGTAAAGAATTCTTATACTAGAGAAAAAAAGAATGAATGGTTTAAAAAATAACTTTTACTAAATTAAAAGAAAATACTTATTTCATTCAAAACATACTGTGAGGAAAAAACAAGTCAGACTAAGAGAAAATAGTGAATATTTCATGCACTAAAGTTGCAAAATGAAACAATCATGCCTACCTGATAATCCATTTCTTGAAACACAGCACGGAGGCTCCACGTGCCTGGAGCCCGCATTCCAATAAAGAGCCTCACAGAGAGTGAGGGACACGGTGTGTCTGGTGGAAGAGCCCCACGTCTGTGTCCTTGGATGAGAAGAGTGGCGTGTCTGTGTGTGTGTGTGTGTGTGTGTGTCTGTGTGTGTGTGTGTTTAGTCAAAATAAATAATGCCCCTCCAAAGATAACCACATCCTTATCCTTGGAATCTGTAAATGTTATGACAAGGAGGATTAAAGTTGCAGATGGAATTAGGTTTGCTAATCAGCCAACTTAAAAATGAAGAGATTATCCCGCCTTATCAGAGTGGAGCCAGCATAATCACAAAGACCCTTAAAGGTACAGTAGAAGAGGCAGTGTCACCTATGAGATGTAAGGCTTGGCTAGCCAGCCATCGCTAGCTTTGAAGATGGAAAGGGGCCCTGAGACGAAATATTGGAGCCACATCTAGCAGCTGGAGAAAGCAAAATCTGCAAAAGAGAAAATTCTTCTCTAGAAAAATATTAAAACACTTAGGGCATATTCAATAATGTTTTTTCCTTCTCTGTTGAGTTTATTAGGGTGACACAGGTTAACAAAATTATGTAGGTTAAAGGTGCACAATTCCACAACACATCAGCGGCTCACTGTACTGTGTGTTCACCACCCTAGGCCGAGTCTCCTTCCATCACCATTTACCCCCCACACTGTCCTCCACCTCCCCCCCTGCCCTGGCAATCACCACACTGTTGTCTGTGCCCGTGAGTTTTTTCACTTTATTTCTTTTTTTTTGCTAAATCTCTCCACCCTCCCAACGCAGCCCCCAACCCTTCCCCGCAACGTGGTATTGTTGAAGGAATGCACACATAGACTAATTGAATAGAATATCATTATACAGTCTCAAATGAGTAAGGAAATTCAGTATATGAGAAAGGCGACATCCAAGTACGGAAGAACATCTTTGTAATAGAGGCATGGGGTTAATTGGATACACGTGAGGACAGAGATAAAATTGTGTCAGTGAATCACACAGATACTAGGAGAGATTCCAAATGGGTTAGAGATCTAAATATAGAAAGTGAAATTATGCAAATAATGGAAGAAATCATGGGTAAAATCCTCTAATTTCTGTTAGTAAGGGGAACCTTTGCTAACTAAGACTAAAACTCTGGAAACAGTTAATCAAGACATTGTTAAACTGGTTATATTAAATAATTTTTTAACCTCAAGTGCAGTAAAATGTTATATGAGAAAAATATTTGCAGGCATACTGGGAAGAGTTCCTATGTTCAATATGTAGTTTCTAAAAATAAAGAAACAGTCAATCAACCCTATAGAAAAAAATAGGGCAAGATATGAACAAGTCACAGAAAAAAAAGCAAATGGTCCTAAACCCTATCCTACTTCTGGAAGTCATTTCTAAAATCACATTTTCAAATATAAGAAAAGAGGTATTCATCTGTCTAGTCATTGAAGAACTACTTATAAGAGCAAACAACAGAAAACTGATGAGAGAACTAATAGTTAGGGCCTGATTGAATAATCCAGGGTCCAACATGGAGCATCACACAACTGACTGAAGAATAAGGAACATTTACTATGGTAATGTCATCTTAGGATATGTATGCTATAAAAAATCGCAAGGTAACAAAAATTATGTATATGGTGTGCTACAATTTTGTGTAAGAGAGAGGTTGAATGTGCTTGCAGATTTTCTGATTTAAAAAGCAATGGGAGGCTAAAACATAATATAATGAATGGAGGCCTGTGAGGGGGAGGGCAGAGAGAGAGGTAGGGAGCAGGAAGAGAAGTTGGGTGACTGAATAAATCTTGTTTGGTAAATTTGGTATGGGAGGTGATTTTGTTTTCTTAAATTCCTAATGCGAATTTAAATGGTAAACAGGCCCCAAATATATGTTTTTTAAAATAAAACTAAGAAGTTTGTTAGGTTTCTAGGGCTGCGATAACAATGTACCACAGACTGGGTGGTCTGAACAAGAGAAAATGTATTTCCTTACAGTTCTGGAGAAGTCCAAGGTCAAGGTTGTTTTTTTCTGAGTATCTCCTTAGTTCCATCTTCTCCTCCTGTATCTTCACATGGGTTTCCCTCTTTGGTTGTCTGTGTCCTGAGCTCCTCTGTATAAAGACTTCAGTCATACTGGATTAGGATCCAACCTAATGGGCTCATTTTACCTTAATTCCCTCTTTAAAGACCTTGTCTCTGAATAGTCACATTCTGAGGGACCTGGTTGGTGGGGAGGGAGGTTAGGTCTTCGACCTGTGCATTTTAGGGAGGCACAGTTGGATCCATACTATTGTCTGGGAAGAGGTGGAACTGGTGGCTCTTTGAATAATCACCCAGAGAAAAATTCCACGTGGCATGGGTACCCATTAATCGGACCATACCTGCCTGGTTGATATGCTTGAAAGATGAGAAGAAAATGCAGATGAGAGAGGAATGATTCCAAGTGACTGGTACACCCAGTAATCAGATTTACCCCCCTGGTGGGTCAGCCCCAGGGGGAAAAGGAAATTCGGAAGGCTATTTATCTTTTGTGGTGCTGGGTATCCTGTAGAAGCTGCGGTTCCCTTGGCTTGGCCTGACCGAGGTAAGACATTTCATCCATGGGGCACAGACTTCGTGCATGTGGTCCACAAGATCATGGGCGCTGGACTCGGTCCTTCTGGGTCCCTAGATTTTAAGAGAGGTAGACAGTCCTCCAAAGCCAGCTCAGTTTCTATCTGTAGGTGGATGGGAGAACTGGGCTAGGAAAAGCCTATGATTTAACACATGCCCTGTATTCCCCAGCGCCCACCATGGATCCCTCACTCCTGCTGGTCTTTCCCTTGCTCCTGGCTCTGTCAGCACCTTGCAGTGCTTGTCAGTGTAAGCTCCAGCACCCTCAGGAATATTACTGCAATTCAGATATTGGTGAGTCTAGGGAAACACCAGGGAAGTCTTCATGAGGGTGTCTCCAGGGGGTGAAGAAATGGAGAGGTCAGGAGCTCTTTTAATCTGAACGTCTCTGATAGACTTAGGATGGGAAAAACTTAAACTGATGAACCTATGGGCTCCTGACTCATTTCTTCCTTCTCCCAGTCCTAATAGCTGATATACTAGGACCAGGAAACAACACTTGGCTAAAACGAAGTTTCAGAGTCAGCGTCACTAAGGTAAACCCAATGCCTCCTTTCTTCCTAAGCCCTTCCTTAAAAAACCCAGACTTCCCTATCTGCTTGGGCTGAGGAAGTTGGATGGTTCCTGGAGCCCAGCAACTTCTAGGAGAACCTAAGCTCTTAGCCTCTCTTTCCCTCTCATCACAGATACTCAGAGGTCCTAAGGACACCCCAGAAATCCATGTAATCTATACACCTAAGCATCCGAGTGACTGTGGTTTTGAGCTGGAGACTGCTCCACAATCACAAATGCTTATTGCAGGTGAGCACCCCTACCCACACACAGCTGCTCAGCCTTGCCGCCTTCCTCTGACAGGGCCACTCTACTTCTGTAACTCTGGTTCCAGGGAGGACCGAGGGCCGATTCTCCACAATCTGACAGGCACTTCTTAGGAAAATGCTAGACCATGACTCGTGGCTGACTGTACAAGCCTCCAGGTTTCCAGACTCTCTGGGGCCGACTCCCTAAGGGCTGTAGCATATCATTCCCAGGGGCCACCTGTGCATGCTGCGCTGACTCTCAGGCCTGCTCTCTGATCACTGCAGGCTTCCTGAGGCTGGGAAGAATGAACTTCACAAAGTGCCACCTGATATATGCCTGGCAAAAGCTCAGCAGAGAGCAAAAAATAGGTTTCGAGACAGCATACAAAAAAAGTTGCAAATGTCAAGTGAGTAGCCTCCTGAGTATGTTTTCTTGACAGCTCTCGACCTCGTCCCACTTCCTTGTTCCCGGAGCTTCCTCTTTGTCATCTCCCTCTCTGGATGACCCTCGCCTCCTCCCTTTTTTCTTTACCATTCCCTGTCCCCTCTCACTGTTCCTTTTAGCTTCTCCCTGTATTAAGACTCCCGTCACCCTTGTATTTTTAGAATGGGGGTGTGAACAACAGGTGGGGAGAAAACAGCAACGAGTCCTGTATCTTCGTCCACCTCTAGGTTCGACCCTGCCTCCTCTGCTCGCTTGGCTGCCCTGATCCCGAGGTCACACAGTGTGTGTGGAAACAAAGGGACTGTGACTATAATACATGGACAGGAAACTACTCCTTATCCTCCATGTGTGTCCCCTCCATATCTGGTCACTGTGGATGGGCCAACATCTAGAACTACCAAACCTCAGCTCCAGCAACTTCTTCAATGACTACTCCTACGGTTTTGTGTTAGAGTTGTAATATTCTGTTTCTTCATCTGGCTAACATGTTAACAGAACTGAGTTAGTGTTGTACACATTCATTGAGCTGTACACTTAAGTTTTGTTTAATTTCTGCAAGCAGTGTATGCATCTATAAAATTTACAAAAATAAACAAATTCCAAGCTGACCATCTGTGACTGATTTCCTTTATTACCGCAGTTCTTCAATTATATTTTCTTTCTATTCATCCAGCAACAGCACGCCTGACCCTAATCCTTCTCATTCCAAAGTTCCTGCATTTCCTCATCCTGCCAAAAAGCAAGGGCCCTGGGCCCACACAAAAGGGTGAATTCCAGAAGACCAGGATCAGGCCCCACCTGACATGCCCAAGACCTTCCCCAGGTGACGTGCAGAGCCAAAAATCACTGGATGAGGGAGAAAGAATATTCCTCCTTCCCATAAAATCAACACCCCTGTGGAAATATAAAAGTCATTCTTTGTCATATTAAAGTCCTGAGAATAAAATATAAAACTTTTAAACTTTAATAAGAACACAAAAGGGAATACTTTTAGGACATCAATTCACACACACAAAAAACCCCACAAAATACGAGGGAAAATATTGGCAAATTTGACTGCTTTAAAATAAAACATCTTTCCAAAAATAAAGTACCACAAACTATAAAAATATAAGATGCTGACATAGATTAGAATTGTAGAAGATTTACAACTTTATAGTTAAAGTGAGATCTGGACAATGAATGTTTTGGGAAATTGATTGAAGTTTTCCTTTGAACATAATAAAAAATTCTCCAGTCCTTTCAAAAACAGTCTCTTCTCTCTTTATTTTATTAATTATGTTTTTAAATTTTGGATTTCAAACAAGAGGTGCCAAGATGGTGCAGAGAAGTCGTGTATAGCTGGCCCCTGAATTATGATGGTTCGACTTAGGCTTTTGACATTATGATGCCACGAAAGCACGAGGCTTTCGGTAGAAACCATGCTTCACATTTTGAATGTTGACCTTTCCCTGGTAGCAATATGCGATACAACATTCTGTCAAGATGCTGGGCAGGAGCAGCAAACCGCAGCTCTCAGTCAGCCACGTGATCGTGAGGGTAAACAACCCAGATGCTGGTGCGTACTCATTGTATTCATTGATTTTGCCCGACTGTAGGCTAATGTAAGTGTTCTGAGCAAGTTTAAGGAAGGCTAGGAGAAGCTGAGATGTTCAGTAGGTCAAGTGTATTAAACACATTTTCAACTTATTATATTGTAACCCCTTAGTAAGTTGAGGAGCATCTGTACTCCCTTCCCCTAATCGGCCCTAATGATGACATCTTGTGTCTTGACGGGATGTTTGTGAAAACTGAGAAATGGAATGAAGACAATACTATGAACTAAATGACACTCCATTCAGACTTCCACAGCATTGCCTTTTCTCCGTGCCAGCATCGAATCCAGGACACTGCAGAAAATGAGTCATCCTCACTCCTACGTCTTCCCTGCGCTGTGGCGGCTTCTTCGCTTAACTTTGTTTTTGACAAGCTGGCGATATTTAAGAACGTTGGACAGGTGTTCTGCAGACATTCCTCAATTTGGGTTTGCCGTGTGTTTTGCATGATGAAACTGCGACCATCAATCTGGGGGAAGAATGCCACAAAGAGACAGTCCATTCCTTTCTCACTGCCCCGCATCACAACAGCGCGGCGTGGGCACCACATCACTGGTGGCATCGGTGTTCCTTGCTGGTTCATGCGGTATCTGCCAGCCTTCTCCCCTGGAAAGCCTCTATTCTTCTCTTTCTGTTCTCCATTGACCATGTCCTCATTTTTTTTAATTGGACAATGGAATTCAGAAATCCATATCTGGGCTCTGGGTTATTCATGGCTGCTGGGGTGTCACTGCTTCCAGGCCCTCTCAGTAGACAGAGCTAGGAGACACGTACGTGCTTACTAACTCACGTATGTACCCACAGTTGTAACTATGCCTCTATCTCTCTCAATATGTATTAAAATGAGGAGTTCATACTACCTTCAGTTATGCAGTAATACAGGATTTATCCTAGGCCTCAGTACTTGATTATCTGTAGCTTTTTCTCTGACAATAATACATCTGATATCTCTTTTGTATAATTTACTTACTCATTTTTTCAACTCCAATATATAGTATACAAAAGTGTACTTTTGGCACACTTGTCTAAAACTAATCTTTAGAATGTGTGCAACATCGTCTATTTTTACACCATTTTTCTCCACAAATTCAAGTGTGAAAATGTTGTCAGCAGGTCATGTCTGACGCACACACACGAGAGCTGTAAGAGTGGAGTAAACGATGTCCTCTTGTTCCGATCGGAGGGTAAACTAATTACCCTAGGCCTTCATTTACCAGTGGCTTTGATCTGTGCCCGAACACTTGCGACTGTAGGCTTAATGTCATTGAAGAGAAGGTTACGTGTGATGCTAACCCAGGTGGAAGGTAGTCTCACCTCAGCTGACAAAGCTGCGGATGACAGCTTTCCTGAACACCAGAGTTTGCATCATTTCACAATACTGCATGCCCCCTCTTTATTCCCAATAGTGTGGTGCCTAATTTTCTCTTTTCTCTTTAGTGTTTTTCCTTTTCCATCTTTAGTTTGAACAAAGGTGGTTCTTAACTATGAATTTCACTTTATCCTCAGTCCAAACTTTCTTCCTCAGTGGATTTTCTCCCTGTTTTACTTTTGTTATGAACAACAAAGCCGGGCCCAGTGCAGACTTGCACAATAATTTTATACGATGAGTTGCTACTTCCAACTCTCTGCTGGGGCAGTGAGGATCCTGAGATTAGGCGGAGAAGGGAATTCACCGTTTCAGAGAGATCACATGCAGAGGAAATGAGCCTGGACAACGGGTGATGCTGTGGGTTCAAGTACACAGTCTCTGTAGTGGGGACTCCTTTCTTTCTGAGTTTTTGGTCCAACGATGGGGATGAGGATTCCTAAGAATGACACTTCCTAACACTTACTACCTGAGGGTTTCTTCCCACCTATAGATACCCTGCCAGTTTCAAAAGGCTTTCCCATGCATGCCATGGTCAATACTAAAGACTATTGAGGGGCAGGGGCAAGGGGACTGAGGAGGGGAACGGTGTCCAGCCTTGTCCTCACTAACCAAACACATCGATTGCTTCTTATTGCACATAAGATGAAGATAAAAAGTCTTACTATGGTGCATAAGACTGTTAAATTTATCAATCAAAAACAAAAATGCTCCATGAAGAAGTGTATGTGTCTCTTAGGGACTCAGCTCCATCCAGTTTGACAGCTCATAGTACTCCTCTCACCAGAATCCAGATCCAGAAAGTGAACACAACACCTACGTGTGGACGGATCTGAGGAGGTAGGCATGGAATCTGTGAGGGCCTTACCTGAGTTAGTAAAAACGACAGTTCACGGAGTGTGCGCGGTGCTTGGTTGGGTAAACTGTCCTCCCTGAATACAGGGCAGGAGCGGTCTTAGCTGTGTGGCTGTATGAGGGTGAGGAAGCAGTGACCAACTATCTCTATGGACGCCTCTCTGGAGGGTGCAGAAAGCAGACAAAGATTAGCGCGCCTTATCATGTGCCCTGTCCCGGGTGGACAATAGGGAAAAAAGGTGGCAGGAGATGAGGGACTGGAAGAGAGTCCTGTGGGCAGAGAGAAGGAGCATGGAGCCACGAGAGGGAACAAAAAGACTACAAGTGGGCAAACAGCAGATAGCAGAAGCAGGTAGAAAGGATAGAGCACAGGGGAGATTGGGAGGCTCATCGAATGGGAACAAAGGGAAAAGACAGAGAGAAAACACACCACAGGGGGAAAGAGAAGAAGACAAGAGGGACGGAGGGAGCTACAGTGGCAGAGAGGAAGCAGCAGGTCCTGAAAGAACAGCTGGTGCGTCACTCATGTTAGAATGACCTTTCCTCCTGTAGATACAGGACACCTTCTTTCCCCTCCATATTTCCTGTGACTTCGATTCAGTTCTGATTTATTGTTAGTCAGAGCTGCTCATCATGAGGACACAAGTCAGACTTGGAAGGTCAGCACACTGTGTGAGCTCTGTGGTTTAAGCGAGTCCAGCCTCAGGATACCCTGGGCAGGGAGCCAGATCAGCCACGGCAGGGCAGTCCTGGGAGCACCGTGTCCTGAGTCACTCAGGAGAGACAATTACTGTGTTCTGGTCTCTTGGCCAACACTGAGGGTTTTGTGCAGGAGCTCAGAGAAGGCCAAGGGCTGGAGGCATGTGACCTCACCCTGGGTGAGTTATGCTTTGCTGAAAATATCCACACATGAATGCCATGATAATATTTTTCCTCATTTCTTGTGTAAGTAAATTCAAATTTCTCCCAGGAGAGTTGATCCCCTGTGAAGGAAAGAGGAAATGATTTGGCACCCAGGAATACGGGGTGGGGGGCTGGAGTGTTGGTGTTTCACCAGGACCTGTCCGCCTCCAGGCACTCTGTGCGTTCTCTCAGTCAGAGCAGGGTAGAAGGTCTTCTCTTCTCACAGGGAGAGGGGTATGGGGAGGAGCTGTAAGTTACCCTGGGGGTGGGATCTCTTAGAGCTTAGAGCTGCCTTTTCCTGCAGATATGACCTGGCCCTAGAATAAAGCAGTAATGATTAAGCGGAGGGAGAGAGGACGCATGAGACCCCTGGTGCTTAGGTATTCAAGATGCCTCTTGTGTGCCTCCAGCTGAGTCTCAAAATGACAAAACATGCAGCCCCACTGCACCCACACTGAAGATCCCCACCCTCCACCAGAGCAGAGAGAATTCTTACCCCTTATAAGCACATGGTGAGGCACCATAGTGAAGGATTCTGCATTCCTACCAGACCCACCCACTTCTTGGTTTGTCTTTCTCTGCCTGACTTATTTCACTAATACCCTCTAGGTCCATCTATGTTGTCACAAATGGCAAGTTTTTGTTTTATTCTATGCTCAAATAGTATTCCATTGTATATACATACCACTTCTATATCATCCATTTACCTACTGATGCACACTTAGGGTGCTTCCATATCTTGGCTACTGTAAATAAGGCTGCAGTGAATGTACAGGGGCATGCGTCTTTTGGGAAGTGTGTTTATCTTTTTGTATCAGTGTTTTGGATTTCTTCAGATAAATACCTAGAAGTACAATTAGCGGGTAACTTGGTAGCTCTACATCTCACTTTTTGAGGAAGCTCCACACTGTTTTTCATAATGGCTGCATCAATTTACAATTCTGCCAACAGTGCACAAGCGTTCCCCTTTCTCCACATCCTCACCATCACTTGTTCTTTGTTCATTTATTGATGACGACCATTCTCACAGGTGTGAGATGGTATCTCATTGTGGTTTTTTACTGTGCGTTTCTCTGATGTGGAGCATCTTTTCATATGTCTATTGACCATCTGCATGTTCTCTTTGGAGAAGTGTCTGTTTAGATCCTGTGCCCATTTTTTAATTGGATTGTGGCTGTTGGGGTTTTTATTTTGGTATAAAGTTGTATGAATTTCTTATATGTTTTGGATATTAATCCCTTATCAGATGTTTCATTGGAAAGTATATGATCCCATTCAGTAGGTTGTCTTTTTGTTTTGTTGCTAGTTTCCTTTGCTATGAAAAATCTTTTTAGTTTCATGTAATCCCATTTGTTTATTTTGTTTGTTTCTTTTGCCTGAGGAGACGTATTTTTAAAATATTACTAAAAGTGACTTCGAAGTTTTGGGTCTTCCATCTAAGCCTTTAATCTGTTTTGAGTTTATTCTTGTATACGGTATCAGAGAGTCATCAAGTTTCACCCTTTCATATGTATCTGTCCAGTTTTCCCAACACCATTTATTGAAGAGACTGTTTTCATCCCATGGTATTTTCTTGCCTCCTTTGTCATAAATTAATCAGCCGTATAGGCATGAGTTTATTTCTGGACTCTCTATTCTGTTCCATTGACTCATGTTTTGTTTTTATGCCAACGCCATGCTCTTTTCATGATTGCAGCCTTGTAGTACATAGTTTGGTATCAGGTAGTGTGAGTCCTCCAACTTTATTCTTCTGTCTTAAGATTGCTTTGGCTATTTGGGGTCTTTTGTGGTTCCATATAAATGTTATGATTATTTGTTCTGGTTCTGTGAAAAATGCCTTTGGTATTTTGACAGGGATTGCACTGAATCTTTCCATTGCTTTGGGTAGTATGGGCATGTTAAGGGGGTCATTCTGCCTATTTGTAAGCACAATGTAAGCTTACAGTTTTTCAAGTAAAGGTTTTTTTCCTCTTTGGTTAAATTTATTCCTAAGTATTTTATTCTTTTTGGTGCAATTGTAAATGTTTTTTTCTTAATTTTTATTTCGGATAGTTTATTATTGATGTATAAAAATGCAATCAATTTCTGAATATTAATTTTGCATCCCACTACATTACTGAATTCATTCATTGGTTCTAATGGTTTTTTGGTACATTCCTTAGCATTCTCTCTATATAGTATCATGTCATTTGCTAACCCATTATATTTAAATTAAAATTCCTTTGCCAGCTTCTGTCATAACTTCCTAAATGTCTATGACTATCTAGTCATTTACCCACCAACTGTAAAATAATGTAACACGATAAAATGCTGACCATTACCGATTTATCCTCATTTTGTGTTGAATTTTCTCATCTAGAACGCACTGACTTAAAGCAAACAATCTCAGCACGTGGCTACTGGAGGGTAGGAGCCTTGCTGAGAATGTGACTCACAAATGAAGTACGTTCCTGTGAGGGAACCAGCTCCTATTGCTGACGGCAGAGGGTGGCTATGTCTTCGCCTTCATGGTGGCTGCGTGTATGTGCTGACAAATAATGTTCTTGGTAACCTCCAGATTTTCTTTTTTCAAAAAAACATGTTTCAAACTTCTCCCTTTTGCATACTTTGAACTCAGGTTTCAGTTTCGCAGGCTGAGGGGAACTGAGGGATCTCTCACATTAATTGATACTATCGTTGCTCATCAAGGAGGTGAGGGATCAGGCCATTCACACTCACCAAGTTAAGTGACTGGGGAGTAGTCAGCTCATGCCCTGACCGCACAGCATTTCAGTGTGCGTGTAGCTGGTACTTATTTTCACAGATGGGTGTGTGCTTAGGCTTCAGGAATGCCTAACATTAAGGGTGAAAAAATGTGAGTGGATTTTCCCCTCAAGTTAGGCAATTAACCTTTATAAAAGTTATTTCGTGATCTTGTCCCTATAATTTTCACCTTAGAGGAAACAGATTAATGCTGCTATATCTATTAATTCTTTCATGATGCAACACCACCATCATTAATGCCAGCACCAGATATCCAGGCTGCTTTGAAGAGTGATGAATGGTGATGTCCTGGGGCTATGTTGCTGATTAGACTCTCTTCTTTGAAGACCTTTACAAATAAAATAACCATTAAGAGAATGATTAAATAGGGCCTGTAGGGACCCTCAGAGCCTGTTGTGGGTTGAGGCATACAAGCAAGTACATTAGGTTGTAAGTGACAGAAAACTATCTCAAAGTCACTTAAGCAGAAGAGCACTAACGGGCTCTCATAATTGCTTCAAACAGAACTGCCCCCTGGCTTCTGACCTGGCTTGACCCCCGAACTCCAGACCTCTAGGGTTTTTGGCTTGTTTCTCCACCTCACAGCTCTCTGTAACTTTTACTATTATTGATTTGAGAGAGGGAGAAAGGGAGAGAGAAAAAACCATCAGTTTGCTGTCCCACTTATTTATGCATGCATCGGTTGATTCTTGTATATACCCTGACTAGGGATCGAACCTACAACGTTCATGTATCAGTAGGATGCTCCAACCAACTGAACCACCAGCCAGGGCCTCTACTTAACTCATCTGGCATCATTCCTCAGACAGCCTCCCACCTCCCAGCTGAGCAAGCCCACTGAAAAGAGGCAGCCTTTTCTCTTCCCAAGCACAAAAATGTCCAAGAACTCTCACAGGTCACGTGCCCTTCACCAACCAATCATTATGTTCAGGGCTTGCTCTTCTGTCCAGGGCAGGGTAGGGCAGAGTGATTCATGGACCAAAAGGGCCTAATGGGGGAAGGAGGAAAAGTTCTCACCCAAGAGTGTTCTCTGCCAGAAGGACTGTGATCAGACAGCAATCATCCTCTGGAGCCTAACACTGGCCTGGGACAGAGCCTCACGCACCATCATGCTACTCCTTTACTGTTCTGAGCAAGCTCTCCACAAAGCAAAGCTGTGAAGAGAAGCTTCCCGGCTTGTCAGTCTGTAGCCTCCATGTGGTGCCCCTCTCCCGCTCACAGTAGGGACAGGCTGCCAGGGCCATGTGGACCATGTCTGAGGGTGTCAATGCTGAGCTGTTACACAAAACTCATGAGCGTTACCCTGTACCAACAGAGAAACACAGCAGGTTGGAGGAATTCAGTGATGTTTTACCTGTGGGGGAGGGAGAAGATAGACGTGAGTGGGTCCCTGGTGGCAGCTGGGATGACCTAAACCCTTCACTGCACTAAAGGGGGTCATGTAACATGGAGCCAGCAGGACAGTCCCCATTTAAAGCGTTCTGCTGACATCAGCCTAGGTGTTGTCAGCATGCTCCCTTAACAATTTATGCTCACCCCTACTGGGGTAACACAGTTAGAACAACTCCCCAGACCTAGTAATGAGATTTTAACAGGTGTCACAGAGTCAAGAGAGCAATCTGAATCCTTAATGCCCAGCAATGCCAACATCAAGCAACATATTGTTAATTGCATGTAGTGTGAATACACAAAAAGAAATAGTCCTGATCACTTTTCTAATTGTATGCCCTGAGTAAATTACTTGAATTCTCTGGGAATCGGGGTATTTCTTAGTAAAAAATGTTAAGCACCCATCATTTTGTAGGGTTATTATAGTGCATATAATATCAAGGGCATAGTAAGGTGCCTAGCACACAGTCAGTGCTGAATAAGTATCAGCTCTTATTATTATTATTACAAAGAGCATAGGGTTGCCTCCACCAATTTAGTTTCTTAGAAGCAGATGAATTCTTTGCTTGTCCAAAAATATTACATACACCATTCTAGCCATTACAGATTCATCCGTTTGGATTGCCAAACCTCTATGGTAATGCAGAAAACTCTTAAGAAACATGAGATACCACATTCAAGCCTTTTATAAAGTAGTTTTCAAAGTAGATTATTCCCTCCTAATGGGTTTTAATGAAGAGAAAGTTGCGATTAACCACAAGACTCTTCAGACAAATACAGATCTGGCTGAACACCGTGGGGGTGGGGTGGGCTGTGTTATAATGGGTGGGCTGAGAAGAGAAGGTCTCAGTGGAAAATATTCTCTCATCACAATGATCCCCTTCTCTGCATTTGCACGGGGAGCTGGTCCCTCAGGCAAACATGTCACACAGACTCCTGGAGCTTCACAGTCTTTGGAGCAAATGTGCACAAATCAAAATCATGGGTTTTTCTGCCATCTACTGGCTCTTTCTGAGAAGGACAGCAGTCTTGATGTGAGCAAAGGTGGTGGGGTCTTCGATGTCTCTCTTCTTTCTGCCCACTAACCTCCCTGGAACTGAGGGGTGTGGAGTCGGGTCTGTGGAATAAGGGACAGGGACTTCGGGGTTAATGCGGTGGGGTATGGAGACACTGATGACCCCATGTGGAGTCAGAGAGGCACGTCTACGGGTTCAGTAGCCGAGGCGGGGGGGGGGGGGGGGGGGGGGGGGGGGGCGAGGGCTGAGGGATTGAAAGGCTGTGGAATCAGAACTACGTTTCTCCAGAGTGGGTAATGGGGTGTCTAGAAGTAGTTTCTAGAAATGGAGACAGAAACCCCTGAGATGTGGAATCTGTTTCGTCTGGGGTGTGTGTCTGGAGGCTCAAGGGTGTGGGGCCTCAGGTGAGTGGGTGGGGCTTCCTGGAGTAGTGATGGGAGTCTGTGAGTTCACCAGTGTCTCAGCTCGGAGTATAGTGATGGGGTCTCTGGGTCAGTAACCCGAGGCTGTAGGTCAGTATGTGGGTGATGGATAGCCTCTACTGTCAGAATGGGGTCCGTGGGATCGCTGGTCCTGGGTTTGGGGCAGAAAGCGGGGGTCTGTATGTTAAGGAATGGGGCATACACTTTCAGTAGTGGGTGTCTGTGGACTCTCGTATATATCCGCATCTAGATGCATCCAGCTATTCGATGCAGGCGCCTGCGAGAAGCGGGCGCACATGGAGCGAATGCGATTCCTGTCCAACGCCGGCAGTTCCCGGAGACTGACACGGACCCAAGGTGTCAGCACCATCACCCCCGAATGCCTCAGCCCTGAAGGAAGGGTTGGTCGTGCTCCACACCGTAAACTAAAGCAGATAACGTGATTATAATGATAGAAAACTCAAAAGAATAATGGAATAGTCACTACAACCATAGTATTTATTAAAATAGCAAATTATAGAATCAACACACAAAAATCAATATGCTTGCTACCTACCTGTCTGGCCCAGTAGAAGATACCCTGGAGGAAGACGCCCCATTCACAGTCATGGGAAGTAAGGGAACAAATGACCGGGCACAATTGCAAAGAAAAAAGGAGCTGCACACAAACACACATCGCCTAACGTTTCTGATTAGGTAAAATGTGAATAATATGAATTTAGTCATAAGAAACATCAGACACACCAAAACGGAGGAAGTTTGTGTACAATAAGCTGACTGAACTGTTAAAAAGTGTGGAGGTGATGAAATAAAAAAAAAATGAAGAGTTGTTTCATAGTAAAGAACCCTGAATACAAGGGGTGATTATTAAGTGGATCCTAGATTTTTTTTAAAAAAAAATCCATCTATAAAGTAATTACTAAAATTATAAAAAATCAAAAATTGATCATGTATTAGGTAAGCTTGTTGAATCAAGGTGCCGTTTACTGGCTGCACCTGAACACATCCTAGTTCCTGGGAGCTGCGTGCATTCAAGGGTGAGGTAGCTCCACGTCTGCAGCTCCCCTTCAGAGTGGCTTAGCAGCAAGATGTGCATGTAATTTTTCAAAAAGATTAAACACATCAACAAATAAGAAGTCCAAAACATATGTGTACACACTATAAATATTCTCAAATGATGTATAAATAAACCTGAAGGAATGAAAAAGTACATAGTCTCTGGGGTTCTCTAGAATTAGATTCCACAATGAAGATTCAGATTCTTATCTATGAAGGATATTCTCCTGCCATAGTTACCATTTTGTTTGGTGACAAGAGCATCTGAAAGTTACTCTTCGCAACCTCTCGGTATGTGACAGAGCAGGTATCGGTGAGCCCAGGGGGACATCCTACAAGTCCTCACGGGGGGAAAGGACTTTGGAAAGTGACGGCAGTTGGGGGGGGGGGGGTTCTACCATCTAAACAGTCTCCCAGAGACTTGAGATAGGGGGAGTCTTAAATCCATGACTTCCCTCTGCCCCTGGTCCCTTCCTTCCTCCTCCTAGTCTTAGTAGCTGGTGAAGCTGGACGGAAAAACAATGCCAAGAATAAACGAGGTTTCAAAATAAATGTCACTGAGGTAAGCCCAACACCTCTTCCTTCTCCATTTCCACCGTCCTCCCTGGGGGAATTCGATGGTCATGGGTGCCTCACCACATACAGCGAAAACCTGAGACTATCACCCCTTTTCCTCTCCATCACAGATGCTCACGGTTCCCAGGGGATGCCAGAGATCCGAGATGCCTGCCCACCCTTCCCTTGGGAGGACTGCGGCCACAGCCTGAGAACTGCTGACCGAACACAATTATTTATCACAGGTGAGCTTTTGCTCTCAACCTGGTTTCATGCAGTGTGTGTGGAAACAAAGAAACTGTGACAATAAAAGGGAAGGAAACCAGTCTGTATCCCCCAGATGTCCCCTGAGGATCTCATCACCGGCAAGGGACCCAAGCTGACCATGTAGCCCAGTGCCCCGCCCCCTGAAGATGAACCCTGCCACATACCTGCCCACTTACCACCTGCATTCCAACCACTGCTGCAGCCCATCTGACGGCCCCTCCGGACGCACCTCCACCATCTCACCCAGTGACCCACAACCCATCCAAGTCTAAATCCAATGGCCCTTTTCCCATCAAGTCCACTAACAACAGCGCTCAGAGCAGGAACTTCCCCAGCCCATTGACGTTCAGTCCAGAGTCCACCAGCCAGTCGGTCCACTGGCAACTCTGAGCCCAGGGCTCCTTTAGCCTGTGCTCTTCCTGTAGGGATTCGTGTGGAGTCCCTTGGTATGAAAAATGGGAACAAGCTGGGGTAGTTTTGTGAAAGGTCATTGAGTTGTACACTTCAGTTTCGTTCACTTTCAGCAAGTAGTATATGCATCAGTATAACTCACAAAAAATATGTCTCGGGATGACAAACTCCACCCTGATGAAAAATCCCCTTGATCCTCTGAATTCTCCATTCACTTTTTATGGCTTATTCGTCCGGCAACCTCATGAGTGACCCTAATCCTTCTCATTCCCAGACTCCTGTCATCTCCTCACTCCACCAAAACAAAACACAGCCCACACTAAGAAAAAGATGCAAAGAGACCTGGGTTCAGACCCCATCTGACGTTCCGTGAGCTTTCTCCTGGTGATTTCCCGAGCCGAGAACCACTGGGTGAGAGAAGGGAGGACAGGCTCACTGCCATAGCACAATGCTTTTAAACTTTTATAACAACACAGGGGACATCAGGACTTCAAGATACAGAAGGCACAGAACGTGAAGGCAATTATTAACTGCCAAAAATAAAGCACCATAAACACTATGAAAACACCCTAAGATGCAGACCCACGTTGGAATGATAGAGGGTTTCAGCAAAAGGAGGTCTGAATAATTCATATTTTTGGGAATTGATCGAATTTCTTTTTTTAACATAACTAATCAACTTCAAAATTTTCGAGTCTTTCAAAGGCAGTATATTCTCTCTAGTTTTTATCCTATTCAATTTTTGATTTTAGAATAAATTTAGATTTGTAGAAAAGGTTCTAAGATGGTATACAGAATATACCATAATATATCCTGGTTATATAATATAACCAGGATACATTCGTCAAAACTGAACAGTTAACATAGATACAATACCATTAACTAAATGACAGGCTTTTTTCAGATTTCACCAGTCTCTCCATTAATTTCTCTTTTCTGTGCCAGAATCTAACCCAGAATATCACAATTTTTAGTCTCCCTGTCTCCGTCGTCTCCTCTGATCTGCAGCAGTTTCTTAGTCCTTCTTTGTTTTCCGTAACTAGGAAAACTTAAAGAGCATTGATCACATATTTTGTACAATATCCCCCAATTTTTATTTTTCTCCCATACTCTCGTTATTAGACTGGAGTTATGGTTTTTATAGGAAATAAAAGTGCCACAAAAAAAGAAGCGCCCCTCTCATCAAATCATATGGAGGGTGCATTGTATGCACAGGATAACTCTGGTGATGTCAGCCTTGACCGCTTGGTCCAGTGTTTCTACCAGGTGTCTACACCGTAAAGCACTTTTTATTCTCCCTTTTCATACCTGATCACTTGGAAGTGAGTCACTCATTCTTGCTCACACTCCAGGGGAAGAAAGAAAGTAATTGGAATTAATTCAAATTGTCCCATAAATAAGATCTGCCCTTTTCCCCATGTCTACTTATTTGTTCAATCATTCATCTATATTATGATGGACTCATGGATATTTATTTTGTTTCTTGGGTTATAATGCAGTACTAATATTCTTTATAAGTTTGCCAAGTCCATACTTGGCCTCTGTCTCCATTTGCCAAGTCCCTATTTTTTTTAAAATCAGAGAATGGTATTTTAAAACCAATATCTGGAGGAATCATGTTAGCAGAATGGCAGAGTAGGCAGCTGCTCCAGGCTCTCGTCTCCCTGCAGACACATCAAAAACAGGCAGAAAATGCCAGGACCAATTCTATCAGAACTCTGCAAAAACAATCAGCAACTTACGGCAACCAAGCAAATGCTGAATCAAGAAAAAATGTGACTTCAGAATTGTAGAAAAGTTCTGCGGTGATTGTATTTGCTTTTGTCCCACCCATTCCCAGGCTAGGCAGTGCTTTTAAAGCAGTGGCCACACACACTCCCACAGAGTCGCCCTGGTCCCTGGCAGGGAGAAAGAGAGAAGACATTATTCGGAAAGTATTGTGTGTATCCGTTCAAACCTCCCGTGGGGAGACGGGGCTGGTACCTGAAAGATGGATGCAAGTTGTTCACTGTCTGCTTCAATTAACTGGGGAGTCAGCAAAGGAGAGCAGGCCAGAAAAGTGACGGGCATTGTTCAAAAACACCAGGAGGCACACTGACAACCCTCAGATGCCTGGGGCAAAAAATTACCAGGTCTTACGTAGTTTATCCACTCTAACAGGCCCACCTCAGTGGCTCTGTTTTTCCTGCCTCTACTGCCCGCCACAGCAGTTCTGGCATTTCTCCATCAAGTGCTTCAGTCACCCCACATCTCTAGGAGCCATCCCAGAAACAGGGTCATACTGGCTGGTGCAGATCCTGCCACAGTGTTGAATCCTGTATCCTTGCCCCACCCCCACATCCCTCATTCAAATTTAATCTTCAATGCCACTTGGCCGGCAAGCTCCGATTCTGATCCTGTGGCCACTCCCTGGCTCTTATTAGTACATGACATTGCGCACTGCCATGGTATTGAGATATTGTCCCTCTCTCACTAGCCGACTCAACATGTCTCTGACTGGGGTATATTACGACTTTTTCCCTAGTTATGGACTTGGTGGGAAGCCCTTGGAAGGCTCTGCATTCAGAAGCAATTCAGCTGGATGTGACGAAGGGCATGGCACCTGGGAGAACTGGCTGGTTGTAGGGCTCAAGCAGGGAAAATAAAACATGATCCTGGGCATCATCTAGTGCCATAAATCAAGGATGTGCATTTCCTCCCAGCTTTATTGAGGTGTAATTGATAAAAGTGGCATATTATTAATTTGTATGGCATGACTGTTTGATACATGTATAGATCTTGAAATAATTGCCTTGTTCAAGCTAAATTAACACATCTATTATCTCACATAGTTACCTTTTTTTAGCATACTGAGAACACAATATCTACTCTCTTAGCAAATTTCAGGTGCACAATACATTATTGTTAACTATAGTCACTATTGCATTAGACCCTTGGAATTCATTTATCTTATAACTGAAAGTTTGTACCCTTTAACCAAAACCTCTCCCTACTTTCCTCACCCCAGGTAACCATTGTCTAGAAGAATTTACAGTACAATTTTTAAATATTTTTAAATATGTAAATATTTTAAAAATATCAAAATGACTTAAGAGCAGATCTGAGAGAGCTCATAAAGGCTAAAGCAGAAATAATTTACATACAATACATGATACTATAGAATTATACCCCAAAAGAATAAAATAAACATCCATAAGCATATGGATGTAAATAGATTGAATAAAGGAATAAATAAGGAGACGAGGCAAATCTTCCCTACAGAAGCATTCCAAACAACTTGTGTAGATGCCCCTCCAGGATTTCTCTTCCCTCTTCTTTGAGTGCAGGCTGGACTCAGCGACTCACTTCCAAAGAATAAAGTGTGGAATGGTTTACAGTGGAAAAGCCCAGCGGACACCTCTTTAGCTAAGTGACCAAGGTGAATACAATACCACCAGTGATCACTCATATGATAACATGTACCACCTGATATGCTGTAGTGAGCAGTGGAATACACCCCTGTGGTCTTCTTAAAATCCCATAATCCAAATCTCATCATGACACAAACCATAAATGAAAAAAATTCTACAAAATACCTGACCAGTACTCTTCAAAACTCTCAAGTTTATTAAAAAAAAAAAAGAAAAGAAAACTAGGAAAGACTGAGAACTGTCCCATGTTACAGAAAAACTACTGGCACGTGAAGACTCAAATGCAGTTTGTCACCAGAATTAGATCAGGGAAGTGAAAGTGGATATGGGTGACAAGACAGATCAAACACAAACAAGTTTAGAGTGCAGCTCGCAGCACTGTACCACTACTAACGTCACAGTGTTGCCCAGTGTGCTGCGGTTATGTAAAATGTTAAGTTTGGGAAAATTGGATGAAAGGTATACAAGAACTCTCCATACGAGATTTCCTACTTTTCTGAAAATTCAAAATTATTCCAAAATTAAAAGTTTATTTAATATGCTAAAGTGTAAAAACCACACTGTACAAAGGCCCTAAAAAGAATAAACAAAATACAGCAGAGGACAGGGGCAGAGGGAGTTGTGACTCTTACAAATGAAACTAAAAAGAATGACTCTTATTTATTGGGAATCCATCACCAGCCTTATTTTCCTCGTAGATATGCCCTAGAGATGAAAATAAAATGCAGTACACTGTCCTCCAAGGAGCGAGAGCCCCGCAGGCCTCTGTGGGGAGGCTCAGCCGAGTCAGCCAAAGGGAAACAGTGGCCGAGACTAGCTGCATCTTGTCCCCAGGAACCAGGGGTAGATATCTTTCTGGTTAAGCTATTTTTGAGTTTGTTGAAGTTCCCAAGTGCACATATTAAATCTTTTCTTCAAATGCGAGGAGCTTTCAGCCACCAAATTTTTCTGCCTCTTTCTCTTCTCTTTCTGGAACTAATATTGCTCTTTTTAAAAACTGAGGGATAATTGACATGTAATATTATATTAGTTTCAGGTGAACAACATGATGTTTCAATATTTGTATACGCTGCAAAATGGTCAGCACAAAAAGTCTAGTTACCATCCATCACCATACAAAGTCACAGCATCGTTTCTTGTGATTACAACATTCCAGATTTACTTTCTTAGCAAGTTTTAAATATGCAGTAGAATACAATATCACGGACTACACTCACCATGCTGCACATTACACCTCGTGACTTATTTATTTTATAACTGGAAGTTTGTAACCCTTGACCCTCCTCACCCATTTTGCCTGCACCCAATCTCCTTCCCACAGCGCATGTTCAGTGCAATATATTTCATGGCTTCCCAAGGAGCTCGTTTGTATGCATTCATTTTTCTACATCCCCTTAGCTTTCTGTTCACCAGCTGGACTACCTCCACTGATCTGTCTTCAGTTATTTCTTCCTTCTGCTGGCCCAGACATGCAGTTGAACTTCTCTAGTGAATTACCTGTATCATTATTATACTTTCAAAACTCCAGATATTTCTATTTGTCCATATTTACAATATCGATCTACTTACTCATATTGCCTATTTTATGAGCATGCAATTGTATTTTTAATTTTTTAAAAGATTTTATTTCTTTGATTTTAGAGAGAGGGCTAGGGAGGAAGAAAGAGAAGAAGAGAAACATCAATATGCAAGAGATCCATCAGTTGGTTGCCCCTTGCATGCCCCCAGCTGGGGACCTGGGCCACAATCCAGGCATGTGCCCTGACCGGAAATTGAACCAGTGACCTTTCAGTTCACAGGCTGGCGTTCAATCCACTGAACCACACCAGTCAAGACTGTATTTTTAATTCCTTAGATATAGTTTCTATTAGTTTTAAAAATATCTCTATAGTACCTATTTTGAAGTCCTTTTCAGATAAGTCCAAAATCTTTAGCCCCCTCAGAGAGCATCTCCACTGACAAATTTTGTTTATAAGGCACACTTCCCTATTTCTTTGCATGTATTATTGAAAAATGGGTGTTGCAGGTTATACATTACATCAACTTTGGATTCTGTTCCCGCCTTGTGGCTGGTTGTGGTGGCTAAATATGTTCGTTAGTTTGTTTAGTGACTTTCCTGGACTAATTCTGAAGTGTGTTTCCCCCTCTGTGTGTGTGACTGCAGTCATCTTGTTGCCTAGAACTTGGCATTCCACCCCTACATCCTTGTTACCTCCCTGCAATTAGAACATGGCATTTACCTCTATTCTATTTAGAGAATATGGGGAGATTTATGGAAGTGATGAAGGAAAAGAAAGGAATTCTGTAAATGTGCATATAATGTCCTGGCAAACCTATAAGAGGTGCCTCTGTGAAAATGACCAGAAGCAACACAAGCAAAAGGTTTGAGAAGTGAACGACAGTGCAGAACACTGAACAGGTTTCAGAAGTGGCCTGTGGATAGCACTCAAGTGAGGGAGACCAGAACTGCGCTGCAAAGGCTTGGAAAGCTAAATTCATAGCTGAGCTGCAGCCCCACCAAACACCAGGCCAGAGTGTTTGTTACTATACAAACCAACACAGGTTGGCCACTAACTAAAATGGAAGCTTTAAAGAGGAAGCATGTCATATAATACCCAAAATGTGTGAGACACAGTATAAACCAGCATAATTGCATTCTGTTAGATTCACAGTTTTGCCTTGTTGCCGTTCCCAGCTAGAAGTCTTCTCAGTAACTCCTGCAGCACATTTTAATTTCTTAGGGTTCAGAAAGGTTCATGGGAACAAGTCATAGCCGGGGGTCACTTCAGTGTGTGCAGATATCCACAAAAAAGAACACACCGTGGTTTACAACTAGTCCACTGCAGAGACGCAGGGCGCCCTGAGGCAGGTGCAGAATTGCTCGTGGTTGGCCAGTCCTGAGAGCTCAGTGCCCTGGGTGACTCATCAAGAATAATGTGCACAGAGAGGGGCCTTTTGTCCTGGAAAGATGGGTGGGGTCCACTTTTTAGGAACACACGCCAAGTGTTAGGGGTAGGAATCTGGAGAGTGATCAGTTTACTCTAGGTGAGGAATTTCTTCTGAGATGTCCACTTTGGAATGTGAACACAATCACCCTCCTTAGAAGTCATTTAAAGGAGCTCAGCTCTTCAGTTGCCTTGATCCTCTGGGATGAAAATTAGGCTTGTGACATGGGATTAAGGAGTCCAGTGGTGTTTTCATCAGCTCAAGCTACTACAATAAAGTAGCATAAAATGGGTGGCTTAAATGACAGGCGTTTATTTCTCACAGCTCTGCAAGCTGGAAAGTCCGAAGTCAAGTTGGCAGCAGATTTGTTATCTGGTGAGGACCCACTTGCTGGTTTCAAGACCACCACCTCCTTGCTGTATCCTCCTATGGAGGAGAGAGAGAGAGAAGGCAAGCTCTCTGGTCTCTTTTTATAAGGCCAATAACCCATCATGTGCACCCACCCTTATGACCCTCTAAACCTATTTACCTCCCAAAGTCACCATCATCACCTGGGGGTTAGGGTTTCAATACATGAATTTTGGGGAGACATCTTTTAATCCATACCAGGTAGGCAGAATAACGTCCTCTCCACCCCCCTGAAATATCCATGTCCTAGTCCCAAGAACCTGTGAGTTTTACCTACCTAGAAAAAGGAACTTTGCCAGTGTGATTGCATTTAAGGACACTGAATTGGGGGAATTATTCTGGATTATCTGGGTGGGCTGAATTTAATCATGTGAGTCTTGAAAAGTAGAGAAACTTTCTTGGTTCTCAGAAAAGTGGATGAGACTACAAAGAATGGTCCAAGAGATGCAACATTGCCAGCTTTGAAGCTAGAGGAAGGAGACCATGACCCAAGGAATGCAGGAAGACAAGAGAAGCTAGAAAAGGCACAAACCCCCACCCCCCCACACAAAGATTCTCCCCTAGAACTTCCAGAAAAGAACACATCAACAACTTTATTTTAGCCTGATGAGACCCATCTTGCACTTCCAACCTACAGAATGGTTAAGAAAATAATGTTGTATTGTTCTAAGCCACTAAATTTGTATAAATTATTACAGTAGCAATAGTAATTAATATAAGTGCTTTGGTGGATGTCCAGAGTCCTAACATCTCATGAGAATTTGTTGGGCTTCCGAAATTCACCATGCTCCTTCAGCCAGAGCTATTTTTACAGGTCTTGTATTTTGGTGGAGATATGGAGGTGGGAAAACTTACTTAGTGACATTGATTTCAGGAAAAAGCATATTCCTGCTAACATAGCCAAGATCCAGACATTTAGTACAGGTGGTGGAGAATGAGGGGGAAAGAGTTACAATTCTGGAACTCCTTGCGGTGAAGGAATTTAAGAGTTTATCCTTACACATATATCCGAATCTTCAGAGCAGAAACCTTCTGAGAACAAAGTGTGCGGCATTCCTTTCTCCCAGGTTCTCCAAACATGAATAGCTGGACCTCTGCCATCTGGGGGATTTGATGGAGGTTGAAGATGAAAGGCAAGCTATTTGTGGAGGCTATGGTGACACTGGGGGTGGGGGGACTTACCACACCCACCAGATTAATTCTGGATTAAATTTGAATTTCCAGTCTGGCTTATGATATTCAGCATTTCTCATGTGCTTATTAGTCATGCATATACTTTAAGAAGTATCTTAATTGCCTTGACTGGTGTGGCTCAGTGGAATGGGTATGGTACTGCAAACCCGAAGGTCTCTGGTTCGACTCCTGGCCAGGGCAACTGGTTGGCAGGGGGCATGTAAGAAGCAACCGAAAGATGTTTCTGTGGCACATCAATGTTTCTCTCCCTCTCTCTCTCCCTCCAACTCTCTCTAAAAATAAATAAATAAAATCTTTTTTTAAAAAGTATCTTTATTAAAATCTTATGCCCATTTCTATTGGGTTGTCATATTGAGTTTAAGAGTTCTTTTAATAGATTCTTTGTGAATTTTAGACATTTAATAGACATTTTGAACTGCATTTCCCCATTGATTCATGATGTTGATCATCTCGAATGCTTACTTACCACATGTACACTTCCTTTGGCAAAATTTCTTTGTCCAAGTATCTGTCTGTTTATTTACCCATCTCTACCCGTCTATATTATTTTCATTATCTTAATATCATTTATATATGTTTTAAATCATCCTTTTTTGTGATTGATACTTTTAGGTAACCTAAAAAATCTTTCCTAATCCAAAATCATGAAAATTTTCCTCCTATGTCTTCTTCTAGAAATGTTATAATTTTGGTTTGTATGTTTAGTGATTGATACATTTTGAATTAATTTATTTACAGTGTTAATTTAGGGTTGAAAAATTTTCTGTATAAATATTCACTGTTCCAGCTCCATATGTGTGGCAAGACTATTATTCCCCACCTTGAGTTATCTTTTCATACTGCTGTACCATAGAGGTAGGTGTGGGGAGACTGAGCTCTCCAGTCCAGTCCATTGATATATAAGTGTAAACTTTCTCAATACCACATGCTCTTTTTACTGTAACCTAACTATGTGATTCAAACTGCTAGTGCAGGTCTTCTATTATTTTTTAAATGATTTTAGCTAAAATATTTGCATTTTCATATGTTTCCTCAAAAATTCATGGTAGGCTTTTCATTACAATTAGATTAAAATATAGACTTTTTTTAGTTTTCCAACCAGTGATCAAAGTACCATCCTGATTTATTTAGATCTTGGTTCTTTCAGCAAAATTTTATATTCATCTGGATATAGGTATTGCATATATGTTGGTAACACTCTTTGGTGTTTTTGATGCTGTTGTATACACTATCAAAAATTTTTAATGTCATTACTATTTAGTTGTAGACATTCTGATGTGTATGCGGAGGTATCTCTTGTGGTTTTAATTTGCATTTCTCCAGTGCCCTCGCCCAGCCAGAAGTGGCGCGCAGCAGCCGATGGACATTTTCCTCAGCCAACAAGACTCAGAAGGCTGGCAAGGCCACGACCATCTACAACCCTGTTAAACTTGAACTTCTAATCTTTATAGCTTGTACCACAAAGCCCTGTATTCGAAATGAGGTCGTTTGGGCTAACCCTCATCAGCCTGCACAGTACCTTCTCAAACTCACTCCCCCACGCCGTGAGGCTGTTCACTTGCTCCGGCTTTCTTCACCTGGCTGAATTCCGAGGGACTCAGGAATACAGAGACCCTCCTTCTGAGATGTCCGCCTCCCGCTTTAGCAACAGAGTTCTATAGGCTAGCCAGGTTGCGCACGGCATTCCAATTGGAAGCGACGACTGTCCGTCAAACATTCTATTTCGGCCCAGATTCCCCCTTCACCCTCCCTCCTCCCTCTGCCTTTCCTGGTGGATAAGGGAGGGTGAAGTTGCCTCACTTCTGGGGAAGCACCTTTATTGGTGGGGCACAGGTATCAATTATCACTTAGGCTGTGAACATCCACCAGTGCTGGGTGGAATTGGCTCGAGCCTTTAATTGGATCCGGAAAAATGTCAGTCAAGGGATGGGCGGGTGTAATCACAATTCAACGCACAGTATTGGTAGATAGCAAACTTGAAGCCGGCTTCTCCTGATTGGGCGTTACGGAGGCAGTGCCGTACTCGTACTCCGGGTTGGTTGAACGTGAGCCGCGCCCCCTCACGCCGACGCCTACAGTACCAGAAGTGGGCCTGGCTCGTCTAGGGGAGCCGAGCGAGTCTCTACGGTGGAAAGGCGTGCACAGGGCCCTCGCTTAGTTCCCAACCGGAGCCGACATAGATTCAGGAGTAGTGCGCTCCTTCTCTACGGTGAGCGAAGGCCAGTGGGTGGAGGGAGAGAGGGGTCGGGTCCCACGGGGAGCGAAGGAAGCTCTGCGCCGGGAAGTTCCTTCGGAGAGTCGTCTCATCCGGAAGTGTGGCGGGACCGCAGTCACACCCGGAAGTGTGGTGATACCGCGGCTACGGGAAGTGATGGGATGGTACCCGGCCCATTGAAATACCGGGTTAAAACAGGTGTTTATGTATCTTTATTTCCTGGGGCTCGGTAGAGCCTTCCTTTTCAGCAAGTGTTGGAGGATGCAAGTATTTGGTCGTATTTTTAAATGTCTCATCCAGTTGAAAACCGAGGGGAAACCGGCACTAGAAGTGTGTACCAGAAGGCTAAGCTCAGTGAAGGCGTTTAAGAAGCTTCTTTTGCTGTGCGTCACCCTCAATTCCCCTCCCGCACAGGGATGTGCAGATGGAGGCCGGAGAAGACACTGCTGCCCCAGCCCCCGGGGACGCAGAGAACTTGGAGGACACGCAGTTTCCCAGTGAGGAAGCAGGAGACGGCGGAGGGGTTCACGAGGACCCAACAGATCTCGGAGATGGGAGCCTGGAGGAAACAGGTACGCCTTTTCCTCACTAGTGTCTTTGAAAGAATTTATAGGGGGTGTCATTGTAGAAGGCGGTCAGTGAGGGATTACTGAAGAGTCTTTTGAACCTAACAGGTTTGCCATGTGGTCAGTAGGGGGTCATTGTTGACTCGCATTATTGGTTAAATCATCAAGGAATGAAAAGGAAATCAGTGGGCATCAGTGAATGTTCACTGGGAACGTGGAGTGAGTTTAGGTTTTTGGGATCAAAGAGGAGCGTTGGGGACCTAGGTTGTATAGGCCAATGACCAAAAGAAAGTTAATAGGGTCAAACGTGGACTATTCAGAAATCAGTTTCTTGGGGGCTAGGGTGTTGCTTAAGTCACTGAGATGGGGAAGAGGATCACTGGGAGCCAGTGGGTACTCAGAGTGTTTATATCGTTGAAGAGACAGTGGGGAGTTGTTGGTGGGAGCGTTTTAAGGAATCAGATGTTGATGGTGATCATTGGTGGGGAGGCAGTGGACATCAGTGAGATTATTTGGAATATTAGAGGACCAGTAGGAGGGTGTTTAAAGATCCTAGTAAAAGTATTCTATAGAAATAAATGGGAATCACGGGGGCATTGCTCATTGACCACTTTGGAATTAGTGGATGTTACTGGGGTCACTGAGAAGGATCAGTGAACATCTCTGAGACTAATTGGTAGTAGTTGGGGAGGGTGGTCTTTGAGAACTTGGGAATTATTGACAAGTAATGGCAGATATTGGGAGGAGGTAATTGGTAATTGGGGCATCTGGGATCAGAGAATGAGAGAATGTGAAGTCATTGGAATTTTATGGGAAAATGGTTGTGACGTAGTTGCCAGTGGACAATAATGATTGTCTTTGGGAGATCAGTGGACAGCGACTGGAACAGATGGAAGCGGGGTCAGGGGAGTTGGTAGCGGGCATTGATCGGTAGTGGGCATTGAAGTCATGGGTTGCATTGGTGATTGTTAATGATGATCATGGGAAGGGCAATGGAGGTCATTATTAAAGTGCCATGTGCCAGTGTATGTTATGCTATTGTAGGGAGGGGAGTGGATACCACTCAGTATAAAGGGGGGTCAGGAGAGTCAGTGGAGGTCACTGAAGTCTTGGGTGTCAGTGGAGATTAACAGTGATCTTTGGGGAGAAGGGAAAATAGAATAAAAGAGGGTCAGGGGAATCTGCAGAGGTCACTGGAAGTCTTGAAAGTTAGTGGAGGTTAATAGTGTTCATGGTGGGTGGGGATGGAATGGAAGAGAAGTGGAATAGATTGTGGGTCAAGGCAGTCATTTCATCGAAGACCCAGGTATTGGTGATGTTAATGTGATTAGAATGTTGATGAACAGCAGTGGGAGTAAAGGAGGGGGAGGGTTAAGGGAGTCAAAAATCTGGGTGTTGGCAGATATTCATGGCAATCATTGGGAGAATTAGTGGTCACCATCAGTGATACAAATGGTGCTCAGGAGAGTCAATGGAGTCATTATGGATCAGTGGACATGAGTGAGAATAGCTAAGGGGTTCAGTAGTGGGGACAGGGAGCAGTCAAAGATCCAAATATTAATAGATATCATCGTGGCCATTATGTCTTTTGAGGGGTGAGTAAATATCAGGAGAATAATGAGGGGTCAGAGGTTATTAATGGGGGAACCACTGAAGGTGAAGGTTATTCAGAGGCGATGGGGTGCTTTGAAGACTTGAGCATAGCAGTTATTGAAAGGGGAATAATTGGTCTGTAGGGACATAGAGGGTTTGATTATGACATTGGGAGATTAGATTATTGGGGCTTTAAGAGGATCATATGGCTACAATATTAGGGACCAAGGAGATACCTGGAGGTCTGTGTCAGCATCAGGGGTCATTAGGAGACTGGTAGGGATTTGATTTGGTGGGTCCTTGGGCACATGGGGTTGGTGGGAGTCCACAGGCAGATGACCCACCAGGGGCTCTCTTTCAGGATCCGGAACCAATGACAAGCCACCCAGCCTTCTGTCATCGCTGCCCCAGTCAGAGTCCCCTTCATGTAATTGTGAGCTCTGGGATCCTTCAGCCTCTGAGAATAGTCCCACAGGTGACCCTGAGAGTGGCTCTGGGGGCCAGGGCGGAGACCCCAGTGATGAGGACTGGCGCAGCAAGCGGAAGCATGTGTTTGTGCTGAGCGAGGCAGGCAAGCCCATCTACTCGAGGTATGGTAGTGTGGAGGCACTGTCGACCACCATGGGCGTGATGACAGCCCTCGTGTCCTTCGTGCAGAGTGCAGGAGACGTCATCCGCGCCATCTATGCTGGTGAGCAAAGGGGCAGGAGGCAGAACGGGGGTAGTGATGGGGATGTGGATATGGCTAGCTGGCTGGTGGTAGGTCTGCCTGACTTCCGGGAGCACACTCCAGCCAGCCAGGTGTGGGTCAGTGTATGTGGATGGCTGTCCAGGGTAGTGGGCATTGTGTCTGTCAGTTTGGCCTGCTGGGTTCTGAGTGATTAACTGACTGGGATGTAAGTGAGCTGGATACTTCCTTGTTTATCTGACAGCGTGATTTTGTGGGCTGTGTGGATGAGTTGGGTGTGTTTCTGGCGTTGTCAGTCCTTGCGTCATCTTCCCCCACTTCATGCTGTATGTCCGACCTGAATCTTTGACAGTCCTATCATGTCTCTAAAATGTTCATACTTCCCCCAGCCTGTCCTTACCCTAGTCCGAGTGTCCACAGTGGCCGCACAAGTTCTGGCCACAGGTGTGTGTGTTCAGGGAAAGGGTGGACGAACCTCACCTGACCCCTCCAGCCAGCACTGACTCATCTCTACCCCTGCCCATGCGTTCCCTCCCCTAGAGGACCACAAGCTGGTGTTCCTACAGCAGGGCCCACTGCTGCTGGTGGCTGTGTCAAGGACTCCTCAGTCAGCAGCCCAGCTTCGGAGGGAGCTGCTAGCCGTGCACGCACAGATTGTGAGCACACTGACCCGTGCAAGCGTGGCCCGCATCTTCGCCCGCAAGCAGAACTACGACCTCCGCCGCCTGCTGGCTGGCTCAGAGAGCACTCTAGACCGGCTTCTGGACAGTGTGGAGCGAGACCCAGGTGCCCTGCTCCTGGGCGCCGTGCGCTGTGTGCCCCTTGCTCGTCCGCTGCGGGAAGCACTGGGTGCACTGCTCCGACGTTGCACAGCACCTGGCCTGGCACTGTCCGTGCTGGCAGTGGGTGGTCAACTGGTGACAGCGGCCCAGGAGCGGAGTGTGCTGGCTGAGTGCCGGCTGGACCCAGCCGACCTGCAGTTGCTGCTCAACTGGGTCAGTGCCCCGGCCTTTGCAGCTGGGGAGGCATGGGCACCTGTGTGCCTGCCCCGCTTCAACCCTGATGGTTTCTTCTACGCCTATGTGGCCCGCCTGGACGCCATGCCTGTCTGCCTGCTGCTGCTTGGCACCGACCCTGAGGCCTTTCATGACATGGCCACCTGCCGGCGCCTGGTGGAAGATGGCATGCACAACCTTGGTGCCATGCGTACTCTTGGGGAGGCTGCCAGCTTCTCTAATGCCCCATCAGCCAATGCCCCTTCCTACAGTGTGCAGGCTGTGGGGGCACCTGGCCTCTGGCACTTCCTCTACAAGCCACTGGACATCCCTGACCATCACCGCCAGCTACCCCAGTTTACCAGGTGGGTCCTGAGCCTGTGGACAGTTGGCAGGGCAGGAAGGTTTATCTAATTGGAAGGTTCAGCATCTCATAGACATGATTCCATAAGAGAGCCAGGCATGTGCTAGAAAGAAGGAATAGAATGGGTCTCTGACTGATGAGAGAAGCTCGACCCCCCTCAAGGAATCCCTTATTCTAATGGAGAATAGGGCCCTCGTACTCAAGGAGTCCCATAGTCTGATAGGGAAGCTGGGCCTCCAGCCATGGAGTTCCTCAAGTCTGATGGGGAAGGCTTAGTTCCCTAATTTAATGAACTCCCTTGACTGAAGGGAGATGGGCCAGCCAAGAAAGCCTTAGACTGACCTTGTCCCCTGCCTCCGTCCATCGCTGCAGCCCCGAGCTAGAGGCCCCATACAGCAGAGAGGAGGAACGGCAGCGCCTGTCGGACCTGTACCACCGCCTGCACGCACGCCTCCATAGCACCTCCCGGCCCCTCCGCCTCATCTACCATGTGGCTGAGAAGGAGACGTTGCTGGCCTGGGTGAGTTGAGTAGGGCACTAAGGGGGTTAATTCTCTGCTTCAATACTTTTCCCCCTCCGTTGTATTCTCCCAGGCATAACACACTCCAGCCATCAACCATGCTATGCCTTTGCCTGGGCTGTGTTTACTTTTGCCTTTAACACTGTCCCTGCCATTACACACCTGTCTTTGAAACCCATTAGGGTCAGTCACAGTGCCTACAAACCTCATTAGCTCCATCATTCTGTTTGCTGTTCCCCCATTAGTAATCGGTACAGTGTCTTTGACTTTCAGGAGGCCCCATTGACCACCATCCCTGTGCCTGCTGATTTCCCATTTTCCCACTAGGCCCGCCCTTGTGTCTGCACCAGTTCAGTTTCGACTCCATGAGTCCCTCCCCAGCACTCCTTGAACACCATGCTAAGCCTTCCGCCTGGGATATTGTTCCTGGGGTCTTTTCAGGGCTCCTGCCCTCACTTCCTATGGGGCTATTAAAAGCCAGATATTCTGGGAGTTAGGTCAAGGTGACCCCACTGGGAATGGCACCTCTCCCCAGGCTCTGCCATTTAGTGTACATTTATTAGATAATTTATTTGGTTCCTATTGTGTATCAGACATTGTTCTAGGCCAAGTATTTTATTTTATTTTTAATTTTTTAAACTTTAATTTTCAAGCAATTTTAGACTTACGAAGAAGTTGCAAAATAGTACAAAGAATTACTATAAATAATCCCATCACCCAGTTTCTCCAGATGTTAACCATAGTATTTATCACATCAGGGAATTAACATCAGTATAATAACATCGAATCCACAGATTTCATTCAGATTTCACCAGTTGTCCCACTAATAATGTTTTTTACCGGCCCAGAATCCAGTCCAGATTCACATGTTGGATTTCTTTATTGTGGCTTCCTACTCTCATTTATTGTGGAACAGTTTCTCAGTCCTTTTTGTCTTTCATGACTGACCAACCAGTTAGTTTTTAGAATGTCTCTCAACTTGTGTTATTTTGGTATTTTATCATGACTAAATTGAGGTCATGCACGTTTGGAAAGAACATCACAGGAGTGGTGCTCTACCCTTCTCCGCATCTCCTTGGGCAGCCCACAACGTCATTTTGTCCCATTGTTGGTGAGGTTCACTTTGATCATTTAGTTAAGGTGGTGTCTGCCAGATTTATCCACTTATAAATTTAGTATTTTTACCCTTTGTACAGTAATTACTGGCATGAGGTGATACTGTTTTTCATTATACTTTCATCCACTAATTTTAAGATCCATTCATGATTCTTGCCTGCAACAGTTAATACCTCGTTTACTAGGTGGTGATTTTTCTAACCCTGTCATTCCTTCTATAGTTATTGTTTGAGATTCTATTGTCTCAGAGAACATTTCCTCTTCCCGTATTTGTTTGTTGAATTTGTAATTTTACACATATATCAGTGTGGTCTCGTGGATTTTTCTTTAATTCAGCGGGCTAAAAGCCTCTTCGATCATTTATTTTCTTTTTGCTCAAATTGTCTCTGATTTAGCGAGCAGGAGCTTTGATTTGGACAGGCTGGCCCCTGTGTCATTTTGATATGTCCCCGTCACTGCTGAAGCACTTCTTACTTTGTGGCACAAGATGTTCCAAGCTCACCTTGTACTTTCTCTGTCAGTCCATTCGTCCAAGCAGCCCTTTGACCCTTTAGCAAAGAATGGTATTTCAGCACCAAGCTGTGTGGGCTGAAAATTGTAAATCAGGTGGTCAGGGCATACCTCACCAGGGAGATGGCATCTGAGTGGTGGGGGGAGGGGGCCGACCGTGTGGGTTTCTGAAGGAAGAGTACAGCTGGCAGAGGGAAGGACCGTGCACATGCTGTGAGGTGAGACTGAGCCCGGTTTATGTTTCAGGAGTAGCAAGCAGAGGCTAGAAACAGAGGGAGTGAGGCGGGGAGTCGTGAGAGGTGGTGTGGAAAAATAATGGGGATCCAGTCATATTAAGTCTCTCACATTGGTGTGAGGATAAATCAAATTAATACTCTTATTACACTCAGGGTATAGATGATGAAAACATGGGTGTGTGGAGTTTAGAACAGGACCTTGTATGCGACAATAGCTGTTATACCCATTCCACAGAGGAGCAAACAGGTTCATACATACAGCCCGATTCACCCAATTGAATCCACTAGATCTAAACTAAGAACCCCTGGCCCACCCATGACTTAATAATACCAACTTAACCGCTTTAGCCCAGTGACCGGGCAGCACCAGGTGGGCGCTGCTGCCAGGTATGTCTTCCAAACAGGAGACAGGCATGGGCCAAGGGTCTGATGGACAGGATGGGACATGGCCAGCTCAAGCCCAACTGACTGTCTTCTCTCAAACCCACAGGTGACCTCCAAATTTGAGCTCTATACCTGCCTCAGCCCCCTGGTGACCAAGGCAGGTGCCATCTTGGTAGTGACCAAACTCCTGCGCTGGGTGAAGAAGGAGGAGGATCGGCTCTTCATCCGTTACCCACCCAAGTACTCCACACCCCCCGCAGCCTCATCTGCCTCCATAGACCAAGCGTCCCACAATGGCTTGTTCAGTGGACCATGAGAGGCAGAACTCCCAGACTGGACAGTGCTGGGCATGGCCACCATTGGCTTTTACCTTCTTTCTCTACCGTGGAAATGGGCCAGGTGGGAGGGATGAAGCGTTCCCGGTGGTGTCTGTGGCTGGTCTCTCCCTGGGCAGTGGGGCAGGAGTGGAGGGCCTGCCCACGAATGAGAGGTGGTTGGCGGCATGGCTGCACACCAGCGAGCAGGCTGCTTCCCCAGCCCCCTCACATACCCCCACCTGTGGAGAAGTCCTGCAGCCTCTTCCTCTCCCTCTGCCTCACTTCTCCACTTGGATGATATTCCAGCCTCTGCCAGGGGCTTTCTCCTTCAGTCCTGGGCACCACCCCCTCTGTCCGGCACCTGGAATTACCTTTGGTGGTGGGCTTTTAGCCCTGAGGGTCCTGGGCTGGCCGAGGTCTTTTGGAGTGGCCCACGGGGGATTCTGAGGTTGTGAACGCAGGGCCAGCCTGTGCTTGGAACTGGCCTAAGGATACTTTAAAGAAAAAAAACTGAAGAAAAAGGCCTGAACCACTCCCCACGAGGCCATTCACATACTTCATCTTTACCCTGTCAAAAATGACCCCCATCAATGTCGGCTGCTGCTAATGTTAATGAGAAAGGTGGCCTCCACAGGCTGCCGTCTGGTAACCCTTGACAAAGCCACTGACCTCACAGGGTGGATGAGATCCAGAGTTTTTACCCAGGAGGTGCATTTAGCTTCTGAGGCTTGTTCTGCACCTTCGTGAAACGGAGAAAACTCGCCTCTCACAGGCAGATAAGTCAGGATTTGGGTTCAATGGAAAGGGACTCGAACTCCTTTGTACCACCGCGTGACACATGCACAGTTCTCCCGGACTTGTGCACAACCTGCACTACTGGAGCAACCTGGAGAGGGAGGGACCTCCCTCGAGTTTGTGTCTGTTCTCCCAACACTCACTCCCCAGCCTTTTAAGACCTCAGTTCTGCCCTTGTTTCCTCTAAACTGGAGTTAAAGGTGCATGCTGCTCACTGGATCAGAGGCTCGCTGAAACCCCGCTGCTCACACCCTGGTCAACTGAGAAGCCTACGCCCTGCACGCATGCGCACTACAGAGCCTTCCTCGTGGGTTATTCTACCAATTGTCCAAGGCGCATGCGCCAGGTTTTTGCGTTGGGAAATGGCGGGGAAGTTGGAGCCCCTGGAGGTCTTGGAGGAGACCCAGGAGGGTGAAGACGATGAGGGTAAGCTGGCCTTTCCTGCCCAGGGCAGTTGGGCGAATTGGCTGTCCGGTTCCAATAATGAAATGTTGATAGCAGTACTAAAAAAAAAGTGTAATTTTAAGCCTTTTGTGAAATAGGGTTCTATATTGTGGAGACAACATGCATAATTTTATCTGAATTAACTCTTGTCAGCTTCATTGGACATATTACTTAGTATTTTAAAGTAAACTACTTAAGGGTGCATCTCCAGTCATCGAATGGAGGTGGAAAGTCTCGCAGAAACCACTCCGCTGCTGCCACACCCCGGAAAAGGAACGGTGATTCCCTAGTGTCACTTGACCCCCTCCAGCACATACCACACTGTGTGGGGGCTCCTAAATCTTAACGGCCACTCCCACAGACAGCCTTTCTCCAGGGCGTTTTGTAACGGTACCTGCTTCCTAGGGAGAGGGGAAAATTGCCTGCAGACAAGTGGGAATTGCAGTTTAGACAAAAGTAGAAAACTTCCCAAGACAGTGATCCGCTACTATGCCCCGATCATTACTTTAACTGTAGGAATTGTTTAAATGTACGGACACAGAAAGAATGATAAATGCTCATTCACCCATCACTGTTTCAGGAGTTGTTAAGTTTTTGCCCTCCTTTCATCTATAACACCCTTTCCTGCATAGCCTTTAAACCACTGTATTGATACACATATTTGGGTTGCCTTTTTCCAGGCCTGTCTGTGCAGACGTCAACAATAGTGGTGACAGTTGTTTATTGTCCTAGGGTGTGAGCTCTGTGGAAGCCATTTATTGCTCTTTCTCCAACACCCAAACAATGGCTGCTTGGCATATAAGTGCTCAATAATTTTCTTTGTTTATTGTGTGAATAATAATACCATGAGCTCTCTTAGGTCAGGGCCACACGTTGAACACCAACTTTCAACAAAGGACAGACACAAATGAGAGATGCAAATAGATCTCATTTATTAAGCACCTGCCACTGCTGCTAAAAAAACTTTTATTTTTAGCATCAAGTTGTCAAATTTGTCAAAATTGAAGTCATTAATTTCATCAGCAACACAAAATTTAAAAGCATATCAAGCTACCATTTCTAGCCATTAAAATTGGCTTGATAAAGGGAGGGATAATATCTAGTATTGATTACTCTGGGGGAAAGGTCATCCCGTCTCACCGGGAGAGCTGACCAGGAAAGGAAAGGCTTTGCGAGCGGCCGCTGGGCAGAACACTTTTAGCATCTAAGATACTATTCCGTATCTTCAGTCACCGTTCTCAGTAATGGGGAGGATACATGGGTATGTGGACCACGAAAAGCCATTAGAGTGTTGGTGGAAGAGAAAAAAAAAAAGGCGATCGTGGAAATGGCTAAATTCAGGGATTTTCATGCATATTGTGGAATACCTGTGTGGTGGGCTTTTTACTTTTTTCAGTAGCAGGAAAAAAATAATTAAATTCCAATTTAATTTAAAATAATTTTAAAAGGACAAGATGAGTATTTATTGACACAATGAACTTCAAGAAGAGATATTTTTATGAGGGGGGAAAAAAGTTTGGATTTTAAAAAATAAAGGCAGCATCAACTATAGCCCTGTGAGAGCTGCGCAGAAAACTCTCTGAAGGTGGGAGGCCTAACTAGTGACTCTTAACAAGGAACTTGAATCTCGGGGCTGTGCAAAACCAGAGGCATTTTGTGATTTTTTTCTTTTAGGAAAATATAATACTATATCATTGTAAAATACGAGAAGGGGGAAATTTGGTATCTGAAGATCCTATGTTAATATTGACTGATATTGACACTAAACTGGGTTTTGATGGTTAGACTGTGGTTACCTGGTAGGTTCCCCTTGTGTAGAGGAAACACACACTGGCACGTTAAGGAATAAAGGGCCAAGACCCCTGCAATCTGTGGTACAGAGACGCTCGCCCACGGGAAACCTGATATGAGGGCAAATAGGAGAACTGTGGTCTATTTCTACAACTTTTACGTACATCTGAAATTATTTCAAAATAAAATGTTTAAAAGGGGCTCATATGCTCCAGGTTGTTTTTTAACATGGATTTTTAAAAAAGAAATTATCAAGATGTTAGTTAGATTATTTAAAAGATTTACTGATCAGCCATGATCTTACCCCATGACTAGGGCTACAAATGCAGGGAGAGGAAGAGCAGAGATGGAGCCTTCACAGAAATGGCTGTACAGTCCAGCTGTAAAAAACACGGGGACAGTCAGGGAAATCACACGCGTTCTGGGTCCTGGATGATGCTAATAATCCATTGATTAGTGATAATTGTTAATATTGGTGTGATTTTAGGATTGGGGTCATCTAAGAAAATGTCTTCAAGTGGTGAGACTTAACGTATTTGGGGAAGTTTGGGTCTTGCTTGAAAATACTTGTTTCTTTCTGTCTGTCTCTGTTTCTGTCTCTCTCCATTGCTCTGTCTCTCTAAAAGCAATAAATTTAAAAAAAAATACTTCCCAAGAAAAATATAGCTGAAGCAAATGTTTATGAATATTAATGACTTTCAGATCCTGGTGATGAGTAAATCATTGATTATGGTAGTCCTACTTTTGTGTGCAATTGGAAAGTTTCCTAATGAAATATTTAAAAAGGAAACAATAACAAATATCTAATTTTTATTAAAGTAGCTTTAACTTTTTGTTTAATTTCCAAATAGTAAGAGTATTGAAAAATGTTGAAAGTCTCAAGAGGACACATGCCAGTCAATATCAGAGAGAGACACCGAGATTCGGGGCCAAGGAGGGAGAGGGAGGTTTCATTTTTAACTTTATGTGTTCATGTAGTGTTTGATTGTTTTTTGAATGTTACTTGGATAAGAAAATAAAAATTAAATACATGAAATACATTTTACTAAGAGATCTGAGTGTCTTCACCAAACTGTTGGCATGGGTACTTCTAGAAAGGGGAGTGGCTTGGGAAAGGGGCTTTTGGTGAGGAGAGACTTTTACTTTTTATTCTAAGTTCTTCTACATTTGTTTAATAAGTAATTTAAAAATTTAAATGCAAGGTTAGATTTATACAGACTTATTTGTAAAAGATTTCAAGTAAGATAAAACATGTAAAGAAAAGGAACATACCACCAAATATGTCCCCCCAAATTAATAAACTCGGGTTAAGAACCCCTGGTTTGCAACATGATTTTTCATGGCTGCAGAGAATTTCATCCTACGATGTGCCATAATCAACTAAGGCATCTTTAGATTGCTTCTACCTTTTAAGATCACAATGAAACAGTGAAATTCTTGCCTATCACCCTTAATTATTTCCTTAAGATAGATCCCTAGAAGTTGAATTTGTGGTCCACGGAAGTAAGTTTTGGATATTTACTACCAGGAAGTTTGAAGTGAGCTACTGGTTTTGTCTATCAGATTGGCAAAAATGGAATAGGTTGAAAATGTACTTGGCTGGTAAGAGTATGGGGAAGGAGGTTTTGTGGGGGACCTGCCAAAAACATGTGTAGGGGAATTCCATAATACCAGTCTAATTTAAAAATACACGTGCATTTGGATACAGCTGGTAGCCTTCTAGGAATTTACCCCATAATACACTGCCATGTGGGCACAAAGGAGAGTGTACCAGGGTAAGTGTACCAGGTTGAACTGTACCCTCTCCAAAATTTCATGAACACCGGAACCTCAAACTGTGACATTATTTGGAAATGGGGTCTTTGTAGCTATCCCTAGTTAAAGTGAGGTTATACTGCTTGAGGGTGGGCCCGGTCCAATGACTGGTGTCCTTACAAGAAGAGGGAAATTTGGACACGGAGAGAGAATGAAAGGTGAAAACACAGACAGACGCAAAAGAAAGCCTCGGTCTGTGGCACTTTGCTTTGGCAGCCCAAGAAAACTAATGAAGACGGTCACTGCAGCATTGTTTGTAACAGCAAAAGAAGGGAGACAACCTAAATACCCACTAGTAGGGACTGCACTTAAGTTATGGCACATTCACTCAGTGGGCCAGTATGCAGCCACTGAAAAGACAAAAGATCACCAGTGTACACTGTCAGGTGGCAAATGTAAGCTGTGGAACATCATCTATGGCAGGATAAACCATTTATATAGAAAGAGTGGAAATAGGCTTGTATATGGATTGAATTATCTCCAAGTCTACACAGAAAGCTTGTAACCCTCGTGACTCCTGAGGAGGGAAACTGAGGAACTTGGGGCCTGGGGGGAAGGGGCTTTTCACTGCGCACTGCGTTTTGGCTGCCGTGTGATTTGTGAGCCGCCGTTCACATTCTCTGCCCAGTTTTCCTTGGAGGGGGTAGGTCACTGGGACTTGACCTTTTATCGGGGATTTCAAGAGTTGAAGACATCAATCTTCTTTTCTGATTTTTGGGTTATCATACTAAAAGTAACACAGGTGCGTGTTAAGAATATATAGACGTATGTATGGTGAAAAGTGTGTCTGAATCAAGATGCAAATTAACTCTGTTGTCCTGAGTCTCTTTTAATCATAGTTTTTCCTCTCCCTTTTTCTTCTTTGCAATTTATTTGTTGAAGAAACAAGATTGTCCTGTGGAGTTTACCAGAGTCTTATAATTCCCATGATCATATCCCCATGATATAATGTAACATGTTTCTCAGCTCCTTATATTTTCTTTGAATTGACATTTAAATACAGAAACCTTGATTTCTTTTTTGACGTTTTTGGGGAGCAGGGGGAGTTGGCTAGAGTCCTTCATAGGTGGTGTTATGTTCTTCCATCAAGAAATTCATTAGCTGGTTGTCTCTTTTTATTGTTCGAGTTCATTAGTAACTATTTTCTAGACTCATAAATTCTTTAAGAATATGTAAATTGTGACCTATAATGATTTTGAAGAAATTCGTATGAAATCTTTCTGCTCTAGTGCATTGATGAGAACTTCATACTGATTTTGAATAGTAGCAGCAAAAGTGCTTCCCCTTCCCTCATTCTTGACCTTCCTTAAGGCATCTGACCTCTCAGGGAGAAGCTGACCATAGGGGCCCTGATTCATCCAGCAACACCATGAACCTCAGGGACAGGGGACAGAGCCCCGCAGGGCCCCTGCTCTCGCTGGAAGCCTGGCCCTCAGCCCGTCTTTGCTTCCAGCCCAGGGGTGTCTGCAGAACCCATGGGACTTACCTCGTCCCTTCCCATGTAAGCCTCGGTCCCTCTCCCTCTCCCTGAGCCCTGCAATTCCTATTCTCATCTCCACAGGGCAGACGAAGTCTTCGAAGACGGAAGACTTGCTGGCAATGGTGAAGAAGCTACAGAAAGGTCATGTGTCTCCTTGTATCTGAGGCTGCCCCGGGGTTTTGAGTCAGGCAGAACCCTCAACTCACAACCTCAGGAAATTATCCCGTGGCACTTTCTCCCTAAACACAATGTATTCTCTGAACCAAACACACAGCTTCAAAATTCAAAAAGTATAAGAAGATGGAAAACCTAGGATCTTACACACATACACACCCCATCCATTTCCCTGACCCACAGACCAGCAACAATTATTTTTAAATTCTTGGGTATTTCTCCAGAGATATACAAAAATGCATTCATGAGTTTGTATTCTTTGTCCGCCCTCTTAGTATAATACAAATGGCAATACAAATATATTGACTCTGAGCCTTGCTTGGCTCATTGAGGAGCACCTGGTAGCCAGCCTACCTCGGGGCTGAGCAGAATGCTGGCTGGGTCTGAGGCTGGACACACGGCTCCCCCAGCCCATTCTCAGGTTACATTCTACCGTCCATTGGTCTATTCCTGATGAAACAGAACCTCCCCCCTCACTTCCTTGGTTGCCTGCAGAGGTGCGCTGGGGCTCCCGCCTAGGCTAAAATTAGAGAAATTGCAGACCCACCACCAGTAAAACAATCTCCCCTGGAGATTTGTCCATCATCATTAGCAACTTAGAAGCACCCACTGCTCTAGAAGTCACAGGGGCTGGAGTTGATGGCCTTGGGAAATCCAAGGCTTGGGCCTAATCAAATCTAAAGGTTTTAGATTTCAAATCCAAGGTTTGGGGCTGGTAGTGAGACCCAGCTGCTATCCGTCAACACATTTACTGAATGTCTGCTGTCTGCTGGGCTCTGGAAGAGGCCCTTGCAGGGTTGGATCCTAATCAAATCCAAGGTTTGGGGCTGGTAGTGAGACCCAGCAAGGGTTGGGAAGCTTTTTGCCCCAACTCTGTGCTGTCCATCTGAAGCCAAGAGGGAAGAGGAAGAAGGCTTCTCTGTATAAAGCGCTGCCGTTGGGGCTGTGAGAAGGTAGAGATGAGTCCCCTGAAGAGACAGTGACCCTCCTGCCACTGGAGAACTTGAAAACTGCCACCCACAAAATTAAAACTTCATTTTCTCCATGTCTCAAATGAGACAACACCAGAGTCCAGGTGGACAGGAGTGACATCTGCCCTGCCAGGCTTTTAATAGGCAGGTGGTCTTTGTTGGCTCCCACCACACTCAGAATGACATCTGGAAGCCTCCACCATGTCCCAGGAGGTCCTGAGTGGTCTGTACCCTCACTCCCTGCCCCCCTTGCCTCTTGCTGCTCTCCACTGGTTTACTAGACTCACCGCCACACCAGCCCCTTCGCATTGCTTTGGGCCCTGGCTTCACTCTCACTGCAGGGAGTATGCACTCGTGCCTCTGCCTGACACAGCTCCTCCCTCTACATGCTCCACCCCTGCAAAACTGCAGGGCTCCCTTCCCTCTCTTCATTTGGGGCCTTTCCATATTTCAAGAGGCACCTTGTACCCTTTCATCTTTAATCCCTTCTCAGCAGTTACCGCTCACCTGCATTGGTATCATACATCTTTGGGCAGTGTCCATCTCTCCCATCCAGCATACCAACCCTGCAAGGGCCTCTTCCAGAGCCCAGCAGACAGCACACATTCAGTAAATGTGTTGACGGATAGCAGCGGAGACACAGTGCCAACACCTACCCCCTCCGTCTGAACTGGACAGTCAGGCATCTGTCCTCTCTGGTTCAATCTTGCCTTCTGCAGAGGGAAGCCTGGAGCCACAGATAGAAGACCTGATTCATCGAATCAATGAGTTGCAACAAGGTAAACTGGGACCTAGGCTGGCCAGCTGGCCATGAAGGCCCTCTACTTTGAATGCCTCCGCTTCCTCACCTGTAAAACCCAGGCCCCTCCAGGATGTTTGAAGATGAGTGTGCAGTGTCACAGTCTAAGAGAGAACAGCATGGCTAAAGGCTGCATTCACATAGTGTCTTCTTTCGCTTTTTGGCCCAGCAAAGAAGAAGTCCAGTGAGGAGTTGGGAGAAGCCCAAGCTCTCTGGGAGACCCTGCACAGGGAATTGGACTCTTGTAAGTGAGACTGAAAGAGGGGCCCAGAGACCCCATGGCCACTGCTGGTGTCCTGTGTACAGATCAGGGTCTTTGCATGGGCTGCTCCCTCCACCTGCAATGCTCTTGTTCGCTGCAGTCCAGAGTGCCTCTTGCTATCTCAAGTCATCTTTCAGCTCGTAGCTCAAACTTTATCCAACAAGTCTACGTTGATGGTCCTGTGTGAAAATAGAAATATCCCCTCTCTGTCATTCTCACTCTCCCGCTCCACTTGTTTCTTCATAGCCTTGTTTTCATCTGACTCGGTGCATGTATTTATTGCTAGTCATCCCTTTCCTCGGTATAAACCTTGTGCATTCTGCAGAGCCTTTACTCCTTTGGCAATTACAGGGAATGTGGGCACCGAGGGGGAGGAGCTGGATCAGGTTGGTCCCCAGTGGGAGATGGGTGCAGGGTGGCAAGAACATACCTCCGCTGTCCTGGGGCTGTTCCAGACCTTCTGTGCGACCATGGGCATGCCCTTTGCATGAAGTTGCAGTGGGGCAGAGGACATAACCCCTTTCTTGGAGGCTCAGAGTGTCACTGTGTTTCCAGTGAATGGAGAGAAAGTGCACCTAGAGGAGGTCTTGAGTAAAAAGCAAGGTATTTTTTTTCTCTGCTGTCTTCATTACACCCCATTACCCCACAAAAGCCCACAATCCCCAGAACAGCCAGAAGAACCCCACTGAAACCTGAGCCACAGTGCCTCCCTTTCTGCTCAGATTTCTTCCTTGGCTGCCACCTGACTCAAAGTAAAAGCTAAAGCCCCTTTAGTGCCTCCAGTGCCCACCACCTCCACCCAAACCTGACTCCCCAGGAGCTCGCATGTGGCCTTGGTTCCTCTCCACAGAAGCACTGAGGACCCTTCAGCTGCACAGCCAGATGAAGTCAAGTGAGGATCAGAGGTAAGAGGTCCTGCCCAGCTCCTCCCAACCTCAGTCCCCAGCTTGAAGGAGGGCAAGAAAGAGCTAGAGGAAATAAATCTTGGACACATTCTCCTCATTTCCCCTTTTAATAATACAGATTAACTAAACAAAACACTTCTCTGCTCATCTCTGATACTAGATAGTGGTGGTAAGATGTTCTCACTCATTTAACCATTCCTTCCTAGCTTCTTTATAAATTTCATCCACTGGTGTCCTTCCAAATCTTCCCCTATTTGTTATTCAGCTCTTCGGCCATTGATTCATTTATCTGTCTGCTCATTCAGGCTTCCCAACCACCCATTCACCGACCCTTCCACCTACCCACTCATCTGCCAGTCCATCCATTTATCCATGAACCCATCAATACGTCTGTCCTACTTGCCAGCCCTTCATCCAGTCAGCCTGCCAGACATCTCTCCAGCCCTCCATGCACTCATCTATCAGTTTAGTCATTCATTTATCTTTTCTCCATCTTTCCAATCATCGTTCATCTAGTAGTTCATTTCTTCACCCAACCATCCACCCGAACACCTGTCCATCCTCCCATCGGTCCTTTCATTTCTCCACCCAGCCATCTCCCACCACCCATCGTTTCTCTCACCAGTCATTATCCCTTTGGCCAGCCATTCATCCGTCCAGTTACCTGTCCATCCAACCACCCACCTCTCCATCATTTGAACCTTTACTTAAACATGTTTTTGTGACCAGAGGGGTCACACCTTGGTTCACTGTGATTTTAATTGTGCAGGAAAACCTGATGGTGGTTTAAGTATGCACAGGCTTAACTACACCACACACACAGTCTGACAAACGGTTTATGTTTATTTGCAAACATAACCCTCACAATGCCAATTAAATGTGTCAAGGGGTGATGCCATCCACCCATCATTACCACTGTTTTACATATGAGTAAACTGAGACCCAGAGAGGTTAAGTAACTTGTCCAGAATCACAGTAGAATAGCCGATCCAGGCTTTACGCCAGGACTTTAGAATCTGTGAAACTAAACTGCTTCCCTTATAAAGTTTTGTTCCAATCAAAGCCACTCCTCTATGGCTTCAATGTCTGCTCACTGCTCAGGGTCACCTACTGCTCAGGCCTAAGCTACTGGTTTGATGGACAGGATGATGGTCTTGGCAGAGGCCCATGAAGTTTCACATTCGATCAATAGAAGAAAAGGCTAATGATGAAGGTTCTGAGCAGACTGCCCCCACCTTGCAGGGCCTCTCCTCCTGCTGGAGGGAGTGGGGGCATCATTCGGAGAATATGATCGAGGTTGTCTTTCTCTTCCCTGGAAGCACATTTTGTAGGCGTTCATGGACCAAACTTCCACCTGTAACTCTCAGATTGAAGAGGGTTGTAAACAGAGGAAGCTGGGGTAGCTGCTGGGGTACTCCAGGTCTAGGCCCTGGTGTGGCTCTGGGTGGGGAGTGAGAGTTTGTTGGAAGAGGAGCTACTGGAGCCAATGCCTGGAGGATGGAGCCCAGAAAGGGGCTCCCAGCAGAGGGAGCAGGAGGTGGAAGTCCAAAGGCCTGGGCAGGAGGAACCCCCGCCTGGACTGGGCTGTGTGTTGGTCCTGGCAGGTGTCCTGTCATTCCTGGGTGTTGACCCCTAGGTTGCATGTGGAAGAACAGCTGGAGGATTTGATGGGCCAGCATAAGGACCTCTGGGAATTCCAGGTGAGCCCTCGTCATTGCCTCCAACCAAAGGCCCTCCTCGCCCGGTTGCAGTGTCTCTGCTGGCTGCTCAGGCCCACCTCCTGCCCAGGCCCAACTTCCTGAAATAGCCCTTGCCTCCGTCAGTCTTTTTGCCCATCCACCCAGTCCTTCAGCTTTCACCTTGAATCGGCCACCTCCCACCACCCGTCACTGCCACATGGTTGCCCAGACTGGTGCAGTGACCACTGCTAATCCTGCTCTCCTCCCGCTTACCTAGAGTATGGTACCTTGCAGTGGCAAAGCTGTGCTCAGGTTAATCCTTCAACTAATGTCCCTGGATGCATTTTGCAGCATTGCAGGCACAAGGAGACAGTGGGGAGCCCTAGGGGCCAAGTGTTTGCCTGTCCCAGGATGGTTGGGAGCAGCAGGAGGCATACCCAGACTCTAAATAATAAGATCATGTAATGGCATTTGCCGAAGGCCTCGGCAAATGACATCTGAGTGCAGACAGGAAGGAAGGGAGGGAGGAAGCAATGCAGGTGTCTGGGTGCAAATGTCTGTGGCAGAAGGAAAGGCCAAGGCAAAGGCCCTAAGGCTGAACCATGCCTGGAGCTTTTGAGGAAGAGCAAACTGGAGGGTGGGCAGGGAGGATGAGGAGAGAGGCAAGACATGAGATTTGAGAGGTAGGTGAGGACGTGGGGAGCGACTGCAAGGAACTATGTCCCCACCAGCAATTAGTCGCAGCAGAAACTGTGCATTTAGTTAATAAATTATAGTGGAATGAATGCATGACTTAATTCAAGTAAGGACTTTTTGAGAGACGTGTCGGAGGTGGGGGCCCAGAGTACAGGGCAGACAGATTTTCAGGCCTCTCTCCCCACAGATGCTGGAGCAGCGACTGGCCTGGGAGATCTGTGCCCTGCAGAGCAGCAAGGATCAGCTGCTCATCGAAGGTGGGACTCCAGCTTGGGGTGGGGGGCAAGGGAGCAGGGTCTGCTCTCCGGAGCTCCAGGTCCCGCCTGAGGCTCCCCGAAACCCCCACAACCCCCGCAGAGAACTCCCTGCGAGCCAAGCTGGAGCTGGTGGGACAGAGGCTGCGTTCGCTGCCGGAGGTCGAGGGTGAGGGCACCCTGGCAGCGAAGGAAGGGTGAGACGGGATTGGAGGCTTTGGCGAGGGGGAAGGGGTGCGGAGGAAGGGAATGGGCCTTTGCTCCCCGCAGCACCCCCCCCCCCCCCCCCCCCCCCCCGCCCCGGGCAGGCTCTGGGGCTGGTAGACGGGGCCACAGCATGTGGGGTCGCCTTGTCTCAGTGGCTTCCTCCTGGATTCCCTCGACTCTGGGTCTCTTCTCCCTCCTCTTCTCTCCTCTGCCCCTTCTCTGCAGGCCGAAGGTGGAGCTGGAGAAATTCGGGGAGCAAGTTCCCACCCATACCCAGAGCAGCTCAGAGGACGGCGATGACAGAGGAGAGGTCGGGAGCCAGGGATGGAGGCGCGGTGGGCAGAGAGGGAGACAGAGGGGATGAGGATGTCCCCAGAGCCCCTCGGACAGAGGGTCCGTGGGGAGCAGGCCCCCTGCCCCACGCCGGGTGGTGACGGTGACAGGGCAAACGTAGCTGAGGACCCGCAGCTTCACTCTCTGCACCTGCCTGCCAGGAGGAGGAAGCACCTGGAGCCGCCAGTGGAGCTGGACCTGACGCCCCGCTAGTCCAGCAGGACCCACCTGGTCCCCAGTGAACTTCAAGGCCCACCGAGAAATAAAGGCAGTGATTTCAGACAGTCCTCCACCCGCTCGGCTTTAGTCTGTGTTGCAGGAGTGGGGCTGGTGGAGAGGGGTGGGGCCGATGCAGGGGGCGGGGCTCCAGGTACTCTGGGTGGGGCCTCCGCTGGACCCCACCCCCCAGGCCCTGGCTGGCTCTCACGCAGGATGGATGCTGTCAGTGTTCCTGTCAGTGAATCACTGTCCAGTGACTGCTGTCAGTGCATAAGTGAGTGTCAAGTCCACCCCATCTCCACCGCGGCACCTGGGACGCCTGAACTGTCTATTTTGCCAACAAGAGCAAGAGAAAACCCAGTTTAGAAGTGGGCAAAGAACCCAAATAGACGTTTCTGATAAAAAGATATACCAAAGGCCAAAAGGTGCATGAAAAGATGCATGTCACTAGTCATTAGGGAAATGCAAGTTAGAAACAATGACACTGCACCTCATGCTCCTTAGAACGGCCACTGTCAAAATACAAGAGAGAACGAACGCTGGCGTGGGGGTGGAGAGAAGGGAACCCTTGTGCGGTGTTGGTGGGGTGTCAGTTGGCACAGGCCTGTGGGAAACAGTGTGGAGGCTCCTCAAAAAATTAGAGATAGAACTACCATATGGTCCCACGTCCGGGAATGCATCCAAAGGAAACAGAAACACTAACTCCAAAGATATCTTCACCCCCGTGTTCGTAGTAGCATTACTTACAATAGCCAGGACAGGAGACAACCTCTGTGTTTATCAGGAGAGGATGGATGAAGAAGCTGTGGTCTATATATGTAAATATATATGGTATGTATATTTGCAATATGTGTGTGTGTGTGCAGTGAACAACTGCAATGAAATTTAATTCAGCCATAAAACAAAACAAAACAAAACAAAAAACCCCCACAAGAATCCTACCATTTTGGGGACAATGTAAATGAACCTTGAAGGCATTATACTAACTACGCTCAACAAATATTGTATGATTTTACTTATATGTGGACTCTAAAAAACAAAACCACCAAAACACCCCCCAAAAAAACCTCATAGAAAAGAGGTCAGACTTTTGCTTACCAGAGTCAGGGGGTGGGGACAGCCAAAAGAGACAAGCTCCCGGTTGTCAGATAAGTGAGTCCTGGGGATGTGATGTACCACAGGGCAACTCTGCTATGACACTGCCAATCCTGTACAACTGACACTGCTGTGTGATATATAGGAAAGTTAAGAGAGTCATCCTGAGAATTCTTATCACAAAAATTTTTCCCTTTTTCTTTTTATTGTATCTATATGAAAAGATAGATGTTAGCTGAGCCTACTGTGGTAATCATTTCACAATGTATGTAAATAAAACCATAAAAAATTGACATTTAGGACAAAGTTAGCCCATTTTGTAAGCCTCTGGGAACCATTTAACAGGAACGGCATCAGCTTACACAATAGCAGGCTGACTGCACGCTGTAGAGTCTGCTGATTTAGCGTTTACGCCCTGCAGAGCACTTACGGGGAAGACACATTCCATCAAGACAATAAAATTAGCATCAGCACAGTATTTAGATTTAAAAAATCTCTGGTGAGAACACAGACTTGGTGGAGATGGCAGAGGAAGTGTGTGCTGTGCACGCAGTCCACACAAGCCAGTGTGCAGACACGGACACGGGCACACGCGTCCCCCAGGCACAGGGGCCCTTGCTCTTTAAATACAGACAGATACAAAAGAAGACAAGAGCTGCCCTGGGAGAGAAAGATTCAGCAACGAATGGTACCCCAAAGTCAAATTCACAAAAGCCTGAATTTACAAAGGACAATTTGGGTTTGACTTCTCTCTCTCGGCCCAGCACCCCAGGCAGAGACCTGGGAGAGCTGCCGTGAGCAGGAACGCTCGCCCCCCCCCCCCCCCTCCCCCCGGGCGGCATCTGCCAGTTTCCCCAGGGTCCCTTCTGCAGGGTCTGGGGGCGGGCGGGGGGCGGGGACAAGTGTCCCAGCAGGTCTCCTTCCAGTCGCCTGAAGCGGTAGAGAAGGAAAAACAGTTTTCCCTGCACCCTTTACGGTGAGTGCCCGGCTGAGACCCACCTCTCTGTGCCGACTTCGGATACGGATGTGCTCCTCTAGGTTGAAAGTTTTCCACTGTGGACACTCTAATTGGATTAACTTTGATTAGTTGAACCTGCTTGTTCAGCCCTAACACAAAATTCCACTCACCTGAGGCCTCACGCGGCCCTCCAGCCTTTCTCACACCCAGCTCGACCCTGACTGCCCTTGGTTTTTAAGTCAGACCCAGTTTGACTCCTGCAGCTTTCCAGACGCAGTCCAGGAAAAGGGGTGTTCAGACAGGCTGAAAGCTCCCGATGCAAAGCTACAGAGCCAGGATCAGGGGCCCAGAGGGCCTCGGCCAGAACCTCCCAAGGCAGCAACAAACCGTGCGCACAAGGGCCCAGCAGGTACCTTCTGGCAGCTTGCTTCTCCTGGGGTGACTTGGGGGTCGTCTGTGGTTCCCTCTTCTGAGGCCAGAACTGTTAAAGATAAACTGGGGCAGGTTAAAAATTCTGAGTTTGTCTGAGCAAAAATTGGTTATAACGGGGCAGCATTCTGTCTTGCAGCCAGAAAGTCACTCCGAGGAGCTGTGGAAGGTGAGAGACTCTCATGGGCGGAAGGGCGCGGGAACGGGGACATTTTTCTAGGCGGAAAAGCAAGCTGGTTCTGGCCAAGTTCCTTTCCGAGGGGATGGCGGTGGCCTGTCAGCAGCTGCCCTGGGGGGATATCTGGTTGACTGGCTCAAGGTCTCATTCCTGGGAGAGCTGAAAGTGTGATTCCGTTGGGCCTTGGTTTGGTGCTGGGCCGAGCACAAGCTCCGTTTGAGGCCTGAGGTCGTGTTCATAACTAAGGCTGGGGCACTGTCCTTGTTGAGAAGACAGGCTGGAGGTGACATCCTGGGCCTGTGAAATGGCAGGTGCACAGCCTTCTTCATGTATCATCTGCATGCATGCGGGTTCCAGGTGTTTCTGCAGACGCTGTGGGAAGTACAGCTTTTTGGTTATTGTTTGATTTCTGCACCCGAAGCAAGTTCTTGTTAACCAAGTGTTGCTGTGGACCTCGTGAAAAATACGGCTGGTTGGTTATTGCTTTATTTCTGCCTCTGAAGCAAGTTCTTGTAAACTATTGATCTTAAAATACTGCTTTCACTTAAAAAGAAGCTCAGATCAGATGCCATAATTATTCTTGCTGAAAGCATCAGCGATGCTGATATATATGTATATATCCATGAGCTCATTAAGTTCTTACAATATTTATTAAACAAAAGGGGTAGATGTGACAGAAACTGAGGTTCCCCAAGCAGCAGGAAGACTAGGATGACCCCATGACCCAAAGCCCTGTGTAGGTGACCCACCCTCGTGCCTGGGGGCAGGACCTTTCACTGGGTGGGACAACACTCGGTGATTGTTAGACCAGTACTCTAGGGCACAGCTGACTTCAACAAGGGTGATTACGTCAGTGGGCCGGAGTCCGTGGGCCTGAGACAGGGACCAGGGGCTTCTCGGCAGCCAAAGAGACTGAGTGTCTGACAAGGGTTCAGCACGAGCGGTGTGCTCCCTTCCTGGCTTTCAGGCTCCAGGGGCCACAGGACAAGGCATGAGCTGCTTCTCTGAGCCGAGGGCAGCATCCAGCTGACAGCCGGCAAGGAAACTTTTCAGTTCCACTGAATTATTAAAAGCTTCTCCATCAGGTCTGTGAAACATTTGTTGTAAAGGCCTGCTGGTAAATATTTTCAGGCTTTGCAGCCACCTACAGCCTCTCTCTGTCACATATTTTCTCTGTCCCTCCCACTCCATTCCTTACTTCTGTATATAAAATGTAAAAAAGGAAAACAAAAAAAACAACTTAGTTTAAGGAAGGAACCAAAGCAGGTTGTGGGCTGGTTTGCCAGGCTCTGGTGGAAACCATGGATGGAACAAAATAAAGTCAGGCCTGGATCGCGGTGCTTGTCCGTCTCTGCAGTGTAACCAGGTCGTGATTGATCTCAGGCTGCCCACGTGAAGGGTCTGCACCGGCACGAGACGTCGGCAGCAGTGCACGTGATTCCGGGTTTCCATGCTCATGCGGTGGGAGCACGCAACACGTGAGCTCGGGGCACAGCAAACCCTAATGTGTGATTAAGGAGGGGTGAGTTTGAGTGTCTGCTGCCCTTGTTTTTAACTTAATTTGTTAAATTGTGAGTTTCTGCAGTTTACTTTCTTACTAAAGGTTGTGTTTAACAACTAACTCACACAATTCCTGACGAGTTAACTGGCTCTCACTAGCTCATCCTAGTCACCTCCAGGGCAACAATGCTCTCGTGCCCTTAGCAGAGAGTGAGGCGTGCATTCCTCATCCCAGGTTTTCCTCCCTCAGGTCAGGGGGATGGTGAGCCCAGCAGGCATGACTATGGGCCCCCTTTCACTGCGGAGGGACGGGACTGCTTCACCTAGAAAGGAGGAGCCTGAGTTCCGACTCCCTGTGCTCCTGTTACTGGGCAGAGGTTCCCCTCTGCTAAGTAACCTCATTGAAGCTACTCCCATCCCGAGAGTTTGTTACCTTGTCTGTATTCCAATTAGACAACAGAGTTCCCTTGTCTGGGTGAGGAGACCAGTGCTTAGAGAGGTAAATTGCTTTCCCAACACCACAGGGCTGGAAGTCTCATACTCGGCATTGTAAGCCAAGACATAATTTATCTCTTTTAACTCCAGGTCCATGGAGATTCCAGTTACATCCTGTTGCTAATCATGTCAGGCAGTCAGTCTGTAACCAGTACCAGCCTCCAGCTTGGGGACTCCGCGGAGGCGCAGTGGGCTCCTCTCTGGAAATGGTTTTCTGGTAAAGAAGTGCCGTAGCAGTGCAGTTTGGAGAAGGCAGTGAGCAGGAGGGAGCAAACGGCCCCGGCTGGGCGGTCACGGGGGAGGGCAGGGGTCTCGGCAGTGCCCTCTCTCACCCACACTGTTGAACACAAGTGGGAACTTGCAGCAGTGGTGCCGTGGGCCACGGGATCACGGAAGCACAGAGGGAAAAGCCGTCCAACACCCACACATTCGCGTGTCCCATGTGTGTTCAAGTTCACGTCCTCAGATCCACACGCTTCGGGGACACTTGATGATGACCGTCTCACAAGGGCCCACGGGCCCCAGGGCCTGACTCATTCATACTGAGACAGGTGCGCTGTATTGGTACTTTCATTCATGTTGATTAACTAGGAAAGTATTTTCTGCAGTTAAACAGCTAAAGATCTGTCTTCCCGTGCAGCAGGGCGTTCCCGCTGGCCAGCGTCCTTTCCCGCGGTGTGTGTGTGTGTGTGTGTGTAGGAGCGTGTTTCTGCCCCACAGGCAGCATCCATCTTCTCCCTCAAAGTAACCGCGTCTGGGCATAAGTGTCTGTGTCCTCTGTGTACGGCGCCTTAGTCCTGGTCAGCCGGACTGAAACCCTTATTCACTGCAGGGGGCAGATTAGTTTGATTCCACTGATGCGTCTCTGTGCTCACAACAGCTGGAGACGATGGTTCGGGGGTGACCATCGTCACATGTTGTCATTGTATTCTGCTCCGCGGTTGGGAGGACAGGGGGCTCCATATCCCAGTAACTTACTACGGCTTTGTATTTCCAGTTTTGGCAGAACTTATTTACTTTTCTTGGGAAGCTTTATTGTGTCAACACCTCATTGGTCAGATCTTCCCATGTGATACTCGTCTGGGTCACGTTTCTCTTGGCCTTGGTGTGTCTTAGGCTTTTGGCTACTTGTTCCTGGAAAGGGTCCCAGCTTTTGCTGCCACCTGCACCTGCCCCCCTGTGGCCATAGCCACCTGATGTAGGAGCAGCGCAGGCTCTCCCATCTGCCCTCCTCTAGGGTGGGTGCTGGCATCTGGAGGGACTGCTGTGTCACCACTGGGCGGGAGACAGGGAGACCCCAAGGCTCTGACTCCTCCCAGCACTCCCGGGTGGGAGTGACGTGCCTGGCACAGTGTGCGCCCTGTGGCCTCACCACAGGATGTCTGACAAGCCCGGGAGACCCGGCGGGAAATGAGGATGGCACTGCGAGTGGGGCGACCTCGGGCCATGAGAGGGAGCTGGAGACATATTGCTCCCCCTCTGTCCTCGGGTGCTCTGGTCCAAGGGAGCAGCCGCTGTGTGGGCGGTCAGAGAGGCCCTTGTGGTGGGTGGGGAGCAGCTCCTTCCCTTGGGGAAGCGCCTGCCACCTGGGTGACTCCTGACGAGTCTTCACTCGTCCCTCCCGCCCCTCCCCTCTCTCTCTTCAGCCTCTTTTCCTGGGGATTACACCTCCTCTTCAAACAGTTGCACTTAATATATTTTTTAAAAATTTTAAGCCTCAATTTGAGTATTGTAAGGCATCTGGGCAAAGAGAACAGAAGTCTGTCCTCATGTGATTACATTTGACGCACAGCCTGTTGGCCTGGATGGTAAGTGGGAATCCCCACGGGTGAACAGGAGTAAAAATACAAGCAGGTGTGGAAAGGCAGAACCTAAAGGGATGAAACCCGTGAGTTAGGTTACACATGGGAGGAATCAAGGACGGATAAAGGTGCAGGCATTGATACAGTGGGACTGTGAGCACAGAGCGCAGGAAAACGGGACTTGACTGTAAAGGCCCCGGTTCCTGAGAAGAGTCGGCCACTGAAAACGGCGATAGCAGAGTCCATGTTTCCTCCACAGTGACAAGGACACCTGCTGTTCAGAGCCAGTCAGGCAGCAAACATCACTTCTCAGCCCGTGCCATCAGCGAGGGGCACCCCGGTGGGAGCGAGGGAAGGCTGCTGATGCAGAGCCCCCTGCGCAGGCGCGTGGGCCGCCCCCCTTTGCGGTTGGCAGGGACAGGAAGGCAGGAGGGGCAAGGAGAGCGCTGGAGTGGGAAATGGAGAGAAGGCTTCCAGGCCCGGACTCGGGGGCTGTTGTCACAGAACGCTGTGACCGGTAAAATGCTGGTGGCGCCTCCTAGTCATGAGTGGGGGTGCATTCTCCCGTTGCAGTGGGTAAGGTCTCTTCTGTGGGTTCTGATTCAGAAATGACAAAAATTAGGGCAACCATCAGTTTTTAATCAAGTCCTGGCCATCCTGGGACAGTTGCTGAAGCGGGTAAGGTCTGCTTGCGGGAGTGGCTGCTGCGTGGGGGAGGTTTTGTAGGTCGGCTTCCCTCAGGTTGCAGTTGCTGCAGGTGGTGGGTCAGGGCTGCTTCATTTGTGCTTGGCTGTTTGTGCATTCAGTCTCCCAGCCCCCATAAAGTGGTCAAGAAAGAAACAGTATTGCATTTAAGCACTTTACAAATGAGCTGATTCTAAACATGAAAGCTGGGGTTGTAATCCAGCCCTATTTGTTATTTCTCTGGAGAGAGAAGTGCTAGATTTTTACTAAAAATGAGTTTCAGGAAAAAGCATTCCTGATATGACTTTACATAAAAAGGAAGGGGTGAGGGAGTTTGGGGAGGTGAAGTAAAGAGACGTGAAGATCCCCAGGAGGGCAGGCCATCCCGTGCAGTGTGACAGCTATGACTGACATGTAAAGGACAAGCTTGTTCTGTGAGAGAAAACATTTCAGTCGTGGGTTCTGCAGCCGGGCAGCAGGTTGTGCTGCATTCACGGCATTTACAAACCTCAGAGAAGGTGTTGTTTTTCTTCCTTGGCCCTAGAAACATTCCTGTTCCTGATTGTGTTATATTGAAGGTTCAGAAAGTTAGATAGGTGGAATAATATAAATCACTTCCAGGGTTTGGTTTGGTAGAAAGGCAGCGAATGGTACTTCAGTTGTTCAGTCCAGCAGGTAATCAACCAAATGCACACAAACGTGATTTTCACCCTGAATGAGTTTGTAATTCAATTCTTTTGAAAAAGGAAGGACACTTGAATAAAAATATAAGAAAATAAATTGAGGTCTGGTGGGAAATTTAGAAGGAACTTCTATACCTCAAATAAATGCAGCCATAACTTTTGCTATTTCATTTGTAACTGCAAATGGAAGTAGTGATGATGATTTAATCTAAACACTATGAAACATTCTCATTTCTCACAACTTCCAGATCCTCTATAGGACAAATCTGCATTTCATATTTCATGAGACACTGGTGTCAAGGGTCACTGGGCTTCATGAAGAAAATGGTTTTTATTAGTAAATAAAAATTATTTTCTCTGAGTGATGGTGTACTGGCTTCCTAGGGCCGCTGAGAAAAAATACCGCAGACCGACTGGCTGAAGGCGACAGAAATGTGTTCCTTCGCAGTCCTGAGGCTGGCAGTGGGACACCCAGGTGTCGGCAGGGGTCGGCGTCTTCTGGGCGCTGTGAGCGAGAGGCCGCCCCGTGCTCCCCGCCTTGCTGCTGGGGGTTGTGGCGAAGCTCTGGTGTTTCTGGGACACATCACTCCTGTCTCCACCTCCGTCTTCACACTCTGCTCCTCCCTGTGCTTCCGGGCTTCCTCTCCTCCTCTTCTAGGGACACTCTTGTCGGATTTAGACCCCACACTCGCCCTGTGTGGTCTTATTTCAATCCTTAACTAGTTACATCTGCAAAGACACTATTTCCCCATGAGGTCACATTCTGGTGTTCTGAGTACACATGAGCTTTGTGGGGACACTATTGAACCCACTACAGATGGACTCTCTGACCTAATTATTCTAGAAAAATTACCAAACAAGTCACAGAAAGGCTTTTTTTTAGTTCAAATTCTGGCTCATTGCCTAAGTGGAAATATAACCTTAATATACCAATCTTGCAAAATTCTATGTCTAGATTTTCTCATCTGTAGAATTTAAATAATATTGGTTTATACATCAAAAACTGGGTTTATGAGCTTTGAATGAAATGCCAATACTAATTCTAAAAGTTAGTTGCTTGTTTACTTTCATGTTGCCTCTCACCGGCTCATTTCTTTCACTTTCAAATTAGCTTTTAATTTTCGAACTCGAGACTTTTGAAAATGTAAGCATGTCTTCAAATCCATAGGGCTGACTTAGACGTTGTTGGGGACCACTGATGCGGATGAGAAATAATTCTTGTCAGACATACAGGGGGAGGCAAACATAGGTGTATAGTTGTTCCTATGGAAAATAAAACAGTTATAAATAATACAAGGATAAAGTCCATGTTTCGTGTACTCACCACTATAAACTTAATTTTGCTTCAACCTGTGTTCTAAAGAAATAAATATCAGCAAGTTTCTCAACTCTTCTAGACCCTTGTTGATTTGAAGTAAATATTCAAAAGGTTGTTTAGGGATGGTAAGGTATCATCGTCCACCTTCCTCAGGTCCTAAAACATAGGTATATTCTGGGTTTCCAAGGGCAACCATACTAATCCAAGTCATAATAGCATGCTACTTTAAGATAATTCAGTCTATTATATCTCAAATCTCAGAAATAAAGAAGACCAATTATGCATTTCTTTTTTTTACTTTAGAGTCAACAGAGCATTTTAGTATGCAGTAAAAATATTGGATTGGACAAAAAGTTCATTTAGTTTTTTCCATACCATGGCTCTAGTAGTGCTTTAACTTCATCAAAATTTTGTTAGACTGTATTGTGACAGCTGCCATATCAGCATTCATTAAAAAAACTTATCAAAATTGGTGAATTTTTGTGCATCTATTTTAATATTGAAGATGGAAGAAGATATGCAACGTTTTCAGTGTATTATGCTTTATTATTTCAAGAAAGGTAAAAATGCACCTGAAATGCAAAAAAAAATTGTGCAGTATATGGAGAAGGTGCTGTGACTGATAGAATGTGTCAAAGTGGTTTACGAAGTTTCTTGGTACTGCTGACACTTTGGCCAAATAATTCTTTGCTGTGGGGCCATCTCATGTGTTGGAAGATGTTTAGCAGCACCCCTGGCCTCTGCCCACTAGAAGCCAATAGCAGAGATAGATTACATACTCAAAACATCCAAATAAATAAAATTATTGGCAAAAATGAAAATGTGTCTTTTATTTTACAGAAGAAACTAAACAAGCTTTTTGGGCAACTCAATAGTAAAGAAATTGCAGCAAAAGCATGAACATATTTTTGAAAAAGAATAACCTCACTAGTGACAGCAATTCTATAAAACACCATCAATGCCGAGGTAGAAACGAGCAAAACTGAAGGCAAATTTTATCTTCAGTAAGGAAACAGAAGAAATATGACTTCCCTCTTGCTCTCTTAGTCTGTGAGGTTTACATATAGACCAGAAAAGGAAATTGAAGGGAAGCCCACATGTGTCTTGAACAATGTCGGTCACCATCGTCTTTGTGGTGTCACAAACCCCTCACAAATGAATGTAATTGTCTGACACCATAACCCGATCCTCAGTACTCACTAGAACTCTGGTTCATTGCTTCACGGGGCTCTCAAGGTCAATGTTTTAACATCCGCAGGTTTGATCGGATTACTTTGCGATAATCAGTAATGTTCAGTATGAGAAAACCGCTTCTTGAAAACATCTATGTCGAGGGTTCACTGTGAGCTGCAGGGACGGGTAGTGACTGCTTCATGATGGCGTGTGTTTAGCAACCACATAACCTGTTGAAATGAAATACTGGCTCCATCATACTTTTAATTTTTTAGAGTATGTTTCTTCATCTCTGTGGTAATCTCTTTAGATGGTTAGGGGAAACTAAACTTGAATACTTTTCGTAATTTGGAAGGAAAACGTAGAAACTCATGAGGGACGTCCGTGGCTGGTCAGCACGGCCACGTGACAGCAGAGCCCTTCGTGGGAACTGAAACCGTGTGTGTGAGAGTCAACGAGCATGTGGGAAGGGAGGGGCAGCGAGGGGGTGGTTTGGGGCAGACCACACTCACATCCTCTCTTTAATTCTTGACACGGGGCCCATCGCAGATGAGCACACACAATGTGGGCTGAATAGTGACTGATTAAAAATGACTCAAGTTCAAGGGAACTTCACTGACCAAGGGTGACTGTGAATGATGCCTGGATATTCCCAATCAGTCAGGTGGGGCCCGGTCTCTTCAGATGCTACAATGATAGCCTCAAACACAAACCTTTTCAAAATTCTTAAATTTATTTTGGAATCTGAGATCCATTGTTTTGAATAGTTCCAATGAAGGCCTTATCTTGTTTTCCTCTCTTAAGTGGGAAATTTAGTGGTTTGTAAGAAGCTGAAAATCATTTGCTGATTAAACAGAAAAAGTAGCCTATAATTTATTAATGGTAAAATGAAAGTCTGTGGCAATGAATCATTTTTAAGTGAAATCAGAAAAAAGTCCAAAAATGCATTGATCAACACTGTTAAAATAAGGCTCTTGCATCCAAAGTTTACTACTTAGGATGTCAATAAGTAGACTATTTCTTGTATGTTTTCTCACGTCTTAAAATAGTGGTTTGAAATGGTCCCTGCAGTGTTTTTGAGTTGCTTTGTAATGGAACAATGCCTACATCTGGATATGTTTTGATTCTGTGTATTTCTACATGTTTCTGTTTATTTGTGCTTTCTAGAAATGAAATTGATTTTGCCATACTTTCCTTTTGTCCAATGACCTTGCTAAACCTACATGTTAATTATAATAGCTTATCTCTGCATTCAGTTGGATGCTCTTTGTGCATCTGATCATGGATGAATGATGGTGGTTTTAATTCTAAGCTTGCCTTACTGCATCACGCAGGACTTTCGGTGAAATGTCAGAATCAGTGAAAGCAAGCGTGCTTAGTTGTTTCTGATCTTAAGGGAAGCTTTGCAATATTTCACAATGAAATGTGAGGTTTGCTGGAAAATTCTTATAGATATTCTCTATTGGGTGAATGAATTTCTCTTTTATTCCAAGTTTGCTAAGGAAGCCTTCATTAATGAAAGCCGACTTTTATAGGTGGTTTTCTTTTTCTGCATCAGTGGGGATATTTTATTTTCTCTATTATTTTGTCAATGTGGTGAGTTTTTAAATGGATTGTTTCCTTTGTTTGGGGGGAACTGTGCAGAAATCAATGAATGTATAACTCAGTGAATTTTGACAAATGAAGTGAGAGCGCCCAACTCTCACGAGAAGAAACGGGCCACTGCTCGGACATCTATAATACTCTGCGACTCCTGTCGGCATGGGGGTTAGGTCCCTGGTATCTTGACTTTTAATGCCACGGATCAAGTTTGTTTTATTTGGGGTGGGGGGGTTAGGGTAGAGGTCGTATGGCTTCCTTCATTCAAAACTATGTTTGCATAACCAGTCTTTATTACAAGTAGTTGTAGCTTTCTATTCTCATCCTGGACAGTGTTCGTTGTATGAATATGTGACAATCTATTTATCTGTTCTACTGTTTATTGGCATTTAGTTTACATCTTATTTATTTGTTTACATTTGGTTATGATCAGTGCATACGTCACCAGTCTCAGACAGGTCCCTCCCACTGTATCCACATGTTTATTTGAAGACACATGCACCCCCTCACAGCCCTCCAAGGGTGGAGTTTCTGGATCGGAGGTTATGCACATGTTCAGCTTTAGTGTGCACTGCCTGGCAGTTTCCCAGAGTGATTGTACCAGTTTGTACTTCAGCTAACAGTGTATGTGAGTTCACAGTAGATTCTCATTAAATAATAGGCGTTTTCATTAGAGAACGTCCTTCTTGCTTATGGAGGTGACACTGGGCAACAGAAGGCGGTTGCACTGGCCTCAGGCCACACAGAGTGGGTTACATGCTGTCCAGTTCTGACATTTCTCTTCCCTGGTCTCAAACACACTGCCCTGCAGCAAGCAGCTGTCCAGTGGTCGTTCACTGACGTGGGAGGTGTTAGCAGAGGTCTCCATAGCATCTGCCTTGAGGGGAGAGCAGGTATGTAGGCAGTAAGTTGGGTGGGCTGGGCAGCACCGTTGCAGATGAGAGTGGCGGGAGAGGATGAGAGAAGAATGTGCAAACGTATATAATAGGATTTTAAAGTAATGTTTTTCACCTTGAATTTTTTTTTCCTCAGGGTTGTTTGTGGTGGATAGTCACTGTTGGTTATTCCGTCTATTTTCCTTATTGTAAAACATTGTTAAAAACTGGAATCGTTCTGGGAGCAACCTAGAAAGGTACAGGTTCTGTATCCAGAACTCCGGCTCCTCCACCATCACTGCCTCTCCCCACAGTCAGCCGGGGCTTTTCTACCCATGGCCACTGACTGATGTGGAAGATTTTACTTGAAGAGATCATTTTGCTAGAAAAGAAAAAGAAACCTTTGATACAGTAATATTGTTCTTGATAAGCACTAAGTCCTTTATTTGCTCTCTCTACCACCTGGTAACCACTTTTAGCATTTCCTTTCAACTGTCACGTGATGGTAACGTAAGTGTACGTTTCCCTCTGTGCAGGGGGCGTTCGCACATATTGCTGGTTTTTTTGTTGTTTTATTTTTTTATTGTTTATGCTGTTACAGTTGTTTCCACTTTTCCTCCCTCTTCCCACCTCCCTCCAGCCCCGCCCTCTGCCCTCCCTCAGTCAGTCCCCATGTCGGAGTCCAGGTCCCTGGCTCCAGCACAAATGCTCTTTGGTTGATCCCTTCACCATCTTTCCTCCAGCCTTTTTTTAATTACAGTGTCCCGCTGCTTATATTTCTGTCAAAGGATATCTGTTGTATCAGTCTTTCAGTGACACAGTCTTTCTGTGGTATTTTTCACTATGCCTTGTACTAGCCATTTGTTTGCTACCAAAAGAAGAAATAGGAGCATGCTTTTACATCTGTGTGGTTTCAGCAAAGCAGTTGCATCTTGATATAAATGACCAGACATGAATAAGCCAGTTTTTAAAATTCTCTATCACCTAGAAAGGACATTGACTCAATTCTTGGTGATGCCATAATTATTGGTAACTCTGAAAAGCATTGTGTGTTTAACCATTTAATTAGAAGAAAAGGCAAATTGCTGAGGGGAGTATCCATGGTGGATAAAAACAAGCATCATGCAAAATGTCTTTTGTCTTTTCGTAGTGTTAGAGAGAGTTTCCATAGAAACCTAGTCACTTTTAAGAATTCGGCTCTTCTGTAGTTTTGTCGTTTATTCTGTACCACGCACAGCAGTTAGTGGCTCTAAGTGTGTGCCATTTCCATTTCCTTTTGGCATAGTGGCATCCGGCAGACCAAGAGGTCTGTCTCTGATTATTCAGATTGAACCGGCCGCACCAGTTCTGGGAAAATGAGTCAGTGTCTTTCTCCACATGTCTTTCAAAAGATTCCTGGTTTGACTTCCACATACTGAGCAGTCATTTAGGGTGCGTGCGCGCGCACACACACACACACACACACACACACACAGACATGTGTGAATCCCTTGTTAGGATCTCCTGCGTGAGCCGGAAGATGCCTTACAGCCAAGCGCCGAGGTTGGGAGTTGACACGGGGTTCTGCAGAATCTCAGTCATTGCCCCACTGTCAGAATGAGGAGTTAACCGATGCTTCCTTAGGATGTGAGGACTCATGCTTCTGATTATTTGCACGGCTGCAAGGAACTGGCTCTGTTTGTTGGACGAACGGATTCTAGTCTACACTTTTCGTTCAAGTCTAACTTTTGCCAAGGACCAACATCGGACACAGCTCTCCGCTGTTCTTGGTTTCTGTGTGGTGGTCTTTGGGACAGTGGTTTTTGGTCACAGGGCTCCTTCAGGGCCTCAGAGGCGTGGGGGCTAGTCAGAGCCTCTGCAGGCTGTACGGTCCTAAAACAGGCTCAGTTTACTGTTAGAGACAGGGCTTCTGGCTTTGCATGCTTTGTCACGTAGGGTGTTCTTCACTAAAATGAGAGGACTAAGACTTTAAGGCAAAACATAGCAAGTGAGTGTAAGTAAATGTTTTACTATTATGTTTACTCTAAGCACACTCTTAGCAGCAGCAATCATTAATGTTTGTACATGGCGTGTTACTCTGAACCTCCTGTCGGCATCTGCCTGGCCGACCCTCCTTTCATCTCCATGACAACAGTGGCAGGTATTTGCTGCCACTCCTTTGTTCGATACATGGTGAACGTGAGATGTAGAGAAGTTAGGTAACTTGTTTAAAGTCTTTTAGCCACTAACAGTGTTGTCAGGAGTCACAAGTTCTCAAATCACAATGGTAGGAAGCAGATTCTCTCTACTCAGCATGTGTCTTAAGGAAAGAGGTTTCCAGAAATAGCCGCACTCGCCGTCTCAGCGCAGGAACGGCTGGCTGCCAGGAGCCATTGCCCACTCAACAAAGCGCCACACAGCCCGTGGGGTTGGGGTTAGAGGTGGAGCTGGGGTAAGAAGCGAATTAAGGTCCTCATGCTCATGTGGTCTGAGAGATCCTTCGAGAACAGGTGGATGTTAAAACCTAGAATCTGGGGGAAATGATTATCAGCAAAATGCTACAATTTTGGTAAAGACATATTTCATCATTTAGAAAAATAATTACAGTTGACTGTTGCATAACATGGGTTTTAACTGTGCTTACATATGACTTTTTTCATTAAATCCACACAGTACTGTAGTTATATTTCTCTTCCTAATGATTTTCTTAATAACATTTTCTTCACCCTCTAGCTTACTTTATTGCAAGAATACAGTATATGATACATGTAACATACCAAATATGTATTAACTGTTTACGTTATCAGTAAGTCTTCTAGTCAACAGTATGCTATTGGTAGTTAAGTTTTGGGGAGTCTGAAGTTATACATGGATTTTAGACTGCGCCAGGGTTGGTGCCCTAACCCCTTCATTGTTCAAGGGGCAACTGTACTAAGAATGAAATCTGACGTCCTTACCGAGGCCTCAAGACCCCGCAACATCCAGTGCTTTGCAGCCTCCCTGGCTCGCTCCCCTGACTCTCTCCCTCTCTCCACCTCACTGCAGCTACTGCCTCCCTCAGGCTAGCAAGGCTCCTGCCTCAGGGCCTTTGCACCTGCTCTTTCCTCTCCTTCCCTAGTGACGAATGACATCTGTGTCACTTGCATCCCTGTGCTACATACTTTGTGTTATTATGAATGCTATTGTTTTAAGCTCGATGTCAAATTGTTAATTTTTAGCACATAGACATATAATTTATTTTTGTATGTTGATCTTGTATCACTTTGCCAAACTCAGAATTTTAAGTTTTTTATGGAGTGCATAGCATTCTCTATGTAGACACACACATTTGAGATGTGTATTATGCTATTTTTGATGCAATGTTCTATTAAGTCCATCAGGCAATCATTTTGGTAAATAATGTTATTCAAGTCTTGTACATCTTTCTTGATTTTCAATGTACTTTTTAAAATTAATTATTAAGAGAGGAGTACTTGAGTATTTGACTTTAATTGTGGGTTTGTCTATTTTCAGTTAGTTTTATTTTCCTGTATATTAAAGCTCTTTTACTGGTAGGATAAAGGTTTAGGGTTGGGTACTCTTGGTGAATTTTTCATTGACTGGTTTATCATTATGAGTGATCTTCTTTGTCCTTGTATATTTTTTTCTCTAAAATCTACTCTGTTTGATACCATTTTTCTGTATCTCTGTCTCCAGTACAATGTTTTAGACTACTTACATTTCATGTGATTATTTTTAGTTGGGTTTAAATTCATCATCATACACTTCTTCTTTTTAAAAAAATTATTCTTATCTGGGACTTGCTTACGTTTTCTGTTTTGGTAACTTCTTTGTATTGTGTATTTCTGTATTCCATGTTATCTCCATTGCTGGATTATTCATTACAATGATTTGTAGTTTTAGGGCTTGCTTAGGACAATAAAAATCCTTGGGTTATTTCAGCCTATTGAAGGGATATTATACTTTTCTGCATGTAGTAGAGACATGTGTGGCTATGCCATTTTAGAGCAAGGAAGCTGAAACTCAGAGGCGATGTGACTTGCCTGTGAGCAGGAACAAGGGGCTAAGATCGGAGTTCAGGTCTATGGACATCAGACACGGTGCTTCCCCACAGCGCAGAGCCAGGACGGGCGTAAACGCACTTTCTTTGGAGGACACCAGGTCACCACGCTAGCAGTTATAAGCACTGACAGGGAAAACGTTGGGACTGATTGTTCTAGTTTGGGAAAATGTAAGTTTTAGACATCTAATAGAAAAGCCCTAAGATTTCCCGGCAGACCACCGGGTAGGCGTCGCATGCGGGTGTCAGGTGAGCAGTTAGAGAGAAAGCTGTGAGCCCGCGGTTCAGCTGAGACCCGGGAGCGGAACTGGGGTTGCCTAGGCTTTTCACCTCAGTCACTGCAGGACCGCCGCCCACACCCCGCAGAGCACACTCAGGCTGTGGCTTGGAGGGTCGTACTTACTTGTACTTACTTGTCCTGTTCTATGTGCTCAAATGAAAGAATCTCCGAGACTGCCAGGGTGATAGGCACCCCTACCCAGGCCCGGCTCTGTGGAAATGGGATGCAAGATGCATATTTACTTCTTGCGTTTGTAACATTAGGATTGCAGGTTGATCTCTTAACGTATCCATTTGGACAGACTGGATTTTATGATCCCTGGGTCATCATGGGAACAAAGAAAAGACTCTAGTAATAATATGAACAAATATGTATTACTTTTAAACACAAGTATAACTTAAATAGAAACCAATATATATTAAAATTTTAAAATTTTTGAATTCCCACAATTCTCTTCATGTATTTTCCTTAGTAAAATTACATTTATATCCAGGTCACTCCAAGTATTATATATTTATACAAGATTACAGTGAAATGCCCTCTGGGTATTTACACACCATCATTTTTGTCATTTTTATTCATGAGTTTTAAATAGCTGATACTTCATCTCTGAACCTAGGAGACAGGTCATAAATGCAGTCAGTTAAACTAGTCTGATTTCTGCTTTTCTCTGGTTGAAGAAAGTGAAGAGTAGAATTCCTAAGCTGAAACAAAATTTGTCAGGCCAGAAAGAAATGTATGTATGTACATGTGTCCATACGTGTGTGTGTATGTATGTATTTTTCCAGAACTTGTTTTTAAAGAATATCAATGATGCCAGAATGCCTGGATTTCTCTCTTATATTTATAAGAACATAAGATGTAAAAAGCCTCAACATCCAACTTTTAGACTATCATTTATATAACCAGAAGAACTTTCAGACTCAGCTGTTAAAGCATTTAATTTCTGAACAGCTCCCCCTAGAGTTGATAGAAGGAGTAGCCAGTGCTTCCGGGTTTCCGTCCACATGCTCAGTGGCGGCTGTGTGCGTGTGCGGGGAGGCGGTCTTCACAAGCCTGGTCCGCTGCACCCTGGCAAGGAGAGTCTCTGGGCTGGGTACTTGAGGGAGGAGAGCGGAAAGGGAGACGGTGAAAACAGGCCACCCGGCCCAGTCCAATCACTCTTGCTATGCTGCTCCGCCACCCTTAGACCATTTACAATTTTTTACAGCCTTTTCCATGTGGTTTAATAAAAACAGGAGCCTCTCCAGCACTCCGCAATGAAATGGTTGATGGGAATGGATGTTCAGCTGGCAGTTTCACTCATTTCTTTAAAAGAGATATATTGTTAGTGCTGTTTGCATTGCAGATTCAGGAAACTGCTGTATTTCAGGGTGGCGGCTATCGACCCCTCTGGGCCAGGTGCTGGCGTGTGGCCCACGAAGGGACCTGTGATGAGTCCCACCTGGGATGGCTTTGCCTTCCTTTCCTAAAATGTGCTTTAGATGGGCTGATCGTTCGGGTGAACACAAAACTCGGTAAAACTAAATTAAAGTGTTTGCTCAGGAAAAACAGGAGTGCGGGGTGAAATTTTGTAAAGGACTAGCAGTGAAAGATTAGGTTTGATTACTGAGATATTTGTTCACTCGTTTTTTTCAAGACCGTTTCCAGGTGCACTCCAGGCCCTGCAATTCTGAGGCACTGTATCGTGCTTGGTTGTAAGTTGGTTAAACAACAAAAACCAAAACCGTAACCACTGCCCTAGAAACTCAACCTGGGATTCAGTCAACAGAGCAGTGTGCAAATAAAAATATTAATTTTACATTAAAATACATAAATTTGATGAATACTATGATAGAGAATAATGTATTCGGGCTCTTTTTCCAGAAAATGTTACGGCAAGTCCTTCAAGGGACGAATACTTAGACCACACTCGGTGAAATAACTAGTCCGTCGTGTAAAAAACTGGCAGCATCATCCCAGGGAAAAGGAGGGACAAAAGCAAAAGTCTGGCCGGCCAGAGCTCCAGCATGTCTAGGAGCTGGACACGGACCAGTGCGCTGAGGCAGAACTGGAGCCAGGGAGTATGTAGTTTGGATTATACAGCATTTAGTAATCCCAGCAAGGTGTTGGAAATACATACAAAAAGGGGCCAATATGGTAACTTCATTTCTTTTTTACTAATTGGTATTACTTCTGTTATTCAATACAAATTGTTCAGTACATACAAATTATTGATTATTGAAAGTATTGATTTCTGTTGTGCTATATACACATTAACATATGTCCACTGCACTCATTTAAACCATCTCCGGCCACCCAACGGAAAAGAACTGGCGTTGTGATGGGGCTGACACGCTGACAGAAATGACAGTGACTTTGAAATGACACAGACAGAGGTTAAGTGGTGGAAACAGATTTGAACCCATGTTTAATCTTTAAGATGATTCCTCTGAACTTCAACAAGTAGAAAAATCCCAGATGTATTGATGTATTATGGTACAATGCGACATGACGTACGATGGTTCGACAAGCAGGGTTCGGGAACTGATGATGTAATGGAGATGGAACCACTTTCTAGTTGGATCTATACCCCTTTGGAAATGTGGAAGTGAGTAGACACTTAAAATAGTATGAGCCTGCATATGCTGCAATTCATATCTATCTATCTATCTATCTAAAGAATGTTAAAATTAAGAACTGTACCCCCCCAAAACTCATAATTCCGTGGAGCATTTACTTTACCAGAGTAGTAGGGTGGTGAGGTATGTGGGGTAGATCCAAATTGTGGGTGGAGTTACCATCAAAAGCACATTTCTATAATTTTTTGCCCTAGTTTCAATCTCAAAATGTATTTTTCTTTACCAGTTAGCCTTTCACATCTTCCAATCTTTTAATTAGGCCCTTCCTTTGTTTTTTTTTTTTTTAAGTCCTTTTGATAGTGGGCTGTCTATAAATCCTTCTTTATACGGTGATTCACTATATTTGTACAATTGCTAGAACCTGATATGCAAGACATCAGTAATGATGACACTGTCCTTCCTCTCCAGCTACTGAAATGGGACCAGCAGGAATAACCACTTAGATTCACAACTGCGATATGGGCGGAAAGTTGGTGCAGGAGACAGGAAACACGTCTGAGAGTTCCGAAGACAGCATGGTCGCGTTTGGTGGGAGGACTGACAGGTTGGCGGAGGGAGCGGGGTGTGAGCTGATGCTTGCAGGACGGGCGCTATCCTGCAGGTCTGGAGAGCAGGGTCTGTGGCGAGCAAGGGAGGGGCGTGCAGGCCCTCGTCTGGAGGGGAGCGGAAGGACCACTGCAAACGGGTGGTCTGTTTCCGCCCGGACCTGTATCACCCAGCTCACCCACCCCCTTTGTTCATCCTAGTGGGCGCTGCAAGAATACCGGTTCTTATGAGAAACAAAACTCACCTAGTGAGATGAAAACACTTGTTCCAATATGGCTCCTTTGTGTGTATTTTCCTGCAGGGTCCGGGTTCCCGAGGTTCATGCCCCTCGTGTGCTGCCCTCCCTGATCACCTTGTGTTTCAGGTGATACCCTCTCTGTAGACGAGGAGATGGGGACTGAACAGATCAACTGTTTGAGGCACTTGGCACTGGAAAGTCATTTGGAAATGTTTTTGAAGGTTAAAAAGAAAAAGCAAACGAAAGGTGTTATTTTTTTTTTTTGAAGAAAATACACAGAGAAAATAATAGGACAGGAGAATTTTGAGGGGAAAGTGTTCATGGGACAACAGTTTCAGGGATTCTAAGGACCTGGTCCAGGCTCTGAGAAGACTGCAGATGCGCTAGATGTGATCTGATTGTGAAGGGAACACTTTGCTTCCCCAACCCCGTAATGACAGACATGTGTGTGGACTGAGGGGGCAGTGAGAGCTATGGGACCCCACAGAAGGGAGTGGTCATCACTACAATGAGTTGGGCTACATGCTGAACTGGGATAGATGAGTACAGTGTATTACAACACGTTTGCATAGGCAGAAAGTGAGAAAATACTGTTTTTAGAGTCGAAAACCTGAGTGACCCATAGTAGGAAAGTGACAGCATATATTGGGTGCAAATTTGAAAAATGAATTTAAATAAGTGCAAAACTGAAGGTAGAATAGAGGGAAAAGTCATGGTATTTCTCCCCTCCTGAAGGTCAATGTCATGACCCGAAGGTCCCCAGTCTGAAACCTGCACCGTTTTCACACTGGGCACGTCAGTTTGCTTCCACTGTTAACGCGACTAAAATAGCTGAGCTATATACACACTTTCGAAATGAATTCAATATTATCTTCGAAGTTCCAGTCATTCTTCTGGTTAGTTTATTTCAGCTGGTTCATCCAATTGCTAAATATCTGTGACTCAAGGGCAGGACCCCCATCGACCCGACACTTGCAGGTATCCAGGGGCCATGCCAGACGCCTGACACAGCAAGACCTCAGTGAGCATTTGCGGAGCAGTCCCAGGCTGGGGGTGGGGGAGGGCATTACATGGAAGCGGTTGAACCGGTGGCACAAGGCCTCCCAACGTGCCGACCATCACGCTCAGTGAACAGAGCAAGGAGCATGCTGTCCCCCACTTGATACGGTCGGCCGGGCAGATCATGTTCTTAAATGCCGGCCTTGCTATTGCTTTGACAGTGGGGCCTATTAAGCTTATTTTCTTAACAACAAAATTGCTATGCAGTGCCCATTTTCAGTGAACAAAATAAAAGGTACACTTTCAAACTTTCTTCTGAATAAGAGGGAAGTTATCACACAATGGGACTGTAAATTTCAGTGAAAGGACACACGTGGAATTCACAATGGATGGCAGGCTGTGTTCTTAGTCTTCCTGAAGGTGTGGAATTGTAGTTAATTGCTCTGTTCTCAATTTTAAAGAGCAAAGAGTTCATAAATAATAAGCTGAAGTAGCAGTTTGCAAAGGCTTTAAAACCTTTCAATGTATTTTCCTTTGCCAAAGATGTAATTCTTCTGAGTGTTGATGATCCCCGTGAATGCTAAAGTGCCTGCAGAGACTGAACGGATGAAAGTCATGTCGTGGTCCCCTCTGAACAGCAGAGCTGTGTGTCACTGAGCAGCTTCCTGCCCTTAGTCTTCTGTGACACGTGCGTCCTTTATGGAGATGTATTTCCTGAAAATACAATGTGGGGTTCTACGGTAAAATGGAAATGATGAAATTACTACCTCCTAACTGAGGGATGATAGTAAATTCTCAAAAACTGAGTTATACACTGGTATGTGTGGGGGGAGGGGGGGGGGGGAGAGAGAGAGAGAGAGTGAGTCTGTTTCTTCATATGTGGCAGCTCTCTGTTCACTGAAGACATTGATCATTAACTGACAGCATAATCTATAAATATCCTAAATTCTTCTGGATTACAAATTTTATGAAACTTTAAAAAACTTACATATATGTTTAGTATTATACTCTTCTTAAAGATATAAAAATATGCCTCATATTTGGCCCATTCCCACCCAAAACCAGCACAAATCAATAACCTCATGAAACCCACACCCCTGGGAGGTAAATATAATTCCTTAGGACACCCCAGAACTATTAGATGAGTTGACATGGTGAAGGCACTCACTCTACCTGACCATGTTGTATCATCATTTTATTTTCAGGCAGATTGTTTTATATGAAGAACTTCCATGTGTAACAATGTGATCAGAATCTCCTTTTACCAGCAGATAAATACATAGGCAAACCAAGGCATGAATAGAACAGTTCTTTTACTAACATAACCCCCTGCCCTGAGAGTCTGTGGGGAATATTAGGTTTGTTACACTTACATTAGTAAGAATTTCGTTTTCCTCTGGGTTCCTCAAGTTCCGCAATTTCCCACACACACAACTGGAAGTCAGACTGACAGCACAGTTTAGAGAGAACGGATGATAAATCACTTAACCTGCTTGTCTTGTGAAGTTTGCATGATTTAATCTTATGCTCTGTGTTTGGGAATGCCCATGAGGGGAAAAATCTATTTTAGGTAACACGAAACATTGCCATGATCATGCCTCAAACTGGAATTTTGCACTGAGGAGCGGCCATTATTGGGTTCTTAGCAATGTTTAGGTTTTACCTAGCATTTGGGTTCCAACTTGACCACTAAAAAATCTACCTTGTTAGGCTGAATGGCCTTCTTTGAATTAGGCATGAGTGAAATGCCTGAGAAAATGATTTATAACTGTAAAGGGTGATGCAAAGATCACTATTCTTTTGTTTCCTAATTTCAAACTCTTTGAGGAGCTACTCTGTAAGCTCAGCCTCAGTGTGACCCAACATCACTCACGATCAAAGTGTCCTTGTCAGCACTAAAGTCACTACTAATACGGTGTAGGTATAAACAATAACACCGCCATCAAAGAGCAGGGGTGTCTGGAAGCACTGGCGTGAGTCTTCGCTGTTTGAGGAGACTCTTTGAGAAGCCAGGCTTCGAGTCTGCCGGTTTCCTCCTCCCTCTGGTCAAGGGGAAGGCCCCTCACAGGCAGAGGCAGTGGGGACAGGGACGCTGCTGCACCTGATGGATGGCAAAGCCGGCTGGCTGCTCGGGGCCAGTTTCCTTGGGGTCGGTGGGGTCTGTCCGGCAGATCGCAGAACCAGCGACGAGTAGGCATTTCCCGCTGGACCGATTGAAGCTTCCATTTCTGGGACAGCTGGAGCTGTTACTAAGTTTCTGCGCTGCTGTGCAGATTTGGTGACATGGGGCTTAGCGCATGCTCCTCCATTCTGGGCCTGTTGTCTAGTTTTCAACAGTTTTGTAGCGGGTGAAGATCACAGTCCATTTGACTTCCTCCTTCTAAGCTCAGTGATTCAGCTTGGACGTAAATATTTGCCGGGTCCCTGGCATTCCATGAGTCATTGAGAGAGTCACAGGCAATGATGAGTCACGGGTTCCGCTCTCAAGGAGCTCGTGGACACTCGGGGCAGGGAGAAAAGGCCCACGCAGTGTGGGAGGAAAACACTCTCCTCTCCCCTTTGGGGTTATTTTGGTGGTCTGATAATCAAGTCTACAGGAGACAGGTTAACAAGAGGAAATAACCAAGTTTAATCACACATGTCCACATGGGAACCCCACATGTGCGAGGGAGTCAGAGGCAGAAAGGGAAAATGAGGGTAGAGGTGGTATTCTGAGCTGAGGATGAGGTGAGGCACCTTGAGCATTCCGGGGGAGGTGCGGGGGGAGGAAGGTTATTTGTAGGGTGACAGAAATGGGTGTTTAGTAATTAGAAGTTTGCCCTGCACTACAAACAGGTCATCAAACATTATTTCTGGTGATCACTCTTACTGTGGGCAGGGACCCAGATTTTGATTCTTTAAAGTGGACGTGGAAGTCCCCCTGGGCCAGCAGGGGCTCTGTTCCCTTTGGCTCGAGGTACTTCCAATGCCGAAGTGGTGCATTGTGGGGAGGCCTGTTCTGAGCCCTCTCGACAGTAAAAAAAAAAATAGTAAGCACTAAACAGTGCGCTCTTGCAGGGAAGGAAGAATATTCTTTCTACCCTGCTGGGTTCTTGGCTGAGACCCTGTCCCCAACCTCCTTCATAAAAGACAGACTCACAGGCGAGAACAAAAAGAAGTTTAATAAAGTGTGCGCCTCCAGTATGGGCGGGACACTCCCGAAAACTGAGTGACTCCTCCACGTGGCTCATCCACCACTTTAAATAACATCTCCAGCTAAGAGGAAAGAGGATGTTGACCTCGTGGGAGGTCAGCTCCAGACAGAGACCCAGAGAAGCCCAGCAAACGAGGGGGAGGTGGTTGTGTAGATTTGAGTCCTTTACTTCTCTGTTGATAAAAGATTCAGTCACCTGCCTTTTGCTGGTACAGAGAGGCAGGCACCCTTACAAAGAGGAAATTTTCATTATAAATGTAACTCTCTCTTACAAAAGGGTAACTTCTACTTAGTTTTCAGAGCTTCCCCTGTGTCTGCTGTTTCTTAAAATAACCATCTCAAAATAATCCATAGGCCAAGGAGGCATATTTTGGGGTGGCATGTTCTGCTCCCCTAAGAGGGGAGTGGGGCCAGTGGGAAGAGTACCAGGCCAGGAATGGGACAGCTCCCATTGTGACTCGGCCCTGGTTCACTGTGTGACCTTATTGGGGAAACATAAAAAATAAAATAGCCTTGGCTGGTGTGGCTCAGTGGACCGAGTGCTGGCCTGCGAACCAAAGGATCTCTGGTTCGATTCCCAGTCAGTACACATGCCTAGGTTGCAATGGGTCAGGCCCCCAGTAGGGGGCGTGTGAGAGGCAACCACATATTGATGTTTCTCTCCTTTTCTTTCTTCCCCCTTTCCTTCACTCTAAAAATAAATAAAATTTTAAAAAATATAGAATAAAATAAAATCTCCTGCCAACAGAAAACCTTGCCCCAAAAAGTAGAAGAGAAAGAAGACAGTTTTGTTACTGAATAGGCATCACACTAGAATGTAAGGCACAGCTCAGGCACCCACTGGAGACAAAGAAAGCTCACCCTTTCCCACAGCCAACAAGCGGAGACCGCCCCCTGGTGGACAAGGGCTGGTCCTCCAACAGCGGGCTTGACAGCACCACCTGTCACACTCCGAGTCCTCATAGATTCATTAGGCAATCAGGGTGACCTGTATGAGCGAATCAGTTTCATCCAAAGGAAAATGAAATGGCAGGAGGCAGCTTTGGAGCAAGACACCTGCTGATCAGGCTGCTGCCCTCCCACGGAATCTGGGTGAGGGGCACTCTCTTCCTCAGATGCCACATGTGTAACATGCATATGGTTTTTATGCCATATGTGTAATATATACACATGGTGTAAAATGTAAAATGATTATTTTTTAAAGTGATGGATCCTAGGTCCTTGAGGCAGAAATTCCCGGGTTGTAAATGTGGCACAAGGTTTACTTAAGTTTTGTCAAGGTAAGAAGGTCCAAATCTGTGCAGAACTTTTGTGAGTTGGAGCCAAAACTGATAACATTTGCCAAGAAGCAAGATCTCAAATGCTCCGGAGAGTGACAGTTTTGCCGTGTTTTTTGTGTGTGCATTTGAAATGAAGGAAAGGTCCTGGGAAGGTTATGTGAAGGTGGGAGAAAGCCAGGCAGGCCTGAATTACACAATAGTTAGTGAGATTGTGCTCTCTTAAAGGTGGCTGCACTTTCAAAGGTATTACTTCTGGCATTTCAAAGGTGTGTTCACCTAGATGCACAAGAACATGGTCAGGGCTGGCTTAAAACCCTGCATTGAAGAAGTCGTGGGCCTGGGGCTTGCCTGCCCACCAAGGCCTGCCCTGTTGGGGCTTATGACCAGATGGCACTGTGAGGTTACTTTCTGCAGAACCCCTTTTCCATTCACGGCTTTGAGGAGGACTTATATACATTTCAAGGAGAAAGACAAAGAGATGATGAGTTATCTAAAGAAGATTCTCCAAGGAAAAGCAGGCAAAGTCTCTTCCCGTATTGCCAACGAGTGGAATTAAGGGCCCGTTTTGTTGTGCAACTTGCATTTGCTCCGGCAGCCTTGTGCACCTTGCGCAAGCCACTGTGCCTTCCTCCTTGCGTGTGCATGGAGCCAGCAGGCAGCTCTGCGTCAGCCGTCACAACCTGCTCCCCGTGGAGTCTGAGAACCACCGAACTGCCTGCCACAAGGAGGAGCTTTCCGATTCTTCCACTTTTTCATGTCTGTTCTTGTGGTGGAATGCAAAACACAGCCTTGGAAGGCAGATAATGTGAGGTTCCGGCCCGGGATCCTCACAGCTGAAAATGTGACCGTCCTCTCTAATCTCCATTACCTTGTCACCAGACGGGTTCCGTTGGGGTGAGGTGGGGTGGGGTGGCTGGCCCGGCCCTGCCCTGGCACACCTGGGACCTCCAAGTTCCCGACTCCGACCTGTGCAGGAAAGGTTCCAAGAACAAGTCAGAGTGAGAAGGAAAGCAAGTTCATTCAGGTAAAGAAGAGAGAGGCAAGAACCCATGCGTGCCACTGTGAAAGGAGCGAAAACACACAGACTTTTTTGAAGTATTTTTATAAGTAAAATATACATAACCTAAAAATTACCATTTTAACCATTTAAATGAACCATTCAGTGGTATTGAGCACTTCACAATGTTGTGAAAGCATCACCACTGTCTGTTCTAAAAACGTTTTTATCACCCCCAATAGAAACTGTAGTCATTATGCAATAACTTAAACCACAGCCTTAAACTGTGAGAACCTGGGGGAGGGCAAGATTACATAGGAAGTCTGAACACAGCGGCCAGAGCTGTCTCACGCTATGAATGTGAATAGTTTGCATGTGCTAAAGACCATGGTCAGGACACAGAACACCAGCTTACTTAGCAGGCGTTCCTGTGAGGAAAGACCCGGATGACAGCTTGCAGGCCTCTTTCCTGACCCTGTAAAACCATGCTTATGCATCTGTAAACACACTGATAACAACCCTAGTGTTCAGAACAAGAAGATCACGGTGCTTCTGCAGATGGAGTACTGCTCAGGGCACTTTACAAAGCTCTGATAAACTCAGTCTGAGATGGGTTTTACAAAATGAAGTGCATCCAAGTAAGTAGGAGAAGCAGGATAGAGATTGTGAAATCTATGTCATGCATGCTATGTCTGAAGAACCTAGGAATATTTATTCCAAGGAACAGAGACCTGGATACTAAAATCCTCCTTGCACATCTGAACAGACATCATGTGAAAAAAGGAACCAGTCAGACAAATGAGGGCTTGCTAACAAATGCCATTGTCCAACAGTAGAATCAGCAGCCATAATGGGTAGTGAGAGCTCTGTCAGCAGAGGTAATCAAACAGGTTAGACAGCAGCTGATGAATATGTAGCTGCAGATATGTGCAATCATTGGTGTGTTACCACAGGCTTAGTTGGGGTGGGGTGTGCTGGGGAGCAGTTAGAGAGATAACATGTGAAAAATACCTGTTATGTTACAAGCTATTTGCCAGTACTTTGGATTACCTGTTTCATTGTAGGAAGAACTTTAACAAATTACTTTCTGGTAAAGTCGCTTAAATCCCAAGAACAATAACAAAATCTTTACATAACACTGATGCTTCAGAACCATACCTCTCATACGGGGTCTTTGAAGACCAGAAAGAAAACTTCCAGCACAGGCAGGTTTGAAAAATGCAGTGGCAGAGATTCGTGCAGGGGCTGATGGGCCCAGAGTATGTCATGAGGGAATTGTGGGCTCCGCTGACAGCCAGCTTATTTTTTCCTTTGTGTTTTGAAACCTTCCCAAAGCTGACTGTGACTCTCCCGGGACTCAGGGGAAAGAGGCCCAGTCCTTGCACTTCCAGCCTAGAACCCTGAACATGCTGGGACTTGCTAAGTGGGACTCTAACCAGGAGATGGCAGCACCTGCCCAGAGATGCACCATCCAGCCCGGTTCTCACCTCGCAGCACCGCAGGAACGTGTTTATGGAACACTAGAGGGCGCTAGGCGCTCACCGCTGGTTACAGAGGCCCTGGTTCAGAGGTTCTGTTTGCAGGAAACAGTCCTCCTAGGTCTCCAGACCCTGTATGTATAACTCCCCTCCCCACGCACCCCCACACCCCCACCTTGTGAATACGTATTCACAAGGAGGGTCCTGCGGCTGTCCACAGAGCTGGGCTGTTACACACACACACACACACACACACACACACAATTTGCAATCTGAGACAGGGCCAATAAGCCCCACATCTCAAGGCTCAGAGGGAGCTGTCGTTTTTCTTTATCTACTTTTCTACACTTTGGCGATCACAGGAAGTGCTCTACATTAAATACACGCTTCAGTGGCAGAACGTATTAGACTCCGAGGTCAACCAGGCTACCAGGTGGGCAGAGATTGTATCCTGTGAGAAACCAGAGCCAATCGAGAATGGGGCTGACTCTTTGCTGCTCCTCCAGGCACAGTAGCGGTGGCTGTGTGTATCCGGTGCAGTTTCAGACATGCTAATTTTGCGAGAGGCGTCACTTTATCCCTCTCACACTTTAGGCAGCTGATCCTCAGTGTCACTTCTTAGGTGCTTCTCCGCTGTCATAAACTGCCCAGTGACAGAAAGGAGACTCAGATTTATCCGATCCCAAACACTGATGTTTCTACAGCCCTTTTCTGGTGCTTCCCCTGCAACATGAGGACACTCAAATCTCTGAAGAAATACCTAATTCTGTGCAAGGAATTCAGTGCCAAGCGCAATTGTGTTTCCTTTTCCAAATAGAATGCAGTCGAATTCAACAAAGACTTTTGCCCATTGCTGAAGAGAAGCGTTTCTACCGAGGGCAAGTTCTAGGCACGTGGAATGCAATGTGGGATTCCGGCTGGCTGCGGATTCAGGGCTGCAGGGCGCAGCGCGCCATCCTCTGTGATCACAGTAGCCCCTAAACCGTCCAGGTGCTGCGTGCATTTTAAAGCAAGGCTGAATGAAAGTTGCTACACTTGTTCTCTAAAATGTTAATACCGAAAATCAAATCAGCTGCATTAGCTCTGGTTGGGGCGAAATGTGAATGAGCCTCACCCAGGGCGTTTTCACACGGGCTCTTGGGGGCAGTGTTGTGATCTGCACCGGGGTGTCTGTCCGGTACATCTACATGGACTTCAGGGGCAGCAAGAAAAGAATAAAAGTTCTAAACAAACCGATGCGGTCATTGTCCTCTGTTCTAGCTCGATCAGGTCATTCCTGGTGCTGCAGAGGTCTCGCTGCCACATTTCGGTGGGAGGACTGGCGGGCCTGCTGAGGGGATCAGTAACACTCGGTGGGTGGAGGAGATATTAAACAGCAGACCCTCTCCTGTACGGCGAGGGCTAAACTAAACCCGGGAGCACCATCACAACCGAGGCCAGCTCTGGCCTTGCCAGTCCCACGGGGAAGCGTGCCTCGTGGCCATGGGGTGTGAAAGGCACTGTAGCAGGTGGGTAAGGAGCCCATCAGAGAAGCACCTACCCCCACCTTAGAGGAGCCAGAGAAGAAGTCCCAGAGAAAGGCTGTCTCATTTGAGACCTAAATAGTGAATAGAAATGAGATAAGGAGGGTGGGCCCTGGCTGGGTGACTTGGTTGCAGCATCGACCTGTACACCAAAAGGTTGCAAGTTCAATCCCTGGTCAGGGCACACCCCTAGGTTGTGGGTTGGATCCTCTGTTGGGACTCGTACAAGAGGCAACCAATGGATGTTTCTCTCTCACAATGATCTCTCTCTCTCTCCCCCATACCTCCCTCCCTACACACACACACATTCTCTCTCTCTCTCTCTCCCCCTCTCTCCCTCTCTCCTTCCCTCTCCCTCTCTCTCAGGTAAAGATTAAAAAAGAAGGGCAGAAGAAAGTGAGGCTTTTCCATGGAAATAATCTGCCTTCCCTAGCACAAAGGTTCCTTTGCCTTTCTATATGTATATGATCTTTCTGAAATGCAAAGAAAAATGTCTTATTGCATCTGTTATCTATTGCTGCCCAACGAATCACCTCCAAGTGTTGTCTTAAAACCAGACCATGTATTTGCTCACGATTCTGTGGTCTGGGCCAGGCTCCGCTGTGTGGTTCTTCTCCTGGCTCATCTGGGGGTCACTTGGGGGCTGCCATGATCTGTTAGCCCAGCTGGGCGATGGTCCAGAGGGCCTCAAATTCCTGGCAGGTGGCGCTAGCATCCTCTGGGAATACTTGGGTTCTTGGTTTCGCATCCTTCAGTGGGATAGACAGATGTTCTTCCTACTGTGGTCTTGGGCCAGCATCTCAAGAGGACCAAGAGGGACATTTCGAGGCACCTTGGGCACTGGCTTGTAGAACTCACATAAGAAAATAGACTCCTGCTTTGGATAGAAGGCACTACGAAATATCCTGGCCATGTTGTTTAGTTTCCATCAATCATTCTGAGAAAACCCAGACTAGACCCAAGGAAGGAGACTCCAGAGAGGGGGAGCTTGTGCTCAGTCCTTGAGGATGAATGAGACTGCACTGAGGGAGCAGAGGGGAGCACAGCAGGGCAGGGAGGGGGGAGAGCGTGGCTGGACCATGGAGAGGATCACAGGCTTCGGCATCGAAGCATCAGGGGAGCGAAGGTGGGCACACGCACGGCAGGAGAAGGGTGCTGCTCCTTCTGGCAGTGGCCCCCAGTGCACTGGGCTGCCTGGGAAGCCATCAGCAAATTCCAATCCTATCTGGAGAAGCCTGGGATCATGAAGGGCCTGGTACGATCAATAGAGCGGTTCAGCAAGAGAACATTACACTGGGGGATTTCAGCGGCGAGTTTTGTTTGTGCATGTCCAAAGTGTCATTTCACAGCCCCTGCCTAAAGTAGCCTCGGAATTTCATTCCCGTGGATTTGGCCAGGGCCCCAGGTACTGGTCCTTGCTGCAGCCCTGGTTGGATCATCTGTGAGCCCTGCTTCCTTGTTTGGGCCACGCTCCTTCACTGGAGGTGGAGGAGAGGTTCCGCTCTGTAGCTGGCTGCAAATGCTCCCACTGCTTCACTGTGCGCACCGAAACCAGGCACTCTGAGGACCATTGACAAAGCACATGGCCTTCAGCACATGAGGGCCAGAGCCACCGCTGCCAACACATATCTACCGCCAGCTGGACGGCCACAGGATCCCCCCCACCCCCACCCTTATTTATCTTCAGTCAGCAAGGAGAAGATAATGTATTGCTGAATGACCTTTGAGAGGATGAACTGCACAGCAATCAACCCTTTGGCAATGCGGGGACAGAGGTGCCTCCATCGCTGAAGGTCACGTGGTAGCCAAGTGATCTAAGCCACCGGGGATGGGGAGCAAACATCCCCTCCCATTTCTGGTTGCTCTGTGGGCAGGAACAAAGCGTGATTGAAAACTGAAGTGCAAACTCTCTCTTTTGAGTAAATCCTTCTGTCATTTTGAGGCAGGCTGGCAACCCCCTAGGCTTTGTGTTCAGAAAGTCTGTTGAAAATCAAGTAGAGACAGGTTCTGCAAGCCGCAGCTAGCGCCACAAGTGCCTTCCGCTTCCTGAGCACACCCCTTTGTTCCTCTGAAGCCAGAGGAGCATCCATAGACGTGCACACCACGAATCCAGCCATTCTTGTAGCTGACAATTGGGGTTTATGTTGTTCAATCAACCTTAATGCTCACAAAAATAAAAAAAAAAGATTGTTTTGGGGAGAAACGGAGTGTCTTGGAGGTGGCAGAAATAAAGACCTGTGGATGCAGCGCCTTTTGTGTTAGATCAGCCGGACTCAGCAGAGCGACAGGCCCCTGAGCCTTGGGGCTGCCTCTGTTTTGCTAAGATAGGAGGGATTCCCTCAGGGACCGACAGGCCTGGGGCTAATTATGCTGTAGGGTGAATTCATCCCTAACTCTTTTTTGCTAACAAAGACAAATGACCTCATACGTTGTAAAAGGCCCTAAAAAATTAGGTGAGTGAAGCGGACTTGCAGCCAACACATGAGCCCAGAGTCAGCAGATGGCAGCCTGCCAGGGAGGCTCCTCGTGTGGGTCTGCATAGACAGAGACGAGAGATAGGCGACCATCACCAGGCATGCAGCTTGAGAGACCTTGTGCACGCCGTCGTCTTTGCTGCAGGCATGGAGAGGGAGACGGTGTTACCACCTTCCTGTGCAGAAGAGGACATTGTGGTTCGGCAGCGTCAGAATCATGGAATCAAGACAGGTTGGGTTTTGGGTTTTGCAGATGTACAGCTCTTAGCTCTGGTTCTGTCCCCACCACTCCTTTGCCACGGGCGTGATGTTTAGCAGGTTTTTAAATCTCATTGAGACTCGGTTTTCTCATCTTTATAATGGGGAGGGTATGCCACCTCATAGGCGTGTGACAACAGAAGAGAATTCATTCACACCTACACACTCACGTACAATTCCTGCACCTCACGGCATTCATGAATTGATGATCTAGTTTAGCTTTTCTGTGTCACGTTTTCTTATTTATAAAATGTGGACAGTAATCGCAGCTGCTTCGGTGGTTTGTTGTGAAGCTTAATGCTGATTATGGTAGGGGAGGTCAACCAATCAGCACTATGATGATGGTGGGGGGGGTGGTGGTGATGATGATGATGATAGTAGTGATTCTCTTATCCCCCAAATCATTTGTCAGGGTCTCACATCATGTAAGGTCCAGAGCCAGCGTCCAGTCCCAGGAGTTCTAACTTTAAGTTTTAAGGTTTTCCTAGTGTGAGAAAGGAACACACCAGGAATTAAAGGCGAGGATGGGAAACAATGCGAACTCCCAAGAGATGGGATTTCAGCGATGCCATAAAGGACTTGAGCGACTTTCAAGAGACAATGGAAGTGCGGGAGGGCGAGGCTAATGCCTTCCTGATGGGCCTCCGAAGGCTTTCCCCCCCGGGAAGCTCTGAACTGCGTTATGCTGCAAGACCCGGGGAGCCACTCCATGTGGGTCGTGGGGCTGAGTTCCAGGGCTATGGGGTCTGGAGTGTGACCTTCAGCTCTCGTTTGAGAGAAGGGTCTCTGTCATGATCAAAGAGTGACTGTAATCCTTTCTTATGTCTCCCTTTTATAGCTTCCTCTTTGGGGGGAAGACTCTGGGGGTGGTCATTTGTATCTGTAGTACAAATTGTCTTATCCTGCATTATTTATTCATTTACTCCTTTTCCACGTACTTCCACTGGCCCAAGGTCAATGGTTGGCATATCAAGATCTGTTTCCTTGTCTGTAAAACTGGTAATAAGAGAATCTGTCCCTTAGCACTGTAATCAAGGTGTAAGATAACGCAGGTAAAACACTTAGCCCTTACTTATTATCTCTGCCTTACTGCGTGCTGATGACTCTGTTGAAGACTCAAGGAAGTAGCCGCAGAGAGGGGTCTGGTCCTTTGGTCGCGTCTGGGGGTCAGGGTCAGAGTCCTGGTTCAGACGACTACTGCCACCCAAGGAGAGTCACTTTTTCTTTCAGACTTCTATTTTTTCTCACATGTAAAATGAGGATATTGGAAAAGGTCAACTTTTAAAGGTATTTTCCAAGAGACATTCATCTCTCAAAGTTGTCCTTAGAATGAGAAGGAGTCGAGCAGACGCACACGTCTGGGAAAGTGGGCATCTCCCATCCTTTCCCTAGACGCCCTCCGTGCCCGTGCTGCGGTGCAGACCCTGCTGCAGGGGAGTCCTCCGGTACAGCAGCCTGCTCGGTGGGGGTTAAAGTTTCCCAAAGTCTTTTGACCTTGGGACCCATTTCTCTCCATAACAGCAGGTCCCCTTCCCACGGACTGTTGTTCGGGACATGCTCAACTAGGTGATCTCCTAAGAGCTTTTTCAACAGTGACAATCTTTTCTCTCCTCCAACACACCAACTTGTGATGTTTCTTTCTGCGGTTCCAACACCAGGTGCAAGTGGGGAGAGTCTCCTTGTTGGGAGGGGCCATATTGGTCAACCCCAAACCACATGGCCTAGGCAGCTGGCAGGTCTATATCTACACAGAGCCACACGGGTACAATGCACACCCATTGGTGCGTGCACAAAGGAGATGGGGATACACAAAATCTAGAAATGCATTTTACAACATCCTTATTGCTGCCAAAACTGTTAGGATTTTTCTCTTTTTCTTTTCACTGTTCCCTGGGCAGCCCTTTCTTTCAGAATTGTATCCCATTTTTCTCACCCAGATGGAAAGAAAAACTTGGAACCAGAAGCCTGCCATGGCTTTTGGAGTAGCTGAGCCAAATCAAAGTGATGGTCTGGAAGCCAGAAGGTTTGGATTCTCGTTCTGCCTGTGCCATGAACTTGACCTTAATTTGGAGCAAGTCGTCTGTCCAGCCAAATCCTGCATTGCTCCATCCAGCAGGCGAGAAGTTGAGCTAGGTTGGTCTTTGTGTTCTCACCCAGCACGAAACGTGGTTTCTTCTAGACAGTTCACATCGGAAGCCTGCTGTTGATGCAGAGTCCTCCAGTGTGTCCCTGCAGCCTCCTGTAGCCAACACCCAGCCCAGAATGGTTCTCATTGGCCACTCTGCACCAACTAGCAATAGCAGCAGCTGGGACTGCTCGAGCCCTTCTGGCTCTTTTAAAAGCGGCTGCACTTCACACCCCCTGTGCACACCCACACGGGCGTCACCCTCGTTCTTGGGGAAAACGCTCTGTCCATTTGTTGGGACAGCCTGTGTCTACTAGATGGCAGGCCTGGATTTTAGGGATTTGGGTGTTTTTCTTTTTTTCTTTTCATATTATAACAACAGAAATCTCATCAACACAAAGCCTAATTTAAATTATGGGAAGGGTTTTACTTAAATCCACAAAAGCAATGAGAACCAGACCTGGGCTTGCAAGCTGGGCCAGACACAATGGGTTGGATTAAGGCATGAGGATCAGCTTCAGTCTTGAGGCTGAAGATTGTTCTCTCCTTTGTGGCTCTGTCAGGCCCTTAACATCACTTAAGCATAATTGATTTCGGGGAACTGAATGCCATGAATGTGTACATTGGCTTCTGTTTCTTCAAAATTGTGTTTTAAGAGAGTTCACATTCCAGGAACCATTTGAGCACAGAGATGTGCTCTTCAGAAAAAGCCTCAAGGGTTGATTTTGAGGTGGTTTTCTGTGTCCCTCGCCTTGTCCCACAGGTGACCAGTGAGTGAGGACCTGCTGGGGCTCGTCTGTAACTCCTGGGGAGAGGGCTCTAGTCTTTGTACACTGGCAGACGGGAGCACCACAGGCCGGGGCTGGGTCTCTGGGGGCTCAGTGACTTCCCCGCTGTGTGGCCCTGGGCCAGGCACTGAGGCCCCGTGGGCCCTGCTCAGCTCCCTTTCCTGTGCAGTGGAGCAGATAACCTTGTCACAAACCCTCATCGGGCAGCTCTGCTGGGGCACGCCATCCCCCTCCCCCAGTTTTCTGTGTAACACCTGTGGGACACCCTGACTCTGTCTCACTCTACCTGGTTCCCCGCGTCTTCGACACTTGGCCAGGTCTGTCCCCTCTTGTGGCAACAGCCTTCTCTTCCACGTGGTGAATGTGTATTCACTGGAATAGAGGGCTTTCTCCACGGGTAGTGTTTTCACGGCATTCCAGGCTGGATTTCCCTGCTCGGTGTTCCTCTCCGGGTGTCCCTGTGTCAGAGCACTTAGGGAAGCCGGAGCCCACCTTCGAGATGTCACACACTTGTGAGACATGTGTCACACTCTTCTACAGTTGTGCGTTCCCAGCATCCCATCGCCCCTGCGGTGGTCAAACACTGTTTTAGGCATGTCACAGTGAGTGAATAAAAGTGAAGAACACGTCTTATCTTTACTCACCAGTGATGAGAAAGGCCCGACTGGTGAGCTGAATGAAGGGAAACAACCCTGGTGGCAGTCTTCCGTGAGCCAGGGCGCGTTCTGTCTTCTGTCTCATCTCCCCTCCTCACATTCTGCTGGTGTGGGGGGGAGCAATGCAGTTTGAGAGAGGAAGAAATAGAGTTTCAGAGAGCTTAAGGAACTCTGTCAGTTGGATCCTTTGGGAAGTAGATGCCAAAATGGAATTAGTAGTTCGAATGGTTCATTCTGTGTGTGCCCGTGCATGAGCCCGCATGTGCACACTTGTGTGGTGTGTGTGTGTGTGGGGGGGGGTAGTCTTTGGCAAGGTATAGGCCAGTTCAGCAGGGAACTCCAGAGCAAAAATTGCCCATCAGAGATGTCCCACACTGGGCAGAAATGGCGATGAAGTTACTGCAGCTGAAGTTCTCAGCTAACTGTACTCCTTGCCATGGAATCTAGATGTCCCAGCAAAGCCAGGGTTTGAAAGAGTGGGTCCACCTGACTTTGAAGTCCATTGTTTCCTGCACTGCACTTCTCAGACTTAAGGCCCCTCCTATTACGTAGTTCTAAAGATCCCATGAGTGACCAAGATCAGTGCAATACCAACACAGATTTGACACTAGAGTTTCTGTTCCCCTGAAAAACAAGATACAAGGTGACCTTCTCATTCACAGTCTTGCTTCCATTGCTCCGTTTCCTCTCTCTTGAAACTGTGTCTTGGCAGAACCGTATAGGGATTCTATAATATACTGAATGATTAAAAGTTATTAAAACCCCAGATGATTGAACCTACTGATTAAGCAACCGTGTGGACATCCAAATCATTTAAGAGGGCTCTGATGGTCGCCAAGAGCTCTCTCTAACCCTGGACTGCAGAGGCGCGGGATTTGCACAAGCTGGAATGCTTCTGACGCTTCCTCTACCAGAGCTTGGTCTGAGCCAAGTCTTGATTAACCATGACCTCATCTTCATTATAGACGCCCCGGGACTGCAGCCTTTCAATCACCCCCATCCACGGCCATATGGGGACCCTCAGAGTCCGATGGCATGGGATCTGTTACAGTCCAAACTCTCTGGAGTATTCGAACACTACAAATTAATACAAAGTCTTTTTCAATCCAGTGCTTTAAAATAGCTGCAAAATAGGATGTCAAGTAGAGAGACAGATGGGTTCAGCTTTCCTCTGAAAATTCCGTTGCTCATTTGGGTAAAGCCAGGTCTACGTTGTCAGGGTCAAGCCTCAATCACTCTGCCTCATAGACCCCAGCCCAGAATGGCTAAGTATCTCCAGGGGTGGAGCTCAGAATCATTACTTTATTACTGATTTACAGGAGTTCATCTCAGGGGAATGAGCAGGCTGGTGGCAGGCACTAGAATCTTGATCCCCATCCAAGTTCATGCTGATCTTAAGAGTTCTAGTCTGAAGGTCACCAGTGGGAGAGACAAGCCAAAAACCTGGTCCAGGGGTCTGCCAGAATTATAGGGAGTCATACAGTTCTTCAAATCAACATGGTGATGGGTGGCCCAACTGGTGGTGAGCCTTCCATCCCTGGAGCTATTCAAGCAACAGAGGCAGGAAGGCCATCTGTCTCAAGTAGGCTGTGGATAAGAGTCTTGAAGAGGGAAGGAGGTCGTTATAGTCCATAAATTCTCTTGCAACTCTGTAAGTCAACCTCCAGTAAAGGTATACATAGAAAATCCAGTAGGAAAAAAATGTACTCTAATTTATGCCTAATGTCATATGTACCCACACCTTCATGAAGATCATGGTCTAGTGTCCAGGCATCTACTTTCTAACTCAAATCCAATGCCACCACTTACCTGCTAAAACCAACAACAGTCCCCTCTTACAGTTCTCTGTGGTTCACCCGAACACAAAACCTTTCCAATGGGATCCCCCCCCCCACTTTCCCTCTGCAGCCCCACCCCTAACCATTTCCCTTCATATCTTGGAGTGTAACAGAAACCTGGATGCCACCTACGTTCGCTCTCGGCTAGGGTTTAGCAAATAACCCCCAACACAGTGGCTCACAGCAGTCACAGGGACTCAGAAGCGGTTAGCTGGGTGGCTCTGGCTTGAGGTCTGTCGTGAGGAGGCAGGGAAGAAGTCAGGTCTCTGCTCCCATGGGGGCACTCTCAGGGGGCGCTGTCAGGAGGCGTGAGCTCTCCACGGGCTGCTGGAGCATCCCGACGGGGGAGCAGACTCCCCCCAGGTGTGAAATCCAAGAGGGCCAAGGCAGACACCCCAATATTTCTTATGGCCTGGCCTCGGAAATCGCACACAGTTAATCTGGCAGCTTTGTAGGTCACATAGGTGAGTTTTATCCGTCTGAGAGGGGACTCCACAAGGGCAGGGGTGTGAGGAGGCGGGGCTCATGGGGGCTTTCTTAGAGGCTGCCTAAACATGCTGCTCCTTCCCCCTGGCTGCCCCGGCCTCCTCTTTACCTGCTGCCCTCCTATCCATCCATCTAGGATCCCCTCACGTGCCACCGCCCGGGCGAGGTCTTCTCTGAACCCGTTCAATGGAACTCAAAATCTTTTTGTTTCCCCATAGAACTTTGCACATATTTCTGTTAGGTTATCTCTTATGAAAAGATGCATTTTATTGTCAGGTCCAGTTTTATCTTTCCACCAAGAGACATATAAAAGAAGGGGCCAAGGGGTTTGTAAAAGGAAGGGCCATATCTTATCTAGTGTTTCTAACACTGAGTTAAATTTTGGCAGATAACAGGTACTTATGGAACATGTCAATTCAATTAATATCTCTTCCCTCATGTGATCATCCCTAGCCTATTTTCAGGGGCCAAAATTAATACTAAGGAAGTGAAAATACAAAAATAGCACCTAAGATAACGTAAAAGACACCACATGCTATTTTTCATTTAAACCCTCAACTTATGTATCATTTTGATAAGAAACAATCTTCTACGAGGGGAAGTTGAGATAAAGTGGAAATCCCAATTGTTAGAGCAGGAAAAAGCTTTAAAATTTATGTTGTCCAAATTTCTCCATTTGGAAATGGGGAAAATTGAGGTCCGATTTTAATACACATTTTTCAGGAACAGACATTCACCTTGATAGAAAGAAGTAAATCACTGGAGCAGATTTGGTTAATATCTCTAATTTCATCCCCACGAATCTTCCCCACAGAAGAGCGACACAGAGTGCGCACCAACCGCATGAGGCCCAGGGGAGGAAGGCAGATGTTAACTCCAGAACATGAAGAGGGGACTCGGGCATTTGGTTCCAAGCACAGGTGGGAAAGAGCTCTTTATGCACAGAGAACTTGCAGGGGGCTTCTTCACCTTCCTCTGAGCTCCAGTGTTCTCTGTTCTTGAGGCAGAACCCTCACTTCATGCAAGGGAAGGACTTTGTCTGGAGAAGGAGAAATAAAGGCAAAGCCTCGCTAAGCGAGTCCTGGAGGTCACTATTCAACAATGAAGTTGGCTTTCTTTTAGGGGAGGGAAGCTGAGGACATGGGAACGGGGTCAGAGCAAGAACACCATCTTTTCCAAACCAATCTTGAATGCAAGCTTTATTTTTTTCTGTCGGGGGATCCGGGCTCATTTGCACCCGTCTCATTCCTCTGTGACCTTCACTGTCCAAAAGCAGTGCAGTTGTTTCTCCCCGTCAAGAGTTATGCCGACATCCGTGAGAGTTTTCAGACGGGAGGAGAAGGAAATAGGTAGCTGTGGAACCAGAGGACGGCAGCGCCTGCTGTGCCAAGCCCACCGACGAGGTGTCGCCGGGGCGTGTGTTGTTAGCACCAGAGCAACAGGGACACACATCCAAGAAGGAGTTTCCAGCAGAGAGCTTCCTGAGAGCCACTTCCCACCCCATTCTCACCATGTCCCATGTCACGGGCAGCAGCTAGTACTCAGCACAAATGTTTTTAATTTTTGTTTGTTGAACCCACCCAGGGAAGATAAATAAATTGCTGTAGCGATTGCACTCTCAGGCCACTTACACAATAGGCTGAAGTCATTCTTAGATTTTCAGTGAGAATAGAAGCCATCGTAACATGATGGAAGATGCAAGGGCTTGGAAGAGCCCTTACGTGACTCATCTGCAAAGTTGCTGGAATTTAACCAAGGGTTCCCAGCCCTCTGAATAGGAACGACCTGGGGACTTGCAGCGTTATTTCAAATCAATGAGACTGGAACTTCTGGAGGTGGGAACAGGCATAGTATTTCTTACATTTTCTTTGGGTTATTCTGATTTACACTCATGGCTGAGTATCGCCACATCTGATCAGACCCTGGACTCAGGGAGGATGTAAGATAAAAAACAAGTTCACCCAGGGGGTTCATGCAAAGCGAAGTTTAAACTCAAGGTTTTCTGTCTTCCTTCTTTTAAAGGCACCATAGTAATGCACTTCGTAATTAATGCCCTGACTAATGTCTATTTAATCAATTCAGGGAACAGGGACAGTAAATCTTAAAATCTCTTTCTTTAAGTAATGAACCATATGCACCCAAGATTCTCAGTCACCAGAATACTGTGCTCTAACACTTGATAACTGGGCTGAGTGCATTATCATGTTGGCCAAAAAAGTCAGTTATGTTTTTCTGTACAATGGCTCCAGTAAGCTTTGTACAGTGCTTAGTTGCTTGTAACTTCACTCAAAACAATTTTATTAGATTGTATTGTGACAACTGTCATTTTGGCATGCATTAAAAACATCAAAATTGGTGAATTTTTGTGCAATCATTTTAATATTGAAGATGGAAGAAGATAATGCAGCATTTTCAGCATGCTATGCTTTATTATTTCAAGAAAGGTGAAAACGCAACTGAAACACAAAAGATTTATGCAGTGTATGGAGAAGGTGCTGTGACTGATAAAATGTGTCAAAAGTGGTTTGCGATGTTTGTTGGTACTATTAACATTTTGGCCAAATAACTCTTTGCCCTGGGGCTGTCTTGTGCATTGGAAGATCTTTAGCAGCACCCCTGGCCTCTACCCACTAGAAGCTAATAGCAGGAGATGGCTGACATACTCAAAATATCCAAATCAAAAAAGTTATTGGTGAAAGTGAAAATGTGTATTTTATGGAAAAAAACTAAATGGACAATCCAATATTTCTGCGAGGCAGCAGAGCATGTAACGAGCACATTGGGCTGCAAGCCAGGTAAAGCTGCGCTCTAGTATCAGCTCTGCCACAGACCAGCCGAGCCGCACAGGTTGGAGGCGTTCAGTCTTGCGCTGTGGTTCTCTATCCAGGCTGCATAGCGCATCACCTCTGAGCTTAAAAAATATAAAAGCTCTGACTCTACTCTCAATATTTGCATTTAGAAAATCTACAGTGGCTCAGGAATAGGTATGTTAGAAGATCCTCAAGTGATCCTGATGTCCAACCCTTAGTTGAAAACTCCCAGACTAATGATCTCCAGAGAACGTTGTTTTCAGTTATGATATTCTGTGGTAAAAAGATTTCTATGGCTCTCGTGTGTGCTACACTGCTTAAGTATTTTTTTAAACAGATCTGTAGGGATATAGTTCACATACTATACAGTACATCCATTTAGAGTATACAATGCAATGGTTTCCATATATTCACAGGTATGTGCAGTCATCACCATAGCACATTTTAGAACATTTTCAAAACATGCTTTAGCTATCACCCCCCCCCCCAAGACTCTCAGCTTCCCCCTAGCCCTAGCCCACCTCTAATGTACTTTCTGAACCCACAGGTTTCCCTATTCTGGACATTTTACATGAATGGAATCATATGTAATCTTTTATGAGTTACTTCTTTCATTTAGCATAGTGTTTTCAAAATTCTTTCATGTCGTATCATATATCAGTACTTCATTCCTTTTTATGGCTGAGTAATACTTCACATTGTGGTTATACTGCACTTTGATTAAGTATTCTTCAGCTGGTGGACATTTGAGTTGTTTCCAGCTTTTGGCCATTAGGAATACAACCTACCAGGACCAAATAGTGAAAACCAGGAAGCCCAAGCACAAAAATAATAAGCAAGAAGATCGAAGCATTAAATGAAAATCTCCCAACAAAGAAAATCTCAGGACAGATGGCTTCATGGATGGATTCTTCCAAACATTTGACAAAGAATTAATGCCAAACCTTCTCAATTATTTCTAAAGTTGAAGAGTGGGGAGCATGTCCAAACTCATTTTACAAGGCCAGCATTACCCACATGCCAAAGCCAGATAAAGACACTGTGAGAAAAGAAAATTACAGCCTATATCTTTGATGAATATGGATGGAAAAAATCCTGAACAAAATACTGGCACACTGAATTCAACAGCATATTAAAAGGGTCATACACCATGATGAAGTGGAGTTTATCTCTGGTGTGTAAGGATGGTTCAAATTAATATGCAAATTAATAAATGTGGTGCATATTCATAGAATGAAGACTAAAAATCATATCATCTCAGATGCGGAGATTTGACAAAATTCAACATTCTTTCATGATAAAACCCTCAGAAAATTAGGTGTAGAAGGAATATACCTCAACATAATGAAGGCCATATATGACAATCCCAACAGCTAATGTCTTACTCAATGGTAAAATCTTCTTCTAAGATCAAGAACAAGGATGCCACAGCCCTGTCTGGCATAGCTCAGTGGATTGACCGTGGGCTGGGAACCAAAGTGTCCCAGGTTCGATTCCCAGCCAGGGTACATTCCTGGGTTGCAGGCCATAACCCCCAGCAACCGCACATTAATGTTTCTCTCTCTCTCCCCCTCCCTTCCCTCTCTAAAAAATATATAAATAAAATATTTTAAAAAAGTAACCTGAGCATAGTGAACATTTAAAAAAAAAAAAAAAAAGAACAAGGATGCCTGCTCTCACCACCACTGTACTGGAGGTGCTAGCCAGAGCAACTAAGCAAAAGAAAGAAATAAAAAGCATCCAAATTAGAAAGGAAATTAATGAAGTTGTCTCTCTTGCACATGATCTATTCTTATACATAGGAAACCTTAAAGATTCCACAAAAAAAACTCAAAAGTAATCAAACGGTTCAGTAAAATTGCAGATATAACATACAAAAATCAGTTTTCTTTCAATACTAACAACAAACTATCTGAAAAATAAATTTAAAAAAATCCTAGCACCAAAACAATAAATTTAACAAAGGAGCTGAAAAATCTGTACACTGAAAACTGTAAAACATTGATAAAAGGATTTGAAGAAGACGCAAATGGAAAGATATCTTTACGTTTATGTGTCCAAAGAATTTAACATGATTAAAATGTCCATACTACCCAGAGTGATCTATAGATTCAATGCAATGCCTATGAAAACTCCAATGGCATATTTTACATAATTAGGAAAAAAACCCCTAAATTCATATGGAACCACAAAAGACCCGAACCAGCCCAACAAATCTGGGAAGAAGAAAAAAGAGCAAAACTGAAGTCGTCACACTTCCTGCGTTTAAGTTGTACCCCAGAGCCAGAGGAATCTCCACTGGCTGGTGCCGAAGTTCACCGACTCTGTCTTTTGCTTGCTCGAATCTGCTGCCTAGCTTCAGTCATATATTTTTTTATTTCAGTTATTAAAAATTTTAAACTCTAGAATTTTTAGTTGTTTCTTTTCTAGAATTCATGTTTTAATAGACATTCTCTATTTAGGACACTTCCCATACTTTACCATCACTCTTATACATTAGCTCATCAGACATTTCTTTCCCCAATTTTTGAAGTATTTGAAATAGCAGATTTAAAATCTTTGTTTACTGAGTCTAACATCTGGGTTTCCTCCTGGAAAGGAAATGCAAGGAAAAGAAATTTGCCCCTTTGCTCTTTGCTTGTCCACATTGCACACCCCCCCCCCCCCGCCCCCCGCCCCAAACACATGCCTGCTCGTGTTGACTCTGCAGGTCTCTCTGGGCAGGTGTTTTTCCCATTTTGTCCAAAGTTTGCATCAGAGTTCATCTTTCAGAGGCTTCTACCATCCTCCTATCAGTGGAAGCCACAGGACAGTCTTTAAACGAATCTTATTACTGCCTTATTATTAAAAATAGGCTCCTGTCTTTTCCAAATGGAAAGATTTCATAACCTGAAACAGACCTGTGCTCTAAGCCTTGTAATGTCATGTTTTCCTGTGTGACTTTAAGTGAATTATTTACCTTTATTGGACTCAGTCTTCTTGTCCTTAAAGGGGAGGAAATTATAGGAGATTTGATGTGAGAATTAAAGCAGAGAGTGCTGATAAATTGCCTCAGACAGTCTTTGGCATACGATTGGGGTTTTGCAAATGTCAGCCCACTTTTCTTCGTGGAGCAGTAAAGGCTTTGGAAAGAAATTAGACTAGCTGGTGATTCTTGGGCTACCGCATTTGAAGGCAGTAAAAACCAACATCTGAATTAGCTGGCTTGATAAGATTATCTAGATCGCTACTAAATCTCCCTGCCACTTTGTAGGAGGGATACTGAGACACCTAACTCCCAAACATAATCTTCCAAAAAGCAATCCTTACAGAGTAACTCTGAAAGACTCTTTGTGCTAGCGAACAATACCCGGAGTGTGCCTTCCAGATAGACAATATGGGAAAGCACATTAATCTTCCCAAATCCTATTTCATGTCTTCCGGACCTTGCGGAGGGGAGATGGTGGAAACAATCCGTCCATTGAGAATCCCAGGCTGACCTCCAGCTCAGGCCTCTACCTGGGTGAGTAAATTTGGATGGAGAACAAGCGCTTTGGACCCCGCCAAAGGTTGTTTCCTGTTCCCTGGCTGAGGCTGGCTGCAGTTCAGCTGCGAACTCTGCTAGCAAGGCTGCTACTGGAAAAGACATTAAAAGTGCCCACCCAGTTAGGATTTAATTAACGGTCACACAGGAAGCAGCCTCCTCCCACTCTGGGGAGAGGTGGGGTTTGGCAGCCGGCCATTCCTGCTGGCAGCGCTCTGTCCTTTGAGGACTTCAGTCGTGTACCTGTGCCAGGGGGCTGCCAGCGTGGGGGCAGGCCAGTCCAGGGCCTCAAGAAATTTTGGCCACAAATGAACTTGCTTCTCATTGTTTTCTGAAAAGCTTTAAAATTATAAAACTCTAATTGTATGCTTCAAATCTCTTTTGCTGTTCTAAGAACATCTGTACTTTTTCACTCTTCTAGTTATTTTTCTCACATTTTTTTGTAGTCACCATTTGTTGAGTATTAGTGTGTGCCAGGCATTCCCGCTCAGCACACGATACCTTATTGAGCATTCAAACAGTCCTAGTTACTATAGTTACTCCTGACTAGGTCAGTCACTAATGAATGAATGGCACATTGGTGGAGGGGCTTCCAAAGGCTGAGGGGGCAGTACATTTCCAGGCACTTGTGGTTTTCTGTGTTCGTGGCCCAGTGAGTGCCCCCAGCAAGAGCATGACCTTGGAAAAGGAAATGCAGGTGCTGGCTTTGGGAATAAAATCACACCAAAGACTGGTGCACAAGAAAATGAGGAAGGGTTCCAGTGACTAGGTGGCTTATGCTACAACCGCACACCTTTCCTGCTTAGCCCCGATTCTGTGCAATTTTTGTGTGTTTTCCAATGAGGTATCTTGGCAATGGCTGTCCTCGCCCATGAATCATAGGCTCCGTGGGGGCAAACCCCATTTCTCCTCAACCTTGTCCTATCCAGCACAAGTGGTGCAAACTTGGTTGAATAAATGATAAGATGCTGTTCCTAGGTGAAGAAATTAAGGCTCAAAGAAACGAGGTGACATTGTCACTGACCAGATGAGTCTTTGGGGGAAACTCAGGATATGACTTTGAGGTTTGTGTGTATGCAAATTCCTTGCTCTTCATCAACATAATAGTGTCTCCATAAATCCGATGTCATCATATGAAATGTCTGTGAGCTGTGAATCATGTGCAAAGTAAGGGGAGTTAATAATTTCACATGTTGTTTTAAGATTCGGACAACTACAGAAATTCAGATGAACGTAGGGGCGATACAAAGCACACCCCGTGTGCAGAGCAGATGTGCGTTAACGTTAGTTATTACCCCGTCAGCACGTCCTCCCTGCCCCTCCCCCTCTTCCCTCCCACTCCTGCTGCTAGTCTTTGGGAACTCTAGCCTCTCACTGCATTGCTATTCTGGGTTTTCCACATAAATCCTAGAGCAATTTTATGAAAATGAGCAAAACAGTTTAAATTTATCAGATGACTCTTAAAACATAGATTTAAAAAAAAAATCTGTTTTATAACATCCCACAAGATATTAAAGAACACTGTCCCAAATAACTTCCCCCAGGAAAAGAGCCCTCTATGAGATTGTCCTCAAGTTCCTTTGTGATTATTTAATTCGATAAATGAGACGAAAAAGATCTTTTACTCTTTTAATGTGTGGGATATATGTATTTCCCCTCTTAGGATTGTGGGTGGCTACAAATTCAGACGTAGCTGCTCCCGCCAGACTCCTACAGCGCGGGCCGCACGAGCAACGTGCAGTGCCCCGCTTCTCCCCGTTGTCTCTGCAGCCAGAGCTCAGCAGCCTGGTCGTACTTCCCACCCCCCTCTCCTCCGGTAGAAACAGCCGCGTTCCTGACAGGGCCTTGCCCTTCAGTGACGTCACCACAAACATGAAGGGCTTACTTCCAATCTGCTTTATTTCTTCATATGACCCAGTCAGGGGCAGGAGGATTTAATTATCTTTGTTTCAGTTGCTCTGTTGTTTTATGGTAGGTTTTTTTTTTTTTTAACACAACAAGCATAGTACATCAAACTACTCTTTTAACTGGGCATACATGGCCATTTTAAACTTACTGATTTGTGATATGGTTTGGGTCAAAACACGCTTACTATCTGTGCCCTTAACATTGTTACTGGGAATGTTTCTCCTTTTTGAAAGGGTATAGGGAATCAGCTCAGGCATTTTTTAAAAAAACGCACACTAGCATTAAGTTTATCTTTTTCATCTCATTTATTGAGTTAAATAATCACAAAGGAACTTGAGGACAATCTCATATAGTGCTCATTTCCTGGTCCCACAGAGTTCTCTCTCCCAGATAATTCTGCATTAAGAGTCCTATTTAATTTTCTGTGTCTTTAACTAGATTGTAAGTTAGAAGAGGCACAGACTATGTCTGTCTCGTGCCCCTGTATATTGTCCATTCAAGAAATGGTAGGTGATGGTGCTATTGTACAAAACAAAACGAGAAATCCCACTGCCTTCATGGGCCTTCATTCTATCTTCAGCACCAAGCACAGGGTCAAAGTTAACATCCTACAGTTAACTCACTGAGTCAAATAGAAAATGAAGGAATAACATCGCCCCTCCTGTAAGTCAGAGTTGCTTGGAGCACTGTGTTGTACCAAGTAAGTATCCCCAGTGGGGTGTGAACAGGACAGGACTAATTGGCACCACACAGCGAAGTTCCAGTGTGACCACAGGTGTGAACATAGCCCTCATTTCAAACATGTGCCATTTATTTGGAGAGCTTTATTGAGATATAATTTAATGCCACACAATGCACCCACTTAGAGCGTGCAATTTGATGATTTTTAGCATCCTCACAGAGCTTCCCAGCCCTTGGCATCCTTCTTAATTCATTGCTTAGGACAGAGCATTAGCCCAGTTTCCTGAAGACATCAGACCTTTGGAAAGGGAATGGGTCAGGCAGTTTTAAAAATTGGTACTCTCGTGAGGTTTCCTTTGCCCTACATAGAGGAAGCATGGGAACATTTTTGTGCTGCTTACAGTACCAGAGCATTTCCTTTCAGAGAGGGAAACTTCAGTCAGCATTCTAGACATCATATGAGCTCAGGAATGTTTCCTGTTAGGGTTCTATTTCACGCTCACTACTCATTAAAGTTGTCCTTAAACTCAATGAGAGTGTTTGGCTGTTAAGTAAAGAATCAGTAAATATTTTGTAAGATAGTGAAAAGTGTATTTATGTGGAAATCACTAACACTGACTACACCTGGACTTACCATGAACTCAGCAGGTGATTTTCGGAGTGCTCCTTAGCTGTGTGGGTCTCAGCTGCTACGTTTGGGGGAGAGAATAAAGTAACCAACTTCTCTTCCAATTCTTAACTTCTACGCATCAATTTGCAAGTGGCCTTCTCTCTTCTTAATGTGATTTTTTAATTTTTTTGAGAGGGGGGAAGCCACACCTACAGTCTCATGACCCTAATTTGCACATGTGATAGTGACAATAATAAAGACTAAAAAAACAGGCATTACCCAGTGTTGACTGGTGTGAATGTAAAAGTGAGGAATTAAAAAAAGTCTTAGGACTATATAACCATGGACCAATGTCTAATTGTTGGGAGGATAATTATCTATAGTTCTCTTTTTTCCCCCAAATTTATTGATTTGGTGTGTGGGGTGGGGGAGAGAGAGATGGATTTATTCCACTTATTTGTTTCATTTATTTGTGCAATCGCTGATTGATTCTTGTCTGTGACCTGTCTGGGGACTGAACCCACAACCTTGGTGACTCAGGACAATGCTCTAACCAACTGAACTACTCGGCCTGTCCTCATATGTTTCAGTATGAGCTCCTCTGGGTTAAGAACAAGATCTGTTTTTGCTTGGATTTCACCCGGCACTTGGTGGCCCCTTTAAGAGCAGAGCCTTGGTCTCTAGCATCCCTTTGTCTGTCTCAGACACAATCCCTGCTGGTTTTCCCAGCCAGAGGCTATGGGGGCTCCTCTTCTTGGCACTGACACCCTAGGCTGTGGAACCCAGTGGAGGGCTAGGACCCCTCACTCTTCAAGGGGGTCCTCCCCAGCTTGAGCTGCTCTCCCTCCCGATTCTCAGTCCCTCCGCACTGTGGGTGTGTGACCTGCCCATTCTGCAACTTCATCCCCCCTACCAGTCTCCTTGTGGCTTCTTCTCTGTATCTCAGTGATAATACTTCTGTTCAGCTAGCCTTTGGGGGCTTCCCTACGGCGGTGGCTATACAATTTAGTTGTAATTTGGATGCGGTCGTGGGAGAAGGCAAGCACAGAGTTACCTACTGTGCTGTCTTGAGTTCAAGTCTAGACATGTTTATTTTAAATATCTTGACTCAATCTTCAAAAACATACCTTGTAAATTAGTGAAATTAGCCATTAAACAAGAAAAATTAAAGACCCATAACAGCAAAAATCTGTGACATAAACTTGCTTTCACTTTAGCACGATCAAAAAACATCAGTCTAACATTTCCTCCCCATATTCTCAAAGATGTCGTTTCTTCTGTCTTCCACAGGACAAGAGATAAATTCACGACAGTCATTCAGTCGGGCCAGCCAGTGCATTTCTGACAATTCATAAGGAAGGGACAGTTGGCGTAATTTATAAAAATGGATAATTTACCCCTTGGCACCTAAGGACCGGGCAGGAAGCAGGACAGGAGCTTTCATTCTGCCCTGACTCCGGCAGAAGCACAACTGTTTTCATGCACTGCAGGTTTTTACATATACCCCTGAAAGGTCCTGGGAGTCATTCGCCAGAAGACACTTTCTGGTAAGGATTTCACTGGTTTTTCTATTGCATGCTTTTTCCTTAAAAAACCAACCAAACAAAAAAACCCATCACCACCATAATGCACTAGCTCTTGCATGTGGGTGCTTGACTGAGGAAAACAGCCAGTTGCCCTCCATCCTGCCGACCCACCGCCCCCCACACCCTGCTGAGGGCTCCTGATGTGCTTGGGGATGAGAAGAATCTGAGAGAAAGGTGACCAGGGCGCTGGTTCCTGCCCGGGAGTCCTCCTCCTGACCCGTTATTCACCACCCCGAGAGCTCCCGGGCGCAACCTACAGGCAGAGGACGAGAGCAGGTCCAGGCCACTTTACTGTTAGCGGAGTTTGGCCCCCATCGCCCCAGAGCTGCACCGGAGGGGGTGGTGCCAAGGGGGCTCCTTTGCCCACACAAGGCAGGCAGACTCAAAGTGCTTCTTTACTTGCCTTAGATGAGGGGTTCTGAGACTGGCTGTTCTTTGAGAAACTTGAATGTCTTTCAAAATATGAATTCCTAGTCCCTACTCCAGGCTTAATTACTGTATTTTGGGGACTGTAAGATGCACTGGACCATAAAACGCACCTAGGTTTTAGAGGAGGAAAATAGGAAAAAAATTTTTGAAGCAAAAAATGTGGTAAAATATTTGATAACTTGTGACACTGCTTCATCATCGATCCCCCCAACACAGCAAGCCAGGTAAGCTACATTCAGACTATAAGATGCACCCCTCTTTTCTCCCAAATTGGGGAGTGCATCTTATAATCCAAAAAATACAGTGATTACACTTATAAAATGGGGCCTGGGAATTTTTTGTAAAATATTCTTGTGATTGTGACTTTACTAGTTATTTAGAAACTATTGCCCTGATGTGTCTAGCTTCAACTTGTTTCCAAAGGGGGCAGGGCAGAGGAGAGAGGACCCTCCTCCCAAGAAAGGGGAGGCACTTGGCCACACAGTATGTGGGATGAGAGCACCAGAACAGGAGAGCTGGCTAGGCCTTCGTCCAAGAGCGGGCTGCGCTGTCCTTTCTGTGCTCCAGCCACGTAGGAGAGAGAGGAGGGAGTCAGAGGGAAACCTGTCTGGGCTTTGTCTTGGCAGAAATAGCCCCTGGCCCTGGCTCACCTGCAGAGAGCATCTGCTCCAAGGGCTCTGACTGCTCGCTTATTCCAGCGGAAGTGCCATTCTTCGTACTGCGCACCGGCTTTAGAAAGGCTGTTGGCCACGGCCACAGAGGGTTAAGGAGTACCAGGCGTTCATCTGGAGCGGTCTGCCAGCAGGTGGCATGGGGATTGCGGTGCCACACTAGGTCATGGCAGGTGATCTGACCTGCGTGGGCACAGGTAGCCTTGGTGGGGAGGCCGGGGTGGTGCAGGGAGGAAGAGAAGAGGGGTGGAAAGGAACACAGGGGCCTGGGGAGGCATGGCCTACAGGACTTCCTTTTCCTAGACATCGGTGCCTCTTTCTCAGCCCAGTTAGGATGCTGGAAACACTCCTTGTACCGCCTTTCTCCATTAAGGGAACAAACAATATTAAATTACTTTCAGGCACTGAGTGGCCTGTGAACTCAACTGTGACCATCACTAAACACAGTTCAGGAAAACACTTGAATGTACCTCGAAGTATCTCTTCATACTATTCAGACACGATGGCGGTTGTGAGTGGGTAAGGAGACTTGGCATTACTCTGCAGAACCTAACACACAACGGGACACATTCAGGAAAATCGATTCTGGATATCGCTCCTGATGGCTTCTCTACAGCAAAAATTTGTCGAACCACAGTCACTGATCCCACAATTCTCAGTGTCTCACTCTATCAGCAAAGGTACAGTTAATAAACATAATATACTGTTCCTATGTCCAAATACAAATTGGGATGCAAGACAGAAATAATCTCATTGACAGGAAATTCCATCTTTCTCCGAAGCTCAGTGATGCTGAACGGACTGTCCCTGAGGAGCTGCACGCAGGTCCCTTGTCCTCCACTGAGGACTCTTTTTTCAGTATGAATTCTGTAAACCAATTATAGTGACAATATTTTATTTTTAGTTAAAATTAACAAATGTTAGTATTATTTAGTACTTTTATAGCTACTTTCTATTTATGGCAAATAATATTTTCCATTTCAAGGACTTATAAAAAGTTTACTGTAATTGACAATAAAAACTTTGTTTAAAGCATGTAAAATTACTTAAATAATAAGCTTGCTTTTCAATAATATTTTACTTGATGAAATAATTATTTACTTAAGTCGATAAATTAGAAATTTGACAGGGGTGTTCTGTGCTTGTTTGCAGGGAAACTGAACACAGTACTAATGAATGACAGCCATGCAAGCATCACTCTGCCCGTGGTCTCCCTGGAGGGGACACACAGTGACCCGGGTCTGGGCGGCTGATGGAAGGTACTTCAGGTGAAGATCCTTAGTACCAGCTAAGGCTGTGGAAGTGTTTGAGGACGTCAGATCTACTGGGAAAGATAAGGTAAGGCAGACAAAACATGCAATTCATACACAGCAGGTTCTCGAATACTACCCTTTCATTCAACATTGTTTGTTATAACCTTGGTGAGATGCTGAAGGAAGTGGACTCCTGTTATGTCTATAAGCCTATGTCATTTCACTTAATGTCACAGAACCCACTGATGACAGTAAGTGAGGACTTACAGTATATACTTTTCATTACTAGAATAGACCCACTAGAACATAAGTAAATGGCCTTTTCTTCATTGCATTTAGCAATAATGGGTTCCATGCTGTTAATTCCTTAAGCATTCCTTGTGTGGCACAGCTGCTGTGAGGTCATCCTCCCCTCCAGCTAGCACACAAAACCCACACCAAGGGTGCTGTTCCTCACTCCCCTCTACTCCATCTCTCTTGATGCTAATGGGTTTGACATTGTAGGCTCCAGTCGCTCAGATTCTGTTGCTCAGGAAACACTATCGTCCCAGACAGAAGCAGTTCTTAGAGGATAAAGACAGTTATGCAATGAGTCCCTAGGTATCCTGTACTGAGAAGACCAGCTAAGTGGGAATGCATGGCCTCCCATTCCCAATTCCCCACCTGAGGCCGTCCCAGCTCTGCCCATAATTCATCACCAATGACCATCTGGTTATCGATCCTCTTCGCACTCGTGGAGTTCTGAGGACTACAGGTCCTTTTTATTTCATCCCTCCCAGGGCAATGTGGCACAGTGACAAGAGAGTGCCAGCCGTTTGAGCCCAACGGACCTGGGTTGGAACCCTGACCCATCACTGGATGGCCATGTGCCTTTGGGCCAAATGTCTGAACCCAGAGTCCTCATCTGCAAGGGGAAGATTCCACTGGCTTCCAGCTTTTGTGAGGATGCAATGAGGTAACACGTAAAGAGCTTATTAGCACAGTGCTTGGTACCCAGTAAGCGCTAGCGTATGGTTACTTTTATTAATAATATTCTGTTACCTAATTGTATAAAGACATTTTCTGCCATTTATATCATTTTTCATCTTTAACTGAATTTCTTTCCGTTTTCCAATTAGCAATAATTCATATAAAATCCTCTTAAATATATTTTATAATTATGTATACATAAATGATTTACATATTATATATATATAAAATCATATATTCAGGGGAAAATATTTTTTATTCAGGTCAGTTGGATTCACTTTGCCTGGATAGTTTTTATTCTCTGTTGATCTGATGATTCAAAATTTGAAAAACCTGAGAAAAATGGCTTTTTTAGTTCTTGAAAAGAATTTGAATGTTTTGTAGGAAAAGAAATGGATGATTACACAAGGATTTGATGTCATAGTCACTAAAAAGGATTGCATATAAAATTTGTAATCATGGCCCAGAATGATCCTGAGCTTGGTGTGATTATGTGCAAATTTTAGAAAATGATAGGTAGGGGACTGTGAAATACTACATTCTGGTAAATAAATTCACTGCAGCTAAAGTGGGGCAGGGCCCACCTTTAGAATTAGAATTCATAAATGAAGCTCTACTTCTTTGATTTTTTTTTGGAGATTGTTTCTTTTGGGGTTGATGGCCCAGCTCTGGGCTTTATCTCCAGTTACAGCCCATCGCCTTTCCCTCAGGCCAGGAGCATGGAATCATTTTCACGGGGGGCCACATCAGCCTTGAGGTTGCCTTCAAAGGGCCGAATGTAAGTTGAGGACTGTGTACATGTAACTACTCCTTAACAGTTAAGGGAGAGCTCGGTGCTGCTGCGGGGTAGAAACAAGGTGCTGGGCCGGATAAAACAACGTGGAGGGCCAGACTTGGCCTGTGGGCCTTGTGTTTGCCACCTGTGCCTTAGACTCTGGCCCAAGGAAGACCAGCCAAGGGAACATATGCAAATTTCTTTATGCTTTCCGGTTTCCTATTCTTTCATCTTTTAAAAATATTTTTTGTTTTTCAATAACAGTTGACATACAACAGTGATTCAGCTTCAAGTGCACAACACAGTCATTAGACATTTATGTAATTTGTTAAGTTATTACCCGCATCAGTCTGGCACCCATCTGGCACCACACATGGTTATTATGACATTATTGACCGTATTCCCTACGCTGTGCTTCGCATCCCTGGGACTGTTTAACTGCCAATGTATACTACTAAATGTCTGCACCGTTTTTACCCACTCTCCAAACTTCCCTTCTATCTGGCAACTATCAGTTTGTTCTCTGGATCTATGAGTTTGTTTCTGCTTTGTTTGTTCATTTTGTTTTTTAGATTCCACATATAAGTGAAATCATATGGTATTTGTCTTTCTCTGTCTGACTTATTTCACTTAGCATTAATTCCCCCTAAGTCCATCCATGCTGTCCCAAATGTTAAGACTTCATATTTTTTTTTATGGCTGAGTAATAGTCCATTGTGCCACTTCTTTATCCATTCATCTATCGTTGGACAGTTAGGTAGCTTCCCTATCTTGGCTACTGCAAACAGTGCTGCAGTGATTGGGTGGGTGCACATGTCTTTTCAAGTTGGACCTTTGGATTTCTTCAGATGAACAACCAGGAGTGGAATTGCTGGGTCAGTATGGCAGTTCTATTTTTAATTTTTGAGGAACCTCCATACTGTTTTCCATAGTGGCCACACAGGTTTGTAATCCCACCAACAGTGCGCAGGAGTTCTCTTTGCTCCACATCCTCGCCAGCACTTGTTCACTGATTTATTGATGACGGCCATTCTGACTGGTATGAAGTGACACTGCGTTGTGGTGTTAATTTGCATTTCTCTGATGATTTGTGATGTTGAGCCTCTTTTCATATATCTAGGGGCCATCTGTGCATCCTTTTTGGAGAAGTGTCTATGCAGGTCCTCTGCCCATATTTTAACCATGGTCTGGGTTTTTTTTCTGGTGTTAAATTGTGTGTTTTTTTAAAATATATATATATATAATATATATATATGTATATTTTGGATATTAACCCCTTCCCAGAAGTATCTACTCCCATTTAGTAGGTTGTCTTTTTATTTTGTTGGCTTCCTTCATTGTGCAAAACCTTTTCAGTTTGATGTTTATTTTTTTCTTTGCTTGCTATGACATATCCAAAAATATTACTAAGGGTGATGTCGAAGAGTTTACTCCCTATTTTTCCCTATTTTTAATTCTAGGAGCTTTATGGTTTGGGGTTTGCATTTCAGTCTTTAATCTGTTTTGAGTTTATTTTTGTATATGGTGTAAGAAAGTGGTCATTTCATTTTTTTCCCATATCTGTCCAGTTTCCCCAACTGTCCTTATATAATGGGTCCTCCTGTGTTGGATTAATGGAACATATAGGCATGGGTTTATTTCTGGTCTGTTATTTAGGGTTGTTTTTTCCTTCCTTCTTCCTCCCTTCTCTCTTTCTCTTTGCAAAACAATTTTACTAGAATGAAAACCAACTACATTTATGGTAGGTTTATCTAACTAACTTGGATTTCCATAAATGTTTACACGATCGTTAGAGTAGAAAAAATAATTTAGTGTCCTTATAAGACAGTAAATATGTCATCTATTTCACCTCAATGCTTGATAGTTTTAAATTTTATCATATACAAACAGGAAAATTCATTAATATCTCTCCCCCCTAAAAATTTCTCAACTTTTCACTGAAAAATTAATCATTTATACAGTTAAATCACCTTGGAAATAACTAACTTCTCACTAATTTATTCAAGAACTTAACAAGTTTGAGATAAAGAAACAACACTTTATTATAAAACTTATAAAATAATTAAATATTATACATATATTTTGACTTTTCTCCATAACCCATGGTTTTATTCAACACTTTTCCTCAGAATTAATATCAGAGAAGCAAGTGAGAACACATAACAATAGGCTATTAATAAATTAATTTCTCCATAAAATAATAAAATGATAATTATATAAAGAAACAAATAACTTGTAATTCATCAAGGGTGGTGATGCATAAATCTTTTTTTCTGATGATAAAATGACCACTAATCTAGGCCAAGAGAGCTGAGACAATGTCCTGATCATTCCTCAGAGGTTTGAGAGCGCACGGTTCAGTGAGAGTGGGAACCAGGGATGCCCCGAGTTCCACGGACCGCTGTCCAGTTGGTTGTGCTGAGCTGGCAAACCCCTGTTTGAATCGAAACTTTTTAAAGCAGTAAAACTGGGTTACATTCATCAAAAAATTGAGGACTAGGGTAGAATTATATAAATATGTCCTTTATAACCACAGCTCAAAAAATTACAGGAGGACTCCGTCTTGTAAGTTACTTTGGTTTTGGCAAATTAGTGTGGTGTTTTTGCAATTGAGAACAATTTTAAGCTCATTAGTGCCAACCGACAGCTGGCCTTTGAAGACTGAAAATATCATCTGAAAGATTGGAAAATACTCTTATTCATTAAACAGTTTTGCCATATTATGATTTATTAATATTAATGTAGCAAGAAGACAGATGGACTTCACTCTTGCCACGATGACTTTTTTCTTGTAAACCAAATCCTAGGGCAAATTTAAACATGTCAGTTGGTAGGAAGAAAACCCACAAGTGGCCTTTAATTTTCCAAGCAGCTATGATAATAAGTAGGGAGCATTACAAATAATGGCCTCCTCTCTTTCAGCACACTGCTATTTAACTCCTCCTAGATTTTTACCAGAAATAAACATTTCACCAATTCTGATTCCCAAAGAGCAGACTAGAGGATCCTGTCTAGCACCAAAAGTTACGAGGTTGATATAATGTGCGGGGCATTAAGATTTACCCTTCTTATGAGCTTTTGTTTTTTATCCCCAGAGTGTGAATTTCAATGAAACGGCAATCTTAAATAGTCCATGTTGCCGTGTTTTTAGAATATTCCTTTTCAAGTTGTGAATTTTAGTCTTGGAGACTCTCTATAAGCAGAATATACTTTAAACAAAATAATAAAAACACACGCACACTAAATAAACATAACGTGATGCCTGCCCGTCCAGCAGCACGCACCACTGTGAGCACCAGTGGGCTTCCTGGCCAGCTCCTGGCTCGGCATGTCCACAGCTCCAGCCAAACCGTGAGCTCCAAGTAAACGTCCCGTCCGTGTCCGATCCTCCAACTCTCAGCCTACGACCTGAAGTCATAAAGGGCCTTTCCAAAACTGATGTCTTTGCCACGGAACCCTTTCAGACGCCAAGGGGGATATGGCCAAAGTTGGCTGGATTCTCACTTCGACCAAACTCAGAGTTCACCTATCTCAGTGTGACTCCTCACTCCTTCCATGCACACAGTGCAAATCCATGTCGTTTTCATTTTTGTTTCTCTGTCAGATTTGTCGTCGCTTCCCATTTTCAAGTGCTTCAGAGTACCATGTGCTCGGGGGAACTGGAAAAGAAGCCCACCTGTTCTTCGGAGTGGGCCCCTCCACGCCGCAGACCACTGGTGAGCTGCTGCGGCCTTCAGCCGTCACGGATCTGGAAGGTGAGCCCCTGGCCCTCAGGCACTGGAGGGGCAGCAGGGGGTGGGCTGGGGTCAGCTTTTCCTCGTGCATGACTTACAGCACTGCTTGCCGTAAAATTTGTGGTTGCAGACACCGTGTTGAGGAACCAGATGACACCAGCTGAAGAAATCCACACAGGCTGGATCCTCTGAAATGAGAAAGCAGGTTCAGCGTGTTAGGAAAAGGCTCAGGCTCTTTTCTGAAGGCACAACCCTGCAGATCAAAGGCCTGGCATCCGCCTGCCTGTGCTTCTGAGTGGTGTTTCTTCTTCCCCATTGGGACTTTGGCAGGAAGGTGGGGAAAGCAGCATTTAGACATCGAAAGGGACTATGACCCTTAGTAAAAGTTAAACAGGTGGGGGAAGAGTGGATGTTAAGACAAAAAGTCATGTCTAGCTAGAGCTTATCTGATCCTCCCCAAATAGCCTGGAGGTACCATTTTGCACCCAAGGGAAGTACCCAGACCAGCACATTTAAAATCACCGGAGGATCTTGTAAAACCACAGGTTCTGGTTCAGAAGGTCTCTGGTGAGCGCCGGGGTTCTGTGCTTCTAACAAGCACACAGCAGATGCTGCTGCTGGTCTGTGCAGATTACTCTGGGGAACAAGAAGCCCAAGGTACTGGGAATTGTGGCACCTGTATTAGAGACCCAGCTGCAACAGCGTGTAGTTTTACGAAAATCTCATAGCCAATTTGCAACTAAGTGAATGTAAGTCAACACCAGTCCTTTCTAATTTCTTTAAGTAGGACAGCAGCTGAGATTATGGATCAGAAGCAGGACGCTGGACATCAGGGATTCTGATCCAGAAGGGCCTCGTGAGACACAGAATGCACATGAAATTGTAAGTAAGATGTTCTTTATGTAAACATAGTACATGTTTAAGGAGTTAGGGCCCAGTCATTGTACTGGATTCCCAAGGATTTTTTATTTATTTAATATTTAGGGTCTACCCACTATGTGATTATTCTCATTCACAGCTGGGATAGTTCTCCCCTCCTCTGTGCAAGCCTTGAGTTGCCTTTATCTTCAACGCCCTTTAAAGCCCACATTGCCCATGCGCATCTACTCAAGTGCCTTCTGAGTTTGTCCTTCAGTGGCTCTCCACGGTGCCTTTGGTAACTGCACTCAAAACTCTCAGCTCTCCTGCTGCTCCCGATGGTAGCCTCCCTTTCTATGATTCAGAGCTGCCTAAGGTTAGTTCTTCAAGCCTTCCTTCCTCTGCCTAAAATTCCCTTTAACATACACATCCCGCCTCACAGTGACCCCTGTGATCCTTAAGCCAGTTCATGTAATGCCTCTACCCCAAATTCACCATTAGCTCCCAGCCACTCAGAGTAGGAGGTAGCTCTGGCATTGGCTGACCAGGTTCCTGCAATCTTTGTATGTGTGATTGTGTCTGGAGCCATCTGACTAAACGGTGGAAATTTGAAATCACTGACAGTGAAGAAAGGAGGAGATGGTCTAGGAAAACATGACCACTTGCTCAAAATGTGTATATTCCCCCACCCCCACTCCTTAGCTTTCTGCTGAGAGAGGCTGCAGGTTTGCAGAACTCCAGCATTGCCTAGAGGTGGCCTGGCTGGGAGCAACTGCGTATTACTAGCCCTCTGATCTTGTGCTAGCCTCAGAGAAGATGGGGGCAGAGCAGAGGAAGGGACAGTGATGCCCAGAGCCTGGAGCAAAGGCTGTAGAAGAAGTAGGTGAACAATGGAGAGAGAGAGATGAGAATTGAGTCAGAGTCCTGAAGCTGATTCACCACAAATTGGACAGCGTAGGCTAAAAGACTGGACAGTCTTGGAAGAGCTGTGATTAAATAAAAGGACAACTCAGCAGATACATGATTCTTTAGCCCAAGGAAATCCGATTAGGCTGAAAAAATATTTCATGCTGTTCGATTACTTCAAAAGAGGCTGCACTTGTGAGGAGTGATGTAGTCTATTTGTATAACTGAATTTCCCATTTTTCCCATCAGCACTCACTGCACTGCCTTTGAACTAAGAGAACATTTAAGTTGTAGTCCTAGGATAATGCATATTCACTCTAATTGTCTGTAATTAATCTATCCTTTCAATATGTGAGCTCCTTGAGGGCAATTCCTGTTCACGCTGGCATTCCCACTGATTAGTTCTATCTCTGGCACACGGTGCTTACTTTTCCATGTGTGTGTTCAGTCAAAATTTAGTTTGGAAAAACGGACTCACAAGATTACCATTTCTCCCTTTCGAGGTAAGAATTGATGACTAAAAAGCCTTATCATATAATTAAATCTCCCTGCATATGAGATCATTCTGAGCAGGAACTGCCTGGATTTGTGCCTCGTACACCTGCGAGGAGCACTGTTCCCATAGACCTGGATGTGAAGGGCGCCCCCTAGAGGTGTGGAACACACAACCTGTACAAGCAAATGGGAGGGGTTTCTGAAACATTCTCTGAAGACTAGTAAAATTGATGGAGTGTGGGGTCCTCGTTACCTCTCTTTTCAGGAGCTGGGCAAAAGTTAGTGTTGCAGGCTCGCATCGCTGGAGGTTTCTGTCGGAGCAGACAACCGGCGGAGGGCCGGCCCTGCTGCACACAGTGGACGGATCGGGTCTGGACCCCTCCTCCACAGGTCACCGTGCACTGTAGAAGAGGGAGAAGAGGAGGGAGTCAGAAACACTCAGCTGGATCGTATCCTTGGAGGGTCAGTGCTATCAGAGGATCTCCATGCTTTACGGCATTAGCAGGATGCCTGTTGATAAAACGAACCGTGCAGAGCCAGGTACGTGTGCTTACCATCTACAGTCTCTTCTAACATGTGGGAGCCATTTGGCCTGATTAGAAGGGTCTTAGGCTAATGCCAGCTTACCCGAGTGTATCTCTCCCCGTTAAGTGACTCGGAGAGAAGAGAGCTTCCAGAAATACAGAAGCTGCCCTAAGAATGCGGAAACAAATACAGACACATCTAGGCAATTAATCACAGTATGTAAAGAATTCCGAATAATCTCTGCAGATGCGGTGGTGGAGGGGATAGTTCAAAGTGAGGACAGCAAAAGAAACGATACTCAAGGGGCTCTGGAACCAAGCCCTCGGTGCCCAGCGAGTTCCTGGTTGGCACGGTGGGTACGCTGCTTCCCAGCAGTCAGCATTACTACTGTCCAGGTAGTGTTTTCCTGAAAAATAAATGACTAACAAGGGCTGTCAACGTTCTTACATTTTCATGTGTGTCTGAACAAAAGAACAAAGATTTTGTAACAAAAGGATAAATAAGAAAATACTGTCAGAGAAAAAGCCCTTTAAATTGATGAGCTTTTATCTTGCTTTTTAAATTTCACTATATAATCATTTTTATTTTATTACCATTTACATTTTATGGGCCATTGGTAGCACAAACAGGTAGGGGCCAGGGACACAGATTTGGCATGCTGGCGATGCTTTACTGATCTACATAACCATATAAAAATTTCCAAATCTGTTAAATGAGGAAAATAATGATAAAAATTTTTAAAAGCAATCCATAGCTGTAGGTATTGCACCTGGGACACAGGTGCAGTGCCAGCCAATCTGGAGAGAGAACGCCATGCTGATTTCCTTTCTCCGTGTGCTGCTTCCCAGACTGTCTCTCTTTCTCTCTCTCACACAGCTGACTCTGGAACAGCGTGGGTTTGGGGTATCGACACTCCGTGCAGTTGAAAATCCATGTGTAATTTTGACTCCCCGCAAAGCTTAACTACTAATAGCCAACTGTTGACTAGAACCTTCATTGATAACATAGTCTATTAACACATACTTTGTGTTTATATATATATATATATATATACACACATATACACACACTGTATTCTTATGATAAAGTCAGCCAGAGAAAAATGTTATGAAGAAAATCATAAGGAAGAGAAAATGCACTTCTGGTAACTATTGAAAAGATCCATGTGTAAGTGGGCCTGTACAATTCAAAGCCATGTTGTCCGAGGGTCCACCGCATGCATACCTGTGTATTTACAATACATACACATACATATGTGTGAATATCTATGCAGGAAAGTGTGTATGTAAACACAGGTTCATGCACATACAGACAAACGGGACCTCGCCCACCCCTATACTTCACGGGGAGTTGTGGGCAGCATCCCGAGCCAGCAAGTTCTTTGCACAGCTGTGTACCGCTGTTGGCTGGAATGCTGCGAGCACCAAAGACAGCTTTGGATTCCCGAGGACACGCTGTTCTCTTGGACAGCATCACATACTCCTGCCAATAAGAACCAAACCAATGTGACCAACATTTCACCTAAGTCTTCTGAGGAAAAGGGTGGCATGAATGTATAATGAGATGAAAAAGCTGGGGGTCCTTGGCTGAACTGCCTAACTCTGAGATTTTCCTGCCCCAGCTACAAAATAGGGACAAGAATATCCACTAATAAGACTATTAAAAGGATGAAGTGAGAGAACCGCAAATGCATGTAAAGCATTTACCATACTGTATAGCAATGGCTTGACAAATGTTGGCTAGCTATTATTATAATATTATTTGGAAACATAAGAACCAAATGAGTCAAGATTGTGACTTTTAGAAGGCAGCCAACTCTAGCAGTGGATTTAATAGCAGTGGCAAACGCAAAGATTAGCACTATAGACAAACCGAGTACTGAGTGCTTTATATTATCTTATTACTCATTTAAAAAAAAAGCCTTGCAAGATATCTTCCAACTGCGTTAGATGTGAAAACTGAGGCTCACAGATCCTGTAACCTTTCAGGCCACACAGGAGGTGGGTGGGCCAAAGAACGTAAGGACTTTGTTTTGAACCTGTGGACAGGTCTCTAACAGCAGCCCATGGCGGACTGCCTCCTTTTGAGTCTCACTTAAATAGAAACCTCATAGATGTGTGTGTACTCACCTGTTGCCATGGCGATGAGTACCATCCAGCTGCCACACCGTACCCCGAACGAGCCGGACAGGCCCCTCGGTTGCAGGTTTCCTCCAAGTCCAGGTTTGGCTTCTTAATGTTGCGGCACCTTCGCTCTGGGAAAGTTATCAGCTTTCCCTGGAAGGTCTTCTCGCTGCACTTCATCTCCCTCTTCCTCACACCCAGACCACAGGTCGTGGAACACTAGGAGCCAAAAAAAGGAGGTGTGAGTGTGCAATGCAGATGTGTTCCAACCTGAGGATGTACCGTCCGCGTGGAATTAGAGGGATTGGACAATGGCAGGTCCACCACACGCAAGGACCCTACAACTATGGCACCAGGTCCCTCACACTACAGGTAAGACAACCAGTGTCGCAGAGCTCACCAGCACTAAAAAAAAAACAGAATGAGACGCTGTCTTCCCCTGTGGACACAAGGGAGCAAAGTCTGGACAGAGATGAGGCGGCAGAGCATGGGATCGGGGCTCTGTGGGGCGTTTGTTTGGCTGCCCAGCTCCACCTGAGCCCCAAGAAGCTGGGCATCTGTGCCGACGAGGTGGGGCACACAGGTGACAGAGGCTCTGGGGTGGGAGGAACAACCCTAGTTTCCCCCCACCTCTCTGCTGGCTGAGTTATAACCTGACGTTGTTATGGCAAGAAAAGGAGCTGGGGCGGGGATGGAGACAAAGGAAATCAGTGTGAGAAAACTGGTGTTTGCTCCGAGGGTTTGAAACATCATTATGGGATAAAGTGTAGGGCCTTGATGAACTGAGGGAGTAAGAACCGGCATTAGTGCAACCATCATAAGCAGTAAAGGATGACCGAGCTTCCTACTCCCAGCAGCTCTGTGGGAGCTGTGAGCGCTGCTGGGTCCTTTGTGTAGAGGAAGAAAGTGAGGCTTAGCTGCCCTGGTGAGTGGTGAGCCCCAGGGCACACCCACAGTGCGCACTGGAAGCTGCTTTCAAATGGGAAGTCTGGGCCAAGCCCAGGCATTCCGCCGCTAGGGTTTTAAGGTCTCAAAGAAAGCGAGTGGACAGAGAGAGATGCACACGCTGCTCTAGACGGACCATTAGACAGAGAACGAGGGCGCTGATGGAAAGGGCCCCAGCTGTTGACACACAAACCCCGCCCCCCCTTCTAACTCCCCATCCCCCTGTTGGCCTTTTCTCCTTCTCCCCATGTCTTCCTCAGAAGACGGTGAACTCCTTAAGAGCAGAGACCTTGCCTCCCTGGTTACCGGAGTCCACTTCTGGCTCGGCTGCCTCTCTCCCACACCGGAACCCAGGAGGCATCTTCAAGCCTCGCCCACACATTCCTGAAGGTCCCAAGGGGCCTTTCTGGGACCGCTCAAAGGTGATGCTTCTCTCCACCCCCACACACTTTCATCTTCAGGCCGGAGTACTGTGACAGCTGTGCAGGCGCCTCTCCCGCCTCTGCCTGTGCTGCATCCGCTCCCCTTCTCTCTGACCTGAAAACCTGCCTGTCCCACTCCTTCACTTGCACGTTAATTGGCTCCTACTGTCTACAGGACACATTTCTAGGCCGTTACCTGAGGCCTCCCGCTCTGTCCCTGGTGACCTTGGCAGCCCCGGCGTACCCCTGTTGCCTCCTGAGTGTGTTCCCTTGTGTCCCCTGTACCGTGTCCACCCTCGGACTGGAACAGGCTCTCCCCAGCCCCACCTGCTCATCCTTCAGGCCCGCACTCCCTGGAAAGCCTCTTCTGCCAAGGATTCCTCCTGATCTCGGGCTGGGTGGACCTCGGCTGCCTGGTGGAGTGACCCGACCCCGTCAGTTTCTGCACCTCCACTGCCCAGTCGGGGTGATGGCCGCTTCACCAATATTTGATGAAGGCAGGCAGGAAGGAGGAGGGACCAGAAGGGTGCCTGGCACACGCGTGTTGAACGGAAAGAAGCCCCGAGCATCTGGTGGCGGTGCCCAAGCTGGGCTAGAACAGCGGCAGCACCACCGCCGCCCCTAGCAGTACATGGAGGTCGTACCTCACTCCACGAGGAGGCGGCCCACTGTAGCCGGCTGTTCTTCGGGCACCGGCCCAGGACACAGCCCTCCTGCGACTCCGGCCTGGGGGCGCCGGCGCACAGGCTGTCCGGCAGGCCCTCCGCCGCGGAGGCGCTTCTGCACAGCACCGCGCGTTTCCGCACGCCTCGCCCGCAGGTCTTGGAACACTGGAGATTGGGAAAAAAAAATGCGTTGGCATGCTAGTTTCAAATGATTTTCAGGTTCTCGGGCATATTTGCTTTTAGTAATAAAAAAAAATTTAAAAAATACTCTCAAAATATTTCCATGTGAAGTTCAGGGCAAATGCCATGCACTAAGGCTCCTTCTCTCGCTGAAGCCCCTATTTGACACTCCGCACGCCCATGTCCTCTCTCCACACCCGCCGTGCACACTGGGCTGGAACAGCCCTCTGAATTCTCCTCTGGTAATTTAGAACTCCCAGCTGCAGACAGAGACCCGCCTCAACGCCACACACAACTCAGATTTGCCATCTGGGATAAACGAACACGCGCCCTCACTTTGAAGGACACCTAAGCATGCTTGGAGATGTTTCTCCCCACTCCCAGCTCCTTACTCCCCCAAAAGATAGACTCTTAACATTAAAAAACATTTTTCATAATGTTCTGTCATTAAAAAAGCGAAGCAGAACTTTGTTCTGATCTCTGATCGGGGCACGGCAGCGCACTGTTAAACTGAACCAACCGGACAGCAGGCGTGCTGGAGGGGGCAGGGCGGAAATGGGGCCCCGGGCTGCCACTGGCTCCACGGTTCAGGCCATACAACCCCTGAAATTGTATTATTCCCCCAGATTGTCTCCCCATCCGCAGTTTAGCAGAGGCTGGGCCGTTACAGAGCAGAGTTCTCACCCTCAGCACCATTTGGACCAGGTAACTTTTGTACTGGGGAGGGGTCCAGTCTATTGTAGGATATTTCCCTCACCGGTGATACCCATCCCCCACTCACTGTGACAATCAAACATGTCTCCTGGCATTGAATGTGCCCTGGGGGCAAACGTACCCCCTTGTTTGAGAACCTTTGAGTCGTAAATGACAGGTAGTTCTATGCTTCTTCCAACTTTATAACTTTACATTTCACTGGGAGTTGGTGACAAATCAAGCTTTAGGCCCAACTCCTCTCTGTATTCTTTCAAACCCCTCACCCTTCATCGAAGCAACAGTTAAATCTCCTTTTTATGCCTTACCCTTTGTTTTGACAAATTCAGTTGCCAGTTCCACCGGCCAATCCTCTGGCACTCGAACGCTGTCTCACTGGGCTACTAGTCCAGCCTACAGGGCCCCCACACTCTGCTCTAATTTCTGGACTTCTAAAGATTCCCAAACAGCAGGTTGTGTGAGAATCACCGAAAACGTTAATGACAGCGCCCCTCACATGAACTCAGTGTGGCCCTCAGGAAGGCAGGTGTGAAACCAGCTGACGGTCTCCTGGGAAGCAGAGACGCCACCTGTATCTTTGTTGCCGTCATTTTCCACGAGGAACAAGACCCACAACTCGCAGTTACCTGGGACCAGGGCCCGGAGGTCCACTCCGGGGGGCAGGCGTGGCTGTTGCAGGCTTGCACTTGCGTGGGTGTGCTCACGGGGCAGAGGGAGTGCAGCACGGCCGCCTCCTTCTGGAAGGGCTGCTTCTGGACACACTGGATCTTCCGGCTCTGCTGGCCCCCCGCACACGGCCGGCTGCACACGCTCCACTCGCCCGGCTTCCAGCTGTCGGGGAAAAGCAAAATTACCTCCAGTGACGCTCAGACTTGGGCTCGTACCTTCCAAAGCAGTTCCTGCGAAACACTGACCACCTGGTGGAAGCCTTAGGTCAATTTTAGGACCCATAAGGGAGACTCCTACTAATTCTTCTCTTACAGATTTTGAAGTTCTCACTAATGTGGCCCAGCTATAGGGTGTCACATCTAGTCACCGCAAAGTTCTGGGGGAAAATACATTCCTGCCCTTGCCGGGGAAGAAACATGTGCCACTTGGAAATCTGAGCCATCCAGTCATTCAGCCAAATTTCTTGGGATCCTAACTTTGTGCCAGGGACTCTCCTGGGCATCAGGGTTGGAAAAAGGAATGAGGCGATGTTCTTTCCATTAAGGAGCCTACAACACACTGACGAGGCAGATATGTGAACAAAGACAATGCTTCCTGATAATCGCCACCATCGTAGTTAACATAAACCACAACAGTGAGTGAGGTTCATGGAGGAGCGATCCATTGGGTGGGGGTGGGGTGGGGTGCGCATGCATGTAGGGCAGAGGGGTGCATTCAGCGGTGGTCTCACAGGGGACATTTCTAAGCAGGCAATTCTACCACCTAATTCTCTGGTTAGCCTTAAAATTTACTGATGAGCTAGAGATATAACCTTGTGTTCTTTATTTAAAAATTGCCAGACCACCTTTTCCCACAGCAGCCTGAGCCTTGAATTCTATCTATGTGAAGGTGAGTCAAATGAAACTATTAATCCTTTTCAATGACTTTGATTAATCGAAATTCTATAATTTGAAGACCTAGCATTAAAAAGATCTATCAGACATAATCATTAATACACTGGAGCCATAGAAATGTCTAAAACTCAGCTTGATCTACCAATATTCTCAGTATCATTTTAAGGAATAGAATGTCACAAATATGCTCTTATTATATCTTTGCATTTCTCTGACCTTCCCTAGTCCTATAAATTTTTTTTCTGGTTTCTGCACAAGCCTGACATGTGAAATTAAAGACTTTTAGTCCAGAGAATTTAGCACATGGATTTAGGATTATGTGTATTCTAAACCACTGCATAATCCATATTATCTTTCTTAAAGATTGTGTCAAGTAAAGTATTTCCTGTTTGTATAATTATTTGATTTTATAATAAGACATAAAGAAAACATTATGAAATCAGTAGCTTTAACATTTCTATAAAAATAGTGTTTCTTTTGTTTACCAAGTTTCTTTCCTTTACATGGCTAAGATGGTGACTTTGTACAAGTAGCAGGAAAACCATAACACCCGTGGACTTTGTGCGTGGCAAGCACGGTCCCCACTCCTGGGCCTCCGGCTCGTGCCACACCTGGCCTCCTTCCCCACCCCCTTCCTCACAGACCAGACACCTACAGCGTTCATTTCTCGCTCACTGATCTTCTATGTGACCTTTTTTACAGCGTGTCTCTCACTGCATCTGCAGGACGTCTTGATGCTTCCGCCTGTTCCATTTGGTTGTGGGTTTGCTGAGGGCAAGAGCTACCAGCTACTCACTCCACACCCCAGTGCTCGGCTCAGGGCCGGCCTACAGTGAGGCCCCCACGTGGCTCACCTGCTGCGTGGGAAGATAGTGGAGCTGGCTCAGATTCATTTCTTTGTCCTTCCAGCTCTAGCAGTCTGAGTCTAAACTTCCATTCTAGGATCTCCCTAGGGAAGAATATCCCTGAGAGTCCCCATGATTCCAACAGAAAGTAATGAGACGTAAGTAATAGGGTGACGAAGAAAGAAGACAATGAAAGACTCTGCCCTTTCGCCACTGTGACTTGCCAGTCAGGGGAGGGGCGTGTCTGCTTTTAAATAACCAGTGAAGCTGTTACTGCCCAGGGTGCCATTTCTACGTGGAGTCACCGGGCAGGTCCTAGGGGCTGGACAGGACCAAGGCTCTCTCCCTTTTCGTGGATGTGTATGGAAGTGGGGTCCCTTTCTGTGGCTGGCCGAGATAACCCATGACGAGGAGGAAGTTTGAAATAAAATCCCAGCTTGCCATTCGAGCATACAATTCCTACATGCATATACACACCCCTACCACCTAAAGGAGAAATCACAACGGCCAGTGACAACTGTCTGGTAGTCATGTTGTGGAGACATGTGTTCCTTAGAACATGATTCTAAGCAAAAGGGGAAAATTCATGAAAGCACCCCAGATTTCTCTTTCTTGTGTTTAGGATATAGCTGGTTCCAGATTCTAAGACAAAGACTGGGCTGGCAGTTGGGCATGCGGGATTGGTGGATAGTTACAGGCCCAGACATAATTAGACAATTATGGCTAATACACTATTTATACACATGTATGTGTATAAAAAGCCTGTGTAATATCACTGCCTTACCACAAAGCAAACACTGCTTATTAAGATGGTCTGAAACATTAGTGAACAAATGTTGCTTCTGAAAAAACTCTGTCAATTCTATATAAATACATTTGGCAGGAGATAAATCGCACAAGAAAAGACTCCATATGGCTGGGGAGATTACTAAAATTACTGTTCAAACAATAGTACAGCTAAAATCCACCCAAAAACAAACCCACGGAGCTCCCCATAGGTCCCCACCAGCAGAAGTGGACTACCACTTGGCCTCTCACCCCGTCTTTTTATTCTGCGTCTTGCTACTGTGTAATTTGCATTTGGGGTTTCATGGTCTGCATAGTATTATGATCTTTAAATTCTTAGACAGCTATATAAAAGTTAAACACACAACCACGTGGAAATGTAACTAATACAGTTATCTGTGTTATTTAAATATCTATTTGATCTAGTGCAGAGTGTCTATGGAAAGGTTAAAAAATAAAAACACTTTTACACCTCAAGGTTAGGTTTGCACAGGCAGAGTTAAATGAATGTCTAAAGCAAATTTGTGTTTTTCAAGTTATATATTTGAACCTCTCCTACCTTCGTTCTTTTGTTAGCTTTCTGGGGATTCTGTCTATCTTAACACCACTTTTGATCAGAAGCATTGACCTGATGGGCTTTAGTGATCTCATACCAACAACAGAGGCATATAAAGTACAAATATAACCAGAAAGACATTTCCAGATGACTTACTAGGCAGGGCAGGAGAAAGCGTTGCATACTTTGGGTTCAGTTGCTGGCTTGGTTCTTGCATTGCAGAACGAGGAATTGACTTGAGTATTTTGATCTCGTAAGCAAATGGCCTTTACACTTATGTAACCTAGTAAGACATCAAAAGTCACAAAGTAAAAAATACAGATAACCAATTCAATTTCGTTTCCAAATTTAGCTGATTTACCTGGGTTTTGATACTTTAAGATACAGAATTACTGTGTGAGAAGGCCTCCTTTTGGTAAAATCTGCAACTCGTTTGATCCTATTCCCCCCCACCAAGATAATAATAGCTTTTATATCTTAATAATTTTCACATGTAGCTTCTTCATCGTCAAGACTGCTCTGCATTTTAGAGCCACACAGTGACACATGCAGGCTTTTGAAAACAGGGCAGCCATGCAGGGAACATCCCATCGACTTGAACTCACACTGCACACATCCAGTGGAAAGAATTCTTCAAAGAAAAACCATCGGTGAATCACTCGCAGAAACTCCGAGATTCTGCCTTTCCACGAAGCATCCTCCACTTCCATAATGGTATGACGCACACATACATGAGGAGTGGAGCTCACTGAATACATACGTATTCGGACCTGTCAGCTAGGATTCTGGTTTCCTGTTTCAGTGGCATCCCACACCTTGCCTGCAGTGTTCGTTTCAGGACTTCTCATCAGAGGCATGAATTTTGTGAATAGCTGTCTGTCAGCTCCCCGAATAGGAATTCTGCCTCCTCTCTGCATTGTTTATACTTACATGGTGCTTTTCCTTAAAATCAATCTGAGAAGCAGTGAAAAGCTGCCCCTGCTCTTACAGCTAGGTTGAAGTGGACTTGCCTTCAGGAGGCACTTAACAAAACCACACAGGGATTCCCTAAGAGTTTACTTCCAGAGAACTTATTCACTTCTCAAATGCCTTGGACACAATGTGACCTGTGAGTCATGTGACCGGATTGCTAAATCAAGGCAAGAGGGAATCCCACAATGCATTTCTCCAGCATCCTCCCTTTGGCTGGATTCATTTCCTGTAAATGGAAAATGATCGAATCTCTCTCCTTCCCAAGGACCTGTGCTCTCTCTGGAACACCAGGGAGTTATTGCAAATGATCTGAAAGAACCCTTGATATGGGAAAAACTGCTCAGGCTCCAAAACTCAGTAAAAAAGTGTAAAGATATGTCTATAGTAATGATTTCCAACCAGTGTGCTGCACAAATTTTTTAAAACATGCAACACTAGACTACCTAATTGAGGTACTGACCTCCTGCCCTTAGACTATCAAGTAAAAAGACAGTAGCCAACGCAACAACAGCTGTCTGGTGTGACTGAATCTAAAGCATACCTATTTTTTGGTCAGAATGGCAAAACAGTATATTTTTCAGTGTGCCACAGAATCTGAGTAATTCATTTAGTGTGTGCCGGGTTTAAAATGTTTATTGCTAAAATTGTATTACTTTTAAATTATTTGAGGTTTTTAAAAAGAAGTATTTCCTCATATCTTGTTAATTACTATGAATTCCTGAAGAACAGGCCTTATAGACACAAGAATTTCTTCATTTTCTCTATTCCTGCTCTGTCTCTGGTTCTGAGATGCCCCATTTCGCTAAGTGGGGTGGAAAGAGTTAGGGGACCCAGTGTCACCAGGTGCTCTGGACATGAAGAAAGGGGTGACCGACCTTCATGCTTTCTTTTCATGGGCCTCTTTATGGACTTTTCTTCCTTTTCCCAAGCATGACAAAATGTGCCTAACAAGCAAATGCGTGATGTTTTGGGATCTCGATAAAGTGTCAGCCTCTACTTGCTGAGAGGATAACTGGGTTTTTTCCTTACAAGGGTTATTTCTCAGAGTTAATCCATCTCCCTTCTGAGGCCTGCTGGCCTCGCCCCTGAGCAGACGGCAGGGCGCAGTACCCCCGCCTTCAGAGCTGCCTGAGGTCTGCATTGCTTGTGTCCTCCCTCATCACAGCCCTGCCTTCTCTAAGTCCCAGCGGGCAGTTTACAGCACCAGAGAAGTCACAGTACAGGAAAACTAAACTGCGGGCTGAAAAAATTTTTAAATGTATGAATATATATGTAAATATTCTTATAAATAGACTTTTTACAGGGTCCAGCAGAAGTGATGCCTCATATTTTATCATAAAATCTTTTAACAAAATCAATATGCATGTAATTCTGTAACCTAACAATATCACACTTAAGCACACCACATGACATTTTAGGTGAAATGTTCGAGTTATAACTATAAATTGTTACACCCATCTTATTACCCTACCAACCACACCCACGGGGGCCTTACTTCTGCTGCACCCTGCGTATTTCCCCCAGAGGGTTCTGACGTGTGACTTTGAGTCCTGGTTGTGGCTGACGAGTTTTGTGAGAATCGCTTCCTTGCTGCATAGGAAAATCCTCGAGTAGTACAATAATATTTGCTTTTCAGAGTGATGGTTCCCATAAGAGACAGTTCTTTTGTTGCTTATTCAAACCATACAATTCAAAGAGTCCCGGGGCGAAAGAGCCTGTTTTAAGGAGAGACTGCGAGGATGACACAAAGAAGCGAACGCACCTCCGCCGCAGGAGGCGGAGCAGGCGGACCGCACTGTGCTCCAGGAGTGGACGTGTCTTTTCGGCGCCGGCTGCGTCCCGTTCGCGGCCCTGGGCAGGGCGTACTTCCAGGCGATCCCCGGATTTTTGCCTTGCATCAGAACCTGCACAGCGTAAGACACAAATCAGAAGTCAAGATACAGGTCAGACCCTGGAATTCCAGAGAGCTCACTGCACATTTTAAAGATATTTATATGACATTTTGACCTTAAAGTTGGTTCACATCATTGTTCCCAAGCCAGTTGACTTCAAGTTTTCCCATGGCACTTTAAAACGTGCACTGCCACGCCATCGAGGCTGTGATTAAGATAAATGCTGCACAGGGAAACAGGACTTGACATTTGCCATAAGCCGGCCACCCTCAATGAGAGGCATCATTGTAATAAAAAAGAACTGCATTAATAAACCAAATATTTTTTACATTATATTGAAGGAAAGAAGGTTACAACTGGAAATCTTAACTAAAGAGAATGTGTCTGTTCACTGTGTACCAGGGTGAGCAGCAGATTAAGATGAAAAGAAATATGATTGGAAGTAGGAGTTGGTTTTTTATTTATATCTATATATCTATAGATATTCTTAAAAGGGCAAGGCCTTAGGATAAATCTGATGCTGTAAGATCTGACTACTAAATGAGAGCAGTCATTTCCCGACACAGTCTAGGCACCAGGCACCCTGCTGAATTTTTGCTAAGCATCATCTCAAAACATTCCTCCAACCACTTTATAATGTAGCTGTCTATATCTTCATGGGAAAAACAAACCCAAAACCCGAGAAGACCTTGCACAAGACCACACAGCTCACTAGTGAATGAGCTTAAGGCAGAACTTAGGACCTCCAACAAAACGTGTTTCAACACTGCAATACATGCCCTTGTTTCTGGTGTGGAAAAACATTCTTTGACTCCCTTTCGGATTCTCTCCTTTCTTAACTATCCCTCTCCTCTCTCCTTTCGAGCTCCGTGCATGAATATAAATAGCTGCTTGTCTCTCTACCCCAGAGTCATATGGAAAATTCTTTACCACCAGAACTGGGCATCCATGCTCAAGAAGCAAAGCAGACTTCTAGTTAAAATTAGAAACCTCTGGCCTTTTTCTCTGTCTGGTGGGATCCCACCTCAATTAAAGTCGGTGGGGTGGCAGCTGTTCAAGGACCTCTGTCATACCCGACCACTCCTGAGGATGCTACCAAACGCTTTCCACTTGGCCGCTAGCCTAAACGTACCCAGGAATATAAAGGCTTACTTGAAACACTCCACGGTGTGGACGTCACTTGTTGCACAACAAAAATCTTGGGGCCTCCCAGAAACAACCAACATGTTCACAGATGGGTCTTTGTTCCTCCATCCCCATCCAACACAAAAAATAAAATCAGTAAACAGGTAGCGCCACTAAAATAGACAAATGCCAAATTCTCACCAACAAAAATCTTAAAGTTGAGGTCCTAGGGGTCATTTCATTCTGAGGATCTATTTAGTCTTTGCTTTTCTTATTTTTGCAGCTAGAGCATACAACTGTTTTAGAACCATGTGTTTAATTATGCTAAACATTTCATACATTTTGAATAAATAGCATTCTTTATTTGATCTTTATTTGAAAGATTTTATTTATATACTATTTTAGAGAGGGGTAGGGAGGGAGAAAGAGAGAGAGAGAAACATCAGTGTAATTATTGCCTCTCATATGCCCCCTACTGGGGAACTGGCCTGCAACCCAGGCATGTGCCCTGACTGGGAATTGAACCAGCAACCCTTTGGTTAGCAGGCCAGTGCTCAATCCACTGAGCCACACCAGCCAGGGCCTTATTTCAGAGTTTTGCAGTGTTTCTGTAAATGTGTTTGTGTGCTGTTAAGTAAACAGATACTTTAGAAATTTTTCCACAATCAAACTAGACTTTTGAGGGAATTTTTACATTCAGAAGAATCTTGATGATCACTGATTTCTCAACTGAATTTCTCCTTCAGTTAAAGTAGTATCTCCAACACAACACTTTGGGTTGCTATTTTCTTTATGCAGTAGGAATGCAGAAATCTTGTAGACCCGAAGATGTTGCAGTTCACGCACCACACATGCATGTAGTTAAATATAAATGAACTGCATAGGAGTTAGAGTGAGCTAAGGCTCATGAGGCAGGGTGGCATTGCAATGCAGGGGGGTTACATCACACATGCATCCAAGGACAGCATGTTCAAGTGCAAGAGTGATAAAGACATCCACTCCCTTATCTCCTCTTCCTTGGACCACCCATTTCCCCCATTCAAACTAGATCTTGACTTCTACTGCCATAAGGGAAAGTGATCCCTAATGGAAATGCAAAGAACATTAAACATTAGTTCTTGCTTTGGGGATGTTAAGGACTTACATTCTGGTGATTTAACAGTGGTTTAATACATCTTCAAAGGGCATTTAAATACATTCTACTTTCATCTTTTAGACAGATTGTAGAACTTAAGCCACACATGACATGTGGTTCACTGTAAAACATTTTTAAATGTTGCTGTGAATAGCAGGATGCGTTCAAGAAAAAAAAAATTAGACTATGAAGATCAAAGTGCCATTGCTATTGAACAAACAGAACCACTAAGATGTCAAGGTTCCCCAGGTATCCAGTAAAGCCAACTATAAAAAAAACTATCAAAATATCTTGCTGTCAATAAAATAACTTAGACGTTTTCCCCACGCCCAACCCGTCCCTACATCTGTCCCTCTCATGTTACCCAGGATGCCCTGCCCTGACTCTGGGTCAGTCCAGGTTGTCCCCATGCCCCTGACTCCATCTTCCCTTGCCGGCTCCAGGACTCCGCTACTACAGCTGCCCTCTCTTTCTCGAGCCTTAAATTACCCTATTGACTGGATCATTCCCAACACATATCCAAATACGCTATTGTAGTTCTCACTTTAAGAAAAAAATATCTTCATATACCCCTGCAGCGCTTGTCCCACCTTTTTCCCTTGATGGCAAGAATTCCTGCAAGAGTTGCCTTTTCTGTCTGTCTCCATATCTTTCCTCCTCAGCCCACGATGCTTCTCTATTCGGTGCCCCTCCCACCACACCACGGAAACTGCTCCTTCAAGAACACCTGGTGATGTTCAGTAGCCGAACAGCCTTGTCTCACTCACCCAATCGGCAGCATGGGATACAGTTGATCACATCCTCCTTTCTTGGCCACCAGAAGCCCGTTTTCTCAGTTCTTTTCCAGACTCACTGACCATCATTTCTAGTCTCTTTTGCTGAATCCTTCTTATCTCCTAGCTATTCAATATCAAGTGATCTCCAGCATCTTGACCCTTCTCTTTTCTATACTCACCTCTCTAGGTGATTGCACTAGTCCTGTGGTTTTAAATCTAATCACCTTGCTGACCGCTCTCAAATCTATAATACTGCACCAGTGCTTTCCAGTAGAACTTTCTGCAAGGATGATAACACCCTGCCCTGTTCCATGTGGGACCCACAGGCCACAAGTGGCTATTGAGCACCAGCATACTAGTGTGACTGAAGAACAAAACTTTACATTTTACTTCCTTAAGACGTAAACTTCCCCATGCGTGGGCAGTGGCTACCATAGTGAACAATACAGCTGTAGGCGAAACCCGTTTTCTGACTCCATGTTCGCATAGTCAACTGCCTGCCTGGCCTCTGCGCTTGAATCTTTAAAAGGTGAGTCAGCATCCCACAATGAACTCTGGATTTTCCTCCCAGGCTCATAAAACGGTGACCCAGTCCTTCCGACTGTTCAGGCCAAAGTTAAACACTGGCGGTGTTTTCATAGCCTCCCCTGTTCTCATCCTCCACAGCTAATCAACCAGGAAAGGGTGTTATCTTTACTTCCAACGTATCTCCAATCAGACCATGTGCCCCTTTGCCTACGGCGGCAGCTGCGCCCTGACCTAAGCCCCCATCACTCTTCTGGGGTCCACCATCAGGGCACTCTGTGCCAGAGGCCAGGCCTACTCTCCAGTCGGGGTGGGGTGGGCGGGTGACGCACGTCCACACCACAATGACACAGTGACAGTGACTTCGGAGGTTAAAGACAAAGTGCCATCAACCTGTACGGGAAAATCAAATGCTGCTGTGACGTTGGGGGAGGGGACCGCACGCCTAAAGCAGCTCTGTGGCTGTCATTGAATTTCGGTGAACAGTTTCGCCAAAAAAGCCACAAGACAACAACATAGAAGGTAAGTCGTCTTTGCGAATGTCTATTCCCCTCAAGAGGACAAACCTTTACATTGAGTTTCCCATAGGCCTTCACTCATAGCTTACAAGTCCCCTGAAAAGTAAAATTATTGAGCAAAAATTAGCAAAGGTAAGCAAACAATACGAAGTAGCAAGAAGGCAACTAATCCATTTCATATTATCAAGGTAACAACAAGTTTACTTACTCAGCCAAAGCAGGAAGGGAAATAACTTACACAATTTACTAGAATGGTTCACAGGATTATGCAACTTTAAATTACTACCTCGTAAAATACATAGAGCTGGATATCGTTGTATTACTACTATAGTTTTATAGCCAAAGGCATAAAGAATACATTGTTTATAGTTTGTTGAACATATTAATGCATTCAATGAATGCATAAATGAGTAAAAGCCTCTCAACTTTGAAAAACTCAAACGATTCAAGGCCTGACTGTGACGCCTGCGCAGTGGCAAACTCGCCTCCAGAGTGGGCGCGTGGGCACGCACGCTGAGAGACAGTGTGCATGTGAACTAGCAGAAAGCTGGCGTAGGAATTAGATGAACATTTGCCAACTGTACCAGTGTTTGCTTCTCGATGATAATTAAAGTATATTTCTGTCCTTTTCTTCCCCTTGTATGGAGGAGGAAAGTGGCCAAGAACAGAATACACAGTGGTAAAATAATCTCTTCCTTCTAATCTCTTCACTCTTTCCTTTGGAAATAGACTGTCCATCTGGCTAATAGAATAGAGATTCTCAAAATGGCTGGACTTCAACAAAAAATCAACCCTAGAGTCAGGAATGGCCACAGAATTTCTGGGACCTGGAGCAAAAATGAAAACACAAGGCCCCTTATTTAAAAAAAATGATCTAGAATTTCAAGTTGGTGGCTCTTGCTGGGGGGTTCGGTTGGTTGGAGCATCGTCCCGATATACCAAGGTTGCAGGTTTGATCTCCGATCAGGGCACATACAAGAGTCAACCAATGAATGCTAATAAATAAGTGGAACAGCAAGGGGATGTTTTCTCTCTCTCTAAAATCAGTAAATTAAAGACAAAAGAATTTCACGTGAGTGACAGCAAAGCGTTAAACCCAACACAGGGCCCGTCCGAGCACCAGGCCCTGTGCGACTTTGCAGGACCCACACCCGTGAAACCAGCTCTGTCCAACCTTAAGGTGGAGGCTTTCTCATCTGCAGCAGTTTTGGGACGCCATTTACCAGCTCCCACATTCCAAATGGCACTGTGGCCTAACGACGTCTTCACCCTCTCTTCCTGGATGAAGACGATAGCCCCTGACGTACCTCACAATGGCCATGACCATCACCTCGACCACAGACAGTTTGTCCCACCAGCATCTGGGAAGCAGGAGGACTGGGGACGATGTACGACAACCACAGGGCTGAGATTCTAACTGCCTCTGGGAACGCTGAGGAACACGTCCGGGACAGTACATAATCTGAAAATAATTCCCATTACTCACATCTATTTTAGAACATTTGCAGTGACCCTGTCAGGAGCAGTCAATAACTTTTCTCAGCACTGATGAAGACGACAAATGCCCTGCAGGTCACAAGAATGCCACAGGGCCCCTCCCCAGCCTCTGCCTGGGCGCAACGTTGCAGTAGCGCCGTCCCTAGCCACCCCACGCAGCACGTCAGGCTGCACAGCCCTGCTGTCCAGTGCGCAAACTTGGAAAGACCGCCAGCGATTCAGTCTACTTAACTGGTCTTAGTCCAGAGAATTTTCCAGCCAACTGGCATTGGGTCTCTAATTTACAGCTGGCAAGCAACCTCCTTAAGTGCTTCCAGGTCCTCAGTAGAACTGTTTAATGTCTACCTTTAACACACGAACCACCTGACTTCAGACACAACACTCAGCAGCTTTGACCACAGGGTGCAGAGTTATAAAATTTACAGCTTCTTAAGTTGGAAAACCACAGATGGGGGCTGGACTCTACCAATGGCCCTCTGAACGGTGGGGGTGCGGTTTCTGCTTTGGGCACACCGAGTTAAAACAAAGGTTACATTGAGTAATCTTGGGTAAGCAGCCTTCTTGCTTTTGCTCTCATGTTTAATTTTTCGTGTTAAAACTATAAATGACTTCAACCAGCTTTGTATTCGTTTCATTATTTAGGCCTTTTTTTTTTTTTTTTTAAGAGATTGTCCTAATTCTCCCATGGAAATCAAAGAGTTATGGACAGGCTGGAAAGACTGGCTTTTTATTTAATGCATGCTGGAAAGCTTGCTTCTTGTCTGCAGTAATGTATTTGATGGCTTACAAAATACTAATAACAGAACTTGCTGTATGCCAGGCAAAGTACTGCACGTGCACGATCTCATTTTAATTTGATAACATTATGAAGAAGGCACAGTGCTATTAATATCCCACACTATACATGAATAAGTCAACACACCGGATCCCAAAGCTAGTAAACAGAAGCACCGAACTCGAGTCTCTAACACTGCCTGGCTCCAAAACTCACCATCTTTTCACTCTCGTGACATTGCCTCCCCAGCTGTGAAACACAACGTCTAGGATTCTAACTTAAAATTCTAAAAACCATATCAACTATTGAGAAGATTTTTAAAAAGACTTTATTTATTTTTAGAGAGAAGGGAAAGGAAGGAGAAAGAGAGGGAGAGAAACATCAATGTGTGGTTGCCTCTCATGTGCCCCCTACTGGGGACCTGGCCTGCAACCCAGGCATGTGCCCTGACTGGGAATCGAACCAGCGACCCTTTGGTTAGCAGGCCAGTGCTCAATCCACTGAGCCACACCAGCCAGGGCAACTACTGAAAAAGATTTTATTACTAGGACTCAAGAGCATGCTCTATGACATTTACTGGGTTCAAACCCCGAATGTTGGATTTCTGGAACATGCTAATATGTGATTTAAGCTTCCATGACTTTTAATCTCCTAAATCCATTTTCCCCTGTGTTTATTTAGATGTGTTATTTAACCACTGTTTTAATAACTGAAACACGACACGCTTTATAGAATGGCCCTTCCTGAGAAGTCACGAATTACACCAAATGTGGCCTAAAGCTCCGGAAGGGGGTACACTTTTGTGGTGCGGATGCGTGTTTGTGTATGTTCCTGGATTTCTGGAAACCCTCGTGATGTGAAAAGAGAGTCAGTTGTCTTTGCTGCCTTCTTGTTGCTGCAAAGTTTGCAGAACATGAGCGGGTATCATCGCCACTATTATGTGGGAGCGAGTTGGATCTGACACAAGGCAGCGACACGGAGGCCCCGATGCGGGCGCGCAAACACATCTGTTAGGCAGCTTCAAAGGTGCAGCTGACACACTGAAACCCTGACTGCAGTTCTAATTCAACTCATCAACATTCCTCAGAGTTCAGTGAAGAGAAATAGTGTCCTCCCGCCCGTCAGAGAAGTATTTGCCGTGAATGTACTGAGGCCTACGCTTCTAATAGCAAATGGCACTCTCCAGACAAATGACGTGGCATCGCCGAAGCACCTCCGAATTGTCCCCTGGAGCCTGGGTTTTACATCATCTGTTCTGCATTAATCCTCCATTCGGCCTTGGCCTCTTCTGTGCCTAGTGTCTTCACTCAGTCCGTGCCGCTTGGCTAGTCTCCGCTCCCTCACACTGCGTTTATCTCGAAGCTCATCTTCACTCATTTCGGCTCCCTTCCCTGGGGGGAACTTGGGTAGCAGGGTCACAGGGAAGGAGCTAAATGACAAGGCGATGCCCCATCAGTGGGGCTCACACACTGTCATCTCGCTGATCTATGTGCCGTCCACCTGGTCCCCCGCCACTCCATCATCTCCTTTTGCCAAAGAGGGGAGGAAGTTGTTTATTATAGTAATTTTCTTTACATGTCTTTTTTCTGCCCTGAAACGGGCCTGTGGTTAACCTATTTCTCACGTACTGTCATTACAAAGGCTGCCATCCTTTTCGGCTTCGGGACTTCCCCTTGGTACACTACTAATTGAGAAGGGGGTTCAAAGAGTTAAACACCCCTTTGGCCACTTAAAAGAGAGGGGAAAAATCTTTAACATAAAGCTTTTATTTTTAAGACTTAAAAAAAAGGAATGTTGTAAAAACACAGGTGATCATATTTCAGTCTTAGAATAGCAACCTGTGTTATCATGTCATCTCGAGTCACCGTCCATCACACAGAGATGAAGTTACTTTATAATGAAACACTCACGATGGATTTCCTCACCTGCCCTCCAACGGCGTGACAGTTGGGGAGAGTGTGTGACTCATTTATTGTTTTGTGTGTGTGTGAGAGTGACAGAGAGAGAGAGAGAGAGAGAGAGAGAGAGAGAGAGAAACAGATGGAGAATGAGGGGGAGAGAGGAAGTGGAAGGAGAGAAAGAATGTGGGAGAAGAAGAACGGAACAGGTAGGAGACGGGTGGGGATGTAGGGAGGAGAGAGGGCGTCAGCTAGCAAAACAGCTCATCTTACATCATCCCTGAGTGGACACCTTAGTTGATCAAGAAAAAAGGAGAATGTAAGTGCTTTTAATTATCATTGTCAAGACTCCCTAAAATTACACATTCAACAGGCCTTTTGCATGATGCTTAAACAAAGAAGAGTCAGTGACCTTACATGACCTCCAACTAATCTCAAAATGGAAAGAATGAAGTTTCCAGCCCCACTCAAAAGACCAGCACAAATACGTAGACCTCAGATTAAATCATTATTTTGCAGTAAGGCATGGACACATTTAAACTCTAATCTTTGATTTTCACATTTCTGCCCCTTCAAGATGTAATTCCTTACTCAACACGCACACTAAGCGGGAGGTGTGGAAGTAACATAGATACGGTTTTCCTTGGTCTTCCCAAACCTGATACAATAAACAACGCAGTGGTGTATACCTGATATCCTAAAGACTACCGAACTATAAGCTGACTTTGAAACCTTTCAGACAACTGACAAGTGCACTAGTTCAATGACAAATTCCTTACATTTCATTCCGGGCTTATGCTGTGTGGAATAAATTGCATTAAAAATATGCAAAAATTATCTAGTTTATAATAACTGTATCTGCAGTGACCTCAGACTGTATATGATTGCCAAATCAATATTGTTTTGGTGCTGGCGTGTGCGTGCGCATGAGTAGTTTTTCCACAGGCAATGCAAAAATATAATACAGGGTCATGAAATTAGCTCCTTTTCTCCAGCTCATTTACATATATATGTATTTCAAAATAAGCAGTTGATTGATGGATTAAATAATGCCTAAAAATTTTAAGATGTAAGGCAATCATATAAATCCTTGATTATCCTTATGAGTTTCCCTTGGCCACCGATACTCAATTTGACATGCACCTCTTGCAAATGCTGACGCACATGAGCCAAGGTCCCGAGGACAATGGATGTTTGTAAGGGCGTGTGTTTTAAAATCGGGCGGGCACATGACTCAGTGATAAAAGAAAAGATCTGTTCTCCATTTAAACTGAGCTTCTCTATGAAGACATTCTGTAAAGCTTTGACATATAAAAATAACCAGAAGCAGAAGACTCTTTTATTTGGTGTCAGGCCACACACTTTCTTCTTGGGGATAACTGACAGCAGTCAATTATTCCCAGGGTTGCCTCACCCTGCCTTGTGCTAGAAAGTGATCTGAAAGAAGCAAAAGGATCTGGGAAACCCCCCACCCTGGGAGGGCAGCTTGAGTGAGTCTCCTGTGAACCAACTGGTCAGCAATTTCTTCTGTGTAAATTATTCACTCCGGGAGAGGCAAGCATTTTTGCAACCATATTGATTCCTCAAATGCAATTTAGGAGATCAAATTTCAGTACTTTAAATGCTATTCACTGTACTCAACTTTAAACTCTAGCCAGTTCTAAGACTAGTCCTAGAAGATGATGAAATCCAGTGGTTTTTTTAAGTGCATATTTTAGAAGTCTGGGCCTTTCAGAGAACTCCAGACTACAGCTGTGGTTGGGGCAGAAGAAAAAAAATGTGGAGGAAGAAGAGGCTGGCCTTGGGCCTGTCACTCCTGACTTTGGTCAGAGAAACTCTCCTCTCATTTAATTTATTTATTACCTGTATGTATGATTTTTCAATCTGGAAAGAAGATTTTGCTTTTTAAGTGTGTAAGTGAATTTTATCATTGGATGTCCTTCATCCAATAAATACAGGCAAACTTTAGTTCTCAAATGTCTTGGTTCTCAAACATTTTGGTTCTCGACAAAGTTGTTCATGGAAAAAAAAATATCCGTTGTCTAACAAAGCTTCTGGTGTCGATTCCCTACCTAACAGCCCTTTCATGCTGATACCGCTGTGATCAGTCACGTGTCTCCCAGGTGATTCAGTTATCGAACAAATCACTTCTCAAACAATCTTCTGGAACAAATTAAGTTCCAGAACTGAGGTTCCACTGTATTTTTTATTTTTTGAGCATCTATGATGTTCTAGGTCCTATGCCAGCCCTGGAAGCTGCCAAGATGAGTAAGTCTTCCTGCTAATGTAGGGTTTCAGGTGCAATTAAAGAGCTTAAAGACAGTGCTATGGGACCGAGTGCACTAGTTTGGGGAATGATTTCACAAATGAGAAAACTGGGATCCAGGAAGTTTAAGTGACTCGTGCAGAGTGGCACAGGTAGGGGCACACGTAGTGACCCATACTGCCAACTCTATATACAGATGCTCCCTGCTCCGACCTGTGCTGCTTCCAAAAAAATGAGATCCACACACCAAACCTCACTTTTTACACCCTTTAAACACTTGTGACATGATTTATGTCTTCACCACTGTGTATTCCCAAAGTCTAAAACGAGGGACCCAAAAAATGTTTAATTTTTTTCAGACATTGAGAGGAAGTAAGGAGAAGAAAATTACTTTGAAGGTAGTTACCTAAATCATTACACACCAACATGGTTGAAGATGGGAACTAGGTATAAGATACTGGGAAGACCTGATTAATATGCATAAATGAGATAAAAATAGGGACATCACGTTATCCTTCCAATGCCAGCATCGTGTGTTTTGGCAAACAGGCCGTTCTGCTGATTTTTACACTATAATAAGGACTTAGTGAACACGCAGATATTTTCAGTGGCCAAGCGAGAAAGTGCTTTTTTTCCACAGACGTATACTTTCTGCGGACAGAACAGCATTTTTTATTTTGGTAGTTTCCCACACTTTGATTTTCAGCATCCCACAGGATTGTAAAACACATTCAACATTTTTATATTGGAGTGAACATATTTTTGGCTCTAAAAGTATTCATTTTGGTTCAATTCATAGCTGTATGGAAAGACATATGAACTTGAACTTCCTTTAAAGAATATAGCCATGGATTACTTGGATACTGATATGTAATCTAGTTTTGGAAAAAATGTAATTTATTGCTAACTCTGATTTTAACTTTTTAAAAATCACTGTGTTATATCGATTTAGGAGAGGACTGAGTATATGCAAAAAACTGGCCTGGAACTTGATGTTCTCCTGAGAGGAATAAAGTATAATTTAAATATTAAAGTCATTAACCCCAATATTTCTAAAAGATAAAATAGACATAGTACAAGGTCCCTGCATTTGATTTTTCTAAGCTCCAAACATATTTTGCAAAATTTGAATGAAACCATAACTCCTTTAAAAATACAAGTAATTCACGTCCAATTAATCACACATTTCCCTCTAGATTGCTTTCAGACAGGGCACATTCCTAGGACATTAGTTTAAGCTTTCATTGATTCTATAAGTAGAATGAGCACATAAAGTGTGGCTTTGTAAAGCAACAGCTAAGCCAATGTGATGTTAGTCCATTGCAGTGAAACTATGATTTTGTATTAATAGAGATATTACAGCTCTTATTTCTATTCATATGGTAGTAAAATTATTTTTAAAAATATATTTTACATATCTGGTTGAACCTAGAGAAGATTTTTAAGATAATTTTATTTAGATCTACCCAATATGTTCCTCTTATATTTTAACTTTTTTTTCCTCAAGGTGCTGCCTGTATTTGCAAACAGAGTGATGGATGAACTTGCTCAACTTTAGAGAACTCCATCACCAACTGAGGTCATCCTTCTATTTCTCAAAAAGAGCTCCTAAACATCAGAACAAATTTTGGACCAAGTGACCAACCCAAAGATTTCATTGTAGTCAAGGCTAAATAAGACAGATGAGTAAGATACGGAGCTATGCTTCCATTATGCAAAGCACAAAGAAATTCTCAGCTTGAGGCTGGTACAACGTTCTGTGACAACGCGTCAATTATCTGGTGAATTTGATTAACACAGACAGTGCCAGGGGATACTTCAGGCCCTGAAGATGAAAGCAAGAAGGAACTCAGCTATTCTGCTTCGCACTTTCCATCAGTCTTGTCTTACTCTTTGTGTTTTTTCCTACAGAAGATATACATTTAATGGCAAACCTTAAATTACCAACAGCTCTGGCAACACCTACTGGAACGACTTTGTGTTTATGAACAAAACAAACAACAAAAAATGGCTGCTCGTCACAAAGGAGTAAAATGCACATTTCTCACGAGGAATGATTTGCGCACGGCTCTCACTGCCCACGGCGGAGACTGTGAGTGGCGCCTCACTGCACCTCCTGAGCCACATTATTTTTCAGCCACAAAACGTGTTGCACGTACATTTGCTTAGAAATGGATCAGAGTCCTCTTGGCAAAGCTAATGAAGCTGTGTTTCCCTAAAACATACACCTTGCAAGCTAAATATACCTCCCTAAAGAAAACAGACCTTTTCTAAAGAAAAGAAAAAGATGTTTGTGTCTTAGACACCGGGTAGAAAAAAAATAGAACAAACATACATATCTAAAATTAAGGTTTGAAGAAAAAAAAAAAGTCCAGGAATCCTTAAGCAGAGAGTTTGATTCCTGTGTCTTAGGCTTAATGAAAGTATAATTTCAGGGGCTGGATTCCTGGTTGAGTTACACTCACCCTAACCTTAGTCCAGTTTGATCTGGGGCTCCTGTGCTCACCCATTGGAAGACCTGAGAGGGGTGGAAGAGGATTTTGTAATGATGGCTTCTCTCAGAGTTAGTGTTGTGAAATCTTTGAGGGATCTTCTGTCTGTGTGGGAGAGGGAATAGGATGTAGTACCTCAAGTTCATAAGATACTGGGAAGTTGACTCGTGGTCAAGATCGAGGGCTTAGCCCTGGCTGGCATGACTCAGCTGGTTGAAGCGTCATCCTATAACCAAAAGGCTGCAGGTTCGATTCCCACTCAGGGCACATACCTAGGTTGCAGGTCCCATCTCCCGTCAGGGCACTTACAGAAGGCAACTAATCAATGTTTCTCTCTCACATCATTTTTTTCCTCTCTCTCTCCCTTCCTCTCTCTCTAAAAGTGATGGAAAAATGTCCTTGGATGAGGATTTAAAAAAAAAGAGCTCTAGTGCCTAAGTTGCAAACTCAAATACTGTACCTGCTAGGGTCTGAAGTTCTGTTTTCTTAAAAAAAGTCAAAAATCTCTATTTTTAAATATAAGAAATCACCTTATATTAAAGCATTGATCTGTTTTACTTTAATATGCAGATCTGGGAGCTTGGTCTGGCTTGTGGTCAGCAGTTTGCTAGCCATAGTCTGAAGTTTAGATGAAAAAAAAAACGTGTGATATTCTCGGAAGGCAACACAACGCTCATGGTTACAAACATTATGTGCCAAGTACTCTGTAAGCACTCAACTTACCTCTGATTATCCTCACAATAGCCCTAATGGTTACCTAGTAATCTGCCTATTTCACAATTGTGGGCATTCAGTGGCACAGGGTAAGAAACTTGCCCAAGTTTAGAGCTAGCTAAGAGTCCGTATGCTTGACCAGACTACATGTACAATATCTGACTTAGAATCCAAAGTTACAGGTGGTCATTTTTTTAACTGTCTTCTACTCATTTTCCTTAGTAAATGTTTAAGGCTAATGCCTTTAATAATAATAAAAATATTAATAATAACAGTAATAATAGTTATTGTTATTGAATTAAGCTAACGTTTCCTTGAGTTGAGAAGAGCAGTAGGCCCGGACCGAGCGTAGATAGCAAACTCCGAGGTGGAGACATTGGGCCACAGTTCAGCGCTGCGTTTCCTCAGCTGTGTGAGTTGTGTGAGGCAAATCTTTTAAGCTCTCGTCACACTTCAGTGCTTATTTTTCTGGCAAGTGAGTGAGGCAGGTTTTCTATCCCAATTTTGTGGGTGAGAAACTGAAGCTCAAAACAACTCATACAAGTGCCGGGTTCTGTAGGTCCTCAGTGGGGGGAGCCAGTGTGACCCCCACACAGCCTGAAGCTAATCCCTGGCCTCTGAAAACGAGCAACCAGCCCCACCCTACACACTAAACATCAGGAGGACCAAAGAAAATGCACATGGTAAGAGCCTGCAAAGTCACGGGCACATATGTTGGCTGTTTCTGTGATCATTATTACCTGCTAATTATATTCCTTTTCTTACCTGTAAGAAAGCGGTGACCTACACGAGAAAGGTGGTTTGCTGTAATGAAAACTTTCTTGGCACTCAGGCAAGTGCTACTATATCATTCCACCTCCCGAGTCAGTCAGCCTAGGTGGCGAATTGCTAGAGTGGACTATCCAAATGGCGGACACGGACAAACTAGAACAATATAAAAAGTATTCCTAATCTAGCTCCACCTGAGCATTCAGGACAGCCAAGCGTCATGGTGGAAGGTTGGCAAGTAAACGTGCAAATCACACATTCTCTTGGAGACCCATTGGATTCTTGCCCTTTCCCCCAAGTGGAGTTGCTCTCTTTTCCCCTTCGCACTCGGAATTGTAGCCTGTGAGGAAACACGAACTCCAAGGATCGGAGCTCTCTAATCGAGCTCAAATTGGGATCATCATCACAAACTGAGCAAGAGGCACTGAGAACTGAGTGAACAGAAGGAGCTTACTTCAAAGACCAGCGTCTCATTAGTGGGTCCCGGTGCGTACAGACGTTCGGGGCGGTTAAAGGCGCGCTGGTACTCAAACACGGTCCCCGCGAAGAGGAACTCCCCAGGCCAGTCGATGCTCCAGCCCCCTGTTAGGTAGTACTTTCGATGGAGGCTTCGGACCGCGAGGTAACTGGAGGATGTCTGCAGTTCCTGGACTTCGATGCTCCGGGCGCCCGCCGGGATGGTGACTACTGGATAGTACTCTGGATGGAAATGAGAGGACATTGCTGTTTTCCAGCCAAGGCGGCTAGAAGTGCTCAGAGACAGCTGTAGTGGTTGTTTGCATAGAGTGAGGTTTTTGAATCATTAACTGACATTCCTTTCTACTCTTATGAAGTGAAAATGATCAATTATTTCCTTTCCCAGAGGGTAGGAACACCAGAGAAATCCATGTCGCTTTCCCAAGCAGTTGTGTGGGGACAGAGGCTACATGTGAAGGCCAGGAAAATCAAGAATGCTTGTTCTTTTTCATCTATTTACAGGAAAATCATAGCCATGTATTCTCACAGTGATATCTGAAAACCAGAGCTCAAAGTTTCATCTTCTTCAAGATGTTTAGATAATTGCTTCAGATATCCATCTAACACTGTGAGGGTGTATTATCTAAGTTCCATAATAAGTTCTTTGTTTAACAAACAAATGTGGGGTGTGTGCCAGCCTGGATAGCATATTAAAACTGCCTAGTAGGAGGACATGTGTGCAACACATCTGTGAGATGTGTGTACTGACAGAACTCTTCATCTTAAAAAACCCACCTCTCCTCCCTTGCTCTTGTGCCAAGTGCCGAAAGCCATCCTTTTCCATGAGCCAGGTGAGCCAGGTAAAGGCTTGACCACCTTTAGCCTCACCTGAACTTGTTCAGTAGCAAAGGGTGTGTCCCACCGGCAGTAGCAATGAAATAGCAGCATCTCTTACCGTTTGCTTTGTGCTGGTTGAGGTACAGGCCTTTATAAAACTTGCAAGTTGAATTATCACCTTTGCAAACGCCACAGGCATCAGAAACTGCTTTAGAGCCAAGTTCATGATCGCATCCCACTGGCTGTGACAAAGGCCAAAAAAGCAAGAAAAATCAAAAGTCAGAGAAGCCAGTGGCTAAGAATAACCGAGAGGTCCATGGTTTTCTGTACTTATAGAACACTAGGAAGGAGGCTCAGCTTTATGGTTAAAAGCACAGTGTCAACTTCAGCTGACTCAGGGTTCAAATCCTTCCTCTGCTATTACTAGGTGCATGTCTAGGCAGTTATGTAACTTGTCTAGGCTTAGACTCTTCATCCATAAAACTGGAATAAAAAGTCTCTCTTGCTAACAATGGCAGGTGAGCTTATTTGGGTCAGCTCCACCGCTGAAACATAAAATGCTGGACAACACACACACACACACACACCCTCACTGAAGAGATCAAAGATCTCACAATCAAATTAAAAAAAAAAGTGGGTACCCAAATAGAAAAGAAAACTAACAGAAATAAAGAGTAGTACTCTTTCATACACATTTTCGAGGCTCTAATCATGTAGTGAATGTACTTAGTGAGTATACAATAAAAGTTTCTGCTATTATATACATTCTCATGTAATTTTTACAACTACTATGCAAAGTAGGCTATATTAGGATCTCCGTTCTATTACACAAAGATGGAGCAAAAAGGAAACTAAAAAATCATACTGGCCAGTAAGTGGGCAACCTGGAGATAGTGCTCACATCCAGTTTGAAGATGTTGCCCTTTAACCCCAGGCCACCTGCTTTTCTGCAGACAGAATCTCTTGCCACACTTCTCACATTTGCATTTGATACAAGGAAACAACAAAACATGCTCAGACATCCCAAAGCAGAAAGGTTCTCTTACTTCACAAATCCCATCAATACAAACATCATTTTTGTTTGGGGAGCAAGGAGTTCCGTCTTTCACCTTGCTGGACATTGCGAAAAAAAATTCAAAGTTCTCAGCCTTGCAGTACAGTCGACATCGGTCTTCCTCTAGAAGCAAAGAGAGCAAGACAGGGCATGGTCAAGAGGAACCACAGGAAAATGACCTGCCCTCCCGAAGGGTGGATTAAATTTATTTAGCATGCCAGCAGGGTCCAAATGGAAAGTGTTATTTACAGATTTGTGTGTGTGGCATGTTTGTGCATGCGTGCTTAGGTACGTGGCTTTTAAAAATAGGAGTGCCATTTAGTAATCCATATGAAGCTGCTTCAACATTAATATATAAGAATTTAATTTTTCCTTAATAACAGCCACGATGCACACGTGGGTTGTATAGTTACTCTCCCTGGACAGTAAATATCTGAATCTTCATAGGCACTATGGTCTGCCATTGCCAACATGTAAGTGAAGGGGTGTTTAAAGTTCCAATAAAACTATATATTTATATTTACGTTTTAAATTTTATTTTTCAATTACAGTTGACATTCAATATTGTTTTATAATAGTTTCAGGGGTTCTGAATCGTGACTAGACAATTATAGAATTTACAAAGTAATCCCACGATTTTTCAGGTACCCACCTGGCCTCATACACAGTTGTCACAATAATATCTACTGCATTCCCTCTGCCGACTCTCCACTCCCGTGTCTGCTTTGTACCTACCTGCTAGTGTGCGCTTCTTATTTCCTTCCCCCTTTTCACCCAGCTCCCAACCCCTTCCTCTCTAGCAATTAGTTTGTTCTCTGTATCTGTGAGTGTTTCTGTGTTGTTTGTTCATCCACTTTTTTTCTTTAGACTCCACATAGAAGTGAAATCACATGGTATCTGTCCTTCTCCAGTAAAACTTTGTTTTTTAAAAAAGCAGGTCAGATTTGGCCCAAAGGCCATCGTTTGCTGACCAGTGATTTAGGATGTGGCTTACTACAGATATTTATTCAATCAGTTAAGAGAAAAAAAACTAGGCATTTTGGAATAAAGGCATATAGTCAATAATGTTCATAAAACATACAGAGAAGAATCATATCATGAAAAGTAAGAAGCAGCAAATAAACTGAACCTAAAGGCTAAAACAATGAACTTTTATTGACCATTACGTTTCTGGTACCACAGGCACAGAGAAAACAGTACTATGCTTCTAGAGCTCTTGTTATCAGAAGGCCGTTATTATGCTAGATTCTCAAATACGACGAGCTCTCCCAGGCCAGCAACTCCAGACGGCAGCTCTCACGAGACCTGAAGTGGGCAATGTCGTGATGTGCCCAAGCAGTCTTACAACAAATGTGCAAACAGTTTACAAACAGTTGTGCTTCACAAAACCTCTCAATAAAGGACAATGCCAACAATGAGAAAAAAGGTCAATTATTGTGTCCCAAATATGCAAATGTGTAGATGAATTACTTTTTTTTCTCCCACCTAGGGTTTTTTTTTAAATAGCAGCTTTATTTAACACCTGCTAAATTTTGCATATGAGATTAGGGAGCTGGAAGTAACCAGTTCTAGAAAATTCCATTTTTCCAGCACAGGTTCCTGGGCAAGTTATGAATTAGTCCATGGGAGACACAGAAGAAAAAAGCTCACTACTGTCAGATAAAGACAATCTATGGATATGAATAAGGACAAAAATGATCTACAAACAACCCATCCCTTGTGTTTCCCAAACTGCATGGAAGTCACAAGCGCTTCAATCGTGGTCAGTCTTTTCTGATTGTAAGTAAGTGTCAGGAGGAGGAGAGGGAGGGACAAGAAGGCCTTCCCTTTCCTGCCTCCCCACTGGGCTCAGAGACCCCACGGCTGTGGGCTGTTTGACCCCGTGCAGTCTGCTCCGTGCGGGGCAGGGAGTCGGCCATGCAGCCCGTGCTCAGTGAACATCTGCTGAGTGAAGGAATGAAATGGCATGCTCCTTGCTTAGTAAAAACTCCAGTAAAATTGGTGAAGGAATTTTGAAACCAAAAAACATCTTACACATTATAAAATTCACATGTATTCAAGACGGGGCCTGTTGAAAGGATGATCAGAGTCTATTAACAGATTCCATAAACACTGTATTTGAGTGAAAGATGTGGGAAAGGCCAGCGAATATCCAAGAAGACAAAGCAAGGAGCAGAAGGGGGAAATGAAGGGGAGGATAACAGAGTCTCGGAGAAAGAACTGTGGATAAGAAATGTGGAATTATGGGAGAGTACAACGAAGAGCAAATAAGTCTTCAAATGTCAGACCTGAAAGCAACTGTAGCTATTCTACTGAATTGTCCACTGGGACCTGCTGGATAGTATCCTTCCTAGATAACCACACAGTTTGTGATCAAATGCCGCTAATGATGGAGAGCTCACAGCTTGTAAAGGGGCACGCTTCCACTATGGGCAGCTGACATCTGTCTGTTCATTCAGCGCAAGTTATAAAAATTCCTGTAGAACCTAGGTTCTTGTGGGGGTAAAGGTAACAAATAAATGACAGTATAATATAAATTTATGCACTAGTAAGAGTTTTGAAGAAGAAAGCAGATTAAGCAGTTTGAAGACTGATACGAATGAAGGGTATTTTGGACAGGCTAGCAACTAGAATCTCTCTGAGGAGGTGATGCGGCTAGACAGGTCTTAGTCCTTGAATGAATTCTATTTGCTGAAGCAATTTCAAAGAAATCTAAATTCCCTTCTAGTCAATAAAACTCTGAATTTTTAAGGTAACTAGTGTCTTTTCTACAGGAAATATCTGCACAGGTTCCTCATTGCTTCCTCCTAAGACAGGGATTTCAGAACTTTCGTGTCTATTGTTATCTGTTTCAGGCACTCGTGACCCAGACACAGACCAGTGCTTTGCAATGGGCTGGACTGGCGCTGAGTGGAGTCACGCTACCATCTTTGATTTGGAGGTGCTCCTTGTTATAACGGTGTTTCTAATCGCATTGGCTGCTCCATGGTAATGGATAATCTAGGCTCCTTTTGGACTTTTGCACCAGAACAGCCTGCAGTCTCCTCCCCCATGAGTTGTCATTACATTTAGTCTCTCTCTACTTCACATGCATGCGGTTGGGATTCCCACGTTTCCCCTTCCCAGGGGGCGTGGATGAGTTCCCGTAAAGCCAGTGAATGGAAACAACGGGAGGAAACAAATGGGAGTGGGCGGCGGTTTGCACTACACAGGTAACAGGAAGCACGCTCAATTTGTATGTTAGAACTGAAATAAATGTCTTGATGCTTGACCAAAAACAAATGAATATAAAAGCAAAATACGGGTCATTACTTTAAGCTATAATAAGTACTGAGAACCTAGTATGAGACTTCTTTTATTCATGGGGGGCGGGGGGCGTACACTCAGCAAACAAGGCCTTCCCGTGCTTGTAACCATCTAACATGTCAGTTACTGAGAGTGGGGTCTCTGTGGGGCATATACGGTTTCATGAGTTTTTGGTCTGGATAATTCATACCAATTTCAATTAACATCCCTGGGAGGCTTAATTGCTGAAATGTCAAAGGTAAGTTTACAAATGTAAGTGCATTCCAAACACATGAATACTGTGGCTTACAGATGTGGGAGACAAGGGGTGTCTGATGAAAAATTAAGTGTGGAAAAATAAACAAAACCTATGCAACTGAATTAAACTATGGACCAGGACAGATCTGGGGAACAACGGATAAAAATGGAAACTCCGTCACATCGGCAGCCGTTTCTTCTGGGTTGTGCGTTCACGTTGCTGTCCGCACGGAGACATGTGGATCTGAGGGGCATAGAGACCGAGTTACCTTCCACTTTCGTGTAGGGCTTCCACTGGTAGAACCATCCACGGAAAGGTTTGCTGTTGTATTCTGCACACTGCTGGGCTCGAAAATCCAAGCTGTTTTCATGACAAGGGTTAATATTGCACAACTGATAAATTCGGCTAGAACCCGGACAGAACTTGCCACCGTATTGAGGCCTGAAAAATAAAATGAAAGAACTTATTAAAGTTAGCCATCAAAGAGCTCGCTACAGTCTCAAAGAGTACTATACGGAGGGACAAGCCAGGTGAGTGTCGTCCCAACGCATACGGTCCACGATGACAGTGGAAGTGTGTAGCATACAACCTATCACATCCCTTCTTGTAGCCACAGCAGACATAAGCAATCAATCAGAGGCTTTTGGGAGGGCGCAGAGCCTGACGTGTCCTCAAAATCCCTCTCGGCATAGCCCTCAGGTAGCCACTACTGCAGCTCATCAATTGGAATTGGCAGGTTAGAGCAAACTTATTTGGCATCTCTGATCCCGTTTCCACATCTGGCAATTTCCTTAAAGACTGTTGAAAGCATACTCTTGACACTCATCCTGTCACCTTACATGACAGGAAATCTGTGAAGGCACCTCCGTGTTCCTATTAAGGTAGATGTGTGCTAGTCACACAGACCCCAGGTGGGCATCAGAGCTCTTCAACTGTGAACCCACACACCACTCCAGCTTTCCTCGGATTTCTAGGTACTCAGCACCTTCCTACGGGTCACCCTGCCTCTGCTTCTGTGAAGAAATTCAGGCTGCTGGGGAGAAGGAGTGGGGAGCCTCATCTGCCATGTTTTCCAGTCCAGCTTTGTCAGTCACTGAGCTGATATTCTGATTGCTGTCTGGCTCTTGCGTGTTTTACTGTAATTGTTCCAAAGCTGCAAGGCTGATCATTCCCTCATTTTCATCTGCACAATCACTTTTCAACTTTGCAGGTGGCTCACTCCTTTCCTGCCAAGCACGATGGGAAATGGATTTCAAGAGTAGAGAATCCCATTAGAACATAAATAATTAGGATCTAATGGCAAGCTCTTTAAGATCTTAGTAGGCAGGCTGCAAAAACCAGAAAGCAAAATAAAGAAAAAAAGGAGCACAAATCACACTGCAAATCACCAGTAACATCTTATCCGGCTTAGTCCAGGCATAAAGCAATGGCTTCTTTTCATTTCCACTTTTTCTGTAGTTTTCTCCAACAGCTAAACCCAACGATGGATCGCCTCACACCAAAGCTCGATGCAAACATGTAACGTGAAAGAAGGTTCCAGGTTAATAAATTTATGTGATTAAAATTCCTTGTCTTTTTAGGAAGCACAAGAATGCTATAAAACAGCCCTGGAACTGCTTCAGCATATTTTACCAAACCCTCCAATAACGGCCTGCTAAAATGGATTCAACAGAAACGAGAAGTGCCATATCGCCAGGATGAGATTTTTCTGCTATTTCAAAACATTCTGGAGCAACTACTTAAACATCCCACCGTCGCTGTGCTAGATCAAACCCCCGAGGACTTCTTAAATCATTATCTAAAAAGCACTTAGAAAAACTTGCAAGTGCCCTCTCACTGTCTTCCTGTTCCTGGTCATCTTTCCAAGGCGTATGTCAATCCTCAGTGTGAGACTCCCTGAGGTTTTACACGTAACCTTCATTCAGACCATTTAAATGCACTAAAGTGAAAGAGGACCACATGTGTTGCTTTTTCAACTCAGAAACTATAACGTGGAAAAGACTTCAGGACTCATATAGCCATCTCACACAACTTGCTGCGTAAAGGCCACACGGCTAGAAGAGAGGCACGCTGAACCTCTCATCTCTGGACTCTCCAGGGTTCTTTGCCTACTCTGCTCCGCCCGCACCTAACTGAATGCAGCAATAGGACCCAGGCACAGGTGAGGAATGGAGGAGAGCACAGTGGTCCTGGGCTGGCCTTTTCCAATGAGGCAGATCTGGATTTAACTATTCTCTGCCTCTTTCCAGCTTATCTTTAGGCAATTTTATCTAACTTCCTAATCTGTAAAGTGGGGGCAATTGTGACAATATTTGTGAAGAATTTAGGGCAGAGTCTAGGGCCCAGTTAGCACAAATAAATAATAACTATTTTTAAATGCTTTCTATTTTTAATGACCAACAAAAATGTGGACATTTCCATCAAATCCTCAAATACAGGCACATTCTTCTGGAACTCTGAACACGAGTGTTCGGATAAGTTAACAGAAAATTCTACTACGGCATCCCTTGGTACAATAAGTTCTTGAAGATTAAAAATAAAAATATAAACAGAAGGCAAATGTCTAGGCACATGATTTCATGTTTATATTAGACTATTATACAGTATATCCATAATTTGCTTCTGCATAATTTATCAGGTCCTCCCTATAAATGGTTACAATATTGGCTGGCCAGCTGATATTAGGGCCACTTGGGGAGCTCTGCTAAATATGCCTGCACCCTCCTGGGCCCTCCCCGACATTCTCCATGAGAACATGGGATGGGGAAGACCCAGAGATCAGGTTTTTAAAGTACACAGGGTGATTCTAATAATCAGCCGAGCCTGGAAATTGCTGGTTGGGAAAAGAGCCAGAGATTTGAATCAATTATTATTCTGATTCTAGTGGCATATTATTCTTTCTCAAATGGACCTGCATATTTTAGGGAAGTTCTAGAAGACCTTAATGTCTTTCATTTTCAAGATTTTCATTTCACTGTTTTCTTCAACAGGGTTTATAGGAGTTTGACTAGGCTCTCTGAAGTGTAATAATTTAATAGTAAGGGAACCAGGAAAAATGTCAGAGGATTAAGACGGTGGTCCTTGGTCTCACTCGAACATCACCAGCTTGGTGAACTGGGCGAGGACTACCACTGTGCTTAGCACCCTCTGCTGCCCCATCACCTGCTTGTAAAATAACTGGATTAGACAACAGGTGGCAACTCGTGTGTCTGTTCTAACCTGACTGGGAGCTAATGCCTGGGAAGTGTTTGGAGAAGATTCCTGAGGGCTCAGTAGAAAATGAAGCTCCATCAATTAAAAGTGTCTGCGGCAGACACGGGAAAAATAAGAAGGGCCATGTGTACCTGGGACTGGCCGTTCCAGGACCAGATAAGCTGTAAACTCTCGTGAAGCTGGAAAGCTTGATGTGAAGCCATGAATCAGCCAGGAATAATTCATTTTTTATGAAACAAAAATATGCTCTGGGAAAGTCATCATCGTGTGAAATAAAAAGCTCACACTGCTTTCGCATGAAAAAAAATAAAAATGGTTAGGCCGAGGGATGCGAACAGAACAAATGTTTCAGCTGAAGGAAGAAAGAAATCAGTAACTTGAAATAGGGAGAAAAAAACCAGCTGTGCTACAACGAAGTGAACTAAGGACAGAGAACAACTTATTCAATCGTCTTGGGATAGCTGATCGCTCACTTGTTTTATTTGTGACTTCAAGCTTAATCAAAGCAAACAGCACCGTGATTAGCCTTCATCTTGTTTAAAATTAAAACTGCACCAAGTGGAACTACTTTAGTGATTAATTCTCCTATTAGGCATCTCTAAGGTTACAATGTGATATTTCCATGAGCAATGCCCTATTCCGACGAGAGCTCTCAAGCCCGCAGACACGGGAGAGGGTTTCACTGAAATCTCGGGGGTGTCATTCATGCACTCTACCAGTGGGGCTAGTAAATTAGGCAATCTATTTCTTTCTTGGGAAAATATCGAGATGGTCCAATGTTGCGATGTATGAAAACCAGATCCATGGAACATGTTGCAAAAATGAAACGTAATATAATGGATTTTAACAATTCCATCCAAGACGAGGGCTCCATTCAAAGCAGAGGAGGGTGGTTTTAGAAATCCGACATACATTGTACAAGTATCACAAACCTCCGCACCATTGTGCATAGTTACTGGGTCTGAGTAGAGGAGCCAGTCTCGACTGAGGATGACTCTGCCACCTATAGGACATTTGGCAACATATGGAGACATTTTTCGATGTCACAACTTGGACGCCGGCGGGGAGAGAGAGTCATCCTACTGGCATCCAGTGGGGAGAGGCTAGGGATGCTACTAAATATTCTGCCCCATACAGGATCAACCCTGACACCAAAAAAAGTTTCTAGCTTAATACGTTAATAGTGCTGAAGCTGAGAAATCCTGCATTAGCCTGAGATACCCCAAAGAGCACCTAAGAACCACGGTTAGTGTGTCTCCCCATCCTCCCTTGCATTTTGGAACAAATTGGCCTTTTGATCCGGTTCAGCCTGCTCATTCCCATAAAGTATCATTTGTCTCTCTAAAAATTTGCTTGGGCTCTAGTTTCATTATTTATTCTACTTCTCAATCAACCACACTGCAATGTAAATGCAATGTAAATCAATGCAAACATTGATTTATGCAATGTTTGCAACCTGCCAGGCACTTATAAAAGCACTTTTCAAATATTGACTCAGTCGATGGAGGTAGCATCTTTACCCCGTTTTTACAAATGAGGAGTCCAGAGCAGCAGAGTACACTGTCCATCGCCCCAGAGCTGGGAAGCGGCGGGTTGGGAGGCAAACCCAGGCTTCTGGAGTGAGGTCTGTGTTCTTAGCTCCCGTGCTGTGCCGCCACTGAAGTGAAGTTGTAAAATCAACTCCACTATTTTCCAACGCCCCATCACATTCCCCTCACTCCACACCATCCTCCAAAGTCCGGTTCCCACCGCTCCTGAGGGCTGCTCCTCTGATACCCCGTGTTCCTAGTGAGATTTAAGGTGAAAGGGCAAAAACCACATGGACCCTAGAACCTTTGCTGATTGGCCATTGGATGATCCTCAGTGTGTCAGACGTTCTGTAGCTGCGATTTTTCATCCTCCCCAAACCTTCGGAGGTGAGTGTTATCACCTCCATTCCATGTACGTGAACCCAAGCTCAGAGTTCATGTGATCTTGCCAAAACCATACAGTTAATAAGTGGCAGGCCAAACGTGTGGAATCATATCTTCTTGTCTCCCAGACCTGGGCTCTCTCTCTGCGAACTGAGCCAGTCAGGAAACACACGTGCGACCCCTGCAGGAATCAGATCCGGTGACAGCAGCAGCAGAGCCCCTTCTTCCACAGCACAGACTGTAGTCAGACCCCCAGGACTGGGCCGGGGGGTGCCCACGGGGGTCACGGGCCAGCTGCAATCCACAGATGTTTTGATTATTCCTCACAGTGTTTTTATTTTTAAAGGAAATTGAATTTGTCCTCAATATTTTAAATATCGGGAAATTTCACACAACTTTTTTTTAGATTTCTGGTTTCTCTTGAAAAGTCAGGCAGATCCGTCAACCTGTGTTGATGGACATTCCTGCCAGGCAGACACCAGCCCACTCTCTCCAGTCGGCCCATGTGAGGGAGGCACCAGGCCCCGCGGCCAAGCCTCCGGGCTCCAGCCTCACACTCAGGCGGTGGGACTTGCAGCCCTTGTTCAGGTTCAGAAAGCAGCTCAGACCACTGCTACCCTTAGGGAGCCCTTGATCACCATATTCTCGCATGGACTAACTCCCTTGCTGGCATTCCGTTTCTGCCCACCATGGCTCCCCCCGGTGCACCCCACCTTCACATGCAGCAGTAAAACCCTAGTTGACAGCTATGAACCAGAGACAAGAAGGCCACCCGTAACAACAAAACCGAACCAGCACATTCCCGGTGGAAGGTCAATGCCTTACAAACACTGACTTCCTGCGGGAGCCTTACTTGGGGTTGTTGCAGTGTCTCTCTTGGTACTTGACTCCTCCACCGCAAGTGCGGGAACACTCCGACCACTTTGACCAGGCGGACCACTGGCCGTGGACGGGCCGGGGCCCGTGCTCCCCGAACTTCACACACTGGCCTTGCCGACACCACTGGGGAAAGAATATGTGACATGTCTGCTGTCAGAAACCACCTGGGGAAGGAAGGGCAGGGGGATGCAGACACCTGCACGGGAACAGGAAAAACGAGTCCGTTGGCAAGTGGGAGAAGGCAGGACGCCCTGATGGAATTCCCGGGCTGGCTGTGCTGCATAAACAGCGGCTTAGTCTGCAGTGACCACATGCGCTTTGAAAAGCTGACATCTAGAGAGAGGGGACATCTGTCACCAACAGATGCTTTGTGTGCTGTGGAGGTGAAGGGTTCAGACGGGATCCCACCCAGCGGCCGAGCGAGGCAGAGCAGAAAAATGAGAACAGAGCCTCCCTGGATGACTAGGAACAACGCTGTGTAGGCAGCAGTTTGGATCGTGCACTCAAGGAGAACCCGTTTTTAAGACAGTAACAGAACTCATTGTTCTGGATGTTTGTCTCATCATGAAAACAAAGACAACTATGCATACATTTTTGCTTATTCCACCCATAGAGCATTTCTTATAAAACTCAATAGCTTTCAGGCTACACATACTGTGCTTGTAGACAACACCTTTCTGTGTGTATAGAAGGTCCCTACTAAAGACCCTCGGGTGACGTGGAACACTGAATGCCTTTTACGGGTTAGCCTTGGGTCTTTCGTTTGTCGGCAATCTGCTCAAGCCAGGGAGAGAGGGTTTCTGTGTTAACCCTCTCGTGTTAGTATCCCGGGTTTCTCGGGTCGTATCTGTCCTTGGGGGTTGCATCAGCCCTGCGAGTGGCTTCTTTCCTGTGGTGCCTTTATTTATGGGTCAGTTCTGCATGACTTCACAGAACTGCGTCCTTTTCGGAAGGGCTCTGCAGTCAGATCCAAAGGGCTGGAGTGTGGTCTGCTCCAGGTTGCACCGAGGAGAGGGGTGCTAGGTGCGGAATCATGGGGAGATTCGATTTTCAAATCTTCACTTTTCTCCCATGATACATTTGGCTTGTGGCTGTTGATTGTGTTGCTAGTGCACTTTGTCTAGGTCAACACACTGCTTCCTGTCTTCACATTCCTGTCATAAAACTGATGAATTCTTCTGTTTATAATTTTTCTTTCCCTTGGATTGACTGCCATTTTGGAGCTTGCAGAAAATCGTACAACATGGTTGAGGACTTTGAATGGTGGGGGAGCAACGGGTCACTTGAAGATTTTGTCTACCATAAGTAAAAATGTGACTCTTCCCTACCTGGGGTCCCCGGGACCTCCTGGGCAGGGCTCAGTGGCTGAGACAAAAATGACAAGAGTAGCCAACAACCACCACCACAGCTCCCGTTTATGAAGTTGTTTGTGTGTGTGCAGAGGTGCAGGCAGGGGGAGGAGGGAGCCTTCACGAGCAGTATCGAATGCAAACCTCACATGGCGTGCAGTGGTCAATAACTATTTTCTGGATAAGAGAAATCTAGCAAAGAGAAACTGATGAACTTGCTCAGTTTTGCACATCTGCCCAAGTAGCTACACAACTAGCGGAGGCTGCATTTAAACTCAGCAGCCAAAACCCCTGAACAGGACACACAGGCTTTTCCCCTCTGAGGCAAATCACCCACCAAGATATCTGAACTCTGATCTAATTTCTTCCTTCCTTTTTTTTTAGAAATGTGGTTTTTAGATCTGTTCCAACTCTTCAATTATTTTGACTTTATTTAATTCTACTATTCATCTTAGTACTGACAGTCTCCTCTGGGTTTTTCAGTTTGTATAGGAATCCGGAATATATAGGAACACATACCCATACATGCAGAGTCCACATGTACACATAAAATTGTACACAGAATGCACAAATATTGGGTTGGCCAAAAAGTCTGGATGATTTTTCCTATAAAATAAAAAACACATTGTTCATTTTCATCAATAACTTTACTGACTTGGGTATTTTGAATATGTCAGTCATCTCCCTACATGGTATAACATTGATTGTTCTCAACTAATGTCCTGATTTGATCGCTATGAACTTCAACTGGTCTACCAGACCACTGAGTATCATCCAGCGAGAAATCTCCAGCATGAAACTTGGCAAATCACTTTTAACAGGTTTGATCAGTCACAGCACCTTCTCCATACACTGCACACATCTTCTTTTGTGTGTTTCAGGTGTGTTTTTACCTTGAAATCATGAAACATAATATGCTACAAATATTATGTATTTTCTTTAATATTAAGATGGCTACTCAAAAATTCAGCTGTTTTGATAAGTTTTTTTTTAAAAATATACAATCTGATATGACAGTTGGCACAATACTATCTAACAAAATTGTTTCGAGTGAAATTGAAGACAACTAAGCTCTATTAGAGCCATTTTATGGAAAACCCAAATGAACTTTTTGGCCAATCCAATATAAAATAGATACACATGTAACTTTTTCTATCGGCACAGACGTATCCCTAGCACTGCTTCTAGTTTCAGATTGAACAGCCGTGACTTGGGCAAATGTCTTTTATGACAGAGAGCAAGCACAAGGCTTTCTTTCCTTGCACACATAACCTAGGTGAAAGGATGCAGCTCTCACAGCCTCGCACACATGCTGAGCATTCACGGTACAACTATCCCTGAAGCACGGGGGAGGGACTGGAGAAAGACGAGGGAGGATTCAGTGGGTCCCAGTTTGGGGGAAATAAACAACACATGGAGTGGCTGCTACTTTGCAAGACCCTCGGGATAAAGCCTGAGTAAGACAGGGCCTGACCTCCTGGGGTTTGCAGTCCAGTACACAGCCAGTTATATCCCCCAGGGAAGGGAGACTCCGAGAACCATCTGTGTGAATGAGGAGTAATTTCACTGGAGTGATGATGGGTGAAATGTATCAGATGCTTTCTACTGAGGGTACCCTGACAGTTGAGGGCTTTCTCCCAGTGTATACGAGGTCTGTCTGGAAAAAGTCCAGCCATTACTGATATAACAAGAACGGTTTGCACGACATGGTCATAACCTGGCAGCCAAGGTGAGTGGGCTGGAATGTGCACGTGTGGACAATGACAACTTCCCTATACTAGTCAGTGGGGAAGGTGGACGCCACTGAGTGAGCATGTGTACTGTGTGGTCACTGCATTCAAAATGACTGAGCAAGTAGAGCAACAGATCTGCATCAGATTTTGTGTTACACTTGAACATTCCTCTGGGGGAACTACTGGGATGATTCAGGACACAGCTCTGGCCATCTGGTGATTGGCAGCTTCATCAGGACAATGTGCCCACTCACACATCAGGTCTTGTGCAGAGTTTCATGGCAAAACATCAAATCACCCAGGTGACTCAGTCCCTCTACGGCCCAGATTTGGCACCTGAGACTTCTTTCTGGCTTTTCCCAAAACTAAAATCTCCTTTGAAAGGGAAGAGATTTCAGACTGTCAATGAGATTCAGGAAAATATGACGGGGCAGCTGATGGCAATTGCGAGAACTGTGTGAGGTCCCAAGGTGCCTACTGTGAAGGAGACTGAGGCATCACTGTCCTATGTACAATGTTTCCTGTATCTTGTATCTTCTCCGATAAATGTCTCCATTTTTCATAGTACATGGCTGGCCACTTTCCAGATAGACCTTGGTACATCCATAGTCTGGTCTTCTAAAACAGCAGGGTGTGGAAAGCAGTATTAGGATACCTGCGCTCTAACTCTTGGCAGGGTTTGTCTCGTGTTGTACTAGCCGGAGTCTAACCCCGGGGCACTTTATCTCCAAGGCACTAGATCGTGGGGGTGTTCATGTAACACACCTGAGACCCATGCCAGGGTGCACTTACTTTCCTCACTGATTATATCAGTCTTTTCTTGTCCATCCCTCTTATGTGTAACGCTGCCGCTTTCTTAACAACAAAAATACCTGTGACAAGTTTCAAGTTCTCGATTTTGATGCTTTAAAAATACAAATGACTTGAGCAGTAGCTGTGTTTTCAGTCCCTCAGGTAACTCATCACCGTGTGTCATCACAGCTGAAATGCTCTGATGTGGGCTTCCCACGGCATCCTTACTGGGGTTTCCTCAGACAGATGCATCCAATTAAAACTTGCGTGTTAACTCCTCAACTTTTAAATGTTTATTTTCTTTAGAGTTTGAAATTACAAATCTTGTAAGAGGTGCTGAATAAATGACTTAACAAATCTCAGAAAGCATTTCTTGGCACGTTTCATTGTGTGTGTTCTATCCTTGCCTCTGCTGTTACTGCTCTGTCACTGAGAGCCTCTCATTCCACGGAAGAACTTCAGTCCAAATTCCGGCGTCCGCCTTGGTGCGCCCACTCATCGCAGTGCGCCCCGAGTGCACGCCTGATCCTGAGTCAGACTCACGTCTCGTTCATCTGGGCCTGAATGGCAATGCTGTGCTTAAAGAAGGTACGTTTACAAAGAAAGTTCCAGTTATTGGCTTCTGCACAGGTTTGCTCACTAGATTGTGAGTTCTTGAAGAGACAAAACTGAGTTTTATTCACCTGTGCGCCCCCAGAGCTTTCCGTCTCTGATACATAGTAGTCAGGAAACTGCTGTGGAACTGAATTCACTTTCAATGACCGATTCTTCTGCGCAGGCGTGTGCTGCCCTCGAGAGGGCCGGGAGCAGAGATGAGGAAATCCTGTGGCATCACGTGCTCTCTAATCATTCATCGCCCCCCTATCTTGGTCTCTCAAAGGAACACCCCGATCTTGGTCATTTGCTATCCTTCAATTGTACCTTTCCCTCCAGATTCAACTGGGGAAGGGAAAGAAAAACGGAAACTAATGTGTGAGAGTTCTTCAGGCAAAACACAAAAATCTCCCATAATCTTCCCTAATGGGAGCGGTGCACCGGGTGGAAGACGCTGGCCAGCAGGCAGACTTGCCGGAACACTCTGGATGGAGACGCAGCTTACCCTCCCACAGAGGTCACCACATGTGACGGGACTCTACTGGGCATGTCACAGGCTCCACGGCGGGTCCTGGGGGTCATGAGTAGGGGCCTTGTGTGGAGGGACGGTCTTTCCTTTGCTACTCAAAGGGCCACCTGCTCCCTGAGGCCTTTCTATGCTGAATCGAGTTTAAAATATGAGCAGTAGACAATGAACCTATGAGCTCATTGAAAGAGAAATATTTTGTCCCAAATCTCCATCTAAAAATGGAAAATAAAGGCAAAAAGTAAAAAAAAAAATCTTCTTAAAGAATTGAGCTAACTAGGTTACATTAGCACTGAGATTCAGAAGAGCTGCTGAATAACGCTGGTTAATTTAAAGGGAAGTCAGAAAACACACGCAGCTAGGGCAGTCCATTCTGAGGTCACAGCACCAAGCGTCCAGGTTCTACGCTCCATCAAGTTTCTAGAACTAAAAAACTACCAAGTATGCAGTTTACCATACTCAAGCCACAAATGGTCCCTTCTGCTGCAGGCATAAACTTGGTCTCACACCTGTGGCCCACTCGATGGCACCAAAGTGACTTGCAGATGTCCTGAAAGGAAAGAAGGAACTCATAAGGATAATGGTACAATAAAAACAAAAATATCCAAAGCTTTTCATACATCATACATTTTGAGGTGGCCAGAAGGAGGCAGTACCCAGAAAGCAGAGGCACGTGAAGTTGGTAGTAGCCAGGTAACCAGCAGTATGTTCTAACCAATGAAGTTTCTACACTACCCACGTGTCCATGGATGTTTAGGAATGACTGGGAGGTGATAATAGTTAAGTGAAAGACCATTTGTCTTGAAACTAAGGGATCTGCTTTCTAATAACAACAAAGACAACAGCAATATAGCAACCAGCAAAGGAGAACTCGCCAAGGCTGATGTAAAGCCCAATTCAAACCCCTGTCCTGCAATTCCAGGTCGCATGCCCTAAGGACATGTTATAGGAGCCTTGTCTCACAGTTTCTTCCTCTGTGAAATAGTGATTGCATTAGCCTTGCCCCTACAGGCTTGCTCTCCAGGATAAATAATGTAAATAATCACTGGCATTACCTTCTTCATCTTTTATTAATTTTCAACCATTGAGACAATTTAATTCTCACACTAGACCTACTAAATAAGCTCCTGTGCTAGACTGTAGTAGGCAGAATAATGCAACCCTCCACCAGAAGCACATCCTCCTAATCCCTAGGAACTGAATACGTGAGGTTATACAGCAAAGAAGAATTAACATTGCAAATAGAATTACGGTTGCCGCCCTGGCTGGTGTGGCTCAGTGGATGGAGTGCCAGCCTGTAAACCAAAATCTGAAATTTCCCAGAAGGGCCCAAGGTAGTCACAAGGGTCCTTAAAGGGGGAGGAGGAAGACAGAAGAGACAGGGGAGATGACAGTGTGAGGGAGACTTGGGGATGTCGCTGCCCTTGAAGATGGAGAAAGAATCCAGGCACCAAGGAGTTCAGGAGGCCTCTGGGGCTCGGGCACGCAAGGAAGTGGCTTCTCCTCTAGAGCCTCCAGCAGGAGCACAGCCCTGCCCGCACCTGCTCTGCACCCAGGGAGACTCCTGTCAGGTCACATGTCTGCCTCCAGACCCACAAAAAACCGAACGTGTGTGGTTTTAACCCGCTAAGACCGTGGAACTTGATCACAGCAGCCGCAGGAAACTAATACTGTTACTGACACCATTTAGTGCCGGATGCTAAAGCAGTTCCTCATAAACACTCACTTGATGAGGACACTGAGGAAGCTATGGACCCATCCCCTGCAGGGGAGTCACGCAGCTGGGAAGTGGCTAAGCCAGACTCCAGTGGCCTGTTCCAGAGTGCAGATCCTTGACCGCTGCTCTGGGCCTGGATTTGCCATCGACAGATGGTAGAAAGCGCTCAATTCTCCAGGCCTCAGTCACCAATCTACAAAGTAAGGGAACTGAACCAGACTCCTTCTAGCTCAGACAGTTGAAGCTGCCCTTCAGAAAGACCTTCCTAATGAAATATCAAAAACCATGAGAAGTCAAAGTGACTCCATTCTGCTTGCTGCATTCTATTTACTATGATAGTGTGAACACATGCATTTTGGGATAAATATTAACAAGGAAAGAGGAAACAAAATGATTTTTATGGTCACTTGCAACCGAGAATTTGATTAAGGAGACACCCAATTCCCCAAGCAGTTCAGCTAATACAGACTCCGTGGTGAGAAATATGGCAGGAACATGCTTAGAAATATTCCACCAAAAGTTTCCTGCAGGACTGAGAAAAGAAAACCCAGGGAAACCAGAGACAGGGGCAGCGAGCCTGTTCTTGCCGACCATCACATCTGGGCGCCCACCTCGGAGAAGGAAGCACATTCAGGACACGGCTTGCACCGCACACACCATTTCCAGAGCTCCAAACAGCTCGGAGGACACAGTGTGTACATGTTTCCCGTGGAAGTGGATCTGCCACTGGCATTAGTGAAAAGCACAAGGCAGCTTTGAACACCTCAGGTCCCCGTCTCTGTGCACCACCCTATGGCGCCACCCTGGGTCTGTGGGGGACAAGTTCATGGGGGAAAAGAGCAGCCTCCATCAACATGGAAAAGTGGATGTAACCATCGAAACATTGAAAGCCACAGTGAGAAAGGCTTTCAGCATTAAATTGTTTTCCTTCTTACAGCCAGAAGAAAGCCATAACGCATACCCTTCGCCTATGTGGCAGCCACCAGAATGACTCCAGGGCAGACCAGAGTGGAGAGGCCCTGATTCCACAGTCAATGCCAAGCCACAGGCTAGGGAAAGGGGCAGCTGGAGAAGACCAGGGAAATAAAGCAAAACACGAAGCACAGGGACTCCAGAGAGAAATAGGGCAGGCTATGCGAACATGTTATTTCTTTTGCGGTGAAGTACAGAAGTCAAAGGTAATTATAGCCAACTGCATGCTCCCTTTCAAAGTAAGCAGAAATGAGAGTTTGCGGTTTTTTGCTGGTTCTTCCCTCTTTTTTTTTTCCAGCATATTCAACTAACTTTTCCTTATCTATAATTCCCTAGACTTAAGTCATAATTTAAGGGAAAAAGAAGGACCCATAGAGACTTCAAGGTCTCCTGTTGCCTGCATGTGATTTTCGAGAACAGAGTCTCAGTGCCACTCATTATTCTGTCCTGTCACCCCTTGGCTGTGTTCTCCAGGTGTATTCCAAAGGACAGATGTCCCATAAGTAAAACCTGACATGCTAAAAATGTTAATGGCCCTTGCAAATCAAATTTTATAAAGCATCTCAAACCTAACACATCCAAAGCAAAATTCTCCATCTGCCTCTCCCCTCAAACCTCTTCCAAGTCCAGCCTTCCCCAGCTCACTTTACGACTCCTCCATACATATAGAATCTCAATCAATAACTGCTGATTCATCTTTGACTCCTCCCTTTCTCCCATATAAGTCACTCCCATTTCCTTGAGGAGAGAGGAGAAGGGGACAGAGGCCAAATCCTCCACTTGATGAAAATGGGAGAGCTAAAAAACGTTTTCTTCGGTTATCACTGAAAACCCAGTAACTAACTACTGAGTATTTGCTGGCATGTCAGGTGCATGCTCGGTGCTGCAGATACTCTGCACCTACTGGGGCGAGAGGTCTTCGCGGACAGCTGTCATACAGTGTCACAAGGTTTTGATGGTGACACACAGGGTGGAGATGGAGCCCAGAGAAAAGAATGTTTAGATCTCCTTGAGGGGAAAACACTTGAGCTGAATCTTTAACAACAGTGAAAAAATGACTAGACATTTGTCACATGGGTGACCGTGCAGCTTTCTAGATGAAGAGCACGTACGCGAAGGTTTGCAGGTAGGAGAACAGGTTGGACACACAAGCCCATGGGGAAGTTCATAGAAGCTGAAATGTGATGTAGAACATTTACTAAATTACAAAGTAGGTGTGATTTAGATTCTAGGAAGTTATTCTTTTATTTTATCCTCATACAAGGACAATTTTTCATTGCTTTTAGAGAGAGAGAGGAGAGACAGAAACATCCATGCAAGAGAGAAGCACTGATTGGTTGCCTCCCCTATGCACCCAGGCCAGGGAACCAAAGCTGCAGCCTAGGTGTGTGCCCTGACCTGGAGTTGAACCCACAACCTTTCAGCTACAGGATGATACTCCAACCAACTGAGCCACACTGGCCAGGGCTAGGAAGTGACTCTTTACTCTACATTCTTTGGTCCCAGTGTCCAATTCTTGGAAGGAGAAATATATGCCCATCCTATTATATTCGGCATGCCTTTTCCTTTGAAGGGAATGCTTTCTGAGGTGACAGGCCTGAAAATACTCAGGAGAATTCAAATACCTTCCCCATGATTCCCATTCTGCTTCAGACCCTCTCGGTGTGGCTGTAAATGAACATTTACCGAGCTCCTGCTAGGTGACAGCGGCTGTGCTGGCTATTGCGGTACAGAGTTCGGGCTGCTCACTCCTCACACAGTAAAATAACCAGCACGGAAGCACTGGTCAGCGCTTCATACAGCTTGGGGCACTCTGGCAAAAAGTACTGAATCACTCACTGCATCAGTAAGCATTTAATAAGTACATAATAATCAAATGCAAGTTCTCCCTCCTTTAGGTCTGACCAAAACTGTGCAACCATTACCCACAATGACGCACTTTCTCAGCACTGTGAAAGGAAACAGATATTCAGCCTGACGTGCTGAAGAGACAGTCTGTGAGGCTGGGAGAGGAGGAAAGGCAGGACAGGTGATAACAGTAGCCAGCCCCAGCCCCTCTGACAGGCGGCCACTGTGAGAGGACAGCCAGACCTGACGGTGATGATGCTACTGGAGACGGAGGCGGCGGCAAGCAGAAAGCCCTTACTATTTATTGAGTGGTGAAGCTACACCAAAAGATTAATCCTCACAAGGACCAGGGAAGAATTATTAGGCTCACCTTACGAATGTGAACATGAGAGCTGAGAATAGTGGAGTCATTTGCCCAGGGTTCTAGGAAGGGGTGGAATAAGGTTTTAGATTCAAGTCTAACTCCAAACGCCAGAGTGTCCATGTGTGTGTGTTTGAGCATGTGTTTCAAATTTAAGATGGTCTAACGCAGTAGCCCCCCATCTTGAGCGTGCATCAGGATGACCTGGAGCCCCTGTTCGAGCACAGACTGGCAGGCCCCACGCCCAGAGGTTCTTATTCTCTAGGCCTGGGAGGAGACCCGAGCATTCGCATTTCTACCAAGTTCTAGGTGATGCTGATACACTCCACCTGCTGGTTTGAGAGGACACTTGGTTAGACAGAGAACAGGATGACAGCTATTGGAGGGGAGGGATTGAGAAAAAAGGAAAAAGGACTCATGGGCATGGACAACAGTGTGGTGATTGTCGGGGGGACTAAATGGTAGTGGAAAAATACAATAAAGATTAAATCAATTTTCTAAATGATCTTTTATTTTTCCCCCTTTTTTGTTGCTTCTAAACATTATGTAAAACTTTCCCTCCAGGAGGTATAGAGAAAAAAAAATGGGCAGTAAGGAGAAAAGATCAGAAAGGGAACATATGCTAGGCCAGTGGAGACCCCGAAAAGAAACCTTGTGCTTTTCTTGGGTTGCCGGAGCTGGTCTAACCTGTGGAGCCCAATTGGGTGAACAGGACCCCTCCTACTTAGGGCCTGGCAGGGACCTATTTATGATCCCCAGAGATGTAGTCGTGTTCAAGTTATAAGTAGGCTTGGGAATGATACCGAAGGTCACCGATGGCAGGTGGCGGGGGGTGGGGGTACATTCCACACTCAGGATCCACCGCCCAGCCCACGTCTCCACCTCACTGTCATCCTCAATGATCTCTCTCAGTCAGATCCCCCCACCCTGCCAGGCTTTCCCATCTCTGTGCCTCCCCTTATTGTTTTCCTTTTTAAAAATACTCACCCCAGGATATATTGACTGATTGATTTTAGAGAGAAGGAAGAGAGAGAGGGAGGGAGGATGGGAGGAGAAGAAAGACAGAGACAGAGACATTGATAGGTGTGCGCCCCTACGGGGATCAAACCCGCAGCCTAGGTATGGGCCTGGCTGGGGACTGAGCGTACAGCTTCGTGGTGTGTGCAGCAATGCTGCGACCAACCAAGCCACCGGCCAGGACATGAGCCTTTCCTTATTTCATTCAGTCCTTCAGTCTGGAATTTCCATTTCTCTTTGCTCTGCTTCCCAGGGAAGACCACAATGCTGAGATTGTGTCTTTCAAAATATGGCATTCTTAGAAAAAAGATCTATATTTTAAGAATGCTTGTTTAAGCCCTGCACACTGTCTGACACAGAACACTCACTCCACAAATGTTTGTTCAATGTACGATCCTGAAGGAATGACAGTCATTCTGGAAACTTTCTTTATGTTTCTAAAGAAAATCAACCTCATTAGCAATTGTGCATTTACTGCATAATTTATAAATATTTGATTAACAAATAACTTAGTGAATCTTTTAAGAATGAAGTAACCAGGAGACAAATACAGCAACCATTTTCAACAAAGAGAACAGCTACTTAATTCTGCCAAATGCATCAACTTAATGGGCAATTTGAAATAGTTATAAATTTATTAATTTATATATATCATATAGGCCCATGATACCAGGTACCATGGTACTATGGAGGACACACCAAAATGTGTATGTGTCAACTTTTCTAATAGTTACACATTTAAATTGTATTAGAAAAATACGTAATCCCGTATCAAACCTGTGATTTAATGGTTATTATTTCCTAGGTCTGAACTTACATTTTTTAAGTGAGTTGTTTTATAGAAAAGCAACAAGTGGATGATAAAAAAGAGACAACATAACTAAGGAAGGTAACTGTTAAGGACTGGATGTTAACATTAATGACTGAGGGCTAGGAAACACTGGTATTAACTAACGGAGAGGAAGAAGCTTAGCATCAGTGTGGGTGATGCATTTTGTTTAGGTACCACATTTAAAAGTTTTGTGACTTTGGGCAAATTAAATACATTCTCTGAGCTCCAGGTCGAAAGTGGTGATAACTCTCACTTCAAAGGTTTTTGTGGAGGTTAAAGAAAAATAAAAGAAGTCTAAGTAGAGTGCTTTATGTGGAGCAGAGACTCACCCAGCAACTGCTGAAGGTGATGGAGGTAAATGGAAGGAAGTGGTGATACTGGGGGTGTTGGCGGTGCTGCTTGTGGTAATCATGGTGGTGGTGGTGCTGTTGGTAATGATGGTTGCGGTGGTGGTACTGTTGGTAATGATGGTGGTGGTGGTGGTGCTGTTGGTGGTGATGGTTGCAGTGGTGGTACTGTTGGTAATGATGGTGGTGGTGGTGGTGCTGTTGGTGGTGATGGTGGTGGTGGTGCTGTTAGTGGTGATCATGATGGTGGTAATGATCATGATGGTGGTAATGATGATGATGGTGCTGTTGGTGGTAATGGTGATGGTGATGGTGGGTGGGTGGAGGAAGAGGAAGAGGAAGAAAATAAAAGTAGAAAGAGAAATAGTGAGAACAGAGGAAGGAAAATGAGCTAGAAAACTCCGTAATTCCCCTGCATCCAGACCTAGGATTCCATGTTTCTCATTGAGTACTCGCAATACACCAGCTTAGAAGGGCATCTACTTTCTCAGTGAGGTTGAGGTCGTCAGGGATGTGGCTTTGGCCGACTGGAACAGTGTTTCTCCCATTCCTACTCCCTCGACTTCTGCCTTTTCCCATCTACCCTTCCCACAGTATTGAAAGAAAGACTTGACAAATACCTTAAGATTGCTCAAGATACACATTGAATTTTACATATCAAAAAAAGTTGGCTGCCATAAAGTATTTTTGTATCACGTAAAAGGCACCTCTACGTATTTTGGGGGGTGATTATTTCAAAAATATCGCATTAAAAGAGAACATGAACACAATGATGCGAAAACCAGAGATGAGCAGGAGGTAAAGCTATTGAACGCAGATTTACTACTTGTGACAAAAACCTTCGTCTGCAGCGGAGGAATGTTCTTTCAAGGGTGCAAGTCAGATGCACTAAAAGCAGGCATGGTCTAGGGGGATAAGACTGGGCAATTCATCGGTGGTAAAATTGCTACTTAATTATCATGCCAAACAACTGCCATTTTTGAGATAACCCAGACTCTAACCCTTGGCCTTAGCAAACTAAATGTTTATACTTCGGTTAGGTATACAGACACATTGCAGGATCTTAATGTGAGTTTCACATCGCAAGCAAACATACCTTCACAAAACCAAGGCTGCATAACTTGGCTTTGGCTCCAAATTGCCACTTGCACTGTGTGTCGGCATCATAAATCTGTCCTGGAAGTTTGTCCGGATATTTATACTGTCCTGTTTGCTTGGGCTCATCCACCAGACACCCGGCCTGCGGTGTACTGCAGTGACAACGCATCCTTATTAATTATCTTGCTTATCTGCAATCTGCCACTTAAAATGGTACACCTCTAAATGCATTCATGTAAAGAAAAGCATGACATGGCTAGAGAAATAGATATGCGCTTAAAATGAAAATGTATATTTATTCCAAATAGTGAGTTTTGTCCTAAGAAGGTGAAGTTGATACATCCCTAAGGGCTTTCACGTGGTACTGAAGTTCGAGCTCTCCGAGGGACCTGGCTTGGCCTGCTAAGAGATGGGCAAGATCAACATGCTTGAAAAAGTTCCCCATCACCTTGTTCAACAATATCTAACGAATTTTCATTGAGTGCGTACTCTGTGGACAGCATTATGCTAATCACTAAAGGCACAGAGTGAACCAGACAGGGAGAGAGTGTCTATCTTCATGGAGTTGAAAATCGTGCTATGTGTTTTTTTTTAGAGATGATGGGGTAGTAGTCAAAGACACTTTATCTCAAATAACCTTTACAATTAAAAAAATGAATAAGGTTTTTGAAAGTAGTCAGGAGAAAAAAACACATGGGGGCATAAGACAGAACAATTTCCCTGAAGGACATGCTGACAAAGAAAAAAAACCAGTCTTAAAAAAAAAAATTGGTGTTGATGGAAGTGGTATTCCCAGAAAGCACCTTATCTCCATCGGCTTAGTTAAACATACTGTCTGTGAGGGGTTAAAAACAGCGTGGCGGTTACATGTTACTTCAGAGTCCGACGTACGGGGTCCTAGCCAACCACACGACTCTGAGGCATCTCGTTTCTGACAAGGACTCCCAGGAAGGCCGTTACACAGATCAGTAAGAAAAAGGAAGGCGTACAGCACGGCAGAGTAAGCATTCCGAGTTAGCCGCCACTGCTGTTACCATTATCGTCCAAAAGCATTTAACTATGTCACAAAAGTGATGAAAATTCCATCTATAGGGTGGATCAAAAGTAGCTTTACAGTTGTGAGGATGTGAAACAGAATTTATTTTTGTATTACTATTTACTAATGATTGCATTACTTTCCATATGAACAACTGTGAACCCACTTCTGCCCCACTCTGCACATTGAGTTGACCTGGATTTACATATAATATTTATTCTCACATGAGGTAGAAAAGACCATTTCAGGCCCCAAATCATAGATTTAAAACTGAAAAAATCTACGTGACAAAGCTCATTGTTAGCAAAAGTTTTGTCAAGTTTTCACTGTCTTTTGGGATGACATTTGTTAGGCATCTTGACATTTAATCAGCTTTGCCGGTGCTGTGCATATTGCTAATTCTGTAAGCACTTGTAAATAATATGCAGTTGTACAGGTAAAAAAAAAAAGTACAGTAGTGCCCCTCTTATCTGTGAGAGATATGTTCCAAGACCCCCAGTGGGTGCCTGAAACCATGGATAATACTGAACCTTACATATATATATATATATATATATATATATATATATATATATATATATACACACACTATGCTTTTTCCTACACATCCATACCTAAGCCAAAGCTTATAAATTAGACAAAGTAAGAGATTAACAACAATAACTAGTAATAATACAGGACAATTAATATCTAGCCATCTCTGGAGGTCATAGAGGAGAAAGAATTGATAAGCACAAATCTTGGGGGTCGTAACAGACCTAAGTGTGAGTCTTATGTCTGCAACTTACCAGCTGCAGGACCTTAAACAACACAATTATCCTCACAAGACTCCACCTCCTCAACTCTAGGACAAGGAGATAATAGGATTGCTGTGAGGACTGAATGAGGCATCCTGGGGTGAGTATATAGCACAATATTAGGCTTTTAATCTGTTTTTCCAACAATGACAATATCACCATCACCATCGGAGTTTGTCAGCCTTTCTGTTCACCAGAAGGTGAAAAGCTACTCTCACTGCATATTTGTTTTTGGAGCTATGGACCACTGCGGGCTGGCATGCTCCAAACCCGGGAGTGGCCCTGGCCTTGGCCCGTCTTACCTGAGGAATTTCTTGAGATACTGCCGGCTGCACGAAGACCATGAAAACACCCCGTTGTTTCCCGTCAGCGTGGGAGACATGATGTTGCCCTCAGCCTTCCTGCAGGGGTTGCCTTCTCCGTCGTGAATCATGCCAAAGCTGAGGCACAGCAACAACCGTGACCACAAAGCCTCCCTCAGTGAACACCCCACTTCCCCAGTTATAACCAGAGGAGGACAATGGTGCACTGAGAACCAGCGGGCCCAAGTGAGAGGCAGAGCCATCAATACTGAATGGAAAGGGAAGGACAAAAATAAGCTGCCACCCAAAGTGTTGGGAAATATGTGGGGAAGATTATGCTGAGTCCTTTGTCAGAGTATGTCTTGGCCAGAAAAATCAAAGGATGGTATACCTGCCATGTATTTTAAGAATGAAGAGATTTTGGTCCCGATTTTTAAGCTAAGCTGAAGTGGTGAGCGAGTCAAATTCTTTTATTTCAAATGGCGACACTTCTTCCTTGCCACCAGTTGTGGAACCGTGGTAAGGAAGTTCAGAGTGAGGATCGGGTAGGTACAGAGAGAAGCTGGTTGTAACTCGCTTATAGACGGTTCATTCATAAAGCAAGTGTGACTTATACACTTCTAATGATGGCCTGTTTATTAACTGAAATCACAAACTCTACCATAACCAAACTCCCTTAAATCATAAATATCTTTAAAAATTAGTGGTTGAACCCATCTAGTGAAGGCATACAAAGGACTTCTTTTGAATACATTTTATGAGAAAACTTTGATTCGTCCCATTTTACCACAGCAGGTTCTAGTGAGTGCAGTGTAAAAATAACTTTAGGTGGTTTACTCCATAGGACTCATGTACATTACACCCAAATTGTTCCCAAATCTCCTGATGGGTAGAATAAATATGGCAGTAATGTATATACCCATACGTGGTGCATACACCATAAAGGCAGCTAACTCCAGCCATATTAAAGTTATAGAGGGTAGGAGAATAATTGTCTTTTGTCATCCCCCAAAATTCAGTGCACGAGAAAGCTTTTTGTGGTTCTAGGGAGGCAGCGGATAGACACATATCAATTTTATCATTAATTTAGATGGTTCTTAACCTAATTATTTAACGGAGCAGAATTGCCTCTGAAGAATGTATCTTCATGAGGCAGATACGACTCCTGTAGAAAGAAACATGTGATTCTGATGTATTCTTATCAATTGTTACCCTTTGAAGGTAGGCTATACCAAATAATATATTATAATATAATGTAAACTGATAAGTATAAGCATGAATGGGATTCTGTTGGGAGTCATGTCTAACACTAGCCATTTTTCTAGCATTTCCTCTCAATTTGTCAGGCAGGCCATACCAGAGGGCTGTATACCATGATCTTATCAGTGAACGACCCAGCTAGTTAGAGGTGGCAAATTCACAAATAAGTATTTATTAAATTCAACATATACTCAGGGAAAGCATTTTTTCCTCCTCAGCTTTGCCCTATTCAATTCTTCCTTATGCCCAACCAGGAAACTAATGGGTTTACTCTGGGAGACATCCCCCTAAATATATCAGTGAAAGTCAGAAGCAGAGGGAAATTTCTATATGAAGTACCAGAGGAAAAGAGTAAGAATTGAGGAAATGATCATTAAATTAGCATTTCACTGGAGTTTGACGGACACAAGAAAACCAAGTTTAAACTGAATTTTGAACTTAAAAATGCTAAAATTTCTAATTTATTTTGATTTAGCAGCAGTTCAGAAAATACACATTTTCTTTAGCACATGTCAAAAACCATATCAAAACCTCATGAAATGTCTGTTTTAAAATGTACCTCTATAAGGCTATGTTACTTAGAATGTGAGTATGTATGTTTCATTTTTGTATCTGTTCTTTCTTCTGATTGTGACCATTCTCTCCTCACCCCATCTGGAGGATTTATTTGTTTTTCCTTATTGAAATGTTGGATTTTGATTTTGGTTAATTTTCACTCATAACCAAGGATGACTAAATTTTTTAATGGCCAGTAATTTGAAAGGTGAGAGACCTATTCATTTGGACCTGCTCCTTGGAAACAAATTGACACATACGTTTGACATTCAAAGATCATTTTATTTCCTGCTCTATACGAAGGGTCTTGTGCCTAATGGCTATTTCTGAACCACCACCATTCACAGTAAAATTGGTTCATTCACATCTTTCTAAGAAAGCAGTTTGTATATATATACAATTCTGGGATTTTGTTAGCTAATAGTAATGGTCAAGATTCAAATTTTTTAGAGATAATGCATTTAGCTCATGAGACACCGATGCCAAAATATCAAACACGAATTATAGTTGTGGAATAGATGGCAATTGCTCTTATTTCTAAGTCAGAAATTAATTGGATGCTCTGAAAATGAGCATTCAATATAAATGCTGAATACGAGGCACACACAGAAACAATCCTAAACTCATACATCCAGGGAGCTTGCCCTTGAACCAGTCATTTTGCAAAGCAGTATGCGTATACCAATGTAGATGCTGTTGCTCAAATAGTATTTGAAAATTCACCATGGAATGGTATCCACTCCAGACGATATGCCTCATAAAATGAATTCACTTCATTACTCTTGGGTTTCTGATACCTCATTTCTAACTATATTCTCACAAAAGAAAGATTTACTGATAGCAGTTTAAAAAATATTAAATGCACGCAATGATGCCAACTAAAAGAACATCTGGAATATGCATCAAAAGTTTTAAACCATTAGCATGCCATTATATTCTGGGAAGTTCCACGTGCCCATGATTACTGCCTTCGTGTAATAAACCATAGGCATCTTCAGCAGAACATGGAAGAAAATAAACAAATGTCTGACTGACTAGAGGAGCGACCAGATAAGCCGCAGTCCATGATGCACAGCGCAAGGCTGTGGGGCCACTGAACGAACGCAGCTGAAAAGGAGCAGCATCAACAATGGCCTTTACGGAGCCCTTCTCATCGTCAGGCGCTATTGGAAGATTTACACAAGATCTACCCAAATTATTCTACTGAGATCAATGCCAATGCATCACCCAACCAGCTTTCATATAAAGTCACTTACTTGTGCCCTGACTCGTGAGCGATGGTGAAGGCCAGGCCAAGCCCCGTGTCCTCGTTGATGGTGCAGCTTCGGTACTTACTGCACATGCCGCTGATGGGGGCGAACCCTGTTGAAATGCCAGTTTCAAAAAAAAAAAAAAGTTAGTCCACAGGGAACACACATAGGTACCTCGTCATTTCTTATGTCCTCAAAATGTTCTGTACAGTTTTAGTTTAATGCATTCATGGATTTATTGGGGGTGGGAGTGGGGGGGGGGGGTAGGAAAACACTCATTTGTCCAAATAGATAAGAATTTGATATTTTCTTTTTTCTTACAACATCATCATCAATTGGTCCTCCTCACAACCCTGTTAAGTCGGTCTAAATATCATAAATCTCATTTTACATGTAGGATAGTGCATCACTGAATGTTTCTTTGCCTTATCTAAATTTACTATTTGGGTCAGAGCAGCTGCTAAAATGATAGTTAAACCATTGCAAATGTCCACTTAACAGTAGTATTAGCATCAGTGCTCAAGGTTTATTTTCTAAGAAATACATTCTGTTTTATTTCTAAAGTATGTAACATGAAAATGCCTAAATAATGTGAATAAATCAAATTCATTTTTTTCCTGTTCACTATAATGTGATAAATATTCCTCTTTCCAAAAACTACTTCCTCTCAAGAACAGTCATAAAATCAGTCCTGGATCGCATCTTGAATGACATGATAGTGGTAAGCATCTTTCCTCCCACATTTGAGACCCTGTAACCAGCGAGTATTAAGCACACACTTGTGAATCTACTGCATCCACCTTGCAGTCAAGATGTGAGGTCTCCGGGGGAACCTAATACAGTATCATGGGCAGCCCCATCACCCCCTCCACCCCCACCGTCAATACTGATCTACCATCCATTCATTAAAATACTTGATGAATTCCTACTTCATGCAGTGGAATACACGAGAAAATATGTCACAGATGTAAAAGATTTGGTGCTTACTCAATGTCTTGTACAAATGTAGAAGATCTGAGTCCTTCGAAGGTCAAGTAACTTTCTAAAGGAGACACTGCTACCAAGGAACACAGTTAAATACCATGGAGACCAATCAAACTCTCTTCAGCTACCCAACTCTGCAGTTGTGATGCTTATGGAATAAACCACAGTGCGTCCAGTTAAAGAACTTACCTCAAGCCTCAATGAGCATCAACAGAGTTAATGAAGAAAAACACAGAAACTCCATGCTCAGTTCAGTTAGACAGAACAACATTCACCAGAGGGTTCAGTGAGGATATTCCACAATTTAAATATCAGGTCTCCTTATCAATGATCGTAAGAGCCACCCACCCAATAGAAAGATGCCCTACTGTGTTTTCAGCTAACGGGGTCTGTGTATAAAGCATCTGCTCATACCATACCTAGAGTGTCACACGGTTCATTCTTCCAGGAGCAAATATCAAACCCTGTGAGTAAGATGGCGTGATCATGCCTCTTGCCGTTCTTCCCGACGAGGGCAGACTGCCACTGACAAAAGCTGTTCAGAGACTGGTCTGCGTGATGGTTGATCGATAATCCTCCCTACGGGAAACCCACACAAATCAGAGTGTGAATCTGTCACAGAGGTGAGATCGTTGTTGAGTCATTCCATTTCTACAGGCAAACACAGAAACAGCATGTTTCTCGGAGAGGAAAAAACTTGAGCTAAGGTTGATGACAACTGGTAAAAAAAAAAGAAAAAAACTAAAAACTATTTTGGGTAAATGCTCACGATGTTTAAAGTAACTATGAAGAGGTTCAGTAGTGTAGTTAGTTGATGACCAATCACACTTCTATAACCAATAACCTGGCTGGCTAGGTACATCTTTGTCCATGTCTGACTGGTAACACCTTTACAAAAGTATTATAACTTTTGGAACATAGTTATAAATTAATAGTGATAAAGTCCAAAGCCTCTTCAATAGAGCCTGAGAAGGTAATGAATATAGCTTAGTTACTGCTCTCTCAGAATTTCCAGTAAAGGGCTTGGCATATCACAGATTACGATCAATCAACCAACCAATCAAATGAAAGCTCATTGAATGGATGAAGAAACAAATAGTTACAAGCTTCTAAAGGGAAAGGTAGAATTTACCCTCAAAATAATGGTTTGTCAAAACGTTTGCTTAAAATTATCGACTAGGGTCCAGTTCAGGGTTTTTAGAGCGGCTCTTCAGTTAAAGTGAATTAGGCTGCTGCTGGCTTCTGAGTCCTTGAGCAGAGTGTAAGTCGGAGGTCAAAGGTGAAAAGGTGCCTCCCAGACAGCACACACCCTTTCTGCCTTTCGGAAATTCCAAGAACCATTTGGCAGGCTGTGAACCTCCCCAGCTCTGCACACCTGGGCAGTGAGATGGACTTTTGTCTCTGACTCTCTGCTTCGTACATTCCTTACGGGGGCTATCCATGCAGGTGAAAGGCTGCCGGGGCTTGAACAACAGCCTGGGAATTGGTGGTCCCCACCTCAGGAAAACACAGTTTTAACATTGAAACACTGCAAAGCAGTGAGCATCTGCCATTCAGCACTTTATTATACGTGCTGATTTTATCATTTACCCCCTGCCTTTGGCTTGCACCTCATGGTGATCAGTTCAGGGCAGTGCAACATTCCTTGTTTGTCCCGGGAGTGCCCAACGTTATGCTTGAGACAGTCGGTTTACTACAGGGACTTTCTGGTGACTTTTTTCAGTATATGTTTAAAATGTCCTTTTGCATATACCTGCTGTTACTCAGCATATCCAACTTGTAAAATCCAATGAATCCTTACATTTATTATCAAATGCTCCTTCCTTATGAAATCTATATTGTTATATATAAGATTTATATTTTACATTTGTATTTATAGTATATGTGCATATTTAATCATAATTTATGTCACTGTATATACATGCATATATAATTACATTTATATATAAATAATTACTTTGTGATGTTTCAGTTATTTGGATACACAACCCTATTCATTGTACTTTCCTTGAGGGTAAGGTCAGCATATCTTTGAATTTGAATTTCTAATGACCAGTAAGTACATGACTGGCACATGCTAGGTGTTTAACAAGTGTATCCTGAATGAGGAAATAAAGGAAGTGTGCCACTCACAGGTTCTTGTTCCAGAAGAATGAGGCTCACCACCACGATGTTTATGTCGCTTCCAATGGTCCCATCTTTAAATAGGCTGGAAACCTGTTGGAACAATTGAAGTCAGAAATAAAATAAACAGATCTGAAAATTGCCAAAAGTGGGGAGGGCAAAAACCGATGAAAAATATTTATATGTATAAAGGCTTTAATTTTACCAAATACATGTACAATGAAGCCAATTTCCTCAAAACTCAAATTTGTTTCCAGCAGAATCGCATGGCTACGTCTGCTATTGAGCCCACACAAGAGACTCCTCTGCGGTCCAGCGGTTCTGGAGAGCCGGGAGGGTGGGAGTCCCACAGCTTCCCTTACCATGTTCATGACCGTGAGGATGTACGTGGTGACGTTGGCCTTGCCGTGCTTGTCCACCATTTTCTTGTCTGCTACCACGAGGGTCTCCACGTTCAGGCCCTTCTGTGACTTCCCAGCTGATCTTCTGGGCCGCCCTGTGCTCCCGTATTCATCAAACCTGAGATAGGTGTCCTCGGTGGGCGGCTTGGGGGCATCTGCAGCGAATGGAAGAGCATGTGGACGGGGTATCGGTCCACAACATTTGGGTGAGGCAGACAGAAATCTAAACGAGGGGAGGGGAAGGCCTACAGAACCAACACTTCACTGAGCTACTGATAAGTGATGCCATCAGTGCCTTCCCTGGGGCTCTGCACCTAGTTTGTGGTCAGACAAGTTCATTCAATAGAAGTTTGGATGGATGAATGGGTGGATGGATGGGTGAGGACAGGGGCGAATGGGTGGGCGGGTAGGTGAGTGTGTGGATGGATGTGTGGGGTGGGTGCCTGGGCGGGTGGGTGGATGAGTGGGTGGATGTGTGGCATAGGTGGGTGGATGGATTCAGAAACTCAGAAATGCTCCAATGAGTAAACAAAAAGCTACAATTCAAGTGGGTGAAAAAAAAAAATCAATCTTGTGAGAATAGTTTTTAAAAATAAAAAATGTTCATTTTATTTTACTACTAAAAAACTGCAGAAATAGACATCACTCTTTGCATCTGAACTCATGATAACACATTACATATTACTTCCTAAATAAAACTTAAAAATATATATCCTGTAGAACACTGCCCATGTCTTATACTCCTGTTTCATCAACACGAACTTTAACATAGCACAAAATGAATGGCCAATCAAATCTCTGCCCTGATATTGACTTAGTGACACAGGAAACAGCATAGTTTGGTTGATATTTAAAAGCATAAATACTCTGTAACAGGTAAAGTGCAGGCACCCTCTTAACAGAAAGGATACCGGCCACAGCCTGTGGGCAGAGCCCTGGATGTGCCTGCTGGACCAGACGCGGTCTCTTTAGCGGACGGACAGGGACAAGTCCAAGGGTGGCTGGGAAGGAAAGGAGCATTTGAAAAGCTCAGGACAGTAACTACGTCAAGTAATAGAGGATTATTTTGGTACTCTAACACCCGGTACCATTATAACAGTGATGTCTACTCTCTACAGAGTGAAATTAAAAGAGCAGACCATTCAGAGGTAGATGTAAAACCTCAGGTTGGCTACACTGATACGTGACCTTGAGGTTAGTTTTCCTATCTCGTTGCCACTGTGAATATCATCACAATTACAGTAACACGGCCACTACTATAGACCCATGCCAAATAGATGTCACTAAGAGAGGATATTTCAATAACACCCCCAACGCAAAAACTAACTACAATGGTAAAAACACCATCTGTCATTATTGCTCCCAATCAACGTCTCAGTGACAGAAGCCCCCTGACCCCCCAGGGGGCAAGCATCACGTGGTTGCACATTCAACTCACTTGCCACTCATGGCTACTGAGCCTTTGCAATGTGGTTGGTGACAATGGAGAGGGTTAATTTTAAATTTAATTTAATTTTAATTTAGAAAGCAATACTTGATTCAGTTATTAAAAAATGTAAGCATGCTTGAAACAACTTGAACATGTAAGTCTACTTTTTCAACCTTAAATTTTATGAAATCTAAATACAGATTTTTTTTTCAGATGAGAGTTTATTATCTGAGTTAAAACTGTGCTGTAAGTGCAAAATAAATACTAGATTTCCAAAACTTAATATAAAAATAATAATTTGTTCCATTGATGACATGTTAACATACTTTGTATTTTATTGCCTTAATAAAATATGTTATTATGTATTAATAAAATTAACTATTTAAAAAATGTTTTAGATGTGGCTATTAGAACAGTTAAAATTCCATTTGGGGTTGGCATTATCATGTATTTCTACTGGACACTGCTGGTCTAGAGAATGCAGAAGCCTGTGCCCAGGTCAAAAGACCATGCCCAAGGGTCCAATTAATTCACTGCCACTGCCCCTCAGGTGCCAACATTCTTGTCTGCTAGGAAGTTTCTCCTTTAAATCCTTAAAAGGAAGGCCCAACCACACCTAAGGATGCAACTCTGATTTCTTTCACTATTGTAAGACTGTGTACTTTTCTCCCAAGCACAGAGATAACACTGGAACCTTTGACTAAAATGTAGGAGGTACTAAAAGAACAAGAACAAAAAAGCAGATAAAAATCTTTCCAGTTTATACCAAAAAATTGAGCATCTATCACGTAATATCTGCCTGACCAGGATGATGTCTGGTCCATCTCCAAGACTAATTCCAATTTTAATATGCGAAGCCGGCACACCCAATGGACTTGAGGAAACCTATTGAGGGCCCACATATGAATAGAATAAGAAAAAGTTTCCTTACATACATTTCTTGCGTCGTCCACAAAAATGCTGCTTTTGCAACCTTCGATGGTGATGGTCTGTTTCTTGACTCTGGTACGTGTGGGGAGTGTGTCTTGGAGTGTGACCCGGATAATACTGGCTGGAGCCCAGGTAGCCATGGTAACGCTGGACCGTCTCCTCAGCGGTTCTTTTGTACAGTACGTGAGGGTGGTGGCCGGCAGGTGAGCTGTAGTTGTGTTCCTGGGCCAGCAGCTGAGGTAATGGTGAGATGAGGAATTCATTTCTTCGTGTCCTTATCAGACCTGACTAAAAAGTCAAACGCAAAGGAAACATTAATGATTCCAGGCATGCCTTTTGTATGTGTTGATTTTCAGTAACTGTTTATTGGCTACTTCCTACGTGCGGGCACTATGCTAAATGCTTGACTTGTATCATCTCATTTTATCTGTACCATTAGCAGTTGCAACTCTTATCACCCTGTTTTACAGATGAGGAAACTGAGGCTAAGATAGTAAATGGGAAAGCCAATACTGGCACTTTGGGGAAGGAAAAATAATTTTCCCTCTACCTTTCTAGGCTCTTGGCTGAAATCGCCCCTGTAATAAAAAAAAATTAACAGGAGAAAAACAAACAGATGTTTAATAACATGTACATCTCCCTTTATACATGGGAGATACCCAGGAACACTGTAGTGCCTGGAAATGGCCCAAACTACCACTTTAAACCTGTTTTATTACAGGGCTGCCTCAGCCAAGAACCTAGAAGGTGTGAGAAGGTGGCAAAATAGAGCCAGAGAGGTCACCCCAGGGGAGCAGCCTGCACATCTTGCTCCTTGAACCTTTGGAAAGTTTGAACTGGACAGCATAACCTTGGGACTGAGCCAAAGCAACACCGCCTTGTAAGTAACTGCTTGTGAAACTAGCAGGAGAGCAGACACCCTGACCACCAGGACTGCCGATTGTGGACTCTCCTTCTGAAGATAGAACCAGTCATCAGCCACGTGCAGCGAAAGGAGAACTCCACCTGCTCGCACCGATAGACATGTCTCTCCTTTCTTCCTGCACTCACTTCCCTTTCACGTCCCACAAACACCCCTTGCCTCCCCCTGGAATCAGTACCCAGCCTGGGCTTCTGCCTGCATCTGTGCCCGGGACTGCAATTTTGTAACCTTACACAAATGCTTGTGGCCTCTCACTTTGGCTTTTTACTTTTAGGTTAATCAAGGATAAAGAGAAAAATGACTTTCCCTCCTCTACACACGTGTCAGGGAGTCTGCACACACGTCTCACTGTGTCTTCTCCCACACACTGACGTGGCTCGCTGGTGCTCCCTGCCTCTGTCTCAGCGTGAACACCACCCCCTCAGACCCTGTGTGAAGCGGGCCTCTCCCCACTTCTAAGTTACCTCGGGCCACAGATGTCTGCTTTAGTCTATCTTCAGTGAAGGAAGCAGACAAAGGGCACCCTGGTCCCCGCCACCTCCGATGCACGATTTCCATGTACCCGACAGTGGCATCCCAGGTGTCTGCCACACAGCAGCAGCCAATCAGTATTTATTAGTCTATAACATTTGTGGAATAAGTTATTGAAAGAGACTCAGAGTGGAGGGGCACTGAGGGGATGCCAGCCCCCCCGCCCCTCCCTTCACAGATGGGGAAATCAGAGTTGGGAAGTGACATGTTCGAATCCACTCAGAACTAAACAGAGAGGTGTGTGGGCCCAGTGTGTTTGTGCCATTACAGGAAGAAAATTATTTTTGTATTGCTTTCTCAAAAACAGAACCTTTCACTCTGCTTTGGAGTTGCCTACAATTCTTCAGCAACAGGGAGGAAAAAGAGAGCTCCCAAACTGGTTAGTCCAGTTAAGGCACTTCAGTGTTTGAGCCTTTGATATGACTTCAACCAGTTAGGAAGTTACTAAGGCTGGAGGGCTTTCAAGGATAATGCACTTTTTTTTCCAAAAACATTTAAATCTTTTCACTGTGTTGGGGACTGTAACTGGTGTCCCTTGTCTGCATGCAGCTCAGAAGGGATGAGGGGATCCACCTGTGCCGCCAGCTGAGATGGGCTCACGGGTGGCGGTTAAGGGTGACACCAGGTCCCGGGTGAGAACAAGGGGACATCTGGAGGGGACAAACTCTGATGTCATTATGCCGAGAGCACACCAACACTGGTAACGTCCTCAGGTCTCCCTAAAGCACACCAGTCTAAGAAACTGAAATATAACTTTTTGCCGTCTGCATCTACAGCCGGAGGAACGGTTTAATTGATACCTCGGACAGGCCCTCACATGTGGACACAGACTGAAAAAAGAACGTACGTTCAGGATTCCCTACGATTGAAGGGGGAAAATCTCATGCTTTGGGAGAAAAAAACCGAAAATATACACGTCAACAAAAAACTGTGATTTCCCACCCATTCACTGGTACCATTATTCCCACCAACGCCACTCACAACAGAAATATGATTTAGAAGATTTATGTTTTCCAGATCCGTATACCATATACCCAATAATCTTCCTTCAAAAGCCTGAAAAGCCCAGTTAAACTGAATGTAATCAGATACTGTCAATAACCCCAAAGTTTTCACAGCCTGGTGGGGGCGGGGGGAGGTCCGAAGCTAGTAAGAGCCACCAAGTACTTTGAATTCTGTAATGGGTAAGTGTTCCTTTCATCCTTTCCCTTATCTCTCGGGGAAGTTTATAAACCTCTCAGGTGCTCAAGTCCCCGATTTGTAAAAGAGGAATAATAATAGCACTTCCCTTAGAGGATTTTTAGAGGTTAAATGATATTTTAAGTGCTAAGAACAGTACTTGGCACAGGGAAAATACTCAGTACATGTTTATTATTGTGATTACTATATTTGATTATTTGAGGGAACAAAGCAGAGACGTCATGCCATTTTCCAACTGTGTTTGTATTGCAATTTCACCCTTCAGCTGGACCTGAAATTCTGGGAAGCAGCATAAATGTTCTTTCTGTTCATTGAGAAAAACGATGAAAAGACTCAACAGGTTTTAAGATCTGAAATGAGACAGATGAATGAAATTCTTGCAAATGTAACTGGAGATAAAGACAGAGGAGAAATCATAATTCCTGTTTCTTTTTTAACCTCGGATTGTTGCTCAACCCGAAGATTCTAGGTTTTAGTTTTGACTTGTTTGCTGGGTTGTTCTGACGGGAAGTCACTGGACTGCTCCTCTTCAATGACACTACTTGGATGCATGATGTTTACAGGTCAAAACATTTAAATCCCACTTCCATCCATTCTGAAGACCCAATCTCTTATCCACTGGCTGTTTCCTGAGAATGGGAAGCTTTATGGGGGGAAAAATACCCTTGACTGGCTTTAAAGAAATAAATGGATGGCGACTGCTGGGAGAAAAAGAAAAGCAAAGTGGACTTTCTGGAAAATGTGCCAGAATGCACCATGAGTGTGGACTGGAGCTCTCAAATTCCACGCTGGCCATCAGTTTAGACAGACGGGTAATGGCCCAGCTCCTCCCAGAGAGTGAACACCTGGGCAGATCCCTCCAAGGCTGCTCAACAGCTGCTCACTGAGCACCCGGGGTACATGCAGCTGTGTCCCTGGCAAAGATGTTTATCCAGGTGACCCCTGACCTCAGCCAGGCAGGTAGGGTCTCCGTGTACTCTCAGTGGCTTTGGCTTTCTGAGTCACACTGAGAGTGATGGATTAAGAGGGGAAAGGGTCCAAAATACTTGCTTCAGCAGTTCTGAGAAATGCCTGGCTTTTTTTCCTTCCCTAGCTTGGGACGTTCAGCGCCTTCAAACACTCTGGTAGGCACAAGACAAATTATCCTTTTCTTTCACTTACTAACCAATTCTGGCACCAAAACAGCATCAGCCAACATGTCTGGTTTATGCAATGGTTTATGCTACTGACACAAAGACAAATCATCTCAGTTCCTTCCTCGATTAACTGTCTGTCCTGGTCTAGATTATGCCATTTTGGTGTCTCTTAAGAGATATTAATAACACGCTGCTGAAACTCACTTATTTGGCTAATTAATAATATTTCTGTTGAAATTAATCCTTAATTACATCAATAGCCCAAGTCTCAGGAGACCAGGATACGGCGGCTCACAACTCAACACGGGGTTGAGAGGCGTGAGCCGATTATGTCCGTTAGATGTCTGTGTCCATTCTCCGAAGGGCATTTACTTCTAAAAAGCTCTTTTTATTTTCTAAACAGTGTGTAAATAGCAAAATGGTTGGCATGTTTACCATAGCTATTATATAAACTTTAGTATTAATTTCAAAAAATAAATCCACAAATGTTCATATAGTTTTTTTAAGCAGTCAAAAATCTATGACTTAACACTTACAAACTAATCCAAGTAGTTTAATCATGACCAATAGACGGCTCTCTCCTTTTCTCCCCACCCCCTGTACTGCCTCCACCAATCGGAAGAGTTGTTCACAGTTTCCTATGCGCCAGACAGTGTGCAAAACATTCTCTCTGTGAAACCTCAGACTCTCACAATGGCCCGTTCGATAGACACTCTCATTAAACCTTCTGCGTGACACAGCCTCCCTCACCCTTAAATATACATCCCATCAGGATTCAAGAAAAGTTCAGCAAACACTGTATTGTACAACTAAAACTTTCTAAGAAAGAACTGAGTGTATGTGTAAAAATTTTTTACAGGTACATATATGAGGTGAAGAATGTGTTCATTAACTCGATGGGGAAACTCTTTTCATAATGTAGGTAAATTCAAATCATCACGTTACACACTTTAAATATCTTACAGTTTTGTTCATTATACCTCAGTAAAGCTGGAAAAAAAAAGAGAAAGATTCTAGAGAGGATGTGACTTTTTTTGGCAAAGTAGGTTAGCAGCCCAAATAATTGACTCTTAAAGATGAAACGCTCGTTGGCTGGCTTAACGTAAGTGCTAACCTGTTAACTCCCTTTTCCTGCCATTTCCTAGGGAAAGGAAGAACACCGAGGGGTGCCCAGAAACTCAGACCTTCTGGAAATGAAGGCTGGGGTCAAGTAATCTAAAATCAGAGCCATCCTTTTGGCTTCCCCTCTCGATTTTCACACCAAAGCGTTGTGTTCAACAACATCAGTCACGGAGAAAGCTTCTCCATGCATCTGGAGATCCCGGCTCAGCTGCTGTCTGGAATGTGGCCTGACTGGACATTACTAAGCTAGTCCAGACTCACCCCGCAATGCTCTGGTTTCACGCTTCTACTGCTTTGCAAGCACTTGCAGGGCACGGTCGGGCTACTCTGCTTTGCAACAGCCAAGGCCTGTCCTGTACATCAGAGGCACTCAGCACATCTTGGGGAGAGGAGTAAGTGAAACCCACTCTTCTCTGCCCCTCCAATAGCTAAACATGCCCTGACAATCAACGAGGACAGATGTCAAAGCTGCGTGACCCTTCCCGGCAGTGTGGCCATGCAGACTTTCTATTCTAGGGAAGACGGAGGAAGGAGCTCCTTGACACTCGGCTGCCACACAGTCTTCTTTCCTCCAGCCTTGCCTTGTGAATCAGATCATTTCAAAGGAAGCTTAAGGAAGGACTCCATTTGGAAAACACATGACTGCCATAAAGGCTGTTGGTTAATTGTGAGGGACCAAGTTGAGATAGCTAGCGTGTCTGGATTTAATAGAAACCAGACTTTCCATGAACTTCACATGAGACCACGCAGCCAGCCTCCGTCCCTAGACCATTCCAGGCTTTGGTGCTGTGTCTGCTAATAACAGTCCTCCTTCGTCTCATGTCATGTCACTGTCCTCTGGAAGGGGGGTGCATCTGGGAGGAGGCAGTCATAACTCATATCCCTCAGGGTTGTGTTTTTAAATGTCAATTTCAGAATCCAAATTTGTGCTCCCAACCTCAAATTTCCATTTTCTCTAAATAATATCCTACCGAATGCGGTATTATGTGGTTAACAATGCTGACAAATTTCAACATACAATTAGCTCCCGAGCTCCTAGCTCTGCCCTTCCCTGTGTTCTGATTCCAGTCTCTACAGTCTTGTCATGCATCACCCCAGCCCTAGAGTCAAGCAGTGGCCTCCTCTCTGATCTCCCCGTGGGCAATGCCTACCCTCTGTCACTCCAAGGTTTATTTTTCTATAGCATCTCATTAAACAGGCCACATTCATGCTGACTTAGGACAAGAGGAGCACCAGCACAAGAAACATGGATTTCAAACAATGCTGCAGTCCAGTTCGATCTAAACCCAGCCCCTAGTCGCCTCTCTATCCATCTTCTACCCCTTTCTACTGAACCCCAGGTACGCGGGCTCCTTCGCTGTTCCATCAACAGGATGGCTGAGCTCCAACCCCAGGACCTTTGTGACTGCAGTTTCCGGTGTCTACAGCAGCGATTGTCAACCCATGTGCTGCAAGAAGTTCAAACACACACGACACCAGACTATTGAGTCAGGGGCACTGACGTCTTTTCCCTTAGATGGTCAAATAAAAAAAATGAAAACAGCCGACATAACAATAGCCATCTGGTGTGAATGAATCAAAATGATGCCCATTTTTAGTCAGATCGGCAAAAAATAATATTGTCTGGAGTGCTCCAGAATTTTAGTAATTAGTCTATGTGTGCCATGAGATGAAAAAGGTTGAGAATCACTGTTCTAGAATGTTCTTTCCCCAGACACCTCACTGCATTTAGAGTTTTGCCCAGAAGCCACCTCTTCAAACCACCCCGTGCACAAAGCAAACCTGGTCGCCCTCTGTGCCAGTCAGCTTCCTTTTTCTGTGGAGTCCTTATTGTCACTCAGCAGTGCACCATGTGCTGTTGCTCGTGTGTTTCTTGTCCGTTGCTCCTGTTCACTCCCTAAAACCTGGGGCTTTGTGTCTGTGTTGCTCATTTTCGTGTGCCCAGTGTTTGACACATGGTTGGTGCTCTGTAAATATTGGTGGAATTAAGGGATGAGCTAGAAATGAGGTGAATGTTGGTACTAAGGGAGACAAAGCAAGCAAGGCAGTGATGGCTGAACTTAAGGATGCTTCTACAATGGGACACAAACATAACCAATCAGTCAGATACATTATATCCTTTCCTGAGTCATCATTCTGGTTTATATGCCCCTGGAGTAGGCTTCTTTACCATAGTGTGGTTTGCCACAGCACTCGTCAAAGGGGTCTTTTATCCTCTCTTCAAGTCAAGTAAATCCCTGCAAAGGGGAAGTGGTGTTTTACCAGACTTTGTCCCCGTGGTGTACTCAGATGGCACTGGCGTGACATTTAAACCATCATGGGTGAATGGGGAATATACAGAATCCTATGGGAATACAACGTCAGGGCGGACCATCCCTGAGAAGAATATGCAAACTTTTGTCCAGCAAGGAACAGCAGAAGGTTTTGATGGGAAAAGCCGTAAGAACCAATCTGTTATAGAAAACTGGCTGGACCCAAGTTGTAGACACTCTCTGCCTCCTCTGACAGTGAAAGACAAACTAATTTGACACTATATTTTTCTGATTATCACAAAAAATGCCCCCCAAATTAGACAAGACTAGAAAATTATATGATGAGCGTCTATTAGCTAATATCCAGTTTGTCAACTCTTACTATGCCATCTTTGCTTCAAATTTCTTTTTTAAAGAGCCTTATTATTTTATATATAGGTATTCAAATACAAAAGTCTAAACTCTCAATATAAAAATAAGTGGAAGCTCATACTGTGCTCATGGATAGGAAGAATTAACGTCATTAAAATGCTCATACTACCCAAAACAACCTATAAATCCAATGCAGTGCCTATAAAAATACCAATGGCATATTTCACAGAACTAGAACAAATAATCCAAAAATTTATATGGAACCATGAAAGACTCTGAATAGCCTCAGTAAGCTTGAGAAAAAAGAACCTGTTGGGAGTATCACACTGATATCAAACTATACTACAAGGCCATAGTAATCCAATTGGCATGGTACTGGCATAAAAACTGACATACAGGTCAATGAAATAGAAAGAGCACCCAGAAATAAACCTATACCTATATGGTCAATTATTTGACAAAGGAGGCAAGAGCATATAATGAGGTAAAGATAGTCTCTTCAATAAATGATGTTGGGAAAATTGGAGAGATAGAAGCAAAAAAATGAAACTAGACCATCTTCTTATACCATAGAGAAGAATAAACTAAAAAATTAATGACTTAAATATAAGACTCATATCCATAAAACCCCTAGGAAAGTAACATAGGCAGTAAAATCTATGATATTTCTCTTAGCAATATTTTTTTTCTGCTATATCTCCTCTATTTGTAAGGGAAACAAAGGGAAAACAATGGGACTACATCAAACTAAAAAGGTTTTGTACAGCAAAGGGAACCATCAGCAAAATGAAAAGAAAATCTACCAAATAGGAGAAGGTATTTGTCAATGACACTTCAGATCCAAAGTTTATAGGGAACTCATACAACTGAACACTGAAAAAAAAACAAAGAATCCAATCACCGAATGGATAGGACCTGAGTAGACACTTCTTCAAAGAAGACATACAGATAGCCAATAGATATATAAAAAGATGCTCAATGTCATTAATTGTCAGAGAGATGCAAATTAAAACCGCAGTAAGATGTCACCTCACACCTATCAGGATGGCTATCACCAATAAATCAATAAACAACAAGCGCTGGCAAGAAGGTGGAGAAAAGAACTTCAGTGGGAATTCAGACTGGTGTAGCTACTATGGAAGACAATATGGAGGATCCTCAAAAAATTAAAAATAAAACTGCTTTACGACCCAGGGATTCCACTTCTAGGTATATTTCCAAAGAAACCAAACCACTAATTTGAAAGGATGTCTGCACCTCTATGTTCACTGCAGCATTATTTACAATAGCCAAGATATGAAAGCAACCCAAGTGCCCATCAATAGATGAGTGGGTGAAAAACACTGTGGTACATATATACAATAGAATATTATTTAGCCACAAAAAAGGAATGCAGCCTTGCCATGTGGGACAGCATGGATGGAGCTAGAAGGTATTATGTTAAGTGAAATAAGTCAGCCCAAGAAAGACAAATACCATATAATTTTATTTACATGTGGAATCTAAAGAACAAAATAAAATTAAAACACATTCATAGACACAGAGAACAGACTGATGGTTGCCAAAGGAGTGGGGGGAAGGTGGGGAACTGGGTAAAAAAGGTGAGGGGATTAAGAAGTATACATTGGAAGTTACAAAATAGTCACGGGGATATAAAGTATAGCATAGAGAATATAGTCAATAGTATTGTAATAACTATGTATAGGTCCAGGTGGGTAAATATCGGGGGAATACTTTGTAAAGTATATAATTGTCTAACTACTATGCTGTACACCTGAAACTAATACAAAATAGTATTGAATGTAAACTGTTATGGAAAAATATACTTAAAAAAAGAAACTCTCAGTATCGAATCAATCACAATGAATATTTTCATATAAGATTAGTATCCTTTGCTATCAAAACTCTAACTCGTTGCTATCTAAAATCAATAATCAATACATTGTTGTTGTCTATTGCTATTTAGGTTCTCGCTATCCAAATTTATTTGGTTCCTGAGTTTGGACAGGAAGGAATTTACATAGTTGGCTTAATATACGTTTGCCGAAAATAGTGATGTTTCTAGGAGGAACAGCTGACACGGGTCCTGTGACCCAGCTGGAGCGGCATAAATAGTGTCTGTTACATTTGCAAGATGCTGGAGCAATTGGTTTTGAAATAAACGGCACTCCTCCATTTCTAAGGCTGCTGCCTGCTGGTGTGCGGCATCAGGAAGACACATGTTTATACTTGTGTCTGTAGTGGTGATGGGTTATGTCAAGCCCTCCACCCTACCTTGCCCTGCCTACCTTGGAACTGACAGCATTCATTTTTTTGAAAAGACAGCTGGAGCGGGAAGCCATGCCAGTAAGCAGCTGGTGGAGATGTGATGAAGTTCACCACGTGGCGTCCGCCCATTGGGTAGCCACACTGAGGGGCTAGGTGGCTGACTGGACTGCCCGAGCCCTCCCAGGCGTGGCGTGCGGCAGCCAGAGATGCACACCATGTTGGGAACAGCTGGGCCCAACTGTCCTCAGTTATTTCTCCTTCTCCTGCCCCTTCTTGCTCCCTGCCTTTAAGGTAAAACCAAGGAAAATAATCATAGGATTATGGGATGTTAGCAATTATGTACTTCAGCCTCCAGATTTTACAGAGGAAGAAAATGGGATCCAGAAAGAACAAAGCAGCTGGCCCAAGTCTCACAACTGCTTAGCTGTGGATCATTCTTGCCTAGCATTTTGTTTTCTCTATTACTTAATGGAGAGGTTGGACTTTGTAATGTAAGGGCCAGTCTACTTCTGCAATTTTATTCTTTTTAGGAGTGGAGATGACATACAGGTTATTTACTGTGATGCAAAACGTAAGTTCTGCCCAAGATGGCTAGCTCGCATGACAGCCTGGTACACACATAGCAATAAACATGTTTCTTGATGATGCTGCATAGCATCAGAACCCAGTTAGGGGCCCTACTGCCCATCTTTAACCTGGCTGAATATCAAGTTTAAAGATGTAGACACATCGAGGTGTGACAGAATCATCTACTGGCTGCCTCTTGCATGCCTCCTCTGAACCCGAAACCCAGGCATGTGCCTTGATTGGGAATTGAACAGGAAACCTTTGGCTTTGTGGGACAACACCAAGACCAAGTGAGCCACCCCAGTCCGCACAGCACAGTATTATTAGCTGTAGTCACCCTGCTGCACGTGACATATCCAGAACCTACTCACCCCGCATAACTGAAAGTCTGTGCATTTCCACAATTCCCCCACCCTTCAGTCCCGGCAGTTACCGCTCTACTCTCTGGTTCTATGAGTGTGATTGACCACTTGAGGTTCCACCTATAAGTGAGATCGTGCAGTATCTGTCCTTCTGTGTCTGACTTCACTTAGTGTAATGCTCATCCTAGCTGTTGCAAATGACAGGATGTCCCCTTTTTAATGGCCAAATAATATTCCATTGCACATGTACATCACACTTTTTCATCACTTATTCGTTGATAGGCACACTTCAGTTGATCCCGTATATTGGCTACCGTGAATGATGCTGCATTGAGCCAGGGAGCGCAGATGTCTCTCTGAGACCCTGATTTTGTTTCCCGTGGATCTACACCCCTAAGTGAAATTATTGGGTTGTATGGTAGTTCTATTTTTTTTTAGACATCTCCATATTTTTTTCCCAAAATGACTGTACATTCCCACCAACAACGTACAGCGTCTTTCCCGATACTTACCTCCTCCTGTCTTTTTTGTAACACCTGTTCTAACAGGTGTCAGGTGACTCCTCCTAGTGGTTCTGACTTGCATTTCCTCAGTGAGTAGTGGTGCTGAGCATTTTTTCATATCCCTTTTTGGCCATTGTATGCCTTCTTTTGAGAAACATCTATTCAGGCCCTCTGTTCAGTTTTTAAATCAGGATATTTATTCTCTTGCTATTGAGTTCCTTCTACATTTTGGAAATCAACCATCTATCAGATGTATGGTGTGCCAGTATTTTCTTTCATGTTGTAAGTTGTCTTTTCACTTTGTTTATTGTTTCCTTTGCTGCGCAGGCACTTTTTAGTCAGCTGCAGCTCTGCGTGTCTATTTTTGCTTTTGTCGTCTGTGCTTTTGGGGTCAAATCCAAAAATTCCCTGCCCAGACCAACGAATACAGAAGCATGTCCCCTTATTCTCTTCTTATACTTTTACAGTTTCCAGTCTTTTGTTAAGTCTTTCGTCAATCTTTCATCCACTTAGCTGTTGTGAGGGCTTTTTCATGCACGAATGGTGATTCAAATCGATGTTCCTAGGAGGGGACCAGCACTGGAGACTTCTACTCTGCCATCTTGCTGACCTCACTCCCCGTACGGAGGTTTTGTCTTTCAACTCCATGTTAATTCTGTGTGTTTTTTTTCATATAGGAATTTGAACCCAATATTGTCATTTCATTCAGTTTTTCAAGAGAAGTCAGAAATTCTGTTTTGTATGTACAACCACTGGGCACTAGCTAAGGCTGCCCCGTATGGATCTGGCATACGCTCTCCAGTTCCTCGCAGTGCCCGCCCTTCCCACTGCCCCACGTCCCTCGTTACATTACTGGCCTGGTGCCTGTGGGCATTTGGCTTCGTGCCCTCTGCCCTCATGCAACCCTGTTTTCAATGCATTGCTTTTATAGGAGTCGTGTCTTATTATTAGAGACATTTCTTTTTCCTTCTTTACCTGCCAGATCACTGAGCACAATGTGGACTCCACAAATGTAATTATTGAACAAAAAGTATCTGCTACGAATGCGTTTATATTGAGCAAAGGGAAAAAGAATTGAGATTTAGAGTCTGGACTTAGATTCGAGTTCTGACTCCACACCTTAAAATCTTTGCAACCTTGGAACATTTGCATTTCCCTCGTGCCCACCCCCACCCCACTCAGCCTTCATTTCCTCACATGTAAAATGACAATGACAGAGAATTCTAGCTTTTTAGCATTGCTTGGGATTATATCAGGTAAAGCACACTTGGCTGACAGGGATTCATTAAGACATTAATACACGATCACTGTTTGCATGCGGCCAGTAGATAAACACAGCTTTCTTAGAAGGTTGCAACAGAAGCATAGTTTATTTACGCTGAAGTCTGTTGGTTTGCAAATACTTGGGTGCCTTCATGCAGAAACAAACTACAGAAGCCTGCAAACGGGTAAACATTTCTGTTCTGTGAACCGAACTGGCCTTCTGTAGCATCCAAATTACCACCCCAAACAGATGCTGGGGGTGGAGGAGGGGCGCCTGGCGGCAAAAATAGCAAAGGGCCATTTGCATTAAATTAAACTAATACCCTCCATCCAGATTCAGCTTCAGAATGACATAAATAAGATAGGATGTCAGGCCAATGCATATGCTGTTAACTCGTTAACATATAACAGAGGGATTAATTAAATATGTGTGGGGATTTCCAAGTTTTTTCCTCAGGCTTTCATCGTTTCCTTGGCTTATCCAACTGTCATGCAAGCTCTCTCCCCTTTACAAGCACAGTGTGGCAGGGAGACAAGAAGTGGCTTTCTTGCCAGATGTCGGGTCACTTCCAACTGATGTCAATAGTTACATATTAGTCTGTCATGGGTCATGGATCGGTTTACAAAGTTATTCAAAATGTCAGATGGCTCTGGCCACACTTGTCCTGGGGTAAGTTGAACTTTGCCGGCTTCCTGAGAGCTGATAAAAACAGCCGACTAGGTGCTTGCTGGCGGACTCCGAGGGCTCCAGTCAAGTGCGAGCACGGGAAGACAGCTCTGTCCTGACCCAGCTGCTCGTGCTTCCTAGGCTGCCTGAAGTGTACTCCCCGCCCATGCTTCAGTGGAGTGTAAAGCATTTGGAAGTGAATTGCTTTTACTGTCATGTCTCCTTTAATCAGAGATTTCAGGCTGCATATCAGTGGTTTACCATGATCACATTAAGAGAAAATCAGCAGCAGGACTCTGAGTTCTTTAGCTTCTGCCAAAAAGAGTTTTGTTTGTTTCTACAACCATAGCTAAGATAACATGGGTACTGAGGTTGCAGCTAACATCTTACATGGATCCCTCAACAATGAAGACTGTGGGTAACGTTGTACCTTTGCTACCCAATAGGCTGTTTGTTTATCTAATGACTGCCGCCCTCACTTGGTTGCGGTGGACCCAGCTCCAGTAGGAGAGAGGGGGCCTGCTCTGATATCCTCTCTGCCTCCTTCTCTCACCACTATGCCCTCCCCCACCCCCACCCTCACCCTCTAATACTTTCTAAGCAGGGAGGTCTTTCTGCTGTTCTCTAAACTTGCCAAACCGGTTTGGGGCTTTCTGCAAACCTCCAGCTCTCTGTGAGACTGAATTCACCTCCTCAGAAAGGTTTTCCCTGACTATCTAATTAAAAACACCCCCTCCCCCTCCCATATCACCATTGTGTGGTCATGTCACCAATGGGAACCAAATGTCTGGGGTCAATTTCTGGCTCCACTACTTGGGAGACTTGTGATCTTGGTTGAGTTACTGGACCCTTTGTGCCTCAGTTTACTGAGGACAAGTGAAAGACAGGCTTGTGCTGAGCATTAAAGGCATTAATACACATAAACCACTTAGAATAGTGTCTGACACACAGTGAGTGCCTGGCCGGTCTATTTCATTTGTTGCTTCCCTACCTGAAAGTATTGTGTTTCTTGAGTGAATGATTATCTTTCCCCAGGAGCATGTAGGGTAGCAGAGAGGAGGAACCTTGCATGTTCTTGTCCTGTTTTTTAATCCCTGAGTCATGTCTGATGCTTTTGGGACAAGATAGCAGCCACTAACAAAGCTGGCGGCGGTCAACTAAGAATTCATCGGGTGGGGAACCGGGGATGTGATTAAAGAAAGATAAAAACAAGAGCATTCCAAACGTTGTATTAGCTAGTTCCACAAAATGGTTATAAAATCACAGCCTATATAGAGAGTTTGGTTTTCATTTGTTACTTTTGCGGCGGGGGCAGGGGGTGGTTCTGGAAAACTCCCCCGCATGGTAGCATGGGACTGTCAGATTAACTCATTGAACAAATACTGAGTGTTTATAATGGATTAGGCACTGACCTAGGCATGAAACAGCTCTGGCCCCTGTGCCCCAGGCTGCCCAGGGAGACCAACTGCTGAGCAGATATCACAAGGCAGCCTCCTTTTGCCCTCCCCTCCACCACCCTCCAAAGGAGCTTGGGAGATCACAGAAGGGGCACCTAACAAATTCTTAGAAAGGCTTCTTAGAAGAGGGAATGTCTCAGCTTAGTCTTTAATGAGCCCGGTGTCAGCCAGGTGAACAAGGGGCGGGGGTGTGTGGGTATCCAGGTGAGGGAGCAAAGGTGAAACAGAAAGAGTGGCTGGCCGCCTGAAGCTATTTGATTTGTCAAGCGTGGAATGGTTATTTGCACTGGCATGCATATGCTTTTGAGAGTGGAAAGTAGCAGATTTTTAAAAGCTCTAAGTACTAAAAAGATAATGTGCACCCACACGTAATTCCAAATAAAAACATTGTGAGTAAGACTTACATTCACTTGACACTACCACAGCCAGAGTCTCATGACTCATAACACAAAAAAAGCCATTGTGTTCATTAAAGCAAAGGGCTCTGAGCTCCATCCTGAGAAAAGTGGAGACTCATCAGGGATTTAATCCCGAGCAGAGTTCATGTGGCTACAACAGGGAGGAGGAACTGATTGAAAGGAAGACAAGAATCCAGACTAAGAAATCATCAGAGGCTAGTGCCCGGGTTCCTGCAGAGAAAACGGCAATAGAGACTAAGCAGTGATGGCAAAGATGCAAATCCAGTATGCAAATTAGAGAAAAAGAAGAAGGTAGACTCACAAGGGTTCACTTATTGGGTATGGAAAGTTAAGGTAGGTACTCAGGTCTCTTTTGTAAGCAACTGCATAGATCAAAAATGAAAAGGGCCCATGGCTTCATTTTTGTCACCCAGCCGGAGGACTTCCTGTAGACAACCCCTCCAACCCATCAAATCTGCACTGTCCAGTATGGTAGCTACAGGCCCCACATCACTATTTATGTTTAAATTTAATTCCCTCCAAGTGCTCATTAGTTGCACGTTGTGAGCAGCCACCATAGTGTACAGCGCGGAAAGTTGTATCGGCTGCACCTTGCTACCACCCTTCCATCAACTTTAATAAACTGTCCTGATCCCACACATCTATAATTTGTTTTCCTTTTTAAACTAAAAGATGTCAAGCTACTTCTAAAGACAGGAATTTCTATCTACTTACAGGCATAAATTAAATGTCATGGCACACACGCATTTAGAAGAGAAAGGAGGCAGGATTAGAAACCAACCCATCGTGATTCCACAGTCTTAGATGAGATTAAAAGAGGCTTGCTGCAAACAAGCTGGAACCTAGTAATGTCAAATACCAAGTAATTATGTGGGTGTTCCTGATAGAGTAGCAAGAGCCGGGGGGCGGGGGAAGCAGTCAGCAGTAAGGTTCTATTGATCTTCCTTTTAATATCTGCAAAGAGCCTTGTGACCAACCTATAATCTCTATAATCTGCTGGGGTTAAAAATAATGAAAATTAAATATCTGAAAACCATAAAAAAAACTACAACAGCTGTATTTGGTTTCAGGTTGAACAGAAAGAAGAGGTATTCTTTTCTTCATGCAGGCAGCAGGCAAGGGGGACCCAGGAGTTCACCTCAGATCAGCTAATACATCACTTTCTGCGTTTCCAATCAGCCTCACAAAGGGATCCATCTATATCATTGGAGAAGGTGGCTTGGTGATTTGGACAAAATGTAATTTACACTGCTATTAACTAAAAAAAATAGCCTCATTGACCACTTATGTTCACAGAAACTTCAGTACCACAAAAACAGTCCCTTCCAGGCTACCCAGTAATCACACAGGAAACTGAACAAAAATAATGAGAATCATTGAGTCAAACTTTTGCCCATAGACTGTGTGCCAGGCATAACTGGTAGTATTATGGGAAAGAAAACAGTCAAGGTCAAGTGATAACACCTTGCTCCTCTGCTCAAAACTCCTGGCCAGCTCCAGTGCAGCCCAGATTAAAAGTCAAAGTGTTTGTCATGGTCTACATGGGTTTTCATGTTAACTTCATGATTTGCATGATCTGCACCTCACTCATTTGTCTTTGATTTCACTTCCTAATGCTCATCTTTCACTAAATGAGCACCTACTATACTGGCTTGATGGCTATTCTTAAATATGTCAACTATAATGCTCCTGTGTAGGGCCTTCCTACGAGCATGTTCTGTTTATTCTGCCCAGAACACTCACCCCCACCTGCCTTACACCCTCATTTCCTTCCTGCTCATCTGTCACTTTCAGTAAGATGGTCCCTGAGCCCCTGCATGAAATTCTCATCCCACTACTCCCCAGCTCATTCCCCTGCTTTACATTCCTTTATAACACTTTACCTGTAGGTGGATTATAATGTGTTTCCTTATGGTCTACTTCCTCCTGTTACAGTATAGGCAGGCTCCAGAAGGGCAGTCACCTCAATTTGTTCTGCTGTATTCCCAGTGCCTGGCCTGCTCCTGGCATAGACTGGGCCTGAAAATTACTTGTTGAATCAATGGGTACCTCCATCCTTGCTGAATGAATGCGTACCGTTTTATACGTAGATGGCAGATCCCTCTGCATTAAGTACTAAAATCATCTTTTTGATATAGTAACAATGTATTTCATTTACCACTGAATTAAATCAGGCATTAGATCAAAGTATATATGTTAGCTATTAAATTCTTTTTTATGTTGATTTGATCAGTGGGCTGTCAAGGAAACTTTTACAACATGGGGAGCTCGTGGCATCTAAAAGAATAGAGAAAGGTGTCATTAAAGAAGTAAAGGACCTGAATCAGGAATCAGTGGGTACTACAGAAGGGGTGGTGTGCTGATCATGATTTCTAAAAGTCAGCCACGTGTTTAAAGGTAGCATTTAAAGCACTTTAAAACAGACAGGGCTCCTTTCTGGTCAAGATGGCGGAGTAGGTATACACTGTGTTCACCTCGTCTCACAAACACATCAAAATTACAATGAAATTATACAATGCCATCATTGAGAACCACCTGAAGACTAGCTGAACAGACTTCCTGTAACTAAAGACATTTAACTAATATCTTTCTTTTCAAGTGGACATAGAATATTTTAATAGGATAAACCACACGTTAGGCCACAAAACAAGATTCAATAAATGTAAGAAGATTGAAATCATATCAAGCATCTTCACTAAAAACAATGGCATGAACTAGAAATCAGTTATAAGAAGAAAACTGAAAAACATGCAAACACATGGAAGTGAAATAACATGCTACTAAATAATGAATGGGTTAACAACTAGATCAAGGAAGAAATCAAAACATACCTTGAGACAAATGAAAGTGAAAACATAATGGCCCAAATCTATGGAACACAGCCAAAGCTGTTCTTGGAGGAAAATTCATAGCAAATATAGGCCTACTGCAAGAAACAAGAAAAATTTCAATCTAATACTACACCGAAAAGAAATAGAAAAAAACAAAGACCAATGTGAGAAGTTAGGAAATAATAAAGATCAAAGTGGAAATAAACAAAACAGCTTCTAAAAGAACAATAGGAAAAATTAATGAAATGAAGAACTGGTTCTTTGAAAAGATAAACCAAATAGATAAATCTTTATCAAGATTGCTCAAAAACAAAAAAGGAGTAGTCCCAAATAAATAATATCAGGAATGAAATGAAAGTAGTGACAGCTAAATACAAAGGATTTTAAGAAAATGCAATGAAAAATTTTATGCCAACAAACTGGACAACCTAGAAGAAATGGATAACTTCCTAGAAACACACAAGCTGCTAAAACTAAACCAAGAAGAAAGAAGAAAAGCTGAACAGCTTGATAACTGCAAATTATATCATATCAGTAATTTAAAAAAAAAAAACGCTCTCATCAAACAAAAGTCCTGGACCAGATAGCCTCACAGGTAGACTTTAACAAATATTTAAATAAAATTAATTTCTATCCTTCTGAAATTATTTCAAATAATTGAAGAGGAAGGAGGCAAAGATTAACAATGATACAAAACCAGACAAAGACACTATAAAAAAACAGATAATTATAGGCCAATATACCTGATGAACATAGATGAAAAATCCTCAACAAAGCATTAGCAAACCAAATTCAGCAATACACTAAAAAGATCATAACCCATGATTAAACAGGATTTATCCCTAGGATGCAAGGTTGGTTTAACATTCACAGATCAATTCACATGATATGCCACATAACAAAATTCAGGATAAAAATCACATGATCATACCAATAAATACAGAAAAAGCATCTGACAAAAGCCAACATCTGTTTATGATAAAGTCTCTCCTCAAAGAGGGGACAGAGTAAACATACTTCAACACAATAAAGGCCATATATGACAAGTACACAACTAACATCATATTCAGTAGTGTAAGCTAAAAGGTTTTTCTTTAAGATCATGAAAAATACAAGGATGTCCACTTTCACAACTGTCATTCAACATAGTATTGAAAATCCTAGCCACAGCAATCAGACAAGAAAAAAAAAGGCATCCAAATTGAAAAGGAAGAAGTAAAACTGCTATTATTTGCAGTTTTACTTCAAATACTGACATGATACAATATAGAAAGAACTCAAGTTTTCACAAAAAAATTATAAGAACTAAATAAATGAATTAAGCAAAGTAGGATAAAAATATTCAGAACTCAGTTGCAGTTTATATACCAACAACAGTCAGAGAGAGAAATTAAGAAAACAATCCCATTCATAACTGCATCAGAAAGAATAAAATGCCTAGGAATAAATTTAACCAAGGAGGTAAGAGACCTATACTCAGAAAACTGTAAGACTAAAGGAAGTCATTGAAAAAGATACAGATAAATGGAACAATAAACTGTGCTCGTGGGTAGGAAAAAAATTAAGATCTTTAAAATGTCCATACTACCCAAAGCAATCTACAGAGTAAATGTAATCCCTATCAAAATACCAACGGCATTTGTCACAGAAATAGAACAAGGAATTCTAAAGTTTATACAGAACCACAAAGTACCCCAAATAGCCAAAACAATACTGAGAAAGAACAAAGTTGGAGTTATCACACTATCTGGTATCAAACTATACTACAAGGCTATGTAATCAAAACAGCATGGTTTTGGCATACAGATGCATAGATCAATGCAACAAGATAGAGAGTCCAGAGATAAAACCATAATGATCAACTGACCTATGACAAAGGAGGCAAGAATATACAATGGGGTAAAGGCAGTCTCTTCCACAAATGGTGATGGGAAAACTGGACAGATACATGCAAAAAAATCAAACTGGATCACTTTCTTACACAAGAATAAACTCAAAATGGATTAAAGACTTAAATGTATGACCCCACACTATAAAACTCATAGAAGAAAACAGAGGCAGTGAACTATTTGAGAGTGCTTATTGAAATATTTTTTGGATGTGTCTCCTTGGGCAAGGGAAACAAAAATAGGAAAGTAAATAAAATAGGACTGTATCAAACTAAAAAGTTTCTGCATACTGAAGAAAACCATCAATAAAATGAAAATACAACATACTAAATAGGAGACATATTCACCAATGATACATCAAATAGGGGTTTAATATCCACATTATAAAAGGCATTCATTCAATTACATACACACATACACACCCACAACAATTAGACTAAAGAATGGGCAGAGGACCTGAACAGACATTTCTCCAAAGAGAACATAGAGATGACCAAATGACACATGAAAAGATGTTCAACATCACCAATCATTAGGGAAATGCAAATTAAAACTACAATAAAATATCACCTCATGCCTGTCATAAGGGCTATCTTCAATAAATCAATGAACCATGAGGGCTGGTTTGGTGAGGACCTGGAGAAAAAAACAGCCTCCATGTACTGTCGATGGTACTGCAAATGGTGCAGTCACTATGGAAAACAATATGGGGTGTCCTCAAAAAATTAACAACAGAATTACTATATGACTTAGCAATTCCACATCAGGATATTTATCTGACGAAATCCAAACCACTAACTTGAAAAGATATATGTACCCCATACTCACTGCAGTATTATTTACAATAGCCAAGATGGGCAAGCAACCTAAGTGCCCATCCATAGATAACTGGGTAATGAAGACACGATACATATATACAATGGAATACTACTCAGCTGCTACAAAGAATGAAATCTTGTCATTTGCAACAACATGGGTAGACCTAGAGGGTATTACGGTAAGTATAATAAGTCAGACAGAGAAAGAGATATGCCATATGATTTCACTTATATGTGGAATCTGAAATAAGTAAACAAACAAAACAAAAACAATTCATAGGTATAGCGAACAAATGGATGGTTTCCAGATATAAGAGGATTTGAGGGATGGGTGAAAAAGGCGAATGGATTAAGAAGTATGAATTGCCAGCTATAAAAAGAGTCTCAAGAATGTGAAGTATAGCCTAGAGAAGATAGCAGTGATATTGTAAGAACTACGTATGGTGACAGATGGACACAAGACTTACAGGGCTGATCACTTTGTAAGGTATATGAATGTGCAATCGCTTGGTTGTACATCAGAAACAAATATAATACTGTATGTCAATTGTAACTGAAAAATATATAAAAAATAAAACTGAAAGGACTCCCAGTGACCATCTGGTCACCATGGGGGTGAAAATAATTGTCCAGAGGGCGGCATGACTTGTATGCAGTCACAGAGTGGCCAAGCTCTGCCTAGAAGCCGACCCACGACCCTCCCGAGTCAGTCACACAGCCTGGCACAGTCTCCGCTGCACCACGGGCTGCATGCAGGGGGCTCAAAACGAAAGGCCGCCTGCGGATGCGCAGTGCACTCAAAACAGGGAGCCAGGCAGGTCTGAGCCCGCAGGGGCTCAGCGGTTCGCACTGAGATCATGCACAGCCCGATGGACAGTCTTCTAAACCCTGAGATGCCATGAAAACCAGCCTAGAAAAACACTTGCAATGGGCCAGGCCCGTTATGGTCCAGTGGCCTCTAATGTGACTCTCACTGCAGGCCCATTCTTTCTTCCAGTCTCCTCTGACACTGACAAATGTCCTGGCGAGGAGCCCTGCGCGCAGCCCAATGGGGTTATTGCTGCTGAGATACTCAATTCACGTTACCAGGGCTTCACGTGATTAATGAAAATTTTGTTTGTTTTTTTCAAGACCATCAACTTTGTTATAAAGATCTGTCCCCCAGAATCCATTAAACTTGATGATCACTGTACATTAAAATACAACCTTAGCAGCCATTTGGGTGGAGTGGGGGTGGGGAGGATACTGATCTCACTTCCAAGAGACTTTTCACTTCACAATTAGGTCCCTGCACTAAAGTGTCTGTTTATAAACTATTCATTGCTTTGTATGTGGAGACAGCCCACAGTCACAGGATTGGCAAGGGGTTAATTAAGCCCAGCTTTCAATCCTGGTCACAGGTGATGTTTTTCAGGTTGTTTAATGTTTCTGAAATTTAGTAGCCTCATTTATAATGTGAGAAAACAAAAGCTTTAGTCGAGGGACTGATGTGAGAATTAGATATTTATCCACTACTTTGTACATAGAAAAATGTTAATTATTAGTGTTATTTTGAGGAGAAAGTTTTGGAAGACAGCAAATATAACATAAGTATTAGAAGTCTGTGTCAAAAGGAATTGATCAGTATTTTATAATACCCTAATAAACAGAAAGGAGGAGAAAAAACATCTACCAGAGATTAGGATAAAATGCATTTGGTTTACATTATGAATGAGAATAAAATAACCTTTCACTATTTAAAAAAACATAAGAAATAACATGGTGAGAATGTGGAGAAAAGGCAACACTTGAGCACTGTCAGTGGGAATATAAATTGATAAAGATACTGTGGAAGACAGTAGGGAAGTTCCCCTGCAAAATTAAAAGTAAAATGACCATATGATCCAGCATAAATATTCACTTCTGGGTATTTATTCTAAGAAAATTAAAACGTTAACTTGAAAAGCTACATGCACCCCCACGTTCACTGCAGCATCATTTACAGGAGCCAAGACATGGAAACCACCTGCGTCTGTCGACGGGTGAATGCAGAAAGAAGGTGTGGTACTGGGTTGGCCAAAAAGTCCATTTAGTTTTTTCTCTAAAATAAAAGACATATTTTCTGTTTTCACCAGTAACTTCATGGATTTGTATATTTTGAATATGATGGCTGTCACTTGCTATTGCCTTCTAGTGGGTAGAGGCCAGGGGTGCTGCTAAACATCTTCCAATGCATAAGACAGCCCCACAGCAAAGAATTATTTGGCCAAAATGTCAGTAGTGCCAAGAAACTTCACAAACCACTTTTGACATGTTTGATCAGTCACAGCACCTTCTCCACACACTGCACAAATCTTTTTGTGTGTTTCAATTGCATTTTTACCTTTCTTGAAATAATAAAGCAAAATGCACTGAAAATGTGCATTTTCTTTGATCTTCAATATTAAAATGACTGTACAAAAATTCACCCATTTTGATTTTTTTTTTAACATGCTGGTATGACAGCTGTCACAATACAATCTAACAAAATTATTTTGCATGAAGTTCAAGACAACTAAACACTACTAGAACCCTTGTATGGAAAAAATGTAACAGGCTTTTTGGCCAACCTAATATATACACACAATGGAATATTAATCAGTCCTCAAAAAGGAACTCTTGCCATTTACAAGAACATGGATAAAACTTGAGGGCACTATGTTAAATGACATAAGTCGGACAGACAAAGACAAATATCATGTAGTCTCACTCTGTGTGGAATCTAAAAAGAATAAAAACAAAAACCAAAAAACAACTCCTAGATACAGAGAACAGATTGGTGTCAGAGGTGGTGGGGTGGGGCAGATGAAAGGGTAAATTCGTTCAAAAGGTATGAGCTTCTAGTTATAAAATAATCAATCTATGGGGGTATAATAGCATGGTGACTATAGTTAATAATACTGTACTGCATATTTGAATGTTGCTAAGATGGTACATTTTTTTATTTTTTAAAGATTTTATTTACTTTTTTTTTGAGAAGGGGGCAGGAAGGAAAGGAGAAAGAGAGGGAGAGAAACATCAATGTGGGAGAGATATATCAACCAGTTGCCTCTCACACGCCCCCACCTGGGGACCTGGCCCACACCCAGGCACGTGCCCTGACTGGGAATCGAATCAGCAACCATTTGGTTCACAGGCGGGCACTCAGTCCACTGAGCCACACCAGCCAGGCCAAGAGAGTAAAATTTAAACGTCCTCATCACAGGAAAAAGGTGTTTTGACTATGCACTGTTTGACAGACGTTAACCAGGCTTACTGCGGTTATCATGTTGCAGTCACTCAATCATCATGCTGGATACCTGAAACTAATACATGGTAATGATACTTCCATTTTAAAAAATTCTGCTAAAAAAGCATTTCCACCCTAAATGTGACTTATAAGAAAAATGTCAAGAAAATACATAACATAAAAAGAAGGGGGTTGTAAAGACTTTTGAAATTCTTGGACCTGTAAATGAAACTGTAGCTGATTCATATTAATTTGATATTTCCATCTTTATTCCCCAAACTGCCATCTTTCATCAACATCATTTCATACAATAAAAAATAGGGCATTTTGTCACCAATAGGTGGCAAAGAATAGGCACACACCCAAGGTATATGCATATGTGAGTATGTAAGTATGTGTGTGTATATGTACACACACATACATTTAACAAATACATGCAAATTTATTTTACTCTTCCCTTTGCATTGAAAACCGATCTCAAAAACAAAAACACTCATTTGTCTCTTGGGATTTAATAATACAACAGAGACTTCTGGCTTATCAGTCCAAACGCACAAAAGTGCCGTTGCCGCCTGTGGAGAGCCGATGATCTAGGGCAGCATGCTCTGGAACCTCCAGAGAGCCCAAGATGACAACGCTGCACAGGCCACACGCCCTGACACCTGACAGACTGCAGTTCCTTACATCTGGGTGGTCCTTTAGCAGCTGCACTTTCTAAGCTCCACAGGTGAACCACTTCGGTCCTCCTCACACATTGGACGTGCTGCAAAGCTGTAAGGTAACAGGACCATCTGCCCCCCCAGATTACGAACCCTTCCACTGTGTTCCTTCGGCTGCGTCTGTCCGGGCTCTCAGCACGCAGACACTCATAGGCACATGAAGCCTGGTCTGCCCCTGGCCAGGGAGAACATGGGTGACCTTCCCTTACCCGCCTAGCTTCATGACAATCTTATTACTGGTCCCACTAGGTCTGAGGAAATGGAGAGTAAGCCACAAAACCAAAGGAGACCTAAGACCAGCTTAGTGCTACTTTCCTTCGGAGAAACTAGAAACCATGCCCACATCTTCTTTCCGACGCAATCGTCAGTAAATGTGCTTGCAGAGGGGGCTAGAAGGTGGGTAGGGAGAATGTTTGGTACTGAGGAGGCCCAAGTTCTCTGAAAGGCCACTCAGGTCCCCGCTATGGCCCCAGCCCCGCTCTGCAGCCTCACCAAGGACCCTGGCTCCTCCGGCTGCCCACCCAGTGTGGCTCCCCATGGTGGCCTCCTTGGTTCCTGCAGCCATGCTTGCTGCGCTTCCCCCTCCTCCAGAGACAAGCCACCCCCTCTGCCTAGTGAGCTCCTGAGCCCTCCTCCTCACCCAGCTGAGGGGTGTTCCCATCACTTCTGAGCTTAAGCACCCTTTGGTTTTTTTCCCAGGGCTGCCTCTCTTTTTTATTATTACTTTTTATCCTCACCTGAGGATATATATTTTTTATTTTTAATTGATTTTTAGAGAGAGAGGAAAGGAGAGACAGAAAAAAAATTGACGTGAAAGAGAAACATCAATCGGTTGCCTCCCACCCACACCCCAACTGGGGCTTGAATCTGCAGCCTATGTATGTGCTCTGACTGGGAATTGAACTTGCAACCTTTCGGTGTACAGGACAATGCTCCAACCAACTGAGCCACCCAGCCAGGGTAGAGCTGCCTCCTCCTAACCCCCTTCCACCAAGCACGCCTTCCTTGCTCCATTCACCTTTCTTTCGAAGCACTTACCAAAGTTGTAATTGCACGTTTCTATGATTCTTTAATGAAATATCTGCTCCCACAAGATTATAAGCTATAAAGCCCACAAGAGAAAGAGCATACCTTTTAAAAAAGGCAGTCATTGCATTTTCAGCACCTACCAAAGGCCCTGACATCGAGTATGAGTTTAAAAAAAAAATCAGTAAAAGGATGGAACGGACAATATCAAACAGGACTCTGGAGAAGCCTGAATTGAAACATCTCTCGGGCAATTTTAGATCCACTCTAGAGAAACATGATTGATGACGACTATTATTACCGCCACAGTTCCTACAAGTACCAGTGTTAGGAGCAGTTTACGAAGCACTTCCCACTACGAGCCGGGCAGAACGCCAAGCTGCTTAATCTCATTTAGTTCTCATAACAGCCCCCTAGAGTAGGAACAATACCATTAATATTTTGTAGATGAGGAAACCGAGCCTCAGCAGAAGTGAAGCCGCTGGCCCGGGGCCCATCCAGCCAGTGTGGGAAAGTGGGGGCGCCGGGGTGTTCGCTCGCCATTGGACTGCCAGGCTCGAGCTCCAGCCCACGGCGGTCCCTCTGCGACTCTCTGCCACGCCCTGCCCATGCCTCACGCTGAATCGAAGGGCCTGTGATCTCCACACGTTCCAACGGAGTAAAGAAAGCTATTGCCACTCGACTGCAAGGGAAGTCAAGAGGTTAATCGACTTACTGTGTTTGCCATAAAGGGAAATTTGAAATATCAGCAGAAAAAAAAAATGTATCAATATGGCTTCAAACTGCTGCAAATTAAAAACAGATCACAGCCTTTTTACAAAAATATGACTACATTTCAGCGTAAAGTCATTTAAAAATAACTATTTCCAGACACCATATGGGTTATGTACCAGTTTCACATGATTAGTATAATTTTTGAAGGAAGTTGTTATCAGAACCACAAGGTTGAAAAATCATTTTAGACCAAAACCGCAGGAAATATTCAAAGGTAAGAATCTTAACGGAAAAACAAATGTTGAAGGGAAGAGGACCGGTCAGGAGAAAACCTGCAAAGAGTAAGTTCTAAATTCCGGCACATGGGGGAAATCTAGATTCCAAGAAAGCTTATGAGAAACAGGGACCGGTTTATTTTGTAAGCCTAAGATGCAGACCAGGTGAATTCCAAAACCATTATTGTTTTCTGAGAGCTCACACTGAATGACATCCCAGTTCTGTCCACCAAACATGTGCCAATCTGCGTAGCTTTCCAAGGTTCTATTATTCCAAATCTAATACTATTATCACCCCAAGTAAAGAATAAAAAATAGTTTTAGAATCTATTTTAGACATGGGAAACAAGAAAAATCAACCATGTAAAATAAAAAAGAACTTAGCATTTACGCACTTCTATATAAATGAAATATACAGGAAAAAAAGAGGCAGGACCCTCATTTTCTCCATTTCCCTAAGGTCAAATATGAAAGGATATCAGACTTCCCCAATGCTGTGGCTATTATATTAATACATCACATCCACTTTTCTTCTCTGTAATTAGTCTCATCATCACCATCGCCAGTAGATATCACTAAGTTAAAAGTTCTAATTAATTCCATTCCAAAGACGGCCCTTCTGTTAACAAGCTTAACAGAGCTGTCTTGACTAGATAAGTGGACCTTGTAGAACTTGTGGTCATCAGCCTGTTGACATTCAACTATTCCGAGGCACTGGGGAACCCTGCCAGCACGCAGAGCCTGAGAAGCAAACGGCGCTCGCTGGAAAAGATTCCCGGGAAGTCCTGATGGCTCAGGCAGAGGTGGTTACCCACTGACCACACACACATGCACACACACACACACACACACACACACTTTGTTTTGTTCACCTGGAGCTTCTTACAGATGTGTTGGACCAGGCACCCACATTGAACATGAAAAGACTTCACACGCAGTCCAGGTGTGAGGCTTGTCTGCGAGACTCGGAGGAGCTGGTGACAGTGTCTCACACCTGAGAAAGGGCGGTGACGAGCAGCTTCCCTCGTTAGAGGAGGACCCTGTCCCTGCATGCCCCAGACCCCTCTGCTCCCTCCCATGTGCAGTAAGATTGCTTTACTTCCTCAGATATCTGCCTGGCCCGGGATTTGAACTGGGGGTGCCAGATGCAAAGAAGGATATGGGTAAGAAACCAGGAAGCAGGGGTCAGAGGGACAGCGGGAAGCCAGGGGTGGTGCACCAATCACACATGCCAGGGAAATGCAGGGTTCCCAGAAGACCATGGTCAAAACTGTCAAGTACTTTTAACAGGCCAGGGTACCCTGAGGGTGACAGCAATGGGTCGGCTTCAGCAAAAAGGAGGACGTGGTGATTCTGGCCACAAGAGTGTGAGAGCATTTATGCGGATCTCTGTTTCTTAGTATCTGCACTACTGATACTTGGGCCCAGTTAAGTCTCTGGGGTGGAGGGCTGTCCGTGCATGACAGGGTATTTAGGCACATCCCTGGCCTCCACCCACTAGCTCCCAGTAGCCGGTCCGCCATGCCTGGATGGGACAACCAAAAATGTCTCTAATCCCATTGCCAAGATGTCCCCTGGGGGGCAAAATCGCCTATGGTTGAGAATACCATTCTAGGTAGAAAAGAGATAGAGATGGGTTAAGTAGTGAAAATTCAAGAACTGAATAGAGGAAGGATTGAAAACATGTAAATAGTACCTAGAAGTTGCGATTTGAGGAGGGAAATGTCATAGAATGACCGTTCGAGGAGATGCTCAGAAAAGTCATCTCCCGGTACCTGCTGTGCAGATGGCTCCAGACCCCTGGGGGTGCCTGAGGCGGCAGACAGTCCGAGCCCCACAGCACTGCGATTCTGCCGTACGTGCATTCCTGCCACAAAGCTTACTTTCTAAGTTCGGCACAGTGAGAGAAATGAGTGTTACTTAAACACAAGCACTGTGATGCCTCGACAGCCCATCGGGTAACCGAGATGGCTACTGACTGACTAAGGGGAAGGCAGCCTCCACGGGGTGGAGACACTGGCCAAGGGAGGACTCGCTTCCTGGGAGGGACAGAGAAAAGCCCCGTGCTGCTGAGAACGATGCTCGGCAACTTTCCATTGCAGAGCTGCAGTTCGCTGCAGGTTACCTAACCACCGCCAAGGCGGGGGAGGGGGGGGCGGAGCTACGGCACAGGGAAAGAGCCTCAGTCCGTTTGCGCACGTGAAAATAGAGATGACCTTCCCAGCAGCTGTTCTTTGGGGTCTGGAGCCACACCCCCTGGTGGGGAAATGCCTTTTACCTCACTGAAATCCCGCGTGGTTCAGGTGTGAGGTGGGCCCACCAGGGGCTGTTGAGGCCGTGCTGCTTGCCTTGGATTTGGAGAGGAGCCCATCTCCACCCTGACGGACAAGGGACAGCCCTGGGCACGGAGCCGGATCTCGTGGGGGGAATGGCTGTCTCTAGTCTGGGATTACTCAATGGGAAGGAAGGAAGCCAGGGCTGCTGTGGCTGTCCTTGCCGGCACTCGGGGAGGCCCGGGGAAGGGGCCGACATGGAAGGCTGGCCTGGGCAAAGGACAGAGACCCAGTCCTGATGAACAAGGTCAACACCTGAGTCTCACCAAGCCCACATACTGCGTTTTCCCTTACACCAGGTGGGTCAAGCTTTTCATGTTTGAAATGAAAGCCTGAGGGAACCTAGAGGAATTGTGAAGTTTTCATTTCATTTTTTTCCCTAAAAGAAGATAAAAGTAAGTTATGTCTGCTGCTGCTTCTCAGAGACCCTACTACTTGCTGGTGTTAGGATGCTAGAATGTTGACTGGTTTCTCTGACCTTCAGTTGCTTCACGAGGTGGAGAAGGTACTACTATACACTTCATAGGGCTGTCTTGGGTGGCAAGTACGATTATGCTGCCAGGCAGTGAGTACAGTGGCTGGCTTGTGCCAAACCCTCAATACATGATACATGTCCATAGTTATGGTTCAGTATGCAGTCACGACTTGATCACCACTACTATTATTACTCCACTAGTAACTATAATGATTACAACTATAACCATAACCAGCCCCACATTCTGTGTCTTATACAAATTAATCACAGATAACTTGGCTGTCTATAATCAAGAATCCTACATGGGTCTATCTTTAAGAAGTTGGTGGCTTATATAAATACCTGACTGGGTCTATCTCTCTTTAAAATAAGTACAAAGACTTTGTGGTACCAAGCAGTATATGGGGGCACTGGTTAGAGTGAATCAATGTCCCCAGCCAGATCTCACAAAAGCTAACAAAGTTTAAAATGGGCTCTCTGGCCCTGCCCAGTGGAAAAGCCACCCCATTTGGGGCCTTTGTAGAAGCCCTCTATGTTGCCTGCACCCTCGCCCCCTCCAGCCCCCTCTGGCTTCAGTTCCACCACAGTGGACAGTGCAGGGCGAGCCCAGCCTGACGCCCAGCACTGAGGATGGAGGGAGCAAAGAAAGACCCGGGGCAACGCCCCTCCAGTGGAGGACGGGACTCCCCGACAGTCACCCTCAGGGAGACATTCGGGGGTATCTGTGTGCTTCTCAGGAGACCCTGGCAGCACTGAGCTCACTGTGCCCCCAGAAAAATCCTCTAGGAAGCGCCCCAGTACTGTTGTTGTTCTTCCCTTATCACATTCTCGCTGTCCCTCACTTCTGGGATCATCTCCCAAATAAATTACCCAAAGCAAAAAGCACCCAAATCATTGCCTCAGGTTTCACCTTGGGAGAAACCAGACTAAGACAGAGTTAAGGCACAATAATGCAAGATAATCACAGCAAACACGTTTACTGTGTACCGGGTGCCATTTCCAGAGCTTCACTTAAATTAATTCATCAGCCCTTTAAAGTAAGTTATATTGTTGACCCTGCTTTACATGTGTGGAAACTGAGGCACAGAGCACTTAAGCAACCTTCCACTAAAAAGTGGAACCGGGATTTGAACCTGGTCTGGCCCCAGAGCCTTAATCACGGTTGTACTGTCCTCGTCAGACTCTAGCACTCACACGGTCCGTCGCCTCCCAGAACAGCGGGAGAGCTCAGATACAGAAGAACTTTGGTTATATAATGATTCAATCAGTTTCCTAGGTTTCCTGTTCCAGCACAAAACACGACCCACCACAGCTTTCTGCCCAAAGAGTGGGCCACTTTACCGGGACATGCCTGGTCCCCCACTTCCAACCATGCCTGTCCCAACCTGGAGGCAACCCCGGGGGCCAGCAGTGTTCGTTATCCTGACACCCTGGGGACGTCTTTCTAAGCAGAGGTTCTAACACTGAGGGGGCTCTTCCACGATCCTGCGAAATCCCCGAGTGTGGCCTGGAAGATCCGAGGGAGACTCGAGCATGAGAAGCGAGAGCGAGCCCGCTCTTGAGTGCTGGCCGAGATTACTAATAAGACTTTAAGCTCAGAGAGTCCATTTTAAGTCCCAGATTTAAGTAGAACATAAACAACTTTAAAAATTAACCTTAAGTTAGAGAATGTTTGTGTGCCTTCTCTTCCTCTGGATATACGAACTTGCATTTGAGCAACATGGATAATTGATCTAAAGACTAACAGCAGAAAATATGTTTTTACAAAACAAAGAAAGTAAGACTGGACTAGAATTTGTTGCACCTCCCCCCACAAAAAATACAAAGCTTTTAACTCTCCAGTTCTTATTTTTACAAAAGTATCCGAACTTTAGAGATGCCTGGCTCTCGACCAAGAACTCTGGCCATGGTTGAATGCCCTGAATTCTTTACCTCCGCATCTGGCTTCCTCGTGGGAAATGCCCTGCGATGTCATAAAAACACAGGCTCTATCAAATACACATGAAGCAATTACTGGGCAATCACACGGCGGTACAGCATTAATAATTATTCCTTTTATAATCATCACTATAAATCATAACAAATAATGCTAATATTTTAAATTCTCACTATGTGCCAACCGCTATTTTAATCTCTCTGCATGCATTAACCCAATTTCTTGTTCATTGTTCACTATGAGGCAACTTAATAGCCAAGACAACATGCATGCACAGAGGTCAAGTAACTTGCCCAACATCACGTGGATAAGACGAAAATACAGGAGCTTACCATAAGAGGGTGTTGGTACCTTTAAGAGGTGGAATGACATAAGTCAACAGAGACTTTTTCTCTGGGCTAACATCTGATATTACTGGAAATCATAACGCAAGCATACAGTGAGAGTGCCTCCTTGGAGTCACTGCATTTAATCCGTATAATGATAGCCGAATGCAGGGAATATTTTATCTATATTTGGAGGAGAGCGTGAAGAAATGAAAGTTGAAGAAATTTTAGCAACGACACATGCTATTAAGTGTCAGAAACAGGATTTGAACCGAGGACTGTCCGTGTTTAGAGCCTGTGCTTTCTCCTGCTATATTCCACTATGGCACAACCTATGAGGCTGGGGAAGGAGGGTGGGAGGCCTTCGGGACCAACGTGGTTAAAAATCCAGTCTCCTTGCTTCTGAATATCCAGATCCCTCAGCCTGGAGTACAGCCGGTTGCTGAGTTGGGTGCCCTGACAACATCTAAATCATCTTCATGTTTCAGCCAGCTCAACTATCAGGGGAGACAGTCATTCATGTCATCCAAAATATTTATCTGTGGAGGCCTCGGGGCACAGAGGCCTGCCTCCCAGTTCTGACAGTCGAGGGGGAGAGAGAAACGGCACCCACAGAACCACACAGGTCAGTGGGCAATCACAAACAGAGACGACCACTTTGACAGGAAGAGACGTGGCGCTGGGAATGTGTAAAGCGAAGGGACTTGAGCAGATCCGGTTTGGAGGCAGCTTCCCCGAGGACAACTGGGGTTACGTGGGGATGACCTCTGGAAATTCTCCAGACGCTGCTTCGTGTGAGTCAAAAGCCTTGTCTTAAAGAGTCCTGTGTCTGCTTGCAGGAGGAGGAGGAGGAAGTGAGGAAGAATGAATGACTCGAGAGCATGAATTGAGTTCTGCATTCCTGCTGTAACTTCCTAACCCCCCTGAGACTGGGGATGCCTGCAACCAGAGAAGAGGGTGTTTCTCGGAGAGATAAGGAAATAGATTTTGAGGAAAATTTCTCAGGATTACAAAATATTAGTTTGAGAAAAAATGGATTTTTGGCATGAACCTCAAATCCACTTTAGTATATTATCACATGGACCCAAGGCTTATGAGTTAATAACGGAACAATAATATAACAAGAAAATAAGAAATAAAATCATTGAAAATTGACTGTAAACTCCATGGCTAGATATTTTTTTAAAAAAGCCAGCATGGGAAATAATAGCAAGCATGACCTGACTCTCACATGCATGGTAGATGGGGTAGTGAGTGATACCAGAGTTCTAGTTTGCTTGTTCTGTCTGTGTAGTGAAAGACTGTAAATCCTCAAAGCCCAGTCCAGGTCACTCGGTCCACATACTTTCCTAACGTGTCTGTCACACAGTCCACCCTGGGATCCTTTGCATTTAGCGTGACTGATTCTATGCCAGGCCCTGAGACTGCAAAGATGAAGATCTCCTCTCTCTCCTAATGATGTCTGAGTAAACAGGCCTCTGCAACATGCAGCATGATGGCAAAGGCAAGCCCCGAGATCATGAAGCATGGGTCCTCAACTCTGCGGGAGCATCAGAGAAGACTTCTTTGGTGAAAGGGGTGTTTGAACAAAATCTTAGGAGCAAGGCAAGAGCCTCCAGAAAAAGATGTTTTTAGCACTGCTGTTAATCACTTTAGCCATTGGTGAGGCCAAAAATTCCGAGTGATTGCGGGCAGATCAGCTCTGAGTAAAAGGGACGTTGATACCCAGGGGAGGGGAATGCAAAGGAGACTCAGATTAGGGCCTTGTCCTAAACGGCAGGTGGCCATCCCTGAGCTCATCCAGGGGGAGGAAGTCTGGATGCCTCTGCGGTGTGCTGATAGCTAAGTGATCCGAAATTCAGGTCCAACCAAGCAGCTCTTGGTCAAATGCATCCTCAATGTTCGACCCTGAATGCAAATCAAACCAAAACAATGGAATTCTTTTCAATATCTTGAGCACCTCTCCAGCCCACTTGGGAGAACATCTTGCAACGCCCAATTCATTCAGTCTATCACACCGCTCTAACACTTAGTTTGTCCTTCTGTAAAATGGTGGTAATAATGAACCTCTATAATGAGATTATTATAAGACACAGCTGAATAAAAAAAATAAAGCACTCAGACTTTTTTCAAAATAGGGCCTGGCTGGTGTGGCTCAGTGGATTGAGTGTCAGCCTGCAAATCAAAGGGTTGCTAGTTTGATTCCCAGTCAGGGCACATGCCTGGGTTGCAGACCAGGTCCCCAGTAGGGGGCGTGTGAGCAGCAAACACACACTGATATTTCTCTCCTTCGTTTTTTCCCTCCCTTCCCCTCTCTAAAAAATAAATAAAATCTTTAAAAATATTTTATTATCGATTAAAAGGTAGTATAGTATAGTGTTCAAAATACTAGGCCCTGGACCAAGAAAGACATTTCTCAAACTTACTGTATTTAGAAGGAGTTCTGATAAGTGAGTGAAGTATTCTATTACCTTAAGTGCAACCCTTCATACAAAATAAAGTGGCATTTCATGCAGACGGTGTCAGTAGCTGTGTGGCTCGTCTCTCAGTTCCTCACAGCGCACCCACAAACCAGCTGTGCAGTGGAAGTGTACACTGGCCGCTCCCATCACTCTCAAATTTAACTTTTCTTTCTTTTCTATAGTGTCCTTATTAACTCAATAGTAAAACAAGAAGACATAAATAAGACTATCTTATAGTGGACCAGATAACATGCTCGATAAAAACCAGGTAAGTTTTATAAGATTACCAACCCCCCAAAACATGCCTGTTTGAAGATATTAAATAACTGTAAAGACATCCAGGACCCTAAAGCTAAATATCCCAAAAGGAAGAGAAACACAATGAGATGATCTGGGCGTTCTACAGTATTTTCGCCTCAAGGCATTCAAATGTGGCAGCCGAAAAGTCTGACTTAAAGCAATCGCAGAGATGAAACCTCAGCATCATCTTCTGCTGAATCAAGAGGCAAGGAAGACAGAAGCTTATGTTTCAGGCTCCCAAAATATCCAGCACTTGAAGGGCCAACACCCCACAGGGAAGAAAAGCACCAAGAAGTGAACCCAATACTCCAAAATGCCTATATCTTTGAGGAATTTGCTACTTAGTAAATGGTGCTGATTCAGAGGAACTGGGCAGAAAGCAACAACCCGAAGTTTGAGGGTGCTAAACCCGGGCATCGGCCGTTGCATGGGGAGATAAAAAGAAAACGGGGTTCGGTAACCACCAAGGAAGAAGAAAACTGGTGAATGAGCCCAGCCTTCTCCCGAGACCACCGGAAGGAGGGTGGCCCGGGGGTAAGGGGAAACAGGAAGCAGACCAGACTCTACAAAAACTGAAGTCCACCCTCAACACGGCTGATTGGATTAAACCAACCTGCCTGGTAGATTCTGCCCTTACCTGACTGCCTCAGAAGCTAAAGACTGACCTGGAATCTGTAATTTCTCATACATAAAGTTGACCATGTAATTAAAGTCACAAGGCACAACAATACATGGGACGGAAGGGGAGCGGACCCCAGACACTAGGAGGAGATCCTCAGGTGAAGCTGATATTGATGTTACCAGCCCCCTTTAGAGCATCTGTGGTTAACACACTCAGGAAGATAAACAGCAAGTGAGGAAAATTTCACTAGAAAACCAACATTTCTTCTAAAAGTTAAATTTTAGGCTTTCAGAATGGAAGTCATAATAATTGAAAGTAAGGACTCATGATTTCACGAAAATTCAGACTCTGCTGAAGGGAGGATCAATGTTTTGGAAAACAGGTCAGTAGACAAGGTATAATATACAGGCTGTTGCTAATTTGAAAATCTGTGTGTGATGCATGAGCAGCCGAGGTCTCAGACGAGGAGAGGAAACAACTAAAGCAGATGGGATACCTGAAAAATAAAGGGCCTGGCACAAATAACGCCCCTCCATTTACTACAAAAATCCTTTATTACAAAATCAGAAGCATGTAATTCTGTAACATAACAATACCACACTCAAGCACACCATATGACATTTTAGGTGAAATGTTCAAATTAAAACTATGAATTATTACGCCCGTATTATTACCCTACCAATCACACTCAAGTAGGCCTTCCTTTTCTGCTGGACCCTGTATAATGGCCCAGAATTTTCCAAAAACTGGAAATGACTTCAAGCACATATCCAGGAAACACAGGAAACACCAAGAAGTTTAAGAAAACGAGAACACACCTAGGCACACCCATCAGTGATAGGAGTCAGTGTAATGGCTCCGTGCGGGGAGGGGGAGGGGGCTCAGGAGCCGAGAAAAGGCAGAGAAGGGCTTCTGACGGGCTGGGGACATTCTACATTCAGATCCAGTTGCCCGTTACCCAAGTGTGGCCACTTCATAAAAATTAACTGAGCTTTACAGTCACTATTTGTGCATCCTTTTATATTTATGCAATTTCAGTGAACTTTCCAGAGCAGAAATCAAAACATTCCTGAACGGAGAGAAGCAGCATGCAGGGTTTCACAACCACCTTGTAAACCGAGCGGCCGTGCTGGAGTCAGAAACTAGACTAAAGCTCCAGTGCCTGCAGCCCCGTCCTACTGGAACAGGAGGCTGCAGACAGCAGAGATAAGAAACTGCATTAGAGTCCAAAGTAGCATTTAACAGGGGAGAGTAACAAAAGACTGTTCACCTCAGCTGATACGACAGGATAAATAGTATCACAGACATTCTGTTCTCAGTAGCTGACTCAACAGCCACGGCTGACAGATTTACAATGGAGGACTGAATCCTCAGATCAAAAACCATGTGCTCTTTTGGGGGCTTGATGACCTACAGTGTACACTGAAACCCTTAAATCAACAGGTTTATGGCGTTTACAGCGAAGCACTCTGACAGGTCTGCTTCATCAAACAAGCCTTGTCTTGACTCTGAGCTCAGCTAAAAGCTGGGCTATCAAAGGCAAGCATTTGCTAACACGGGAGGAAAAATGCTCTGTTTCTGTTCAAATACTTAATGGAAACCTTTCTTGTGCTTTTAGGGTCAAGGGAAAAAAATGGCACACAAATGTAGAGAGATGTACATAATCTTTAAGACCTACCAGAGCTGGACCCTGTGGAGTCGTTCATTCAGTGACTCCACAGCTGCTGAGAATGCGACCATGGCGAGAACCTCAGTGTTCGTCCTGGTTGCCCCTAGGCGGCCCACACAACACCCCTTTCCCGAGGGCCAGTGACACACACCCCATGGCACCGCCATTCGGTATGGATGCCCCATTACGGTGTCTCAGACTATTCTGGATACAAGCCAGGTCTAAAAAATTTAGCACACAAACCTCTACACATTGTGTAACGTGGCTCAGTAAGCAACACGCCCACACTGGAAAACATCATTCAGTGCTCTTCCCAGATAACAACCCGGCATTCTCTGGTCCAGTGTGCTTGATGTTCCCTATAACATTTCCCTTCGGACTAATGGTCATCATCACTGACTAGACTGATTCACAACCCACTAACTGCCTGCAACCCAAATTCTGAAAAAAAGAAATTCTCTGTAAGGTATCAGATTTTTTTTTCCAAATGTATGAGGCAAGCTACCTTTTTTATTTCACTGATTCTCAAAATTTGATGAGCATGGCAGTTATTGGAAGAGCAGATTCCAAGGGTCTCAATCCCAGAGATGATGATTCATCAGATCCGACCTTTTGTTGCAGGGGGACCCAAGAGGACAGTGTGATAAACACTTCTGAGATCCCACCCTTCATTTCCAGAGGGGTAAATCAGGGCCCCGAAAAGGATGATTAGCTGGTTAGGGTCTGGGGCTGGAACCAGTCTCTTGGCTTCCAGACCGTCTCAGCAGGTACCCAGTGCCCTTCCCCTTCCTTTTAATGTCTGCTCCAAAAGCGAACAATACAACTGAATGTTAGCAAGGAGGAGACTAACTGGTAACATTAGAAATGAGCCACCCAACCCCCCGCTGAGTCCAGGGAGCTGAGGACACCTTCTTCCTTCTACCCATAGGGCAACATCGCGTGTTCAGCCCCGTGAATCCTCCCAGCGCCGTCCTCAGAGTGTGGCCGACCGCACAGCATTCCGGCCTTCAGTCACCCCCTGCTTGCCCGGCAGTTCTGGAAGAACCTCACATTATTTCAAACTGGCTCATTTGTTACAACTGAACCCCCTATTTGCCGATGAAGCACCAACAGCCACCGCCTACCTGTTCCCGGTGGCGAGCTGGGGAGAATGGCAGGCAGCAAGGAGCTATGGGGACAGCAGATGCCCACGGAGAAGTCGGGCTCCCGGAACCGCCCCCCCCCCCCCGCCCACCCCAGCGCAGTCGTACTCCCTGCCTCTGCCGCGGATGCTCGTCCCCACCAGGGCCGCGGGACTGGCTCCTTCCTGTCCCCGGTCTCCGCTCTGCGGTCAGTTCACCAGGGAGACCTTTCCTGACCGCTCCGCAGGGAAGAGCAAGCGCCCCCTTCCACCCCGCCAGCATTTCCTGTCTCCCTCACCCGCCCTGACCTTCTGACCCACGTGTATTCGCTTGTCTGTGTGTCTGTTGTCTGTTTTCCTCCCGGCCTGAGGGCAGGGACTTTTTCTCTTTGGTCGCTGCAAGACCTGGGGTGTCTGTAATAGAACACTCCCCGGCAGACGGAAGGCATGAAAAGCTACATGTTAAGTGATTAAGAGAGAGATGCTCGCTCGCTCTTCTTTCCGAGGCATGGTGATGTGTTTTGCACGAAGAGTGTAGGACTCACCACAACCCGTAAGAGACAGGGGATCTCGCCCATATGTCACTGACGAGGAGGTGAGAAGCACAGCCGCACAGAAGGTGTGAGGCTGCCCGGGTTCCTCGGCCCCCAGGTGGAAAGGCTGTGACTCACCCTGGGGTCAGCCTGATGCTAACTCCCCTCTTCAGGGCCGCTGGGCTAGACAGCTTCCTGGACACTTCCCAGTTGGCAATCCACACCTATTGCATTACTGAGTGAATTAATTTAGACATGCTTCTAATATTTAAGACATTGTTTGGTGACACTAATGTTAAATGTAGAGTTACACATTTCTATATACTTATGTTTGAAAATACACACTGGAGTATACACACTTGAGCACATATACTTGAAGACCACGAGTAAATGGGTGTCCGGCACGGTGACAGACCCCTGAGCTACAACGACAAGAACAAATTAAAGGCAGGGCTCATGCCCTCACACACTCGCCATCCAGCTCAGCAGACAGACATGACAGAAACAACCCCACGACTGACTGTAAAAGCACAACTGGAGTATGTCAGGAGAAGAAAAGCTGCGGAATCAGCTTCACCAAGGACAGTGAAAAGACGCTGCTGTTATGAAATCGACCACCTCGTAATTATTTAACCAGAGAGCTGGTTAAACAGTGTTCTGGGAGAGCCTGTGTGAGTGTTTCTGGAGGAAACGAACGTTTGGGCCTGTAGACAGAGTAACACTGACTGCCCCCCTGCCTGTGGGTGGGCTCACCCGGCGGTTGAAGGCCTGCACAGAGCACAAAAGCTGAATGAGGCCGACCTCGCCGGCTCTGCCTGACTTTGAGCCAGGACCAAGGTCATCACCTGCCTTCAGACTCTGACTGGACCCTGCACATGGGCTGTCCTGGGTCTCCGGTTTGCTGACTGCAGGTCTTGGGACTTCTCAGCCTCCATAAAGCACGAGTCAATTCCTCATAATTATTTATTTATATATATTTAATGTTCTATACCATACTGATGTATATTAATAATGTATCATAATAATTATACACTGATATTATACACATATGACAGGCACGCATTGTTCTGTGTCTACGCAGAACCCCAGTACAACCCCACTCACGCTGGGCCCACCGCCAAGAATAGAAGGGGAAAGGGGTGCACCTGAAATGCAGCCACTGCTGTTCCCCTGGACTGAGCATGTCCCTTTCTTTCTGTGGAACGAAGGCCACCTGCTCCGCACTTCGAACCTTTCTGGGGAAACCCTCTTCTTTTCTGGCCTGGGAGAGCCAGACTCAGCAAAGGATTAGAGCATTAGAATCAAAGCCAGGCAGCTCTCACTCTCGGGTGGGGGCCGGAGCCCCTGCAGGGGAGGCCTGGGGACACCCCCCCACTGGCTGATTCTGCAGCCAGCCTCAGGCAGCGATGCCACAGCCGGGAAAAGCTGCACAGGTCTCCATCGGAGCAGAACTCCAACGAGTTAACCAAGCATTCTGATACATTAAATGTCATCCTGAGTCAGATACAATATACAGGGTCCCGCACAAGTAACACCCCTTTTTATTACAATATCATAAGCATGTACTTCTGTAATGTAACACTATCACACTCAAGCACACCATATGATATTTGTAGGTGAAATGTTCAAATTGTTGTCCAGCTCACGCGAGACATTCACGTACCCTACCAACCACACTCAAGCAAGCCTTACTTTTGCCAGACCCTGGATTTTTGAATGTTCACTGATTTAGACCCTTTTTGCCACTGAACTCCTGTGTTAGAGGATTTTGTAATAGTGTGATCTGACCTTCTAATGTCCTGATCATGGATACTTTAAAAACGATATTTTGCTTTGCTTTTTCAATCTGTTAATTAGCATAACTAGGTAACTTATTATGAAAACAAACCAGAAAGATGAGACTTAATAAAGTTTCCATTTTTTAAAAAAAAAGTAAAAGTTAAGCTAGCGGGATCACACCAAATAGAATCAGAAGAAAACCCATGTGTAAATTCTGAAATTTTTCAAGGCATCATTTCTTTCGCTGATCATCAAGAGAAATATTCAACTTAGCATTCTCACTTTAAATCTGAGTTTCACTGTCAGAATTGTGCGACTTCCTGTGTAACTGCATAAATGTGAAGCCTCCAAACCAAAATGCCAAACTGTCCACAGCAGCGAATTCAAAAGAAAACTGAAGGTGCCGTGAAGGTGCTGTTCGGAAGGCGAGCGGTTCCAGCGAACTAGTCAGCAGGGAGTGGCTCTCTTCTCCCCGCTCGCTGCGGCTGGCTCTGCTAGGCCACCTCTGAACGGGAGAGGACGGGACCCACACTGCCCGACACCGTCGCCGTCACTGGGCTCTTGACATGTGGCTGGTCTGACCGAAACGGCAGTGATTGTGAAATTCACACTGGGTTGTGTAAGGTGAAATCACCTCATTAATAATTTGAGTGAGTTATATTTTGAAATATGATTGTCAATACATATTGGGTTAAGTAAAATACGGAGTTGACTCTTAAACAAAGCAGGGGTTAGGGACACTGATCCACCACCAAGTTGAAAACTCTGGGGTAACTAGGTGATGCCAACAGGAATTTCACCGGTCTTTTTCACTTTCTTTTTAAAATGACTACTAGCAAAATGTAAAATCACATAGGCTAGCTTGTGTTACGTTCTACCAGACAACACTATGGCAAAGCAAAGAGGAGATGGAATTCCACGCATCATAAAAAGAAAATAGGGGATTTTGTGGGGGGAACCCCATTTCTGTTGTTATTACTTAAACATAAAAATCCACTGCACACTAAAATTAGGTTCATTAAAATAAACGTCTTCAAAGACACAAATGAACTGCATATGAATGTTGAGCGATATAATCAATCAATAAGCAGGCTTGGTTTACAACACTGCCCCACATGTCATCATCCAGAAAAATCAAAGAAGCCAAGTAAAAGGGGTTACGGCGTGTGAAGTCATCCTCTGAGCCAACCATGGCGCCCCTTCTCCCTCTGACCACGCACTGACAGGCATGTAATGTGCTCACTTGTACTTGCTGCCGTAAAGCCATCTGCAGTTATTGTTGGCAGACACAGCGAGGTGTGCAATAACAAGACAATTGACAGACAGAGTCAACAAGAGATAATGCATCCAAGATGCGTGGGAAGGAACAAATATTGACAGTGCTGACTGTAGCAGGACTGTGCAGCGGGGCACCGCACCCAGATGTCGGTTTACGACGTGTGCGGGCCAGTTGCTGCTGCATTTACCTGTTGGCCACTCCATGCCAAGTGCCCTTATTGCATGAGGCTTCCCTGCGTCCTCTGTGAGGCTGTGAGCGCTTTGCAGAAAGCGTCCGTAATGGCTCATCCCTCTCACAGTGAGGACTTGCACTTTAAAATGACAGAAACTAAAGTTCAAGTAGATTAACCAAAATAACAGGGTGAGGGTTAGGGTTCATATGAATGAAAAGCCTGAAGTACTTTAATTTCAGGCACAGCTGGACCTCAAGGCTGGGGTGACCCTATTCTCAGATGACAAGATAGTTGTGGGCAACACTGGACTCACATTCCACCCTCTTCACTAACACCACTGCCCACCAGGGGTCTGCCAAATCTGATTTGATTGGCTCTGATCTTGTTACATGTTTATCCCTGAACCAATCACTGCACTCAAGGGTATCTGACATCCTGACTGCTCACTATGGAAAACATTCCAAGGGCAGCGGTGGGGAAGGCAGGTCCCCAAGGAAGACTGCAGTGTTTGTACCAAAGGGACTAGAGAAACAGTGGTTGGCCAGACAAAAAAATTACAGGTGGTCTCTGCCATCTCTGAATCACTACCTCTACTATGCACATAGAAGATACTCAATTAATACATTTTTTCAATACACAAACAAACAAATAGATAAATAAGAAAGAAATATCCAAATCATGGATGTATTCCAAACACAGAAATGATTTATCTGACCTAAATTACCAGGATGTTAATTGCGTACATTTCACACATAATGCGTGTTCATTGGATGCCTACTATTCGCGGGACTGCATTGTAGCCACTGGGGGGCAGCAGAGATGAGACCCTGCCAGGCCCTCGTGGGGCAGACGTTCTAAAGCGGAAAGTGGCTTGTCCAAGACAACGAGCTAGTAAGTTGGGTCCTATTTATCACCTGAGTGATAAGTAGCATGAAGAAAAACAGAGCAGAGTAGGGGGAGGCGGAGCGGCAGGTGTCAGGAAGAACTTGAGCAAGGGTGGCATTTGCTCAGAGAACTGCAGAGTGCCAGGAGTGAAGGATGGAACTAGGTGAGTATCTGGGGCAAGGGGCTTCAAAGTGCAAAGTCTCCAGAGTGGGGGCTCCTGGGGACACTGAAAGGCAGCGGAGGCCAGAAGGGCTTGGGCGGAGTGTGTGACGGCAGGAGAGGTGGGCAGTTAGGTCAGAGGGTCCAGGCCACATGGGGCCTTGTGGTCTGTGGTCATAAATTTGGATCACGTGCTGTGGGTAACAGGAAAACCATTAGGTGGTGCAGAAGATGATGGAATTTGCAGGGAGAAGAACAGATTACGGGGACACAGGAGAGGAAAGAGAATCACCAGACAGGAAGAGGCTGCGGGAATCCAGGCGAGAGGATGGACACTGGCTTAGATAACAGTGGCCGCACTGGAGGCGGGAGCAGCGGTCCAAGCTAGCACATTTTAACTGACTTGCGAGCAACGAAATTGACACGGACACGTGTGTAGTGAGATCACCAGGTATTTCTCTATCTTCGCAGGCTGGTGTACTCATTTAAATTGCTTGCCCATCGCATTAAAAATCAGTCTCATCACTCCCTTAGTCGTGCCCCCGTGGTGCCGTAAACACACCTTCACTATTGCATTAATTCTGTTACACTGTCCTCATGTGGTTACACTCCTATCACTGTTACTTCCCACCATCCATTGGAATATCCTGGAATTTATGAACCATATCATCATTTTTGAACTTCCACAGTAAGCTGGGAATAAATGGTTTAGATTAGAAGGTGGGTGGACATGTGAGTGGGTGGGTAGGAAAGAGGAAGGAATCAAGGGAAAAGAAGGAAGCCATGTCAAGCAATCAGTTGCTGAGAGCTAGGAATACAAGCTCCAAGGTGACCTTGACTTTGTTAACCTGGTTTATTTATAAAGAGGTTGAGTAATTCAAAGAATGTTGCAAATTATGTAGATACCAGTGGACTGCTCACTCCTCCCTGACAGCTACATTCGAGGAAGGGGTGACGGAGACAGGGCAAATGGGCAGGTCAGCGGGGAGTCTGAGCAAATGAGAGAATGAGGTTCCTTATCTGGCATTCCAGTTAAAACAGAGCTCCTTGTCTCTTCAAGTACGGTGCAGAATTTCTATATGTCCTAAATGTATAAACGGCCCAACTACATGCAGTGGAAAGAGAAATCCAGTATAGCTGTACAAGGTTCTTAGGCTCAGATACTCATTCACAGAACACGAACATCTTTCCCGATTTCACCCCCGGAACTGGCCCCTGCCCCCATTCCTATAGGTCAAGAGAACACAGAGAACATTGAACTTTTATCTCTGCACAGCTGCGAGGCCAGAAATAGAATCCACATGGTTGGGCTCCCTCCTTCATAAGAATGCAAGAGTAAATTTTATTATAAATATATCTCTGTGTCTCCAGAGATCCTGTTATTCTCAGCAGTCTGGGTTAGCATGCTGTCAAATTCAAAAGCAAATACACATCTTTTAATGTATTTGCAGATGGTTTTCCTGCTGCCACCCCATCCACCTCCGGCCCCCAGGCACCTGCATCCCCAGCCTCCCCAGCTAAGATCCTCAGAAGCAGGTGAAGTACCTGAAATCATTATTCTTAACACTAGCAAACAGCAACTACGCTTACAAACTTACACGAATACATCCTAGTAAAGAGGCCAGTCTGTGATGGTGCCACACCAGAGGTTCTCAGCCAGGGACAACACCACCCCCAGGGCACACCTGGCCACGTCTGGAAACCCTTTTGCTTGACACTGGCCTCTAGTGGGCAGCGACCGGGATGCCGAGAATCCCGCGATGCACACAGGACAGTGCCCCGCAAGTCTCTACCCACCGTGTCCACAGGGCCCTGGAGAGAAACCCTGGGCCAAACAGAACAATCCCTAAGCAGTGTCACAGAGTGAATGTCTAAGGATGCTTTTCTCCCCCTTGGGTCCACTGTCCCGCCTGCCCCACACAGTAGCGTGGGTGGTTGATGATTTAAGATGACCGTGATTCCAGAAAGGGAAGAGGACTCACTAGGTGTTCACACCTGCTACAGAGTCAGCACCATAGAAATTTTCTGTATGTTTTTTATTGCTATGTAACATGTGTGTGCATGTATACACACATACCTAACATGCATATACATGCACACACAACAGCTTAAAAACCACACCCATTTACCGCCTCGCAGTCCTGCCAGTCAGAAGTCTCGGCGCAGTGTGACTGGGTTCTCTGCTCAGGGCTTCCTAAGGCTAAAATCAGGATGTCAGCCAGGCTGCATTCCTTTCTGGAAGCTCTGGGAAAGAATTCACTGTCAAGTTCATTCAAATTGTTGGCAGAATCCAGTCCCTTTCAGTTGCTGAGGCTGAGGCCCCATTTCCTTGCTGGCTGTCAGCAAGAGGCCACTCAGCTCCCAGAGGCCGCCTGCATGCCTTGCCACGTGGCCCCCTCGCGCTCCCAGAAAGAGACTTCCTCAGATGGCAGATCTCTACGTATGAGCCTCTCTGACTTTTCCTGATTCTGTATGATCAGGTCAAACCTACCTGGAAAATCTCCCTTTCTTAAGGTCAACGGATTTGAAGCCTTGGTTCTACCTGTAAAATCCCTTCCCAGCAGGACCTCAACGAGTGATCGACTGAATCCTCGAGAGAGGGTGTGCGCACACCAGGGGCTGGAAGCTTGGGGGCCAGCTTCAGGTTCTGCCGCCTCGAAGTGTGCACGGGGTCACCCTCTCGCCAACTTCCCACAGCAGCCCTCTGAAGTTCGCTTCTCACCTGCACTTGGCAGGTGAGGACACCAGATTCTCAGACCATCTGATGAGGCCCCAAAGGTGGGGGAAGGGTACATGGGAACCCTCTACAAGTTCTTGTGAGTCTAAATTGTTTCAAAATAAAGTGCCTTTAGAAAAGAGCAACTCCACCAACACCATGCAAGTGGAAAGGGAGGCTTCTAAAGCCCACACCCTTCAGCATCCTGCCTTCGGAAACTGTTGCATTTCTGACGCAATGGCGCCTCCAGAGCCCCTGACACTTCTCCACGGCAGGGTTTTCGACCCTGACTGCGAGTTAGAACCGACTGGGGGCCTCTGAGGACCATGGATGCCTGGGCCCCTCTCAGACATGGCGCCGCCACAGTCTGGAGCAGCGTCCGGGCATCTGTATTTTTTAAAGCTCTGTATGGTACGAATCCCTGATCCAGACATTATTGAATCATAAATGACAGTGTTGGATTTGCATATTAAACAGAAATTCAACAGAAACATATTCAACACGTATGTTATTTACTTCACACACAAAAGGAATCCTTTTGAAAGAATGAAGTTCACCTTCCTTCAATGCATTTTTTTTACTGGAAAGCAAGACCACAAAAGCCTGAGATTAAACTGAAAAGTAGGAAAATACATTCACAAATTTGAAGAGTGAGAATGCATTTAACTAATATTTTCTTTCTGTCACATCTCTGTGCTGCATAAAACAAACCTAAACTCAATAACTAAGGTGGAGTGAAAAATTGTGTCTGTTATTTATTCACAGAGAAATAAACATCAAGTAACTCTTTGCCTCCTGGAAATGGCAGAGTATGATATAAAAGAGAGAGGAGGAACTGTAAAATCCCAGAACGAACCCACAGACACTAACCAGCGTGCTGCTGGAGGAGAACTCAGTAAATCACCAGAGAGATAATCTCCTTTTACTGGCTTATCTTGACCCCTTTCAAGTGCTGTCTCTCCAAGAAGGGTCGTGCACACAGCCGAAGTCTGGTAAATTAGTGATGTGCACTATATAATTCATATTTGAAAGCATGCCCCCTTGACTTGCAGTGGGAATAAGGGCAGATAAAATATTCCCAAGCTCAGAAGCATGAATAAGCAATCAAAAGAATTCAGCTGAAAATGAAATCCTCCGATCCATCAAAGGCGTCCCTTCAGGACAGATGAGCGTGCTGTCCAGGCAGACCGCTCTCGCCAGACTCGTACCATGGTATCCCAGTACACTCCGCCCTGTGACTGCATGGAGACACCACGGGAGCAGGCTTCCACGGGAATATAACTGAGGAGGAACTCCTGCGTTTGTGGGCTGAGGTACATAGGAAGCCCAGGCAAATATATTTTGGTTATGAAAACCTTAATGTGCAGTGCTATCAGTGGGCCAGTAGGTACCCAGACTTCAGTATGATTTTCTCTTACATTGTTTATTTCCTGGGTGGAATGCCATGCAATTTTACCAGCACATACACCCTGCAGGAAGGACAGACTTCTTCTTCCGACTGACTCGGGCTGGGGCTCAGGGAAAACAGAGGTGAAGTGCGCTCTCAGTAACGTCGCATGCCATATGACCGAGACGACGGCAGCAGTGATGCCGGGGGACTAGTGTCGACACCAGCGAGCACGTTTCTGGCCGAGCACATTAACGTCTCTCCTGTGTTTGGCACCTCGGCCTTTCACAAAGTAGGTCTCCCCTCTCGCCACCCTCTACCTATAAAATACACAAGTGCACGAAGCACTAAGAAGACCCATGCATATGCATGTTCTTTTCAGCGGCAGCAAGAAATCTAAAAAATAATTAATCAGAAGGTAATGATGAAAAAATGCAGAACTCAAGAGAATAAGATAGATGTATACTCAGTAATAAGGAAGGAACTCAAAGATACATATTATGTTAAAGCACTCCTCCTTCCCCAGAATGCTTCAGGAAAAGTATTGACTAATAATACAATTTATGTGTGTTTTAAATGCATGAGCGCACACACAGCCACGACAGAAACAATGAACTCTGGTTTCAAAAAGAGCCCAAACTGACGGCTGGCTGTGGCACCCTTGGCTTGCTCTGCCGTACTCCAGACCTCCTCCTAGGCATTAATTCACAGGTCAACACGTAAATTAAAATACAATGGAGCCATGTTCAGATACACAGACCAATTGAGTGTGGCCCTCTGAGGCTTACAGACAGGTGCGGGCAAAGAAAGCCCCGAGTCCTGCACACTTGTTGTCATGTATGACACAGGTGACAACTGGTGTTATTGCTGAGTAAGTCTCACAAGCTACTAGGAGCTCGAGGAAACGTTTGAATTATCACTGGAGCTCAGAATATCCTGTATGCAAAAGGAAGACTAGCAACTGGCAAATTGCTGAGTGATGGAGGAGAAGGAAAAAAAAAAACAATGATGACATCATCGGGTACCTTGGATCCACCCTGCTGAGAGCTAGCTGGCCATCCTAGCACAGGGAAGGATGAGGTAGATTATTCCAGAGCGAAAAAATACTTCTTAATGCCTAGCATAGTTGTAAATGGAATTATTCTACTTGTGAATGAAAGTCTTATTGTATATAAATAAGAATAATCTCTACATTCTGATCTATACTCGCCACCCCTGCCTGCCCACCCCCCTTAGCATGCAAACTGGCTAGCACTAGTCAGAGCCTCGACAGCCACACTTACTTGGTGTGATGTGGTCCGCAGAGCACAAGCGATCTTCCAGAAGAGGTCCCACCCATCCTCCCCGCTCCCTGAGCCGGCCCTGTGCAGGCACCTTTAAGGCGCGGCTTCACGGTCGCCAGGGGCCATGGGCACGGTTTGTGGAGCTTTTCTCTCCTTTACTCAAGTGGACAATCAGGCTCTACCCAGGACCTGCTGAATTTGCAGGGGTGGGGCCCGGATATCTGTTGTTTTTGTTTTTTCCAAAGTTCCCAGGGGAGCTCTTTTTGACGTGTATGGAGAAAAAAGAAAAACTCTACTTCAGATTGTGAATATCCATAAACAGACTCACAGGAAAAGATTATAAAAGCCGAGATCTGAGTCTCAGCTGACACTTCTCTCCATGGCTCCGGTTTTAATAGCTCAGTAAGTGCTCAAAAATGCAAACTGTTCTTATTGTCTAGGCTAACACTTCCTGGCCTGTGGGTGGCGAGGAGGACTGGCATTAGCCGATTTTGAACACTCCTTTGTGGAAACTCTGCCGTACTACTCTCTCATTGCCATGGCCAATATTATTGCTAGGTGCCAGGTACTAATTTAAACATTGTACCTGGAATGTTTTCCTTTCAATTAAGCACCCATAAACCCCACAGGGGAAGTACTGCTATTATCCTCACCCTACCAATGAGGACATGAAGCTGAGAAAGGGTGCCTAACTGGGCCTGGGGCACACAGTTCAGAAAGGCCAGAGCTGGAACCCCAGGTCCACCCTCAGAGCCATGGGTCTGTGCCGCTTTAGCACCCTTGCATTCGTCCGCGTCTTCATCTGCTTGTTCATCCTTCCTCTCTGATTCTTTATCTTTCTCCCACTGTATTTCTTTAGAGTTGATAAAAAGTGGTTCCTTTCCCCCCACAAAATCCCTGCACAGTCTCAGTGGGATGATGGCCGACACCCAAGTGCTCGCTTCCTGTCCCGGCAGTGTGGAGGAGAATCCAGGATGGGAGCCCTTGTTGCCATTTCCTTCCCAGACCCTCGCCTCATCCAAAGTCAAGAATAGTCAAGTGCGTGCCAGGCTAGGTGCCCATTGCAAAGTGTCAGGATCCTGTGAGAGAGACAGCATTACCATCTCCACTTTACAGGTGAGAATACCGAGGTACAGAGGTGGGGAGGGGGCATGGGGAGTCTGAGGCTTCGGGGGTGTCACAAGCAGGCAGAGAGCATGGCGGGAAGGGGTGGTGTTTCTCCCTCTTATGTAAATATCCCTCAGCTCAGCCCTTAGGGGCCAGCTCTCAGGCTAAAACTCTGGCTATTTAAAAAAAAAAGAAATTGGATGGAATTTCACTAACAATGTTGCTATGGGCAAATAATTATTGTCACAAACCATGTCAAAATAGGGCATACTGGAGAGAGGCAAAAAAAACACACAAAAAAATAGCAAAAACAACACTTTTTACCCTTGATGAACCAAGTAAGAACCTAGGAAAACAACTCTGATTGGGGTCAGCCTGTATCCAAAAACTTATAGATACAACCCAGTCCAGTCCTTAATTTCACATGATCCTCTCACGTGCCTGGAAAGTTCCAAAGAGGTATATATAATTCCACAAACCCCTGCTAGCTAACAAGGCCCCACAAAGCAGTAAGAGCTTGGTTTCTTTCTGCCGGTCTAGACTAAGGTCATTTAACTTCAGCCCTTTTATGAATGGAAATCGGCTTTCTAAAGCCTGCTGGGCAGGCAGTGGCCAGCAACAGTCAACTCAATGGCTGAGCCTTCTGAGTCATAAAATCCTTCTGAAAGGGGGAGATCAAAGTGTCCCTACCACCTATTGAAACCTGGCTGCTTCCAAAGTTCCTCGCAGGGACCCAGGCTCTGGAGGATTGGTCACAGTCTACAAAGGCCACCACTAAGAAGGATACAATGAGGACATTAGGGCAGCCAGCCATGGAGGAGAAACACCACTTACGGTTTAATTGGTGGGGACAAAGAAAAGAGAGAGGAAGGAAAACCAAGTCACAAAGTTGGCCAGTGGGTCAGAGTCGAGGCTGGAAGGACCCTGTGGCAGTCTTGGTCACGGCATGCATGCCTCTCTGAGTCCCTGGTGCTGTGCGGAAGGAAGCAGGACCCTCCTCGTCAGAGACTGGACAGAAGACGCCAGGAGGCACGGCGCAGCTGCCTGCTGCTCTGCCAGCCAGGCCCTCGCTGGGCTCACAAATCAAAGGTACAGTCCTGATATATTACAGACCTGGGCAGAAATGCAATAGGGTGACCATGTTTACGTGTCTTTTCACTTGATTTTCTGTTGTGAATGGTGCTTGGTGTTCAGAGTTTCTTAAGCAAGGGGCTCATTGGCCCAACTGGAAGACATGGGTGTTAGATTTATGAGGTTACCAGTAAAGTGCAAATAATCTTAGACCTAGGTATTGCTCCTCTATAGTAAACCACGGAACCTCAGACAAGCTGTTGATGGAAGGCAGGGCTTAAAGAGGGAGGGAGTATTTAAATCAGTATCAAAATTCCACCTGTTGGAGCTTCACAAAGCACATGGGCATATGAGAAGAAGTGAAGTGGATTACAGAAAAACACATTTGCCTAATTGAATTTAAATTTAACATTTCCCTAACCAAATGGTAATCTACAGCCAAGAAACCACTTACATGGTCATGAAAACCCCTATTTCATTTCCTGAAGCATCATTTAACAGTTAGAAATCAATGCATAATATAGTATTTCTTGGATGATTTTCTTGTTACTACAAGACAGTGAAGGAAAGCTCCTTGTAAAAAAAGTTTTCATGATCAAATAAATTAGGAAAACTCTAGGTTTAAATGGAGTTCAAGAAATGTCATTAATGTAGGACATTTCTGAATTCTTAATATGCTGGCGGGCACGGTAAAGCCCCAGAAACGGGCATCCGGCACCAAGTTGACCGTATTCCCCTTTACACCACACCTCGTGAACCCCTTGTTCCAGGGTTATGTTGAATCATAGTTGGGTTCAAAATGAAATGCCAATTTCTAGGTCTAAGGTTACTGCTCCAGTTTCTCTCTCAGAATGAAACTGTATAAACAGGAGCACAGCATCGTTCTGCCCCCAGTTTCACTCACTGTGCTCCAAACAGCGCCTGGCGTGACAGAAGCTCGTCAGCAGTTGTTGAGTGAAAGACAATCACTCAAAGTGTCTTTCCAGTCACTTCTCAAAATCCACTCCCACTAAGTTTCAAAAATGGGATCCATCTATCAAACCATCCACAAATCAAGTTAAAACAATTCTCCTGTATATCCAAGGTCTTAATCCAATGGTTCTCTATTGTTAGTATGCATTCAAATCATTCGGAGAATTAAAGATACACATTCCTGGGCCCAGCTTCCCTGATTTTCTGTGGCGGGTAAAGAAATGCAAATGTTTAACACCTTGAAGGAAGCTAAGGAAGGGAACTGACTGTACTCTGAAAATCACTATCCTAAAAAACAAAAAAGGTGGAGGGTGGGGTGGCAGGTGTGATCACTAAGGTGAAACACTTCTGGGAAGAGTGGCCTTTTAGATCTCCCAGTATGTAAGAAGACAGACACAGGTTTGTTTGTTTTCCTGCTATCATCCCAGAAAACAAAATTAAGAAATATTGGTGAAAGTAACAAGAAGGTAGGTTGATGTTCAACAGCAGGATGGAGGCTCTCCCAACAATGGCACAGGCTTCTTGGGTGTAATGAGCTTCTCACCACTGTGATAGTCGAGAAGAGGCTAGATATGGTAGAAAAAACACGCACAGCCAATTGTGCTGTACATTAGGTTCACCTGCAGCCCTGAGATTCTGGGACAAGAGCTGAAAACCCAAACACCTTCCTACAGTGCAGGCCGGCCAGGTATAGGGGGCAGTAGTGAGCTGCAGAGAGCTTGCTCCGCGATAAAGGCCTTCCAAATTTAAAAAGAATCACCTCAGATGTAAAGGTCGGCAGGATCCACTCAGGGAAGTTCACAACTCCTGTTTTATGAATTATTCGAAGTTAATAACTGCCTACTCAACTCTTGAATAAAGTGCGACCTGTCAGCTGGGGGAAGTGCATTTTAAAAAATTATTAAGTAGAGTTTAATTCTGAATGACTGAGGGAAATTCCTTGCCAGAGAAACCCTGGCTGGAGTGTGCATGTAGGCACATAAGTACTTATTTTTCATTATTATACCCCACCCAGCCATTCTGGCCCTCTCTTGGGGTTTCCCTAGCAGCTTTCCTAGATTGCTTTCAAGATCGCTTTTGAGATCGCTTTCCTATTGGTACTTTGTTAGCCAAAGGTGACCTATTACTTTCCTGCTGCACACCGCATGCATGCTGGGAGACTGCTCTGACCCTAACGACATTCAGACGCAGTCACCAGAAACACTGGTGTCGGGACTTTGAGTGGAAGATGCTTCTCGTCCTACTCTTGTTCATCTCATGTCAGTCTTGTATTAAAAAGAGTTGCTCAGCTCTTCTGGCATGTGGACTTCAATGAGTCTCTCCAACAAGCATGTTAGAAGACTGTTATCTTTCTCCTGAACTCTTGAATCATTCACTATCCTGAATCCATTTCAGCAGTTACTAATTAACTTTAGAGAAAGTATTAACCTCTGGTTTAGCCAAAGAAGCCAGACAATGTCTGTGCGTTCCAGGTAGGATGAAGAAATTCTTCCTCCCAGCATGACTATTTCCCTCCATCCCTGTTTCTCAGTGCCCCCAGTGAGGGGTCCCCTCAATGTGGGGCCTCACGTGATCTCCCAGCACTCACTGTTGCTATTTGATAGTTTCACAAGCAGATCGATGCCCTGTTAGAGATTCAAAGCCATAATAACAATTATATTAGGTTGACAAAGGTGCTTTTGCTCAGAATTCCTGTTTCTACTCACTGAGAGGAAAACCCACCACAGTTTAGGCTGAAAATATTTATATCATTTCTTGTCCATGTATGATATAGATAGATCACCAAAGAGAACATACAAATGGCCAAAAGGCATAAGAAATAACACCCAACTTCAAAACATCAGGACGATACAAACTAAACCCACAACCACTTTACACCCGTCAATCGGAGCAGCTAAAATGGAAAGAAACAGTAACAAGAGTTGGTGAGGGTGTGGAGCAACTGGAACTCTCACACACTGCTGCCGAGAGTGTAAATTAGTGCAACCACTTTGAAAAGCTATTTGGCAGCATTGACTAAAGCTGAATATACACATAACCTGTGACCCAGAACCTTCATTCTTAGGTATGTCTCCAACAGAACATGACCGTAAGTTCACCAAAAGGCATGCACAAGATTGGCGAGCAGCACTCTTTGTAATGGCCCCAGACTGGAAGCAACGGGAATGTCCGCCAATAATTAAATAGGAACACTGTGAAATAATCATACAGAGAAATACTAGGATTCTACCTATGCAAAATATTAAAACAGGCAAAATTAAGCAATGTCATAAGTTAGAAGAGTGGTGACCTAGGGTGGGTAGTGACTGGGAAGGGGACATGGGGATGCTCTGGGGCACTGGTAATGTCTTCTTTGGGCTGGTTGGTGGCTACACCAGTGTGAGCTTTCTGAAAATGCATTAAGCTGTGTGATTTTTGTATTTTTCTGTGCATACCTTATATTTCAATACAAGGTTACAAAAGTTCATACAGAGTGGTGTCTCAGCTTCCTGAGCCACAACCATTTCTTGGTTGTAGCTCTGTTCTCTCTCTTGTTCTGTTTTCTTGTTGAGTCTGGGTGTATGTGTTTTGTAAGGCCATGGGGAGGTGGGTGATGCAATGAGATAAGCTCAATCCTCTCCCTGCCCCCTGCCCCGTGGATCCTGCCGGGACCAGCAAAGGAATAATCAGAGGCAGATGTCTTAGAAGTCATTTTACATGTTTCAGGAGAGGAAATCGAGGCCTACAGGAATAAAGCTAATGAAGAATATGTTGAACGGTGGGACAGAATCTCAGTTTTATGATTCCACTTTATATCGGCCTTATACATAGGTGGAAGTCATGGACAATTACCTCCTTTACATCCATCTCAAAGATGGAAATTAACTTGCCTTATTCTTATGTGTTAAGTGATCATTTGCTCTCTGTTCAAAAGAAAATCTCCTCCTTAGGAGAAATAACACAACAACTTAATATGAGGCAACTGATCGGATTTCCTATCTCTGCAGAGAGTGGGGTCCTGAGAGAGCTAAACAGGAGGAGATTGAGTTTTGCAGGAACTAGAACACATACACAGCAGCCACGCCCTTCTAGAACAGCTATAGCACTTCCCATAAAAGAAGCACTTACTCCCCACAGCATCATCTAAACTCTCATTATCCCCCTTTTAGAGATGAGGAAACTGAGACACAAAGATTAGTAACTTGCCCAAGGCCCTACCGGTAAGTCCTGGTGTGAGAATGACCCTGGCCAGCTGCACCTACCCACTGTGTTCTGTTTAAGCCAACTCGGTGGGGTGCCTATACTCCTTCTGAAAACATTAGGTCACTGGGATAGACAGAAGACAGGGAAATAGGAACAATGTCCCCAAAAGAGCAGGAGACTCATGACAACAGAAGAAAAACCAAGAGATACTCATGTTTGTGCAGGCGCTCACGTGTGTGTGGCCACGTTATAATACACAGGTGGTCAGACAGCCACACCGATCCTTTCAGTGGGCCAAGCTTAGCTGGGGATGGTCAAATCTTTGTTTCACTCTGTACTTTCAAGACTACACCCGAGAACATCATAACTCTGATGAAAGATTTTTGCTAAATTTCAAGCCATGATATGGAGGGGAAAAGGTTAAACAGTAAAGTTTTAATTAGAAAGGAACGTGGGAGTTCTCATTTGCCGGCAGCCAAGCCACTCTGGCTTTGTGTTGTAATGCGTTAATACCATGTGCATTGCTAACCACACACTCAACTGAGCTTTCTCACAGTCTCCTCCTAGTCATCCCAGAGTGGGACCATCATGTGTCTCAACACACACACACTCACTCACACACACAAACATACACCTGTCTGTGCAAGGCACTTCTCAATTGCTGCACAGAACGAGATCAACCCCAAATGCCACCGACTGCCTCATGTATTTGACTGACTTCTGAGACAAGTACCATTTACACCAGTGTTCTTGGCCCAGAGCTCAACAGATGAGGAACACACAGAGGGGAGAGAACACTTGTCCCCAGTTCCTCTAAGTGTTCTGCTTCCCTGGATGGCACCCTGAATGCTGCCAGCCTGCAAACACACCACACTCCAAAAGGACGTCGTACATGAACAGGACAACATGAACAGATCAGTTCAAAGAAAACAAAAAGCCTCCCTTCTCCAGTGAAGGTTGGGCTTAACAGGGCTGCTGACTGCAATTTTGCCATGAAATACAGTTTTCCCATTTCAAAGCAACGTAGAGGCATGCAGCTTGTGAGATTTATGTAATGCCTGGTCTCTCAGGACTTTACAATGCGAATGACATCCATCAAGTTAATTTCCTTGGGGATCGTCTCAAACATGGGGAATGAAGAGGCCCAGACCATTAAACATCAAAAGAATGTTCTAAATGGTAGTTAAAGTTCTATTATATTTTCTTTTTCTGGGAGCAGATTAGATTAATTCAATTGAGAATATTATACGTATCAAAGCTGACAGTGTGAATGGGTCGAGTTGGCTGGAAGAGCACTTAATATTGCAGACAGCTGTTTATCCGAGTTACACCGAGTGCACGCCCAAGAGGGAGGTGCCTCAAAGAGCAGGGTACTTACCAAGCCAGCACAAGTAGACACAGCGACAGAGGAGGAGCTGTCATTTCGGATAAATCCCTGATAGAAACATTGCTGCACCCTGGGTCCCCGAGTCTCTGAAGCACCATCTTTTCCAAGTACCTGGACAATAAAGTGACTGCTCAAAATCGCCGAGGGCTTAAGTTCTAAATGGAGTTCCTGTCCAAATGCTGAAAATCGGTAATGCAGGGAGCTGCTGGCACCCAGCGCGGATCGCTTTCTCCTGCCGCTGTGCAAAATGTCGTGTGAAATGTAAGACCCGCCCGCGTCCACTTCTACCGGTGTGACAAAGACGTAATCTGTAAGGGGAAAGGTTTGGCTGTCAGCACCCCAGGCCCACAATGCCAGCCAGTCACGCCCAACAGGCTGGCAGAGTGACGCTCAGCTCAAGGACATCTTTGTTCCCACTGCTACCAGGTGAGGTGAAATGTAACTCGGAGCAGCTCACGAGGAAGAGAAGCCCGTCGTGGCCTTTACTGCGAGCTCTGCCTCAGTAATTCCTACAAAAACTGAAAGTCAAGCACAATCTTGACGAATGTCAAGAATGTTTACGGAAAAGGCCCCAAACGCTCCCGGTCTGGGGAGAGACAGATGGACTTTTCATATATCAGCCATAGAGCCACTCATTCATAAAAATTTATTTTTGGGGAGACAAAATTAATAAATATAAAATTACCAAAGTAAAGACATGAATTTTTTTAAAGGAGATGACTATCTTTGGGTTTAACCTGAACTGGGAACATTTTGGGTGAGGGGCAGAATTTCAATTTCATATGGTAACTCACAGTGCTGAATAACTTGAGAGGATTCCTCAGAAAATTAACAAGTAACTGCGGTTTCCGATTTCCAGTATTAATGATATGTGACAATAAAACTGAAGAACTTGTAGCACTCTTAACCCTTTACCACGAGCTTTCACAGGGACAGCCCCACTCAAATGCAAGCACAAAATACAGTGGATGCGTAAAAATGCCTCGACATTGTCAGAACGTTCCCTGCACAGTGTGATGTTTAAAATTGCTCAGACATGTTGCCAGATCAGGGACACCTGGAGAGGCATGTTTAGAAATACCTTCGCCACGGCTCCCCAGAGCAGCACTAATTGCTGCTTGTTCCAGAGGGGAGGAGCTACGAAACCATTTGCTGCCTGAAAGAATGAAGCCAGCACGCTGCTTTCTATCACAAAACATTGAAGCTGAAAAGTATCATCCCCCCAAAATGATCTGGAATATGCCCTCGGTGCATTGAAAAGCACTCTGCATTTCCACTTTCGAGGCACAGAGCGGGGAACGAATTGGGAAAGTGTTTAGAAAGATTCTGAACAACGAAGAGGCGTGTTCGAGTCACTGGGGCCCTTGGTTACAGGAGAAGAAAAAGAAAGAGGAATTTCTCTTTTCCCAAAATAGTCAACAATCAAAAAATTAAAACGAAGATGAAGAAGCCCTGTAACTAACAGGGGGTCAATAAGTATTACTACCTTTACAAAAAAAAATCCCAGCATGACAATTTTAAGATGTTTTCCCCTGTATGACCATCTGTCGTTCCTGCAGTATCTGTGTGTCCTGCCTCTCCCACTCTCTCTTCCACCCCTTCGGCTGGAAATATCATTGAATTAAAGTACATGTGGAAAAACTGGGAAACAAAAGTTTGTCTCCTCTCTTAACCTCAAGAAACAGCAGGTGTATACTATCTTCTTTTAAAAACCCTCAGCATGATGCTTTACAGGTATATGACTTTTGATTAAATGCAGCTTTTCCTTAGTGAAAAACCACTTTCTCCCTTATTAAAAACTATGAAAACCATCCCCGACACATGCAACAGAGCCTCTCAATAAGTTGTTTCTTACCTCCGTGTCCAGAACCATCTGAAACTATGCTCCTGGCTGCGAGGCCATGCGGGAGTCTTAACCAGCAGCTTAAATGGTATCAGCCCAAAAAGCCAACACCTGCCTCCCAACACCATCAGCCCAGACACCTGCTACTAGCTTGTTTCCGAGGGGAGAATGAGCGGGCTGATGGCAATCTTCAGCCCTTGAAGGGAAGAGGGTCAAGCGTAGAGAATGATCTGGGCAGTCAGCTCAGGGGCTGACTGAAGATGAGGTTCTTACAAGGTGGCGGCTGGAACAGAGGGGGCCCGCAGCCATTTGACCCCGATGGGACAATGGGGAGTTGTTTCAGAAACTGCAGCCAGCCTGTCCGGTTGGACACAAGGTGAATTTCTCAAGAGCTAATTCCTGACTCTTTCCTGTTCCCCCACTCACCCACTCCCTGGCACAGCTCCTCTCCAAGCTTCTGCCATTGCCCCATCCCCAGTCTGTTCCCTTCCCCCCCACCCCCCGAAAGGAGGAGAAACCCTGCAAGGCTAAAAATGAGAGGATCCACACCAAGGTCTTGCTAGACACCTTGGGTCAAGCATCAGCTGTTCTGTAGTTGGTGGGAACAAGGAAACAAGGATTTTCCTTCTGGGGACCATCAAGAAGCTAATAAATGACAGAAGCGAAGGGTGTTCTGGAGGTTTTCTGTTGCGGAACCTTGGAAGAGCTAAAGATCCCAGAGACCTCAAGCTATCTTCTTTCCTCTCTCTGACAGTGGTCTTTGGGAATCCGAGACACAAGGGCAGAGACTCAGGGGGAAGAGAGGAAAGGAGGACAAGGAGCAGGAGTGGAGAGGAGAGGGAGGAGGAGAGAGGAGAGGGTGAAAAGCGTTCATATTCTTTCATCCCTCACACAGAATTAGCTCCTGCCGGCTTTCTCAGAGGAGGAAGGTGCCTTTTGATATCAACCGCCTAGTCAACGTCCACTCTCTTTCTAATTTCTCACTGCAGTACGATGTGATTTTTAAACACGCCATCTGCGAACAAGGGAAAGTATTGTTTTCTCATTTATGTGCCTTGAAGCTTGAGGCATTGATTCTTTTGATAAGTTCAGAGCCCTTGCCATATACCCCCCTCTCCAAACAGGAACCATTTCCAAGACGCACACACACCTGCAACTTTGGGGCCCGGGGTGGGGAGTGGGGGACGAGCTTTTCTACCTTTTCCCTCTTTTGAGGGGGGGGGGGGAGGAAGGAAGGGATAAAGTGCCCAGACAGACCCTTTTGAGGGTGGGGGGTGCAATACGAACCGTCGTTTAATCCGCTGCCGCCGCTGCTGCTGTCACTTGCTAAGACCGAGGCGACCGACGCACAGCAGAGGCAGCACAGCTGGAGCGCCTGCAAGAGAAAAGGTGACATCGTGCGTGAGGGGCGCGGCGGGGCTTGCACCGGGCGCCCCCAGCCACCCACTCTCGGCGCGCCCCTCGGCGGGCACCTGCCTTGGCCACACGCCCCAGTCCCGCCGGAGCCCACGGCGGGCCCGAGCCGGCGGCGGGGAGGGCGCACGCGAGCAGGAGGGCGCACTCCATGGTCAGGTGCGGGTGCGGCGGCTGCGGACGGCGCACATTCTCCCCGCCGCCCCGGAGCGAGGCGCTCCAGGTGCGGCGCCAGGTGGGAGCCGCCGCCGCTCACATCGCGGGCCCGGCGCGCCGAGGCCTCGCCACCTCCGACCGCCTGCGCGCCCTCCTTCTGCCGGCGCCGGCTGCGGAGCTGCCGCCTGCGGCTCCCCGCGGGGCACAGGGGGCTCCCCGGGCCGGGGCTGGCGCGCGCCTCAGAGCGCAAACGGCCGGGGGACTTTGTCCGTGCCTGCCCGCGCGCTTGCCCGCCAGTCTGTGTGTCTGTCTGGGTCTGTGCGAGCGTCTGAGGCTCCCGGGGAAAGCAGCGCCAGCTGGCTCCCCCAGCTCGCCGGAGCCGAGCGCCCGCCTCTCCACCGCACGGTGATTGGCGACCAGCGGCTCCTGGGCCCGTCCGAGCCCCCGGGCTGGTGCAAGGGCGTGGGATTCCCGGCTCCCACTCCGAGGGAGGGGGCGAAGAGGGAGGGGAGGCTGGGTAAGCTTGAGGGGGAGGGAGGGACCCACCGCCGAGAGAGGGAGCGGAGCGCCCTGGGTCAGGCTTGGAAAACGTAATTTAAGCGCAGGAAGAGATGAGTCGAGTAAGGGGGAGGCTCAGGTAAGTGGCCCGACTTCTTTGCTGCCTGTGCAGACTTCTCTTTTAAGTCTTCTGGGTGGCGAGACAGACAAGGTATTGAGCGTTCTCAACACCCCCAAGTGCCAGGTGCTATTCCCTGCTTTATCTCCTTCCCCTTGGGCCCTGTCCTTGCCAAGGCGGGAATCATTCACCCCTCGGTGAAGATGAAGAAAGTGGACTCGGGTGGGCTCCCCTTAGCCTACCATAAATAATTCTGAAACTCGCAAGTCCAGGGCGACCTAGAGGGCTGGAGCTGTGAGCCTCGTCTCTGTCTGCAGCGCGGCGGAAGGAGACTAGAGTGAGCACACAACAGATGTCTTCGGGTGCAAGTTGTGCACCCGAACTTTACATGTCACTAACCAGTGCTGCCCCAATACATTTGAAAGAAAAATAAAACACACGGCCAGTGGGCAGCGGCCTCGCCTCTTCTCCTAGATCTTTCTGTCTTCGCCAAGTGGCTGTGGTTCCAAGTCCTAAAGACTGAGTCCTGGCCCCAGACCCCCGTTCTGCAGAAATCAGCTGTAACAAACAGCATGGCCATCACCCCAGACGCACATCCCATGTGCTGCGTTCCTGTTCATTTACTCAGTGCCTTTGATCCCTACTGTCTGCAGGGATAAACAGAATATATTCTCACAGGCTAGTGGGAAAGACTCTCATTGGATAACTCAGCAACAATACTAAAACCTAAATGATCACAAACACTCCGAAGGAAAAGCATAGGCTACTAAACCAGAAAGAGTAACAGTGGAATCCAGTGTAGTTGGGGGGTTGCAGCCGGCAGGGGCGTGGAGAAGAGGAGTGTGTGAGAGCATAAGAGCTGGCTTTTCAAAGGAGCCCAGACAGAGTGGGTCAGCTTTATAAGGAAAAAAGGAGAAAGATCCCCGGTGCCAGGGGAGGGGGCACCACATAGGTGAAGGTGTTGACACAGGAAAAGGGCTTTGCCATGACGAAAAAGCTACAGGCAGGAGCGAGAGTCAGGAACAGGTTCAGGCAAACAGGACCTTGTAGACTGGGGCGAAGCAGGTGGGAGTTAGATTTAAGGTGCATGTGTGTGCATGTGTGTGTGTGTGTGTGTGTGTGTGTGTGTGTGAGAGAGAGAGAGAGAGAGAGAGAGAGAGAGAGAGAGAGAGAGGGAGAGAGAGAGAGAGAGAGAGGGAACCTGTCTGCAATGAAAACGATGTGGATTGTGTGTGGGGATACGGATTGCAGGTACTAAGCAGAGGGGGCTAGCAGGGAAGCTATTGCTAGAACCACCATGAGCAGTGCTGGTATCCCGGACCAGGGTGGTGGCAGGGGAGTGGGCATATGCCCTGCTCCGGCTTTAAGGATACAGAGGTGGTTAAGATGAGGTCCATGTCACAGCTTAGAGCAAGTGACAGACCCCAGTGCACAGTCTGTTTCCTTGGCTGCAGCAGTAAAGAGGCAAACCTGGACTGTGGAGGCAGAAAAAGTGTCACAACTTCTGCCCGGGGCAAAGCTTTTTAGCATAACCTCAGGGGAGGAAGACCAGGTTAAACAAAACCCTTAGCTTTGCCTATGTAATCTGTGTAAGCTTGGTGACCTCTATGTTATAATCTGTAAAATAGGAAGAAAAGTAATACATCAAAAGAACATCCCAAGGATTGAATAAGTGTATTATACTTTTCTGAGCTGTATAAGTGGGATTGCAAAGTCAGGAGAGAGGACACCTGCACTTCTGTTACTTTGCAGATCTTATGTCAAACTTTAATGTGCGCAGAAATCACCTGCGCCGCCGGCTGAAAATGCAGAGCCCTGAACCATGAGCCATGGAAATTCTGATGCTGTTGGTTTGGTGCAGGCCCCAAATGTGCATTTGTAGCAACACCTGTGGGTGATTCTGACAGAGGTGACAACAGTGCTTTATGTGATTCCAATAAATAGCTGGACACTAAGGGAAACTGGATGTTAAGGGCATGCAGCAAAGACAATGCTTAAAGTCATGTCACCAAGCAACAGACAAGATTTTTAAAAAGGAGACTGGGGTGGAGAGCACTGAATGATAGTGCTGGATAAACACTGAAGGAAGTGGGAGGGGTGGACGGTCTGTTCACTGGCCCCTGAGAGTAGCCATGTCCCTCATTTGCATCTCCCCACTGAGATACGTTTGTATGGAGTCATCCATACCCCTTGGGTCTCTGTGTTTTGCAGCCGGTAATAGAGGTTACTCGCCATGGTGAAGTCCAGAGTCTTAGAGACCCACTCTTACCATGCTCTGTGTCAGACTGTGGTGATTTTCAACCTCAAGCACCAATGACATTTGGGGCTGGATCGTTCCTTGTGCCAGGGTTGTCCTGTGCCTTGTAGGCTGTTTAGCAGCATCTCTTGCCTCTCCCTTCCAGATGCCAGTAGCAACACCACAACTGCGACAAAACGTGACGTGGCCCGATGTCCCAGAGAGCAAAATCACCCCTGGTGAGAGCCTGGATGGACAGTGTGGATTCTAATCCTACTGTGTGGTCTTTCTCTCCATCAACCTGGAGCCTCACAGCCTCTCATTCAACCGAATAAATATTTGTGGAGTGCTAACACTTTGAGGGACTGGTGGCCTCTTCTGAACCTAATGGTATAAAAGCCCCCACCCCATGGATTTTGCAGCTCATCTGCCACACATCAGTAAACCTCTGCACTTGGTAGATCCCAGCCCTCCATGGTTTGGTAGAGAAACCAAGATCCACCTAGTAGATCTAGAGATCAAACCTTCCTGTTCCATTCATCTGCAGATGAGCAGGTCTAATTTCTTCTTCAGGACCCTTACACAAGCACCGCAAAGCCATCACTTCCGGAATGATTTCAAACCTTCAAGACTGCAGGAACTGGCCCTGCAATATGTATAAATTGTCTCTAGATGGTGACAGAGAGTCATGAGCAAGTGGTCCAGTCTTTCAGTTACAAATGGCAAATTCTAAGTTACTTGGAGATATAAATCGTAGCTGATTTTAAAACTATAAATCTAGGACACGGTGAAGAAGAGCTAAAGTTCACGGTAATCTGTCTTAGTCTGTGCAGGCTGCTATAACAAATACTAGAGACCGGGGGCCATATAAATAACAGAAAGGTATTTTTCACCATTCTGCAGGCTGGGAATTCCAACAGCAAGGCTCCTGCAGGTCGCTGTGAGGTGAGAGCCTGCTTCCTGGCCTATACACAACCTTCTCCTCACTGTGTCCTCACATGGTGGAAGGTGCCAGGACCCTCACTGTCTAAGGTCTCTTTTATAAGGTCCCATTCATGAGGGCTCAGCCCCAAATACCATCACATTGGGGACTATGTTTCAACATACCAATTGTGGGGAGGAGCACGAATATTCCATCCATTGCATAAACCAATGAGGAAAAAAAAAAATCCTGTTGTACTCCACTCTGTCAAACATGGCCCAGAGCCTGGCACACAGCGGGCATTTGGTAAATATTTATTGGAAAGAAGGAAGGGAGGGAGAGGGGAGGAAGACAGGGAAGGAAGGAAATGGGAAATTGAGAGAGATCGCACGATTCACTCTTAACTACATAAAAAGAGATTTCCCTTTCCCCCTCTAAAGTCAATGGTATATTGGTTTTTCTTCTTTTTATACTGACATAAGTTTCACCTTTTTTCTTTTCAAAATAATATGCCTTAAGTTAAACACATCCTCCTGGCCACAGCAAGAAATAAACAGCAATCCCCCTGTTCCTCATTCCCTTCTTCCCTTGGTCTCTGCTCCGCGATGATGCAGGCGTCTCCTCCACGGAGAGTAAGGTGCGTCCAGCCCCTCTCCCACCTGGGCTGAGGGTCTGTGCTGCAGCAGCCAGCCTCCGTGCGCTCCGCTCCTCCCCACGCGGAGAGCAGAGGGCGCGGCCTTTGCTCTGGTGGATTAATGCTGCACGGAACAGCGTGTCGGATCGTATTGAGCCGACTCCTGACAGTGTCCCCTAGGAATCAGTTTCATGACCAAAGAGAAAGATAGCCAAAGCCATGCATCCAAACCTAGTGAAACAGAAGACAAGGCTTCACTTATTTCAACACAGGAGCCCAGAGAGAACAGTACGGAGAAGGAAAGGTACCCTGTCCTCGAAGCCCTGAGAAGGCCGGGCTGCCTCGGGGCCCCTGTCTCAGCAGCAGGTGCAGTTAGCAGCAGGGCCCTGAAAACCAGTGTGGGGTGGGGCGTGGGAGTGGGGGGAGAGGACAGCGCAGCAGCCCCAAACATTTTCTCTCTTCTCCAGAGATACCTGTTCAGAAAGACAAGCTGTTTGCTGTACCACACAAAACAGGGCAAACCCCACCCAAGCGACACGCAGCGACTTGTGCCGCCTACTCGTTGGTGACGACAGGGAAAGCAGAGCCTCTGAACGACTAGCTCTGGAAATACTGCCACCGAGCGTGACTTGGGAACTGTCCGCTGTTCTCCCTCCTCGCGTTTTACTCAGCCATTCACTGCACTTGCTTAGGACGCTGGCACAGAGTTCTTCCTTGTGCGACCTGGGCTTGTCTCACTTCTCTGTGGGACGAGGCTTCCTCTGCTCATCTCAGCGTCCCTCCGATCATGCTCCGGCTGCAGACTGCTTCCCCATTCCAGTTTTAGTCCGTTCCCAAGTCCTACTGTGGAAAGTAGTTCATTTGCCCGAGGCTAGAGGCAGTATTAGAAGTAGACTACTTATTCCCACAAAGGAACCCAAGCCTCGTTCAGAGCTCTCTGCACAGTGGAAGAGTGGAATGGAGGCCTTGCAAAAGCTCTGGAAAATGTCCCACTGCCTATGAAAGGGAGGTGACCTTTGTTCACGTGAAGTCTTCTCCCCTCGTTCTCATCCCCTCGTGCTCTCATCACACACAGGCGTGGACACCTGCTCCAGTGCTTCCCCAACTCACATCTCTAACACCGGCCAGTCCGCTCCACACCTGGGTCGGCCAGCATTGGGAACTACTGCTGCTAATCAAAACCACCTGGGGGACTGTTAGAACTCCAGTCTTGGGCATCCCTACGAGTATTCCAATTTAAGTGGGTCTGGGATGAGGCCCAGACATCTGTCTTTTAACTAACACCTGGGTGATTCTGATGTAACTAAATATATTACAACCCAGTAATTGTGGCCCGTGGTACTTGCGCCTGCACTTGAATGCCAAAGTTACTTCCTAGTCAATAGGATTTAAAACTTCTAGGATGCCTTTGACTCATTTCTTATTCATGAAGAAAGCAAAGTGTAATAGAAAGAATGAAGGGTAGGGCTGAGGCTGAATCCTTGCTACAGTGATGAGCTGTATTTGTTACTTAGATTTTTGGGTAGCAGAGGGTAATTTCTGTTCTAAATGTTTCTTTCATCCTTCTCTGTCCCTTTTCCTGGTTTAATCCATGATACAGACTTGCCCAAACACATCATAACACTTTTTGGCAAAGATTATTGGCCAAGAGTTGGGACCTGAATACATGCGGCCTACTAGAATCAGTCACTGGTGTTGATCTGCAAAATATGGGAGAGTGAATCCATCTTTCAGCTTAGGTTGTCACAGTCTGTGATTAAAGCCCACAGTTGTCAGTAGCCATCTTCCTGGGCCGCAAAAAGAAATACACGGAAAAGTATGAAAGAGCCCTGGCTGGTGCAGCTCAGGTGGTTGCAGCGGCGTCCTGTAAACCAGAAGGTCACGGTGCGATTCCCCGTCAGGGCACAGGCCTGGCTTGAGGGGCTGGTCCCCATTCAGGGACCATTTGGGAGGCAACCAATGGGTGTTTCTCTCACACCAATGTTTCTCTCTCTGTTTCCCTTCCTGTGTCTGCAATCAATGGATTGAAAAAGAAAGAAAAAGGAAAGTACAAAAGAGGAAAATCCGCAGGTTCCTGTCTGAGCCGCGATTCTTGTACCTTCTCCTATAATCCTTGGATTCACTGCCATTTAAGACCCACACAGTCTCAAGGCGCTCACCTCTCACACAGGGAGAAAAAGCCCATGATGGTTGAATGAAGCCGCATATAAAATGTCGGGTGCACAGCCCAGAACCACCAGCGCTCAGCAAATGGTAGCTCTCCCCTTTTGTGAACTTCCGTTGACCCTTATTCCTGACGCGGTGCCGATTCCTGAGGCTGTGAGCTCTTGCTTAGAGGTGCACGCCAGCTGCGTGTTCTTCCCCCCAAACCCCAGGCTGGACCCTGGTATTTTCCACACGACCCAGGGCTGCAGCTCCTGGACACAGCGCCTGCGTGGGCATTAGAAAATGGTGCTCCCCCTGTACAGGGACCTGGATGTGGCCAAGAGAGCCAGAGCTATGCAAATCAGGACAAGAGGGCCTGCTTTGGGCAGATGACACCTTTTGGGGGCAGGGTTTAGAACTCACTCCCCGAGAGAGCACAGCTGTTCACCGTGTCCAGTTTGGGGCTGCACCCTCCTCTTGGGCTTCTTCTGATTGGGCTGGGTATCTGACAAGGAGCAGAGTTGGCCGCATCTACTGCCCTGCATGGAGTCAGTAATTTCTAAGTTACCAACTCATCCTGTCCTCATTTGTACTCAGCATCCCCCTCCTGTGCTCACACTCTCTCAGGATGCTCTTTCCAAAGGTGGGCTATGCAGGTAAGGGTAAACACATTGCATCCTCCATGACTTTCCCTCACTTCCACCCCCAAGTCCCTGAAACTGTCCCCACCAAGGCCAGACTCCAAAGGATAACTTTGTAATCCTCTAAGGACAATAAAGCTATTTAAAAATAAATACAGAGACATGTAAAGATGTAGGCATGATTTCTCCTCATGTTCAGAGAAAACCATTAACGATGCTTCAGAGAGAGGGGCAGAGCTCTTAGCGGTGTTTATCTTTAACTCGTTGCAGCATTTGACACAAACCTCCACTGCCTCCTTCTCAGAACCCTCTCACCTCCTCAGCTTCCCGGTCACGACTGCATCCTGTTTCTTTTGTCCTTTCATGTTTAATTTTTACTTATCAATCACTTCCCTGTCCCTTTTTATGTCCCATAAACACTGGTGCTTCCCAGACCCCCATCCTCGTCTGTTCTGTTTTCTCATAACATAATCTCCGGTCCTGCACATCCAGATCCCATCTGACTTGTCGATGACTCCGGGATCTACTATGCCTGCACGAATGTGTCCCAAGCCCTAGATGCATGTCTCCAACCACTTACAGGGCATTTTTAACTGCATGTGCCAGAGGCACCTTGAACTCAGGGAGACATAAGCCCACCATAAACCATTTGTGTCTCTCTGGCTGCCACCATCTGCCCAGAATCCAAAGCTGGGAAGTTTGGGAGCTGCTCCTGCACCTGGGTGGGAGGTAAAGGGGAGCAGAGAGGGGCCATTTGGTCACCAAATTTACTTTTAAAATGCCTCAGGATCAGTCCCCCTCATCCTCACCTCGCTGCCTTAATTCATGCACTGATTCAGGCTCTTGGCAATGGTCACCCTTTAAGACTAGAGAAGGGAACATCTCACCCAGGACTGACCTTTCTGTCTCCCACAACAACCTGCCATCCCCTCTGGCCTCTGTTCGAGAAGTGAGGCAAGTACAATAGAGGTCATGGCTCCATGACCGCCGTGGCCACTGCTGGCTTTGTTTCCAGGACCACGAACAGGGCTGGCACAGCCAGGGCTAGTACACACGTGTTTGGAAATATGTTGAATGGAAACCTCATGGCCCGGAAGGAGCCCGATCCAGACTGCTGAGGCAGGCGCTTTGCATCACCCCCCAGCCAGCCCGACCACAGAACCTTATTACTACCGCCTCCTGTGAGGGACAAATCCCACAGCCGAACAGGTTCCACACCTGCCTGTGAACTAGCTCCAGCTGCTTTTGTTTGTTTTCACTCTTTGCCCGAATTCCCCAGCTTGACCTCATTTCCATTCCCTCCCACTCCCTCCCATGCACAGTGGTCTTTTTCTCCTTCTCTTCCTAACTAAACCATACGCATTCATTATTAAAATAAGTCTCAGTGCCTCGAGGCTTGCCCCGACCTGTCTGGCCATGCGATTCCCCCCTCAGCAGATGTTCTCAACCTGTGTGCACAATGGCCAAGTTCCACCCCCACGGATTCCGAGCTGATGAGTCTGAGCGCACATAGGGAACATTTTTCAAGGCCCCTGGCTCCAGGTGACTCTAACGTGCAGCCAATGGGACCATCCCATTGTCTGGAATCTCCTATGGAGTGGGCCCCAAACAGGCAGCGTTCACATCCCCTGGGAGCTCCTGAGTCAGGTCGAGATCCCCGGGTGACTGTCTGCATGTTAACTTTTCTGAAGTGCTGCAGTCCATCAACCAGACAGCACTTTGACGTGAACTGGGTAAACTTAGCTCGTCTCCTGCCCTCAGTTTACCCGTGTACGAGATGGTGCGAATAACAGCACAGTCTCACAGGAGTGTAGGGGGGAGTAAAAGAGATCACCAGGGTAAGTGCTAGACTAAACACTTGATAAGTGGTGGTCTCATTATCGCTCATTCTCCCTCCCCCATCCCTGTGCCACTATGGTCAGGGCGGGCAGGGCAAGGATACTCTTTGTTCCCGGGATGCTGACCCTGTTACCCTGGGCAGCGTAGACAATAGGAAGCTCGAGGATGCCACATTGACATCCAAACTCAATGTTTCTGATTTCAATCACACTAAGAGGCTGCAGATCCCTGGATTTACCTGCACCACCTAGAGCGCCGCCACGCGCTGGCCTTCCTCACGCGCCGTCTGCCCAGTTACACAACCACCACTCTTCTGAGAGTGCTGCAGGCAGCCCGCACCCCGTTAGGCAGGCAATTTGTTTCCAGAAGCTGCATGGAGACTTGGCCACACCGCATTGCAGGCTGGCGTTTCCACGAGGCTGCAAGGCACGATTTCAAGAGGCAGATCATTTAAAAACAATTATTGGAACTCAACTGGCTTTTTGCAAGGAATTAATTTAAGGAATCCAAGGTGCCAGAGGGATAATAGTAAGAGGGATGGGAGGGGCATTCCTTATTTTTAAAGCAGTCTGGGATCTATTTAGAGACGTTCCAAACATCAGGGGTTGTGTCCAGACTGCAACCTAATACTTTATATTGCTCTCTTTCTGTAGAGTTCTAGCTCCCGCGTGATTGGATGGAGTCTCTCTGAAAAGCTAACATTGAACTGGGACGAAATAACAGCCTCGGGACATCAGAGCCGCTTGTGCCTGCCCTGCAGGACTGGACGTTTTTATGTGCACTACATTAAGAGCTTCCATCTCTCCGGACAAAGGGGGGAAGCGCTTCCATGGTGGGTGGCCCCAATTAAACCCTGTGCCTAGTGAGTTTCCGCCGAGGCTGACTGGATGGCAGCCAGGCTGATTAGAAAGCAGGTACCTCAAATGGCCCAGCGCTGCCATAATGAAAAAGCCCGGGAAAACTGCTAAGTGACACAGAGGAAAACCATTACAATGGAAACAACCCCCACCCCCTACCCCATGCTCCCTCGTGCCTAAAAAAGGCCCACTCCTTCAGAATTACCTAAATGTCTCTTTGTCCAATGAATGAACTGTACAGTAAATGAAAGCTCTGTCACAAACACACAGCTTTGAACACCATGATTTGGTGATGAAACATGTATTTGGTTTAACAGCGTGTAAAGAGAATATAGTCAAAACCAAAACAAAGGCAGCCCACTCACCACCAAAAAGCAGATAAATCGCCACATACAGAGAGCTGATGGGTTCCATAGGTTTAATACAGGCGGGTTGCAGATATTATGTAATTTAGAAATGGTAGTAAGTATTTATGATGAAAAAGCCAGTAACACTCTTTTGAAAACATTGTGAACTACAGTGTAATGAGACAACAGGAATGACTCATCATCCACCCGTCAGAGAGGAGCACAGATCACACGGTATCTCCCATCTGCAAACACTGCTTGACGCAGCTGAGATCACACTGCGTGTACCTCCGTGGGCTGCTCCCTTCAGTGTTATGACATGGAGTGTGTTGCAGGTACTGCCAGGTCTGGTACCTTCACTGTTAACGGCTGGGACACAATCCACCGAAGGAGTGTAACATGATGCACTCAGCAACAATTTGGAAGCTGCCTTGGGTGGGACAGTTAAGCTATAATGTAATAGAAGCAGCAAGGAGAAGTGCACCATCGTCCCAGCAGTAGGGAAGGGAGGTGAGGACTAATGCTGTGTCTGTTACTCTGAGCCAAAGTCTGTGCTAGGGAACATCCAGTAGGCACCTCATGCAACCCCCAACAACTCTGCGAGGGAGTTATTACTAACCCCCTTTCATAGATAGGGAAACGGGGGTTCGTGGACAGGCAAGGTCACTGGCCGAGGTCGCAGAGTGAGAGAGGCTGGGCCAGAACAAAGACCCAGGTTTCCACTCTCACTCATCCATTTGCAGACACGCAGCAGTGCAGTCAGAGGAGCCTCAGTCTGGAGTCCGAGTGTCTGTCTTGCACCGTGCAAACCCTAAGCACCCAATGGATACGGGCTGCATAAATGCCGTTTCTTCTGCTTCGAATCTCACGGCTGCCACCACTTATAGACCTGGTGTCTACACCCACAAACCATGAGATTGGCAAGGCTGTACCTTTTCCCAAGACCCACCGCTTCGAATTCAATTGTATGTATGAAGAATGTCACAGGTTTAGTTAACAATGTGGGACTGAGAAAACAGAAGCACAAGGCATGTGTCTCAGAAAGTTGCAGAAGAGAGAGGGACTCTAGTTGGGTTGAGACAGGGACAGTAATAACACAAACAATGACAGAAGTCACTCCCGCTAATTAATTGCTTACTTGGTACTCAGCCAAGCACATTTAAAGAAAAGAAGCATCAAAGTACTCTGCAAAATAGTTTCCTAATCTGGAAAAGGAAGAATGTCTAATGCATAAAGAAACTTTAAGTAATTACCAGCTGACATAATTTGGATGAGTCGTGGGGGGTGGTGGAGTGTCTGCTGTTTTCCAGAAATGCATGCAGGGCCCGCCCCACCATCCTTTCTTGGAGGGTGGGATGCACCAGGCCAGTAGATACAACCCACCCCCAGTCATGCCATGGTAGCTTCTGGTTTCCGGGGAGCCTGAATTTGGAAAGAAACAACCCTTGCACTCCTGGAGTTGCCAGCAGATGTCTGTCTGTGTGTCCATCCCCGAAGGCTTGAATGGACAAGACTGCAGCTGGGAATGGGCATTGTTAGGAAGTCATCCAAATGTTCAGAGTTTACCAAAAAAGGCCTCCATGGCCTCACCCTGGGAGTCAGAATACTCACCCGGGCAGGTCGCAGGCCTGGCCCGAGGTGGCATTTATATGCTTAAATTATAGGGGGAAATCAGAGAAGCAAATGTCAGGGCATGCGCTGGAGAGAGGAGGAGGTTTAGGAGGCCAGAAACTTGGAGAAAAAGGCTAAAGGCAATAACTATCACGTGAACGGAACATCACATAAGGGCAAGAAAACATTTTAACAGAAGCAAAGAGAGCATATGAAGAGGAAGCATCAGATAGTAAAATTGGTATGTATTCAATTTGCATAGCCATTAAACTGCTTTGACACTTAAACAGCCCTGTGAGGTAGGCAGTACAAACAGCAATTGGTAAACTCTAAACCAAGCACAGGTTACAGTCCTTTTGAGCCTTTTCTGCTCCATCTTTATTTATGCAAGCTCAGTTCACCCTGTCCCCTGAATGTGGACACCATCAGTGTGATCCCTGAGTCCCTCACACTATTGGAAGTCTGGAATTTGAGTGACTTGGTCTGGCTGGAATTTGTGTGACTTCCTAGCCACCTGCTTTCTCACATACCTCCTGGTTCCCACGACTCTCACCTCTTCTCCTATTCTCCCTTCTCACCCTAGGCCACAGGTGGCAAACACAAGGCCTGCAGACGAATCTGGCCCCCCACCTTGCTTCTATCTGGTGGCAGTGCCGAGCTCTCGCTTAACTGTTAAGGAGTAATTACATTTATACGGTCCTGAAATTACATTCGTCCCTTGGAAGGCAACTGCAAGGCTGATGTGGCCCCCGGTGAAGATGAGTTTGATACCCCTGCCCTAGACATAGAAGACAACCTCTTTTGTTTTCCCCAGACCATTTCCCCAAGAAGTACAGGTGTGTATATAGCAGATTGTTCCTAAAGTTCAGGGTCTCGAGTGCTTTTTTATACAGATAGCAGTAAAAGACTGTATTAGTCAGGAGAATACACATGTAAGGGTTGCTGACGAGCCCCACTATCTGCCCTGTGCCAGCTGGAGGCCCAGGAAAGGCAGTGTTGTAGGTCAGTCCAAACCCAAGGTTGAGAACCAGCAGAGCCAAGGGTGTAGGTCCTGGTCGGAGCCTGAAGGTCCAAGAACCAGAGGCCCTGGTGTCTGAGTGCAGGAGAAGATGGGGACGCAGCTCAGTGGGAAGAAGGAATTCACCCTTCCTCCGAGGCACTGCTGGGTTCAGGCCCTCAGCAGTCTGGATGCTGGCCATGGGCAGCGGTGAGGGCCATCTTCTGTACTTCCCCTACCCCTTCAAATGCTAATTGCTTTCACAAAGGCCCTCACAGACACACCCAGAAATACTGCTTTACCGGCTCTCTGGGCATCCCTTGGCTTGGTCAAGTTGACACCTAACATTAACCATCACAAGTACACGTAAAATCTACCATTGGAACCCGGTGAAAGTGAACAGTTCAGTGGCCTTCAGTGCATCCACAAGGCCAGGCGGCTGTCACCACCATCAGATGGGTCTACATCACGGAGGTCTCAACTGGTGGAAAGTTATCCGATTGCTCTTACAAGCCACTGGCCAGCCACCATGTGGCTTGAGGTCTCCATACACCCAAAGACTCTCCTGGTCTCCTGCCTTTGTGCAAACAGTTTAGCCTCCATCCCCTACCCATCTCAGCAGATCACATCACTCATTAATGTGCCCTTCAGCCCCTGCTGCACTCTTCAGCAGAGCGAATGACTAACAGAAGCACTGATGTGTCAGATCCCCTTTCTGCTTACTCAGTCTCCGCAAGTGGAAAGAATCTGGAGAGAGGTTGATATTCTCTTGGCTGGAAAGAGTGCCATTTCCCTCAGACGGCAGATACATTTAATCAGTTTAGGCTTAAGCAAAAAACATGGTTGTTTTTGCCAATTTCTAACTATCTAAAAGCATATCTTCTCATCACCAGTTCAGATGGACCTACTGGGTCTATTTATGAAGGTCAGTCCAACTGGTTGTAATCGGATTTCTCCATGGAAGCCTTTTAAACTACCCCAACCCTTCCGAAATGGGTCGATGACCCCTCTCTGTGCTCTCCTTTGTTACCAGGATCCTCCGAGAAGCAGTACATGTGTGAGGGCCTTGGGGGTCTGTCTGGGAGGAGAAGCAGGGAGGAGCCAAGGAGGCCAGGAAACCCATCAGGCTGTGAAGTGGGTCTGACCCTCGGTGAAGAGGACCAGGGAGGATGGTTGGGTGCAAGCACCTCAGACTTCCATGGAGTATAAGGAATGTTCCAGAAGGCCAATGAAAAGGCCTAAATGACAGCCCTCAGAGGAGTCCCATGTGTCCTAGGACTGGGCCTGCCTTTGCATCACTGCTATGCTCCCTCGCTGGCTAGGAGGAAGCAACCCATTGGAAGTGCAGGCTTGGAAGAGCTGTAGTGGGATTCAGCGCAGGGCAGCTGGGCCCCTGGTCCGTGACCCTCGCTGTGGATGAAAGTTTGTAAGGCACCTCCTCATGACCACCACACTAGGTGCTTTTCCATGTTTAATAAAACACGTACAAATCCTCTGCCTTCAATTCAGCTAGATGTGCAGGTACTCAAACGCATGCTCCTTGGACAAACAGCTGTCATCTGCCTGCCTCTGAGTTGCACTCGAGCATCAGCTTGTAGGTGAGCTCACCTGCTGGCAGGACATGTTGGACCTGCCCCTTTCTGTGCACAGTTGACCTGCTCCCAATCCACCCTTACCTCCCCTCCAAAGTGCTATTATTTTGTTTTGTTTCATATTAGAACCTGTATCTCATCTTGGAGTGCCTGGCCCTCCTGGTTTCTTTCTATAGCCACTAGGCCTGGGGTAACAAGCTACGCACACTGTAATCGTGTGTAAACAATACCTGTCTGAGGTGAGCTCTAAGCCAAGAAGGTAGCTCCATAGTCATTCTTCTCCCGAGGGTCCTGCCCCGCCTCCCCAGGGTGGGATATGTGGTGTGAGAGGTGAGCGTGTGTTGCCAAACCTTTGGTGGGGCCTGAAATAGTCATCAGGCAGGACAGAGCGGGGTGAGAGGCATTCGGGATCCTACCTGAGTGCTCTGTAGGTGGCCGCAGGGCACTTGACTCACGCCCAAGAGAGGCACCTGGCCCCAGGCTGGCGTGGGGCCAGCTTCAGAGGGTAAGCTCGCTGTGAATGACAGTGTCTGGACTCGGTTCATGCTTTATGGCTGTGTGTCTCTTCAAAACTAATTCCTCAGTGAAAGACGTTTGAAACCTAACCCGCCCCATCCTCCCTCCCCATTTTACTTTCAGTTGCAGGCACTTGTCCCTGTTGAGGATCAGGAGAGACCTGCTGGTGAGCAAATCCCTGCTGGAAATCGAATCCCTGAACATGGCCGGGCACAGCTGTTAAAAATCTGGAAGCTTCTCCCAGGTCTACAAAAGAGCAAACTTGTCCATCTTCTATAACATCCGAGGCTGTGCCTAGTGCAGTAAGTGGAGAAGGGGCGATTTCTCGAAAATGTTTGGAGCACACGGATGTAAGAACCATCTTCCAAAAATCCGTGTGGGCCGGCACCGTGGTTCTCAAGGCCTGGCCGCCGGCAGCACCAGTGTCACCAGGAAACTCATTAGAAATGCCATTTTTGACACACCCACACCTACTGAATCAAAAACTCTGCAGGTGGGAACCTCGCACTTGCCTTTAGCAAGCTTTCCAGGTGATTGTGATCATCACTCAGGCTTGAGAACCCTGGCTCTGTGGATGCTGTTTTCCCCCCAATACCTGAGCACACACATCAGTTTAACTATGTAGCAATCTTACCACGCCCTAGCACTGTGTATTTGATCAAATATTTATTGAACTTCTACGATGTAGTTCAAGGCTTATCTGACTCATTTGCACTCTCTCAACATGAACCAGGAGGCAGTTTTATAGGTTTTTCTCTCTCTATAGCCACTAAAAAAAAAATTCTACCTCCTTGTTGGAAAAAAATAACCAAGACAGATCATATAGTTACATAGATAAATATGAACATTTTGTGAATTTGAAGGAAAATACCGTGGTAGGTATCATTATCATTGTTAAAGAAATTTAAAAATAACATAAATAGAAAAATTCAAATGGTAGAAACCTTGGAAACCAAGTCCAACTGTTTCTGTACCATCCTTAGAATCTCCCCTCCCTACCCCCTTCCTTCCTTCCATTTGTTCAATCTGTGTACCCCCTGAACTATTTACTTATTTTTACATAACTTGATTCAGTTTACAAACTGTAAAATGATTTTATCTAATGTGAACATAGTAATAGTTTCAAACGTCAGGCTATCATGTTCTTTGATTCTCTGTGCCCTCAAGAACCTTCTGGCGCGCCGGCAGTGGAATGCGTCCTGCGGTGGAGACCCCAGTCAGAAGGATGGGGGATGCAGGGAAGACGACAAAAGAAAGCAAACAATGGCTTGGAGACAGGGTGGCTCCAGACCTCTCATCTCCAACATCTTTTTTCAACTTCCCAAGGAATCCCCATAGGGCAGGACTCGGTTGCCGGGGAAACCCTGGTCTCCGTAACCTGACCGCATGTCACCCTGTGACATATGGAAGGGCTCCCTACTCACACCCAGGACCCATCACAAACATGTCACCCAACATTGGAACATTTGTGAACTATGAGCTCTGAATTTACAATTCAAAAAGTTATCTGCCAGGAAGAGCAGGTATCACACAACAAAATGTGCAATGTTCTAAATTCAACCACGGATTTCAGAACATAGATATCATGGTCTCATATACACAGGCAGAAAAATGCAGCAAAGCCAAAATGTTTAGCTTCGAAAAAAAGGAAACATTTAGTCAGTTCTACTTCAATGTCTCCTCTGTGGTCCAATTAATCAAATCAGAATGGATTCAGAACTGGTCGTCACTTGCCAAGCCTGCAAAAAAATGTCTGATTCTGATTATTAAGTAAACAACTGCTAAAAAATGGGAAGCATTATGGAGAAAGACAAACATTTTCTTTCCCTGAACGGCAGCATTTTGAACCCCCTCACAAGCTCGTCGTAGGGAAAGACAAAACCAGCTAGAAATTGAGGCTATATCAAATCCTGTTTCATTCCAAACATAAAATATCAAAGTTTCTAAATTGCCTCTTAAAAATGTAAGTGTTATTGCTTTGTCTTGTTATGCTAACGAAAATAATTATGACACATTCTTGGACGGTAAAGGTTTTGGTTATCTGTTTCTGTACAGAGTTTTATAAATTAGTTCTCTCTTCAGTGCAAAAGCTTCAAAGCAAATACTAATGAATTCAATTTTGATTTCCTAATCGTTCTCCTGGTTCTTTGTGCCATAAGCCAGGAGGCTGGTTCAAACAACCCCAAGGCAGCTGGAGCCAGGATAAGGATCTACAGATTTGGAGCGGAGTTCCGACCCTCACAGCTGCTCCCTACCTGCAGCAGAACGGTGCCCTGGTGCTCTGAGCTGTACAGCCGTCCCACGTAAAGGGGGAATGCTTCATGTGACCGGTGAGGGTGTAAAGGAGACAGTGCAGTGGGAACCCTCTGTGGTGGGACATTGGACAGGAAAGGAAAATCTGGAAGGATCCACATCTCAACCGAGCCCTCCCTTTGGAAAAGTGCGAAGGTGTGTGTGAGGGCCGGGGGTTTGTTTGTGGCATGATTGTGAAATCCCATTTTCTGTTTCACCTACTCCCCAACTAGTTGAATATGTTAAAATGAGCATGCCTCACGTGTACATGTTAGCGATTAAAAAGACATTTAAGGACAAAACTAGCCATAGACAAAAGGTGCCCATGGAAGGGGTTCTCGGTCCTTGACCTGCACCCTGAGCCTTGCCCAGAATGGCGGGCAGGCGGCTGAGGCCAACTGGACTCTGAGGGAAGCTGCACAGCAGAGTCACGGAAAAGGCTCCTTACAATGAGTGCTGTGGTGAGCTCGACGCATTAAAAAAAAATAAAGTAAGTCGCTCTTTTTATCATAACTATGGCCACAGTGTTGCTGCTATCAATCATTAACATTTATTGGTATTTTGCTATGATCCGGGCATGGTGCCTGGTATTTTTTTAAGTGCATGCCTCATTTGATGTTTGCACAACTGTTTGAAGACGGCATTACGGTCAGGCACCCCCCTTTTGCACGTGGGAAAATGATGCTGGAGAGGTCAGGTAACTGCTCCATGGTCCCAGGGCTCACGAGTTGTGGAGCTGGAAACTAGACTCTGAAAATCTGGAATGTACATGGGATTAGACAGTGGGAACCCAAAAGCACTGAAGCAGAGAAGTCGGCAAATTGGCCCCTTCTGAATAGACGTGAACTTCTCGTGGGCCTGGCTCTTAGACTCAGAATTGTCAGTGTTGGAAGGATGGTGCAGGTCTCAGAGCTCAGTCTCTTCCTCGCACACAGAGCGAGGAGCCCTTCCCACACGTCTCTGACAGGTGGCCGATTCTCTGCCTAGGTAGCTTTAGCAAAAGGAAATTTGGGATTTACGTGGAGAGATCTTTGTACTGTGGAATAATTCTAACTACAACTTCTGCCTTAATTTCAGCAGATACTGGTTGCTTTATGCAATGGCAGCAAATGCCTTCGTTCTTGTCTCTGGAAACCCACATGAGGGAACCTTCGTTCCCTCTTCCATATGCCAGTGCCTGAAATATACGGAGACGCCTGTGTCCTCAATACTCGTGGATGGTGTCTCTGGAGGGGAAGGTAGTTTAGGGTTAGACAGCTGAGTCTTGGACTCAGATCTCAGTTTGGCCTTTCGCTAGTCATTAATCTTTAAGCAACTTCCTCAAATTTTGAGTCTCAATCTTATTTATAAATTGGTGAACACACTTCCCATGTCATAGGGCTTTGGGGGAAATTATATATATAATATATATAATTTCTATATTATATACCATATAAATAATTATACAATCCATATAATTTCCATATTATATATCATATATATAATTATATAATCCCATATATATAATTCCCCCCAAATATATATATATAGTGTGTATATATGTATACATATATGTATGTATATATATGTAGAGAGAGAAAGAGAGACAGACAGACAGAGACAGAGAGAAGGGTGGAGAGACAGAGATCCCAGCATCCACAGTGCCAGGCACAGAATAAGAATCCAGTGACCGCTGGGTGTCTTCCCCCACCCCCCTCACTGCTTTGTTGGCCTCTGTCTGATTTCTCTCTAGCTTTTTGGTGAACTTGGGCTCCCATGCAGACACGAAACCCCAGAACTACTCTGATGAACAGGACGGGGCAACTGTCAGGTCCCACGACATAAACACTCTGATGTTTAAACTTAAATGTCCTCATCCTTCCAAGGGTCCATGTTCACTCTGGAAATGGATGGGAACAACCAGACCTCTTTGCCCTGCTTTCTCATCAAGTCTCCTGTCTCCTGTGACAAACCTACTGATTTTATAGCCAGCCCCCAACGTTGAAGACTTCCATTTCTCCTGTTTGCGCTCCATTTTCTAATGTTCAAGTCCACTGCTCCCGCCTGTTGATTTCACTGTGCCTCTAGGTTCTGTCGTCTGTGCTATTAGCCACCCCTCCCCACTAAGTGGCAGCTGAAAATGTGATAAGCATTCTTTCAACCCAAGTAAGTAGCTGATAAAAAATGACAAAGAAGACAGGGCCGGGGAGTGATCCCCGTGCCGCTCCGCTGCAGACCTCCCACCAGGCTGCCACGGCATCATTAATCAGCCTCCTCAGTCATCTGCGATCGTGTTCAGTGGCTCTCCCATCCCATTCCCGTGTCATCATCCTGCACACGCAACCACCAGGGAAACTTGGTCCAACGTTTCTCTGCACCCAGGATGCATCTGTCCCCGATCCACCAGCCTTGCAGGAAAACCATCAGTACAGTATGTGGAGTTGTTTTGGCACAAAAACACAAACCACATTAATACCGACATACAGCAGTAAATGCTCATCAATTTACTAATTGTCATTAATTAGTTTCTTTAAGAAAAGATTATTTTTCTTTAAAAAGATGACATCACCTCTTTGGCTTACGGCAGTGGCTTAAACAGATAGCCCTCGGTGTAGCACAGTTGGGTATTTCTAACCTAATGGCATCTTTGCTATTCTCTAAATAAAAGTCAGACATTACAGAAAATTATGCTAATGAGTCTTCAGATCCTAGAATTGTTTTCACAAGCCCTGAAGGAAGCTATCTGCTTTTATGTGTGTGATCACTATCTTCTTTCCTATCTGAGAAAGTTTCCGCTTTTCAAACATTTATTTGATCTCCTCTTTGCTCTTAGAAGACCAGCCATGCGGCTCCGTCTCAGGCGTCTCAGGCGTCTCAGGCCAGCACCGGCCGGAGGGCCGTCCTGTGAGCAGCACCTCACGCTGCTGTCAGTGAGTCCCAGTCCTTCCTCCTGCGCTGGTTGTCTCTCGTTTGCTCATCTTCCGAATTGAGAAAGTTAGTTTGGAGAGCTTTCAAAAAAACTTTACATTTCTTGAATAGAGCTACTTTGGTCCAATAATTTTAAAAAATCAGCTTTTGTATATATGCACGTGTATTTCACATTTGACCTATGCATTACCACTGACATACTTTTACATCTGCATTTTAAAACTAGTATCAAACCATATTCTTGTTTATGTTGTTACATATTGTAGGGGTGACATTCAAGCAAAGTCAATATGTCAACTTCCTGGACTGTAATGTAGAGCTTAAAACACTGGAAGCCTAATAAATATATAATTTTCCAATTTAATTTTTGTATAAATGTGAAAAGAATCTTGTCTATAGTAGTAATGTATTGCAGTTTATCTCTTTGAGTTCTTTCCTTGGTATTAACTCCCCTGAGACAGAGAACTAGGTCACAGTGAACGGGTGGGTACTTTCATTCCTCTCACTGTGTATCACCATTTCTGTTTAAAATAATGTATAGTGCTACAATGTGTTCTTTAGAACTACACTTGTGTTATGTACACTGTTAATTTTCAGGTGTTCCATTCTAACAGAGAACCTTCACCTTCGTATTTATTTCATCAAGCCTTATACTTGTGGCTTGTAGATATTTAGACAGTACACAAATTGTGACATTTGTTATATCAGTTTCCCTTGTAGTAAACTAAAAAGAAAATTGCACTATTTAGTTTTGTTCTTTTCCTTTTAAATTACTGCAGCCAGCTTTTGTGATACGGCAACCGTACGTCACTCCTTCTATCGTTCCCACCCAGTGCATTTATTAGACGGCTGCCTGTGATGCGAACTTCAGCTCAGCTCAGAACCCAACAAAGACAGCTCTAAATTTTGAAAGACACATGCAAGACACAGAACAGCTCTCCAAAGTCGTTGCATTTACCTGTCACAGAAACTATGGAGGACACGCTGTGCCCAGCATGGGAGTTGCTGTGGTGCAAGCAACGGTGAGTGAGCACGACCCTTCCATCTCAGAAACTTGTCATCGATGAGGTGTGATAAAGGGGAGAAAAAAGAAAGAGAAAACCCAGCAGTAGGAGGCAGACTATGGGTGCTGCCCTGAGTGCAGAAAACGCAATGGGAAAAAGATGGAGAAATGGATTTGGAACTCAGAACTCCCTCCTCGGGGCCTGATGGGGTGGGGCAGACATGATGATTAAGACCTATCAAAGCCCCAGGGAGAGACTTCCTCTGCTGCTCAAGTTAGAGGAGACCGCCAAAGAAGGCTGGTTTCTAGGGCATGGGAAATAAAGCCTCTCCCCAAAGGAGGGTCTTCTGCTTTTGTTTTGTACGAGCTGAGACTGTGCCCAGACAGGCGACACTCCGGGGGTGGTGTGTGGGAGCGCACAGTGTGTTTGGGGTGTGTGGGCTCTTGGGCGGTGCTTTCCCCGGGAGGAGGGTTTGGTCTGGGGTCCAGAAGGGCTCTGAGAACTGGGCATGGCTCCTCGCAGTCCTGCGAGAGTGGAATGTGACGCGGACACTGAGCCACCACCAGGTCGTGCCATGCGCCTCTCGGGACTGTGGAAGCATGTTCGTCATTTTGATGCTCGTCGGGTGCGTCCACCAAAAACCAAGCATTGGTACCATCTTGCTTCTCCTCGGCCACCCAGAAGCCCCACCGGGGCCAGCCCAAGGCCCTGGGACTGCAGGACGGAATGTGCGCACTGCATTCCTTTGCAGGACCGCTGCTCGGGGAGCCTGCCACCTTACCCAGCAAGGAATGTTGTTTATTGATCTTAAGTGATTCCGGGCACCTACATCTCAGGGCAGCCTGTCAAATACTGGTCAAACTGATGTGTCATGTGATCGCCCCCCACAGCTGCCAGAGATTCCATGAATTTGATACATAAATAAATATGTCACACCCCCCCTTTTCTTTACCCTATACCTTTTTCCCACTAGTAATAAACTATTCAGCAGTTCAACTTGACTGATTAATCTAGAAGTGTATAATATAGTTTGTTTCAAAAGGAAGTAGGGAGACCTGGGTGCAAATCTTGACTCTGCCACTATGAGCACGTGGGTTGGATTCCAGTGTGTGTTTCCTATGCAATAAGATTGGAATTTCTCCTAGAGCTTTATATAACTGGTCCTTTCTACTTACTCAGGTGTCGGCTGAAACATCAACTCCTCAGAGAGGGCTTGCCCGATTATTCAATTTAAGTTGTCTCTCGCTTTCCCAGTCACTCTCTGTTCTATTGTACTCTGGAATTTAATTTTAAAAATTTTACATTCATTTTATTCTTTTTTCATAGAACTTGTTGCTATCAAATATTATCTAATTTGTTTATTTTCTGTCTCTTTTAACAAGAGAGTAAGCTTCACGTGGGCAGGAGCTTTTTCTGTCTTATACCAGGTAGTGCCTGGCTCATTGGCCACCCTAGGATAAGAAGCCAGTAAATATTTGTTAAAAGCAAAATGAAACACATGGGATTTGGCAATGAATTCTTAGATAGGATGCTGTTATGGGATGAGTTGTGTCCCCCTCACTGCCAGCCCTCCAAGTGTGACTCTCTTTTGAGACAGGGTCTTTGAAGGGGTCATTAAAGCCACACAGGATTGCCAGAGGTGGGTCCAAATTCAATATGACAGGCGTCCTTATGAGAAGAGAAAGTCTGAGACTTTCTCCACAGACACCAGAGATGTGCACGAGCAGAGGAAAGAGCAGGTGAAGAGGCAGCAAGAGGCAAGCCATCTGCAAGTGCAAACGAGAGGCCTCAGAGGAAGCCAGAGGTATTTGTTACGGCAGCCCGAGCAAACTAATACAGACTCCAGAAGCACATGCCACACCAACAGCAAATAGGTGAAATGGACTTCATCACAGCTAAAACTTCTGTACACCAGAGAATATTATTAAGAAAGTGTGAAGATAATCTCTAAAATGGGGGAAATCTGCAAACTAGAAATCTAATAAAGGTTTAATATCCAGAATATAAGGACTTCTGAAACTAAACATCTAATAATCCCATTGAAAAATACTTGAATAAACATTTCTCAAGAGACGATATACAGAAGGCCAGTGAGCACATGGAGAGATGCTCAACATGGCCTTTCAGGGAATACGAATCAATAACAAAGAGATGTCGCGCCCTGTCTACGAGGATGACTGTCATCAGAAACTAAAATGATCGCAAGAGTTGCGAGGGTGCAGAGAAACTGGAACCTGCAGACACCACCATGGGCTGTGAAATTCTGCAGCTACTGCGGAGAACAGTGTGATGGTTCCTCCAAGAGCTAGACAGAGAAGTCAGTTCCCGTAGTTCCACTATTAGTCACATACTCCAAAGAATTGAAAACAGACCCAAACAGAAACTACTTGTTCACCCATGTTGACTGTGGCATTATTCACAACAGCCAACATGGGAAGAGAACCCAACTGTCCATCACAGATTAATGAACAAACACAAGTGTTGTGCCCACACGATGGAATGCTATGCAGCCGTGAAAAGAAACGGCTATCCGATTGATACATGCTTCAGTGTACACAAGCCTTGAGAACACCGTGCCACATGAAAAGGTCAGATGTTATGATTCCATTTCTGTGAAATATGGACAACAGGCAAATTTATAGAGACAGAAAAAAGCTTAGAGGTGACCAGGCAACAGGGAAAGAGAGAACAGTGAGTTATTGCTTAACAGGTACAGAGTTTCTTTTGGAGCGATGAAAAAAGTTTTAGAAATTCTGGTCATGGTTGCACAACCCCAGGGATGCAATTAATGCCACTGAATCGCACACTTAAAAATAGGTAAAATGGCAAATGTTGTTATAACATGTTACCCCGGAAAGGGAAAACATTAAGTGAATATAGGATTTGTAACACCACTCTTCATCCTCTCCCAGATTAGACTCTTATCAGAGGTTATAATGTATTTAAGAAGCTTGTTTTTTCCTATATGGATTTTATTTTCGATATGAGTTGGGACGCATATTAATAAAATGTTGGTACATTGGAAACTTCTGAGCCTGCATATATTATTCTCCTTGGAAGCAAGCTTGCAGAGCATATGCTGTGGGCAGCCGTCTCCCTGGCCACAGACTAGGGTAAGCTCCCTGTGCAAAGCTTGGACTTTCCCTCAATGCTCCTTCACACTGGTGTCTCTAGTACCAGATGTGGCAATAGTAGGTGCTTAATAAAAACTTGTTAAAGGGTGGAAGTAGTAAGTGTAGCCAGAGCATCCTAACTCTTTAGGGAATCATGACAAATTACAGCAATTTAACCTCATATATAACACCAAACTCCCTCATTAAATCATCAAATTAGAGTGAGCTTTCTTTTTCTATCCTCAGTAGGCATTCTCCAGCAAAGCTATAGTTTTTTAAAGCTACAAATCTTCTTTAAAATAGCATGTATTTCTTTGAATTATTATGGGTGGAAAAATGCCCCATATAATTTATTCCAATTTCCATTAAGGGGCCCTAGTAAAACCCTTTTTCTCCGAACATACATAGTCTCAGATTTGTGTGTGTGTGTTTGTGTGAACACACACATGCATTTAGGGAGGACATAAACATCTTCTAAACCTAACCTTTCTGTATTGAAACGCTCTGGTTCCACAGAACCAGGGCATATATGGCAGAGAAAGAAGGGCATCCGAAGGGGCAGGGGCAGCAGCATCATCCTGAGGGATGACGGGAGCTGATGATTTCAGGAAACACGATGAAGCAAGCCTGACTCTGAAGGTGAAGCTCCCTTCTCAGTGAGATTCCAAGGAGCTCCTAGTCTGCACGCATGGGCATCTTAACCTCTTTGAGCTTCAGAGTCTGTTTTGCAAACGCGGAATTGTTAGACCTATACGATTGGTCATGGCAAGAGTTAAGCCAGGTGGTGAGTGAAATCGCTCCTGAATTCAGGGAGCTGACAAAGCTATTCTTACCACTGCCTTCGTCACCACCATTTCCCCTGACAAAACCCATGAAACACCTGTGTGACACACCGAGGACCACAGACCCCCACCACAGGACCCTCACGCCGCCGCACAGGCCCTAAGATCTTTGATGGGCTGGGCAGCCCCCAGGCTGTGGTAGCAGCCCCATTCCTGGCCCCGGCCCTTGAGTCTCCGTTTATATCAAGTTCATTAACTATCAGCAGCATTTCCTGTCCCAGCAAGGCAGTTAAATAGTATCCTCCTCCTCAAGTGTCCACCATCACACTATTAAAACATGCTATTTAAAAAGTAAAACAGGGATTTTCCTACCAAATCTCTGTCTTCACATTTTACTGCAGGCCTAGTTCCTGACCTCCATGGATGGGCTCGCAGAGGTTCTGTGGAGGTAGGACGAGGCTCACTTCAGTAGCGGTGTGGGAATGTTCCCCTCGCCCGGTATCGAGAAGCTCGACCTCCCAGAGCTGTTAGAGGGGTGGCTTGCACAACGCTCGGTGTGACTTGCTGCGGCTTCTGTTTGTCACTGCCCAGGAAGCGTCGGACAGGACTGGCACTGCTGAAGAATAATTTATTTTTACAGAAGGCCAGTATAAAGCTTGCACCAAAGCAACCAGTGATGAAAAGCACGGGGTCCTGCCCTGTGCAAGGACATCTCTCCCTCGGGGCCAGGGTGGATCTCACCAAGGATTAGACTGTTCCACCGCACTTCCGGTCCGGCGCAGAGAGTCTGCACCCCCATTCGGGAGCGCAGGCACGCCAACCTGGCCACTGCCTGTCCGGGGGATGGCTTTCAGAGGTGCACAAACAAAGTGACAATGAAATCTCACAGGAACCTAATTGAAAGGGACTCACTTTCTCACTTGCTGGTTCCATCCAGGGGAAGTGTTTTGGCTCGGAATGAGTAGGTCTTTAATGCCACGGTAAAAAGAGGGATTAGCAAGCATTAAGGAAAGAACAACCCTGGGGCTAGAACCTTTGGCAGGCAAAAGTACCTAATTAGAAGGTAATTTTAAAAATACAGTGAAAATAATACAATGTTTAGAAATTCTTAGTGTGGCAAAGGATAGAAGGAGTCCTTTTTAAGTATTTCTATATAGAGAAAAAGTGAGTTGGCTTAAAGACAAGTATTAAAGAGATATTGGTACACCGGGCCCACTAAATGTGTCCTAAGGGATTCTGATGTTTCTCTGTAACCTGCTTTTTGCCCCTTTACTTCCAACCTGAGGCTAGAGAGCACCGGGAATTTCGAATCTCCTGAGAGTTCCACGTGCGAGAGCAATGGTCTCTTGGCTATTCTTTCCATTTTGAGAATCACACCTTGTTTTAATCAGATAATCTCTGAGGTTTCTTCAGGCTGCAATGGCTCACTTTTCAGAAGAGACCCCTGGGGCTCACAGAGGCGATGGAATTCGCCCAAAATGACAGGGCTGGCAAGGGGCAGAGGCAGTATAGGATTGCCGGCCACATCTGTGGTAGGAAGCTGCCCCACAAGGCCTGGGGCAATATTCCTCCCTTCCTGGATCTAAACGTCCTTTCCTCCTGCCCACTCTGGCCTGTAGGTATTGGCCAGCTGGGACCAGAGGAGCCTCAGCTTGCCAGCTCTGAGACAGAAGCCACCTGGGGTGTGAGAAAGACATGTGCGACCTTGGGGATGAGACATCAGCCCCAAAGTCACTGGAGGCCTGGCAGTTGTGTCCTTCCAGAGAGCTTGCTGATGCTCTCTTCTTCCCCAGGACATGGGAGTCTCCCCCGTGTTTATGGTTCCCACAGCCCGGCCCAGGGTGGGCCTTCTCCTCCGACTGCTTCCCAGCCCCTCCCTGTCTGAACATGCAGCCCCCACTGCGCTCCCTTCAGTCCGCCCAGCAAACGCCCTGGCAGCCTGCTGCTGATAAAAGCCAAAAGCCATCGTAGCAAATGCCAGAGGCATCTGTGTCATTTTGTTCATTAGATCTGGTCCCACTGATAGTTGAAGGCCCACTTTTTAACAACAGCAAAAAAAAAAAAAAAATCACTGTAAGAAAAATAGCTTCCTGGTCTCACTCGCCCAAACAGACCTCTGTCCACTTAGAGTGACAAGCATGTCATTGAAACGTGGAAGGTGTATACATTCAGACCCCAAAACTGGCAAAGATGGCACTGGCCCCATTTTTTCCTCCCTTTGGGATTTTCCTTTCTCGTTCTGCAACTGGAGCAACTGTGAGTTCTGTGCTATCGAGTGCTTTGGTGTCGCCGAAGGAAAAGCACATTGGCTTGTTTCAGACTCACAGGTTCTGCAGGAATCGCACCTACGCCCTGCCAGGATGGCACCTGAGATGAAACAGTGAATCTTTTTTGGAAAATGGTGTAAAGGACAGTCCCTTGTGCACTAGGATTTGCTCTCGGCTGTCTCCATGTCACTCTCTTTGCTGCAGCAAACCTCAAATGAGGAGCCATTGGGAAAAAGAGCTGAGGAGACATCCCATTCCTCTCTCTGCCTCTGCCACCTGCTCCTTCATCCTTCAGGGAGAAATCTGGATGAAAGTGCCTGATACAAAACGGAAATTCACACTGTGCTGTCAGTGACCGGTCAAAGGTCATTTCCTGGGGGCGAGCGCAGGGGCAAGACAGGACAGCGGCCGAGAGCAGGGCTGGGAAGCCAGGCTGCCTTGGTTTGCGAGTCCTGGAGCCAACACTAACCAGTTTGGGACTTGAGGTGCTTAACTCTCCAAGCCCCCATCCCCTGGCCCTCAAAAGGGGGACTATCACAGGGTGTGGAAAGTCATATAGTGCCCTTAGAATGCTCCTGGCCCTCAGCTTGGATGGACATGCATGTGCCAATGATAATAAAAATGTTTGGTAGTCTTTGTGCAAGGGGCAGCCTTTGCTTACCCGAGGGACTGCATTCAGGGTGTAAAATAGAATGAGTAGAATTCTCAGCCCCACCCCACCACTGATTCAGGGTCTTCTGTTGGACAAATGATTTCCTCTCTCAATTTACCAGGATGGTTTCTGGTTGTAAGTGACACAAACCCAACTCAAACCGATTCACACATAAAATGGGACTTGATTTATGGGCTCATACGACTCGGAAGCCCAGGTCCCGGCTTCCGGCACTCTGGGGTCTGGGAACTAGGAAGGACCGAACTCACGGTCTCCTTTGTGCCGAGGCATTGCCCTCGTCCCCACCGCAGTCGAGTGCTTAGCTGTGCTTCTCTCGTGTCTTGTGTCCTCTCCTACTGTACACGTGTCCTCTCCTACTGTACACACCTTCTCTTTGCGTGTTTTGGTAGATGGCTCCCACGATCACTCTGATTTGTGCCTTGTGGTTCTGTGTCCCAAAAGACAAAACCCCTTTTCTTTCAGCCCTAGGTGAACAAAGTCCTGGGGAAGAACTTGGAACGACCCAGCACGGGTCAGGACACTGAAAGCCGGGCCAGTGGCCATGGTGAGGAAAATGTGGTTCTCATGACTGACCGGGCCTGTGTTCAGTGCCCAGCTGCGTCTCGGGGGGCCCACACTGAGCGGAGCGGGGCATATCCACAGGAGAAAGAGGAGCGTTGGAAGAAAAACAAATAACTGTACACATTCACACAGAGTATGAAATTCTCTATGTGGAAGAATTTATACCTAGATATTAATCATTCTCATTAGGGCTACATGCCAAAATCACAGGGAAAAATTTAGTATATTAATTTTCAATCTTTGCTTTATTTTCTGAATTGTATTGTTCTCTGAAACTCCCTAGTCGAGTTCATTTGTTTGTTTTTCAACTTTGAGACCCACTGAGCTAGAAGATCCTTTGCTATGAAGAAGGAAAAAAAAAATGAGTGCTACTGGTGTGGTCCCTGGGTCTGCACCACATGTTCAACTTTCCACCCTGACTTAATTTTCACTCCCCACAGGATCAGGGAACTGGCCTCCGGAGCTCCAAAGAGCATTCTGTGGTCTTACTTCAGGACCAATCCCTCTCCTCCCACCCAGAGCATTTTAAGTGAAGAGAATGCAGAGCATAGACACACTGTAAACAAGTATTTCCAAGAGACAAACTTAGGATAAAATCTGGGCTATACCATTTGCAAGCTGTGTGAGCTCAGACAAGTTATGTGACTTATCTGAACCTCATCTTCCTCCCCTGTAAGTGGGGGGGGGGATTAACTATTTCAACGGCTCATTGATACAATTAAATAAGATATCGAGAAGCCTCTCTTCTACATCCAGGCAAGACAGATTAACAAGACTTACCTTCCCACCTGAAATAAACCAACAAATAAAAAGGGATACAATACATGAAAAATTATTTTCAAGACATGGCACATCAAGCAGCAACAGACAGAGACCCCTGAGGGATGGGGAAGGACTGAAGCGAGGACTACGACTGTCCCGGCTTGCTTCTCCAGCAAGGTCTGCGGTCTGGGTGACGAGGGGAACCCACGTGCAATGAGGAAGACATGAGTTGGGGAACAGAGTTGAGTGTCCAGGGAGAGCAAGGCAGCTCAAGTCTGTAGACCACGCATGCAGGGCAGGATTTGGGAAAGAGCTGCACTTAGCACCCCAAAGATCAGCAGAGGGTTCTCCTTGAATACTCAGCAGAGTACTAATCAGCAAATGCATGTGAGAAAACTACTCCAAATAAGTGAAAGAACCACCTAAAAGGATGAAAGGAAGCATTGTCAGGTATTCACACAATGTAGGTACATATTTTTGTACCTACAGTTTTGGAGTATAAAAATATCTATCAACCTACAAGGTGAAGTTCACAGTGGCTAACACCCAAACATAACCAGGTATGCAGTAAAGCCAGCAATGATGAGCCAAACTGAGAATCATCAATACATTGAAATGGATCCAGAACTGACACAGATGTTAAAAGTAGCAGACAGGTACAGTACAATAATTATAACTGTATTCCAGATGTTCAAAAGTTACATTTTAACTGAAGATGACTCTGACTTAAAAATATATAAAAGACTGGAAAAAAAAGGTTTTTTTGAAAAAGACCCACACTGAACTTCTAGAGATGAAATCCACAGTGTGTAAGATGGAATGTACACTGGATGGGATTGATTCCAGATTAGATGTCACAGAAGAAAAGACTAGTGAACTTGGACTTACAGCAATAGAAATTATTCAAAATAGAATTCAGAGAGAAAAAATGAAAATAATACCAGGTTGTATACTTGAAAGTTGCTAAGAAAGAACTTAAAAGTCCTCATCACACACAAAAAAATGTGTAATTATGTACGGTGATGACTGTTAACTAGACTTATTGTGTTGATCACTGTGGAGTATACGCAAACAGTGACCCATGATGTTGTGTACCCAAAGCAAACTAAAAGAAAAAAATTAAAAAACAGTATCAGCGAGCTTAAGGACAATTCCAGCTGCCTGGAGTACGTGTAATTGTCCTTGGTGAAGAACAGGGCCGGTGGGGACAGAAAGAATATTTGAAGAAATAGGGGCCAATTGTTCTTTTTTCCCCCAAATTTAATGGAAACTATGTACCTGTTTAATGGAAACAGATACAAACACTCAGTATCTCCCTGAGCACACAAGATGTGAATAGAAGGACACAAAGGCGCATCACAGTCCAAATCTGCTCACAGTGATCAAAATCATAGTTAAAATCTGCGCAGGAGCAGTCATGAACACCAGATCTCAGAAGCAGCCGGGAGCAAAGGGACATGTTCCGCACAGCAAGACGAGGGTGAGCGTGGAAGCAGGTTTCTCCTCGGAAACGAGGCCAGAGAGAAGGCAGCGAGGCAGTGCGAGGCGGTGAGCAGGCCACGGTTTCTGTGTGGAAGCTCTGCCATCCAGCATGCGACCTGGTTGGAAGACTGAATCGGGGCTTCCCGGTTCTTGGGGAGAGTAGAAAGCAAACAGAGCTTGTTGCTCTAAGGGGCATGACTTGAAAAGTGCACAATTCTCTGTCTTCATACCCATGGGCCAGAACCGAGTCCCAGAACCAAACCTCTGTGTTTGGCTGCGAGGATGCCTCCAAGCACGGTCTGCAACCTCAGGGAGGTTTACTGCTTAATGGAAAAAAGAGCCTGTACGGCATATAGTGGGGTGATCACCAGCATCTGCCACACTACCCTATTCCCACTTGGCTCTTTACCCAGCCCTTTCTCTATCTGACCGATCAGCAAACGTGGTGTTACCCTGTAAGACTTTAAGCGCCATGGAGACAGGAACAAAGTCAATCTGGTCTACCCCTGCCCAAGCCCTGTTTCGGTGTTATTTTGTTCTTGTTTCTTTTCTTTTCCTTAGTTTTACATTGTTTCTATACATTGTTTTCTTTTAACAACCTTATTGAGATACAATTCGTGCACCATACAATTCACCCAAAGTACGTGATTCAATGTATTTAAATATATTAGCAAAATTCTGCAACCATCACCACTATCTAATTTTAGCATTTTGCCAACTCAAAAGAGATCTCATCTCCATTAGCCCCTCCACAGTTTCAACCTAAAGCAATAAGTAATCTACTTTCTGTGTTCCAAATGCATGAATGAAGCAACAGAGGTGAATTTTCAGGTATGCAATAAATACCTACTGGACTTGGTTAAATCTTTTTACTATCGTCACATGTTCTCCAGTTAAAGATTCTTGGTGCACTTTGTCACTTTTTCTTGGTGCTCAGAAAAATAAAATAAAATCCCACTCTCTGGCAGCTGGTAATGATCTCATTTTACCTCCACCACCAACATCTGTGGAGGGAATCACTGTGGTTCCCATTGTACAGGTGAGAACAACTGAGTCCAGCTCTCCCTCACTAGCTGGCTGATTCTGAGAATTATTAACCTACTTGCTCTACGCAGGTCTGTCTGAGTCCTCAGCTTTAGCCAAGTAATGAATGCAAAACCCATACGTCGTACCTCTTAGAAAATGTTGTCTAATAGGGCTGATGCTGGCCCAGATTTGCAACCTGTTACATAAACCATATTTGGTTTTAAACTGAACCATTACAATCTGCTGCCTGATCTGCCTGCCAACCACCCGCCTATCAGGCATTCTGCCTGTGCCATCGTTTTCCCCAAACGACATAAATATCCACACCGACACTCACAAAAACTGGACATCTTCACAGACAAGAATTTTTCTGCTCCTTAAACTGTTTCCCAGCTTGCTCTCACAGCTGGCAAGGTGCCTCTGTTGAATCACTTGATATTTTGACTTTTCTTACAGTAAACTTCACAGACAACCAGAAGCCACGACACCCTCTGACTGTGTGGGTTCTGGGCACATGGAAACACGAGGCCATTCAGGGCTCTGGTTTCTGTTAGGAGGTCCTCACAGTTTGGATCCATTGGCTTTATTTTAATAGAGCCACTTAATGTACCAAAATGAAAATAAAACTTGTTTAAAGTATCCATTTCATAGCTCCTGGTCCTTGCCCTGAGCCACAAAGTTGCCAAATGTTGCTGTCTGCACTCTCTGCTTCCCAACTGGTCCCTTTTTGAAGGGAACAATAGTCTTTCTTTCCAGACGCCTTGGGGGAAAGGATGGATGAAGCAAGAGAGGCTGGTGAGGGCAGGAGCTGCCTCAGAGGCTCAGGGTGAGTGGCAGGGTGGTGAGAGTGTCCGGGCTCCTGCAGACTTTGATGCTCTGAAGGCATGGAAAGGCAGCCAGGGAAATTCGGATACACTCATCCCGTAATTGATTATTCAGCTGCAGAGCAAGAAAGACACAGCTTGGGGCAGGCTGACAGCTATTGTTTCCTTTTGCTGCCTCCTTTGAGGGTGGGAGCCAAGGAAGTGTGGGGCAAAGATGTTGCCTTCAGGGGATGGAGGTAAGAAGTCATCCAGGCCATGAAACCTATTGTTCAGGTATTTGCAAGCCTCCTTTTTCATCCAGTATGAGATAGGCAGTGGGGTGAAATAGGGCTTGATAAGAAGAGCAAGGGCCACTGATGACCGGGTGCTGGAGAAAAACAAGTGCAGACACCATGGAGAAAAAAGACTTTTGTGGGCTTAGCGATGTTTCCTTTCTTGGTGGGGTGAAAAACATGAATACACTAGAGTTTCATGTGGGCACAAGTATTTCAAAATAATGAAAATCAGTCCTGATCCTCCGCACTTTTGTGCCACTGTGTGTGATCTTTCACTTATTTTTAAATGCGCTGCTGAAAGACAGTATGAAATATTGTACCTCTGTTGCCCTCATGCACTTTTATGGTTATTTTTTGACAGATGAACAGCTGTCTCCAGTAACTGTTGAGGAATAACTACCACGGGTTGGTTTTCATGCACATAACGGGCAAACATTCCCAGGCTGGACGGGAACACCCGGGAACCTGTGGGACGGGGATTTCACTGGGTGTGATTGTGTCTCGTGGGGAGGGTGGAAAATGAGAAGGTACCTGTCAGATTTCCCAGGAGGAAAACACACACAGACACTTAAAAAGGTTTCAACTCTATCGCACTGCTTAGCTTCAGTGGTGTTAAAACAATTTAATCCATCTGGAAGTGTCCAAGGATTGTGCTGTTCATACTTATTACAAGGGAGTGAGGTTGCCCTAGTGATGACAGGTGCGCTGACGCCCAGAGCACGAACCGAACACACCCCCGCTGCTGGGAGAGGCGGGCCGAGGTCTGGAACCAAACACCCTGACTCCACACTCCACTCCCTTTTCGTGGTGGACGTTCGTGTGTGGGGGGATGGGGACATGTTTCTGTGTCTGTCCCAGTCATCTCTGCACTACGGAGAGGGTCCTGTGAGTGGCAGTGGAGGTGCTACCACATGTGGTAGGTGTTTAGCAAGTGCTGTTAGTTTATGCCAGTCATTGTGCTAAGCGCTTTACGGGTGTCATCTCATGTACGCCTCATACCTAGCCCTACCCAGGTAGCGCAGTTGGCCAGGGCATCATCCCAACACGCCAAGGCTGTGGGTTGGATCCCTGGTCAGGGCACAGACAAGAATCAACCAAATCAACCAATGGCTGCATGAATAAGTGGAACAACAAATCTCAACCTTTTTCTCTCTCTTTCTCTCTCCCCCCACCCTTGTCTCTCTCTGAAATAAATAAATAGATAGATAGATAGATAGATAGATACTTGTTAAGCCTCACAACTATACTACAGCTTGGGCACCGCTATTACCCCCATTTTGAAGATGACAAAACAGGTTGAAAGAGGTTCAGTATTTTGCCTGAAGCCACACAGTTGGTACATGGTTGACTTTTGATGCCTGAACCCATATACAGGACCCATATACACTCCCAGAGCAAGAGCATGGCTAGATGTCACCCATATACTCCCAGTTGCTGGGACATATGGATATCTAGGATCACAGCTGTTTTGTTCCCACATGATGCAGGCCCCCGCTCCAGAGAAATGTGAGTGGTACTGGCCCACCCTTCCTGCCAAGCATTCTGACAAGTGTGGGCAGCTTCAGCCTGCAGGGGGCGCACCATCAGAGATGGGAATCGGGCTGGTGCAGCATGCCCACTGAGAACAGATGCCTGGGATCCCCGTGAGGCCACTGGTGGACCTCAGGACTTTTCCAGTACTGCATGTCTACAATTCTTATGGTTCACCTTCCCTGCCTTGCCTTTTGGCTCTCGATCTGCTGATTTTGGCTTTTTCGCTTGTATCTCTCCAACTGACCATATCGCCCAGGTATAAATGGTCCTGGCCACATTGCCAGGCCACCCTCACAGGCTATGTGAGTTCTGGAGTGAAGGGTTTCTCAGAGTTTAATGTCTCTGTTTCTCATTCCAGAGAATCAATCAGTCAACAGCATCTGAAGGGCAAGAGTTTTGCTGGAGTCGCAACAGGATCTGGGCTCACCACAGGATGCTGAGACTGTGCCACTGCGGCGAGTCTGTGCTCGGAAGCTGCAGCCACCCAGAGACCTGGCAGCAGGCAGAAGGCGTCGAGTATTTAAGCAGGAAGCCGTTTGGTTATCAACTAAACGGCACTTTCATTTTGACCTATGAGAAAACGAGAGAGAGCTCGCACATGGCTGCATGCCCCTCGGCGAGCTGGTGGTAAAGCTGGCACTGACACTTTGGGGTGCCTGAGATCTTCCTGAGATGTCCCTGCATCCGTCCATCCCGCCACCTGACAAACTGCTATGAAGGGTCTTCTTTGCTGTTGTCTGGGCTAGAAGGTGGAAATTTACACACGGAGACTCTCCATTCCCGTGTTTTGGGAGCAGACAGTGGAGCAGGGAGAAACACACATCTAACGATCACACGAATTGATTAGCAACTGTGATAGTGACACATAGATTCTATGGAAGCACAGAGGAGAAAAGAGGTTACATTTCCCGGGCAGGCATCCTGGAAGGAGCTACAGTCGAGTGAAACGTTGTGCAATGGGGAAGCGTTTGTTAGGTGGCCCAGCAGGAAAGGGAGGAGGCAGCTTAGGAGGATGGCACGGGTATGCGAGAGCCATGCGGAGACGAGAACAAATGCCCTCACCCTGCACTGACGCCGCAAACAGAGGAGGGAAAGCTGAAGAGTAGAAACACCTCCCAGAAGCATCGGGAGATGGGCCTCTTCAGGAAACCTGCTACACGGGGCAACCCAGGCACGTGCACTTGGGCTGCAATCGTTGCATTTAGACAGCCTAAGATATCCAGGGACCAAGCTGTCCAACTTGTCCCATCTCATTCCACATCAGCTTTTTCTTCTAAGGTGGCCGTTGGCACCAGGAAGAAAGTGAAAAGCCATAGGCAGGGCAAAGACCAGGGGAGTGTAGCATTTTCTCAAGCATATTCTCCTGTGGAGGCAGCTCGTGCCGGTGGTCAAAGCCACATACAATGTAGTGACATGCAGAGACACGTCCTCGGAGAGACACGGTGGGGAAGCCAAGACCAGAGCCTCAAAAGCCAAGAGGCAGCTGTGGAAAGTGAGCCTCGTGAACCGAAGTGGCTTGTACCCCAGACGTGCCATGTCAGTGACTCCATCCAGGGGCTCTCTGGACGGAGCTCATCTGCGTGTATGTAAAAGGCTCATCGCGGCGGGGGCCAGGGGGCTTAAGATTGCCCTGCATGTGAACCATGCTCCACGTCGCTAGGTGGGGGCAGAACGAGCAGCCCACTGCCCACACCGAGAAAGCCCAGAAACCTCAACATACTGACGAGGCTAAATGGTGTCCCCACCACAGGTGTGGCCTGATGTCACTGAAGCTAAAACAAGGAGGTTATGATTCCGGAAGAGAGCACATGTCTCTCTGAGGAGAGAGGGACTGGATTTCCCTTCTCTCCAGCATTTATCTTGCCTAGACATGCTTCATTTTTTCCCCCAAAAGACTTGCTTCAGGTCAGCCAGAGAAAGGAGTTTTTGCTTAACTCAAGATTTGGCACAGACGACCAGAGTGGAATGGGTTTCGAAAGGTCCAGAATGTGGGGTTGGGTGTGAGCAGCCAAAGTCACTGAACATTGTTTCCATAAAGTTCAGTGACTACTCTAAAGGTATTAGGGAGTCTATACTGACTATAATTAAATACATATAATAATTTGATGATATAAAGAGCTACTCAGCTCCCAATTTTAAATACATACACACCGTGGTGGTTAAATTTATATGGCATCTTGGACAGGCCACGGTGCCCAAATATTTGGTCAAATGTTATTATGGATGTTTTGGTGAAGGCATTTATTGGATGAGACGAACAATTTAAGTTGGTGGACTTTGAGGAAAGCGGATTACTTTTCATGGTGTGGGTGGGCCTCGTCCAATCAGTTGAAGGCCAAAGCAAAAAGGAATTCTGCCAGCAGGCTGCCTTTGGATGGGGAGTGGGAGTCCTCGGAGTCTCCAACCTCCCAGCAGTCTGTGCTCTGCATGCTTTGGATTTACCAAACCTCTACAATTGCATGAAACAATTCCTTACAAGAAATCTCCATTTTGGTGGATAAGATAAATAGATGAATAGGAAGGAAGGAGAGGAAATGAAAGGAGAAAGGGAGGGAGGAAGGAAAAAGGCAGAAAGACACACACGCCCTGTTGGTTCCCCTTTCCTGGAGAACCCTGACCGATACAAACAGACACACATGCATAGTCATACTACGTGCTCACTCTATGTCAGGCAATATGCCAGGTTATTTATATTCATTTACCTCATGAACACATAACAAGCTAGTTATTGATATTATTATCTCCATTTTAAGGGCGAGAAAACTGAGACTTAAAAAGATTAGATAACTTGATCAATAAAGGTCTGGGAGTTTACAGGAGACAGAGAGAACTAGGATTTGAACTCAAGCACATCTGCCCAAGAGATGGTGCTCAATGCCCAGAGTGATGACAAGTAACTAGGCAAAATGAAATGATTTAAGTGGCAGAACATGTGAAGGGAGAAGACCCACGAGTGCAAAATCATCTCCCAATAGGCAGCACCGGTGAAGCCGTCCACAAAACTCGAGAAGACGGGCTGCTGGAAGGCGCAGCACCGCCCTGGCAAAGGCAGGCGCGGCCCGCTCCCTCTCGCTCTGTCTCTGCCCGTTCCGCACGCGGCTTTGATGGGTTTTAGCTGATTCTGGATGCGTTCTGGAGGGTGGGAACATTCATGGCAGCCCAGAAGGAGAGCAATTAGGTTTTACATTAGCTTCCCCCATGACTTCATCATTGACTGTTTCTCTTTGTGGAAAGACTTTAGAAAATTGTCCCAGACAGATTTCTGGAATACATGGGACTTGGGGATTTTTTTTTTAATGAAGGACATTCCACTCGTTGGAGGAACTGTGTTCCGGGGGTAATGCTGACAGATGCTGGAAGTTGAACCCTAGCTCTGCAATTTTAATCTTGTGGACGTGGACACAGGGCAGTTCCCCAAGATTTTCCCCAGACCATCGATGTCTAGCTTAGACGTGAACGAGAGAGGACCACAGTCAGCCCCCCTTCCTCTAGCTTTCTTCCTTTCCCTAGCCACGCGCTTAGCTTTTCCCCAACACATCTTGCCACTGACATAATGGGGAAACCTTCGCCCAGCTCTGATAGGGAGCTAATCCTCACCACTGTGCTGAGAAATAACCAGTCCAGTGTCCAAGGATGAAGTCATGGGAGCATCTTTGCACCTAGAGACAAGCTTTCAATTATTTCGGCATTTGCATGCCTCCCTGCTCTCCATTAGCCAAGACAATCCAGTGTTTACCAAACAATAGTTCCCCCTTGCTCTCCACAGGGTGAACACTTATCTCCAGCATCCCCCAGATTTTCCGCTGATGCCTTTGCATCCCATACGTGACTCAGTGCTCTCCAACTGTGATTCTGTTTTGCTTGTGTTTCTCCCTTTTTACAGCCTCTGAGTAGTCCCTGGTGGTGTGTGGATGTGATTTCCCACCGCGAGAATGGTGTGGCCGTAGCAGTGAGGTATCAGGGTGTGCCATAAATCAGCCCGGGCTTGGGGAAACGATGACAAGTGTGATTTATAGGCTCGGTCAGCCCTGATTTCCAGAGAGCTATTCTTTGATTCACAGTTATTCCTCAGAGGAGGGAAAAGTAAAAGAAAGTACAGTGTGGGTGGTAGGTTCCCTCCCCAGAGATTCACAATAGTCATCGTATCCATATAGGAAAGCAGATCCTTATGCTTTCCAGTGGATGCGTGTTTTCATGGCAACCGGGAACCGGTCAGCGCTGGGGGAAGTGAGTCAACCGAAGATCATTTTCCCCTGACCTGGGAAGACTAATCTTGCATACTGGTCAAGACGATTAGAAAACTGCCAACAATTTATGGCACGGTGAGCCCCTAGAATGTAACTAACTAAGAATGTATAAATAGAACATATCAATGCTGATCATCATCTTTAGTTTATGTTTGAGTGAAAGTGGGAAATGTGGTTGATTTTACCAAAAGGCACTTCTTTTCACACATGTACAACCATTGGCAAATTAGCCTTAAGGAGGGCAAACTCTATAATTGACCTTCCAAGCTCGGATCTTCTTAAGAACGAAAGGGGGACTTGTAATCACCCCAGCCCGGGGGAGCAGTCCCTGGGGACGGCTGTGAGCCTCGCGGCCTGTCACACTGACCCCGACACTGTCCACCTCCCCTCTCCGGCTGAAGAGCAGGCCCAGGGGTCCTGGCTGTCTGCCTCGACAGCCCATTTCGCTCTCCTCGAGGGGGGAAGGACATGTTTGTGTTGACAGGACGGCATGTTGCAGTTTGAAATACATTCACCCAGACACCTGGTGTAAGGCAATTACTCAGTGAATTACATGAATAAATATTTTTTTTAACGCTAACATGAATACAAATGGCCATGGTAGAGAGGGCCAGTATATTTTGCAGACATTCAAAATCAGTGTCTGGGGGGAACACTTTAAAACATTTTTTATTATTTTCTCACCGAACCTCTTTTTGTGCTTTGAAAATGTAACCTTACCTAGAACCCTGTATGTTAAAGAGATAAAAGCAATTAAGTGTGTGCATTTTGGAGGAAAGTTCCTCAGCGTTTGCAATACCCCTAAAGCACAGCTTCAGGTGCAAATACTTCCCTTGGAGCAAAATTCAACACTAAAATTATAAATAAAATGTTAAAATATCAACTAGACATGACTGGAGAAATAATCCCAATGTTTTAGACAAGTTCAGAAGTGCATTAAGGGCCCTGGCTGGTGTGGCTCAGTGGATTGAACACCGGCCTACAAACCAAAGGGTCACCCATTCGATTCCCAGTCAGGGCACAGGCCTGGGTTGTGAACCAGGTCCCCAGTAGGGGGCATGTGAGAGGCAACCACCCGTTGGTGTTTCTCTCCCTCTCTTTCTCCTCTCTCTAGAAATAAATAAATAAATAAAGTCTTTATAAAACAAAAAAGTGCATTAAGGGAGAATCAAGAAGAAATGCCTGGCGTTCACTAGGTTTTAGGATTTCTTTAATGCTTAATGCGTGTGATGTAAGCAAGCGAGCGAGTCCTTCCACTGAACTTCAGACCCCAAACAGAAGAGAAAGAGAAAAAGACAAGTGCTATTTGCAGCATTTCTCTTCGCATTCTTTCAGACTCAAGGAAGCAGGAAAGAAAAACAGATTTTCTGAATGAGCTCGAGGATACTGTATTTTCCTTAAACTCCTGCTTGCGTCTGGCCGGCCAGGTCCTTACTGCAGCCCCCTGAGAGCCCCCGTTCTTCGTGCCATCGTCAGAAATGCAAGTAGGCGCTCCCATTTCAGTGTGATCCCAGACGGCTCCACGGGATGCTCCTGCTAGGGACTGTGAGGGTTGGAGCAAACACTCGGGCCCGTTGGCTCATGCTGGGAGCAGCTTCTTGCCCAAGCCCAAAGCCAGAGTCGTCTGCCGTGGGTCTAGGCTAACATCGCAGCGGGCCGGTGATTTAAAATAACACGCCCTTATTGTCTCATAGTCCCTCCAGACCAGGAGGCCAGGCGCAGCTCAGCCAGGCCCTTGGCCTCAGCGTCTCTCACAGGCTCCTGTAGTCAAGGTGCCGGCCAGGCATCTCGTTCTGCTGAAGAAGGACAGGCTTCCCGGCCCATGTGGTAGTTGGCAGGATTTACTTCTGGAAGATTGTCGGATTGGTGGCCTTCATTCCCATCTGGCTGTTGGTGAGGGGTCATCCTCAGTACCTTGTCCTGTGGCCTCACCATTAGGGCAACTCACACCACGGCAGCCTGCTTCACCGGAGAGGAGAGCAGGTGAGAGGAAGAGGGCAGGCGAGACAGAAGGCACAGTCTTTTCCAGCCTGATCTGGGAAGTGACGTACCGCCAGCTTGGCCGCACGCTACCCACTGGCAGCGAGTCACAGGTCCTGCCCACTCGCAGTGGGAGGGGTCACACAGAGAAGTGAGCGCCAGAGGGTGGGCGATCACTGGGGGGCCACCTGTGAGCCCACCTGCTGTGAGAGACTTACTTGAAGCGAAGGAAGGACTAGAAGTCAGTGATTTCCAAACCTGGCATTCAAGTCCTGTGTCTTTAAACTTCTCTCCAGCCTCCTCATAGACCACTCCCCTTTTGGTAAGCCTGTTCTGTCTTTGGAAGCACACAAGCCTCCCAAGCCTTACTGCCCTTGGCCCTCGCGCCTGTTCCTCCCACTGCCCTCGAAGCTCTTCTCCCAGCTCCACCAAGGCTGCCGCTGGAGTGCCACCTCTGCCCACAGGTCTCCTCCGAGTACTCACTCAGTAGTTATCCACTGAGCTCCTGCTAGGTGTCAGGTGTTGTATGGGGCCCCTCAAAAATAAATAAGAAAAAAAACCCAGCATCTGTGACCTGAAGGAATTCTCTACTCAGTGGAACAGACAAATAAAAAGCCAGCCCTTGGCACTATGAAACTGCCATTCACTACGACAGAGGGGAGGGCAGGGCGCAGAAGCCGTGGACTAGGGGCTGTGCCTTAGTTGGGAGAAACCCACTCGTTTGCCCATATTTTGAAGCCAAACTCCTCCACTTGGCATGAAAAGTGCCCTTCCTACTGGTCCCTTATCACCCCTCTTTCTTCTGATTATATAGTCCAACCACAAAGAGATATAAAAAGTCGGGTGTGGTGCCCATGTGTTGTCCCCTCTGCTGAAAACATCCCTTCTTGCCTGTTGAACATGTCCACATCCTTAGAGGAGCGCAATCACATGCCACCCCTGCCTTCGTGTGCTTGGGCTGCTACGGCAACATGCCACCCATTGGGCACTCTGCCCAACACGCATTTACTTATGACTTGTTCTGGAGGCTGGCAGTTTAAGTTCACGCTGCCAGGAGATTCAGTTCGGGTGACAGCCTCCTCCCGGCTTGCACACGGCCACCTCCTCACGGTCCTCCTGGGGCAGAGGGAGGAACCTCTGCTGTCTGTCTCTCCTCTAGGGACAGTAATTCTGTCATGAGGCTCCCAGCCTCGTGACCGCATTGAAACCTAATGACCTCCTCAAGGTTCCATCTCCAAAGACCATGACATTGGGGGTCGGGGCTTCGACATACGAATTTTGGGGGGATGCCAACATTCGGTCCACGGCAGCCTGTTTTGAAGGAGCATCCCCCCAATCCCTAGGGGCTCAGGCGGCTGCACGCACCGTGCTTCCGCAACCCTTTGCACTTCGCCTGAGAAGCGTGTGCCGCATGTGTTTTTGTGCACGTGAATCTCTCACTCAACCGTGAGCACCTTGGAGGCGGATGATGGGTCCTTGTTGCTGTCACCTCAGTGGGTAGAAGGCAGGGGGCACCCAGATGTGGCCAGGAAGCACTTGAGAGGAGTATGTAAGAGAAGAGGGTGGCCCTTTTCTAACTCTCTGGCTATTGCTCGCTCACCTGGATCTTTCCTTTCAGGTCATGTAAATGCCCTGAACTTCTAGCTGCCGGAATCTCACTGGAAATGTTTGCGGGTCTGGCCGTCCTGTAGTTGGTGAGAAGCTCCAATGTGCACACCCAGAAATTAGAAACCCAAAAACCACCGGCACTTCAGAGTGTTTCGTATGTCGTAGCCTTTGACCCCAATCTGAATCAGACACAGCCGTCTCCAGAACTTAAACTCCAGCGTGAAAGTCAGGGAAAACCATGTCCTCACACGCAGAGGGTCCTCACATGTTCGGTGTGTGGGTCTTTCTGTGTGTTGGGATTGCTCCTTTGCTGTTCAACTCCCTGGCTGCAGCTTCCTCACTTTGTCATCAGTGTTCTAGAAGGAACTGCTGTGTCGTCAAGGCTCTCTGTGACTCTTAAAGCACAAACGTATATTATGATCACCTTTTATAGGCAGTCTCCAGTGTATTTCAGTGTGGTCAAGGCACGTCTTTTCTGAGGTTTTAAAATAAAATGTAGTATGTTTAGAAAGTTTCACGACTTGATTATTTTCATCCCTTTAACCTAGCTTCTAACATGGATGGTGGTAATAACAATAGTGATAACAATAACTACCATTGTGAGCATTTATCATGTACTAAGAATGTTTGCTTTTTGCTATTTTATGCTCTAAAATCATCAGGGGTTGATAGAACCAACATATTTTGCAAATGAGAAAATTGAGGCGCAAAGAAGTATGTAAAGGCAGGCAGGGGAGACATGAATTTTAGGGGAGCCAGGAAGGGGCTCAGTTCCTGGCTGGCTGTTGGTCAGAGGCCACCCTCCGTTTTCCCGCCCCTTCTGCCTCCTGACACCCTGTCTTTGGGAGGAAGTACGGCATTCGTCCCCAGTGAGAAATGCAGGAGGTGCTCCTGAGGCTGCAGAGTCAGCCACTGACAATTGCACCAGGATAGTAAGTAATCAATAACGGTGTCTTTCTGAGGACAGGTTTCAATAAAAAGGGGTGGAAGGAAGGACAGGTGAAGGGAGGGATGTTGAACCAAGGACTCTGGATGGCTAAGGAGAAAGGAAGGGGTCGTGTCTTCCCCACTGGAAAGTGACCCGGACGATGAAGGTTTGTTGGACAGAAGACAGGAGTGGACTGAGTCATGACGTAGTCACAGGACTCTACAGTTCGGTCCTGCTGTTCATTCCCTCAGCCAGTGTTGGCCTGTTCAGTGCACAGGGTTAGACAAAGTGCACAGCCTAACAAATGCACCTCAACATCCCATACGGAACTTTTCAAGGAATGAAATATTTCAGCAAGTTACCAACAACCTATTTTGTTTCTATTCTAGTGGCTAACACTCTGCCTTTATGTTATTTAATAAAAAAGAATCAGTGCATGGAAATAATTCTTTAACAATTTCGCAGGCCCTCAGAGGAGCCCTCTGTCAGACCCTGTAACCTTCACACTGTCTCTCATCATGGGGCTCAGGCTGCATGCCCTCCCTGCCCACTCCAGAGACCTTGGGGGGGGCGGTGTATGGAGCCTTCAGTTAAATACTTGAGACCCTGCTCAGAAAAGGAGTTTTCCATCCTGTCCTGCCCGGGGATCCAGCTCCCACTGCCTGCTACTGCTCTGATAAAGGCCGGGCCCCTCAGAACTGAGGCCTCCCACATGCTGTGAGGCCTCTCAGCCACCCGGCATTGGCCTGCACGTCTTGGTGTTGCTCCTCTCGAGAACACTTGGTGATGCGGGTGCCGTCGGCACACCTCCTACCTCCACTGACATCAGCAAAAGAGAGGGAAACCCTCTGGCCTCCCAGCTGCTTTCAGCAAACTAAAACTTCATTTTTGAAATGGAAACTTTCCAGTTAATAAAAAGTTCTGAACGAGGCTTCCAGTATTCTAACACCAGAACCACGAATGGCCAATGAATAATTACCAGTGCGGATCTCAAACCCACAGAACAAATATTCTGCGTGTGTGGCAAAAGAGTAGATGCCACACATGCTAGAATTTTCTAGAAGTTGGAAAGTAATTAATGTCCGTAAAATGTTGAAACATACCAGTTCTCCTCCCCAGATAAAGAAAAAAAGAACAATACAGACTTTCATCCTCAATGCCACAGGGCATCTAAAATAAACATCCAAGACAAAAGACAGACAGACAGACAGTTGGTTGGATAGAGGGTGGGTGGATGGTGGGTGGATGGACGGCTAACTGATGATTACTTTCGTCTGAGTGAACGGATATTTTCCATCTCTGTCACCTTCCCCAGAGCTCAGAAGTCATCCTAAAAATGACGGTGACGCTGAAGACCAGCTAACGATCGGAAGGGAGATTTCGGCATGAGGGGCCGAGTCACTCTGTCAGGGAGCGCTCACCCACCAGGATGGTAACAAGGAATCTGAGGGGACAGGGGCAGTTCTCACGGAGCAGGCCCACTCCTCGTGCGGATGTGGGCGAGATCAGAGCCCTCGTGATCGGCAGCCCTCTAACTCTTCAGGACTCTGGACCCCTCGAGGAGTCAAGTGTTGAATGTGTTCCCCTGGCCTGGGAAATCGAAAACATAGAAAGGGGCGCAACAGAGGTGAGTCCACGGGGAGGAATGTGGCTACCTGTCAACGTGTCCCAAGAGCCGAGTGTGGCTTCCTGCCCTCCCGCCCCCTCCCACCTCCTCCTACCCCAGAGTCTGGAGAAGGCCCATTAGGAGCGGAGCGAGAAAAGGCAAGAATCGCAGGGAAGGGAGGAGGAAGGGGTGCCGTCAGTGAGTTAAAGCTTGCCTACACAGTCAAGGAGGCAGCTAAGAGAAAAATCCGAGAGGTGGGCCCTGGGCAGGTGAAGATGGTGCAGAAAGCAGGCTGGGGAGGAACAGGGTGGGTGTGGAGGGTATTTGGCATTGGAGTCATAGGGGTGAAATGGGAAACATAAAGGAATATTCACAGGTCATAGGCTATGTGTTCCACACAGAAGTCCAAAAACTGCCTCACTTCAGGCTGAGGAGAGGCTGGCCTGCTCATGAGCTTTCTTCCTTAAGGAGCCTGGAAGGGAGCCTGGGGAAGCCAGCTTCTGTTTGTGCAGCTTCGCTCCCAGGCCAGCCTCTACCCTGGCACCCTCTTCACAGAGACACAAGCACTGAAATGAAGTTCATGGACCTCGCCACTGACCCCTGGCAAGAATGCAACCGCAGGCCAATTCTAACAAATACAGGCAGTATTCTTCGATCACCTATTAGTTGCCAACGTTCTTTTTGCCGCGTGAAGCAGGCATTCTCATCCCCACTTCACAGGTGAAAAGACTGAGGCTCAGGCACAGTGCGTCACTTGCCCAAGATTTCATAGTGAATCAGAGGCATATTGAGATTTAACACCAGCAACCCCAGCTATTCCAGCTTCCAAGGACTGTACTGTGTTCTTTCCTCCTTCACACTCCTGTCTGAACTAAACGCAGGAATGGGGCTGAAAAAAAAGGAAGAGAACTAAGTGGCATGGAGCAGTTTCTCAACTACTACCATTACCTTATCATTTTAACACCAAGTAGGAGTGGGTAACTTTCCTTACACATTCCTGCATCCCTTGGGCGCAGGGGCACTGACTGCCCCTGTTATGTACCATCTTGTCAAGGAAGTGTGACGAACAGGCTTAGGAGATACAGTATCTCCCTGGAGCAAAAGGCTGACTGTCCGAGCTTAGGATTCCTCTTTTGTGACACACACCCGACTCGTGCCTGCCACCTGGCGCTCTCTGCATTGCCCTGAGGGACCCAGGAAAGGGGCAGCTGACACGAACCTCACCAAGCTCACCCTGGTTGCTCTGCCAGGAGTAGTAAAGTCCTTTGTCACTGATCCGGGACCGTCATGCCTCCTGCCAACATCCAGGAAACCTTGGCACGCTGCCTTGTCAGCTTGGCATGCTGCCTTGTCAACGTGTAAGCGGGGAGACATCTCCAACTCCGCCACACTGGCAGCTTCCTGGGGAAGCAGGGGATTGCCAGAGAAATCCAGACAAATATCCCCCTCCTTGTCTTCTGCCACCAAAAGAGAATCTGGATGCCCTTGTGTGGGACTCCAGAAAGCAGCCACGTACCTACCTGTGCGTCCTCACAAAATACTCGTCTACCCTAGGAAATGTCTCAGGTGCTAACAAACACCTTTTCATCAGGTCCCTGTTCCTCGGTGAACACCTACGCCCCCATACATCTGTAATACAATGAGGGCGCCTGACCAAGTGCTTAAGAATGGCAGACACTTCTGCGAGCCCTAGACGCTCGATTTCACAGAATCCCGACAATGACCCTATGGACTGGGAATGGTTGCTCTCGGAGAGGTAGCCAGCCCTGCAGAGCACACAGTCTACCTGAACCCGTGCCTGCCATCTGCATCCTGGGGGACTCCCCTGCCAGCAGTGAAGTCACCACTATCCTTACAACATATTCCCTTTCAATTCTTTAAAACCATGCTTTAGACAAAGGATTTTGTGCTAGCAAGAAGAGGCGATTGCTACTCAGGGTGGGAAAAAAACCTTATTTCGTTAATGAGGAACACTTGTTCAAGCAAAGAGGCACCGTGGGGCAAATGAAACTTTATTTTTTTTTCCTTAATCATGTGAAGTCCATGTTAGGGTAATCCAAACCTCCCCACAGAGAGGATGCAGTCTGCATAACCCCGTTTTCCCCTTCTCTCAGTTGCAGGACATGTGAGGACCTGGGAGTAACCCTTCTGGAAGAAGACATGGCGCCAGTAAGCTGAGGCAGTGGGAATGCCTTTTGCGGGGCCAAGAGACATAACCAACTCCTCGGTTCCCGCTGCAGCCAGGGCTGAGGCCGAGTACGGGCCTGCCCGCTGCTTCTGCTGCCGGTCCGTGTGCCTGCCAGCCTTCAAGGTGTCATGCCTCTGACACAGCCCGCTTTGGAGAACAGGCACAGGGAGCTTCTGGAACAGTGGAAAGCATTCAGGGGCTGTGGTCAAAAAGGTGGGGCCCCTCTGTCACCAGCCGAGGGACCCAGGAGAAGCCCCTTAACCTCTCAGATGTGGCCGATTTATGAGTAGGGGTCCTCGGTTTAATAGACCATGATCATTTGTCAGAATCACTGCCAATAATGGGTATCTGTATTATTTCCCAGGGCTGCCCTAATGTACTACAACAAGTTGGATGGCTTAGAACAACTGAAAGTTATTCTTTCACGGTTCTGGAGGCCGAACATCCAAAATGGAGGCACTGGCAGAAGCATGTTCCATTCTAGCTTCGGGTGGTGGCCAGCAACCCTTGGCATCCCTCTGCCTGCAGCTACACACTCCAGTCACTGCCTCCAGCACCACCGGGCTGTCTACCGGGGGTCTGTGTCTTCACACTGCCTTCTTTTCCCTGCGGGTCTATCAGTGGGGATCTCCTCCCCTTCTTAAAAGAACATCAGTCCTAGCAGGTCAGGGCTCACGGTGCTCCAGCATGGCCTCACCTGAATTTACATCTGAATTATACCTGCAGAGGCCCGGTTTCCAAATAGGTCATATTCACAGGTACCAGGTGTGTGTAGTAGGGGGCCAGGCTGCAACCTACAACACCTAATAATGATAAAGTGCCCAACTTTGTGAGCCATCTTGCATTTTATATAGTAGAAAAAAAATCAGAACAATGTCACTTCCATGCATGTGTACTCTCTCCTCTGTCTGCTGCACGCCAGGCACGCCAGCCTCCTTTCACTCCCTCAAACAGATCTTTCTAGTCTTAGGGCCTCAGCTCCTTCAGCCTGAAACCTGCTTCCCAAGACCTTGCATGGCTGACTTCTTGTTCTCCAGAGTTTAAATACAACTTGCTCATCTTGGCTGGTGTGGCCCGGTTGGTTGGAGCATCATCCCATAGATCGAAAGGCCACAGGTTCAATTCCCAGTCAGAGCACATACCCAGGTTGTGGGTTTGCTTCTCGGTTGGGGTGCATGTGAGAAAGTAATGAATCAGTGTTTTTCACTCTTTCTCTCTCCCTTGCTCGCTCTCTCGCTCTCTCTCTCTCTCTCTCTCTCTCTCTAAAAGCAATGAAAATATATCCTTGGGCAAAGATTTTAAAAATAGATAAATAAAAACCACCTGCTCTGTGAGGCTTTCCAGTCTAACTCCTTTATTCTCTACCTGAGCAGCCCATTCATCTCCTTGGTAACACTCAGCATTTGTGTATTATAATTGTTTCTCTGTTCAAGGACCAACACCCTCCACCTCACTGGTGAGTAAACTCTATGTGGGCAGGAGTTTTAGTTTGCTTTCCTTACTCTCATAAAGAGCAGCACAAATCCTGGAATATGTAGAGAAACTCAGTAAGTATCCACCTGAGTAAGGGAATGTTTGAAAGAGGCATTTTCAAGAGTCAGAGAAAGTGGGACGTCCTTACAGCTAGCCCGGCGAATGGCTCCTGCTGAGCTGGTCTGTGCCCTCCCCTGCCCATCATGTTCTGCCCATTACACCCATTATGCACCAGTATTGGGTCTTCGTTAAGACTGTGGGCCTTGGAGTCAGACAACTGGGGTCCGCCCCCATAGCTGCTGCGTGACCTCGGGAGGTTCCTTAGCCTCTTCAAGCCTCTGTGTAGTATGGATATGGAATTCTGTCTTCATAAGACTATTCTATGACATTCACGTAACAAACATTTATCGACTACCCTGTTGGACGCCATGATAACACAGGCTGCGGCACATGAAGTGCTGCTTAGCAAAGACGGTGGCGTGTTGGAGGTCTGGGTAAGTGGTGTTTTTCGCAATTAAATCTCTGATGTGGGAAGACAGAGCAAATGGGGAGATCCGCCAGGTGTAGTATGAAGATGACCAGAGAGAGCAAATGTCCTCAGCACCCTTTCCTACTGAAGGTGCCCCACTCCGTCCACCCACTGAGAGCAGAGAAATCTCCACTCTGTAGCTGGAGAAAAGAGGGTGACAGGAGACAGCGGGGAAAAGAATGTGAGGGAATGTTTACCCAAGTGAAGCATCACTTGTCACCATCTGTTGGGGGGCCAAGGAAGTAGGGAAGTTGCCACTGTCAACTCCAGAGAGACTGATCCTACGGGGCAAAGGCGAGTGCTGGGAAGGCGCAAAGAGAGAAGAGCACGAGCTTAGGAGTCAACATTAGGCTCACGTAGAGGATGAGGCAAAGGGCCATATTCAAAGAGGAGGCTCGTCTGGGGCTAACACAGAACAGTTTGTGCCATTCACGTCGCTACTCAGCCTCCTGCGCTGTTTGACGCGACCCTCACCTGAACTCCGAGTCAGGCATCACTGCCCCCGTTTTGCAGATGTAGAAAATGCATCCTGGGAGATCAGTTACATTTCCCAAGGACTGACAGCTACTAAGTAGGGTGAGAGCAGGGACTAACCTCCACATGCACCCCCTCTGCCCCCGACACCCTGCTTCCCTCCCACAGCCGAGAATGCTGGGTGTGGAGTGTACACAGGCCAAAGCTATAACTGGGTTGTGCAGTGTGTAAATGTCCGCATGGCCTTCCTTATTCCACTTTTTACAGGGCACAGAGTTGTTTGAGTTTATTGGCACAGAAGACCTTCTGGAATGGCACTGGCCTCTGATAAGCCTCCACACCGTCCGAGCCACGTTCACAAAATATCACCTTATCTTCGGGACAAATGCAGGGAAGCCTGGAGTTGGTGGAGCCAGGCCTGGTTGCTGGGCCTCAGCACAACTGGCATTTGGGCCCATTGCAGGCTGTCCAGCAGCACCTCCCCGACGTGTGTGGCAGTGAAAAGTGTCTGCAGAGATGGCCACAGTCCCTTGGGAGGGGGCTGATTAAAATCACCTGATTGTGAAGCAGCAAACAAGACAAATATGGGTTCAAATTCTTAGTCTACAACCTCTGTGGCTTTGAGAAAGTGACTCCCCTTGAGACTCAGTTTTCTCAGGCAAAGAATGGAGATCTCAATTCATATCTTGTAAAGCAGTTGTATATGGGCCATCAGTAGATGTTCGATACGTGCTCACAAAAATAAGTACTTATGTTTGCACGGCTCTTGACCAGCTTCCATTAGCCCGCCTCGATCCCTGGAGAGGACAAGGGATACCTTTAAAAATTGGTGCTGCCCATCCCATGCAAATTGTTTTAATATTTAGGAATAATATCTATTGCTTTTTAACTTTTTAAAACCACTTTATTGAGGAATGATGGACATCATCCCCCAAAAGCTGTACTCATTTCATACGTCCAACTTGATGAGTCTGGAGATGAGTATACAGCCAGGAAACCACCACCACCATCTGCCATACACGTATCCCTCACCTCCTGAAGTCCCCTTTTAATCTTTACAACAGTCTGATGACAAAAGTGATGCCGTTACCGCTGTAGAATGAGGAAGTGGATTTAGACACATTGTCCTTTACCGAAGATCACCCAGCTAGAAAGGTGGGGTTCTGACTCTACAACCCAAGATATTTTCTAGTGTCTCTCTTATCTTCCTGCTGTACATATCCAACAGACACTTCCAGAGTTCTGGACTGGGAACGGGGACTCGTTTGTCAAGAGTTTACAAGGAACAATAAGCAGTTGCCGTAAGTGGGATGGATAGATTTTACATGGGGTGGGGAGAGCAAGAGGTGATGGAGTGCAGAAGAGGCACATTTCTCTCATCTGAAAGGGCTTAGAGAGCTTTCTAGCAGAAAAGAGACAAAGAGAAATATGATGAACCATCGGGAATTAGCCACGGGGAAGAGGGGCACGGTCCTGCCCGAGCAGACGTGGCATAATCTCCTGGCATTGAGGAAGAGCACGGTGGAGGGCATTCAAAATAGGTGAAGTGTTCAGGACAGGAAGGGAAGGAAAGGATGAGATGGGAGGTAGGAAAGGTGAGACAGCCCAGGGATGTGCCTGGTTGTCGTGTTCTGAGCACTTCCTCTGCGTCAGCAGGCTTCCTGAATGTTCCATCCCTCTAGGTCCCACTTGTCACACGGACCCCTAGCATCTCTCTCCAGTGGTGTAACAGGATAGAAAGGACTCCGTTTCTTAGGCGGCCTGCAGCTAGGAAGTTGAAATTCCACACTTTGGCAAGTGGAGAGGCTGTCGTGATAAAGCTGATCCGTGGCTTATCATGTCCTTTTGCCAAAAGACCCAATGCAGGAAAATTAACAAGACTGCTGCACTTTACACGGCAGCCGTGACCAGGCACACAGCACCAGGTTCTTCCCAGAAGCCTGCACGAGAACAGACGCCCAGCTCAGCAGACAAAGCAGAGGCAGGGCTCTGCATGGGCAGAGCAGGGAGGCAAACGGGCATGCCAGTCTGGGAGGCTGGGGAGATACGAGGATGCCTCTCAACACCAATGTACGAGCCCAGACCTCTGTTGATCTTGGCAGGCCCTCTGAGGCCCTGGCTTCCCGAGGAGGAAGGTTCCTAACGGCACCCCCGGCACATCAGGGGTTTTTCATCAGGACCAGCAGGCAGGCAGCTGCCCTCTCCCTCACATTTTAAAACTTTCAAATAAGGAATGTTAATTACGTTTGAGACTTGAGAAATCTAAACTGTCCATCTGGCTTTCCGACAATGTATACATGTATGAAATGCTCACTGGGTGGAAGGCAAGACTTGTGGGGTTTTTCCTCGTATCCCTGCCCCTTGAACATAGTGAGTGCTTAGCAAACGGTGGGGGACAGGAAATGAAACTGCAATCCCTATGGTAGCACAAAAAAATGTCATGTCCGTCCTTATTCTTCACAGTTCCAATCAACACTGATAAAAATATGAGGTATCCAAAATGACCATGGATTAATTACTCCCAAAGGGGATTATGTGGCATTTGTTCTCATTTAGCAAAGAGCAGGGCAAGTTGGAAAAGGACCATCCCAGGGAAGGAGACAGCAACAAATCTGGAAGTCAGAGAGGTCCATGGATGAAGACGTGTGTGCGCACGCACACACACTGAAGTCACGGATTATTCCAGTGTAAAGTTTTTAAGTCACCACTTAAATAACAAATCATTTGTAATGCAAAATAACCCTAGGAAAACTCCCTAAAGAAGGAAGAAAAAAATTAAAAGAAGTAATGTTTTTGTAGTGCAGCCTGAGATGATATCAGGGAAGCAGAAGGCTGGGAACCCGTATGTTGCTGACTATCAGGGACCAGGGTGCTGGGGTGGAAGGGATGGGGCCGGGGGTGAGGCCGGAGGCTCCCCCATTGGTCAGTGCTGCCCGACCAGCCTGCAGGGGAGGAGGTGGGTTGTCGGAGCTCCCGCTGCCGGGTGCCCAGTCTGTGCCAATGACCACACACAATCGAGCGAGTGCTCGAGGTCTAATAAAAAGTCTAGCAGTTTCACCAATTCGAAACCAAAGATAGTCGAGAGATGATTCTTTGTTACTCTGTAGAACAGCCTTTGATGGAGGTGGTGCTGGGCTGACTCGGGTGGTGCGGGGGGGGGGGGGCTCCAAGTTCCACCTGACCATCTATCTCATCAGGAAACACGCAGAAAGTTTCATATTTATTTTCGGGGCTTCATAGTCCCCTGAAGTCCATCCATGGACCTTCGTATAGAGATAAAAGGGCTGCTAATAAATGAATGGTGCATAGAAGCAGCTCTTTGAAGTAAGTAAAGCTCCTACCATAAACTTCTAATTAGTCTTGTTTCTTATGGATGAGTTCCCACTGAGATAGAGTTCTGAGAAGGCTTATTGAACGGTGTCAGAGCGTCACCGCTGAGACTTCCCTTCCTCATTAAGGGGTCGGTGAGTACGCCCACAGGAGGGGCTTCAGGGGAGCTGGGAGGTCACCCTCGCTTCTCCCAGGGTGCCCTTGGACAAGACATTTCTCCTTCTTGAGTTGCACTTCCTTCGCCTGTAACATGGAAAGATTGTGCCACATAATCTCCAAACTCCTTCCAGCACATGAAAAAAAATGAACACTTACATCCCAGACCCTCCAGACACGCTGACATGCTTTCCCCGGGGTAACACCCGTCGTTAAATGTTGGTGTTTATGTGAACGGAAGAGCAACATCTTTCTGCAGACAAAGCAAGAATGAGCAGACGCCGTGTTCGGTTGGGGAGCCGAACATAAACCAGTCGTCTCGTCTTCTCTCACCCTCTGCTTTGAGAATTAAAAGCTACTCTCAGGTTTAAAAAAATTCCTCAAAATTATCAATAGTGGCAGAAAATTAACCATAATAAACTGCAAAGAATCCCTCCCACTCCCTCATAAGAGAGCAGGTCTCTGTTTCCCTCTAGGTTCCTCTGCTGACTTCATCGCTCCTTCTACCGGCTGTTATTTTTCTTGTAAGATGAAACTTGACCAAAACCACACAGGAAGGGGAGGAGAAGAGGTGAACCATCACTTGCTGGGGATTGTTGCAGGCCAGGAGTTGCACACGTGTGCTCGTAGGGATTCCTGCGCATGATGAAGACACGGAGATTCAGCGGTGATAAGAAACTCGCATGAGATTATCCACCCAGAGAACATCACCAGGAAGATGTGAGCCCGTGTCTCTCTCACCCCAAACCCCATGTACTTTTCAACAGACCGGGCTGCCCCCGAGAGGTCTGCTGTGTGCCCTCCACAAAGGTGTTTCTGCATCTGAAAGCGGAGATGACCTAACACTTGACACCTGACCCAGATCTGTAAATGTTGACATCACCTGAAGAGCCACAGGTGATGACTAGAAAGACTAAAACAAGGATCGACACTGAAACCCGAGTTTTGAGGGGAACACAGTGTCACTCAACGATAAAATGCCACAGCAAAATGAGGACGATGGGCCAGCCTTTTCTACTGAACAGTTGTGAGTCCTTAGCCACCACTTAACACATCTGGGCTTCTGTTCCTTTGCCTTTAAAGCGCAGTAAATGGCATCCTTAGACCCTGTCCTCACAGGACCTCTGTGATAATCAAACAAAATAATATATGTAAAGAAGTCCTTAAAAGGACAGTGCGAGGTAACATTATGAAGGTAATGTTTGAGAATTTTTGACATGTGTTCTGGATCTTTAGTAACAGCTATCAGTTCAGGTAACTAGAGTCAAAGCAACTCACCAGACAGTTTTATATTTTGTACCTAACCTATGTATATAATTCACTCTTGTTTGTATCTGCATTACCCTTCCCACTAAGGAATAAATAGAAAATAAAAATAAAAGCAAAAACACCCTCATGGACAGAGACAACAGCATGGTGACTACCAGATGGAAAGGGGGTCGGGGAGGGGGTAGAGAGTGTACAGGGGGTAAATGGTGAGGGAAGGAGGCCTGACTTGGGGTGGTAGACACACAATACGATGTACAGATGATGTGTTATAGAATTGTACACCTGAAACTGATATAATTTTATTAATCAATGTCACTCCAATAAACTATAAATAAAAATTAAAAAATAAAAGCAGATTCCAGGTACTGTTTCATTAGAGTAGCCATATGTCCGCTGACCGGCTGGAGCCCCACACAGAAGTTTCCGATTTCCCCCAGGAAACTGTAACTTCTCTGTTCATTTCGGTGTGAACTTCTTTTAGCCTAGCTCATATCTCTCTTTAGTGCATGGTTTCCATCCATCCAATTGTGATGAGAATTTAAAGTGAGGAGCTCCCTGTCACATGGCGAACCAGTGGTGCTATTATTCAAAGGGAGGCCTGCTTGACTTAAAAAGGTGATGCTCTTTCCACAAAGGCTACCCTGACTCCTAGAGCAACAAAGACTAAACATGAGAAATACGGCTTGAAATTCCACTTGTCTGATTAATACAGAGTGCCTATCTGGAGATTTATGTTTGTTTTTCTACTAAATAAATGGTTACATTTCCCCAGCCAAGAATACATTGGGCTAATTAATAACAGCTTTCTTTCAAAGTCTACTAGACAGAAAAAATTCTATCCCCTGGGACATATCCCTCACAAAGGCCACGGGTAGACCATCTCCAGAGTTCCTCAGGAAGAGACCCCTGAGAGCAATCACACCTTGACATACCCTTGGCCATTCACACCTTGGAAAAGATTAGCACTGGTGAATTGTCAAGTAGGAAATAGTATGGAATGAATGGATGAAAAGGGAAAGAAGGAGGGAGGAGAGGAGAGAAGGTGGGAGGCGGGCAGGAAGAAGGAGGGAAGGAAAGACATCTTGAGAACCTAATATTTTCCAGGCACTTGCTAAATAACGTATACATGGCTTCATTTAACTGCACACAGTATTAAGGGGATGTTTTTGTTCATTGTTTACTATTTATTCAAATATTTTAGATCAACTTAATGAGAATCTCCATAGAGTAAAAGGCAGAGTTTGATGAGTTGATTCATATAGATAAGCATCTCTATCATCATGATACAATACATCTTTATCACCTTAAAATCTCCTTCCCTTTTCCGGTCAACTCTCTTAACCCCTCATTCTGGCAATCACTCATTTGATTTCTCTCCATAGAAGTTTACCTCTTTGAACACTTCACATCAATGAATTGCACAATATGCGGCCACTTGCCTCAGTCTTCTCACTCGGCGTACTGTTTTTGAGGGTTGCGCATTTGTAGCACGTGCCGGTATTTCACTCCTTTTTTTCCTAAAGAGAATTCCATTGTATGGATAGCCCACATTTTGTTTACCCATTCTTCTGTTGAAGACCCATTTCCAGTTTTTGTTTGTAATGAATAAAGCTGCTGCAAACTTTTCTGTCAAGTCTGTATGTAAACCTGCGCTTGGACTGAGGTCGAGGACTAGAATGGCTGCGGTGCATGATTACGGTTGGTGATGTGTATCTGTTATATGATGAAAGCTTACTGACCCATAGATCACAGAGATTCTCGCCCTAGGTTTTACATTTACGTCTATGATCCTAATCAATGTTTGTGCATGGTGTGAGATAAGGGTCAAGGATTTTATTTTTTTTCCCCTCCTGTGGATATCTAACAAGTGGTTTACTCTCATTGTCAGTTTTTAAAAGCATATCTTTTCTTCACTGAATTGCCCTGGCGCCTGAAATCGTGTGGATCTTGCATTGCATTTGATTGATCGTCTTTGTCTATCCTTATGCTAATACCACACCATCTTGACCACTGTGGCTTTTGTCATAGTTCTGTCATAGTTTTGTCATAAGGTGATGGAAGTCATCCCACTTTGTTCTTCTTTCTCACAATTGCTTTGGCTATTATGAGCAGTTTACATTTTCATATCATAAAATTATAACTCAGCTTGTCAACTTCTGAAAAAAGTCCACTAGAATTTCTATATATATTGTATTGAATCTATAGATCATTTTGGGGAGATGTAAATGAAAGAGATCCTAAAATACTGAATTTTTCAATTCATAGATACATTGTATATCTTCATTTATTTTATTCAATTATCTTTTTAAGAATCTGGATTGCATTCTCACTTAGACTTGGGTCTAGAAGATATCTAAGCAATCACTGAGCCCAAAGGCCTCATTCGTGTGAACTAAAACATGATTTTTCCCATGTGAGTATCCAGTCTTTCTTCTTCACCCAGGGAAGGAAAGAAAATGTTCTGATTATCAGCCCAATATCCTCTTCCCTTCTCTCTAGCTCATCAGAGATTAATTTGAGTTAAATGATAAAGTGCTTAAAAGAAAGAGATAATGAGGAAAAATGCCAAGTATATTTGAGGTAGAAGAGAATCCATTCCTTATAGGGCATGCATCCATGTGTGTGAACACACACGCCCAAGACATACACAGACCCCAACCAGGGAAGTTAAGGAAAGATGCGAGGGTGGATAAGACAAGTGAGTGGAGGAGGAAATAGCATTAACAAGTATTACTCTGGACTGGGTATTTGGGTCCCCTTCAACGACCTTCAACAGATGCCAGTAAGACCTGTGCATGGTGAGCTGTGATTGCTGAAGTTGGTGTTGCCACAAGACTGAGTCATAGGGCTCCTGGATTTGTAAAAGGGCCCCACACAGTTGAGGGAGTTAGAGTCCAGCAGAGGTTTGACTTCACAGTAAAGCAAAGCATAGCAGAGGCAGGGATGAGTCTCACACTGGCCTCGCCATGAACGGTGGTTGGTCCCAGATGAATGGAGCCCGATCCCTGCCCTGCACAAGCTGCCCCACCTTCCACCCCTGCATGGACCCGGGCTTATAAGCAGTGGCAACACAGCACATGTCGCATGACCCTTAGAGCACTGGGTAGCAGTATTTTCGTGACTAGTTTCTCTAAAGACAAAGCCAATAGGCAGGAAGCACTGGTATGTCTGTATTGGTTATTTATGTATTGAACTACTTCTATATGTGATGAAAATAAGTGGTTTGATAAGTAGCCATTTCCTCCAAGTCTTTTCCCCATCCTATAGATGGGGAAAACTGCCAGAGCCACCTCAAATAGCATCTGTACATGGTCCAGCAATCAAAGGGTTAAAGCTTGGCACAGAGGGCCCCCCAACCTCCACCCTGAGGACCCTGAGGGCCCTAACGATGTGGACTTTGTCCATTGTAATTGGAGCCCATATCATACATGTTGCTCAATATTTAAAGTATCATCACTTTCTACAGAAATGTTTTAGAAGATATTTGATTTCACATTACCCACTTCCTTAATCTTTCAGGCCCACATATTGCTTTTCATTCTCACAGATACTACATCTCACCTACATATGTGAGCTCTTCATGGTTATTAAAAACACCAGCCACTACTACTTACTAAGTATTTGCACTATTCTGACTCTTAACAGACACAATCTCACACGATCCCCAAACAAATCTACAGAGTAGGCTTTTTGTCCTCATTTCATAAGAGCCTGGGTTTCAGGGTGGTTTAATAACTTCCTCAAAGCCAACATCCGGGCCTCTTTCAGCTGGAGTCTTTCCATCATGCCTCATCGTTTTCCCTGATTTGAGTAGTGAAAGCTGTTTAAAAATAAATTCTCAATGAAAAATATGAGAATCAGTCTCAACGGTTGCAATTCATTTAAAAATGCTAACTACCTCTCATTTTAAGAAGCCATCTTTAATACGTTTACCAACTCATGGTAAAATTATGAAAGTGTCCTGTTGGCAATAGGCCGACTGCTTCTCACTACAGTGGAGGCTGTAGCCACACGTGCTGGGAATGTGAAGTCACCAGCGGTAAGCCCTGCATGAATAAAACCATTCGCTTTTGCACTCCAACCCTCACGTCCGTGTTTTTTTATTTATATTCTCAGCCATCATTTTTTTCATGCTTTTATGCTCTCTTGTTATAAACTAATACATAGATTTAATTCAGACAGACTTTGTCACAGTAAGAGGGCTGGATTTAGTGGTTTCTAGGGGGGAATTATTTGGGATAACTAATTGAAACCAAAGTGCATTACCGTTCCTTGCCTGCAACAATAAACACTAGTCTTCAAAGGCTGACCAAGTTTCCAGTGATTCCCAACAATAGCAGTTGTCATTTTCAAATGATGGTCCTTTTGAAACGCCAAGCGGAATGAAGAAAAAGTGTGTGCTGTTGCTGATTAGACAGGAATATGACTTGCAGAGGCCTATGTTACTCTCTTGTCTGCAAATTTTCTGCCCTGATTAATTACAAAGAGTGCCAGAGCGTGTTGACGTTAGTTAAAAGCATTTGCTCTTTCTGGCCTGTCGTTACACCAGAATGAAGGCTTGCTGTGTCGAGGTGAGGTCAGGAGGGTTCAGATCTGTTTTCCACGGATAAATCTTTCTGTCCTGTAAGGATTAAAGGAACCCGAGGCTTTCATATGTAAAACTAATACACGATCGCCTGTGTGTATGTGTCCCCATGATCAAAGAGCTCTGGGCCAAGTGGGAATGCCTCAAAGAGATAATAAGTAATTTGTTCACTACAAACATTACAATTATCTATTCCTCTACAAAGCACTGAGAATAAATTCTCTAATCAGAGTTAATTAGCATCCTTGTTGCTTTGGGCTTAGTGGACTAGTTCTCTTAAAGGCACATGAGCAGGAAAAATTACATGCCTTTTCTGAGCCAAGTTCTTCAACTCTTTCGAAGTTACTTGGAGTATCGGCTCACTGATTAGTTCAACCCATTTACTTCAATTTGATGAAAATCAACTGAACGAATTCACTGAGATCTTCCTCTGTGTTCATTTACTCTTCCATGCTTTTAGTTGTTGACTCCCTACTTTGTGCCAATAGCATTTTTGAGGGTTTGATGCCCTCAGATTCACAATAAAGCATAAAGAAGGATGAGCATGTAGGTACTCTGGGAGCAACATGAGAAGAGAGCAGATGGTAATGACCTCTCAGGAGGGGACATCCAAGTCCGGTTTGGAAGAATGAGCAGGAATTTGGTAGGTTTGTATGAGAAAGAAACATCTAGCACAAAGTCATGTGCAATGATGATAACAATGGATATTTAATCAGAGCTGTGGGCCATACGCTGTGCATAGTCTAATTCATTTAATCTTCTCCAAAAATGCTATGGGTAGATTCTGTTATTATTCTTTTGCACAGATGAGGGAACAGAAGATGGAGAAGATGAAATAACTAAAACCAGACATAGAGCTGAAAAGAGGTGAAGTCAACATTTGAACCCAGGCCACCTGATCCCCGGGCTGTATGTTATACCAACCAGGCACACGCATGCATACACACACGCACATGAAAAATAATTTGTTCTTTTAAAGGCATAATGATGTGTTGGGATCAGTGAGGCACAGATACATCTAACTTTTCCTTACTCCAGTCTCTGTATGAAAGAGTCCTACAGAGAGAATTGCAATGACACTGAGATCTGTTATGGAGGAAAGTCAGGGAGGCACTTTATGGGGCAAGGGCTTGCTTCTGAAGAATGTCAGCTGACCACCCAGGGCCTCGCTTTGTTTAACAGACGAGAAACAACACGCGGATGAAGGCTTCCTGAAGGCCTGATCTGTGGGAGGGGTCTGACTGAGGGCTTGCCTCCCCTCTGCCCTGGAATCCAGCCTCCAGCCCAGATCTCCCAAAGCCCTCCCATTTGAGCTGATCCTCCTCTCCCTTTGTGCTATCATGTGACACAGAGGGAAAGAGGGGGTTGCGAGCATTTTCTCATGTAATTGCACTAACAGTGGTGAACAATTAGAGCAGATTATTCTCTGCCCTCTCACTCATAGGAAGAAATCCTGGGATTAAAAATAAACTTGACTAAGATTTGCCTTTACAATAGTGTCTAGTTCAGAATCATGTTCTCACAGCAACGGCCCAGTGCCAGAGAAGTAGCTATTATTACATTAGTCATCTGTTTTTTTTCACCCTGTTTTCTTCTTTCATTCTTCAAACCACCCTCCAAACTATGCATTATCATCTCCATTTAATGGATTAAAAAAACTGATGTCTCTACAGTTTATTTGACTTGTTCACAGTCACACACCCCTAGTACTAAAAAAAGAGAGACAAGATGTGTACCCAGACTTTTTCTTAAACTGTGACTTCACAATGTTAACCATTCCTTCTCGGTAAATTATCTGTCAATCTTAAATGAATTGGGAAATGGCAAAATCCAGGCCATTTCCCCTTTCTTGTAAGAGAATAGGCGTGTAGACTAAGTTTGGAGTAAGAAATCTTGGTATCTAGTTCCAACTATGCAGGTGAAACTCGAGTTACAAGGTATTTGACTTCTTTAAGCATCAGTTTCCCCATCTAGAAAATAGAAATAATACCTTCCTCACAAACACAGATGAAAAGAAAGGGAGATGATATATGTTAAGATACATTTTAAATCACCACGTGGTTTTATTATGCTTGTAGGGGGGGAAAGAAGAAAAAGAAGAAGACAGAGACAGAAATTCTGAGGTGTGCTTAGGGGAAATACTGTATTTCTTCCTTGGTTTCCTCCTCTGGAAAGTTAATGGTTTGGACTAGGTGGTTTTCAAACCCCTTAGCCAGTAGAGGAAGTCCTTTTGGAAATAAAAGTCCCAGTATGTGGCAAGGACCAGTCCATGTACCTGTGCTTGACCGTGAAACCTCCCCAATACCCATGACTCTGAGGTCAGGGTTGGGAAACCTTTGGGCTCAGCAACTGGTGACATTCAAGGATCCAGCGGTCCTGTGTTTGAGGCTATCCATGCTGAACACCAGCGGTAGATCCACACGAGATATCATGGTCTGGACACCTAAACTCTGCCATAACTTTACAAAAGCTGGTCATTGTCATGAAAATACTCCAAATCAAGTCACAATGATTCTATGTCTTCTATAAGTGGTTCACGGGTCCTACTCTCTCCACCCGTAGAAGCCCAATAACATTTCCATAGTGTTGACCTGCCAGCCTTCCGGCACAGTCACCCCGAGTCTCTCATTTCCCTCGCCCTCCAATCAACCCATCATGAGCCTTATGGCTTTTAGTCTCCACCGTACGGTAAATCTCGAACCCCTTTACCTCCTTCCATCCCCACTGCCATTTTCCAAGGTCAAGACAGTTAGCTTCATCCAGACAACAAACAATAATAGCATCAAATGAATAAGCTCTCAATCCCCAAATTGCTCTTGGTTAAAACTGAAATTCTTAACTATAGCTTCCAAGACCCACTCCGGCCAGTTTGGCCAAACTTGACTCACAGGCCAACATCTTTCTTCTTTCCAGCCTTTGCATTATCCTTCCTTCCATTTAGAATATTTCCCCGTCACTTCTTTACTGGCTCACTCAGCTCCTTCAGCCCCAGATCAAACACATGTCCTTCCTCATAGGAATCTTCCCTGAACACCTCAAGGTGTTCACCTCACCTCACCTCAGGGTGTTGTGACGCCTGCATGTTCCCTCCACAACCCTATCTGTACTTGGCATTTATTTCTGTGCTTGTTTGGTGTCTATCTACCCACTGAAATATTAGCCCCATGAAAGTAAAAGGACCTTATTTTTTTCATTCACTGTTATTGTCTCAGTGCCTGGAATAGTACCCAGTGCACAACAGATGATTACTAAATACAGACTGAGAAACTCAGGCTTAGAATTGTGCTTAAGATGGCCACAGAAAGGCAGGAATACAGTTTGCTCTTCCTACTGGCACAAGATAATCTGGCACTATGTAGGGTGAACTACAATATTTCCACCATTATGTGATACTCTGCCTACGAGCATTGGGTGGTGGGGTGGAAAAGGGTCTCCCAATATTTGAGTAGGAGATAACTCCATTCTGTGCAGGGAATCAATGGAAAAGGAACTTCAATGCACAGAAATTCACTTCGCAACTTCTTCTTTTCAGAATACACTTTTAATATTTTTGAATGTCAAATGATAAAGTATGTAGTATATGTAGGCTCCATGATATACTGGTGAACATATGGACTGTTCTCCTGATCTCATGAAAACACGAGAAAATAAACTTAAGTCAGTTAATCATAGGAAAGATCAAAAGGGGAAAACCATCTAAAATGTTGCCTACATTAGATTTTTAAACATTAAGATCAAAGTACATTCTCAAGAATGTTTTTTTATCGTGTCCTATGAAAAGAAAGTCTCCAGTAGACTCTGTGTTTCAACAGTTTTTTTTAACATAGTAAAGGAGTCACCAAAATGTTTAAAATATTAACAGTTTGTTAATCCAATATTATAATTGGAATATAAACAATTTGTGATTCCCGAAACTTGAAACTAGGCTAATTTATAAGCTGAAAATGATTTTATATACAAGTCTGTTTTCAAGGTCAACCGCCAAACAAATGGTGGCTGGGACAAGGGCTGCACTTCCGTCATGAAACTGTAAATCCATCATCCGTGAGGGGCTATCAACCACGCATTCAGGGGACATTCCCCTCGCTGGGCTGACTGGGGGAATCCGAGGAAAGCAGTAGGATAAATGACTTGCTACCTCTGCACGCTGACCTGCAACGTGTGCAGACACTTCGCTGCTAGACAGCGGGACTGGAGGGATGTGGGGTCGCCACGGAGCCCGAAGGAACCTCTAGGAGTGAGGAGGAGGGGGTGGAGGGGGCAGAATGGATTCCAAAGCTTTATTTTTTTCCGCCTAATTGAAAACACCTCTAGAAACTGCATTTTCACTCTCCAAAGCACAACTGTTTGCCACATCAGGACCTTACCAAGCACAGCACAGAGAGCAGACAGGTGTCGCCTGTGTCTCCCACATACAGGGCACGGCAAAAGCACGTGTTTGTATACTAAGTGCCAAGGGAATATACAAAGTGCATGAAAAAATTATTCATCTCTGAGATAATAAGCCAAGAGTTTATCATATGTTGTCCAAATGATAAATAAAATGCCTAATGACCGGGGATATGGGAATGTGTGTTTGCTAATGTGCCAAGGGTGGTCCTTCCCTTTGGTCAAGTGAAGCTTGAGTCAAAGGGCTGTTGGTCATTTCTGGACAGAACTGGGGTCACGAAAAGTGTTGTAAGTTACTTTGCTGTAACGCAGAAGTACTAGCACCTATTCATAGGATAACCATGTCAGTTCAACTGGACACTGTATGTAAAGGGCTGGAGCAAACACGTGTTCTATAAGTGTTTCTAGAATGAATACAGTAGGACAAATGGTAGATGTGCTTGTTCCATGTCACCCTGGAGCAGAGGCCCGGGACTCATGTGACTGTATGAAGAGGAAGGGAAGGTGGGCTTGGTGTGGAAGAATGAGTAGAAAATTGGGTCACATGTGTAATAGTTTGGAGACCAGGCTCAGAAATCTAATCTTGTGTGACCTTGGATAAATGTTTTGATGTCTATGAACTTTAGTTGCCTTGTCTTTAAATTGGAAATACCATTAATACCTTGCTCAGCACATAATGAACTTAATAAAAGCAAAGTGCTTAGGACAGGCCTGCCACATTAAAAAAAAGCACTCAGTAAATGTTAGTTATGATGGTATTATTACTATGCATAATTACTATTAGCGAGGACTAGCCAACACTATACTTAACTGAGATGTTTGGAGAGACAGTGAGCTCTCACCGGGGTCGCATTGAAGCAGAACCTGGAAAACTACCGTTTAAGAAAGCCGTGCCTTGTCTGGAAGGTTGCTAAGACCCCACACGTCTCTTTATTCTAGTCACAACTGGAAGCCAATTCCTACCTGCTGAAATGTGCAGGACTTGCAGAAAGGCCTCCCACTTTAAATTCTCAGCAGAGCCAACTCATAAAATCACACTTAACTCTCTGATCCAATTCTTGGCAGGCAGGCCCTCAGCACCCTGCAACTACTTCCCAAGACTCTGCAGCATCTTAGAGCATTTTCCACTGTGGTGCCTCCTAATAAAGTGCAAGACAAATTGGTAGCCCGGGGAGAGAAGTGTCTTGTGTTACATTTTGTGCTCCTTTAACTAGTCCATCTGTGATTTACAACTCAACAGAGGGATAGGGTTATAATTCAAGGGTGAGGGAGCTGGATGAGTAAAAGGTTGAGAATGGAATTAGAAGCACCGCACACAGCAGCTGCACACACTGGAGGCACTTGGCTGTTTTGTTTGCCGGAAGCAGAAGCTCCGAAAGCAAAGGGAACTCATCAGAGAAGAGAAGGTGGACGTGTGACTGAACGCGCACAGACAGACGGGAGAAATTGCAGAGGCACACAGCTGGTGTGGCCCGTGACACCCAACGTCATGCTGGAGACTTGCTGGACCCCACACAAAATTTAACCTGTGAAACTAATTCTGATGAAGAAAAAAAACGACTAGATATTTTTTGTAGGTCTTACAAACTTCCTCTCAAATTTCAAGTTTATATACTTCTTTTGAAAACTGGAATCTCCCAGAATTCAAAATAGGGCAAAGATGTAGCAATTTGGATGCTTTCAAGAAACCTTTGGTTAATTAAATTCATTAATTATCATTCAGAAGGTGCTCATGTATTTTCTTAGCTTTCTCTATAAAAAAACAAATTTACCTCTTCTTTTTTCAGCCAGAATTTTTAAGGATAAAATTATGTTTTAGTTGAGAATACGATATGTTCCTTGATAGTAGCTGATTTACCCTAATTACAGTGAGGCACGCTGCATCTCAGGTTTCAATAAAATGGAGGCTTAAAAATGTAAATTTTAGTTCTCTGGTTAAATATCTGCTAGGAACACACATGAAACAAAACTTGATGGTGAGGACTCTGGGCCCACCTTCCTGCAACAAAGAGAAAGAGGTGAAAGGAGCCTTGAGCCTCGGTGGGACAGACCCTCTGGTCCCTCTCCTGCAGATGGGTCATCGCCAGTTCACTGTGGGGTGCACAGGTTCAGCCTCTGAACTCCATAAATAGCATTTTGGTGGTAGCCAAACTCCACCTAGTGACGGGTCACCTTCTCTGGATGAGAATGAGAAAATTGAATTTAACTCTCCAAATATGCCCTGTGACCACCCACCATCCACATCTAACAGAAGTTACATCTTTCCTGAAAAGAATGATGTGGTCAGTCATCCTAAGAACATTTACATCAGTTCATTTTGTTCAGTCACGATTTCAATTCAACAAGGTAGCAATTCAAATATCACTGTGGGGAGGAGCTGGCCGGACAGCGTGGGACCAGACCACCTCATCCCTCAGGTGGTGAAGTGGGTGAGCTGAGGGATGAGAGAAGCCAGGAATTAGAGAGGAAGATGCAGTGCTCTTTCTGCCTCAGTTAGTCATCCTCACATGGCCCACAACCACTGGGAACACCCAATGCCAGTTTCCTGAAATGTTTCTCATGTGACCTTAGAACAATACAGTAGGAAAAAATACAATATCTTGTGTAAAACTACTTCTTACTTTCCTCTATTTGTGAATTTGACTTAACATTTTTATCTGGTCATCACTGAGCCTCAACACTACAGCTTACTACTGAATATGCTCATCGTTTGCAAAAGGCTTTCGTAAAGAGATCGTCCCTTCGATGCTCAGAACTGGGGGAGTCAGCTGTTACTGCTATTGCAGCCTGAAGGATCTGGACGCCCGCCACTCAGAGAGGTTGGGAGATTTGTTCGAGAGAACACAGTGTTGTGCATTCACTGCACTGTTAAGCTGTGGGCTTTCCCCGGCCCCCACTCCTCCATCAGGTGGGCATTGAACTGCTCAGAATCACAGCACCAGCACCCATCCTCGCAGACGCAGTCCTCCCATCTCGCACTCGTGTTGTGCAGCCTGGTAATCTGTAATGAATGGAAAAGTGTGGAAGGGACAGTAGTAGTAGAGCAGTAGAGGGTAGTGACTAAGAGGGAGTAACTAAGAGCTAAGCACAGGTGTCAAGTGGATCTAAAATCAATCCTGAGTCTGGTACTGACCGACTCTTGATGCTGGAGAAGTGAGTTAACTTCTCTCAGTCTGAAAATCCTTATTTCTAAGATGGAGCAAAAACAGTGTCTGCTTCATGTTGCTGTTATAAAGCAAAAACAGTACCTGCTCCATGTGAACATGTTAAGCATGAAAACAAAGGGAGTATATTATCTACAGTATCTCTCGGCCAGGCCTGAAGCTAATGACAGTTAAAGGAGAACAGCCAATAGAAATATTAATAGCAGTACTGCTGCAATACTAGCACTAACAGCAGCATTAGTAGCAGCAGTAAGACCAGCAGTAGCAATAGCTACAGCAGCAGCAGGAGCAAGAGCAGTAGCATTAAAATAGCAGTATTGTAACAGCAGTTTTGCAGGAGTAGTAGCAACAGTAGCAGTGCCCACTGTCCTCATACTCACACTCATAGGAGTAGTAGTCTGTGGCCAACAGCTGATCTCTCAACCAAGGGACATGGAAAGAAAAAGGAGGGTGACTGTCCATCAATAAGCATCAGCAAGTACCAACCAAAGAAGAAAATTTAAGTAGCTGTTATGTGTGCGCAGTTACCACTGAGGCCACCTAATCAGACCAGATTGCAGTGAAAATAAAAAATGTCTGTTACTTCAATAATCACAAAGCACTCATGAATAAAGGAAGGCCCACATGACCACTGGATCCTCCCCGTGGTGACTGTCAGCAGTGGCAGCGGAAGACAACGGCCCAGGGCGGGCCAGCGTCTGTGACTTAGACATCTTCTCTGTGTTCCCTGGGGAAGCAGCAAGCGACTGTACGGTCACAACCAGCGCAGTTGGGAACTATTGTTTCAAGCTCCACTTTCCCTCAAAAACTTTCTGAAAGCAAGTGGGGCCAAACTTTCTTTGCTGAGAAGAAAATAAAAAATAAATTATGGCCCCTTGAGTGCCTACCAAGTATTTCACCCTCTGCTGGGTATGGTACCTACACGTGACATTGGCTATGGCCTCAGAAGGCACAGGGGAACCAGAACTCGAAGAAGTCTAGCAACACAGTCACCATGTTGGCTCTTTCTCACGAACCTATGCTGTGACCGGAAGATGTGCCTGGAAAAGTATTTGCCTTTGAAACAAGACACCTCTGTTAAGTCACACCTCACTGAAATTTAAACACAAGTTCAGCATTGTAGCAATTGGTTCCCAACTCTTCTGCCCTCACCCTTACTACTCTAACAGTTGCTGGCTTCTACCTCTATGTCTTCTCTGATTGCTGAACCTGACTTTACCTGCCCACTTGCAAATGCCCACCTGTAAGTGGGCAAATTCTCCCAGGAACATGCCTCAACCAAGGACTGGAGAGAGTTAGGGAATGAACGCTCCAGCTACCTCATCTCAGGAGAGGTCCACGGACGCCTTTGCTCCATACCCTGGTGACATGAAGATCCAGTGGTAACAGGAGTTCCTTTCTTAGCTGTCTTCCCTTCTCATCTCGACTCCCCTACTGGTGTCCCTTTCCTCACCCAGGTGAACTGCTTACACTCAAACCCTTGCTCAGGGTCTGCTTCTAGGGCAAGCTCCAAGTCAGAAGAGCAAATTTGGTGTCTGTGAGAAAACCCTGTCCATAAATTCCATCACACAACTGTAGGGTCACACCCATTTCTTAAACCCTTTTGTATTTTTTTAATTAGCTAAAATTATGCCCAAGAACTTGATGCTTAAAGTTAAATGCATTATTGTTACAAGTACATTATTTTGAGACAACATTGGGTTTTACAGCCTTTAAAATGTCTATCAACTTTTCCATTGTTGCAAGTAGAGCAGGATTAATTATTACCAGCTTTCTAAAGAAAATAGGGGGAAAAAACTGATCCAAAACATTTCACATGTAATACAGATCTGAGCTGGGGGGAAAGGGCCTCAGCTTTCCAACTGTGGGTCACAGAGCGTGTCAGAGAGGAAGATGAGGAAAAGGGGGGTGGCAGCGGGACAGGAGGCCAGGTTTACTGCAGGTTTGGGGAGAGATGTGTCCACAACCTCTCAGGTGCAGGCAGGTCCCTCGTGCACAATGTTCTCATCAAAGCTGGGGAGGGAAAGGGCAGGAAGAGAACTTACAGTGCATATGCACCCAGTAGGGGTCAAACAGTCTTTTGGGTACTTTACACATTCTATTCCATCAATTACTACCTTAAAGAAGAGTTCTAGGAGGATCATTATCATCATTTATATGGATTGGAACAGACTGAGAGAGTTTAATCTGGTAAAAAAGACACATTTAGTGAATGGCAAAACTGGAGTTCAAAACTCAAGTATGTTACAGACTGTAAAGCCTATTAATATCAGTAATGTACTACTCCTCCAGCAAACTTGCATGGCAATTGCTTTACATCACAGTGTGCAAAGAACTTTCATTAAGGCTGAGGAGAAGGAAGCTCCTGACAGCTGGGGACAGGCATGGCACTACCAGGCACATGTGGATACCAGTAAGAGCCTTCTGGCACTCGCAGCCAGATTGTGACACACTCCTGTTGAGCACAAGGATTCACAGCACACCACACTGGGGAAACAACGGTGATGGAAGGCAGACTCAAGACCACTCTATAATCAGGGCTGAGCAAAGACAAAAACAGCTACATTGTCCAAATAAAATAAGATGACAATAGTATTCATTAATTTAGAAGACCAAACATCATCCTCTCTTGGCAAATACAAGTGATTGCGCCTTCATTACCAATTTTAAGTTGAGCTTTTGCCTTGTTCCACCTGCCTTCTGGATAGAAATTATTAAGTCGTCTAATCATAAGAGTTACCTTTACATTGTGGACAGCATCCAGTCTAGGGCAAAGCCCCACTTGCTAACTAACAAGCCTACAATAAGTCCTTGCCAATGCCCTCTTCCTGAGAAAATACATAATTTCTAATGGTGTACATTCTCCCTCATTAAAACAAGTTAATAAATCCTATTTTGTTCAACTACAGATGAATTTCTGGTAATCTTTAGCTGAATACCATTGAGAGTGTGTATATTTATTCAATGCATTTTTGAGTCAGGCACAGTGAATGATATATCTTTGTCTTTTCTGAAAAATCATAAATCCTACCCTCAAAAGGTATATAGCAATGCACACTCTAAATTCAAGAGCAGTTTTTAAAATGCAGAGAGAAGATATCAATAGATTTAATAACATACTCAAACTTTTCTCACTGAGTTCACACGAAAATGCTAGTGAATAACTTTTCTAATTGTAATTCCACAATACAGAAGAGAATCTGAGAGGCATCCACAGAAAATAGAAAAACAAAGTCGTGGATAGAAGGGTTTATTTAGGAATCTTACGCTCCTGAAAGAGAAGCCTGAGAAAAGTACTTGAGATAGAGTGAAACCAGGGGGTAGTGGTGAGGGACCAAGGAGAGGAAGAAAAAAGAGGAAAAGCCAGGAAACAGTGTTGCTAAGTGTTGCTAAGGTTGCCAAGGTCATGACCAAGGGCACTTGAAGCTGAAGCCCACCCAGATCTTCCAAGGACAGTTTACATGGAGTTGTCTACCCAACGACTGAGAGAAATACTGATCCATTCATTCCCATCACCCATTGGTTGACACTGCCCATGAAGACATTAACTCCCTTAAACTCAGGCTTCTCACATTGTTCGATTGGGGCACCTTCTGACATCAGCAAGGAATAAGAAACTCTGGGGGCGAAGTGTGAAAACATCGCATGTGCTTGAGATGGGTCACCCTCAGTATAAAGTGAGTCCAAACCCCTGTGAACTGTCCACTGCAGCTGTAGTGGATGTCAGTGGTAAGGCTGAAAGGCTGAGTCCAGGCTCCAGGAACATCCATCCTGCTATGAACAGTGAGAGATGCTCCAGCCCAGATGTGTGGACAGGGCCCCTGTGAAAGAGGGAGCCTGTTAGCCAGACAGAACACTGTAGAGTCTTGGAGCTTGTAAAAAACAGGTATCACTGAGAACTAGAGTAAGACAGAGCATGAAAGTGGAGGTGTGAGGAGTGTGTGGAGGGAAGTGACATTTATTTAAATTCTATATGCAGATGCCAACCATCTCATGTAGCAGACCTTACCTTTGTTCATATCACAGCGTCTAGGACCTCCTGGTGCGATAGCCACTCCCTGTCTTCTGATCACCTGAATGTGAAGCCCACCTGTCCACAAACCCCAGCCTGACACATAGACCCCTCATTCAATATTTCATACCAGTCATTAGACAGCTGAGAAAAGTGTCCAATATAAACATTAGAGAAGACCAGATAGATAAAAAAAAGAAATGACTCTGGAAGAAATAGAGATAATTCAGGGAGCTGATGAGAATTTAAAAGGCAGAATTTTATTAATGTTTCAAAGAGATTTGAAAAATTTATAATATTCATAAAATATTCACACAAAAGGCGTACACAGAAAAGTGCAGAAAGGTTAAGGAAATACCCGAGAGAACGAACTGAAAAGACAAAGAGATAATAGGAGACACATTTGTTTCCTGAGATATGTGGGAGTGTCGGCCCGGAAGTTACAACATCCAACACAGTATTTCCAAAGAGATGACAAAGAAGCTATGTGTTTCTAAATTTCACCAAGATATGCCTCGGCATAAGTATTTTTTTAATTCACTATGAAAGACCATTGGCAGACCATCCTATCTGGAAATATGTATTAAAAATTAATAAATAAAATTGAAAAGTAAACTAGGAAATACATTCATAAAATTTTAAGAAAAGCCACAAACCCTGAATGAAAAAAAGTGATTAAAATATGTAGCCATTTCATATAAGATATATAAGTGGCAGTACGAAATAAAACTTTAAGTTAACTAACACCTAAAATATAAGTTAAAAGTGACTAATAACATGAATAAATGTCTAATCTCATCAGGAATTTTTAGAAAATGCAAATTAAATAAAATTTTCTTCTTTACTTATCAAATAAACTAAGCTTTTAAAAGTCAAAAATTTTTGGCAAGGGAGCCCTGGAAAAGATACTCTCACTCCCCTCTCATCAGAGTACAAATTGGTACAAATTATCTGGAAAATAATTTTATAATATGCATAAAATTCTTCAAAAACAAAACATGCCCCTTGCTTTCCCCAGTGATTTTTCCAAACCTATTCTAACAAAATGAAACTCATATCTCTCTCTGTACTTTGTAACAAAACTATTCACACAGACAAAGAAAGGGAAAATAAAGAGACATTAATGGAAAAATGTTTATTATTTTGGTATAAACATTGGAAATAAGCTAGATATCCAACAAGCAGGGAAATAATTTAAGAACTGTGGCTCACCCATTCGGGTGGTCGTCTAAAAGGGTGTTGTGAGAGACTATTTAATGAAATGGGAAAGTGTTGTTGATAAAAAGTTGGATGAAAAAAGCAGGATTAAAACTCATTTATACAATGGGATACAAATCAAAATGTATAAAATACATGATACACATATATGAGGAGTCGTATCTACACTTATATCTATTTCTTTCTCTATCCTGGGGGTAAAAGACTCAAATTTTAATAGGAAATATTTCTGATCAGTTGCATTGTGGTTATTTTTATTCTCTTCTCTGGACCCTTTGATCTTTCCCCCCAACCACTCACAAGGGGCATAAGTCACTTCTAAAATAAAAATAAACCAATGTTTTCTTATTATTTGATTTTTTATCGGTCACTGCTTAATGTGTGTGAAATTTATTTGATAGTTTTACGTTGAGATTTTAGTAAATGACCAACCGATGAAATCAACAGACAACACCCATTTTACCTGATCTGTACAGGCGAAGTGGAGCGGGAAGAGTAGGGGAATAAGGGGAGTTCGCGGGGGTTGGTCCTCAATGCCGGTGTTCGGGGCAGGTGGAGGATGAGACTGGGAGTCCCGCGCCTCCATTCCAAGCCTGATGCGAAGGAAGGCATCAAGAGGAACAACGTGGTGAGGCCCTCGGCTGAGCGGCCCCGCCCCTCCCCCAGACCCACGGTGCCGAGGGAACTTCAGTGGTGGTCCTCGAGTTCTCAGGGCTCCCCTGGCAGGAACTCTCGGAGCTGGCTCAGACACACTGAGACGTACACTTTTTTTTAGAAATAGAAATACAGTCGGGTCTCAGTTTCATGCAATTTTATCCTTTTTAATAAGCAGTTAAATCACATTTTACATCTGGCAATAAATTAATGGATTTTATACCATTGTAAGTCTTTTCATAGAACTATCTTAAGACTGAATGTGCACTGTGGTTAAGATCGCGGGCGGATGAGTCAGGTCCACTGCGCCCGTGTTGTGTGGCCTCAGCTGTGTCCCCCAGCTTGCCTGCCGCCTCGCTTACAAAATGGAGGCCATAAAAAGGGCCTAATTCCCTAACTTTCTTGCAAGGGCTATGTGACTTAGAACAGTGCCTGGAAAAAGAACATATCCTATGGAAATGTTTTCTGCATTAAACAAAAAGTTGGAAATATCTTGATCATACCATGCCCACTCATGTGTAGGAGAACATTATAATTACCATCACAAACAACAAAACAAGGTTTGTTTGTTTGTTTGTTTGTTCAGATAGGAGGAAATAAAAGAAAAAAAAAACTCAAGCAGGAGTCAGCATCTCTTTTCACCCCAAGTTCCAAGAAAGACAAAGACCATGGCAACCAACAGTGGGAGCCCCCACAGCGGAGTAGGTGAAGCTGTTCTAGCAGGAGACAGAGGGAGGAGAAGCTCTGACTGAGTGGCAGTGGCTGAGGGGGTGGCCACGGGGCAGAGAGGGGCCCCCACATTTGGAAGGGGGACCCTCTCAATTGTGGGAAAAGAGCTCCCTGGGCGCTTGCAGGACCTCAGAGGGTGTCCGCACAGTGAGGAAGAGGTGCTCCACCGCCGGCCTGCAGGGCTGGGGTCAGGCCACAGGTGTAGAGAGGTGCCGGCAGAATCTCTACTGATGCCTGATAACAATAACAAGTGGGGCGGAAGGAGACAGGAAACACGGTTCAATAGGTTTTATTTAGGGAGAAAAAACAACTGTTTCAAAGGTGAAAAACCAAGAAATCCTGTGTCCAGTGTCATACAGACTTGGATTTGAATCCTAGTCCCTTGATAATCTTATCTGCTCCTGCCCTTCCCCTGCCTGCCCATTATCGGTAAATCCTGGAGCTGGAGCACAGGAAGTAGATGTCAGGATGAGCCAGGGCTCACCTGGGCTCTGTGGTCACCTGCAGGCTTTCTGTGATGTGGTCAGCGCCTTGCCGGGTCCTCCTGGCTAGTCTTCAGAGTCTATTCATGGATTTAAGGCTCCAATGATACTCACATTCCAGGAAAGGAATGGTGTGAGCGGGCTGGATAGAATCCTATCACATCAGGCCCCATCTGCCAGGAAGTCATGTTGATTGCTGGGAAGGATTCAAACTGGGGCGTCAGAGAGCTGGGCTTGAATCCCAGCTGGGATTACAAACTGTGAGATACAGGGGTCAGTGAATCTGTTATCTGAGTCTCATTCATTTTCTCTGTAGTGTACTAACCAGCAGTCCCGTTTTACACGGTGCCTTTGTGAGGGTTGAACAAGACAATAGAGTGAGATGCTTAGCTGGGTGTTTAATTAATGCCAGAGCCCTCTGGGTCCTCCCTAAGTGCATATCCAAGTTTCCTTCTTCCCACCAAGAGGAACAGACAGGAACCCAGGCCCTGGAGGGCACACCCCACCCTCGCAGGGACTAGACTGTGCTCAGTGTCCATGCAGACATGTCTAAACCAGGTGACCCCTTGAAGACCTCCCCAGCCCCTCACTGAAATGCCCAGTGATTATTTAAAATGACACAAAGAGAGGAACAACAGGACACGGAGACAAAGAATGTTAGTTTTTCTAACAGCTGGAAAAGAAAACAAAATGAAGAAAAATATTCCCCATGAAATTCTTATAGTAAAAAATATAAACCACGTTGCCTTTAACGGGGGTCACAGAGTGAGTTCTCGGGACGTCTGTACCTTGAGATTGTTCAACAGCTCCAGCACAGACAGACAGTGTTAATCATTTTCTGATGGCTGTTCTGAGCTGGGGCTTTGGCGAGTGAGAAAAGACAAATTCCCAGACCTGAAAGCTGAAAAGCAACACTGTACAATCATGAGAATTAAGGGAAAAAAAGATAGTCTTGGGCTGAGTTAGTCTGTATTCCTGGTGAAGTCGTGCGAGGACTTTCCAGCTGGGAGCCGCTGGGAGAGTCTGGGCCAAGGCTGCCACGGGAGCCTCACGTGCCACAGCAGGGGAAGCAGCACCCGCCGTGGCTGGCCGGACAGGCGGTTCTCAGCCAGGGCCTGGTTTGCTCCCCAGAGGACAGCTGGCGATGTCTGGAGACATTCTGATCGTCACGAGTCGAAGGGAAGTGCTACTGACATCTCGGGACAGAGACAAATGCTGCTGCTAACTATCCTGTAAGGCATGACAGCCCCCACCCCTGCACCACACCCCCAAGAAACAATGTATGCAGCCCCAAATATCAATAGTGCTGAGGTTGAGGAACTCAACAAAACACAGAAACGCAAGTTTGTCGCTATGGACAACAGACAAGATTTAACACCTAAATCCAGCATCTGATCCTGAATCCTCTGTTTCTTAAAATGGCACTTTCTGCCTTGAAGCCGCATGCATTCTCAGACCCCAGTCTAAGTTTCTGTTCTCTCTTTTCCCCCTGATACTGAATCACACCGTTTGCCAAGTCCTAAACAAACCAGAGGCTTTGAACCGCTTCACAACGCTGCCTAGTCACTCTAGTGTAATTTTCAGAATAATTCCATGTAGGATATCTGGTTATGACCTCACTTTATTTATTTATTTATTTACTTATTTTTTTAAGATTTTATTTACTTATTTTTAGAGGGGAACGAAGGGAGAAAGACAGGGAGAGAAACATCAATGTGTGGTTGTGTCCCATGCGCCCCCCCACTGGGGACCTCGCCCACAACCGAGGCATGTGCCCTGAGTGGCAATCAACCCGGCAGCCTCTTAGTTCATAGGCCAGCACTCAGTCCACTGAGCCGCACCAGCCAGGGCTGACCCCATTCTATATATCAGAAAACCAAGGCTAAGAGTCATTACATAAATTGCCCAACTATGAGTGGCAAAGCCAGTATGTAAACCCAGACCTGTGCGATTTCAAAGCATTATCTCCAAACCGCTCTACTCTACTTGCAGAGATTAATTTTACTGCCTGGGCAGACCCAGTGGGTTACTGAATATCCCTGAGCTTTGTCCTCCTAGGAAATAGAGATAATCCCAGCTCTATAAACTTGCATGAGTTAGAGATAATACACGGCAAGATTCCTTGGGAGCTCAAGCAGATAATCCCTGGAGCGACAACACCCAGGAAGGTCCTATAGTTGGGTAGAAGCTGAAGTAGAAATCCCCAGATTTTCTTCTGGTTCTAAGATTCTATTAAGCCAAAACTTAGCAATTCTTCAGGGCTCAAACCACTCCCTTCTCCTCCCGTGGTTCCCTGACACCGCCCCTGCCCTGTAAGCCACAGGCGAGTCCTTCCTGTGAAAACCTAGGGTCGCCTTTTGTGTGCCAAGCTCTGGGTAATCTCTATTATTTTTACTTTTTGCCAGATTATAGAATTCAACCTGAAAGCAATTCACCGTAAATTTCCTGAAATTGTTTTATTGTAAGTTTTTAGGATTACTCAGGACAGAGTACGCAATAGTCATAAATGCTTTATACATATTGAAAGACTTACTAAAAGACAGAGGTAATAAAGCTTGATTACACACTAAGTAATCTCATACACTTAATCTCATATAATCTTCACAATAACCTGTGAGGAGTAAGACAATAGTATCTGACTCTCTCGTGTATACCTACTTCCACCCTTTTGTTATTATTCTGACCCTGCTTCAGTAGCATTGGGTTTATGGAGGGAGAGTATCTTTTCTAGGGCTCATTTTCTGCCTCTGATAAGTGCTGAGGTTGAACTCAACCAATGGTTCTCCAGCTTTGATTTTCATTAAAAGGATCCCCTCCTCAGACACAATCTTATACAGCCCCTTAAAACGGAAAACAGTGAAAGCAGAGCTGACATGGTAGAAGGGTAGCAGAGTGGGGGAGATTCCAACATGATGGATTTGGGGCCTGACTTTGAGCCATCACGGTGGTTTCCATCACTGTCATTGTCCTACGGCTAAGCCCTCCAAGCCACCATTGGGTACTGGTCGTCCATAAGTAGTCCAACATGGCAGCACCTGACCGAAAAAGACTTTGTTGCAGCAGCCTTCTCCACTGACTACGTGTTTGACCACAGGGAACCCTCGGTTCTCCCAGGTCCCGGACTCGGTGTCCGGTCTCCATAGGTGCCAGCTGGATGCCATGGGCCGTCCGAGGTTCGCCCTCCACCGGCGGGCCGCTGTGAAGGCAGGCAGAAGCCGGCCTTGCCTGTCTAACTCGTCTCTCCTCGGCCGCATTACCTTATCTCCTCCCCCACTGCCACCCCTGTCCCTGTCTCGAGGAATCCTCGCATTCTTTCCTGTACATAGCCGTTCCCCTGTCCCCCAACCCTTGGATAACCTCCCCCTCTTGGAGAGTCCAACTCTATAACATTTATAAGCACAGGCTTTCAAAAGAAACGTTCTGTTAAGTCTCCCCATCGACTTTTCCAGATATGATGGTGAGGTTCATGAGTAAGAACAGAAACATTCCCTCCTCACCTTCCCCGAATGCAGGAATAAAGAAACAAAACGAAACGCTCATGTCTTCATCCCATCATTGTTTTACTGATTAACCACAGAAAGTCCAATTTTCTTCCTCTTCCTGGTTTCTCCATCAGCCCCCACCCATTCTGCATTTCCAAGCCCTCCACCAGGAAAACAAGAAAAACACACAGTCGCACACAAAGGCAACTGCATCCCATCCATTCTCCCCGAAGTGCATGATTAGGTCACGTGTGGGGAGATTAATGTGATTCCGAGCTTAGAAATGTGCTCCTTTATGATTATTAACGAGGATGGCTTGGAAGGGAAAGAACTCTGCAAACACAGCCGTTTAAAAAATGTATTTTCTACCTTGTTTATGGGACGCAAACATACATAATTCAGTTCAAGGGTTGGGATTTTCTGTTATTATGTGCCAGGGATTATCTATCACAATTGCAAATAATTTCCCAGTACAAATTATCCTCATCTTATCATCCAAATGCACTTCCCTTCCACATCACTCATGTCATGCTGAAATCTAAAGCCATAAACTTTCAACCACGAAATCCGTCTCCCTCTGGATGGCAGCATATGGTGTGTGTTGGTCGGGGTTTTTTAAAGCGCAATCAAATTTACCACTGTCAGCAACTGGCCTCCCAGCTTCTTCTCAGCTGGTGACGCTGGTGTCTGAAGCTGATAGGGAACTATGCACTCGATAAAATATGAGACTGCAAGAGAGAGGCCCGGCCAAAATAAGCAGTAGTCCACCAGAGCAGGGGCCACTTTCAACAGCTAGTGCTTCACGTCCATCACGCTGATTGAAGCCATCCAGAGGTAAAAACATGCGCCCTGAGATACGTGAGACCGGAGGACGACAGCTAAGGCGTCCTACTCACAGTGTAAGATGAATGTCCGCAGATGCGTGCCGGGCTGCCCTAAAGATGCTGAAAACCTGGCAGGGTGGAGTATTTGTGGGAAAGGAATATGAACTCTGATTAGTGAACTTCTGCAAGGGGCATGAGCACATTTTTCTTTATCACATGGGGACTTTTTTATTAACATCCATGAAAAAGCAAAATATGTGTAAGAGGAAAATCAAAATATGGATATTTTGTACTTTTATTGGGAAAATAAAACCAGATTTCAGGAAACCTCAATTTTCAAAACAAAATATTGCTTTTCAATGAGGCCAGCATAAAAATGGGTCCAAGCTGAGTCCCATGACGTGATGCAACTTCAGAAAAAAGTAAAAAAAAATCAAATAATACAAAAGCAAATGAAAATCATCTTAATTCCTAAAAAGAAAGAGTCAGAAGAATGCTATGCATTTCTCTTTGGTAAGGATTCTATTTAGATGTGATATATCAAATATTTCGAGGTATGCATCCTTTGTTTTTGCAAAGGAAAAGTGTGGAATGTTCATTTTTCCTTCAATGGAACATATTTTTATGATCCCTCAAACTTGTTTTTCTGTTCCTTATCCCCAAACAGGCTGTCGTTGCTAGGTTGTAGTGTCGAACTCCACTGGGGCCATAACCACAAGCTCTGGTATCAAGCACCATATCCCTGCCCAGAGAGGTGGAAAGACTTTCTTGAGGTCACACAGCAGATGATTAAAACAGGAGACATGGGTCTAGAAATTATGAGCCTTGAGTTCTGGCCCTGGAGCTTGATAGGCCCAAGCTCTGCACCTTAAAATAAAATCTCATGAGATTTGTGTGTTTTCTATTTTCAGAAGCAAAAGACTGGTATCTCTCCTTATCCCTTTATGTGTCCTCTGCACCCATGGAATCCTGTAGGCAGTTTTCCAATGAACTTGGACTATACTCCTGTAGTATACTTACATCTGGAATCTTTTTCCCTCCCATCCACCCTCAAGCCCCTTGTGTCTTTAAAGAGCCCTGCAAAACCTCTCCTCCTGCATTAAGCCTGCTGTGATGAGGTGCGAGCCAGGGCTCTGCCTTCCCATTGCAAGGATTAGCACACGGAGTGCCGAACAGAAGAACACAAACAGAGAATCGGTTCATCTGGGACCTGCCTGGATGTGCTGGAGAGAGGTCCAGCTGCGCAACATCTGTTCGCCGGTGTCATATTCTGCATACGTCCTCAACATCGCTGCCTCAGTCTTTGGGACTCCTTTGGACCTCCCTACAGAGCCGTCAGCAGCTGATGTGGGAGCTGGTACACACAGGAGAGCCCACCATTCTGAATATCCCTTGACGCTGCTTCAGCTAGAAGTGGGGGACAGCCAAGCAGGTGGCCACAACACGGTGGGCTTTGCAGTGTCTCGGGAAGCCTGCCTCGCCCGAGATAAGACCCTTAGCAATGAACAAAGGTTTCCACCATTCACACCACTCCTGTGGGCCTCTGGGGGTGGTGCACATTTCAATAGTGTTTTGTTACCTGTTGAGGATAACATGGTCCAGTGGAAAGAGTTCTAGACTAAGAGCACCCGGGTGTCCATCTCAGTGGCAACACGTGTGACAGATGTGAGTTCCGGGACAGTGTGTACTCTCCAGGTGCCATTTCCTTCTTCTCTAAAATGGAATGAAAAATACCTGCCCCATCCTTCTCCCAGTTGAGGTAGAATTAAACTGCCGTGTGTGGAAATGCAATGCATAATAAGCTTTTCGCTGAGGGGGAGAAAGAGCGTGCCTCTGACAAGTGTTCCCCGGACGAGCTCCCGCAGGCCACGCACACCCGTGTCACCTGCCACCAGACCAGGAAGGCAGAGCACGACCCAGACGCCCCCTCTGGCCCCTTCCAGTACCAACTCCCATCAAGGGTTACCACTATCCTGACTCTAATACCGAAAGTTAATCGTGCCTCTTTCCATGATTTATGTGAATGAGATCATGCAATATGTACTCTTTCGCGTCCCTCCTTTCACTCAGTACTGTATTTATTAGATTCACCATATGGTTGTGAGGAGCTTCAATCATTTGTTCTCATTGTGTGATATTCCATTCTGTGAACACACTCAGGGATTGTTTAATCCACTGCCGTTGATGGAATGCGCGAACAGCACTGCTAAGCAATTCATAAACTTGCAAGAAATATACAAATGCGAGATGTTAGCATCATTACTCTTAGACCATGCCTAGAAGACATGGAGGACTTGGTAGAAAAACATCGAGAAGTGACCCCGAGGTGGGGAAAGCCCAGGATGGGGTGTGCTCTGGGCGAAGGGAAAACACAGAATGTCAGGTACATCACAGTTGGGAGGTGCGGCCAAAGTTTGAAGCCCAGCCATTTATTTCAGCAAATATCTGAGCTTCCACAATAGGCCAAATGCTGTGCAGTATTTCATGTGATTCTAATAAAACCCTATAAGGTAGGAAGTATAGATATTCTTATCCTCATGTTAAAGAACCAAACTGAAGGCCAGAGAGCTGGGCATCAGCCAGTTGATGGCAGCCGGCCAAAGCAAATTCATTCACCTCTTCATTCATTCATTCAACAAAGATTTATGGAGCTTTCAGGATATGCGAAACGCCATGCGACATGTTAGACACACCCTATGCAAAAAGACGGAAGCCCTTATGTCAATCACATTCCAGTTGAAGTGACGGCCATTGACCACTGATCACCCAGGGGAGTGAAAAGTTAGACTGTCACTAAGTATTTCTAAAGGAGAGGGGCCTGGTGTTCCAGGAGCATAGTGTGCGGATGTGACCGGAGAAGCAGGGGACCGGTGGAGCTGAGGTCTGAAGCCTGAGCTGGAGCTGCCCAGGGGGGAGGAAAGGAAGGGAGGAAAGGAAGGGTATTCCCGGTGGAAGGAGCAGCGTGGGCAGAAAGGAAGGAGCAGGCAGGTGTGAGAGGTTAGAGACGCTAGGAAGAGACCACACGCAGAAGCCACGCTAAGGAGTTTTGTCTTTATGCTCAGAGCAGTGGAAAGTTGTTCTCTAGGTAGCCCAGGATTATTCTTAAAATACCATGAAACTCAACAAGGAAATGTGATCCAACGTATATACACTTATGGTGCCCCCGCTATGTGAAGGGCACTGACTGAATTTTTAAGATAAAATAAACTACACTTTGAATATGCGTAATGGATCTCACTCAGGGTAAAGGAGAGGAGCCACTGCTCACGTGGCAGAACCTCTCATCACTCCGCAGAAGGAACGGGCAGGTGGGCTCTCTGTCTGCAGGGCTTCCGTCGGGGTCTGAGAAGGGGGCACTGGTTCGGGCGCCCACCTGTGCACTGCCGGGGGCAGCAGGGAGGGACACAGAGGGCCAAGCAACGAAGAGGGAGCGGAGGTTCTTTACCGCCAGGGCTACACCGGCCCTCGTGGCGGCTGGTCTGCAGCCACCTGACCTCAGCATCACCTTGGGGACTGCGATGTGAGGTTTTGCTTTTTCACCAGGATTTGAGGTTTCGCCGGCTGCCAAAGGACACTAAACTTGAGAGGCACAGCCTTGCGTGGGGCTCCCCAGAGGACAGGCCGGTGCCGGATCATACCCAGATCACTGTAGCTGGATGTGAAGGGCTTCTCCCCGGATAATAATGATGTCTTAAAAGTCATTGCTAAGTATCTTGAGGGCCTTCCTCCAAGAGCAGGAGACGGCCCGTATGTTTCCTAGCAAACGGAGAGCAACAGGAAGGCTCTGTAGCCTCGCGCATTACAGCGGTGTCACATACTCCTCTTTCGCAGTGTTTGGCAACCTTGATGTATTTGCCTTTTTATTAGTTACATTCTCGAGCTCAGCAAAGGTTTGGCTTCCCAATGTGTTTTGAATTAGACTCATGAAAGCTGTAAAAAAATAACTGGCCGGAATTAAGCTAATAAGGTCCTAAAAGACTACAGAACCGCTGTTGTTGTGAGGGTATGTTTTCCTCCTATCTGAGAGTTCTGGTCCCTAGACTGAATGTGCATGTCTTTTGTAAGATCATAGACTCCTGGGACTGGAGGAAAGATTAGAAGCCTTCCTGGTCCCGTGCCCCGACTAAGGTTCTGCTCCCTTTACAATGCTCCAACCCAGCACTTCAAGTTTCTCTCCACTGATCAAACACCTCCAGTTACTTGTGGGCCACTAACTTCATTTTGGATACCAGTTCTGTTGCTCAGAGTATTATAATCCCGCCACACTTTTCTGATGTCCCCAATCACTATTATCTGCCTCGCTGAAAACCAGAGATATTAGAGCCTTAGCTTCTCTCTCTCTCTCTCTCTCTCTCTCTCTCTCTCTAACTAGCCCTATTCTGAAACAAGGGAGGCACAATTAAACATGACTGATTCTGTTGACTCTCAATTATCATTACTTCCTTTTCTGAGTTTCTCAAGTGATTTATTTACCAATCTCTAAACATGAAGACAGTCAGCTGAACTGAAACTGCTATATAAATAGAGGGTAAAAAATCTTGATGCTCATCTCTTAATTTCAATCATTCAGTCAACAAGTACTGCCCGAGCCCTGCCCTGGGTAAGGAGCCGAGAGAGACCTCAGGAATGCAGACACGCAGGGCGTTTTTAGCACCACCAGAACTCACCAGCAGGCCATGTGGATAGCATTGACAATGACAGCGAGGCACGGGTTCGTGCCTCAGGAGAGTTAGGCTCTACCCTCGGAGGGCACTGAGGCCCACAATGAGGACACCGCCCTCGGCCAGGGTGGTGGCGATGTGTGTGGGCTGGGGAGAGACAGAAAAGCATCAGAAGAATCTTGAATCATAAGAAGGAGTTGTTCAGAGAAGGTAAGAGAAGGAGATCAAAAAATTTTTTCTCAGGGTGACCATTACTACAAGGCGTAGAGGCACAAAAAACTCAGGGTCTGTTGAGGAGATGGCAGGTTGACCCATGGTCTTAAGGGTCTTTATTTTTCTTCTTAGCGTTCTAAGTAGAAGGACAGAGAGTTCCCACATACTCCCTGTCCCCCCAACACACCCACCCCCACTAAAGTGGCACGAAGTGGCAATAAATAAACCTGCGATGACATGTCATTATCACCTGAAGGCCACAGCTTTCATTAGGGTTCACTCTTGGTGATATGTATTCTATGGGTTTGGACGAATGTATAATGACATATATGAGGGGGACTCCCCCCCAAAACTGGAATTATTTTCTGGAGGGCAGGCCCCTTGTACTACAAGCTCGCCCCGCTAGGTGAGTACTCTAAGAACCCATCTGTATCACTGTGCCAGCAGGCGTTGTTGGGAGAGGCTGTGTTCGGCTTCAGTGAGTGTTTCTGAAGATTTTTTCCATGCATTTGCCCATTTCATGATGGAGGATTTACAAGAGCACCTGCCCACACTATGCCGAGTGTTCCGAAGTCTTTGACCAAAGATGGCATGACCTCCTGTTAGGGATGCCTCACCATTCCTGTTCACCTGATCCTGCTCTAAGCAACTCTTTTGTGTGTGTCCCCAGATGAAAAAAGTCCTCAAAGGGAAACATGTTGCCGATGTGAAAGAGGTGAAACAAAAAACCGACAGAAACACTAAAAGGCATCAAAATTGACAAATTCAAAAGCTGTTTTGAGCAGTGGAAAAAACGTCTTGATAGGTGTATTATATCCGATGGAGAGTACTTGGAAGGTGACTGAAGTTTAACTATGTAAGAATAAATACACAACTTTTTATAAATAAACCCTGGGTTTGGGGTCCCCCACCTCGCATTCACCATTTGTAGTATCATATGGAATAGTTTTTTTGTTTGTTTTTTGTTTTTTTTTAAATTTTATTTTAATCATTGTTCAAGCACAGTTTTCTGTCCTTTACTCCCATTATATGGAATAGTTTACTGGCCTAAAAACCCTCTGTGCTTTGCCTGCCCATTTCTCCCTTCCCGCCCCCTATAAAGTACTGCTCCTCATACTGTCTCCATAGCGTTGCCTTTCCCAGAATGACAGACATATAATTGGAATTATGCAGTAGGTAGCCTTTTCAGATTGGCGTTTTTCACTTAGCAATACGCATTGAAGGTTCCTCCATGTCTTTTCGTGGCTTCATGGCTCATTTCTTCTTAGTACTGAATAACATTCCACTGTCTGGGTGGACCATGGTCATTTATCCATCTCCTACTGAAGGACATCTTATCTGCGTCCAGGTTTTGGCAATGGCAAATAAAGCCGCTGTGAATGTCTGTGAGCAGGTTTGCACGTGGACATAAGTGTCCAATACATTTGGTTAAATGCCAAGGAGTGTGACTGCTGGGTCTTAAAGTAAAGGGAAATTTTGTTTTGTAAGAAACTGCCAAACTCTCTGCAAAGGCGTCTGCACCATTTTGCATCCCCACAAGAGCCCCTGGTCTTTTATTCACTTATCTTGTCACTGATTCCAAAAGCAGTCACTGAGCATCATTGCCACAGGCCCTGCACAGGGAACAGCTCAGTGAGCCCCACAGCAGGGGCCCTGCCCTCCTGGAGCTTGCGCTCTCGCGGAGAACTTGCGCAAGTTTATCAGAGATGGCATCCTGACAGCAGAGCTGTGTCCTGGAGCTATCTCAGGAAACGGCTGGGAGAGGACGGGAAACAGCCCCTCCATTACTCTCCCCGGGAGGGTATCCTGCAGGGGCAAAAGGTTCCCCCACACCCGGGAGGGCTGCTGATTGAAGGGAGGGGCAGAGCCACCCCTGAGGCACAGCTGGCTGGATGGTGGTGGAGGATGTGACAAAGTGGGTGTGTTCGCCCCCACGTGGACAGCAAGGGCTCACATTCTTGGCCCCCAGGGTGGTCCTTTGATACTGAGGAGTCTGTTATCATTGTTTCCAACTGAAATGAACCTCAGGGACCAACTCTCCTGGTGGCTTTCGAACACTTCTAACCACTGAAATCCTGCCTCAAATGAAATCTTAGGTGAAATCCCAACGTGTAAATCAAATAAAGGGGGTGTGTTCATCTCCTAGGGCAGCTGTAAAAATTTAGCACAGGCTTAGTGGCTGAAAACAACACAAATTTATCACCTAGAAGTCACAAGACCTATAATCAAGGGACCTATAGTCAAGCAAGGCGCACGGCTCTCTGAAGGCGACAAGACAATACTTTTCTCCCTTCCTCCCTCCCTCCCTCTCTTTTTTTCTCTCTTTGCCTTTGCCCAACTTCTGGGAGCCACCTGCATCCCTTGTGGCACGGGCCCTTCCTCCATCTGCAAAGCCAGCTGCACGGCATCCTCCAGTCTCTCTCTCTCTCTGTGAGTCTCTCCTTGCACCCCACCCTGTCACTCTGACTCTCCTGTCTGCTCCTTGAAAAAGCATTGTGATTGCACTGAATGCACCTGAGTGAGCCAGGATAATCTCCGCATCTCAAGAGCCTTAATCTAATCATGGCTGCAAAGTCCCCTTTGCCATGTAAGAACACCTACTCAGAGACCCAGGGATTGGATGTGGGCGCATTCGGGGGCTATTATTCATCCTGCCTCAGTGGCACTGCTCTGGTTGGAGCACAGGTGGGAACTGTACCTACAGCCTTAATATTTAAAAACCTCCCAATGCTGCCCAGACCGTAATTTTCAAGCAACAGATTGGAAGCCTTCCTCAGATCATCCATGAGGAAACAAGGGTCCAGAGGTGGGAAGTAAAGTCTTTTAGGGTCCGTAAAAAGCTTGCAGTGGGACCAGGCCTAGGATCTACTCCTGGTCCCGGGCACTTTCCCTGAACCCCACTTTAAAAGGCCTTCCCATGAACAATCCCAACAGAAACAGGTCTGGCACAGTACAGGCCACGGTCAAAGGCACCTTACGATCTGAACGGACAGAAATGAGGCTTCCTTGGGCCCTGGAAAGCCGACACCCTGTTGTGAATTGGAAGTTCTTCCACTCCGGACACATCTTTGAAAAGCAAATCCCTGTGGCTCCACAGCCAGCTGCTCATCACGAAGCACAGCTCCAGGCCATCCCGACTGGGACTTAGGACCCCAGGCAGGGTCTGCGGAGGCCAGAAGGCCTGGGCATGGCCCAGCTGCATGGCAGAGATCAGCCCTCCACCGCTCATCCTCACATTCCTGGCCTGGTGAGTAACCCAGCTGTTCCCACAACAGTCCTTCCCTCTCCATTTCATGTCATTTACCACTTTTTTCCTCAGTCACAAATGTGAACCACAAGTTAGAGGCTTTGCAAAAAGACTAGACACTCTGATATTTGGGGATCTGCTGTTTATTAAATTTGGAGATTTAAACAGACTGTGATTTGTTCTTAATTTAGGACAGTGACAGACAGATGTCCGAATGTGTGTGTGTGTGTGTGTGTGTGTGTGTGTGTGTGTTTGTATGGATGGCATTTGTACAGCAACCAGGATCCAGGCACATTTTGGGGAATTAACAGTTTAAAACTGTAGGCAGCCACAAGTGGAAATTTAAGGAAAGGAAATGCATGTTTGAAATCAATTCTGTTATGAAATGACCAGGGCAGGTGGCCCAAGAGCAGAGAGCCCCACTGAGCTGATGCCGCCACACCTGTGGGCACGCTCCTGGAGGCGCCCAGGGTGCTCAGGGGGCTTTTGAGAATGAATGAATGGGTCGGGTCACTTCAGTCTGCTAACCTCTGCAAAGACAGAGTCCAGCCTAGGGGGGACTGATGGATGGGCTACAGCCTCTCCTGACCCTGCTGGTGACGATCACCTGACCTCCTCAGTACAATTCCAAACATACTTCCCGAACACCTACTATGTGCCGAGCACCGCTAAGTACTCTAGAAAAATCTCTTTTAATCTTTGCAACAATGTTTGAATTGGGTAAGCTTATTTCCCAGATGAAGCAATTGCAGCTCAGAGCTGTTCACTGCTGGAGGCCCTTGCGAGTGGGAAGGCGGGACTTTAACAGAGCTTTTTCTGACTCTGAAACCTGTATCCCTCGTGACACCTCACGGTGCTCAGTCTGTGTCAGCACCCAGACTGCGTGCTGGGGGTAAAATAGGAATACAGATATGAACTCTGCACCAGGGTTGCTGTCTGGCTCAAGCAGTGAACTATTTAATACACGGCTAATATTCAAAAAGAACATCGAAGCCCAATGTTCACCAGATCACGTGGTTCCCTGTCCTCATGGAGCTTACATTTGTTGGGGGAAGGAGCCCAGATAGTCAACAAATGAACGAACAAATTAATTAAAAGTTACAGGTGCTGATAAGTGATAGGAAGGACACGGCCAGACGGCTACAGTGGAGAATAACAGGGAACGCATCGTTTTGTAAGGTAATGAGGTTTCTGTCCCTGGAAGTATTTAATCACAGGGTGGGTAACCCACACGCAATCTTGCCACTACGAGAGGCCAGGGTGGGTGGAGGAAAGCAGATATCCATCACCCTGATGCCTTGTGACTTCATCAACCAACTGCAGGCAGGATGTGGCTTTCCCCGGAGGCACAGGAGGAATTCTGGAAGAAAGGACTTGGGTTATTGATTAGCACTCATGCAAACTGGGCCCTGGCCAGGAAAAGTATCAAGCGGTTATGGCTATTGTTGTGGGAGAAACAATAGCAGAGAAAGTATTCAAATGACTGGAGGTGGGAGGCGGTGGGAGGGGGCACACCAAAGTCATCAGCAGGAATGGCAGGAAAAGCAGAAAACCCTGGGTTCAGGCCAAGTTCAGGCTCGACTGAGATTGTTATCGGGGCCTAATCACTCAACTCCGCAGAGCCGGGCCCACAGGAGAACCGCGTCTGATTATCTGCTCGCACGTTGGGTTCCAGTGCCCCTCCAGACCAGACAGGGGAGGGGAAAAAAGCTGTCTGGGCTGGAAACTGTATAGGCACTTAAGGAGCACTTCATCTTAAAAGGGGAACTGTTTTGCTTTTGTCAAACTGGTTAATTTGTCCCAAATGTTAAAACCTCCCATTCTCTTGCAAGAGCAGCCATCCACAGATTCAAACAGCCAGGCCGAGGGAGAGCTAAACCAAACACCTCCCTGGTCTCCGCTCCACCCGTGGGTCCGACCGGCGTGTTCACGTTGTGAAGAGACAAACGATTTCACTGCAGCCTGATGAAAGGCTCTGGCACGCACTGGGTCCAAATGGCACTAATCTGCAGAGCGCCAGGTGTCGACAGTCTCCTGATTCTAGGAAAAATGATGTCTGATTCGGCTCAGACGTGCAGTGCCCTCATTCCAGTAGGAACGTCCTCGGTTCAGGGTTCCGGACCTCAAGTTAAGAATTCTCAGATTTTTTTTTTCAAAATCCCTTTTTGCAAAAGGAATGTGGAAGTCAAATGTTTAAAGTCTGGCAAAATCCTAAGATTTATTAAACCACACACACACACACACACACACACACATACACACACGCACGAGCACAAAGCTAAGAATTTTGCTATATTCTTGATATTCTTTTTTTGTGTGTAATCCTTACAAGAACCCTGTGGGGCAGGGATTTAGCTATTAAATAAATGAGGGGGCGATAATAATCTAAGAATACCAAGGCTTCAGGAGCCTAACATGTGTCTAAATCTGCACAGGTGGTTAAAGGGTAGGGTCGGGGTTTGAACCAGTCCTTTCTCCCCGAGGGGGGCACTTCTCAACTGGGGCTAGCTCTGTCTCCCACCCACCTCCCTTCTGGGGGGCCGTTGGTCAATGTCTGAAGACATTTGTGATGGTTACAACCAGGGGGCGGATGCTGCTGGTATCTAGTGGGCTGAGAGGCCAGGAATGCTGTTCGACACCCTTCCATGTTCAAGACGCCCCCCAGAACAAGGAATCACCCAGCCCCAAATATCCAGCGAGCTGAGGCTGAGAAACCCCGGTCTGGAGGCTGTGCTAGTAAAGGTGACCCTTCCACCTGGCTTTTGTGTTTTCCTATCAATCCTCTCCTTTCAGCACACGTGCCCCCAGGGGTTATTTCAAGCCCCTCGTGCTAGTCACGGTTCTGTGAAGCCACCGCAGAGCCTTCCGGCCGGCAGATGACAAACGTGCAGCCTTACAGCACGGCGCTCCTCTGGCGTTCTTCTCTGCCCCGCACACCTAGAACTGCGAGGTGCTTCCTTTCTCAGGGAGAGCAGGCTCGCGTCCACACTTTCTCTTATAATCTTAACGGCCACCGTGCAAAGTGAGGAACTACTCGTCTCACAGCTGAGGCTCTGATCTGTCCGAGGTTAACAAGCGAGAAATTCCCAGACTTGAAACGACACAAGCCGCCCCCGCTCCCTCCAGAGTCCCAGTCCTGCATGCGGCCCTGCAGAGGAGGTTCTCAGACTTTGGTAAGAATTTCCATCCACTGCCTGCAGAGCTTGTTCAGTCACAGTGTGAGGCCCACTCCCAGGGTTTTCTCATTCAGGAGGTCTGCCCTGGCGTCCAGGAACGGGCATCCCTGGCCATCTCCCCAAGGGGGTCTGATGGGTTAGCCTCATGGACCCCGTCTTGAAGGACGCTGTGCTATATAATGCTGAATGGGAAGTGTATTGAATTACAAAATAACAGGGGAGATATTTTGTTTACTAACAGTAAGGATAATAAATGAGTGATAGACGAGTGTACGTGTGCACCTAGACCTGGGGAAAGGAAAGTTCAGGCAGCGTTTGCTGGCTCTGGAGAGGAAAGACCAAAGCGTTGGCCCGAGTCCCATAGAGATTCAAGTTCCATTTAGAGTCTCCTGATGCTCAGCATTTTCCTCTCAGGCCTTCATTCTTTCATTGTTCACCATGGGCAGAAGAGGAGAACTAAAACTCTGAGCCTTTTAGAGTGGCATTGGCATGAGGCGTTTCTGTATGGGATGCACTGAATACAGCACAAAAATCCACTAAGCTATGCTCGATAAATGCTTTTGACGGGCGGTGTTTTCCGCCAGTGTTAGAATTGAGTTTGTTCATCTTAAATCTGTGAAACGGCAGCCCCGAGCACAGCGGCGTTTCCCCCTCCGCGCAGCCAAGAGCACCCGCCATCCAGCAGCAGCTCGACTGGATGAAACGCCGTCCCCCCAGCACATTCCCCCTGGCCACCGAACCAGAATGAGCAACATCGCAAAAGCATCTGAAATATTTTTGCATTTATAAACACGCCTAGAGCAAGGGCCTGTCTTCCTGGCTCTGATGAGAGCGCCCAGCAGTCCCTTTTTCTTCCCTTCTTTTATCCGATGGGGTTCTGAGCGACACGCTCATGAATGGACTGAAAGAGAGATGTCAAAACGTGGTCAGATGATCGCAATTAGAGTTTTCCTTTGTAATTATGTGATCATTTGTGTCTGAAAACCCTCGAGTCACATGCATTCGGCTCCATTACAGCGTGGGAGCTGCTCCGAGTCCCGTCACAAAATGCGCAGTGACCGGGCCTGGTGGGGGAGGCCGGGGGAGGAACCAGACACAGATGTGGCTCCTGATGCAGGGCAGCGAGACCGGCCGCAGCGCGCAGGACATCAGCACGTGCCCGCCGACTTGCCCTCTGCACCAGGCCACATGGACAGTGCGGCACACGGTAGTAACAGTGCAGTGTGGCGGCAAAATCACAGGGAGAGCGAGCATTAGATGAGATATCCAGCCAGACCAATTCAACACTGCCAAGGTCACGGCACACGAGGCAGACCGAAAAACTGTTGCCGACCAAAGGATGCCAGGGAGACGGGACGACGAGGTGCACACTGATGGGAAAACTGGAATTCCGTTAACAGTAACGTGCCGGCGTCTGTTTCTTCATTTCGTCAGATGCAGCGCAGCAGGTGTTGGAGGTGCAGGAACGAATGAAGCAGGCAAAGGTTAACGACAGGACACAGCGTGAGGTGCAAGAGAACCCTCCACTCCCCTCACAACTCTTCTGCAAAGCTAAAACTATTCCAAAACAAAAAAGGCTATTAAAAGAAAGAAACTGGGGACATTTGGATAAGAACGCAAATCTCTTGGTCCTCATCCCAAGTCTTCCGACTCAGTCATCCTATCCTTTCTGTCTGAGGCTGGAAGCAGCACAGCCTGGCCCCGCTGAGCCTCGACGCTCAGCCTCTTCCCATCCATCCGATGAGGCTGCGCAGGTCCCCGTCACATGACTCACCGCAGGGCCTGCGATACTTTCCTTCCACAATTTAATTTCCTCGGGAAAGCAGTGGGTGTTGTAGGTTGGGGGACTCTCATGGACAAACCTTCTGAGAACTATTTTCTGACTTTTTTTTAAGCTCCAAATTCAGAATGACAGAGAATGGAATGTGCCACCTGCTTGTCCCTCGGGAGAGAGGGCACAGCACCTTCCATGAGTATCCCCCCGAGACAGACTGTGAATCGCGGGGAGGAGATTCCCCACAAGGAAGTTAGGGTTCTGGCTCTGGGAAGAACAGCAGTAAGTGCTGTACGGCACAGAGAACAGGCATCCGTTCCTGGAGTGGGCTGGGGACCACGCACTGGAATGGGGATCGCCCTCCCTGCCCTCCTTCCCAGGTGATTCTTTGTCAAGGGACTGACAGGTCGCACTTGAGAATCGCTGGTCTGAGGTGGTGGTCAGACAGCTGTCATGATAAAGAGCAGATGCCATTTATCTTCTAAGAACAGCAGAAAATGTAACAGGAGCCCAGATACCAGGCGCGCGATTCAAGTCTGGAGAGTGAAGCAAGGACTGGTCAGTGAAGGCTAGCTCCAGGAGGATCTCACTCTGCTTTAGTAAGGAGGCTAAGGAAAGAGGGCAAGGAACAGGACTGTGGCTGGAAGTGTGTTCCGTAGCTCCACATGATGTCACTGATGCTCCCGATGGGTGTGCCGCAGGCAGAGGCATTGGGCTTACAGGGCCAGACACTCCCAGAAACACCTGGGAGATGTAAGCCTGACAGACTGGGAGAACGGAGAAGTGGCTGAAACAGCGAAGCAGGAGCAAGAGCTGGACTGGGGAACAGACTTCTAATCAGTTACCAGCCAAGGAGAGGAGTTCACGTTGTCACGTGGTCTGCTTCTAGGTGCTGCATTCATTCCTTCAAGAAATATTAATCAAGTGCCTCTTTTAGAAAGTGGGGGTACAAAACCCCACATAGACTCAAATAAATAATCAAACACTACCCTAATAGAGGGATATGTAAGAAATGCCAGGCTGTTCCCAGAAAGAAGTGGATCAATGCTGGGTAAGAAGACTGAGAGGTATGAAGACAGATTCGCTGCCACGGTGTTTTCCTTTTGATGCAGGACATCAAACTTCGTGAAACAGAAGAAAAAGATAATCAGCCAATTTAGAAAACAAACTGAACTGACCAAGTGGAATTTGGACCACGAGGGGACGGTTTTCTGATGAGTGAGAGCCAAGGAGAGCAGACTGGGACTGTCGATGGGAATCAGAATGACATGGGTTTGAGTCTCAGCAACTCTGCTGTGTGACCCTGTGTGAGTTACTTTACCTCTCTGAACCTCGGGCGCTTTCTGTAGAAAAGGTGAGTGAATGCTTCCTTCAAAGTTAGTGCCGAGGATTAGGAATGATGTACTGCATATAGCGTCAGTCTGATCCTCTTATATGTGTTCACACAAATTGTCAAAAAAGGTAGAAATCTTTGTTTCCTCTCCTGCACAATGAGTCTATAAGTCCAGCCGGCACAGCCATCTTTGTGCTCTGGTGCGCGTGCGTGCTCTCTGTCTCTCTGTCTGTCCAATCTAAATTGAATTGAATGGATGGAGATGATTCATGTGAAAATTGTTACCCAAAGAAGCTGTTTATTACTTCCTGCTATCTCATCCCATGAAAAGCCCTGGTTCCTGTCCTTGCTGAGGTCTGCTTGTCCAATTTTTCTTTTAGTCCCACAAGCTTTTAGTAAATTCCCTTTTTGCTCATTGCCCAGAGAAGCTTCAGTGACTTGCTTCTAAAAAACTTCAACTGATTCAGTTAGTATTATTACTATTACTAATAGTGTTCATAGCTCTAATATGGATTATTATAATTATTACATATCAATAGTAGTAGTTTTAACATCTTTCTTAGAAGTAAAAGTCTTAACTGGGCCGTGGGTCAAAGGATGAGAGAAAGAGGGTAGGACTATACACGTAATAGTAGGTATTAGACTTCTCCCCGGGATCCTTGACAATTGAGGAAATGACTCATGTTTTGCTAAAATGCACAGGAGCCTTTACCAAGACCCCAGCCTAGGGAAGAAAGACTGACGCTTACATTGTTTTCCTGCGTGCTACAAGGGATGCTGAAGAAAATCCCAAATTTGGGTGCTCACCTCAGAAATGCAGAGCTCCAAGGGGTGTAAGTGGCAGTTCAAACCCCAGAGGTGCTGAGGTCCTGAGGCTGGAGGGGCCTCTGAAAACCAGTTAAACAGCCTGTGTTTCTTGAATGGGATGCGAGTGTCCACCCCATCCCAAACTTTGACTGTATTGCATCCTACTGCTGCACAAATTTTACTTGGAGGTTATGTTAAATTAGAATAAACACAAACACACATGGACTTTTGTGGTCTCTTGTTTATCCTTAAGAAATTTCCTTCTTAAGGTCTGCTGGCCTGAGCTCCGTCTCCAGCTGTTCAGAACAAACTGCAGTGCATTGTGCGGATGGGAAAACGGAGGCCCTGACGGAGGAGACCCTTGACCGGGGCCAACCCTGAAACCGGGTCTCCTGCTTTTCAACCCAACTGAGAAGTAAAGAAAGAGTAAAGGGGGGAAGAAAATGTGGTGGCTTTGTTTTCTTTTGTCTTAAGTCAAGCACAACTTTCTCCCTACATACATCCTTAGGGATTTGAGCTGCAGTTGCGAGCAGGTAAACTCCTCCTGTGAGTTGCATCTTTCTCTGCAGCATGACAGTGGCTGAGGAAGGGCATTCCTGCCCAGCACAGGGCAGGTCTAGCTTAATGTGAACTAAAGCTACTGTTCATTTATTCATCAAGGCCTGCTCGTTTGTGGGCACATTTGAAGCCTCCATCAGTTTTACTATAAAAGAGCTTCAAATGCATTTTGGTAGAAAAAACTCGAATCGTCAAAAATAATTCTGACATCTGTATCAACTGGGAGGCCTGAGATGATGGCTTCTTTAATTTCCTACGCAGGTGCCTCTCCTACGGCTTCCGCCCTCCGGAATCGCCACCCCGTTAAAATCCTGGCTGTGCCCCCCTTTTCATTGTTACCTATTGAGGGGAGCCCTTGGAAGCATGTTGGTTTGTCTCCTTTATGCTCTATCATGTTCATTTAAAACAGTTTTGATTATATGTGTATATAAACATTTTATCCTAATTTTTCCATCTACTAACTCTGAGAACTTTTAGGTTATTATAAACTCTTCAAAGATGTCATTTAGGAAAGCTACATAATTTCTACCCATTATAGTCACTTCATTGTGGGTAATTTATTTTGCTATGTTTAGCTAATTAATAATTGAATTAATAAGTAAGAGCATTTCCCCCAACCCTTCAGACAGATTACTGAAAATGGAGAGCTGACGTCTCAGACTCCCTCTTAATTTCTGAATGTGGCCATTTTATTTTATCCTTGCCAGCCTTAGGGAATTTCTTTGAAGAAAAAAAAAACTCTGCCAACTGATATATGAAACATAAGAGTTTACTAACATTATCTTGTGCTTACTCCCGAAGTTGAACTTGTGTCCGTGTTCTCCAACCAGTTAACTTCTTTCCTTGGGGAAATGCCACCCTGTACTCCTCGTGTCCTTCCCCTGGCCAAAGCCTTTCCTCCACCCACGGCTCCCGTTAGGGGCTCTCCTCGTCCCTTCGGCACAAAGTCCCCCTGCCCCCTGTCCATGCTCTGGAACTCCAGGCAGATCACGATCAATCACAGTAATCACAGGTGGCTGTAACGAAAACACTAGGTTTAAGGATTATCCCCCCACCTAGAGAGTGGGCACTGTGCCTAGCTCCTCCAACAGAGCACATGTTCCATCACCGTTGAAGGCGGGAAGGAGGAGGGACCGTGGGAGGGAAGGCGGGCAAGCCCAGGTCCTTAGGTCACGTCACCACCAGGTGGCTGAGGATAACAGCAGAAGACAGACACCAGGACAGACACAAGGAGACCGTGTCTATAGCCTGTACCTCCACTCAGTTTCACTCAAACTCACAGGCCATCATGGACTCCACCCCTCCCCTCCACGAACTACAGACAGGCCAGAGCCCTCCTCTGTAGTACGCTGGAGGCTTTGCAGGGGCAGGACTGACTAACTGATACAACTCCAGAAGGTACTCCTTAGCCAACTTTTAAATAATGTCAGATTTCCAACACAAAGGCCAGCCCCATGGAAAACCGCAGCTCAGAAGATATCACACTCGAAACAAAACTGGAGGCCCCAAGCCTGATTCATCTGGCTGACTGTTACTGCTGATGACCCTCGTCACTCTCTGGCGTGCCCTCGTGTCCCTTCATCCTCTTCGTGGCCTCTCACCTGTAAGGAGAGGACGGTCGTGCCTCCAATTATGTTAATGAGCACAAACCAAAGATTAATACGCTAAGCAGCTCCTAGTACTAGATGTGGGAAGAGGAATCAGCCTGTTGTTTTTAATTAATCCCTTGTGCTCTAAGCTTATCTAGTCGCAGAAAATGAAAACCATATATTTTACAGTACGTGTGCCAAATTGTATGTGTAATTCAGTGGAAAACCCCTAGCAATAAAGGGGAAAGCTCTAAAATTACCAGCAGTTCCCTGGGTCCCAGGAAAGCCTGGGCAACAGTTTGCGAACTTGAGAACACCTTCTTGAAACCCCACTTGAATCTCAAATCTCAGAGAGTATCTTATTGCTGCCTACAATTACCCAGCAGACCCAGGGTTGTCCATTGCCAAAGGGCCCGGGAGGAGGGTCAGGACGGGCCCCTGCTTGCTTTCAGAGCAGGTACGTGTAGGAAGGACCCTGAAAGTTATATATATTAAGAAATCTAAACCATCACCCCAAAGACAAATGCATCGAGAAGTCTGATAAAAAGGGGTGTGTGTGTGTGTGTGTGTGTGTGTGTGTCTCAGTGTGCACCGGAGGTGAGGAAAACTGAAGACAGTGGCTTTGACTTAGTTGGTCTAATGCCAAACACAGCAGGAGAGACGATCATTATTCCACTATCCACTTTAACATTATGATGTAATTTGCTATTATGTGCCCAGTTGTATGTTAGGTACTTTTTTGTTTTGTTTTGTTTTGTTTTGTTTTAAGAGACACCTATGTTTTGCCCTTATGTAAGGAATGTAAGTTGGAGCACAGATGTGGGGTGTGTGTGTGTGTGTGTGTGTAAAGGTTAACATTCACTGAACACTACTCTGTGTCCTAGAATCGTGTATTCTAAATGCTTCTTCTTCAGAACCTTATACATTAGGTATCACCCTCATCTGTGAAATGGAAATAATGAGATCAGCATAAAAGGGTAGCTCCTCTCCCAACCAGTGAGAAGGCTCGGGTGTGAACTCAGCTTTTTCCAGCACTCCAGGATACACGAGGCTACGCCCTCCATCCAAAATTAATAATTATCCCCCTCATGTGCAGACAGCTGTAAGGGTTTCTGAAGTGCTTTCCCACACATTGTCTCCTATAGCATACTCAGCAAAACCTATTTTAGAGGAGATGATGTTGAGAACCAGAGAAGTGCTGTTTCATTTATGGGTGTAAGTGTGGGTAACCCAGAAATACCATGAGCAAAACAGCCATCTGAAAGAACAAAAATCGGACCTGGCCATTCTTCTGCGCACTGTCTGTGGTCCTCATGACAACAGCTCAACTTCTTAAGGCTCAGGCAAGGCCCCGGCAACTCAGCCTCAAGACTCTACACCCCAGGCACAGGGAACTCTCTCGAAATGGTCTATGTCGTCATGGTATCTCCAGGTACTGGGCCTCTTAGCACGCCCTTTTTTCTCTGGAACAACCCAAACCCTACCGCCACACCTCTTCCCATTTCCATCTGGATACCGTCCACACCACTCAGTCCCCTCAATTTATGTGTCATTTCCCCAGGGACACCCTCCCTGAAATCCACGTGCACGAATGCGATGCCCCTCTCCCTTGTGCTTCCCAGCCCTGCTCTTCCCGCTTCCCTCTCCGAGCTGCACTGTGAGGGTGGGCTCTTTACTCAGCCACATTCTGACTGCGAATCGATGACCCGCAGGAAGGCGGGAGCTGCCATGTCCCTCTGCCCATACGACGCTGCCCCACCGTGAACAGGCCCTGACTGTGGGATCACCCTCAGAACTGCAGCTCCTTTCTTGGGCAGGGAGGTGTACAGTGGGCTATGAAAGTTAGGGAGGGCCTTCTTGGGTGAGTTAAGGCTCGACTCTGATCTTAAATGGTGATTGACTTTGTAGAGAGAAGGGGAGATGAAAGGACATCCTTAGTTTGGAAAACAGCATCCAGTCCCACTGAGCATGGCGTAATTGTGGAATAGGGAAGACTTTGGGGAGGTTCAGGGGGATGCGGCACACTGGCGAGTAAGTAGGATAATAATGACAGGACATTTATTGAGCACTGACTGCATGCCAGTCACTGTTCTTAGAACCGAAAACCCATTAGCACTTATAATCCCACAGTAACCCTTTAGGAAGTAATTTTCCCGAGGTCACCCCGCTGGAGGAGACAGAGCTAGGACTGAAACTGGGGTCCTGGGGTAGAGCCCATGTCTCCTCTGCACAGATCCCCACGTACTACAGACACTGGGTCCACTGAGGGGAGGGAGTCGGGCAGGAGATTTAAGGTCCCACTTCTGAGCCATCGCGGGCACGCCATCGCCCCAGCACAGGCGCTGTGAGCAGACGACTGTGAGCAGACTCTCTGCGCGCGATGACATCAGAGCTTTGGCAGTATTTCCTGACAGCACAGTGAAGCAAAGAAATGGAGAGGAGGAGAGTGGCCTAGGAAAAATAAAATAGTTTTGTAGAGGTTTAAGAGGGAGAAAAAATAAAAGAGATGGTTGAAGAGGCATTTGTGGGGGGCCTGCAGGACTACCAAGGCAGACCAGCAATTAGGATTGTTCTTCTGAAGAAACAGTCCTGGGAGGATACGTGCTGGAAAATCACTAGTTACTGGTTAGATGGGAGGAGCCCTGCTTTATAGGGCCAAGATGTAAATAGTCCAACCGTGGCCTCTTCCCATGGTGTAAATATTCTCCACGTGGCTGATTTCAAGCTATCAGCATGACATCTCTGAACTCAGAGTTGGGATGAGTTGGATGTAATTGGGTCTTGCAAGTCCATAGGACCTGTGCCACACATAGCTGAGAACGAAGTCAAAATGCCCAGGACCTGGGGAGTCCTGCTGCACCCCGAGGCACAGCCATTGTTTTCAGGTCCACAGGAAGTGACTGAGGAAGGTCTTATGGAGGATGGACAACAAATGTGGCAGCTTCCACTTGTGTCCAGCTGTCCATGATGGGGCGCTGCTGGCTATGCTGACACAGGCAGAATCTCACTTAATCTTCAAAGTCACTCTGGGATTTAGGCATTAATTTTTCACAGATGAGAAAGTAGAGGCTTGGAGAGGTCAATTTATTGGTTCAAGATCACAGAGCAAACAGGTGAAGGAAAATAGACTGAAACGGAAGTGTGCCACTGTGTTCCGCTTCTCAGTGACTCTTCCCAGCAAATCGGAGAGCGGGGACCATGAAGCACTGATCTGACACAGGGAGAAGGAGGAGGAAATTAAAGATCAATACTCACAAATAGAAACCAAACCCACATACACTGTGCATGCTACAAATTATAATTCATGCCAAAGAGCAAAGCTAGAGACCCTGTCTCCACCCCCACACCAGATTTCTGACATGATTTCCTTATAACCCTTTCCCTAGATTCCTGAAAGAGGAGAAAATGATAAAGCAATATGAAAATGAGTTATATCTATTTCACAATAAATTAACAGCATTCCTCTGTATCTGTGCGCTGGACACGTACCTAAAACAGAAATACAGCCCCTGGCTCCAGTCCCCCACTTCTCAGTCCTGCATGACTTACCCGCCAGTCACTTCGTGTTGCCTAAACTGAATGTTCCTGAAAGCAGCGGCCTGAGGGGAGAATAAGGTTTCACGGGCAGTCAGCATTGCCCCATCCTTCCCATCCTGCACGCAGACCATGAGAAGATGACATTTTGGGAGATGATGTATTTGCACGGCCATCAAAACACAAGGTCTTGTTCATACGGTTATTTCTTTTAGTAAAAATGGAGCAATCAGGTAAGCTTTCTGGTTAAAACCAACAGTTTCAGAGTCACCCAGACTAGGATTTAAGATGTCATTGGGCGGGGGGGGGGGGGGGGGGGGGGGCTGAATCTTACTGTTGGAAAATACACAGGAAGCCAGAAGGAGGGACCAACAGTTCAAGATCAAAGGAATCATGACAATTCCGAGCCCCTTATGGGGTGTGGTAGCCAGACTCCAAGAAGGCACCCAAAGAGCCTCAGTCCCGGGGTGGTAGTCATGCTTGTGTGCAGTTCCCTCTGACCACGAACAGAGCTGGCCCGTGTCATCAGCAGGACACTGCAGGAACGACAGCAGGTGCCTGCTGAGGCGAGGCCATTGAAAACACGGCAGCCTCTCCCTGGCCCCTCTGACACCACTCCTCTTGCAGGGAGCAACAGCCTCCTCCTGGGACACAGACCGCCCCAGGCAGAGGTCCGCACAGGGTGAGCAACTGAGAGCTGTAGCCTGCGGCCAGCACCGGTCTGCCATCAGGAGTGAACGACCTTGAAAACAGATCCACCTGCCCTGGCACTCGGAATGTCATCTTCTCGTGGTCTGTGTGCCGGTGGAGAAGGATGGTGCAGCCCAGACTGTATGCGAAACCTGGTTGTCCCCTCTGGCTGCACCCTGGCTGACCAATGGATCAGCGTCTTGAATGCCACCTCGTGAGGCATTCTACGCTGCTTCCTGGTTCCTGACTCACACAAACCGTGAGATAATAAATGTCTATTGTTGTTGCAATCTGCTAAATTGGGGTAATTTGTGACATGGCAATACAACTAATTCAAAGGGTGCTGTCAGTAGGGTAGGCAGATCCAAGAGTGGGTTCAAGTGCATGATGCGTGTTGAAGGCGTTCTCTTTGGGAGAAACCCATGATGGGGGAGTGAGGCAGGAGAGGGAGGGAAGGGGCTGGACAAGGACGGGGTCTCCAGTAAGTTCCAGCCACCACGGCCTGGTCCAGGGAGGCTCCGGGGCACACGTCACACTGCCGGGCTGTCTTCCTCACAGCAAGGGGCCTAGCTGTGGTCCTCCTGCCTCTGCCAGCCTCTGGCTGCGGGCTGTTCTCTGAGCGAGACGTCCTGGGTGAGGCGGCTCTCAGCAGCGGGAGAAAACTCTCCAGAGCAGGGGCAGATGAGAGCCAGGAGCAGCCGCCTCACTGAGCTGGGGGAAGGGCCCACTTGTCTGACAAAGGGGCTCTGGGCAGGGCTCCACAGCACTGCCACCAAGAGGGGCCTCAAGTGGCATCTCTATCCTGTGGGGCTCCCCCTCCACTCCCCAAGGGATGGCTCTGCCACATGTCACCTCCCAAGCAACCGCCCCCCTCGGTGCTTGTTCTGCTCTGCATGGTCCTTTCACCCACGCGGAACTGGAGATGGCTGAGGATTCCTGTGGGTTCGGGGGGTGGTGGTGAGTGGAGTTCTATGTTTCTGTCCCAGGAAGAAAAAAAACAGTAGAAAAAGCTGGAAATGTAAATGTTAATCTCTATAGTGGCTTCTGAGGCCAGGCAGCCCTGATGGCCTACAAGCTGAACAACTCCACCCACAGAATCCTGTCCGAACTGAACTTAGATGCACGCTCTTCAATTCTAGCCTATAGCTCATCGGGTTTGCTGCTATTTGTTTTCAGTGCCATTTGGCGCAAAGTGCCAGCAGTGTCCTTGTAGACGTGGCACCTTAGGAAGGAGCACACTGGCCTTCTCACCCCGGAACCGTCCTCCGGGCTCCCTCTACCAGATGTGCCCTTCCCCCAAACCCCGAGTCACACTCTGCTCACCTATCCAAAGCCATACGCCCCCCTCTGGGGGAGACCACCATGTGACCCTCCCCCCCCCCCTTCTCTGCTCCAGTGCTACACCTCTGCACTTATGAACATCAAATGCATGAAATACGTCATTCACCTTGTGTACTGTCTGTCTCTATCACCAGTCTCCACGAAGTGGGACATTTGTCCATTTTGTTCGCTGCTACATCCCTAGCACAGAATATAGGTTGTCACACAGTATGCACTCACTAAATATTCACTGAATTAGCAGAGGAGAGAATGGCTGCTTAAATTTTTCATTCAGACACAGATTCTGCTGTGCTCTGGCTGGCCAGGTCCCAGTCCTGAGATGTGCTCTCTTTCCTGTGGCCTTCGGCATGCCGCTGGCCTGTCCGAGCCTCAGTGACCCCAGCAATAACAGGCTGCCTCTCTCTCTGTTCGCTTCACTTGTCCCTTTTCAGAAACACCTCACCTTTGCCCGAGGGAGGAAGAGCACCTCTGTTCAAACGAGGACTTTCAGTCGGGGAGGCTGAGAAACGCCCTTGCCACGCCTGTCCGTGGGAACCGAGCAGAGGCTGAAATGCCCCCGGTTGCCTCGGCTGTCCCAAGCTCGTCTGCTCTAGCGCTAATGAATCATTTCCATCCCTACCATAAACCGGGGTCACCAGTGAGAGTATTGTTCTTGGACCAGAGCACGCATCCTCGAGAAACTCGCACTTGGGGTGACCTCACCGGCAGGTCAGACTGTCTGTGTCTCTCCGGGCCGACAGAAGGCGAGTTTGAATTACAACGTCAGGAAGTTCCCTCCTCGGCGAGCTTGGAGTCAGACGTCCCCGGGGTCTCAGAAGGAAAAGTGGGCAGCGTAAGGTGTCAGTGAAAGAACTCAGGTACAGGGAACGTTACAGGATTCAACGTCTACTAGGCTTTAGACTAAAAAGTGTGCTCGGATGAGTGTGTGTGTGTGTGTGTGTGTGTGTTGGGAGGGGAGGTAACAGGAAACATAGAGAAAGAGACAGCAGAATTCCTTGAATCCTGATTTGAAAGGCCTTTTGAGCTTGCCTACAGAGGAAGGGAAGGGGCTTCCTTGCTACCTGCTCACTGCTGTGACATGCGCACTGCGGCCTCCTGTCCCCCGCCCAACGCAACCTCAATGTCAGCAACAAAACCCACTGCAGCTGAATCCCAGTTTCACAGTTTTTTTTTTTAATTCAGTAGAAATGCTTTCTATTAGTGAACGGCCCATTTTGTGTTATGAACTGAGCTCTCTCTCTACCTTTCTCACCTTGACAATAATGCTCTGACATCGGAAGGATTTTCACTCCTTTATTCAAGGTGAAGCCATCAAGGCTTAGTTGACATCTACAGAAAAGGCAAGTTCAAGACTGGAATTGGACTCCGCCGAGCTCCAGCAACTGCAGGGTTTGTTTCGATTCAGCGGAGGGATGACGGGAAAGCTCGGCTAGCCCGCTTACTTGTTATTTGCCCCTTTTATATCCATCCGCCGCCACTCCCTGCTGGCCTCTGCATTTGAGGAAACTACCTTTCCCACGTTCCTTTGCCTTCTGGCTTCTGCAGAGTTTTCGCCAACAGGGCACACTGGCAAAGGCTTAAATAAGGATATAGGCACTAAAGAGAGAGGCCTGGGTCGGTTGGTGTCTGTCTGTCTGTCTCCAGTAGGAGCTCCACTGTCCACCACACCCTGGCTTCTGGAGACAACACCTCATCCTTATTCCACCGGCATAGGGGTGGAAGAGCTGTTCTAATCTCCGGGTTATCGCATCTCCGGTTTTGTTTCTTAGCTCTTCCATCATCCGCGCAACCAGATCCCGGTATCGCATCGCCTCCATGTGAAGGACCTGGAAGGGTTTCTGTTTCCCCGGCTGTCCTCTGGCTGACACATATTGTCTTCTTTCGGAAAATAATCACACATCATTCAAAGCACGTTCAACCAACATTAACACTAGAGTCAGAATCAAAACACAGGGTCAAGGGCAGACCTGGGGGTCATCAGCATGATTTAAAGAACCTGCCTTTGGTATCACAATGAGATAATCACAAGGCTTTGTCATCAGAGTTAAGTCCATCATCTGCATTTACTGGCTCTGAGACTTCAGGCAACTTATTTTAGCCTGAGTCCCGTCCCCAGCAGTACAAACCCCTGCTGCAGCGCCGTGGCACTGCAGCGCCGTGGCACCAATTAGCAACTGCGTGTGCAAAGTAGCAAAGCACAACTCCTGACATGCAGGAGACAACCAACAAATGTTACTTATTTTTCTTGCAGTCTAATTAGCCTCAGGAATCTGAAAGATTTCAAAAGGCCTGAAAATAAACATTTTTCAGGACTGGCAAGGGAAATGCACTGCATTAAATTCAAGTGAAAATGGGAAGAATGACATTTAAAATGATGAGCTATGAACTAAATAACATTACCTGAAAGAATGCTAAAACTTGCAAGATTGAGGGTGGGGGAGTATCCAAAAGAAGACAAACATGACAAAAATGTTTTTGTTTAACACTCTTTTTCTGGTTATCACTCAGCCAGGAAATGTTTATTTAGCTTCTCTTCAATTCATGGCTGGGGAGAGACACAGGGACACAGTGGCCTCGACCTGGGTGCCGAGACCTGGAGCGGCCATCCAGAAACCTGGGTGCTGGTCTCAGCTCACCTCCCCTCCAAGGGCCTCCGTTTCCCCTCTGCTATTAGCTTATTAGGTCAGGGGCGTACAGCTCGGGATCCCCTTTGCAGCTTTTAAGACAAGCACTCACCCAGGGGCTAGAGGAAGAGTCTAGCTCAGTACATTCCTGGGAGGGGCCCCAGGATAATTCTCTCCTGAGCGCTCCAGATTCTGACATGTGCTCCTGCAGAATCTCCTGGCCCATGGCTTCCATGGTCCCCTCTGGCTTTAGGACTCTCTCATGCCATGACTACACACCCTCTGGAGAGGGACAGAGAAAAGACAGACGTGGGAGGGACATAGGAGGGAAGTCTGTCCAGGTGAGAGGAAAGCAGGTTAAAAAAGTGCCAGTTCACCTGTACAAGAAACAAAGGGGCTGGGGCGGGGGGAGGCAAACTAGGACGGATGTACAACCCAGCAGGCTGGGAAGTGGGACCCGGCTCCGCCACACTACGACCTGCAGCAAGAGTGCTTGGCCTCTGAGCTCTGTGGCCCTCATGGGTAACAAGGGCACATGACAGTACCTCTGTCAGAGAGTTGCTCAGACGAGGGCCACACAGAACAATACAGGGTGCACTTACTAATGCTCTCAACACAAGAGTGCCCATGCCATGACCGTGACTACAACAACTGTTTCTATTATTTTCTGCCATCCCTTTAAAAGCAACATGCCCAAGCCTGGAGCCTCCATGCGACAAAGTGCTGCCATCAAGCAGGAACAGAACGGGGTCTGGGAGCTGGGAGAGAAGCTAGAACGAATGGAGACAGGAATGAAGGTAGTCAGAAAGGGGTCACAGAGATTAGCAAGATTTAAAGCAGGGCTTCTCGATGTCACACTATTGATACTGGGGGCCAGGTGACTCTTCATGGTGTGGGCTGTCCTGTGCACTGTAGGAAGGTTGACGGCATCCCTGGCCTTGACCTGCTAGACACCAACCGTGCCTCCCAGTTGTGACCACCACAGGTGAATCCAGACATTGCCCAATGTCCTCTGGAGGGACAAACTCGCCCCAGTAGTTAAGAACTGCAGACTGAGAGTGATGGAAATAAAGATTTCTCATCAGAAGGAGACAGAAATAGAGCCCTGGAGGATTTAAAGGGAAAGCCAATTTTCGTAACTGGGAGAAAAGAGTGAGGGAAGTTTTGTTTCTGTTTTCGCCTATTTCAAAATCTTAGATGCATCTGCCCCAGGCCTGGCCTCTCCTAGGCACCCATAAATGCAGTCAGAGGAGAGGTGCTTTCTTTACAGAATCACATTTTCCCCCAGATGGAAAGAGTGTCTAAGTCCCGATTACTAACCGAAGTACAGATCTTGGCGGATCACCAGAGGCCTGTATTCTTCCCTCTGTTACCATGGTTGCCTCGGAGATTCCAGAGTTTCCCACCCAGCCCACGTCTGACCTCTCATCTCCCCACGATGCTCAGATGGCCCAGGGAAATCCTGGGGAGGACCTGCCAAGAGCTGGGGCCAAGGTAACAGATCTGCCTCCTTATCTATGGGCCTCAACTTCCCCCAATTCTTTCCAAGAGGAAAACTCACCAGGCCACAGGGCTCATCAGAGCTGCCTGACAAAGGCCAGTTGGTGATGAGGCGGGAGAAGCTGGCCCCTCCCCCCTGACTCAGCCGCATTGCCTCCCGGCCAGGCCCAGGGAGGGGCAGGCTGGCCCTGTCCTCGAAAGCAGCTTGCCTTCCCACCTCGGCCGCCTGGACTAAGCCCCTTCTCCTTCCCATCTCCCCCTCTGCCCCTCGGCTCTGAAGTGCCCTGTGCTGTTCTCCAAGTCCCACTTTGCTCTGGCCTCCAAAGTCAGATGGGCAAAATCGAGAGGGTTTCCTTGAGTTGAACATTAATTCAAATACTCCAGGTGAGCACTTCAAACAGCTGGGAGAATGAAGTACTGTACTTGACTTCTAGAATGTTCTTTGCCATCCTGACTTCATCATCGACTACTTCATTCTTAATCTCAGGCTTTTGCTCATGCCGTTTCCTGTGTGGAAGACGTTACCTATTTACATTTTAAACAACCTCTTGATGACATAAAACAGATTGTATGCTTTCTTTCTTTTAACTCCCTACGACATATAATAACTCTGTGTCCAACACCTAGCAGGTGCTTGGTGAGAGCTTGGCATGGACTGTTAAATCAGTCAAAAAAAAAAGTATCTGACAACTAACACTCTGCGTCTTAGTTTTGCCTTGATTCTGAACATCCGCTCACTCACTAGCTGAGTCTCCCACACAGTCGCCCAGTCATTCAATCACTCCGTAATAATTTCCAGAAAGCCTACTGTGTGCCAGGCACTGACTCAGGCTCCAGTGCTGCAGCGGTGGAAGGAACAGACCCTATCCTTGAACCCGTGGACTTACACGGCGCTAAATGGCACACATGTATGAAGACAGCTATTGTCTCTCTTTAGTGTTCCCAAATCCAGGTTTTTCACTAATTCAAACTGCCCCTCCAGGCCATGCCAGTAATTGGGACTTACAGTGTCTGAAGAGTCCTGTAACTCAGCTGTCTGCAGCCGAGACGGGAAGTTTAAAGATCTGTGTGAAATCACGCCCCTCGGTTCGGCCCGCTCTCCTCCTGCCAGTGCAGAGCCCCTGTCCTTTTTGCTCTTCCCCTTTTAGCCCAGACTCCCAGCCCGCTCTCCCTTCCCTCCACAAACCTCACTGTGAAGTGCATAACGTGTGCCCTTTAGTACAATCACGATGTTGTAAACTGTGTGCTTTTATGTCTGCGTATGTGCATGTGTGTTTACTTCAAAACCAGCTCCTGACTCTTCTCTCAGAATCTTTATAAAATCTGTCCAGGCTGCTGCATCTTGAGTTTAGTTTGTTTAGCATGCTGCATAGTATGTGTATGAGTTTCCTATGGCTGCTACAACAAATTGCCACAGACTTGGTGGCTCACACAATACGAATGCATTACCCTGCAGTTCTGGAGGTCAGAAATCTGGAATAAGTCTCCCTGAGCTAACAGCAAGAAACCGGCAGAGCTGCATGCCTTCCTGGGCACGAATCTGCTCTGCAGGCCCTATGTCTCCAGGGCAGAGCCCGTGTCCTGGGCATTCCAGCTCTGAGAGGCCGCCGCATCCTTAGCTTAGGGCCCTTTCCTCCATCCTCCCAGCCAGCCTAGAAGGTCAAGTCTTTCTCCTACCACAGCACTCTGACATGGTTCGTCTGTCTCCTCCTTCCCCACTTATGGACCATTGTGATGACGATTGGGTGGGCCCACCTGGCCATCCAAAATAATCTGTTTTAAAATCAACTGATCAGCAACCTTACTTCCATCAGCAGCTTAAATTCCCCTTTGCCACAAGGTCACATATTCACAGGTTCCAGGGATTAGGACGTGGGCTTTTTGGGGGGTTAGGGGAGTAAGAGCATTTTTCTGTCTACCACAGTATTCCATAGTCTGTGTCCACCACATTTTGACCAAGCCGGGTTTTCATCTCTAGGGAAATGAAAGACTCCAGCCCCTTACTAAGACAGTGCCTCAATGTTCATCCTAGCAGGTGTAACAGAGCAGAGGTCCCCAACCCCGGGGCTGTGTGCCGTGGACTGGTACCGGTCTCTGGCCTGTTAGGAGCTGGGCTGCACAGCAGCAGGTGAGCAGCGGGCCAGGCCAGCAAGCAAAGTGTTCCTGGCATCACCACCTGGGCTCAGCCTCCTGTCTCCCCACCCTCCCAACCCCCCCCCCCCAACCCAGTCCATGGAAAAACTGTCTTCCAAGAAACTGGTCCCTGGTGACAAAAAGGTTAGTGTCCACAATATTAGAGAATTTCTCTGGGAGAATACATACACCCAGGGATGGTATTACTGAGTCTTAAAGTATAGTTATGATACTATATGATTTTTTAAAAAATCACTTTTTGACTCTCAGGCAAGCTAGCTATATTTCTATAGAAAATATCTGGATAAAATTCTGCAGCTATTCTCAACTTTCTTGTTCTTTTTCAGGCCCGTGGTGAGGTCGCCCTCCTCTGACCCTTGGAAGCTACGCCTGGTCACGTGACTTGCTTTGGCCGATGAAGTGGGAGTGGGCGTGAGAATGTGTCCCGCAGACTGAAGTTTAAGGGCCAGTGCAGAGATTCACCTCCTGCCGTGGGGGTCACAGACTCCCACGTGGGTGCAGAGCCTTTGTCACATTGCTCTGTGAGTGACTCCAGTGGACAGAGACTGTCCCTCTCCCTTGCCAGCCAGCTGCACTGGAGGGAGTATTAGGGAAGAAAAGCACATTTTTATTACGTAAAGCCACTGAACTGCATGGCTTTTGTTATTGTAGCATAACATAACCCATCCTGACCAAGACATCATTAAAAGCAGAAACAGTCCAAATTTAATCTGCATTTTGGTGGTGAAAGCACTTTATTATTCCCATGTTTACAGCTCTATTCCTCCTTTACTCCTCCTTTATCCCTCAGGCCCCTGAGCGGCCCTTCCCTTCCCTCCCACATACTCCGTTACTGAAGACACACGGACATCACCTCTTGACTTGACAGTCTTGCTCACCAGTGGGTGACACCCAGTGGTCCCCCCACCTGACAGTTTGTTCCTTGAGGGCCACATCTTTCCATCATGCCCAGCTAGTCAGCACCTGGCACATCAGTAGTGGTCGAATAATGCTGACTCAAAAGGCTATTCTCCCCATCCTACAAAAGCTAACCAAGGCTCAGAGATGACGAGAGACCAGCCACGGTGACACGGGCAGGAGGGGGACGTGTCAGGATGGGCACGTGGGTCCCCGAGTAGTGTCACTCCTCTGTGGAGGAATTCCCGCCGAGGAGGGAGCCTCCCGAGATGCTGCCCAGGACCTGACCCCTGTCCGCCTCGCCCGCCCCACACAGATACGGACTCGGGAGCTTAAGTTGGAGAGGAACTGCCCGGGCTCCTCGGGGACTGCATGGATTCCCCTCCTTGTTCTCAAAGAATGTGGGGATGACGCGTCCTGACATCTATTTCCGACGAAGCGAGCGCTTGGGCTCGTAGCTTCTCAGCATCTCCGTTACACATTTGCTAATACTTCCTCTTCACTCAGTTGCAAAGAGGCCTCAGAAGCCTTCTTCATCAGATGGGCAATCGTGCACCATGATGTAAGCCCAGCATCTTGGAAGACATAAACAGCTCAAATCAGCAAGTATTCCTGGAAGTAAATACAGCCTGGAAGGTGAGGCACATATGGGGAGGCTCCAGGCAAGAAAGGGGGGCCCATGTTTGATCTTAAATATAACTAGAGAGCTTGCATGGGGGAGAAACCAAAATGACCCATTTCCTCTGTTGTTATCATGAATGTGGTTAATGATGCTCCCAAAAGTCCTCCGCGGCTTGGCTGCCGGCAGATGGTGCGGCTTCCCTTATCAGTCCATCAGCTGGGCTAACGCGGCCCCGAGGAAACATGTTTTTCTCCACTCCATCTGTGCAAATAAACACTGGCCATTCCTGATACCGAGCTGCCTGCCTGCAAAGTGATCTAAGTGATACAAACTTAACTCACAAATAATGGCTCGCCCCCAGTTGGACCTTAAAACTCCAATTTGCTAATTCCTCTGATTCTTCCCTTTTCTTCTTGTTCTTGACCCTGACAGATTAGCACCCTGAAAGTGAGCAAGTGGTTCCAAGCCAGAGGGTCCCATCTGTTTCTAGGCCTCAGGCATCTAATTCTTTGAAAGGGACTGATGGTTGTGACCCCAGATTGCTGAACACACCGTCCCCGTGGGGCTCAGAACTGGGAGGCCTGGGACCAGGAGGCTAAAGGATCTGACCGGTGTGGACAGAGTAATCACCGTGGGAGATGCTGAACCCTGGTGGGCAGGGTGAGGGAGCTTCAGGCTTGGCGGCTCCCTCTCGAAGAGATGGCACAGCAAGTGCTCAAGAGCTCCAAGTCTGAGCAGCACTCGAATTCTGCTCTGCTCGGTAGTAGCCCCTTACCCCGGGGTCATTAACACAAACTTTCGCAGCCTGTTTCACAGCTCACCTAGGAAGAAGGAGTAGTAGACTCAGACACGGTTATTATGAGAATGAAATGAAATAATTTATGCAAATACTTAACACAGTCCTTACGTGAGCTGTTGCATTAATAAGAAGAATACTAATCCTATTTCGGTAGAGAAGGGTTACATGTTCCTGCTGTAGGATAAGCACCCTGGGATGCGATGTCAAGAAGGAGAAAGGTAGCCCAAGACACCAGTCTCTGGAGTCAAGGGGAGCAGACAATCCTGCAGGAGAGGAAAGGGTCATCAGATGGACCAGATTCTCCCTATTGGGACGGGGGCGGGGCAGGGAGGTGACTCGGACTACCACAGGCAGTGGACCTGCCAAGGAGAAGACATCTGGGGAGGAAGTTCCCTCCGCCGGAGCAGGAGAGAGTCAAGAGAATGAGCAGCTTGGTTGGCAGTGCCAGTGAGCTGCTGCCACTGGGGCACCAGCTGGCAGCCTGGACTTCACAGCAGCAGCCCTCAGAGCACGGGCTTCTGCCGGGAGAGGGCGCTCCACCCCAGAGCAGGCAATCAAACTCTTCGAGGGCTTCCCACGTCCACGGGAGGAAAGCAGAACTTCCCATGGGCAAGAGGACTGCCCCTCCTGACCCTCGGCGTCAACTCCCCGTGGTGCTCCCTACAAGTATCCCCTTCCCTCCCATTCACGGAACACCTCCGGCTGATGGCTGATGCCAAGCTCACCGCCTTTGCACCTCCTTGCCACCCTAATCCCAGTCCACCTCCTCTGCCCTGGGGAACGCCCATGGCTCCCCGAGTGTCCGCTCTAGCGTCGCTTCCTCAGAGAAGCCTGTCCGGGGGCCGATGACGAGCCTCCTTGCTGCGAGGGCCCCACCTCCCAACCGCCCTTCAGGTCAGCCGCCCACTGCGCCGGGCCCTGAGTGCTCCCCACCCCTTGTTAATTGCGCTCACTCCCGTTAGCATTAGTACTTCCTCCTTTAAAGGCGCCTCAAAATCCCCACCTGTGCCGGAGTCTCCACGGACAGTCCCTTCTCGATCAAGAAACAAAATCAGTTTACCCACCACAGTCACTGTCATCATTCTACAGAGTTTATGCCTGCCTCCTCCACTACTGTACTGTCTGCTTATAAATTGGGACAATCAGCAGGTTTTAACACAGCTGTGTGGACAGTGCTGCCCAGCTGGTCAAGGAAAACAGGCTCTGAATCCACTCCCGGGTCCTCCGCACACGGTGCTCCCCAGACTGTCCGCACCTGGGCAGGGCTGTCAGCAGGAGGGGCGGGGGTGCTGCTGCAGACTTTAGCAATTTAAGCTGGATGTAAGCCTCCAGCTGATGGAAATGCCGGCCTGAGAAGGGAGGTGGAATTACCTCCCTAAGAGATTATCCGAGGACACCAGCGCCTGCCTTCAGGGCTCCCTAAGATCTGCGTGTTTCCCACCACCGGGCCCTTGGGAGTGTAGAGCGGATCAGGAGATTGGAAGAGCTGCTTCCGCTCGATGTGTAAACATGCTCAGGTCTGCTCTTCCCGGAGTTTGGGGGTCCCCTCGTGATCCGGCAGCAGCTGCCCCCGGAAGTGTGAGTTCCTTCAGAATCATTTACAGCCTTCCCTGCCCCCACGTGTGTGGCCTGTGACTTTCTGAACGGTGGCCGTGAGTGGGTCTCTGTGTCCTGATTCTGGCCTAAACCCCCGACTGGACACGCCAGCCTCGACCTCAGCCCAGACAGAAAGCACTCGATGGGACTGCTGAGGGGGGATCTGAGGCTTCAGATCCAGGGGCCACTCATGACTCGGGAAGTCGACCCCCCCTACACAGGTCAGACCCCACTCCCCAGCCCATGCACCACCTTACAACAGGTGTCGGGCCCTGGCTCAGAATGGGTCATACCTGCAGATATTAGTGGGTGTTTGGTGTAACTGGCTGCTTCCCAACCTCGCCCCCCGAGCCGCCCCCCGCCTGGCCTTTTTGGCAGGACAGCCACCGCACTGTGGCCAGCGAGTCTGGTGGCAGAGCCAAGCAGTGCCAGTCACAGCCGAACAGCGGAGGGCTGTCTCCTCTCCTTCCCAAGACGGCCAGACCGGGAGAAAGTGGCCGACTTTAGCAACTTGAATAGTACCCCCCAGGATTTTAAATCTTTAGCAAATCGACTGTGGGTCAGAGACTAAATGGGTAGAATTCATTGATTTCAGGTGTGAGCTAGTCCTTTGCCAGGCTCCTCACTAGAGCAGCTTGCGTCTGGCTAGAAAATACTGCGACTCACAGGCCTCTTTGACAAGTTGAATCCATCGCTGTGCAAACAGCCTCGATGCAGAAAGCCTGAAGCCAAGCGCCACAGATGATGCTGACTCCCCTCCAACACCTTGGGCTGCCCGTGTGGATCCCTGGCTTCCCTGCGTGCTTACAGCAGCCGGTGCTAGAGCTCTATAGAGTCTGGCCTTGGCCGAGGGCCCCCTTTTGCTTTCTCTGCTCACAGACGTGGAGAGTCACAGATCCTTGGAAGTTAGGCTCACCTCTCTCCCTTCCCCCAGGGGCAGTCTTAACAAATGACTGACAGGGGCAGTCGTAGGAAATCCCTGTCTCTTTTGCCCCAGAACCTAGGGCAGTCCTTCCTAGGTTTCCCTGATGAGATCAGCTGAAGTCTGCTCCTTGGCCTTTGTCTGAATTTGCTGTCCTCTTTGCCATCTTCCTCCTCTGCCCTGCCCTCCCCTGCTCCCCACCCTCCTTGCTCTCCCCTGGGAGCTTTGCACCCGAGCCCTCAGCCCCTGGTCCGCTCTGGGTCATCTCGGCTTCATCAGCCTGAATATCCCACACACGCCAACAGCAGCTTTCTCAGAGCTGAAGGCAAGAAAAGGTGGATGTGATCAGATACGTGCTTTGTGAGCATTTTCTCCCATTGCGTAAGCTGCCCTTCCACACCGTTGCTTGTCCGCGGTGCAGAAGCTTGTTTAGCTTGCCTTGTCCTTGTCTGTCATTGCTTCTGTGGCCTGTGCTTTTGGCGTCATGTCCATGATATCATGGCCAAGACCAATGTCACCAAGGTTTAGTCCTTGTTTTTTTTTTCTGGGCGTTTTCACCTATGGTCGACAATAAGGTATTGTATGCTTAAAATTTATTGCATGGACCTCTCTCGTGTTAAGTGTTCTTACCACAGTAACGTTTTTAGAAGGAAAGGGTAGATATATCTGCATGAGAAGCCATTGAAATATAATGGCCCAAAGAATGGGAATTCAATGCAAAGAATTGCCATTGAAATATAATGGTCCAAAATGGACTGTGCGGTACATTAAACACATGTGGACCCTGCCCTCGGTCAGCTTACAGCCCAGTAGGGAACATGGCTACTTCTATATTTGTATCCATCACACAATCTATCCACCACATTTTACACACATATAGATGTGTATATGTTATACATACACATTACACACACACACATATTAGTATATAAATACATGGAACTGACCAGGAAGAATTCCATGCAGTGCCTACATGCTAAGTTCACAGCCAGCTGTCGCTGAAGCCTAGAAGACTTCCCAGGATTCCTTCTCTCCAAGGTAGGTTTATGGGAGAACCACCTGGTTCCCCTGGCATCACCCTCTGAGGGTGGAGGCACACCTCAGAAAATCTGAGTCTTCCTTCATAACCATCTCCTGGGGCTGGGACATCTGTGAAAACACCGAAGGGCTTTTGGGCTGGTTCCATCCGGGGACCACCTCTTGGGAGTATCGTGTTCCGTAAGTTTCCATCCGGCAGAGACAGTGCGGGCGGACAGAGTGCGGGCGGAGAGACAGTGCGGGCGGAGAGACAGTGCGGGCCGAGAGACAGTGCGGGCCGAGAGACAGTGCGGGCAGAGAGACTGCAACAACAGACGCATTCGGGTGTGGATGCTGCCTCTGCTGCTTCCTAGTTCTGTGCCATTGGAGTCCCGAATGTTGAAATGCTTGCTCAGTTTCCTTTTCTGTAAGACGGGACTGCCCCCACACCCCTCGTAGGTTTGTGGGGAGGACTACATACATATAAAGTGCCCGGCTCAGTACCCGCATATAGTAACTGAACTGAGAGGCTCAGAAGTGGTCTAATTCGAGGAACTTTTGAAGACAGATATTTGGTAAGCCTCTTGAAGGCAGGGGCTAGACCTTCTAAGCAGTTAGTACAGTGCCAAGCCTGCTGGAGTTGTCCAATAAACATTTAAATAATCATAGTTGCTTAAGAATCGGACTTTTGCGTCAGTTTCCTTGAAGAGGTCGCCACCTTGTGGACAGTGATCAAAACAGCACACCTCTGGAACCTGTGTGTTCCTGGGGCCATTTAAACTGACAGTTTCATCTGCTGTAACTGATAGCTCCTGGGACACTGCACAGGTAGCAATGTATCTCCAAAGAGGCAGAAAGGGTAATTAGAAAGGAATAATGAAATTCCTTCAGGTTCTGAAAAGATCAATGCATTTTCGTGATTCTAAACCTTTGCCTAGAGCAGCGATGGCCACCAGAATCCTTAAAACACGCAGCACCTGACTGTTCAGTCAGGGGCACCGGCCTCTTTTCCTTGAGACTGTCAAGTTAAAAAAATGAAAGTGGCCAATATAATAATAGCCATCCAGTGCGAATGAATTAAAATTACACCTTTTTTTCGGGGGGGGGGTCAGAATGGCAAAAAATATAGTATATATCTTTGCTGTGCCACAGAATTTTCATAGTTACTGTATTTTTGGGACTATAAGATGCATCTAGGTTTTAGAGAAGAAGAAAAAAAATTTTGAAGCAAAAAATGTAAAATATTTAATAACCTGTGACCCCGCTCCACCACCACGCCCCCCCCCACCCAGTGAGCCAGGTAAGCCACATTCAGATTATAAGATGCACCCCCCTTTCTCCCAAATTTGGAGGGGGAAAGTGCATCTTATAGTCTGAAAAATATGGCACTGTGCATTCCATGAGATGAAGAAGGTTGAAAATCGCTGGCATGGTAACCCCATCTAGTCCCTCTTACTAGCCCTGAGAACTGTAAGTGAGAGCTGGCACCGGCCCCCTCAGACTCCGCCACAGCCAAGCCGAGAGACAAGGAGAAGACAGAGGCCTTGCTGAGCTGCTCCCAGTCATTAGCAGCTGGCTGGGTCAGCAGGAGACCCTACGAGAAATATCTGGTCTCTGAAATGTCAGTGCCCACTGAGCATTCTGGGATCCGAGATATAACATCATCTGTCAGGGGAACGCACTGGCAACACACAGCCGAGCCTCCGGACAGTAGATGCGTTCACCACACAGAGCAGAAAGGAACTTCTCAACGGGGGTGGGGGGTCCTAGGCCCCACCCAGTGATCCGACCCTCAAAGGGAACGGACCCAGCTGTGAAGGCTAGGGGGCTCCGGGCACAAATCACAACTGTGGGGTTTCGGACGGAGTGTCCAGCCTGGCTAAGGCTTCATTTCCTCATCTGTGAAGTGAGCCGATAAACTTTCCTCTCAGTAGCCACCAGGCAGCCACTTCTATTGAACAGTTATGGTTCCCGAGATGACACAGGGGCAGTGACGAGGGACTGTCTTCCGCGGCCCTGGCGGTCCACGGGGAGCCACACGGCCCTTCTGCGCAGGTTTCTGGGCTTCGCTCGCGGTCACATGGCATGTGGCCCTGCAGCACTCGGCTCGTCACCCCGTTTCACCCATCGGGTGTTTTCACAACGAGTCCGTGGAAGTCTGGGGTCAGAGCAGCACTTGCTAAGTAATGCCCACCAATTTCCTGAGCAGGGTTTTCAGGCCAGGCCGATAATGTAAGGAAAAGGCTGCCCACTTCCATCAATTCATGTCTGCCTCTGCTTCCTGAGAGATCCCGGGGGCGATTGCGGTCAGCTTGGCTGAGGGAAACCTGCAAACCCTTTCAGCGAATTGGCCCAGCAAAAAGAAAAGGTTACAGTACACGTGACATGGGCTGACCCTTTGGCTTCACCCCTTCACCCCCGCCCCAGTTATTTCCTGCACCAAAGGCGAAAGCTGAAAGGATATTTATGCTGGTGGCGAAGAGCCCTCACATTGGTGTTAGGTAAAAGCGACTGGGTTGGGGGCAGGGCAGTTAGAATGTTGGAGCTGCGCCCCACCCCCAGGACAGAACACACACAGGTCCCTTCAGTGACTGATCACTCTGTCTTTTCTTGCTCCTAGAGGTGGCGAAAGATGCCGGCTGGCTCGTTTCCTGCCTGCCGTGTTGGCAAGTGGGCACCGGTCCTGCAGTTGGGATCCTCTTGTTAGAATGTAACTTGGTTCTTCTCTGTGTTTTCCTGAACAGAGTCCTGGGCGCTAATCCTGAATCGGGGCTGGGAGTGGGCATCAGCGGCCCTCTGGGGAAGAAGACCTGCGGCAAAGCCTTCAGTGCTCAGCCAGAACCCCGGGGTGAGCCTGGAGGTAGCAGCTGTGGGCCTGCATCACCCTTGAACAAGGGACTTGGCTTCGGTTTCTTAATCTATAAAATGGGCCCACAAAACCTATGTTGAAAAGTAAACCTATGATGAAAAGTAAAATTATTTCTTCCTTTGGTGTTTTCACAAACCACCTATAAGTCATGGAGCCTGACACTGAGCAGGGACTTCACAACTCATGTTTTGTCCCTGGCATCATCCCAGGAGGCCCACATCATGGGGCCCATTCTGTGAAGGCAGCTCAGTCATCTTTCCCAGGGCCACACGTCCAGTGAGCGCTGCATCGGCCGGTGCCTGAGACTCAGCTGCAAACCCAAAGCGCACGCCTTCTCCCTAGGGCAGTGACCTCCTGCAAAGCTGGTTACAGTGGACGTTCCAGGGCCCCATCCAGATTGGACCTAGCAGGTCCAGAGTGGGCCCCAGGGTCAGACACAAGTGGTGCTTCGACGCTGCCCCATCCTGCTTCTCAGGTGGGAAGAGCTGTTCGCATGCTAGATGTCACTGCTGTGACGGACCGTAGTCGTGCCCATGTCACTCCCAGGTTTTACTTTTATACTGAGGTAGAAACCCGACACAGCCTGTTTAAAGGTGGCGTGAAGTAACATGACCACACATGTGCGTGTGTGCACAGACACAGGTGAGAAGACACACTTGGTTCTGCTCGCTCCACAGGGTGGTTGAAAATAAACTCAACTAAAGCTCCACAGACCCAGGTAATGTATATTTTAACAGATCTGGTAAGTTAAAACATGTTTGGGGAGTCTACCATTTTGACCACAGAAATTGTTCCATTTCTCAGTCTCTGGGTTTAGGGAGAGTATTTTGAAAACACAGTGAAAGGCTGGAGAAACTGAAAGCATTCACTCGTTCAGCAAACATGCTGCTGATCCATCCCGAGAGTGAGAGATTCAGCAATCGACAAGACTGGGCACTTGATGAAGCCCCAGAACTTGTCTGTCTTGTTGGGGAAAGAGAGAAACTTAAGTAAATCAAGTAATTCCAGCATGTACGCACTGTAGGAGAAAAAACCAGGGTGCTACGACAGAGCTGTTGGGGGGGTCAGGGAGTAGGGGATGGAAGGCTCTCTCTGAGAAACAACCTCTGACCTGAGCACTGAGGGTAGAGGGCTTGGGAGTAAGACAAGCGGGACAGAAGGGGAACGCATGGCAGGAAGAAGGCTGGTGGGCTCGTGGGAGGGAAAGATGTCCCATGAGTGGGTTCGAGTGACACGAAGCAAGGACGGACGGGGGCAGAGGACACCCTAGGCCCGTGGGCCCTGGCCAGGAGTTCAAATTTTATTCCACGCAGAGCAGGACACTCACTGGACACTTCTGAGTGGGGGAGGAGCATGGCCAGCCCTGCCCCCTGCAGGAATCACCCTGGCAGCCGTGTGGAGATGGGACTGGGGGGCCCGAGTAGCAGCAGGAGGCCCGTGGGTGTCTCACAGGGAGGACACCACAGCGGCAGCAACGCCAGTCTCTGTCCAATCACTGTCCTGAACTCCTGGTGACAAATGTGGCAGCTGGCCTCAGGGGGACCAAAACAAGGCCCATGTGGGCTGTCAGACCTAGAGCCTGAAGGTCTTCAGTCTCTGCCTCCTCCCGGCCAGGGGGTACAGGGCAGCCTCTGCCCCTGGCAGCACTTGTGGGACCCTGCGGAGCACGTTTTCCTTGAGAAGGAGGAAAGAGGCCACTTCCAGGGGCCACTCTCACCCCAGGCTCCTCTGCCCCTACACCAGGCCTGGGACCCTTGGTTGGTCCGTTCAGCAGCTTTGCAGGGTGTGCACCGCCGGGGGCCTCGTCCAGCTGTGTCTGCAGGCATTTCAGGTGGTCTTGAGTGAGACGGTGGGGGGGTGGAGATGCTGCTGCTGTCTACAGGGGCAGACCATGGACACTGCCAGACGTCCTACAATGTACAGGACAGCCCCCCAGATTATCTGGACCCAAATGGCTGCAGGGCCAAGGTCAAGAGACCCTGGATTCATGGCTCACCCACTTTTATTTTTTTCTCCTACAAAGCCAGCATCTCCCCCAGCAGTTCCCCAAGGGGCAAGCTGAGGGAGAATGCAAACCCCGGGAAACAGACAGAGGAAAGGAAAACGGTGCGCGTTTACTGATCTCCTGCCCTATGAAGGCTACCACACCTTACACGTGTTACCTCATTCTCTGTTCGTCTGGGGTTTGGGTTATTTCTTTTTCTACAGCAGACTTATATAAGGTGGAGACTTTCACACCACCTCTACCACAGAAGGAAAAACTGAGACACGTCCGGATCAAGTAAACGTTGAGAATCACAGAGCTGAGAATCACAGAGCTGAGATTCAAAGCCCAGGCTCACTGACGCCAAGTGCAGCGCCCTGTTCTGAATTCCATGAAAACCTCTCGTGTCTGCTGGAGGGGAGACAGAGCGGCCGTCCGCCTTGAGGAGCCCGGTGTGGGGCCTGGGGATGCGAAGACTCCAAGCTCGGGGCTGCAGGGAGGACCACGCTGCCTGCCTTCCAGGGCCACCAGGAGGAACTCGGGAGCCCCTCCCACCAGCCACACCCACCCCCCTTCCCCCCCACCCCCCTCCAACACGTCTCCTTTCAGACTCTCACTATTCCCAGGTGTAGAACTTCCTCTCACCTGGAAGCCCCAGCCTTTCTTCTGGAAAAATGTGGAAAAAGGTAAAGATGTCCTTTGGCAACCAAGCTCCTGAAGCAAAGAAACACTGCTACCGGCAGAGTAAGTGATAGGGCAGCAACGCTCAGTGCGTGTGGGTTGACGTGATGGCCATTTTATGGAAGGCTCCCTGCTAGAGTAGCTGAGGGCTGGGAAGCTGAGTAGTAAACCGTATACAGCCCCTTTTCATTCATCAGAAAAAGTGCTAAGCATTTATTTTATGCCAAACTGAATGTGAGCCTCGGAGGTACCAGGATGAACTGGATCCCTGGCCTCAAAGGGTCTGTGGGCTAAAAGGGCTAATTTATAAATAAAAGTGCTAATTAAAATACATGCTAAGCCCTGGCTGGGTGGCTCAGTTGGTTGGAGCATGGCTCCCTACACCAAAAGGTGAGTTTGATTCCTGGTCAGGGCACATACCTAGGTTGTGGGTTTAATCCCTGATCGGGGTGCATACAGGAGGCAATGGTCGATGTTTCTCTCTCACGTTGTGTTTCTATTTTTCTCTCTCCCTCTTCCTTTCCCCTCTCCCTTCCTCTCTCTCTACAATAAATAAATATATAAACATATCCTCAGGTGAGGATTAAAAGCAGACATGTGCTAAAAGCAGCGTGGAGCTAGAGGGAGGATACCCGGTGCCCTGTGTTTGATGGATGCATAAAATCATGTAAAAAAGGAATGAGTACCATTCAAAAGTACAGTTAAAGTGCTGAAAAAGGAAGGTGCAGAAGTGAGTGAAATATGACCCCCAGGAGAAAAATGAGGAAAAGTTTAGTGACGGATTGGCCTTTAATCTTAACGAGATTCAGACGTGCAGGTAGGCGAGGACCTGCATCCGGCAGAGGAGAATTCGTCAAAGCTCTGGGAAATGCCTCCGCAGACTGGAAGGGGCAGCGTATCTAGAGGCCAGAGCCGTCGGGAAAGACAGAGGTGGGCGCGGCAAGGACGGTGCAGGTGCTGGTCACGGGAGAGACTGGGTAATCCTGGCACTGTCCCACTAAGGCTTAAAAGAGCTGTGAGGCTGATGGGGGTTTTTTACCGCCATTTAACAGAGGAGAAAGCTGGAACACCCAGCTATGGTCCTGGCAGGTAAGCAGTGAGGCCCAGGTGAGGTCCCAGACCCTCTGGCTCAGAGCAGGTAACTTCAGACTACAGCACATGATCTGGCATGTCGCCTGTTTTTATAAATAAAGTTTTATTGAAACACCGGTATGCCCATTCACTTACATATTGTTTATGGCTTCTACCACGCTCCGTCCAAGAGTAGAGCTGAGTGGTCGCATGGGAGACCCCAGGGTCTGCACAGCTCAAACTATTTGCTCTCCAGCCTTTTACAGAAAGTCTGCTGATGCTGCTCCAGAGCTCGGTCTCCTGGCTCAGCAGGCCCAGCGAGGCCCGGGCTGGCAGCACGGTAGGACACTCCACCTGGGGGACGTTCCCTGCCCTCGATGTGCGTGGCCGGCCACTCCCCGCTGTGCTGGAGAAGACCTGGTGGTGGCAGAACTCAAGGGTCTTCTCAGGACGTAGAAATCCCTGTAAGGAAGCATGTCCCTGGAGCACTCGAATTCCTGTGGCATCTCTACTGTTTATATTGAAAACACCACAAGAACTCATTTTTCATGCTATTTCAGCTGAAAACAGCCGTGCAGGACCACAATCTGGAGATCAGAACGGTGGGGGAGAACGTGTTTGTGCAGCCGGCGCTGCCTACCGAGCCCCAGGTTGCCTGTCCCAGGTGCACTGGGCCTGGGCCAGGCTTTCTTCTGGGACAGTGGGCTTGCGGAACGAGGGGAAGTCGGGGTGCGGGGGCAGGTGCCCCACTGGAAACGCTGCCTCCTCTCATCTAGAGAAGCGTGAAAACATGAGCTGGCGCTCGTACATCTACCTTGTTCCACAACCTAACATGGGTCATTAATTGAAATAAAATGAAACAAAATGGAATCCAGATGTTAGTGTACATTCACTCGCATAAAATCCAGAGACAAATCACCAAATGGAAATGCACCAAAGTATCAGCAGTGGTTATTTGAGGGGCGCAGGGTTATCTCGCTTTCTCTCACTCAGTCACTTCTGTTTTGCTTTTCTTTCATGGCACTGAGGCAAAGAGAAGGAGAAGAAGAAATTATACAATTATAACAATTATAACTTAGAATTATGCCGAGCTCCTCCCCATAAAAGGGGAGCTCCACAAGGGACTGTGTTTGCTGTCCGCTGTTGCATCCCTAGTGCCCGGCACACAGCCTGGAACGCAGTAGATGTTCCTTAATGGTTGTTGATTGAGTAGATGATGAGATTTTCATGTATGCCAGATGATCCACAAGGAACACGACCCTTAGAATTTTGTAAAACCACATTTTTAAAAAGCGTGTATCAATCGAGTCAAAAAATGGAAACTAATGTCTTCTCTGGCAAAAGTTTATTGACTGCCTACTATGTGTCCACATTGCCATTTTCCCTTCAGCCCCAGGAGGCCTTGGATGGTAAATATTAATAGCAGATATTCCGTTAATACTCCAAGGAGATCTTCGACCACACAAATTGCACAAACCACCACCACCGCAGTTACCACCTACTTTGAGGATGATATATAAAGACAATAGAATAACTACTCATCTTTATGAGATTAAATGTTCCAGTGAACCAGCCCATCACCACAGTCCTCCACAGTCTGGAATGCATTTTCCTGGGAGATATACAATGGGTCACAACTGTAGTGCAGAGGAGAACCCAAAGTTGTTTTGGATAAGTTATCAGGAGCCACGATGAGGCAAGCACCATGTGAGAATAAATGAGTCAGCATTTATGAAAGTCTCCAGCACAAAGCCCGGCACCTGGTGGGCCTCGCCCCACGAGTCCCCATCAAGCCCCAAACTCCTGAGGTCAAATTCAGAACACAGAGGGAGCCTGAGAGAGTCATAAAGGGCACTACAAGCATTGAGAGTTACGTAAGTTAATACATGCTGAGTATTAAGCGGGAGATGTTGAGGTGGATTTTGACTCATTTTTTCCCCTCGTACAAACAGGGAAATGAAACCTTTATTTTAAAGGCCACTTATGAATGTTGAGTAAGACAAGACACCCAGGGAACGGCCAAGGTTGTAAAACAACGGCTGGCCTGACCGCATTGCTCACGTCTGACTCGTCTGTAAGACAAGCCTGGAGCTTGGATGTAACAATAAACCCGCGACGCTGAGGGTTGACCTGCCCACGCTGAGCCTTCATTATTAAGGATGCCCGCGACGGCTCCACCGTTGTCTAGGTCACACCTGCCCGCAGTTGAGTTGTTCCAACAGTGTAGGGAGAAGTGAAGGGCAGCTGGGAAAATGACCTTCAGAAAGTGAAAGGAAAAAGTACAGCACAGGGAACATAGCCAATAATATTGCAATAACTACGCATGGTGCCAGGTGGGTACTTGAAACATCAAGGAAACACTTTGTAAAGTATATAATTGTCTAACCACCAAGCTGTACACATAAAACTAATGCAAAATAATACTGGATGTCAGCTGAAATTGGAAAGTAAATTTTAAAAAGTGAAACACACTTTCTTAAGAAGACACCTCCCTTCTCTAGCCACCTTCTAGAACTATGAGAAGGACAGAAAGAGATCAGGCTTACACCACACTGCACACAGGACTGACCCTTCCATTCCCAGGAGGAAAGACGGCAGCCTAAGGTTACAGCTGCCGCACTCTTGAAGACAGACTGCTGAATGACGGACTGTTGGCCGTTATCTATTCGTCTCCCAGATGAGTGTTCATCACCTGCCGTGCAGGAGGCCTGGGTGCTGAGAAGAAAGAGAGCAGCCTCTGCCCTGGAGGACGAGGCACGATGAACCCCCTAGAAACATGCTGAAGTGTGCTAGTGGCCTGCGGTGAGCCAGGCTTTGTGCTGGGTGCTTCACACGTGTTAACACCTTCCTTCATTCCTTCAATTTGCGCTGATGAAGCCCTGAGCACAGCAAGACACTGCTGCAGGCGGTAGGATCGCACCAGACAGATACACTGTCACCTTCGTGCACCTCACGGTAACCCCACACAGCCGCTCCACAGGCGTGACTCCGCTTTATGGAGACGTGAGTGGGATGTGACCTATTCTCGGCCACACACTAGTAACCAGAAGAAAAGAATTTGGTCAAGTGTTTCCAGAACTTCGGATTTTTCAAGTGAAGCCAGAAATCTATATAGCTACATCAAATCTCCCAGTGTTTAGATATTAGTAGTCAATTAAAAAAAATTTAAGTACACCTACCAACATTTTGCTGGCTATAGAGTACATGTTTTAGTGTTAAACCTGGCATGGGTCTCCAATTTATAAACTCTTCATTACTCCACGTGTTCTTTCCAGAAAATGTTGTGAATGTTGAACAATATTTCAATATAGTTAGAGTCCCTATCTGTGGTCCTTTCCTTCCCACGTTTATAGATACGCCACAAAACCAACTACAAAGTGAAAAGAAAAAATAATGTATTTCCATCTAGTAGCACTATACTCCAGGTACCAAATATAAGATGTTACCACAAGAACTGTCAAAGTTTAGAGGAGGAAGAAGTCACCCAATTCTTGAATGGGAGGAATGACGACTTGACCTTGGGTTTGAAATAATGCATCTAATCTGGACATAACAGAAAAGTGGCCAAAAAGTAGATCAAGAAGAGACAGAACGCGAGCCAAAACTTGGAGATGAGAATGGGCGGGGCAGGTCTGCGGGGATGTAAACAGGAGGACACTGCTGGAGGGGAAAGGATGGCAGGGAGTCGTGAGAGGCGAGGACACAGGTAACACTGAGGCCGCATCTGGTCCACGTCAGAAGATCAGGTTAGGGGAGAGACCGAACTCTTGAGAATGAACTTGTACTGTGTGTCCTTTGACTTCATACACTTAACAGTGCTCAACATGGAGAATGCTCCCAATAAAAACTTCAGGATGAAATCGGCTCGTATATATGAAGGCATTTTGACCAACACCAAAGCGTGTGCAACATCAAGGGATCACTCATATTGATGAGGAGACACTTTTCAAAGGAAGCTTATATAGCACTCTTGAGGGAAGAATAATAAAATGAGGGTCTCTGGCCATCGTTCATGCCGTTGTCAACCTTCAGCAGGCATTTCCTTCTCAAAAACAATGAGGGGAAACTCATTCCATTGATTTCTGATCCAACTGGGGATAGTAAGCCAAAAGTAGAAGGGAAACAGAGGTTAAAACGTGGCCCTTTTTGGATTTCAGAGTCAAGAGACACACCCTCCTTTCCCCCTCCCCTCTTCCCACCCAGCCTCCCCTAATAACAATAAAAAAGCAGTGGCTCTTAATATAAGAAAACAAGACATTTGACATTTATCAAAAGCTATAGTTTACTTTCAACTGGATGACAATGCAAGTTTCGGAATCAGACAGACCTGCATTCAAGTCCTAGCTGAGCCACTTACCGGCTTGGGCACCTGGGACAAGTCACTGAGCCTCTCTGAGCCTCCCTGTGAGGGGGAGGCAGTGAAGGCAGGGCGCATCCATCTCCTGCGGCTCATGAGGAATAATGTGCAGGAATGGTGTATGGTGAGACCTAACCACCCTCACAGACATATCAAACCAGAGACAAAAGGACCCCATTTCAAGGAGACACCAAAAGCCAAGGAGCTGATTCTGTTGAGTTGAAAATCCCACCAGGATTTCCTCCAGGATGCAGGCTGGTCCTTGATAATCACCCACCTCCTCCCAAGTGCATGTGCTGCCTTCGCACATAGATGTTTCTCTCAGCAGGGTAACCCGCATGCGCAGACCGCCCACCACTGTCCCAGCCACATGAAAGACCCTGGCACTCCCTGGTGACCTCCTGGCACAAGGTGCTCATTCATCAGATGCTGGAAGCTCAGCACCGGACACGCAATGAAAGGTCAGCCCTCGGTTTTCACTGTGCTGGTGTCAGCTCTCCCTGTCTGCAGCTGTCTGGTCAGCACAGAGCTTCATACTGTCTACAAATGTTGGGGAGCTCTGGCCTTTTCTTCTGATCGACTTTTGGGCACTTCCATCATTAATCTTTAATGTTCATTGGAAACTTCATCCAGCAGTTGAAGGGAAATGCTGCCTTTTGCCATGTGCCTCGAAAGTCCTGCGGGACTGTGCCCCTCTGAAGAGGCTGGGGGCATGGAAAGTGGGGGAGGGGAGAGCTCCACTCTACGCAAAAGCTGGTTGTTCCTCCGACACTGCACGTGCACTGGATACAGCCGCAGCTGCCACAGGCACTGGGCACAGTGTTTAGTGCACTGGGAGCACTCAGTGAGGGCAGTCCCCGGTAGAGTTAAAATTGTCATTATTAACTCTGTTCAGTTACGGTTATTTTCATGGCTTGGATGATCAAGAAAAAAAGAACGTATGTCAAAGAGAGGTAGTAACTTCTGAAGTAAATAACACTTTCACCGATAGTAACTGTTACTATGCAGAATGACGAGGGAACAGCGTGGCACTCCCCAGTCCGAGCACCAGGGTACGGAGCAGCAGCACGGTGCACGTTTCATTTTCCTTATCGGTGATGCACATGAATGTGGAAGAATAAGTAGCATACTTCTTGCAAAAAAATTGTTTCTTCTAGATTTCTTGAACATAATTTTCCAGATCAGCACTATCAAATACAACATTCTGTGATGATGGTAAAGTTGCACAGCCTAACAAAAAACTGGCTGATACATCCATGTTATCAAAAACTCAAGGCGATTTAACAATTTTAAGATTTGATAATACCGTATTCTATGATGTACAGATACCTTACTTTACTTAGCCACTCCTCCACTTTTTCTTATTATACTTGCTTTCTATTGATGATTCAAAGGGTACTTTTGAGATTCCTCCCAATAATATACATTAAATAGGGAAAGCTAAGTGTACTATTAATTATCCTAATATCTTTGAGTTTTGTGTATCATCTCAGATTATCCAATCTGAGAGAAAGATTTAATGCACGCTAAGCCATTAACGCATGCAAGTATGTGGATGACACTGAGAGAGAATTATCTGACACTCAAAACCTATGCTTTTGAGAAACAAATAAAAGTTACAACAGGTTGACTTCCTTGAAGATGTTAGTATTAAATTCCTAGATTGGCTTATAGAACTTCATGTTCAAAAAGTTCAGCGAGGAACTTTTTGAACATGAAGTTCTTATTGCCGAAACATATTCTGGTCACAATATGGGTGAATCCATATTCATTATAAGACTAATAAGCAGTTATATTTCTTGCCTAGCAGAACTCATGGTATTTGCTCCTATCAAGGAGATAATGGGTTCCTTTATTTTCTCCCTATAAATTCATATTACAAAAGGAAAAACTGACACACTCCTAGGCTCTCTGCTATAATACAAGATCAAAGACTCAGTTCTGGATTTTTGATGAGGTTAAAGTGTAGTTGAGGAGGAAATAATGCAATGCTATTGAGGTAAGTTGCCTTAAAGTAAAAGCATTAAAACCAACAGGTAAAACCACCATGGCTAGAATCATGCCTTTGGGGAAGCGGATGTAAGTTTATCATTGAGGAAAGGCCAAGTCTTAGAAGACCTGAAAGAGGAATGGGAAATAAAGATTCCCAGCCTGTTTGGAAGAGGACTAGTCCGAGTAAGGAGACACATTTATTGGAGGCAAGTGGGAGGAAGGTACGAGAGGGCCAAAAAGACCCTAACCGGGGTGTGACTCTTCAGAGCCTTATTCTATGGCCAACGGGGATGTAATTTAACAGTACAAGGGCTTACAAAGATTCTTGCTTTTGCATACTGGTCTGATGATGATGGGGTCAGAAGAAAGGATGTTTAAAGACAGAATGGTCACTTTAGGGAACTGTCTTAACTGTCTAATGTGAGGTGAATAAAATATGGGCTCAAGGACATCAGTGGAAATGAAAATTCTTTGGAGGAATGTTGAAGAGGTGTAATTAAAAGAACTTTGAGGTTATATGGATGTTGTAAAATACTGAAAGAGTCATAAAAATTACTCTAAAATTTTAAACTTCAGTTATTGGGAGAAATTCTTATAGAACCATTGAGAAAAGGGGAGGCCAAGAGAAAGCATTCATTTAGGAATGTCAGAGAGCCGAAAAGCAACGAATCTGCTTTGGGATACGCTGGGTTAGACATATGGATGTAGGTGGAGTTGACAGATGGTTAAAAATATTTGACTGAATCTTAGTCAAGAGATCTAAGACTGGAAGTCCTCCACTGGGAAATGCTAGCTGAAGCTATAGTACTGGATGAGCTCATCGAGGAAAAGGTGTTATAGAAAAAAAGATGGGGGTCTTGGGACAAAGTCTTAAAGAATGTCCATACATAGACATAGAAGACAAAGAAGTTGAGGATAAAGGAAAAGGAATAACCAGAAAGATAGAAGAAAAATGGAATCCATGGAAGGTTTGGGATCTTGGGATAGTTACGTGGGAAGATACCTCAGAGTGTAGTGGTTTTGACATTTAATTTAGCCACTTTTTTTTTTTATTTTGTCAAATGAAGACCCACATGGAAACTCTATAGCGGAGCTGCTGCAGTGAAAGAGCGGTGGGGGACCTGAAGAACTGTGCTCCCGCCCCCACCCCACGCATTCACTGCTACAAAGAGAGTGCTCCCCAACTCCCCAAGACCCCATCAAAGTTAAAAAATCATTGCTGCATTCCGATTCTTTGTATTTTACACGTGAGGAACTGGAGCTCTAGGGGAAACAGAAATTGTGCGAAGGCAGAGCCTGTTAGTGCAGAGCCATGAGCCGCATCTCCTGGTTTCTGTCTAGTCTGTGAGCTTCTAGATACCAACAGTGCTTCTTATTGTGTCCGGAGACCTGGGTGAGAACAGAAGCTCAAGAAGGAGGGACGGTGGCCTGGGGTGATGCTACGGAGAGTGTACAGGTGGGTGAGGGAGTTTGGGAAAGGCAGCCCGAGAGCACAGACAAGCTGCTGATCCTCTGACTCTGCGAGGGACGCTGCCGCCCTTCCCCAAGACCACTGTTCTCACCACTGCCACAGGCCTCAGGAGAAAACTCGTTCCCTTCAGACCACTTTATCCTCTCAAAGTATTATCACATCCATTGTCTTTTTTAATCCCCACCCAAGGATATGTTTACTGGTTTTAGGGAGAGAGGAAGGGAGAAGAGACAGACAGACAGACATTGATGTGAGAGAGACGCATTAAGCAGTTGCCTCCCATACGTGCCCCAACTGGGGATCGAACTCACAAACTAAGTATGTGCCCTAACCATAAATCAAACCCATTGCCATCTGGTGTATGGGATGATGCTCCAACCCATGGAGACCCACAGCCAGGGCCGCATCCGTCTTCTCATCTGACCATCACAATGGACCCAGGCAGGTACTATGACATGATCCACATTTGACACAATGACCCAGGTATTAACTTGTGTCGGGTTACCTGACTTGCCCCACACCAGCACCAGGACTGGAAGTCAGGTCTCAGGGTTTCCAAGTCCAGAGGCCTTTTCCGTATACCCCAATTCCTCCCGCTCCCCGAGAATAAAATAGAGCTGCTGTTTAAATTGATGACTAAACAGAAACACCAGAAGGTTATGTGTCTTGCTTAAATTAATAATTAGGAAGTTCTGGTTCCAGGTAACATGGAGGAAACACACTCCACCCTGTCTCTTCCACCAAGTGTAGCTAGAACACGTGGACACAGTTCACGAGGCAGCTGTTTGAGGGCCCTGAAATGTGAAATAGCAGCGTGGAGATGAGGCAGGAAGATCAGAATTTGAGGCACCCCTGAACCAGCAGTGGGTCACGTACTTCTTCCCTCCAGGGTTCTTTGGCCCGGACTCAATGCACTGGACCTGGCGACAGACACAGTACGGAGCACAGAAAGCTGCAGGAGAAGCCCCCTCATTCTGTCTTACAGGGCCTAAAAAGGGAATTTCTAACTCAAAAAGAGAGTATGAAAATTCCCCACTTTTTCTCCTTCTTTCTCTGTTTTCTCACACCCCCACTCAATCTTGTGCAGAGGTGGGAGTGGCCAGCAACAGCAGCCGCTCTGAGGGAGGGAACATTCCTGCCAATTTGATGGAGTTGCAGTCCCAAGCCGGTGGTGGGGGGGCGGGGGGGAGGAACCTTCACTTTTCTCTTTGTTCTCTGGTCCTTGGTCCTGACACAGGTGGTTAAAGTGACTAATCCCCATTTTTCTAGTCACAGGACCAAAAGGAGGTGTCCCGCATACCAGAAAATACTGATGAGGCCACAAAGAGGAAAGAACTCAATAAAACAGGCCCATCAATGTGTTTATGGACATTTGGGCTCATCCCCCTTAAGGTACATGGGTGGAGCTGATCCCACTCAGCATAAAGCACGTGGATCGACGTACTACGAAACCAGCTTCCGGCCCTCAGTCTGGCCACCAGGCGAAGCATATGCAGGACAGGTCCCAAAAGCACCGAAAAAGCTTTGGAAATGAAGAACATTAGAACGTGGGACAGAACTGAGGTCTGGACCACAGACGGGGCAACTGGCTGCTGAAGAAAAACACCCGTCTTCTGCAGGGAACTTAGAAATGCCCAGTCTCTTAACATAACGTGACAAAGGTTCAACATGCAATCCAGAATTATTCAGCATGTGAAGAGTCTGGTAAATCTGAATTCGTGGGAAAAGGCAACCAACAGATGCCAACATTGAGACAATACAGATGTTCAAATTACCTGACAAAAACTTTTTGAATGCTAGTATACAGATGCTTAAGCAAGCAACTATAAACTCTTTGAAATGACAGGAAAAAATAGGAAGTCTCATTAAACAAATAGAAGGTATAAAGAATCAAATAATTTTAGAATGGAAAAATACAACTGAAATAAAAACCTACCAGATGAACTTAATAGCAGAATGAAGATGGCAGAAGAGTCAGTGAACTTAAAGATAAATCAATAGAAATTATTCCATCTGAGCATAAAGAAAAATGTTCACATACAAAAAAATAGAACAGACCCTCAGAGACTTAAGTGATAATGATACATGTGACCAGAATACATGTGACCAGAAAGAAGAGAAATAATTTAGTACTAAAAAATGTTTTTAAAATAATGGTTGAAAAGTTCCCAAATTGGGTGATAGATACAAACCTACAGATTCAAGAAGCAGACTAAATTCCAATGAGGATAAACCAAAATAAATTCCACCCACACACAGCATAAACCAACAGGCCAGAACTAAAGACAAAGAATAAACTCTTCACCTATAGAAGAACAAAAATTGAAATGACTACAGATTTCTCGTTAGAAACCACAGGGCCATAAACACGTGGAACAATATTTTTAAAGTTTTCAAATAAAAGAACTGCCCGTGCAAATTCCACATCCAGCAAAAGTGTTCTTCAGAAATAAAGGTGAAACAAAGACATTCTCAGATGAAGAATAACTACCAAAAAATCATTTTTAACATACATGCTCTAATTAAATTTTGAAAGTTCTTCAGAAAGAAAGAAAATACCAGCAAGAGATTTGGAATATTGGCAATGAGGAAAGAACAAAGGAAAGAATAAATGTAATAGACCATTCTTCTCTTGATGCCCTTAAAATACATTTGAAATTTGAAAGAAAAATCAAAACATTATCTAATGAGGTTTTCACATATATAGGTGTACTATATGAGACAATTGTAACATAAAGCAGGGATGTCAAAATCATTTTCACCGGGGGCCACATCAGCCTTGTGGTTGCCTTCGAAGGGCCTAATGTAATTTGAGGACTGTATGAATGTAACTACTCCTTGACAGTTAAGGGAGAGCTCGGTGCTGCTGCCCAGGTAGAAACAAGGTGCCTGGCTGGATAAAACAAAGTGGGGGGCCGGATGCAGCCCGTGGGCCTTGTGTTTGCCACCCGTTACACAAAGGGAGAGGATGTAAAGAAATACCTATGGTAGGTTCTTGAAAACTGTGACTAAGTAAAACAACGTATAACAAAACCAATTTTACCATAGGCTACTTGATATAAACAGAAACTAAATCTTTGGTCCCAAAAATATCAACAGAACTCTAAAGAAAAACCCAAAGCACTTTGGATATTGAAATAAATAAGCATTGAAATAAATGTGAGTTACACATGCACTTAAGAAAGATAAATAAAAACAAGATAATTATTTTCTGACTAGCTCAGAGAGTCGGGTGGCTAGAGCCATCCTGGCAGCTCAGGGCGCAAGGCGGGGCCACCCTGGACGGGACGCCCTCCTGTCACAGGGCCACTCACACACCCGTCACACTCCCACAGGACAGTGGGGACATACCAGTGCGCCTCGCATGTACATCGCTGGGATGTGGGAGGAGATGGCGCCCCCAGAGAAAACCCACACAGATAAGGGGAGATCGTGCACATGCCACACAGACAGTGGCCCCAGGAACCAACTGTTTTTCTCATCGGTGAAATGATGTGGAATAAAATGAAGTCACTCGAGGCCCCGCCGCATGGTGTAATGTACAGAGATGCACATGACGTGTGCGGTAGGATGATGTTTATTTACATCACAATGGAAACAGTAAAATACTGATTTCCTGTAGATAGTGGATGCTAAGTATACATAATATATAGTATTACCCCTCAAGCAACTATTTAAAAACTTTCCAAAGATAGATAAAAGATAAAAAAAGAATTTAAAAGGTAGGCACGTTTTTCAAATGTTCAAATAACGGAACAGCAAGCAGGGAAGGGAGAATGCAGGGTGGAAACAAGGTGGCCGTGGTCCTGGGTCTCACAACGACAACGGAAAAAGCAGGTAGATATGTGCATTTCCCAAAAAAAGTCCTGAAGGAAAAATACAAAGTGGAGCATTCTCACATGATGGTCAGACAATAATGGTCAGAAAAGTTCTCTGTGAGGAGACGAGCTCTCTGTTTCTCATCAAGGAGACGAGCAGATCTGGGGGAAAGACATCCCAAGAAGATGGAAGAGCAGGAGCACAGACCCCAGACAGGGAACTGAGTGGGAGTCAGGGGAGCAAAGATCCCTGGGGCTGCAGCAGCACACAAGGAGAACGGGAGGTGAAAGAGAAGGGAGAGACGGACAGTGTGAGATCTTGCAGGCCCTAGTTACTGGTTCACATTGCATTCCAAGTGCAGTGAGAAGCTGCTGAATTGTTGCATTGGAGAAGCAAAGGCTTCTGCTTTTTGAAGAACCTCTGTACTGTATTCTACACCGGTGCATCATTTTGCATTTTCGCCAACAGTGCACAAGGGTTCCAAATCCCTCCACGTCCTCGCCCACACTTGCCTTTTGTTTTCTTGATAACAGCATGAGCACCCTTACGTGAGTTATCTAAAATAGTTGGACTCACAGAAGCAAAGAGCAGAATGGTGTTTAGAGCTCCAGTCGTGCAAAATGATTAAGTTCTAGAGGCCTGTGCAACACTGCGTTGTAATTAACAATACTGTGTGTTTGGCATCATACACTGAAAAAATCTGTCAAGAGGGTAGATACCATTTTAAGTGCTCTTACCACAATAACATTTTAAATTTGAAGAAATAAAAAAATAAATGAAAAGATGAGAATTCATCTGGAAAAGAAAGGGTTATTCAAGAGAACTCTGGCTACCGCAGCCAAGGTGGGAGATGCCTGGGTAGAGCATTCATGTGCTCCCCTGGGGTTTGACTGAGGATAACGCAGCAAAGTAAACAAGGAGGTCTCAGGCAAGAGCCAGCTCTCTCATTCCTTTGACAGCGGAATGGTTAGCTTCCCTGGGCAGAAATGTGTACAAATCTGGATTACATCGAATGGCCAGATGCCTTATCTAAGAGACTACAGACAAAGCTTGATCTTTGGCCTAAGGGGAGAATTAAAAGGTGTTTATGTTTCAGAAATAATCAGAGTCAGACATCTCAGAATTAAAATTCTTGGTCAGCCTATCAATATTCTCGAACCTGTAACATGTCTGACAGCCCGGTTCCACAGTGTCCACGCACCGCGGGCGGAGAGGTGTTCAACCCTGGGGCGAGAGCAGCCCTCTCTCTGCCTGGGTGTTTCTCGCTGTACTCTTCGGGGCACAGTTCGTTTACAACTATGGCCCATCACCTAGTTAAGTTGCCAATACTCACCTTTCCCATTGAAATTGATGGTAGTGAGATTTCTTTTCTTATAAGACATCTTGCAGGATTGAAAAATTAAACTATGGTTTCCCTCATAGTAATCAATTCCCATAACCCATGAATTAGTAAACCAGTCAATCTAATCAACAGTTTGGGATGAAGGCAAGGTTTACAGCATTTAGAATAAAAGGTTTCTTGTCATAGTTTTGACACAGATGCATCATAGGAACTTGGTCTTTTTTTTTACCTTCAGTGGCTTCAAATTTATTATCTGAAAAATAGAGAGTATGTACACACACATGTATCCATATTCGTGTACTGTGTCTATGTATGTACGTGTGAGCGTGAATGTGGGTGTCTGCGTGTAAAAGTCAGGTTTGCTGAGGCAGGGATTCGGAGGCATGTGAGTGATTGAGTGTTCTTGAGACAAACCTGGGAGGGAGGCAAAGCGAGAGAGAAGAGGGAAAACGCTGAGCAAGGATGTGGTTTCAGGTAAAGTCTAAGCTTAGCCTGACTCACGAGAGAAGAATAGACAGACCAGGAGCATAACCCAAGAATTTGTATCAGAATAGTCCCCACCTTGAGACAACGGGGTCAGCCTTTATTACCCCATTACTGCCCCCCAAGGCAGAGGGAGTCACTTCTCCTGGGTGAAGAAGCTACTGTCAGAGAGCAGTTCTTCGGAGAAGAAGGCCAGCCAGCCATGAGCGGTAGCAGCCAGCGTTCACAGCAGGTGGGAGATGAGCACACTGGTCCCATGAAGGAGAGCTGTAGAGGCAGCAACATATATGTTGTATGTGTGTATATACACACACACGATTATATATAGCATATATGCGAATGAAGGGTAATGGAGGTGCGCGCGCGCGCACACACACACACACACACACACACAGGTGGGGAGGGAGACTGACTTCTATTTCCTCTACTGGCTCTCAAGGTCATCATGAGAACACAATAATGTAATTCTTGAGAAAATGCTAGAAACGTTCGCCTCACACACTCTCAAACCCGTCCTGACTCCATTTCACTACCCTCTCTGCCTTCCACAGCCCTCCCCCACATGACCAAGTTTACCTGTGACTTCCAAGTGTGGACTGGGTGCCTCCTCTTCGCAAGGTTCCCAGGTCTACCTCCTCCTCTAACCACTCCACCTACTGCCCTAGTCATAGTGTAAGGCTCATTAACAGGGACCCAAGAACAATACCCTGTGCGCAGTGTGTATCTCAGACCTCAATAGTTCGTGGGCTCGAACTCCAACTCTCTATTTGATACATGTGTGCCCTTTGGCAAAGTCAAAGGCTTTCTGCTTTCCTTTTCTGTGAAAGTTAGTGGTGCCCCCACCTCAAAATTTTTATTAAACATTTTTAAAGGTATGGTTATATGTTATGGGATGGTTTTTTTTCTCTGCATGAAGGAGCACATTTGTAGCATATCCAGGTTAAGTAGACCCCATAACACGCTCGAAACCACAGGACTTCCTCAAAAGAGAAATGATTCTACTTGGACTCAGAGGAAACAAAAAGAATGCACAGTTCTTGCACTAGAGGAATCTAACGGGAAGGAGAGGAAAAACATGAGAACGGGGGCCGTGGGGAGTCCCAGGCCATGAGCCAAATCTCCCGGTAGCAGCTGCGCTCAGCAAGGAATGCTCAGCTATTTTCAGCTTGTCTGAGTAGAGAACAATGTCCTCTAACCGTGACACCCAGGAGGGCATCCTGCCCCCGCCCCTGCATCCCACCGGAGGCAGGCATTCTGCACTGCCCAGCCACTCCCCCCTGGTGCCCCTCAGACTGTACAGGGATGCTCAGCCTTCTACATATGCCATCCTGGAATTGGCTCTAATGTCAACATCCTTCAAAGGACTTTCTTTGCTTATAGCAAAGGGCAGTCTTTGAATCCTTCCCTCGGCAGGCTGCTCTGTGGCTTTCTGGTGCCAGTTGGCACCCAGCACAAAGCAACTGTTTCTGTTGTTTTCAGAACAATACTCCACAGTGCAATGCCACCTTAGCAGCTCATGAAATGGAAAAATGAAGTTTGTAGCCTATTCTAGTTACCCATTGCTGTGTGGTAAGTCATCCCAAAATTTAGTGGCTTAACAGCCACTTTATTTTGTCTCATGGTGCTGTGGGTTGGTTTGGCTAGCCAGATGGTTCTGCTGGTCTTTCTTGGGGTCTTTCATGCCACATTGCAGATGGCATTTGGGGCTGGTGTCACCTGGAAGATCAACGGGGATGTTGGCTAACGTCTTAGAACATCTCCTGAGTAACACCGGCCACTCGGGGCCTTCCACACCATGGAACAAGGAGAGGGGAGGAAGAGGTGAGTCTTGAATACTTGTGTCTAGTTTTTTAAAATAATGAAAACGCAACAAAAGCCCAGGCAGAAGAGAATTGGGTACCTGCATAAGGGCCCTCTGAAGGCCCCCTTCCTTTCCACTGCTGTCTTCCCGTGACCTTGCTGGCCAAGGCTGGGAGGTGAAAAATTAGCCAGCAACAAGGGGAACTGGTGAGCCTACACTCAGGCACAACCTCAGCACACAAGTAAGATCTAAATTCACACAAACGCGCACACGCACACACCGTCCCACGAAGGGAGCTGAAGGAAGGAGTTCATGGAGACGCTTCAGTGAGAATTCTGATTTTCTACCTGAAACCCTGCGCGCTCTGAAGTTCATAACATTTTCAGATAAGAACCTCGGCTGCTCTGCAGTGTGTCTCTGTCAGGGACTTCCAGCCCTGAGAAAGGTCTTGGAATTCTCAGAGTCCAATTACCTTTCCCAGAGGGAGTACTAAAAGGGATACACTAATGAAAAACGATCATTTCTCAATCTTCACTGATAAGGCGAACCAAAGGTGATGATAAGATGACCACAGATTTTGTTTCTGAAAATGGTGTTTCTGGATGCAATGTCTTTTCTGCCTGTTCTATCGAAAATAGCAAGTTAATCACTCTTGACCCAGATTTACTCTTCTCTGTGCATTTCTAACTGCCTCATAATACATCTACTGGTTTATTTGTGTCTCTCTACAAAATGTAAACTCCATGAAGGCAGGGACTTTATCCTGTTCATGTATATCCCCGTAAACAACACCCGGTACACAGTAGGTACTCATTAAAAATCTGTTGACTGAATTAATTAACATTAATTTAATTCCAACTTTGTGAGGTTATGCTATGCAAGGTGAGAAATTATCCTCAACAAGATGGCAATGGACATTAATAATATAATGCCCAGGAAAACTACAAGAGCACTCAGAGGTATAAACAGAACCATCAGAAAAGCACAGGGAGAAAATCATGAAAGACTTTGTAGGCCTGAGCACTGTCCATTAAAACTAACAGAGAAGTGACTCAGACAAAGCTCGAGCACGCCGTAGGCTTGCTGTGACTTGGGTCTTGTTCCAAACACCCATTGTGTAAGAATCAAACTTCCTGACCCCATGACCTTGGATGGTGAACTTGTACAGAGCTTCTTCCTTTATAAAATCAACATCTCTGCCTAGATAGTCATTCCAGTTTCTTTCTGATGATATAGGAGGCAACTATGAAAGAAGGAGCAGGGTTTTGACACCAATTCCTCAGTAAATCTGAGGTGTGAGGAATGAAATGGCCTTAGACTAACAAAGTTCAAATACCATCACCAAACTGTCTTCTCTGAAGGTCTACCTTCAACGATATTCTCCCTGGAGTTAGTTATAATAAAGAGAAATCAGAAACCAAAATGTAAACTCTTCAGAATTACTTATTTTGAACTAAATTTCAGATTTAAAGAAAAATTCCAAAAATTGCTGAGATTCCATCCACCTCACCCAACTTCTCCTATAGAACACAGAGACTGTATTTTAATAGTCCCTTTCTCCTTAGTACCCTAAAAACGTACCTGGGTTGCACCCAGTCATGGGCCTTTTTCTTTCACCCTGCTTTGTGCCTGGCGTCTTCCCTCAGCACTGGCAGACCGGCTGCTGTTATTTCTTTAACCATGCTCTCATTTCCACTGTCTCTGTGCTCTCTTTGGGGAACTGCTACTTGTCTGGACTGAGTCCCCGTGTTTTGACCCTCGATGTCAATGTTTCTCCCGTGTTTCCTCTATATCTTTTGCTTTATATTCTGCGAGGTGATTTAAAATGTTTCTTCCAGGTGTTAAAGAATATTTCTTTCTGGATTAATAACATTATGGCAATAATAATGTTATTAATGTCCAGGGTTCTCCCTTTGGTACCATGGACATCTTAGGGAAGCCCTTTGTCATGGGAACTACCTTGTGCATTGAAGGATGTTTAGCAGCAGCCTGGGCCTTTACCTGCTGGATGCCAACAGCACTGTCCCCAGTCGTCCCAACCAAAAATGTCCCCAGACACTGTTAATTAGTGGTTGAGGCCACTAATTTAGAAGTTTAACTGCCCTGTTTCTTCTCTTTTATAGTAGCCTCCTCTTTTATATGGCTAATAGGATTATTACATGGAGTTACAGGTTCTTGAGAAGTCATAAGAAGAGCAGTTAGGGACTCACACGTAGGAGGACGTGAGCAATTGTGGCAAGGTGTACTGGAGCAGAAACAAAGGACTTCCCGCCGGTGCCTCAGGTCTCATCCACGACCAGGAGGCTCAGCTCTGTCTGTGGGAGGAGCCCAGCCTCGGGAGTCACAAGCCCACGCTTGTGCGCACCAATCCCAGAAGGGCCAGGGCCCAGAGAGGCTGTGCCCTTTCTCCTGCATTGGCGTCTGAAGCTTCAGCAGTAGTTTAGCTCGGTTTCTGGCCACACCTGGACCCACACTGCTGCCAGGCCCACAGGGTGGCTGCAGTGTGAAAGTGCGCGAATGAACCTCGGCCCTTGTTCAGCTTTCCCTGTCCTTCCCCGGGTTTGGGAAGGAGCAAGCTTTCTTTCAAACTAACCCGTCTTCTAATTCTTCGTGTGCTTGTGCTGGGCCCTGTCCGATCAGTCTCCTGGATTTTCTCGGGCTAGACTCGCCCCTTTATGTGGCCGTTTTGGCTTCTACAGCACATGCCTCAGAAGAGGAATTTCCCCTTTACTGATCTCCCCCTGCCAGCACCCTGCAACCTGGAAGAAGGACCAACTGTTTCCTGGGGAGACTGGAAAGCCCATCCTCTCTGAGTAGGGGGGACGTTAATCTCCTTGGCAATGCGGCTGTGCCCTGGAGTGTCTGGAAGCTGTAGCTTCCTAGTCGATCAGGCTTAGCCCATCTCACTCCCTTCTCTTTTGTTAATAACTCATCAGCTGCTTACGCTAAACATGAATACAATTAGGCTTTGTTAAGTTTCTCTCCCTTTCCTTGAAATATTTCTTTGAGAGTCAAGTGTTCTATTCGTTCATTTTGGTCATCCTCTATCATTGATTCCCCTTCAATGTCTGCTGCTCTTGCTGTGAGTATTCCATCAACTAATTATTATAGATTTTAATCAGTTAATATAAATCACTGAAGTGAGTCTCTGGGTTTTTTTTTTTTTGAGTAGGTTTCCCCCCAACAGACCTCTTCCCTGAACAGGAGGACAGACCAGGAGCTCAGGAAGGAGGCCATGCATAAGCAGGCCTGACTGTGGGACGCACAGTGCAAAGCAGGCGGGCAGATGGACTGGGTCCCTCAGCAAACGTCGGTTCACAGAGTGCTTTACTCTGGGGCACTGACACTCACTCCAAGGTTCTACCATGGTCTGCCAGCACTCACCCTGATTTCTGCCCCTCCTCCAACCCCTACCCTCTGTAAGCTACTGAACCCGAGCCAGGAAATGCCTCTGGGCTCCAGGAAGAATAATTCTTAAACTTAACCCAACTATTACAGCCTTGCCCAGGGTGTGCTCCGAGCCCCTTCCTCCAAATGCCCTTCGATAAGTAAAGGATTAAATAAATTGTGTTATAACCGCATTGTGGAATACGACACAGCAATAGAAAAGGACAAACTACCGATGCCTGCACCAACTCAGATGGGCCTCGAGGGGATTATGCTGAACAAAAAAGCCAAGCTCACAAAAGTATACACTGCATTATTCCATGACAACAGTGGAGAGGTGGAGAACAGATGAGCAGAGGCCAGGGGTTGGGTGGAGCAGAGTGGCACAGTGTGGCTGTGACTAGGAAGTACAGCACAAGGGAGGTCTTTATGGTGACAGACGACCTCTCTCTTGCTTGTGGTGGTGGTGGTTACACAATACACACGTGTGATGGAACTGTAAGATCTACACACACACAGCACATGTAAAACTGGGCGACCCCGGCTAAGCTCTGTGGGCCGTGCCTGTGTGAGTTTCCTGGCACGGTGTTGCCACCGGAGCACACTGGGAGCAAGTGACTCCCTCCACAGAACCTGTACAGAATCTTCCTGTGTATTTTTTGCAACTTCTCATGAACCAATAATTATTTCAAAATAATAATACTTTTAAGTGGAGTCACTGTGATCCCATCTTCATACCCACCACCCGATTGACAGCCATGACCCACCGACAACTCCCTCTCCATTCTTAGGCAAATGGAGTTTCATTCCCTTTATCATCATTTCAGCGGGATTTCTGGAGGTAGAGGAAGCAAACTCTTGTGTTCACAAGTAGCACTCCTGAATTGGAAACAATGCCTGTGTTTCTTTTGACTTAATGAGAATTCAAATAGTAGTTTCAATCAAAAACTCAGCTTAAAAAGAATAAGATTTAAAGAAAGCAATCTATATTTAGAAATGTGTTATTTATTTATTCCCCTAGGAACTCTAACATTTATCCTTGAAAGGAAGCAGCATTTGAGAAACGGGTTGGACATTGTCAGACCGCGTTCACTGACCACACTATAAAATATCTCTTCACAGAGTTGCGTCCTTGGTTTTTACTGAAGATGTTTCCAAGGAACAGCCATATGAAATGGCTGTTTCACGTGGGACTTCCTTTAAAGATACCTTCCCATAGGTTACTCAGTGTCTCCTAAGGTATCTCCATCAATTTCCCTTCGAGCAGAGGTTCTCAAAGTGTGCTCCCCAGCCCAGCAGCACCAGTATCAGCTGGAAACTTATGCCAATTTCCAGGCCATGTTGGCTCAGAAACCCAGGAGAGACCCCAGATATCTGCTGTGATAGGCCCTCCGGGAGTTTCCAATGTGTGGTTTGAGAGCTGCTGCCTCAGAACAGAGGGATGGGTCCTCTACTATTGAACTCGCCTGTAATGAGATGGTGCTTTTCATGATTTAAATTAAAAGACAAAATATGTAGCGATGGGAGGAAATCTCTTATAAAATTATTTTTGTTCTATCTTTCTGCTACTGGGAATCTTGTGTATTTTAAATGCTTTCTTTTCTTTCTTTTTTTAAATATCCAATTGGCTTTATTGAAGGATCATTGAATCAGGCAGCATTCCATCTAACAAGTAAAAAGGAGCTCTTCTTCCTTTTTTTTTTTTTTTTTTCCATTTTGCTCTTTGCTGCTAGGAAACTGGAAGACAGTCGTAGTAAATGCATTAACCCACATTCTTATCACCCGGGCTCCTTCCCCCTTCCCTTTCCTTGCCCCAATTTCTTATCTTTATTTCATTGGATTTTGTTCCTTTGGGGAGAATAGAAAGTTATAAATATAGTCAATAAATCAAAGAATCCTTAACAACAGTGGCAATGTGCTCTAAGACGCTGCCACATGTTCCGTTCTGAGTACAAAATGCAGATTATGCAGGCTGAGCAGATGTTACCAGATACTAAATTGTTTCAGAAACAGATGACAGAACAGGAAAATCCAAGTACTGCCTAGAAAAAAAAATGTTTTTATGTGTAACTCCTAGGGACTTTCTTATGAAATAGAATTATTGTTGCCCTATTGTTTAAATGTAAGAGAAATGATTTAGGCTTATATTTATTGTATTAGCATATTAACCACTATTGTTCTTTTGGCTTCTTGCCTTTGGGTGATCTTTTCTTGTTGGGAATATTTTCTGTTTCCATCATCTTGAAATAGACAATGTGTGTTTCAATTGTCTTTTTATTTTCCCTGAGACAACAGGCCAACACAATTCCCATCTGAAAGAGTTCTTCTAAAGTTTCACATGTAACTAACAAAACAGCAGGGCTCCTGATAAGTTTAACAATTCCACGAATGTGTTACGTGTGGGGTTTTATCTGTGACACATTCTAACACGTCATTGAAAACGATACGGTTAAGTAAATGTTCAATTAGAAGATGAGATGAACAACCACCACAACAATCCACAATAATATTCCTTGAACAACACTTAAATTACTTCTTTTGTTTAAAGTCTAAACTTCGGAGGGCAGAGAAAAAGTATAAAACGTATTCTCTGAAGACCGAAAACCGACCAGCCTAGACTGCTCCCATTGGACAGCGCTGCTCTATCCCATGGCCCTGCAAATCTGCCTGGCTCATCCTTAGACGCCCCGCCTAATCATCTTCTAGGGGCTGTTCCCGCCCAGTCCCCTGACACCTGGCTAGGTCCTGTTCTAAATAAGGCAACTACACAGATCCTTGGAGCTGTGCCCACCTGCTCCAAACACAACCACCTGTTAGGATCCCCTGCTGCTCCCTCATCCAACAACACGGAGCCCCTGGATGTCATTACTGGAACACTCCGACTTCTGAAAATTCTCTTAGAGCATGCCGTGTGCATTAATATCCCATGGCTGCCATAAGAAATCACCATAAACTGAGTGGTGCAAAACTGAGTGGCGCAAAACAACACAAATTTATTATCTTACCTTCTGCAGGTCAGAAGTCTGATGACAGACTCCCTGGAATCAACTCAAGGTGTCAGCGGGGCTGTATTTCTTCCTGGAGGCTCCAGAGGAGACTGTTTTCTTACCTTTTCCAGCTGCTGGAAGCCACCTGCGTTCCCTGGCTCTGGACTCCTCGTATCTGCAAGAGCAGCGATCCATCGCTGAGCCTTTCTCATAGCACATCTCTCTGACACAGGCTCTTCTCCCACTGCCTCTACTTTTAAAGACCCCTGTGATTATAGTGGGCACACCTGGGTACTCTAGGTCACCAGCCTATATTACAGGTTTGCTGATTAGCAATCTAATTCCATCTACAAACTTAGTTTCCTTTGGCCAAGTAATATATTTATGGGTTCTGTGGATTGAGACATGGACAGCTTTGGCAGGGGGTATTTTTCTGTCTACCATGACTGGTGAGCCGTCAAGTGAGTAACTGAGTGATCAGTGCAATAGATGGGCAGGCTGCCCCAGTGAGTGTCCAGCTCTAGGTGGACAGAAAACTGAGGTAGCCAGTTTTCAGATGGTCACTGTAGGGAAAGTGGAAGCTCAGCTGCCCACTTACTCCTTCGCCTCTCTGAGCTTCACTCGCCTTGTCTCTGGCACGAGGGTAATAATAACACCTATTTCACAGGGTGACTGTAAGCACGAGGTGGGAAAACAGGTCAGTGTCCAGAATATAGCAACAATCTTAAAAGATACTGAATAATGAAAATGAGAAAAAAAAATAAGCACATGTCCCATGGTACAGGTGTACCTTGTTTTATTGCACGTTGCTTTGTTGTGCTTCACAGGTGTTGCATTTTTTACAAACTGAAGGCAAGACTCTCCACCAGCAAAAGGATTATGACTCATTTTATAGCGATACCTGCTCTATTATGGTGGTCTGGAGCCAAACCTACAGTATCTCCAAGGTAAGCAGGTGCTAAGGTACTAAGTCTAGATCGTACCATCCTAGAGTTAAAGGTATCTTGGCAATCATCCCGTGGAAGATAAAGAGTGGAGGTTCAGAGAGTAAAAACAACATGATTCAATTTATGCCAGAAACAAAGTTAGAAGTAAGCACTCAGTGAAAAGCCATGAGACATCTCTCTTCAGTACCACGGAACCATTCTTATCAGCACGTGTTCATAAAGCCAAGCAAGAGCGGCCCGCATCTAGCAGATGTGGGGGGTATGCCCACACCACTGGGCACACTCCCTTCGAGCCCTGTCTGTATAGGGAGCCTGGCCTTTTGAGAGTGTGGGGCCACTCTCCTTAAACTGACTTCCAGCTATTTTTTAAAACAATATTTCAGCACAGTTTCAGTGATATGGGGAAAGATTTTACCATGAATACAAAGCCAGATACATAATTGTATATTCACAATAACAGCAACTATATAAAAGTAAATATTTGTATTTGACTTGCAAATACTGCAAAAAAATGTTTATATTGATGTTGTATATGGTGGTCTTTAAAATGTTTTCCTATCTTTTCTCCATTTTCCAGATATTCTAAGTGAACATGATTTTTATAATATAAGAAGTAGATATGTTTATTTAAAAATAACATGAATGAGAAAGATTATTTGAGGGGGTCAGTGATTTTGTTCCCTTATGATCCCAGATTTCTAAGAACCTGGATATTCAAAACAAGTTATTTCCTTTATATTTTCAAAAATATTTCTCCTAGCTATTCCTTTCCCAGTTTCTAAGGAAATCTGTTCCATCCCACATTGCTATTTAAAAATTTCTAACGTTAACCACCTCAGTGAACAAGCCTGTGGACCGTGTAAAACTGAAGTGCACCCATCAGTCAAAACAGTACATCCAAAGACGGGCTTGCGCGTGCCCTAGTCACCGCCACTGGCCTCACTTAACCGAAGCTCTCCGGCCTCCCGCTGTTTCCCCTCTCGGTTACCACTGCATCCATTATTCAGGCAAACTCCTCTCTAATGTAATTTCATATCACATAAAGAAATGTGTTCAGAGATTGTAACTCTAAGTAGGAACACAGGTCTGCTCTCTCATAACCCACATTCCCCTGGATGCAATTAGTTTCAAGTCTTTCTGAATGTGTTCTTAATATAGGCTTTTCCCATGAACCATTTTTCATGTGTCCTGGTTTTTCATCACTCAATTCCTGAATAAGGCCACAGACATTAAAATGATAACATATCATGTTGAAATCAAGGTTAAGGTCAAGGGGGAAATAATACACTCTGTCTACAGTTAGAATGAAGGAAAGCGATTGCGGATCATGACTGCATCATTTTCATAATATTTGGACTTGTTCCTTGCTGTCACGTTTGGGTTAACGGGGTTCCATTTTGAAAGCCGGTCTAAAGCATTCGGAGGTCATTACGCACACGGGGGGTGGGGGCGGGGATGTTGAGGACAGGCAAGTTTTCTCACATCCAGGGCTTTAACCATTCCTCAAGATGGCAAAGTACAGAAAGATCTCAAAGTCCTCATTTAAAATGGGGAGAAACAGTTTTACTCAAAGTGACTATAAATTAAAAAAACTATCTGAGAAAAAAAATCAAGCCCTAACTGATATCTAAAAGAATAATTCCAACAAATCAGACTTATGAGATGTTTGGGGCTTATTATATTAATTATTCTTAATATAGGGCTCCTAGGAGTCCCATGACTGATTGGACTGCCCCTCTCTATCAAGATTCAGAAATTTTCACCAAGGCCCCTGCGAGCCCAGCCTGTTTCCTTGCACCCTGTAACTGACTGCTACCTCCTTCTGCACTTTCAGTCTCGGGAACACCCCGACGTACAGGAAGGTCATTAATTGTCCAGGCTCAGAATGTGCTGATCTCACCAGCATACTCAAAATTCTCCTGCCTCCACTCTAATAATAGTGATCATCATCACATTAACAGCAAACACTCACTCTATGCTTTCTATGTCCCAGGCATTTTTACTTGGATTGTCTCACTTAGCTCCTGTAACCGTCATATGAGGTAGGTATCCATTAGTAAACTCTCTGAGCCTCAGTGTCCTCATCTGTGAAATGGGGGTACACAAGACACTGTAGAACACAGTGGGTATATACTAGGTCTAAGAATCACACCCCAACTTTCTTATCCCCAGTGTCCATGGTCTTTTAACTCTGCACTGTGCTTGCCTAGTCGCTTTGCTATCAAAATCCCCAAGGTCAACTGCATCCATTCAATGTATAGAATTTGTCTACTTCTAGAGTTCATCTTATTCCAAAGGATACATATACATTTATGTCTTCTATGCTATATAGATAGTCCCCAACTTATGATGGTGGCACAAAAGCCATACTCATTCAGTAGGAAGAGTACTCCGAATTTTGAACTTTGACTTTTTTAAAGCGATATGTGGTACCATACTCTTTCATGCAGCTGGGCAGCAGCAGGGGGTCACGGTTCCCAGTCAGGCACACGCTCACCAAATTAGACAACCTGTACTCAACAATGCACTGTGTTACCAGCTTTTCTTGGATATCGTGTCCTGAGCATGTTTAAGGCAGGCAAGGCTAAGCTATGATGTTCAATGGGTAAGGTGTATTAAATGCATTTTGGAAATATGATATTTTCAACTTACAATGGATTTATTGGAAGGTAACCCTACTGTAAGTTGAGGAGCATCTGTATATAATTTTAGAATTACAGGAGGGTGGCAAAAATAGTACAGACAGTTTCCATACAGCATTTAGCTTGCATAAAGGCCATGTTTTTTCATACTGTCTTCAGTCTACAGGTCATTATTGTCAAATTCAAATAAACTAAACTACAGCATCATAGGGATGCAGCCATGGAAACCATCTGCTGTTTTAACAGTGCCTGGCATTGCTGACATGACCTTCGCCTGTGGCGGGGGCTCTCAGCCGGCTGGCTGTCTTGCACTTTATCTGTTATTATTATCTGTTATTATTAATGATTTCCTCTGTACACATAGAACAGGCACGACCTGACAGACCTGCATGTGTTTACATGACAGATCGATCAAGTATATTTATTTTGTTGAGTCCTTGATAAATCTAAAGGATTATCCCTCTCCCTAGAAAATGCAGAGACAAACAATCCTACACATTCCAGATAGTTTGTAGAACCAGGGCACCTCTCTCTGAGTTCAGCCTTATCTGCTTTATTTTTTGGAAGCTACCAATTGCAGTCTCACCTACTAACCTTACTCAACTCACTACCTTTCCCTCAATCTTACAGAGCTTCACTGCATCACGAACCCTGGAGATGCTGCCCAAGAACTGGAGAGCCACGCCTCCTACGACACGGCTCTCAACCACTGAACTGGTCGTGGCTTGGGGCTGCAGAAATGGCCATTTGCCAAAAAATACATGTAACTGCCACCAGGAAATTTGGGCAAACAGTGAGGACAGTGGATCCACGTCTACAGTGTCAAGTCCATTGCTTCAGGGATTTCCTGACAACACATCAGCCCAGTCAGCTCCTCAGCTATGGACTTGCTGAAGGTCAACCCACTTAACCCAAGCAGACCCCAATGACTTCTCACAAATTAGTATTTATGAGTCCGATATCCTGTCCAAGCTAAACATTCTGTAACATACTTGTTATATGTAGCTGGCTTCTTCCTTGATAAACTGAAAAGTCTGAGCTTCTCAAGCCAATATTCTACTAGAGGATTAGGTGGTTATTAATGAAATCATAACACCTAAGAAAGACTTTGAAAGATAATCAGAGGACAGTTGGTCACTGAGTTACTCAGAGCAAGACAGTAGCCTTCTTAGGTAACATAAAACCAAAATGTTGATTATATTTTCAAATATTAATGCATTAAAATATATAAGGCTATTTCCAATAATACCCACATTTAAAAAATACAAAATTAGTCTACCCTCAGCATGGTATGATGGGAAGAACTCAGGCTTTGGAATTAGACCAATAAACCTGAGTTGGATGTGCCATTTAACTTAGCTACATGACTTTGCTCAGTGAAACTTTCCTCTTCTCTAAAATGAGGAAGTAACCCACACACAAAGAAGGACTACGCTGAAGACGAAATGTGCTAGTGTGTATCGGGGACTTTGCGGCAAGAACTAATTCAATGCATTGTAGCTCTCTACCCCTCAGAATTCTTTCCAGAACTCCCAGGTTTCCAGAGCAGCAACAAGTATAAGATCCTACAGTTTGAGACACACCAAATTTGAAACACACGAAAAGTTAGGGAATTTAAGGATGAAGGGTGCAAATCTCTGTGTGCCAACAAAGAACACTGAAAACTGATTGGGATCAATAATAAAATGATATATCTAAATCTAAACACATCATGTGTATATGAAATGTAAGTAGTACAATCACACTACTTAAAAGACAGATATTATGCTCTGGCTGGTGTGGCTCAGTGGATTGAGCACCAGACTGCAAACCAAAGGGTCACCAGTTCGATTCCCAGTCACAGCACATGCCTGGGTTGCAGACCAGGTCCCCACTGGGGGCACTTGAGAGGCAACCACACACTGATGTTTGTCTCTTTCTCTCTCCCTTCCCCTGTCTAAAAATTAATAAATAAAATATTTATAATTAAAAAGACAGATGATGTCAGAATAAACATTAAAAATAAGATCCAAGGATATGTTTGTACATAATGATTTAAGTAGGAAATAGTAAAGGAATGGGAAAAGATGTACCATAAAGTACTAATTTAAAAAAAGCTGAAGCAACTGTATGGATATCAGACAGTGTGGACTTCAGAACTTTAAAAAATAACCAGAAATGAAGAGGAACATAATGTCATGAAAAAAAAGGTCGGTTGACCGAGAGACATAACAATCTGAAGTGCGTATTCACCTAAAAACAGCTCGAAAATACATGAAGCAAAAAACTTATAAAATAAAAAGGAGAAATAGAGAAATCTACTATTATAGTTGAAGACGTCAACATTCTTTTTCAGTGAGAGCATGAATAGGGTGATAAACACCATCAACCAACTTGGCTTAACTCCCTTTTGTCAAGGGTCTCATTACCAATACGAGAACGACACTATATTGCAAGAACCTTAGTGATAGAGAAATTGCATTAGACAAAATCCTGGACAAATTGCTAGGGGATGGACAGCACCTGTCTTAAGTCCAGGATCAGCCTGAGTGGTGATGGGAAGCAAGGAGCCCTCTCTGGCTTCTGGCTTCTAACCTGTGTAACAGGCAGCCGGTGCACAGAGCAGTGAAGTGGAGTGGTTAAGAGCTGAAGACAGACAGTCTGGGTTAAAATCCTAGCTTTGCTGCTCCAAATGCCTTGACTTCTCGATGACTCTCTATGCTTGCCTGTGCAGCACCGCCTCATCCATACGTGAAGTGGCACGCAAGAAAGCTCCTACTCCCCAGATCTGTCAGGGCAACTGAGATAACCTGGCACACAGTCAAAATACAACAGTGTTAGTTATTATTAAAACTATTATATTGTTAAAGTTATTGAGATAAACTGTGCTTCTTAACCTTTTTACTATTGTCCCCTTAAGAAGCTTCCTTTTGATTTTTTTTTCTAATCATTCCCCACTCTATCCCTGAAGTTTTAATACTACAGATATATTTGTGCATGTGCTGTGGCCCTTTGGAAAGCTACAAACCACTGTATTATTTGAGAACCAATTTGCACCCTCTTGGGCAAAATATCGCCTCCACTGAAGATGCACATAATGAAGAAGTTGATCTCTAATGTTCTATAATTCTAAATCTCATGGATCATATTATAAAACCTTACAAATTACTAATTGTGCAAAAATATGAACTAAAGTTGCCAATGGAATTGTTAAGTTATAAAGCATTTGGGAGAATAATGGGTTAAGTCTGAGGACTTGGGAAAGACTCCCCAACTAGCACAGGCAGGCATCTGGCCAGAGATTCAGTCCCATAAGATAAATATCATTACACCCTAGAAATATATTTATGTCCATGTTACTGGTGTATACTCTGAGTTTGAAGATTTATGAGATTAGGACAAAATGTTTTAGTCATGAAGACTATGAAAAAGTGAAATATTTTTTTCCAGTCATGTAGCTGGGCAGATTGAAATGTTCTCCTAATTTCTCTTGACACGCAGCCCATCCCTCATTAGCTTATGAGGGTGTCTGTAGCTGCAGCACCTGTCACATACTCACTCCCAATGATCGACGAGCACATTTAAAAGACAGCCCAACCTCATCTTGCCTTTAAAAGTGGAGCAAGAAGCCTAACTCTAAATGTTATTCTGGCGCCGAGAAGGCATGTATTTTCTCAGCCCCTAAATCACACACTGATAGCGAAGTAAGACAAAAGCAGCTCTTTCAAATACTCCAGCTTTTCATTCTTGACTGATCTTAGAGATAGCCAGCTCCGTCTCGATAACTTATCAGGGTATCATTTATCCTTTACATTGGCCTGTATTTCCCCCTTGAACTTTTCGTGTGTTTCATCTTGCACAGTGTTCATAATGAGTTATTTCACATTGGTTGCCCCTATGATGCCATCCAGTTGAAAAAGTATTAAAGTCAGAAAGAAAGAATACAGTCATGTCAGAGAAGAAAGCTGCCCACTTTCCCAAGCAGAGTGTCTTCTGGGAAGATCACATTCAAGTTCAGATTTTCCCATTAAGAAACTGACATTATCAGTTGGTCATGATCTCTGGGACTGACTCAGTTTAATCAAACTCCTAAATGGTTGACACACGATTTCGGGGGGATTTGTGTTTTGTTTTTAATTTACTCTGAAAAAGACTATCTAATGACTAAAAAATGGATGTCTGCCATTTGGAGCACATCTATACCACTAGCAAAAACACATGGAAACAAATTAGTAATCAGATTGTTAGATCAGAATGTAATCTCCAAAAGGGTGAGGGAGAGGGGTGAGAAGCAACGATCTGGAATAGCGAAGACAAAGAGTTGGCATGAGTTCCACGATTGCCTTTCTTGCACCAGTGGCAGACGCTGTCAGTAAATCACTGCACACTTTTGATGATGAGCTCTGATGCAGTCTCCATTCCAACCACACAGTACTCTAGGCAGCCCCAACCAATCAATCACAGTTATTCTCTGAGATGAAATCGTAAATACCATATCTGGCCTACAGGGGTGATTAGTCCAAGCCATGGAGCTCCTCTTTTGGCCATAAAACAGAGAACTCGCCACCAGTTATCAGAATTTATATTTATAGAAGGTTTAGTCTCCTCTGACTGCTGGGACTAGAAAATTATTGCCAAATTCTACTTTTTTTGTGGTGGAACATATCTGACAAATAGAATTAGAGAGAGATAGAGAATACTTCTGAACTTCAGGAAAAAGACTCCAGAGGTCGGACCTGAGCACCTGTATTTGTAGAAATCTCCATGGATATTTGGTGCTTCTTAAAAGCACCAAAGCTGTGTACTGCTGGCCATCCAGGAAAAGAAGCTCCCCAGCCCATAAGATTCAACCATCCTGTCTCTAGCATTAGAGACAATGCTGAGTAAACACCCTGCCTGGTAATATGAACAGATACTCCAGACCTTTCAGGATGGTGCTCCAGATCGCTCCTCCCAAGCAATTACATGTGTTGTGTTGGCCAGTCATTAGAATTGTTCAATTTGCTCTTCTGGGCATGGCAGAAAGACAAGGAACTGGCATTTGCCCAGTCCTTTTAAGGTACGTGTGGCTGAATGCCTTGATGGGCCAATCCTATTGTTGCTGAAGAGACATGCAAAGCTCTAAGCAACAGTCTCTGATTCACCCCATTCTCTATCCCTCTGCCTAGTGGCCTGCCTCATTCTACGCAGTAGCTGCATCATTGGCTTTGGGCTTACAGTATATGGGATAGAGCCCCCAACCCACCCATGGCAAGCACGCTGGTGGTTATGGTTAATTTCCTGCCATACCCATACCCATACCCAAGGAATGCCATAGTCTAGCATTCCTTGACTACCCAAGGGATGCTAGACTAAATGTTATTTTTGGATGCGTCTGTGAAGGTGGACTCAGTAAAGTTGGTCCCCTTCCCCAATGTGGAAGGGCATCACCCAAGCCACCAAGAGCCTAAATAGAACAAAAGGAGGAGGAAGGAGGAATTTGCCCCTTGTTTTTCTGCCTGGCTGCATGAGCTGGGACATCTCACTTCATCTTCTCCTACCCTCAGACTGGGATTTATACCGTGGACCGCCTGCTTCTCAGGCCTTCAGGTTCAGAATGAATTATACCACCAGCTCTCCTGGGTCTCCAGTCTAACTTCTCATCCTCCAAAACTGGGTGAGCCAATTCCTCGTTATAAAATAAATATAAAAATATATAATATAAATACAATTGGCTCTGTTTCTCTTAGAACCCTGACTTATACAGGCATGTAGGGTGAGCAAGAAAGGAACCTTTGCTTTTGAAGCTGTTGGGGTTGTTTGTTCCTCTAGCCCAACCCGGCCTATTCTAACGGATACCTCCTGCACGGAAAACTTTTGCAGTCCTTGCAGGATCTTTCCGGGAAATCTCAGTAGAAAAATTTTGGTCTCATCAAGGTCCCTTCAACTTTGGCAAACTTTAAACATCTAAACCGATAGAAATAAGCTCTCTTGGATATTGTGGGATTTTTTTTAATGAGATCTCTAAAGAGGAGCAAAGAGCAGGTCTGAACACAATAGGGAGGGGGTGCAGAAATGAAGGAGAAATGCGCATGGGAATCATTCTTCAGGCTTCATGCAAACTTGTGCTGATCCCTGACTTTTGATTTCCCCAGGACGGCTGGGCAGGGGCCCAAGCCAATCTGTGCTGGAATAAGACACACGGAACCACAGTGTGTGCTGGGCCCAGGACTCTCATTGAAGCAAGATGGGGACAGGAACGGTTAAAAGTTACCAACTATCATTTTCTAGGCCAACACTGAATTTTTTTGTTGTTTATATGTCTTTTCCACAACAGAAAAAATATTCAAATAGCTGATCTAAGGAGGGCTTGACGCAGTGTTTTTTTTTCTGTCTAGCTTTCGCAATATATAGTACTTTTAGGCTAAGAAATATTTTTCAACAACACGACTACAAATTTTAAGAAGTGCCATCCAAAAACTATAAACTACAAATCCAACTTCTAAAAGTTCACTCAAGTTCACACATGTCAAAAAATAAAATTTTTAGATATAATAGAAAACATGTTTTCTTGAATACAGTAGGCTGCTGATATTTTTAATAATTCTATAGATAATTAATTCCCAATCCAATATATTAAAGATCCCTCTCTTACTCCTTTGTTAGTTCCTTTTTAGGGATATGTTTTAGAAGAGTAAAAAGTGGTAATGGCAACTCACATTAAAAAAATCATACTTCTATAGAAAACTACATATTTAGTTATGGTTTTATAAAATTATAAGGTCTGAGGAATATATTTCATAACTGTATGTGGCACTAAAAATATATACTTTCATAGAATATTCCAAAGGAGAAATTTAATTATAGGGCAGAGATTATGATTATTTTTTCCCTTCAAATCAGATATTCAGTATTTTTATGAATGGTGTAGATTAATTTATCCATTTATTTCATCAAAAATGCTTGCACATGCTTATCACCTGCCAGGTTTGATTCTAGGTACTGAAGCTACCACTGTAGTTAAGACAGATGAGAACCAGGGACTCAGAAACTATGCTTGAATGGGGGTAACAAGCAAACAGGATGGATGGGTAGATGGGGAGATGTCACTGATGACTTTTTGTTGTACTATGCACAATATGTAGGTTCCGTAGTCAGGAGATAATGAACAATGATCAGAGGTACTAATTAGATAAGAGATTCGAGGAAGACATCTCTGAGTAAAACACCTTTGGGAAGAATCCTAAGTGAAGTGAGGAAGACTATTTCAGATACAAGGGAAAGTGTAAAGATCCCAAAGAAGGAAGAACTTCGGAAGATTTAGGAAACAGATATTGAAAGTGGTGAGAACTAAGGTGGAACGATGGGAAAAAACAGTAGAGCGGGTGTGAAGAAAGCTGTCCCTGTATGCATGGAGGTCTTCTAAAACTGCAGTGAGGGTTTTAAGAAAAAAAAACTACGGAAAATGTCTGGGCCGTGGTCAGCACTCCACCAGCGCCCCTTCCTCCAGAGTTTCCCTAGTGCACTTATTTTAAGAAATGCCTAGTCAACAGTCATCCACTGGGGTTTTAGTCCTCCTTTAAATTGATTTCCACTTAAAATGTAGGGCATTACTATCTCACTGTGCAACACATCTTTTCAACCTTTAATTTGCATGAAAATTGCTAGATCAAATAATGGTATGCTACATAAAAACCACAACTGTGAAATCAAGCAAACCCCACAGAAGCAGCCAAACCAGAGGATTTGCCAAATGCCACCACTACCATTTAGAAGTCATAGTGACTTGAGGTAACATCTCCGAAAAAGAACGAGAGGCCTCTCTCCCAAAGATCACCAGGGTCTCCTTCTGTCGTGAGAGCACAACACAACAGGGTTCACCACTGCTGGTCCCCGGCGTTCGGTGCAGCTGAACACGGAGTGCTCATATAGGACGGAGCTGCTACATTTTTTGTGTCTTTTGTGTTCTTATTTTGGTCTATATATTCCCCCACTTTTCTCAGCCACAATGTAAGGAACCCCCTCCTTCTCTTCTTCACCAAATATAAAAAAGTTGAAAGCCTTCAAGTTCACCACTACAAGGAGACTTTGTTGTAGAATATCCAGCTCTGACTCTGTCCCTAAGATTTACATTTCTTACAGGATTCCTGATGCTACCACCCCATTGGCCTTGAGTGGTGCCGGAGCAGGAGAAATTAGTCAAGGAGTTTAAATGTGGATGTAAGTTTAAACTTTATACTCTGCTCTTTGTACCCTGGAACTTAACTAAGACAATGCTGGAATGGTCACACCTGACTTTGCAAATGAGAAATCAACACCACAATAAAGAAATCACCACCATGAATGTAGATAACCTAGTTTACCAAGAATGACTCACTGGCTGGCAGCTTGCGGCTCTGTGCAGCTGAAGGCAATTCCTAACTTATCTTCTCCTAGAATTTAACATCTAGGAGTTCATTCCTATGTATCTTAGATGCTATTCACCTCTGCCAGAGAGCCCGACAGAGAGAGACCCATCTCCCTTATGGTTTACCAAGAACTATTTCTCCCTTGGTCCACTAAAAACAGGAATACAACTCACGTGAGGGCTCACCTTCTATCCCTCCATAGGCAGAGACTGTACTTTAATGGGTGCCAACAGTCTACTGTCTCTCAAAGCGAATCTAGAAATGCAAGGCCCAGGCACGTCGGAGCAGTGGGTTATTTCTTTACAAATACTTCATTCTCCAAACTTCAGCTTTCTTAAAACATGAAAAGAATTTATGTCAGAGAAGATGGTGTTTATAAGTCTAGCACCCACTAACCATTCCTCTGTGTTATATTCTTTAAAATACAGATGTTGTTTTAATAAATGTTTTCATACCATTATATCTACATTGCATTTCATAATTTTCAAATAGCTTTGGAGCCATCGCATCTCTCTCCCCTAGCCTCCAAGTACCTTTGCTGACTGAACTGGTGAGGGGACAACTGCACGAGAAGGCAGAGCACTCTGTGACCCAGCCCCGCTAAGGGACAATAAGCTCTGAGAGTGCCTGAACCACCCTTCATGCAGCTGATTTTGCAGATATTGGTTATTCTGCCTAGAATTGCTTGTGGTGGACACTTTTCAATTTGTTGGCTTCCCAGCATCCAAACTTTCCTCTGTGTCTGGAGAATTCTACCTACATTTTGCTACAAGAGCCGAAAATATCAGATAGTAGTTTTCTCAGACTCCCTTGAAGCCTGGTCCCGAACACATGACCCAGGCTCTGTCAACCAGGTGCATCCACATTGGACTCTGAAACGGGGAAGTGCCAAGGAGCGGCACTGTCTCTGGCAAAAACAGAGGCTGCAACCAGCTCGAGCTCCCAGAGCACAGTTGCAGAGCTGTGACTTGAAGTACTCAGGGCTTGAGTTTTTCACCAGACCACTTCTAGGATACAATCTTGATCTTTGTCTCTGGCTGTGTAAACCCGAGCCTGTTTTTTAGCCCTCCTAACAATACCTTTTAATAAAACTCCTTTTTTGTTTAAATCACCCAGAATCCATGCCAAACACTTCCAGCTAAGAGTTCTCGCTACACTTTTCTTACCTGGAGAACCAGCTCAAAGCTCCCACTGACTGGTTGACGAGTGAAAACATGAGCCAATAACCTGGCTATTGTTGACCTCACTTCTGCAGATGAACAGGAAAGTGGGTTGCTGGGAGCAGACCAATCTCCTGTACTGGAGCCTTTGGATCCAGTTCAGAACGCCATGCTTCTCAGTGTGGGAGCACAGATTGCCTTTCTAGCCACCTGCCAACCAATCGATAACAATGCTGTGTTTTTTGTAGAGACTCAAAATTCCTTATTATGATGAGAAGGTGAAAATGCTTTTTAAAAAGAATGCTTTCCACTTTTAAAAAATGGAAATGCTCGTCTGAAGAGAGATGTTTTCTTCAGGTGAATATTTTGGACCACAGGTTTCTTTATACTTTTACTGAAACCATTTTCAAGTAAATGGCACTTTGTGTTTTCAGAGCAGAAATAGACATTTCCAAATGAATCTGTACAGCCCAATCCTTCATTTCGTCATGGACTTGGATCCGAGTGAACCATGCTAAATAACAGAAATCCTGTCTCAAGTGCTGAGGAATAAGATCCTGTCACCCTCCAGGGTTGCTCCCTCTCATGCCCTCAATGCTCAACTCTTCTTCTGTTTGGGGAATCCTCTCTCCACCAAGCTGAGGACAGAAACACGAGTTGTCCTCTGAGCAAACTTGGGAATGCACCTCATCATACTGTCACCAAGACTTTAGTAAATAGCAGTGAACAATGACGTGCAAACAGATCCACAAGTGGGCCATTGTTTCAGGCTGTGGTTCCTCATCTGTCAATGTACTTCCAAGTGCATGCTCCTTACCATCAGGGTCAACACAGATGCTTAAATTACATAGCTGCGGGTGTAGACAGAGCCTTCCCACCCTGGCTCTCAATCAGAACAAAATTTGTGCTGAGACACATAGAAAGCTCTGTGCTGCTGGGAATGTTCATTTAGAGAAATCTAAATCCAGTGAGCTGCTCTACTGAGGATGCCCAAGGGGCCTTGAGATAAAACTTCACTATATGTGAGTTTCAGGCAAAATTTATCTGCTCAGATACCAGTACAGGAATGTTACCTAGAATCTAATAGGATAAACCGGATTCCACTTGCTTCTCCATTTCAAATAATGGGTAACTGGGTGCGAATCACTGCCGTAGTGGGAAAGAGTACAAGCTGGATTAGTTACGTTTGCTGCAGAATGGGGACGTGGCGGGCAGCAGCCTGAGTTCCATGGGTTCGGAGACCCTGTTGTCCGATGTCCCCACCTGGCTTCCCCAACTCAGTGCTGAATTCACCTTCCTTGGAAACTCCAAAACTACTTCCTTCTGCTTCTTTTAACACCATATTCCACTCGTTAATGTTTGCATATTTTGTTTTCCCCCTTTAGGCCTTTAATTCCTCAGGGCAGTAAACGTCATTTTATTTACTATTATAGTTCTCTCATATCCTAGCAACCTTCTATTCATCCTGTTACCTATTCCTTAATTCAGCAACAGGTATTGAATACCCACCTGTGTTGGAACTGGCTAGGCTCTGAGACAGAGGCATAAATAAGATCCAGTTCATACTTTCAATAAGCTCATGACCTAGTAGACTATAGAATAGATGAGGCAAAATTGTATTCTGGTTCTCCTGTTGGTGTGATCTGTTCTAAGATCATCTCTGAGGAGCGGTCGGTGTCTATGACTCATGAAGTAGGTTTCCAAATACCTTGTGTCCTGACGCCATCCCAGTGAGATGGACAGAACAAGGAACCAAAAGCATGTCAGAGAGGTTCAGAGACTTGCCCACAGTTTAATCATGAAATGTTTTGACAAATACATTGAAATGCAATTTTGAAAGAAACCAGGAAGCAAAAGGGAAAACCCTCGTCCATGTTGCTGTGACCTGAAGCCTCAGCTCTGACCATCATCCAAGCTTCAGACACAGCCGTGAGCCTTGGTATCTGTGGTGGGCTGAGCAGGGGCCCCAACAAAGGTGTCCACTTTCTAATCCCTGGGACCTGAGAATAGGTAAGGCGACATGGCAGGAGGGAATTAAGATTGCAGACAGAATCACAGTTGCTGATCAGCTGACCTTAAGAGAGGGAGAATATCTTGGCTTTTCCCAGTGGGCCCAGTGTAATCATAGGAGTCTTTAAATGGGGAAGACAAAGACACAGGAGAACAAGAGGGATGACAGCATGAAAGGACTCAGTGGGACAAGGAAGGTTTTGTAGATGGAGGAAGTGGTCACAGCCGAGGAATCCAGGTAGCTCCTTCCGGGGCTGGAAAAGGCAAGGAAACAGATGCTCCTAGAGCATCCAGAAGGAACAGCCCTACTGAGCCTTGACATAGCCCTGTAAGATTCGTTTTGGACTTCTGACCTCCAGAACTGCCAAAGAGTAAGTGTGTGTTGTTTTAAGTCATTATGTTTGTGGTCATTTGTTTCAGCAAGAGTAGGAGTCCCATACGGAGTCCTTGTGAGCAAATGAGTTTCAAAATATCCTTCTTCCCAGCATATGTGTGTGCGTGTGTGTGTGAGTGTGTGAGAGAGAGAGAGAAAGAGAGGGGAAGGGAGGGGAGGGGAGGGGAGGGGAGGGAGGGGAGGGGAGGGGAGGGGAGGGGGGGGGAGGGGAGGGGAGGGGAGGGGAGGAGAGGAGAGGAGAGGAGAGGAGAGGAGAGGAGAGGAGAGGAGAGGAGAGGAGAGGAGGGGAAAAGATATGGACAGGGTCATTCACACAGAAGAGCAACCATGAGTTCCAGCTCCCTTCTGCCCTCCCTTGGAAATACTCCATCCTGGAAGCCATTTTTTCAATAAAAATTTAAGCAATTTCTGGCCTATATTATTCTCTGATAACATCCGGACACATTAAAGAAAACAAACAAACCTTTCTTCAAAGGAAGTAGGTCTCCACCTTAACTACACAGGAGAGACACCTGGGGACCCCAGGCTCTGTCTGGGATCAGCCAAATCATTCTCTCTGGGAGGGAGTCTCACACTGAGGTGTGACGAGGGTTGAGAACGTGTACCTTAGAGCCACCGAGGAGCTTCATACAGCAGAGCTGAGAGCACCTTGACCTGACCCAGACCAGAGTCCGGCCCCTAGTTCCTCTGTCCCTGCATGTGTCTCCACTACGTCCACCTGTGACTGTCCAGCACCTTGTCCTACACACACTGGTTTTCTTGTTTTGTTTTTCCAGAAAGCTCTTATCAAAAGAAAATGGACTCAGAAGTCTAACAGCTAAAAGACATGAAAATAGGAATTTGGGGAGTCTAGGACCCTTCTGATTCTAGCCTCTGCATCCCCTCTGAAGCTCACGTTTCACAGTAGGAATTACCATTGGCTCAGTGAACCACAGAGTGGAGCTGGACTCGAGCAAGTGTCTGCTGTAGCGTGGTTCAGACTGTACACCAGAGACCATTAGATCCTCAAGGCATTAACAGATACCATCTGTTAAAAACAGATGTTAAAAAAAAAAAAACAATAGATGGCACCTGAAAAGAATAATAATGGGGAGGTTCCATTGCCAAATACCTTTGACAATACCACCCACCCTTACTCTTGCATATCAAAGGCTCTGAGTTGCCCTGCAGTTAAGCAACCAAGGAACTGTTTTCATAAGGAATACCTGTCATCCAAGGGACTCAGTTTGGAAACTCCACTTCCTTCTTGTGAAAGAGGAAACAAAGGGGGCCCTGGGAGATGATGTAACTAACCCGAGGGCATGAAGCACTGTCTGTGTCCCTGCCTCCCCTTGATGGTCCTGGGCTCCCCTGGCTAGACTGTTTCCAGCTTACAGTCAGCCTCCCACCCCAGGGTGCCTATTTTTGCTGTCACTGTCTAAGAACGTCCTCTGGCTCCAAGAATGCTTGTCCTGGGTGCAGCTCCAGGTGCAGAGAATGATGAGTTGGTGCGTCGGGGCTCCTGTGTCCCATCCTCCAGTGTGGGGTGTGCTCCATGGGGACTCTCAGAGGGTCACCAGGGGCTATGAGCCCTCGTTGCCTACTTGAGTGTCCCTCTTAGTGGCTTTTCTCTCTTCCCTGCCCTTTACCCTACTTCCTCACCTGTGTGTCCTGGGTTCAATGTCCTAATGAGTTCTTGTTTCAAGGCTTGTTTTGGGGAGCCTCGATAAGCCTACATGGACGCATGATCATCCCCCAAAGTCCACAGTTTGCATCAGGATCCACTCTTGGCGCTGTCCATTCTATGGGTTTGGACAAATCTATGATGACATGGATCCACCATTATAGTATCACGCAGTATTTTCACTGCCTTAAAAATCTTTTGTGCTAATGATCTGGCTTTTGTAAATAATGTCAAATTCAAGCTCAAGATTCCAAGTTTTAAGCAGACATAGACATTTTCTCTTGAGACAAGCAGCTAAATTCTACTGTCAAAATCAAAAGACTTTAAGCTTTTTCTTCCTTCTGACCCTAAAAAAAAATTGAGACATAAGTCTGTGTTAGAGATAAAATATTTTGCCTTATCTTCAGAAAGTAAGCAGGGCTTCTCCATCTGAGTGCCCTCTGGGGAAAGGTCACAGACAAATAATATGTCATGTTGCTAGAATCTTCTTTGAGAAAGAAACAGAAATGCTTAACCAAGTTGAAATCAGAAATTTCTGAACAGGCTGTACATCTGAGGTGGCTCCTGGCTGCCAATTTTTTTTTTTCAGAAACAGTGAATAAATTTGCTCAAGAAATTAGCTGTCGATAGCAGGGGTTGAAAACCTAGCCAGAGCCCTAAGTCTGGCTGAGGAGCTCAAACTGTTTTCCAGATATTTAGGACTCAGTAAAATCGTACACATTTTTCTCAACAACTTCTTTTCTCTTTTAATTTCCAAAATGTGACATTACATAGTAACTTTAGTGTGTGTGTTTTAAATGTTACTTGATACCAAGCTGGCAGATAAGCACTTGTTGATTATTCTTTTAACAGAAAGATTTTCAAGAAACTCCACTTGATTTTGGTGAATGCAATTTTCCCCATGTTTGAATGGTGTGCACTTCTGTATGCTGAAAGAGGGCCTTGAATCTTGAGATCTTATGGGAGAAGCTTACACTTTCACAGAGAGAGGGTCTATGGGGGTTTTAGGCAACCTGGCCGTATAGGACTGGGAGGGAGAGAGGATCGACTAAAGTAGAAAATTGCAGCCCTTCCCTTTCACTTCAGAAGAGACTGGTGGTGCCTAAGGCCAACTGGACAATGGTCAGGATGAGCATTACAAATAGATGAATAATTTGTTAGAATCCATCTGCTCAGCTCGAGGATTTGAAAAACTGGCTGGGTCCAGGGTTGCACACTTCAAAACACAACTACATCTGATCTGCTCTTCATCAAAAGTTGCTAGAAATCCACTCCCAGAAGTATTGCTGTTGTGCCCCATGAGGGTGTGACCTGTCACTCCTTCCTGTCTTCTTGATCCTCAGTTCTTGTCACACTCATTGCCAGAAACTCCCCCTGTCCTGTGGCGTGACCTCAGTCCCAGACAAATGACCAGACCATCTGACTCTCTTCTTGCCTAGCTCTGAAGCCAGATTTAATTTGGAAAAGTGGAGAGTCCATCTGAAGACATTTTTCTCCATCTTCCTTGACCTCACATTGTGGAGGCCCTGATATGGGAAAATACTATCTCGTCTCGACATTTCTACCTCTGATACCTCCAGCTGAGCCCCCTCTCCATGGACTCTCTTCCTACTCCTTACATTGCTCATAACCCCTCAGGTACAAAGCACCTCCTGAAGGTTACATAAGAAGTCTCCCACGAAGAATACTGTAATAGGGTGATGAAAAGTTCCCCTTTCACCAAACAATGACTCCCTTAGAAGCCTGTCCCAGAACCAAAAAGTCCACCATTCAACCCTTTTCACTGGATTAAAACATGGAGAGCTATTGTCTAGAAAGATGGGGAACATACGAAATTGTTATCAACTATAAGCGTAGCAGCTGAAATGAACTCATCAGATTTGCTGTGGTCACCAGCAGGGCCAATGAATAGACATCAGGGACACAAAATATTTGTTTAGAGATCTAACAAAGAAAGATGGCTCATGGGAATAATAGAGAGGGGAAGGCATTATACTATCTGCCCCCCAAAGGGCACATAGTGTATGCCCTCAGGGAGAAGACACACAGGGGGAAAAGATGAGGAAAACAACGACTGCAGTCATCACTCAGTGAGAATGCACAGCGTCAGGCTTGTGGCCTGCATTATCTTATTTGTTTCTCATGATCCATATGCCAGTAGTGTTCTTATGTCCATCTCACCATGGGTGTACTGAGGTTCACAGACAACTCATCCCTTATCTCATTCACCCAAGTAGTCAGTGTCAGGTTGTGAGATGAAGCCTAGATTCCCCCCCAGAGGTCACAACCATTCCAGTTGGCCAGACCATCTTCCTAATAGTGCACTAGTTGTATTACAGTTGGGAGCATAGATATTCTCTCTCAGGAAAAAAGAAAAGAGATCAGGAGGAAAAAACCCTATTAGATTTTAGACTAGAAGCTTGGCCTAAAGCACCAAAAATGTCAGTGAACTAAATTGATGATTGCTCCTTGGCCTCATACCCCACCATTTCCCTAAGTCTGTGGCTCCCCAAAGTGTGTGTATGAGTGTGTGTGTGAGTGTGTGTGTGTGTGTGTGTGTATGGTTCAGAGGTATTGCAAGGGATCTGTGTACCCTATACACATTGAACCTTGATGGCAGATGAAATCCATCATGTACATATCAAGATATTTCTATGATTGATAATATTCCAGTGGATTCAGAAGTGTCATTGAATTCACAGTAAATATTTATCATTGTCTATTTCTCAACCTAGAAATATTAAAATCATAATTAGAATCATATGAGATGAGTGCTTTTGTTATTAAAAAGAGATTTTCAATCCCACAATCCACAAACTGCATTCCTAGATACACACTTGACAGAAATGCATCAATGCATTCATCAATAGACATTACATGGGAATGGTCTTAGAAGCATACTCATAATTTCCCCAAAGTGGAAACAACCCAAACACCAACAAGAGTGCAATAAACGAGTGCCTTGGGTATGACCAAATATAAAGGTCATGGCTACGCAGTGGAATACAATGCAGCAATCAACATGAAGAGGTGAAAACCGCACACACAACAGGATGACTCTCACATTGTGATACAGAACGAGGAAGCTGGAAACATAAAAAGGACCCTCTGCGTGATTCCACTTACATACCACTCAACAACAAGCAGAAGTAATCTGTGCCGACAGAAGTCAGGGGAAGTGCTGCCTGGAGAAGTGCGGGGCAGTGAGCAGAAGTGGGGTGAGGGGGCTTCTGGACAGGCTTCTCGTGTTCGGTTTCCTGCCCATCTGGATGTTGGTTACATGAGCACATTCATTTTATGAAAATTCCTTGAGTTGCACAGGTGATTTGTATATGTTTTTATATTTATGTTATATTTTAATAATAAAAGTTTTTAAAACAGAGGGCATAATGACCCCTCTCTGTACACAGACCTCACTCATCCCAGCAAACCTGGATGCCTATCCTTTGCCAAACATGGTTTCGTTTGCCTCCCCGATTTGGCTCGGGCCATTTCCCCAAATTAAAATCACCCACACTACAACTCTGCCTATAGACACCTGTTCTGCTCTTTGAGCCCCAGCTCAACAGCACCATCTCCAAGGAACCTTCTCCATTTCTCTCGCCAGAAGTGAGTTGTTTTACTAAGCCCCAGAGACCTTTCATTGCATTTCTCTGATCACGGTTCTGAGGTCCTCAGAGCCTTGCACAGAAGTGCTTGCCAAATGATAGAGCATCAGCAAAGGTTTTCTGGTGTTAGAATAATATCCACATCTAACCTCATTGTGCAGTGATTTATGTTGGTCTTACTTCTTGCCCTAGATAAGCTCATGGGGTCGGGAGGAAGATATGTCTATTCATCTCTGTATATGTCTACTCATCTCTGTATTGCCCACCACACCCGGTCCATTACCATGCACACAGCAGGTGCTGAGATAATATTTTTGAATAAAGACCAAGGTCACCGGTAAAAAGAACTTTCCATGAAAGAGATACCTGGATGATATCTCCGATCTATTTCCTACCTCTAGAAAAGAAAAAGATTTCAATATGAAACTTGCCCTTCCTCCCAGGTGGCTGACATTTTACTGGGTTTATACTAGACAGAATGCCCTCTTGGGGATCCAATTATCTATACAGGCAGAAATGTGAGTTTTACAATAAGAAAACTGAAGGCAGCTGAGATGTTTGGATCACAGTGATGGAGAGCTCGGCCCAATTCCAAGCGCCTTGAATCAGCCCTGGCATGTGCTTCCACATACGAGGAGAAGGAATCCAACAATCAAATCAACAAGGCCACATGCAATGAAAAATGACAGAAGTGGCAGCAGTGGACAAGACTTCAAGTCCACTTCAGCCTGTCTCCCAGAAACAACAATGGCATTTCTGAACAGTCTCCAGCGTGTTCCCAGTCTCTGGTTCTGCCTCCTCCCTGCCCATTTTCCTCCCTTTCTCCACAACCTACACATTGTCTGGGACAAATTCACTGGGAGGTGATTTTTTTTCATCATTAGGGCAAAAATGAGTGGTGCTGGAGTGCTAAGATTCCTGAATTAATAATATTGCTGCCATCCGTGATTTTAACTTTCTCTTTTCTGTAGGCAGAAGCCAAAACATTAGGAGATATTTTCCAGTGTTACAATCAAACTGTGCATTTTTAGATTTGTGGGCAGGGCGAGTGATCTCCAGCCAGAGTCTCAACCCTCAGCCCTACATTCCAATGTCATTCCCTTACCACAGCGTCATTTTTGGCCTCCCCCAGGTCATGGAGTTGGAGAAAATCAGACACGTTTTCAGAGTTCGACTGAAGAATAACCCGGGCAATCTAAGGCCAGCGGACAAGGCAGCTGGGGAAGTCAGCAGAAGAAGAGCGCACACGGTCAACACCTCCCGCCACTAAGACCTTGTACACCTGCATCAAGAATTTCACTGAGAGTCAGGGGTTTACAGGTCCCAGCAGCCTGAAGAGCCTGCCTCTTTTCCTTGTTATTACAATCACGAGAACACAGATCGTTCACATTAGAATGTGTATGCCAGGACTAACCTACTTATCACTCCGGTATCAAGCTGATTTTCGTTTCCCACGGAAGCCTGGCCCAAGCCTAGGTCAGGTTAGCATCTTCCTTCAAAGGATGTGCCATGATTGTTATGTACTAGTTACTTGCATGATCGTACATGTAAAGTCTGTCTGCCCACAGACCTATAGGTTCCGTGAGGGTGGTAGCTGAAGCTGTTTTGTTCCTGGCCCCAGCAGCACAAGCTTAGTCAACAGTACTTGAAAAAACTTGTAGTCAGCACTGGCTAGCTGACTCCACAGACTGCTTACTGCCTAGCAACCCGGCAGCCCTCACCCACCGTGGTTAGAAACCAGGAAGGAATTAAAAGCGCTTTTCATGAGTCCATATAAATGCTGAATCTATGATCAAATTTTCATTCCTTTTCCAGCCTCCAGGGCTTCAAATGATCTCCTATCCCTAATTTTATGGCACCACCATCCTTCAAGTTAACCAGTTTCAAAACCTAGGCAACACCATGGACTCTGTCTGCTTTGTCAATCCCCCTACTTCTGACTAATTGATTCTGCCTCCAAAACCTTTCTTCCGTCCCCCTGCTCCGCTCCTTCCCCTCAAGTCACCCCAGCCCAGGGTCTTGCTTCCCTCTCCTGGACATCTAACTGGCCCCTGATCTTGGCTCCTTCTTTGGACCAAATCTCTTCATTTCCAGCTAGCAGATCATTTTTGATGCTTTCGGATCATCCTGTACTAGAAAAAAATCACTACCAATTCCTCATACCCTGGTGAATAAAATGTAACTCCGTACCTTGAAATACCCCTCGGGCCCCAAGCTGTCTCCACATGTCCCATCAACGTTCAGCTGAAATGCCACTTTATGCAGGAAGACTCCTCCATCCACGTCCACCTGAAAAGGTGACCAAATGCTCCCACCACAGTTTTGGAACTTTGCAAATGTTTAATTTTATAAATTATAAAGCATCTACTAAATTGTTCCTATTTGCATACACTTGATCTTAGCCAAAAGGCTGAGAAGTGATATGTTCCTATTAGTCCACAAGGATCTTCCAGCTATAATCTGGATCACATTGAATGTGTTTACCCTAAGATGCCTAACACTATGTCTGGCACGTAGTAGCTTTTTAAAAGCATTTCTTGAACTTAATCAAAGTCATTCCTTCTATGCCTTAGTTTCTTCATCTGTTCAGGGAGCTATGCCGTGGACCAAATGAAAATAATGCATGTAAAGCACTTAGTGTCTGGCACACAGTATATGCTCAGTAAACGGTAACCTCATATTCTTACTGTCTCACTCGGCAGGCTGTTCCATCGTTGCACAGATATGATGACTAAAACATTCTTCCCAGCTCTGAATTCAAATATTTTTCCCTATAACTCCTATTCATTGATCACAGTTTCTTTGCCTGTGGGCAATGAGCATGAAGCAACTCCAAAGCAGGCCCAGACACACTTTTAAAAACCTGATTCTCAGCCCCGGGCCTGGAATGAAGAAAGGAAAACTGGGGTCAACTGGGGAGAGAGAGCTGGATTTCATTAATTCCATGGGTTTCTGAAAAGGGCTAAGGTTCTGTAAGTTGGTGTTTATTTTCTACCTTAGGAGTTTCACTCTGGGAGTTCAATATGCCGCTTAAATTTCGCTTATTTCCTTTAGCTGTAGGATTTGGGTGAGGGAGGAAAATTCTGCAAAATGATTTCACCATTGGCAATAATTTGCCCTTGGCCAAATCGACTCACAATTACTCTAAGAGTGTCAGAAATTTCCAAATTAGCTTAGGCCCAGTGTGATGCTGAGTAGGCTCCTTGGGGTAGGTCACGTCCACTCCTTGAGTCCAGCACAAGAAGGATCCAGCTGCCTGAAGAAGCATGTGCCCCGCGACCTTATTTCCCCCGGCACCTGGCTCAGCTCCTCCTGCAAACCATGACACTCAAGGACTTGATTTCATTCCTCCAGCTTCCACACCCTCTTCAATGATACTCTTCTATCTATGAGTTAATTATTTTTTAAGAAATAGCTTCTGGTGACAGACGCTTCCTTTCTCTGAGCGACCAGGTTTTTCACTTTGTTTAACGCACTCTACAGCTGATCTGTTGTGCCCTAAGGTCGCACGGGCCAGGCTGCGGGGAGGTGTCCCGTCCACACACAGCAGCAGGGCAGGCTGATCTTCAGTGTTCCGCCACCACGTCCAGAAACCCAAGAAGGGTCTGAACCTCCCTGGTGGTCGCAATGGCTTATTTTCAACTCCTAAATTCAGAACAATAGTAATTTTCTTCAACCAAAAGGCAACAAAATATGTAAGATTTTCGCAAAATTCATTGAGTGTCCACTGTACCCCACTGCATGACAGCAGCGACCCCCTGCCGGACCCCTCGCCTCTACTTTTGTCTTCTATGACCTGTTCTCTGCAAGATCCCAAAGTGATTTTTTTTAAAGATGCCATCTGTCTTACAGCCCAGCTTAAAAGTGTTCCAGAGCTTTGATTGTACTCAAATAGAAACAATGGGTTTCAGAGCCCTGGATGCTCTGGCTTCTGATCTCCCTCCACAGCCTCACACCATCTTCCCCTCGGCTGAAAACACACAAGCAGACAGAGCTCCTTGCAGGTCCTCGAGTGTGTCCGGTCTGTCCTGGCTGAGGGCTCCCAGTTTGTGCACCTACTCTTCCCTCCATCTGCAGCGTTCTCCCCAGGTGCTAAATACACAGTTCTGTCTCACACTTTTGCCCCCAGCTTACAGTTAGCTTTCTCTGAGAACCCTGGGACCCCCTTTCTCATTCCACAACTCCACTCTTTCAGTTCTCCAGTTTACTTTCTTTATGCCAGCCTTCAATGGCATGACTTGTGTAGCGGTCAGCCCCAACGCTGAGCAGATGAAAAGGCTGGTGAGAAGACAACCTGCACACTCAGACTTGCCGCACGGCTCAGTATGGGGAAAGAAAACAACAGTCTTAAAGCCATTACATTCTACAGCCATCACGTGAAATACATATGTATTTCCGTAACAGCCGTGGAGCCCTCGCTAAGGAGAAGTGCTACAAAGAAGAACCACTCCCTTCTCTCCAGCCATGTCTGGCTCCCTTTATAAGAAGGAAATGCTCCCCATGACAAGGCTTCTCCCTGCCACTGGAAAAGCCAAGTTTGACACGATTGCAATAACTGGTTGCTCCTTCAATTTCCCAAGTTCCTTCTAGGGCTGAATTATCATGCCTACTTCACAGTCTTTGGGAGGTGCAGGGGCAAAGCATCCATCAGAAGAGGAATCTCTCCTCGATCACTGTCCCTTTCCATGCTCCCCAGAAGACAGGCACTTGGTACGGGAACTCCTCTCAGTGGTAAGTCAATAAGCCTGTGGCTTGTCAAGTCAGCAAGAGGCAAATCCAAGTTTCCAGGCCTAGAAACTAACCAACTAAATAACAGTAAAATTAAAATAATAAAAAAGCATCAATATTAGTCAATCCTAACACCTAGTGAGGGCTAATTCTTTGCCTGGGTGGTTCTAAGCCTTTTATATATGTAATTTCATTTAAATATTATATCAAATCTTATGAAGATGCTGGAATGATCTCGCCATTTTTCAGATGAGAAAACTGAGGCAAAAGGACATTTTAAAAATTAGCCTAAAGCATTCAAGCAGCAAATGAGTCAGGAGTCGAACCCAGGAAGTCTGACTTCACCACCTTTGTTCCTAACCACTCACTGCCCCTCTCTGTGCCAGAGAGACGTGGGGAGGCGATACGTCACCCACAGGGGAGACAGCACCAGAGTACCCCGAGCTCCAAAGGGAACGGGTTTGCAGAAGGTCTGTGCGAGGCCGCTGCCAGGTCGCTGAAATCACGACAGACCGAGAAGTGCGGCTGGCCCACTCAGCCCTGTGTGGTTCAATCCCACAGGAACTTCTCGGGGTTCTTGCAACATCTTCCCTCTCTGACGCTGGGCAGGTCTTCTGCACCTAACTTGTCTGCACTGTTTCAGTAGGTTCCGCACCATCGCTTTCTTCTTTCATTATGCAGCCAATTATCATTCTAAATCTCAGTTCTAATCGCATTGACCCCCATTACCTATTGGACCACCCGGGCTCAAATCCCAGCCTTGCCCCTTCCTATGTGGGGAGACCTGAACATGGAACTTAACCTCAGCTTAGGTTAGGTGCCTTCCTCTTGAATGGGACTAACATAACTTGCGAACCTAGTTCACAGTGATTGCTCAAAAAATGGTAGCTATGGGGCAAAATAAAGTGCTCGGCATTTAAGACTTTCTGGGTACATAGCTCCTACCAACATTTCCAAGTTCACCCCACACTGATGCTCTTCAACAAATATGCCTGTCTTTGGGGTTCATCTTCTCTCCGCTAGACCGGCATTCCTCCACAGTGGTACCTACGGCAAATTCTTCTGATATGCCCTTCAAGTCCAACTCTTTGGCCCCAGCTTTGGCCTTGTTAATCAGAACTTCCCTGGCTGGATCTCGATTATCTCTGTTTTCAGCAGGCTCCCCAGGCGATCCTTGCGAACACCAGTGCCGGAGGCCCGCTGCCCTGTCTGTGACACTCTCTTCCCTGCGCCTGCGATTCCTTCCCGCTCTCATATCTGTCACCCAAATCCCACTGATAATTCAAAGCCTGACTTCAATTTTCCCTCCTTCGTAAAACCATTCCAGATTCCTCCTTCCAGAAATAATATGACCCTGCTTTGAGTTATCACAGCACTTATTTAAATAAATATGTGACAACTCTCCCTAACGTTGTCAGGCTCCTTGAGGTGAGAGTGGCTGTGTAATTCATATTAATATCCCCAAAGACGTCCACCCCAGGACCTCTCACAGAGTAGGTGCTCAGTGAACATGAGTCTCATGTGCAGGCCGAAGTCCAACACCAATATTTTCAGATCGTCTTGATAAACTGCATGTCTTAGCAATAACGGACTCACTCACGAAAGCGCAGGAGAGAAGCTGACTGAGCAGACTGGACTCTCTTTCTCTCCCCCCTTCTCTCCGACTCCTGCTGCCATCGCCACCCAGAGTCGCCCCCTGACACCTCGGTCCAAGGCTTGCGATGGGGGGGATGGGGGAAACAAAGTCCTTTATTACTTCCCCTTAGCACAGTTGAGACCTGCTGACAATGTCAGGAATTTATCTTTGTATTTAGGAGTAAGCAAACAAGGAGATCAATATAACAGTCATAAACCATGTAAAACTGTCAGTGTCCCTGATTTCTGTTTAGCCCAAAGGGCTGGAATAATTTCTCCAGCATCTTGGCTGGCTTCGGGCTCCATGAGCTCTGCAGATTGATTGCTGTTCTTATTACTGCTAAGCAAAAACTAATCACGTATTCAATTTTCTCTCTTCTTAAAGCACCCCAGTATGTTTACACCTATGTACTAATCACCTTGGGCTCTATAACGGAAGGCCATGGCCTGGGTGGTTTAAACAGTGATTTATTTCTCATAGTCCTAGAGGCTGGAAGTCTGAGATCAGTGTGCCAGCATGGTCAGGGTCTTGGTGAGGGCCCTCTTCCTGGTTTAAAGATAGCCAGGCACCTCATCACAGGGCAGAGAGAGGGGAGGGGAGGGGAAGGGAGGGGAGGGGAGGGGAGGGGGAAGGGATTTCTTCGCTGTCACTTCTCATAAGGGCACCAATCCCATTAGTGAGTGCTCTACTTTCATGACCTAATTACCTCCCCAAAGCCCACCTCCAAATATCATCACATTGCAGATGTGGGCTTCAACAAATGAATTTGGGGAGGAGGTAACATACACTTTTAGTCCAAGGCACCCTACCATCCCATGAAGCACCCCACCCACCCATGATCGCTGTTCATCTCATGCTGCATTCTGTTGAAAAGGGCACACCTTATTCCCAGGCAGTGGCAAGCAAGACAGAAGTGAATATGCCAGTGGAACTTCAGACCCAAAAGTGGGGTCACATTTCAGTAAGGCAAGAGCAATTGTATTCCTTTCCCATCCACGTTCATCTCATTCATTGTGTTCCAGCCATGCCACTCGCCCTGTAGTTCGTCAGCACACCCAGCTCTTTCCCACCTCAAGCCTTACCACGTGCTGCTTCCTCCGCTGCGCTCTTCCCCTGTTCATGTGTATATGTGAGCCCTTCCTGTAAGAGTAATCTTTCCTTTAAACCTCAGCTTAAATAGTCAGTCCATAATTCTTTTACGCATTTCTTTATTTGCTTGCTCCTTATCTGTCTTTCCAGAAATGATACAAACTCAACAAGGTCAACAATTGTGTCCATCTTGTTCATCATTCTTGACACATAGTAGCTGCTCAACAAATATTTGTTGAATGGCTGAATAAGATAATTATAGAATCTATTACCACACAGAATGGGAAGTTTTCACACAATCAAATGCAGCAGATATTTTGTTCACATTCCATTTTACAAGGAGGAGATTATAATTTTGTATTTAATTTTATACCACTACAAGATCTCAGCATTAGCTCTATAAGTTATTTTGCTGCTAAAAGAAATAGCTCCTCCTCCTTATCCTAGAATATGATATACCATGATACTTATTCTATAAACTCTGAGTAATAAATCTCATTTCTCCCAATGGAACCCAATCCCTAGAGACTAAAATTGACATACTTATGAGACACCAACAAAGAAGACACAATTCGAAGAAGCAGATGTGGCTATTTTAGAAGAAAATAAAGTCTACATTCTGTTTTAACTTTGCAAGTCTCAAGAATTCTTTCATGACACTATACTGAGAACTACTTCATAAAAATAAATAGCCACAGAGGAATATGGGTTTAATTGTCTGAATTGCTGCATTAGCTAAAATAAAACAGCTGTGATCACATTCTGGGGTGAAAACTATTGTTCAAAAAAGAGTTCTATTAGAGATCCCTCCAATGATGAGTCTGGCTTTCTAAAATCAGGCATGCCGCTGCCCGGACCACCCGTTGTTCTGAGGGTAACAGCGATTCCAAGTTGGGGGGCATCTGGGTTGGAGAAATGTTGTCTGTGCCATAGAGCACAGGACTGCTTGATAGATTTTTCTATTTCCCCTAAATCCACAGCTCAAGTTACTCAAAGTTACTCAGCAAAACAAATTCCTCTCATACTTCTATAGTCCCAGGACGTAGGAAAGGTGCTGGGCAGGCGGCTTGGGCTCTCCAAGCTCCAGCTCACTGCAAGATGAAACTGGAGGCAGGCTTTGGCCAAGCTCTTCCTAAGGAACCTGCGTGGACAGACCTTGGTCCCTGAGAAAATGAACCTTCAGGGTTATGGCATTTGATATTTCTCAGGATCGGAAACCATCCTGAGATCATGCTGAGCCATAGAAAATTCCACAAAAAATTCACAAATACTTTTTAAAAAACGTATTGGGGTGACACTGGTTCACAAAACCATACAGGTTTCAAGTGCACGGCTCAACAAAACATCGTCTGCACGCTGCACCGTGCGCCCGTCGCCCCAAGCAATGTCTCTTTCACCCCCACTCATGCCCCTTTCGCCCTCATCCACCTCCCCATCCCCCTTTCCCTCTGACTGCCACCACGCAGTTGTCTGTGTCTATATGTTATATGGATTTATGGATTTTTTCTTAATGCCTTCACCTTCTTTCATCCAGCCCCCAAACCCCTCTGACAGCTGTCAGTCTATTCCATACATCTACGTATCTGTTTCTATTTTGTCCATCAGTTTATTTTGTTCATTAGATTCCACATATAAGTGAGGCCAAACAATAAGCACTGGTGAGGGTGCAGAGAAAAGGGGACCCTCGTGCACTGTTGGTGGGGGTGCAGAGTGAGACCAACACAGCCACTGTGGAAAACAGTATAGAGTTTCCTCAAAAAGTTAAAAGTGAAACTGCCTTATGACCCATTTATTCCACTTCTGGGACTGTATTTGAAGAGATCCAAAGCACTAATTTGAAAGACTATATGTACCCCTGTATTCATTGCTATTCAGTGCTGTTCACAATGGCCAAGGTCTGGAAACAGCCCAAGTGCCCATCAGAAGAAGAATGGATGACAAAAGCAGTGATACCGTTACACAATGGAGTACAGCTGCCATAAAAAAGAAGGGAATCTTACCTTTTGCGACAGCATGGATGGACATGGAAATTATGATGCTAAGTGAAATAAGCCAGTCAGAAAAAGACTAGGATCATATATGTTTTTATCATAAAGTTTGAGGCCTAGCCTCCAGAGCTCTGTAAACACCCTAACATTATCCATGGACCGCAAACTCAGAGCTTTTATTCTAAAATTCTGAAACAGGGCTTAAAATGCAGAAAGCTAAGAATTCAATGTTTTTTTTCCTCAACCACCATCATGTATCTATGCGTACTTTCAATAATTCTGCCACACACCAGTATCACCTCTAACCATCCCACTGGCTCATTTAAAGACTTTGAAACACACAATAAGTATCCAAGCAAGTAGATAAGCAGAAGAAAACATCTCAGAAAGGGGAGCAGAGAGTTATTGAGCAGAAGCTCAAATGTCTAAATTTCTAATATTCAGTCCACTCCTGCATTCCTAAGATTCTGTTTCATTGACCTCAGAAGCCAGGTATTACCAAAGTTAGGTGTGCCTGAAAATCAGCCTGGGAGGGTCACCTTAAAATACAGACTTCTAAGTCTCAGCTGGCTTCGGATTCAAAAGGATTCTGTAGTTTGTTTTTTTTTTTAAAGGTTTTATTTATTTATTTTTAGAGAGGGAAGGGAGGGAGAAAGAGAGAGAGAGAGAAACATCAATGTGCGGTTGCTGGGGGCTGTGACCTGCAACCCAGGCATGTGCCCTTACTGGGAATCAAACCTGTGACACTTTGGTTCGCAGCCCGCGCTCAATCCACTGAGCTACGCCAGCCAGGGCTAGGATTCTGTAGTTTTGATTAAACACCCAAGTGATTTTGAAGCTGGTGGTCGCTTAAACTACAGTTTCGCTGGTTTTTCATTTGCTTCAGTATCTAAGACATCTCAGTATTTCAGGACTCAAAGTACATATTCCTTCCTTTTATATCCAGAAGTGCCTGAGACTTGCCCCACTGCTGATAATTAATTGATTATTAGTCTTAATTTCACCTGTAAAGTCCCTCTTGCCATGTAATGAAACATTCATGGTGTGACACCAGGAGAGAAGGTCAGAGGGGCCCAAACCTTTCCTATGACAAAAGCCTATGACAAATGGCCACCTTTTCTGACCATCCTTCAAGACCCATCTTCTCCAGGATGTTTCCCTAATTATTTCACCCTTAACCTCACAATGGTTTCCCCCCCTTTTAATTTTTGTTACACCTAGTTTAACTGTTTTGTGTCAACTCTGAAATAGAAAGTCTCCTCTGCTTTGTTCCCTTATTGTTTCTTATTTCCTGCCACCTGTTACTAGTTCTTTTGTGAGCAAGAACATGTTTTAAATGTCTCTTCATCCCACACAATATGCAACCAATCATTAGCACCTGTTGCTTTTGCCAGCCTGACATTTATTCCCCTCTTCTACCCATTCTTTCCTTTTAACTGTATCTCAATTTCCCTTTGGAGAACTACCTTTTCAGATGGGGCTAATTCTACTCCTTGGTTCCAGCTGTGGGCACATGGTCTAGGTTGAGCCAATCATCACAACCCATTCCGAACACAATGATTGGTTCATGATTGTCACTATAACTGACAGATTCAGTCCTCTAACTTTTGCAAGTATAATCAAGGAAGTGAGCAGTCTCTGTGTAGGTTGCTGAGGCTAGTGAGCATTACCAGTCATCTTGTCACCACTAGGGGGAGAGCTGCCCAAGAATGGAGCAGCACAGATGCAAGGAGGTGCTGAGAGACACAGTGACAGCAAGTGGGTTCTGGAGGCCTGGCTCCCACACTCAGCCAGGCCAGAAGCTAGTTCTGCCTCCCAAACTTTTCAACTATTTGAGCCGATTTGAGTGAGTTTCTACCACTTTAACCAAGACTGTCTAGATTTATTTAATGCTTAACAAATATTGATTGGTTGAGTTAACAGTCATTTTTAGATTTGGAAAATATTGGGTAGATTGGGGTTCTTAAAGCCCACAACATACCATTTTTGCAGAAGAAGGTCAGTTGTTTAACTTCTCTCTTTGGCAAAGAAGACTGATGTGGTCATAAAGCCATGGCCTTTGGAATCGGACAATTGAATGTGGATCTCTCTTCTGCCACATACAAATTGTGTGGCCTTAGACAAGTTACTCAGGAATCTTTCAGTGGGGCAAGACCACAGTAAACAATGTGCATTGTTACTGGGTCCAGATGATGGACTGAAGGGTGGAGAGACAGAGGCAGGGAAGTATTATCAGTTCAGGAGAAAGTGAGTGAGGGTTGAGACCACAGCAGCATCATTTGGAAGGTGGACCAGAGAACAGATTGCAAAAACTGTAAGACTTAGTGGCACACTGAATGTGGGATGTGGGAAAAGGGGAGGAGTCAAAGTTCCTGGAAACTAGTACAAGTATTTTTATCTTGAGACATCAAAGAAATGCAGCCTGCCAGCCAGGTGGTGGCAGTGCTCTCAAATTCTAGTTAATCTGCAGAGTTATTTCTTACAGCACAGACGGCTTCTGGGGTAGACCTGTGGCTTCCTTCTTCCTGAAGGAATCAGACAACTTCTCACCTCTGGGCAACAGAGAAAGATCCTTCTAGCAGGTGATGCTTCCATCACTTTGATTTAAAGCTATTTCCCAAAGTGCGAGAAGAGTCCCACTGGTGGGACATTAGGTGGTTTTGGGTAGACTGCAGAATGACTAGCTTCACACAGACAAGACATTAAATAGCTCCCAATCACATCTGGAGAAAGCCATTGCCTTGCAGACTCCTTGATTATTTTGTCAAGGAAAAAAAAAACCTCATGTGGGGCCTGAAATCTCCCCAACTCTTCTTTGTAGCACTTGCTAATCCCCTATTTAACAGGAAGCAGGTGTCAGGCTCAAAACCTTCAAGGGGTCACTGTATCTAACTAGCATTAAATAGTATTGTTGTGTCTTAGCTGAATTTATTTTTAAACTTGTGCTTTCTATTGATGGCAAGTGGGACTTACGTTCCACTTATAATAGCAGTAGGTCTCGTCTTACATTTATTTTATAAGAGACAATGGACTCTGTTACAGGGAGACTAAAGAAATGTGGCACACAGCCACAGCAGGCACTGGGGAAAGGGTCTACAGAAGACGGCTGTCTTGGGCCAGGGGTTCTAAAGCATCGCTCATCAGGGGTGGGGTTTTTGGCACTATGACAAATGTCTTCTTGGGAAGTATAGCACTCAGTACATTATTAAAAGTATACTCAGTGAGTCATCGTGCCTACTCTTTGGACAGGTACCAGACCAGAAGTGCCAGGCATGCTTGTCCTGCCCTGGGAAGAATTTCTCAGCACCTGCAGGGTTGCTGCTTCTAACCAGTGCTGTGTGCAAATCCCTGGGAGCCCAGCACAATCTCCTAAACAACTTACTCGAAACAATCTGGGAGTTTGGTTGACTACTTATAAGTAAACGCTCTCGGCCTCAATGTTTGGAAACGCTTGGGCTCCTGTTCCCAGACATGCTCCGCTTGCTGTGCATCTGATGGGTGCATCGCCCTCCTGTGCATCTGTGGAGCATTCCTCTCCACGTGCTGCAGGAAAAGCTTCAAGACAGGAACGTCAAACCATCTGGCATTGGTGTGTTTAATTTTGCCAGAGATCTTTTGTTTTTTGAGCAGTTGACTTTTCAAGGGAATAAAAAAACTCTCTGGCTGACCAACAGAATCCCAACGCTACTAAATGTCTCCCCCTAGTGGACCTTTCATTGAGATCTGTAAGTCATTCAGAGCCAAAAACACAAAGACCATCCTGGCTTGGCACTTTTGAATTTCAGTCAAAAAGCAGCACACAGTGCAATATATGGATGATGTATCATAGAATTGTACACTTGAAACCTATGTAATTTTATTAATCAATGACACCCCAATAAATTAAATTTAAGGCAATTAAGAAACAAAAATTGAATAATCCCAATCATGTGCAGTCCCTTCCTTGTATATTTTTTTTGCCCAATTAGATCATTAGAAAATAAGTATTATTTGACATCACTTGAAACTCAACTAAAATGTCCTTCAGTAGGTGAATGTACACATATGTAAACTATGGTCCATCCAATTGTTAAACAATAAACTATTATTCAGCTAAAAAAAGAAATGAGCTATCAACAAGCCATGAAAAGACACTGAGGAACCTTAAATGCATATTTCTAAGTGCAAGAAACCAATCTGAAAAGGCTTCGCAGTGTGTGATTCCAACTATAAGACACTGTGGAAAAGGCAGAACCCAGGGCAGGCAGTGGGGAGAGATGACCATGCAGAGAATAGAGGCTCTTCATGGCCGTGAAACTATAATGATGGACGCAGGACATTATACATGTGTCCAAACTCCTAGGATGCACAACACCAAGAATGAACCCTGCTGTAAACCACGGACTGTGGGTGATGGAGTCCGATGTAGGTTCACCGACCATAACACGCGGGACCCTCTGGTGGGCGATGATGGTAAGGGGGAGCCTGCAAGTACATGCCAGGGGATCTCTGTACTTTCTGCTCAGCTTAGCTGTGAACCTACAACTGCTCAAAAAAAAACACCTCTTTTTAAAAATAATAAATAAAAGACATATACACACAACTGAATGAATACATAAATAAAATACTGAAGAAACTCTGTTCTGGACATGTTGATCACTAATTTAAAGGATGTAGACCCTTCCTAGTCCAATCGTGGTCTGGGACCACGAGGATCAGCACCATCTGGGATCTTTCATTTTATTTTTTTAGGAATTCCGAGTCTCAGGTCCCACCACAGGACTGCTGGATCAGAAGCTGCAGTCTAACAAGCTCTCTTCACGATTCACACTAACACATTAGCAGTATCGAGACAGAATGCATGATCCCTGCTTTTGGGTTGCTTTCAGCCTACTAAACACTTGGGGTGGGGCTGGGGCAGGGAATGTCTTTGGCATAATTTGAAAGAGAAAGAAGAGCAGCAGTGTGCTTAGCAATAATGAACTTCATACTTTTGATTTCACGTCTCAGTTTCCTTACCCACAAGGCTTCCCCACCTGAGTTGTCACTGTCCCTTTAGTTCTTGCTAAATATGATTCTGTACCACTGGGAACTTACCGTATGCCCGGCCCAGTGCCAGACACAAAGCATAGACCCTTCTCTTAACAAGCATACAGAAAAGGTGACAGGAAATTACAGCTTTGTGTGTCTCCTATATTAGACTAAATATGATCATCGGAACACATATGGGGCCCTTCCTGAAGGGGCTGAGAGAAAGTCACGGACTGCATTTGCTCAGCAGCTACCAGGTGCCAGGCACTCCTTGTTAATATCATTTGCTCCTCACAACAGTCTCGTAAGATGAGAAGTATTTTCCTCGTTTATCTGACAGGGAAACTGAGTCACTAAGCAATTCAGCTATTAGCCTAAGGTCTCACAGCTGAAAGCGCTCAACTCCACAGACGGTTGGGTCCCACATCTAGTTGCTTCCTGTCTGCTGTAATGCCGTTGTATGATTCCAGGTTATACAGCTGTGAATGCCATTGGGGTTGTAAGCCCCCAGGAAAAGGCAGGCTGTTGGAGGAGGAATTCTCATTTCTATGACAGGTGCAGGGAAGGGGTTGGGCTAATCACATCCAGTTGCTATGGGCAAGGAACCACCATTTTAAGGCTGGGTTCTGTCATGAACAACCCCCTAATCCTGCAATGGAAATGGCTTTCTTCTCACACTTGCAGGCTCTGAATGTGTGTCAATGGCTTTTGCATTGAGGCACTGCACTGAGGACGCAGAGACAGCATGCAATAAGAGGGAAAAGTGATTTTTAAAAGTTTAAAGCCCTTCACTCCTAAACTCTTTTTATGAAGCCAACATCACCCTAATCCCAAAACCAGATAAAGACACAACAAAGAAAGAAACCTTCAGGCCAATATCGCTGATCAACATAGATGCTAAAATCCTCAACAAAATATTGGCAAACCACATCCAACAATACATTAAAAAGATCATACACCATGACCAAGTGGGATTCATCCAAGGGATGCAAGGATGGTACAATATTCACAAATCATTAATGTAATACATCACATAAACAAAAGCAAAGACAAAAATCACACGATCATATCAATAGATGCAGAAAAAGCATTTGACAAGGTACAGCACCCATTTATGATAAAAACGCTCAGCAAAGTGGGAATAGAGGGAGCATTCCTCAACATAATAAAGGCCATATATGAGAGACCTACAACCAACATCATACTCAATGGGCAAAAACTAGAATCTTTTCCACTAAGATCAGGAACAAAGACAAGGTTGTCCACTTCCACCACTTCTATTCAATATAGTATTGGAAGTTTTAGCCACAATGATCAGACAAGAAAAGGAAATAAAAGGCATCCAAATAAAAAAAGGAGAAAATAAAACTGTCACTGTTTGCAGATGACATGATAGTGTACGTAGAAAATCCTATAGACTCTGCCAAAAAACTGCTCAACCTAATAAATGAATTTGGCAAAACAGAAAGATACAAAGTCAATATCCAGAAATCAAAGGCATTTTTGTACACCAAAATGAAACAGCAGAAGCAGAAATCAAGAAAAAAATCCCATTCAACATAGCAAAAATAAAAATAAAATACCTAGGAATAAACCTAACCAAAGAGGTAAAAGACCTGTATTCAGAAAACTATACAACACTGAAGAAAGAAATCAAGGAAGATACAAATAAATGGAAACATATACCATGTTCATGGGTTGGAAGAATTAATATCGTCAAAATGTCCATACCCAAAGTAATTTGCACATTCAGTGCAATACCTATTAAAGTACCAATGGCATATTTCACAAACATAGAACAAACACTTCAAAAATTCATATGGAACCACAAGCAACCCTGAATAGCTACCGCAATTCTGAGAAAGAAGAGTAAAGTAGGAGGGATCAGAATACCTGATATAAACTGTATTACAAGGCCACTGTAATCAAAACAGCCGGGTACTGGCATAGAAACAGGCACATGGACCAATGGAACAGAACAGAGAGCCCAGAAATAAACCCAAGTCTCTACGGTAAATTCATATTCGACAAAGGGGGCAGCAACCTAAAATGGAGTAAAAATAGCCTCTTCAACAAATGGTGTTGGGAGAACTGGACAGCTACATGCAAAAAAAAAAAATGAAACTCAAGCACCAACTTACAACATACATGAAAATAAATTCAAGGTGGATGAAAAATTTAAATATAAACTGTGACACCATTAAAGTCCTAGAGGAGAACATAGGCAGGAAAATCTCAGATATTTCACACAGCAATATTTTTACTGATATATCCCCTAGAGCAAGGAACATAAAGGAAAGAATAAACAAATGGAATCTCATCGAAATTAAAAGCTTCTGCAGGCTAAAGAAAACAGTATTAAAATAAAAAGAAAACCAACCATGTGGGAAAACATATTTGCCAATGACACCTCAGACAAGGCTTTAATCTCCAAAATATATAAAGAACTCACACAACTCCACTCTAAGAAGACAAGCAAACCAATTAAAAAATGGGCAAAGGACTTGAACAGACACTTCTCCAAGGAGGACACACAGAGGATGCAGAGACACATGAAAAGATGCTTGATATCACTAGTTATCAGAGAGATGCAAAGTAAAACCACAATGAGATACCACTTCACACCAGTCAGAATGGCCATCATAAACAAAGCAACAAACAACAAGTGTTGGAGAGGTTGTGGAGAAAAGGGAACTCTAGTGCACTGTTGGTGGGACTGCAGACTGGTACAACCACTATGGAAAACAGTATGGAATTTTCTCAGAAAACTAAAAATGGATCTGCCTTTTGACCCATTAATTCCACTGCTGGGATTATATCCTAAAAACACTGAAACACCAATCCAAAAGAACCTATGCAACCCAATGTTAATAGCAGCACAATTTACAATAGCCAAGTGCTGGAAGCAACCTAGGTGCCCATCAGTAAATGAGTGGATCAAAAAACTAGGGTACATTTACACAATGGAATTCTATGCAGCAGAAAGAAAGAAGGAGCTCCTACCCTTCATGACAGCATGGATGGAACTGGAAAGCATTATGCTAAGCTAAACAAGCCAGGCAGTGAAAGACAAATACCATATGATCTCACCTTTAACAGGAACCTAATCAACAAAACAAACAAGCAAGCAAAATATAACCTAAGACACTGAAACAGAGAACAGGCTGACAGTGACCAGAGGGGAGAGGGGAGGGCATTTCAGGGGAATTTCAGGGGAAAAGGGGAAGGGTATACAAGAACAAGTATCAAGGACACATGGACAAAAACTAGGGGGGGTGGAAATGGGAGGGAGGTGGGGAGGGATGGGTGGGTGGGCTGGGATGGGAGTAAAGGACAGAAAACTGTATTTAAACAACGATTAAAATAAAATTTTTTAAAAGTTTAAAACCATTCAATAACTTCCCAGTGCTCTTAGGCCATGGTAAGGATTTGGGTCTCTCAGTCCTTGCATGGCCTGGGTCCTGACACCCTACCCTGATAGCATCTACTCTGCTTCTTTTATTTTAATTCACAGGGCCTTTGCACATGATCTTTCCTCCAACTGCCTTCACCTGAACAACTTCTGAGCTTTCTTCAGACTTCAGCTGAAACATCTCTTCCTTAAGGAACATGTCCTGACCTCCCCAGGCAGGTGTTGAGACTCAGGTTAGGCACGTGCATCATCACGCTGCACCCCATTCCTTTGAAACACTTATCACACCGCAGCTGAACTACTCATTCTGTGCTCATTGAATGTCCACCGCCCTGTCTAGACCTGCACCAGTATGGTAGCCACTGAGCCCATGCGCATGTGAGGAACTTGCGATGCGGCTCAGGTTGTGAAGGATTGGATTTTAAATTAAATTTTACTTAGTTCAACTTTAAAAGGTAATACTTGATTTACTTAATGGAAATTTTAAAAGCTTGAAACAACTTGAGTATGTAAATCTACTTCTCAATTGTATATTTTATAGACTCTAAATACAGATCCAGTACTTCGAGAAATTTAGTGTCTTAATTGAGATGTGCTATATGTGTGAAAACCACACTAAATTTTGAAGACTCAGTATGAAAAAAATAATGTACAGAATCTTATTGATGAATTTATATTGAGTACGTGTTGAAATAATAACCGTTTAGAAATAATGGAAACAAAATATATTAATAATAGTTTATTAAATTAATAGGTTTATGAAATCAACAGGTTAATTTCTCTTATTTCTTTTTACCTTCTAATGTGATTCCTAGAAAATCCAAATTATGTATGAGGCTCACATTATGTATCTGTTGGACTGTGCCGCCCTAGACTGTCAGGAACATCCTTGACACCGGAACTACGTACCTATTTAACTACTGTATGCTCAGCACTTAGCATAGTATCTGGCTAATAAGTGTTGGATTAATATTTGCTTGACATTTGAATAACTGAATAATTATCCATACCTGTCAAGGTTAAGAAGAGAGGATGGCACACTTGCCCTATATTTTCTAACTCCATGATAACTTTTTTCTTTGCCTCTGTAATAGTAGTAATAACAATAATAACAACTATCCTTTTTTGTTGCTTGCTATGTGCAAAGCACCTTTAATCTAGCTGAGATTTATTATAAAAATTGGAGATAATATATGTGAAGCAGCTTGCTCATAGTCACATTATTAATAGATAGCATTTACTAAATGTTTGCTTATAAATGACTGACTGAATGAATTAATAAACAAACTTTCAAAGCCCAAAAAGAGTCAGAATAAAATTTGTCTAGGCCTCTGTTGCCTTGAACATGAATATGAATCGAGTTTTTCTTCTCTGATTCAAAACTGCTTGCTCCAGCTTAGAAAGGCTCGCAGAGATTTTTAAATATAAAATCCTGGAATAGAAACAAGAAAAATATTCTATTGACAAGAAAGTAGGTTGCTCAGCTTACAAGAATAAATTACATTTGAAGCGCTGAAGACACACTCGCCTTCAGGAGCTTGAGAGAGGACCCAGGCCGTAGCTCCTGCTCATCTGCAATTCCGCCAGAGACCATCCAAAAGCACCACAAACCAGACTGATTAGAAATAGATGAACCTCTGTGTTCTTGGGCCGTACGGCCTTCCAGGCCAATTATGCAATCTTCCAAGCTCAAGAAAACATACTACATCTTTGGCCACACGCTTTGCTCTCAACTTTAAAACCCATATGTATTTTAATAGCAATTTATTCCATTTGGTTCAGATTATTTGCATTAGGTTCATCAGAAGCAATTTTAAAAAGAAGCTACGATTTAATAACTTCCTCAGTGTGCTGTGCTAGACTTGAACTCCCTCTCCCTGGGTTCCTCCAGCAGGCTCTGACGAATGAACTTTTTATTAACTAAAGGCAATGATTATGCCTTTAGTTAATAAGATTCAGAGCTGGGACCTGGGAGCCAGACTGCAGAGGGTCAAATCCTTATCTCACTACTTAAGATGTGCTTGACTTCAAATTTACTTTCCTTGAGTATAAAATGGGTAAAAACTGAAGAAGCCTACAGGGTTACTGTAAGGTTTGCCAAGTCTATGTGAAGCATTTACAGAAGTCTCACTGTGTGCTAGGCACTATTTTTAACCATTACCTTTTATTATTACCACACATATGCTGTGAGTGATAGAAAAATAACTTTGGAATAGCTTATACAGAATAGTTTTTTTTTTGTTTTTCACACAAACACAGTCCAGGTCTGGCAGGTGACCCCACCTCACGAAGGACCTGATTCTTCCTATCAGCTGCTCCACCTATAAGCACGTGGTTCTCCCTTCTGGCCCAAGGCAACAACCCCATCGCCATCTAACCTGTCCATGCTGTAGCCAGAGAAGGGAGGAAAGAGGAGGAACCCACATACCCTCCCTTTTGGAACACTTGGGAGCAGCTGTACACACCACTTCTGCTTACGCCCCATCATGCGCTATCTTACAGGAGACTAAGAAACGTAGCTTTTCATTGTTATTACTTAGTCTGTTGCTGTTACTATAAGAAAATGGAAGGACAGGTATTAGGGGACAGTGGGCTGTCTCTGTCGCAGATTCAGAGTGGAGGCTCAGAAGCACCATCTGGATCTAGGACGCGATCCAAAGGAGCTCTTTGGCTAATGAGATGTGGTTTGAGGAAACGGCATCTTTAACACAGTACTCAGCCATCTTCACATTCTGTTGGCTTATAAACCCCATAAATAAATGCTGAATAAAACACTAAATAAATGTTTATTCTAATTACTGTGCAGAAGTGACCACAAATCTCTTCTCTCCACTCTCACCAGAATTATATCCATGGACGGTTTCAGATGCTTGTGGATTTAGGATGGAGAGGAAGGTCGGATGACTTACAACACTGCTTCAGTTTCTGAAAGAAAAAGGCTCCTCACACACCCAAGCGCAGCCACATTCCAAAGCCACCTTCTAGCCTTTCGCCTCCGCTGTGCCTGGGAAAGTGATGACATTGCAGCAAGCCCAGAGACTGGCCGCCCCCACCCCGTCTGAGCCTTGCCCAGTGAGAGATGTTGACAAGACGTACAAAGATAATAGGAAACATGTTTTTGGCCAGCAAATTTGCTTTTTGGTCAGACTTGAAGACTGTAGCAGATAGTTTGGAAGTTTCCCCAGCATCCTAACCCCACTCTCTCCTTCTGAGCAGAGTTGTATTTCCCAGCCTTGTGGTTGGGTTTGGGGTTGGCTTAGGCTGATCAGTGTATCCAACACCGTGTCCACAAGCATTATTTCGGAGTTGGGCATGTGACTGAATGAGATGTGAAGGGAGACGTGGGGGCCTTAGAGAAAGGAGCTCCAGCGGCTATTGGCTATACTCTTGGAATTGCAAAAAATACTCAGTCTTAGAGTAAAGACATCAGATTAACAGCCTATATTACATATAAACTACAGGTGAAGGTGACGAGAAATTGGTCCAGAAGGACATTGTTGAGTCAGGGGACTGCAACTTCCCCCAAACCCTTCATATCTTTGGACTTTAAATCCACAAGCCTGTAAATTCTCCTTATGGTTTAGGCCTCCTGAGTTGTGGTTCCTGGTAAGCAGTATCCTAATTTACACTGAGTCATTAAACGAAAATGTGGAAATATATGACATGAGACAAATTAATCAGGAAGCCAGCCGTACCAAGGCTGAAATGCCGCTCTAACATTTTCCCACAGGCAAGGTATTTGAAGAAAACAGAAGACTCGGTGTCTTACTCAGGCAGTTGGGAATAACTTGACTGATCTCACAGGGCTGTTGTGTGTACAGTGCTATACAACACAGATGAAATTGCCCAGAGCCAGGCCTATTTCCCAGGCAGAGAAACCAGCAAAGACAACATAAAGTCACAGACAAAGGGAGAAGTAAGAGGTGCGTTTACTCAGATATAAATTGTGTGCCAAGAGTGTCTCTAACATGCAGGCAAGGAGGGAGATAGACGGAGCCTGGATGGATGGCTGTAGACCCTAGACTTCACAAGGCATCCCAAGGACGACAGAGATCCCAGGCGTCCCCCAAGTAAAGTTTACAGGTAGTTGCAACTTTTTATCATCAGGTTCTGTCAGCTTTGACAAATGCAGGGGGTCATGTGAACACCAGCACACTCAAGCTTTGGGACAGTTCCAACCCCGCCCCCTCAGTTCCCTCCTGCTCCTCAGACATTATACCCAGCTCCCACCCCTGAAGGAGCAACAAAGCACTCATCTGTTTTCTGTCCCTACAGTTTAACCTTTTCCAGAGTGTCATATAAATGGAATCATGCATTTTGTAGCCTTTTGAGTCTGACTTCCTTCATTTAGTACAGTGCATTTAAAATTCATCTATGGTGGGGTGTAAGTCAGTACTTGGTTTTTATTGCTACCCGTGGGCATCTCATCAGAGCCTGCCTTTCCTCTTAGCTGTATCCACCACATGAAACGGTGGCTGTGGGCACAGAGAACCATCTCCAGTGATCGTTTTTATGTCTCCAAATTTTAGATACATTTGGAACTGTTGAAGGAAAAGAAGCACATTAGAGTGTGCTATAGACGGAAATGCATCCCCCAAAGTTCAGGTGTTGAAGCCCTAACCCTCAATGTAACTAAATTTGGAGATGGGTTTTTAGGAAGTAATTAAGGGTAAGTGACATAATAAAGGTTAGAGTCCTAATCTGATAGAACTGGTGTCCTTAGAAGAAGAGAGACCCAAGAGCTTAAGATCTCTCTCTCCCTCTCTCTCTCTCTCTTCCCCCACTTCCTCCATCACTCCCTCACTCCCTCTCTCCATCATGTGAGAACTCAATGAGCAATGAGAAGGTGCCTATTTGTAAGCCAGGAAGAAAGTCCTCACCAGAAACCAACCCTGCCAGACTTTGATCTGGGACTTCTGGCCTCCAGAACTGTGAAAAGACAACTTTCTGTTGTCTAAGCCACCAGTCTGAGGCTCCTTCTTATTACGGCAGCTCCAGGAGACTAACATGGAGTGACTCAGATGACAGGCCTGGAGCTGGTCATCAGTGAGACAGGGTTGGTTCTAAACATCTGCTTGTTTGTTGGGCGCCTCCCCTCCTCCCCCTCCCCTCCCCTCCCCTCCCCTCCCCTCCCCTCCCCTCCCCCCCCCCCCCCTCCCCTCCCCTCCCCTCCCCTCCCCTCCCCTCCCCTCCCCTCCCCTCCCCTCCCCTCCCCTCCTCTCTTCTCTTCTCTTCTCTTCTCTTCTCTTCTCTTCTCTTCTCTTCTCTTCTCTTCTCTTCTCTTCTCTTCTCTTCTCTTCTCTTCTCTCTTCCCTTCTCCCTCTCTGTCTTTCTTTATTTCTTTCTCGGACAAAGACAATCTTCCACGTGGGCTCATTGTGAAGACTGAACTGCATGGATAGCACATGTGCATTGTTCAGCACACTCCCCGACACCTGGAAGTGCTCACTATATGGCACTTCTTATTGGCCAGTTTGCATCCATCCCTGCACCTAATATCCCTCACACATACAGGCATGCTCAGGGGAGATTTGCAAAAAATAACTGAGATGTAAATGGACCTGCTAAAGCACACCCGTGCATTTTCACGTTTAATTTCTACAATGAAGTAATTGATGTGAAAGGTGATTCTGACATCTGACACCATTGCTTTCTGTTGACCACAATGTCAACGGGAAGGAATCTTATGGTAGTCATTTTCATCTTAGTGTAAGCCTATCTCAGATATCACTACCACAATTAGGTATTTTCAGATGAAACTATCTGTCAGCAGTCGTGAAAAGAAAACGTGTACCTCCCTGAAGCATACAGTCCTACCACAAGGTGGAAACTATTTGAGGGGGACTGGGAGAGCAGACAGTGAGGTGCTTCTGTCTGCAGTTGACGTCATCACTGGTTCGTCTCAAGGCTCTGGTGGAGACCAAAGGTAAAGAGGAATGAAAAGAGTGTCCTGCCTCTTGGACTCCACAGTCCCCTGGGGACAGGCTGGGGGTGGGGGAACAGTGGATGTGTGGACTGTCCACTGACGCCCACGGCGGCGGTGCGCTGGGCCGGCCCTCGCAGCTCCGGAGAGCCAGCCGTGGGCTCTCTTCCCCACCTCACACTGACTGATAGCGCGTCGGTAGCTTGAAACGGGTCACGAAAGAAGTGTTTCTACCACAGAAAACAGCCACTGCCATAAAGCAGGGTTTCCCTCACTCTCTGGAGAGCTAGTCGTTACACATTTACCAGCGTGATGCTGGGTTCATGGCCCAGGCTTGGTCCTGCTTCCCAGGCGAGTGCAGGGAGCAGCTGGAGCTGCCATTCGGAAACCCCTAAGGGGGGGTAAGAAGTGGAGAGCAGGGGTTGGCGTGCATGAGCCAAGAGAATGAACGACGCAAGGGAGTTAAGGGAGCGCAGAACCTGGACTTTGGAGGCAAGACCTTTATCTGTCACCATTTTGGAAGTTCAGAGGGTGTTTGTGGCCTGTGTCTGAGAACAGCCACGTGCGGTACTGAGAAAATGACTCTCACATGTTGGCTGTACCTTCCAACCTGGCAACTTCTCTGCCAGAACCGTTACTTCCAATGAAAGCATTAAGAATGTGTACAAAGATTTTGTCCTCGGGAGGTTCCACACAGCACTCCCTATCACGCAGTGCGTTCTGGAACCACGTAATGTCCCACAGCAGGGGATTCTGTTCCACTCGGCTATTACAGTGGGTCCACACGTGTGGGTGCCGTGCAGCCTTCAATACCTCCTAGCAGTTGATTTTTAATGTTATGGGAAAAGAGCCATGATAAAAAGTGAGAAGAGCAAGTTATAAAGCAGAGTAATTTTAATGATAAGAGTTTCATAAAATATGAAAGCCTTGGAGATTATAGAGTACTTAACTTTGAGTGGTGGTGTTCATTGTAACTTTTCTATATTGTGTTACTTTTTCAAACAAGAAAAAAGAAACACTATTTTTAAAGTCATTTCTCCAACTAGATCATCTATCTGAGAAGTTAAAACCAAAAATTTGGCTTATCCATATAAAAGTAATGCTAATTTAACTAATGAAATATAAAAACATCATTATGCCTACTAGATAACACAGCAAAATTTATGAAATCATTGATTGTACCTAAAACAATTATTACTATTTTTATCCCTGTACCTTTACTGTCTTCTTCCTCCTCCTCCTCCTCCTCCTCATCTTACTCCTTTTAATAATACCAATAAGCATTTTCCATGTATCCGGTATGGTGCCAAGTAAATTAAACACATTAACTCATTTATTCTAAAAAAAAAACCCTATGAAATAGGTACTATTTTTTAAAAAGATTTTATTTATTTATTTTTAGAGAGAAGAAGGGAGGGAGAAAGAGAGGGAGAGAAACATCAATGTGTGGTTGTCTCTCACATGGCCCCCACTGGGGACCTGGCCCACAACCCAGGCATGTGCCCTGACTGGGAATTGAACCAGCAACCCTTTGGTTTGCAGCCCACGCTCAATCCACTGAGCTATACCAGCCAGGCTGAAACAGTTACTATTTGTATTTCCATTTAGCACATGCAAAAACAGAGCTTACAGTCATAAATAACTTGCCCAAACCCTCTCAGCCAGTAAGTGACAGACCCAATATCAAACCCTAGTTAATAAAAGCACACATTTTGTGCTGAAACAAATAATCAAATCAACTTGTGTTACTCACACAGTCAGACCTTTAAGGAAATGGTTGGCTTAACACTGAAAATGTGAAGGCAAACCCATGAACTCCTGAGCTGCGGTACAAACCAGGTCTAGGAGACTAAACAACTGCAGTGCAGCGACCCACAGTGTGCACCCTGACTCCAGACACAAGGCAACTCCTCACCTACACACCACCAACGTGACTTAGAGGCAGCCAGCAGAGTTTTTAGCTGGCCAGGCAACAACTAGTGACTGAGCACCTCCTGGGTACATGGTACTGTTAGCAGATTCCGGGGACAGAGCAGCAGCGGGCTCTGTCCTCACGGAGCTCACAGACTCCCCAGAAAGACTAAGGGACTCAGCAAGCAGGACGGATCCTAGGACGGGGAATCACAGAGCTCACACCAAGCTGTCGCTCTCCCCTTTGACATCATACTGGAGTGACGTTCATCACTCCTTTCAGTCACAGCCTAATTGTATCCTCTTATCCTCTTTTTAAAAAATAAAAACAACTGCTTTAGCAAACAATTTTTATGCCTTCTTTATCTTTACGTGCTCTCTTCCAGGTCTTTGCGAACTTACTCTAAGTGTTCACAGACTTACAAGCAGGAAAGACCAAGACTACTGCAAACCACCTCTGAGCACCAGTCCAGAGGTTTGAGACCAAGCCAGAGTGGAGATGAGGCGGCTGCAGCAGCTGCATTCCAGTATTCCTCCTGAATGAAACACTAATGCCCCCACCGCTCCGCCCTGCCCCTCTCATAAAAGCACTATGCTTTCCACCCAGCACTAGGTTCCCAGGGACCCTCCCCCCATGCACACCCCACGGTGCCCAAGGATTGCCTTTTCTCCTTAGAGAGGGACTTGTTCAGTGTGATGTCTGGGTGGACTCAGGCTCTTCTCTTCGCGTCAATACACGTGTCATCCAGAAGAGGGCAGAATTGCACAATGCACCACAGACGTACAGCACCAGGGCTGAGCAAAGCCCAGAACGAATGATCGCCACTGTGCTTAGGGATGACAGCGTGAGAAATATTCTGAGCTGGGAATCGATATGAGTGGGCCCCAGTGTGGGTCTGGGAGTCACTTTACTGGAGGGCCTGTTCTGTGCCAGTCTCAACCTATCAATAACTAATGCTTTGGCTGGACAAGCCCTTGTAGTTATTATGACTTCAAGACACCCTCAGCGAAGTTTATCACTTATAAGTCCTGGAAATGCAAGTCCTATGGCGCACCTAGGACCACACTGTGAGGGTACATGTGGAAAGAGAGAGAGCAGGGCTGGGGTTCTGCTTTTATTGGGGTTGAGGGTGGAGCTCAGGGTTTCTCAAGCTCATTATTTGTGGGTGAAGTTAAAACATGAGCGGAAATTTAAAGCATGGCAAGAGAAAAAACAAGCAGCCCAATGGTCAGTTATTAAAATCAGACAAGATCTCTAAAACAGGAGGTGTGAGCTGGGTTTTTTGTTTGTTTGTTTTGTTTTGTTTTTACCTAGCCTTGAATGCCTCACAATCAAAGCTTAAGTCAGCTACTTGCATTATAAAAACAAAAGCCAACAGGCAGAGCTCACACTACAGGGTCTCAATTTCCCCTGGTGTATGTGAAAGCATTATCTTAGCTGACCCCAGAATTTATTTCTCCTCGAAATTTCTGCACTACTACACTCTGGCCCAACCTGAAGTAACTCTCTCGAAATTGTGAACTTTCAACATGCACACTGCAGCACGTGTGCCCCCAGTTTCTAATCTGGGGGTGGGAACTACAGTGCAAGATGACTCACGCCTGCTGGCTCCAAGCAGGGTCCTCCTCCCAAGTCCAAGTCCGAGTCAGAGGCTGGTGTTGGCTGCGGTGTGGTGGCAGTAATAATAACGGGCTAATATTCACTGATGAGGCAGGCAAATGCAAATCACTTGACATGAATTAATTCATTTAAACTTCCTGCTGGACTTCCAGCCAAGATGGAGGCATAGATAGATATACTTTGTCTCCTCGCACAACCAAAAGAAGGACGACAACAAATTTTAAAAAACAACAACAACCAGAACTGACAGAAAATTGAACTGTATGGAAGTCTGACAACCAAGGAGATAAAGAAGAAACATTCATCCAGACTGGTAGGAGGGGCAGAGAGTGGCAAGGCTGTGGCTGGCAGAGCAGGGGAGGTAGTCCCACACTTGTGTGCAGATAAACGGGGAGGAATAACTTGGGGAGCGGGACAGACCACACAACCCAGGGCCCCAGTGAGGGGAAATAAAGCCTCAAAGCCACTGACTGAAAACACCTGTGGGGGTTGAGGCGGCAGGAGAAACTCCTGGCCTCACAGGAGAGTCCGTTGGAGAGACCCACGGGGTACTAGAACATACACAAGCCTTCCCACCCAGGAATCAGCACCAGAAGGGCCCAATTTGCTTATGGGAAGTGGGGGAAGTGACTGAAAGCAGGTCGAGGGCCCAGGAAATGGCCTTGTTCCCTTTTGGACTTCTCCCCCTCATACAGCATTATAACACAGCAAGGTGGATTGCTCCGCCCTGGTGAACACCTAAGGCTCTGCCCCTTACAACATAACAGGCATGCCCAGACAAAACAAAAGAACAGATCAAAGCTCCAGAAAAAATACAACTAAGTGATGAAGAGATAGCCAATCTATCAGATGCAGAGTTCAAAACACTGGTGATCAGGAAGCTCACAGAACTGATTGAGTATGGTTACAAAATAGAGGAAAAAGTGAAGGCTATGGAAAGTGAAATAAAGGAAAATGTACAGGGAACCAAAAGTAAAGGGAAGGAAATCAGGACTCAAATCAACAGTTTGGACCAGAGGAAGAAATAAACATTCAACCAGAACAGAATGAAGAAACAAGAATTCAAAAAAATGAGGAGAGGCTTAGGAACCTCCAGGACAACTTTAAACATTCCAACATCTGAATCATAGGGGTTCCAAAAGGAGAAGAGGAAGAGCAAGAAGTAGAAAACTTATTTGAACAAATAGTGAAGGAGAACTCCCCCAATATGGCAAAGGAAATAGACTTCCGGGAAGTCCATGAAGCTCAGAGAGTCCCAAAGAAGTTGGATCCAAGGAAGCATACAACAAGGCACATCATAATTACATTACCCAAGATTAAAATGAAGGAGAGAGTCCTAGAAGCAGCAAGAGATAAGGAGGCAGTTACCCACAAAGGAGTTTCCGTAAGACTGTCAGCTGATTTCTCCAGAGAGACCTTGCAGGCAAGAAGGGGCTGGAAAGAAATATTCACAGTCATGAAAGGTAAGGACCTACATCCAAGATTGCTCTATCCAGCAAAACTGTCATTTAGAATGGAAGGGCAGATAAAGTGCTTCCCAGATAAAGTCAAGTTAAAGGAGTTCATCATTCTCAAGTCCTTGCTATATGAAATGTTTAAGGGTCTCATCTAAGAAAAAGGAGAAAAAGTATGAACATCAAAATGACAATGAACTCACAACTATCAACATCTGAACCTAAGCACGAAAACAAAAACAAACTAAGTCAACAACTAGAACAGGAACAGAATCATAGAAATGGACATCATGTGGAGGGTTATCAGCGGAGAAGGGTGGGGGGAATGGGGGGAAAAGGAAGAGAGAATAAGTACCTTAAGTGGTAGGTAGAAAATAGACAGGGGGAGGTTAAGAATAGTGTAGGAAATGTAGAAGGCAAAGAAGTAATATGTACGACCCAGGGATATGAACTAAGGGGGGAAGGGGAATGTGGGTAGGAGAGGGTGTGCAGGGTGGAGGGGAATAAAGGGGAGAAAATGGAAGAACTGTAATAGTATAATCAATAAAATATATTATAAAAAAAGAAAAATAAACCTCCCACATACCTCATTTTCCAGATGAGATCCCAAAGGCATAAAAAGGAAGTAAATTGCCTAAGAGGATGCTTCTGGGAAAGGCTGGAGCCGGTATCTGAACTCCAGAGAAGGAGCTCAGAGCTGTTCTCTGTTACTGCCTCTGAGAATTTTGGGAATGGGAAAGAAGCTGACCAAAGACAACTATGGGTTCTCATTTGGACCAAACTTAGTTCATTCATTCACTCACATCCCCCCTCAGTAAGGCATACCAAGTATTTACTGTTTCCCAGGAATTTCATTAAGCCCTGGAATCCTTACATTTGTGATAATGGCATCCTGTCCAATCACATGGTTTCCTACCACAAAGCTCAGGAGCCTGGGGGTAAAAGCAATTCAGCACTGACTTACAGTTGAGATTCTCGTGGCTAGGCACAGTGAAAAATGGGGTTTGGGGAGGTGGTAAAAAGTTCTAGGGAGACATCAACCACAAGGTCCAGCTGAAAACGAGTCATCCTCTGAGCTGCAGCTGGTCCAGATTTCATGCATCGGCCCCCACCCACCCTTCACCCCAGCTCCCCAGCTTTTTCCCAGCACGGTCCTCACTCTATGCTGCTCACTCTATGCTGGCCTGTTTGTACCAGAACAATGGCAAGGAGTATTAGGTTCCATCATAGCTCTGCCCCTGAACGTCTATGCAGCCTGGAAAAACTATTCACTGTCTCTGAGTTCATTTCCCTCACCTATAAAACAAGGTGCCGTTTATCAATAGAATAGTTTTGAACCAAGTAGAATTTTCCCGGTACTGTGCTTCATGCCAATGACATAGAGAACAATTACCCTCTTCAAAGAGTTCACATTCTGGGTACTTTTAATCTATAAAACAGTGGTTATATCTATGATAGAAGGTTCTACAAGATACCACCACTACTATTACAAATAGCCTATATTTTGCGACACCTCATTTGGGCCGAGCTCTATATATGAATTGTTTCACTTTTGTCTTGTGGGAGGCAGAGAAGGCTGACTCTGTCTTTACCAGCAATCGATCTTCGCACAGGTTCACTGGGGGAATTATAATAACTTCGCAAGCCAGTAACCTACAGGATAATATCTCTCAATAAGCCAAATAAAGAAATAACACACTCCAAACAAATGGCAAATTAATCACAATATTGTCCCAGGCAAGGGGAGCCAAGAGGAAGAAAGCCCAAATTTTGACACAGGTGTACCTTTTTATAGGAGGAGGCACTTAGGAGAGATGGTGCGAAAGCCAAAGCCCGTGTGGCTAGAGCACGTTGCTAGGGAACGAAGATACTGGTGCTGGCAGATGGGCTCCCTTCCTTCCTGGAGCTGCTGTTTGGCTTTTACCACTGCCCGTCAGAGTCACCCTGGGAATGGCAGGAACTAGATGCCCCAGAGGTCTTCAGAGACTCTCGCTTGGCCCTCATGGACTCTCAGTGCTGCATTTAAAGTCTATTGTCGCCTTGCCACGGTGGCTCCTCCACGTCTTCTTATCAGTAAGCCCCCAGTGAGGCCCCTCAGCCTCTGGGCTGCTGTTTGTCTAGCAAGGACAACAGATGTGGAATGATGACATCCTGGCACCACTTACTTCATTCTTATATCAAAGCAACTTTTTTTTTGTCTTTGTGCTAAACAAGTGGGTTAAAAATTCACTTGAGTCATACACAAGTGGATTTGAAATCATATTAAACTAATACACAGCATGAGTTATTTTTGTAATCCTTCATCACAAGCCTGCAGAGCAGATACAGTTACCCTTTCCATTTTCCTGCTGGAAAAAAAACGAGAATTAAAAAGGCTCAGTTACTCACCAAAAGTCACATTGGTAGTAAGAGGTAGCAGAACCAGAATTCAAACACAGGCCTGCCTGTCCGAGACCGGCGTTCGGGACCGCATGCAAGTGCAGAATGAGGGACCCGGACTCCTAGGAGGTGAAATTTCAAGTCAGTGGTTTCAGGTGACACCTGCCTTGATTCTTGAAAACAAGCTGTGCTAATCTTATCAATTCCTCTCCTAGAGTTAATTTCTCTAGTGCCTCCCCAGTCTTTATCCAAGCAAAGTTGGCTTAGCATGCAGAACTGGAATTCAAGGAAACTAGATTTCTCCAAATGTTTCCTAAAATTTTTGGTCCAGAGCTGTTCAAAAGAGATGTGAAAAGATGGGAAATGTTCATTTGATACATGGTTTAAAAAACAACAGTTCTGTCTTGGCTAATTCAGAGCTGCTGGTTGAGCGCCACTTTTTTCCAGGGCCTGCCCTGGAAACAGCCCAAGTATGAAAGGGGCTTGTCAGCACTAACCCTGCACCGTACACCCGGAGAGCCCCACAGATTCTAAAGTGCTAAGGAGTCCAGATCTGCTGGAAAACATCTGGAAATCACAGATCCTTTCATTTCAATTAACACGGTGGAAAGTTTCAGCTTCAATGACTTACGAAACTCCTGAGCCATCTTTCAAGCCTTGTGTTCCTTCCTTTTCTAAGCCAGGGACGGAAAGAGCTCTGAGAGATATGTTCGAAAGGGTATACAGCCCAGGTGGCTGTTATAGTTATTAATGTTTAAAATGATACTTCAGATATACCTAGTAGCCTAAACAAACTTTGGTAGTCTCTTGGTCATTTTTAAAAAGTTCTTAACATTATTTATATACCATAAAATTGTCTTAAGTGTACAGTTTCATAATTTTTGGTAACTTTGCAGGATTGTGCCACCATCACCACAATTCAGTTTTAAGACATTTCCATCACCCCAAAGACCCTTCATGCCGGCCTGCAGTTACTCTTCACTCCCAATCCCAGCCCCCAGAAATCCCTAATCTCCTTTCTGTCCCCAGAGATCTGCCTTTCCTGGACATGTTACAGATGAGCTCATCTAAAATGTGTTTGCATCTGGCTTCTGTCACTTAGCACATGTTTTTGAGGTGCATCTGTGTTGCAGCCTGTAACAAAACTCTGCTCCTTTTTCCTTGCTGCATAGTGTTCCATGGCACGACCATAGTATGTGTTGTGTATTCATTCACCAGCTGATGGACACTGGGGTTGTTTCCATGTTCTGACCATTATGAGCGGTGCTGCTATGCACACTCGTGCACAAGTCTTTGCATGGACATATGCTTCCATTTCTCGCAGGAGACTCTAGGAATGGACTTGCTGGGTCACAGAGTAAATCTAGGCTTAACTTCCTTTTTTCACTTTGCTTTGCTTTCCTTTTTCTGTGTGACTTTTTAAGAGACTGCCGAACTGTTTTCCTGTTTTCCTGAGTAGCTGCACCATCCTACATGCCCATGCTGGCCACTTTTACTAAGACACGTTAAGAGCAGCATGAGCTTTCTGAGGTGTTGCGCTAACTCCACAATGTTGGGAATTTCAACTATCTTTAATCCATTGGAGGCTTTCTGGTTTTAAGCTGCTTCAAACCTTGTTGCTGCCCCATGAGTGAGAAGATGAAAGGGGGATAAGTAGGCCTCTCAGTAAACAATCCAGCAACTACGTAAACTGTCACCCCCACCCTTGCAAACTTATGGTTTACAACAGCTTCCTGGCTTCTCTTACTGGCTACATGCTACTGCTGTCGTGAACTCCACTGACACCCCCAAACCCGAGGAAAGCACCCTTATTCATGACTCCCATAATACCTCATGCCTGCCTTTAGCTACTGGATAATTTGTAAGGCCTCTCTGAAGGAACTACCTTCTGCTTACCTGTGTCGGCTCACTACTCAGTATAAATTTTGCCGCATTGGGTATGTACTGAACAATATTCTATGGATCAGTGAATGAATCAATGAACACAGAACAAGCCTATCTGTAAAGAATATCATCCTGATCTTCATCTCCTATAACTGGAATATGGTACAAATGCCAATAATGAAAGATTGGAATCTCTGTCTAGGTAATATCTGATTTTCCTCAAAAAATTAGTAGGAAATTAGCCCCGACGGTCTAAAGAAGGCCGTGAGCGCTGGGAGGGGCTGCCTGCTCCGTCGCCCGTCAGCTTTGGGGCCTCGCTCCAGTTAATCCCACTAAGCGTCAGTTTCTTTATCTGTGAGCATTGCTGTGCGGATTAAATGAGATAATCCACATAAATCCCTTAGTTATTATTTCACTATGTCACCATTCTAAAATCGATTTACTAAAATCATTGTGGATATGAGGATGGAAGTAGAGGTATTTTGCTTATAAATGCAGCGTTCCCTGCTGTAGGCCCCCCTAAGAGGCGATGGTGTACATTTTAGCCCCCGAGGGATCTGACCACATAGTTTCAGGCCATCGACCAACCTCCAAATGGTAGTCACCTATGGAGAGACTGTGTAAAACATAAGATCTTAAACCCAAAGGTAATGCTTGACAATGGCGTGTATGTTGTGTGTGTGCACGTGCATACACATCCACACACGAGATCTCCATCTTATTCCTGTCTCCATAGATTCTTTTAATTTGAGAACTTGAGTCCTGGGGTTTTCTTCTCTGAGGGAGGCTGGTGTCAGCACAGCACCCAGATCATGAGCTACGGCTTCTCTCCGGGGGTCTCTCTGGCCCCGACCCACCATGTCAGCCTCTCTCGGGGGAAACAACCCAGGCCACCAGAAAGCTCCTGGGAATCCTCCCCCAGAGAGCAAACCACTGCTGTGGAACTGCTTTCACCACACCTTACCGGATTTGAAAACGAAGGGGTTGCGAGGCTGCAGCGCGTCACTGGTGTCACGTGGACCAGCGCCGTCCATCTGACAGCTGCGCGAGGTGACAGAGCTCCGAGATACGCCACCCGTGTCTATGTGAACACACACGCGTGTTCTGTGAGGCTGCCGTCTGTGGAGGCGAAATCTGATTAGAATCCTCACCTAGCACTTGCTTGTCTCGGTCAAATCATTTAGCTTTACTGAGCCTAAGTTTCCTCACGTGGAAATAAGGATGAAATACTTTGCTGACATTGTAATAATTACATACAGAAAATGTAAAATCGTCCAGCGAAGTATATGGCAAGTTCTAGTTGCTCAAAAGTAATAGGTGTTACTATTCCACAATGTATATATGAATATACTTCTACACACACAAATATGCCATCATGCTAAACCAATTACTCAGCAGTCCATTTATGACTATGTGTCCTGTGACATAAACCATTCAAACAAAGATGAGGAAATAAAGGTAAGTTCTCTCCCAGGTTCTCATCTCCGTTTAGTTCACATAGTTTCTTTCACGTTGGTCCTCTTGTTTCCACTGACTGGTTGCCACTGGGCTAATTTTTTTTGATGTGAATATTCTGATTACTTGTAATGGACGGTGCTGTCACTGGGTCAGCAAAGGAAATGAGCCTGTTGAGAACAGAAGGCAGCCCTGACCTGCGGGTGCCCGGCTCCCACAGGAGATGGAGCAGAGGAGAGAAAGATGGTCTCACAGTGGCGGCTGAGGCTTCCCTGCTGCAGCCTCAAGCATCTGAGACAAGGGCACAGCCCCCAGACCGCAGGTAGGAGGACTTGCAATGAACACACACCCTGAGGACACTGGTACACCCTCCACTTAACCCCCTTTTCCCAAGACCATTAAATCCACAAACCCACTTCTCCAGAGAGGAAAGAACATTCGTTGCCCAAGGTGGTTTGGAGTGCTTTTTCATTTCAGAAAAGAATAAATACTCATTTGTCAATGAGATAGTGTCGTCTGGCATCGTGGCTGGTAAAACCCTGGTGTAATTTATTACACTGCATTTTCCTAATTGCTTATACAATTTATTCCACAATCCTGTGTAAATAACGCCGAGACTGGCAGCCATGAAGTGCACTCAACAGATGTCAGTTGTCCTCCACTTAAGCAACTTTGGAACAACGCAAATGAATTAGGATTATTGAATGCTGATGTGGAAAGCTAAGACATTAAATATTCAATGCCCCGAACATAATGATGTAGTTGATTTTGTGTTCTTGTTAGTTTTGGCGTTATGATTTTGCATCAGTGATCCTGCAAATGCGTTCATTTTCCTGCAAGGCTCATTGGGTGTTGCTATGGAGACCAGAGCTGCTCCGACATGTCCCCCCAGGCCCTGTTTGCTGGCTTTTTCAGCAAACACTTAATTATGCATTGCATTCAGCAATCAGGGTGGTTAGAGGAGAGTTTGCTTAGCTGATTTCAGGCTAAACATGAGTTCCCCCTCATAAGCAGATGCTTTCGTAAGTCTGGTGTGTATGATTTTAATAAACAGAACAAAATAAAAAAAACCCTCCAAGAGAAAGGCAAACTAGTAAGAGGGCAAACATTTGATCTAATCTCTTCTGATAACCAACCTATATAAAAGCTTGTCAAAGTCTAATGAACAACCTTAGCTCCATACTAAAAACATTCATCATTTGGGGAGCAGAATGGATTTTTTTGACACCATATGACCTAAACAGGAAAACTGCACAAAAATAAATATTTCTGAGGACTGTCTAGGAAGACGGTATTACCAAAATATAAGATCCTTCTTCAGGTCAGGGATTTTCAATACAGGCCTGAACCTTTGGGGTTTGTGATCGACCCCCGCCTTTGCCCAGGTGTAAGCAGAATATTGTTTCTGGGTATATAAATGCATCTTTCTGGAAGGAGGGCCCAGACCTTTTATCGGAAACCCAGAAAATCGTTAGACAAAAGAAAATTTAGGACCGCTGATGCTAATGAAAAATGCCACATGACTTGCTGAGAAGCAAAACTTGCGTGTTGCCTTTTCCACATCATGTGAGATTACCAAAATGCAGGAAGGTAGTTCACGGGAGGAACCCACCTCACATCTGTTCGTCACCCAGATCTGGGTTTTGGCATGCCTGTTTGGGCTGGAATTCCTCCTCAGCTGAAGGACAAGGGATGGGTGCCCCAAGTAAAGAAGCAGATCTGGCCCGTGCCTAGCATTATGTGTTACAATGAAAGTTGTGCCCCAGTGAACCCCTCACTGAGGTTTACTAAAATGTTTTAATTAAAGGAAGTAACTAGTTGACAAATTCCTGTAGGACTCAGATTTCTATTTGATTCATTGTTACTAGGTATTTACTGTGCACCAGGAACTTCCTTACTCACACTCTCTATTTGATGTCCTCCTTGTGATTTCAATGTTTTTATTTACACTGAAATTAAAAAACGGAGGCAAGGGTTTAGAGTCAGACAAAACTCAGAAGGACCGAAGCAAATCTGGGGATGAGAGGCATGTAGGAAGAGTTCAACACATCCTTCACTAAGTGTCAACAGTGTGAGTAAGTATTTGTGCAGCCACACAGGATGGGTAACACACCACCCTAAGACTTAGGGCTTAAAGTCGCATCTCTTCCTCATTATCTCTCGTGGTTCCATGGGGTGCAGAGGGGCAGCTCGTCTTCACTCCACAGCGTCTGGCTTCCACTGGTGTGACTCAACAGTCTGGCCACTGGATCACCCGCCATCTTTCTCTGTGCAGCCTCAGGCCTCTCCAGGGGCTAGCTCTTGTGGCCTCCCCAGTATGACACTCTCAGGGTAATCCAACTTCTCACAGGTGGCTCAGGGCTCCAGACCGGGTTTTCCAAAAACCAGGCCAGAAGCTGCAAGGCTCCTTGGGACCTGCCCTCATCAGTTCCAGAGCATCGCTCCATTTGTCAAGCAGACACTAGAGCCAGCCCAGATGAAAGGACGGAGGTTTGGCTGTACCTGTCAATGGAAGAAATAGCAAAGACTGCCTAGCTGAGTTCGGCAGCTCAAAAGGCAGGGTAATACAGTAGGTGTTACTGTCAAGTAACTGTCCTAACTTCTATGTATACACATCCTCGCAGTTACCTCTGCAAAGCAGCCCTGCCATCTTATTTTACAGATGTGAAAACTGAGACTCGGGGAGATGACATAATTTGTCCAGGTGGTGGCAGAGCAGGGATTCAATCCAAGACTGTCTGCGAATTCTGCGCCCTTCTCTGCTAACCTTCTTAGCTATACCGTGCTTTGAACTGAATCACAATCACTGCAGGCCCCGTTAACTTCTTCTCCCTTCCTCCTAACACACTATTTGAATAGTTCATGAACTACAGTATAACTACTCATCACCTTGTTTGGCATGCAGGCATCTCCCCAAAGAGGTCACAGAGTCACGGGAGAGCTGTGAGCGGTGAGATGGGGAAACAGAAGGGCACAGACGGCCAGCACCTTGCTGATCACACAGATGGCTGGAGGAGAGAGGACTGGGCTGAGGGGGAGCACAGCTTCTGGCCCCGCCCCCTGGCTCTGTCTCTTCCTCCTCAGGTTGGGGCTGCACGTCATAGCCTCTGAAAAGAATGTGTGGTGAAGCCAGCGATTACCCACATACTCCCTTCTTCTGCCTTGTCGAGAGCTGAACCCTATCGAAGGGAAGATAATTTGCTCTCTAACAAGCATGCTCGAAGTGCATTTCTTTCACTCGCTTTGAGGTTTCTGTCGATGTTTTTCATCTAGTTCTAATCTAATAGAGCCTAAATCCATTTTCGGCTAATTACAGGAAATGCTCCTAATAGGTAAATTAAGTCTGCTACTACTCTGGTAGGCTCATCAACTGGCATCTTTTCCTCCATTCCCCAAGGTTCGCTTCTCCTTCTTTTTAAAGGGCTTGTCACTCCCAAATCACCCAGCCTTGTTAGAAGCTTCCAGAGGTCAATCTGCCCTCAAGGACCCCGAACATCCACCAATTCTACGTCCAGAGAGAGCCCTGAATTTACTGACTGCAAATTGCTAATCATCGTAGAGGATGCAATGCCATTCCAGCTTCCGGAAAACAAAAGATGGTTTGCTACTTGCCTGCAGGCTACAAAGCCTGCCAAAAGCAAAGTGGTAGGAGTTGGAATTACCCCAAAAATGCTGTGAAAATGTCTGTCTCGTCCACAGTGCTGCCTTGCCTCCTTTCACAAGGAGCAGAAGGAAACTTTGGGTCACCCAGCCCAGGACGGGTGCCTGTGCTGATGAAGGGAACAGAGGAGCCCAAGGGACAGGGAAAATGAACGCTGGGCTGAGATCACGCCCGGCGGCAAGTTCAGCTGCAGATGTAAAGAGCGGGGCCTCAGATGCCAGCTACTGGCTGCTAAACTGGGTTCTCCATAGTGTGGGTCGAGGTTGAAGAGGCAAAAATGAGGGGACCCAGATGACACAGCCTAGGCTATATGGTATACCACAGCTCCACATGCGGTCGTTGGTGATTGAAATGTTGCTCTGCTGTGCATGACTGTAGCAAGTGCGGTCCTATGGAGACGGGGGAGGGGACAATATTCCTGGAACCTGTCTTCAGCCTCCTCTGCCCAGCAGAGCACCCTGCCCTTCCCCGAACAGGTGTGGTTACTCACAACTCTCTCACCCACCTCAGATCTGTTCCCTCCCTCTGCATCTGGGACATCCTCCCGTCCTCTCGCCCTGTCCCCTCATGGGCTTGCTGGCCCTGCACCCGCCCCCCCCACCCCCCCACCCCCCCCCCCCCCCCCCCCCCCCCCCCCCCCCCCCCCCCCCCCGTGCAGATTTCGGAGCAGGCCAGGCTGCTCCTGCAGGGAGCTTCTTCTACCTGCAGCTTCCTCGCCCAGCTCTCCTCTAGGCTTATTGTTCCGACCTTGGCTTAAATGTTGCCTCCACAGAATGTCCTCTCGAGGCACCACGTAGAAAATAAGACCCTCTTCACTTTCTCCGTAACACATTCCGGTGATTTTCTTTATTGTGTTCGTAAGAATCTGTGTGTGTGTGTTGTCCACACAAGAAACGTGCGCACCTGCAGAGAATTTTTATGCGCTGATGTGAGCCAGCCTGACGACACAGGCTGGGAGCCAGACCCCAAATGCTCCAGAGAATTAATAGTTTTGCAGCTTCTTTCGTGCATTTAAAATTAAGGAGGGACCATAAAAAAGATTACATGGAGGAGAGGAAAAGCAAGGGGATTGGATCCTGCGGAGTTACTTTCCATAGAATCCCCTTTTTTGTCCACAGCATTTAAGGCATTTGTTTACATTTTTAAAAAATGAGTTCTATTAGATCCAAAGAGTCCCTGTCATTTGTTCCCTTCTGTATCCCTAGCACCTTGTTTAGTGCAGAGAACATGAAAAGGACGTAATATGTACTTGAAGGCAGGGAGGGAGGGTTCTTAGAGGGAGGGTTTCTTGGGGGAGGGGAGGGGAGGGAGGGAGGAAAAAGGAAAGAGGGAGGAAGCTATCCACAATTTCAGGAATCCTGTTCTTCCACTCCTGGCATCCATTCATAGAGCAGAATTCCACTTTGGAATTTGAAAATTAGCTGAAAATACGTTAGATCAATTACAGAGGTGGTGGGGGAGAGGTGTGGAGACACCTGTTGTTTTTCTGGCTTATATCAGTAGCAAAAATGTTGAACAGTATAGATAAAATAATTTTGCAGATAAACTCAGTTATGTTTCCAAACTGTTTTTATCCAGGTAAGTGTCTCCTTGCCCCTCCTCTGCCAGGCACACTGGGAAGGAGTGGCTTGGGGCGGGCAGCACTCACTCACCAGCGGTTGCTGTGTCTCCCCGAGCTAGGTGATGCTGTTTTAAATGATTACCCATCTGAGAGCAGGAAAGAATTTTTACCAATGCGTCATAAATATATTCTGAGTGCCATTTAAGAGCACGATAAAACTATCACTTCTAGACAGATCCCAAACTCTAATACATTTAACAAAGGCATTTCACAGCACTTTGTCTCGATAAAATACACTGAGTTGACTTCTCCCAGACCCAAGTCTGGGTGCAGATCGGTTATGAACATTCAGGAGCTCAAACGTCCCACCCCGGGTGAGGAGCTGCTATACGCCTCACCGTTGGCATCCTGTCTTCCCTCCGCTCCTGTGGCATCACCCGGCCTCCCCTTTCCTCCAACTCCAAGCTCTTCATTTCTGTTCTCTGTCTCCTTTTCCATTTACTCTTAACTGGCAGGGTTTTCAAGGCTCGATCCTATCCACTTCCCAAAGAATAACACCAGGAATGTGTGAGCTTATACATTTATGCAATGTTCTCAAGCTTTCTCATTTATCTCACCTGAGTAATAATGTAAACACTTCCTACTGTTGTCTCTATTCCATGAAAGAGGAAACTGAGACCCAGAGAAGTTCAATAACTCCCCCGTCCCGGGTCTCATGGCTGGTCAGGGACAGAGCCAGGCAATCAGGCACCACAACTCAGCTTATAACCATTTGTCTATACCAGTGGTTCTCAATGGGGCAATTCTGCCCCTCAGGTGACAGCTGGGAATATTTGGAGATATACTGGTTGTTACAACTGGGGGATACAATTGGTATCTAGTATGTAAGGTCTGTCCAGGAAAAAATCCAGCCATTGCTAATATGGCGAGAATGGTTTCCACAACATCGATGTAACCTGGCAGCCAAGGAGAGTGGACTGGAATGTGCATGTGTGAATGATGACGACTCCACTGTATTAGTCAGTGGGGGCAGTAGACGCCACTGAGTGAGCATGTGTATTGTATAGCCGTCACATTCAAAATGATTGAGCGAGTAGAGCAATGAATCTGCATCTAATTTTGCATTAAGCTTGAACATTCATCCACAGAAACTGTTCAGATGAATCAGAATGCCACAGCCACGGGCAGTTGGAGATTGGCTGCTTCATTACAACAGCGTGCCTGCTCATGCATCACGTCCCATGCAGACTTTTTTGGCACAACATCAAATCACCCAGGTGACAGCCCCCTTCAGCCCAGGTTTGGTGCCCTGCAACTTCTGGCTTTTCCCAAAACTAAAATCACCTTTGAAATAGAAGAGATTTCAGACCATTGATGAGATTCAGGAAAATATGATAAGGCAGCTGATGGTGATTGGGAGAACTATGTGAGGTCCCAAGCTACCTACTTTGAAAGAGACTGAGGTGTCATTGTCCTATGTACAGTGTTTCTTGTATCTTCTTCAATAAATGTGTCTATTTTTCATATTACATGGCTAGATACCTTCTGGATAGACCTCCTGTATAAGTCTGATAAACATTCAACAATGCACAGGACAGGTTCAGGGAGGAAATATATTCCTCCTTCCCTTCTAGGTTCTTTGGCTGGTCTAATAATTAAATTGACTTAATACAGATTAATAGGAGAAAAATAAATTTTTTACATACAGACACCCCATAAATACATGAGACTCAAAGGCAGTTGGACAACTGAGCCTCATACACCATCCTGAGTCAAGGAGAAAAGGATAGGAGTCTGGTGCTTCAAACAAGAGGAAGAAATGCACAGGAAGATGAGAAGAGCAAATGCTTGATAAATAGATGTTTGCCAAGCCATGAAGGTAAGTCTTTCTGATACAAAATTGTATCTCGGATAATAGCTCTCTTCCTGATATAGGCCCCCTATCTAAATTATTTTAGGCAGTAAAGGGGAAGGTAAAAAGCTTTGCCTAGCTCTGCTGGATGGTAATTGCCTTCAGCTGAAAGCAATCCACATGCCAAAGAGGCATAGTTTGGGGTGGCATCATCTGCACCCCCTGACAGTCCCCACAACAAAGAATTATCCAGGCTGAAACATAAACAATGCTTAGATTGAGAAACCCTGCTCTGTAGCACTTTTGTAACCTTTAGCTAGGTGAGTCTGCCTGTGCCTCTAGCTCTAAGTTCAATACGCAAACGGAATATACCAGAATGTACATTCTTAGCCCTTACCTCTTCTTTGACTTTTATGACTTTCCTACGTTTGGACATACCACTTGACATTGCCATGTGATACCACAAATTCAATGTATCCAACATGGAATTCGTGCACCCTCCCCCACCACACATCCTTCCCCATGTTCCCTGTCTCAGCAAATGACACCACCACCCAATCACCTGCACAAGCCAGAAGCCTGGGAGACTCCTGGGCAATTCCTTCTTTTTCCTCTTCTCCAGTTCTATCCAACACAAGTACCATAGATTCTACCTCCTCAGTGTCTCTGGAGACGACCCATTTCTCTCCATATCCACCAAGCACACTGCCTTCCAAGTCCCAGTCTCCCTCTAGTAATTTCCAGCTTGGGCAATTTCAGCCGCCTCCTCCGCTCTGCATCACCACTCGCCATCAACCAAGGCACCTCTCATATATTATGATTCCTCAGAAGACATCACTTAAAATTGCTATGCTGATTATTTTTTGAAGTTTGAAACTATTAAATAGATATTTTACCCAGCTCTGTCAACATCCTTCTCTGAGCAGATTTCCCAGTTTGACCATTGTGTTTATCTGTTGGCATCTCCACAGAAAACAGATGGCTCATTCAAGACAGGACGGTTAGGACCAAGATGGCAGAGCCCAGCCTCTGGCCCCTCTCCAACCACCACTGAAGAACAACAGTTGGACAGCTCTGCACAAAGAAAAGTAGCTCCAGGTAAGCTCAGGAGTCCACTGAAGAAGCTTCAGGAACACAGAGGAACAAAAAGACCCCTGAAATTCATGGGAGTATGCGTGTGCATTCTTCTCAATCTTAACACTGCACTTGACACATAGTAAGCATTCAATAAATTAAAAATAAGAAGACCCTGAATATCTATTGAGCACTTACTAAGCACCAGGTCCTATGCTGAGTGATGGGATTGTGTTGGTGAAAAAGACTGGCCTTTCAGTTAAGGTCCTCCCCATCACGAACTGAACCTCTCCACAGTGAACCTAGTCCAGAGGGGAAGTTGCTCCACCTGTTTCCAGGAGGCAGAGACCCACCGACCCGGTCCTCGCTCTCCCCTGAAAAGAGTGGCTCTGCGTCCTTTCCCCTTTCCCTGAATGCTGGTGTGAAGTCCTCTCTTCCATTCTGACATTTGAAAGGAATGTTCTTTACACTCCTCATTTTTTTTTAATGTTTATCCCCTCTAGGACTCCATGCCTTGCCAGAGTCACCGAGCAGGATATGAAAAATCAGCGCATTGCTATTTTGTGTGTCCTCAGAAAAGGTTATGTCCTCTCTATTGATTTGCTGGACCACGTTAAAGCCCTGAATTGAACTACTGACAAATCCTCGCCCATTTTCATAGATCTTATCAGCCTAAAGAATAATTTAGTAAGTTCTCAGCTATATAACGATTCTGCAGCCTGCAAGAGCTTCTGGTTTCAGACTATAAAAACTATTTTATTTGAATACACCCAGTATAAGATGCTCCAGAGAGTAATTGATTTATGGCTTAATGACTTTCTAAACACAGTATGTTCTAAGACAAATGATCTGCAGGGAACAGCATGTCGTGGTTTAGTACAGAGGAAAGCTATGTTAAGGATTCTTACTGCCTGTGCCTGTTGCCAGAAATAGTGTGATTGCTGTGTGCTTAAATGCCATCTAAGAGATCCTTGAACCTTTGATGCTTGAAGAATGTCTGTAATCTTCATATTTCCACATAGCTTAAATTTAAGGATATTGCTTGCCCTCGATGCAAAGTCAAAATGGCTAGACAGAATGAAATTACTGGGACAGCATGATGGAATAGGAACAGAAACAAATTGAAATTCAGGAGACCTGGCTTAGACCCCCTAACACTTCCACTCACTGTCTAAGTCTACACATTTGTCACTTTTCTCCGTAGCATCCTGACCTGTAACGTGAGGTAGCTGGATCCGATCACAAACCGCCACCTGGCCACCACCTGGCAGCGTCTGGCTCGCAGGCGTGTTTTCTTTGGGTTGCATAGTACTGAAAACGAAAACAGAAACAACCAACATAGCCAAGATATTTTAAGTCAGGAGATTTCCACTTCAATTCCAGATTTCCAGGTTCTCCTGGAAAACCAGATTTGGCCCCTACACGTGCATCCTCCTGGTGGGCACGGCTGGTAGAGCTGTGTGGCCACTACCCACTTGGGGGGGTGCTGGCAACCCAGTGTGTCACCATCGACACTCCCCATGCTGGTTCTTGGTGTTGAGACAGAAGTTATTTTTTATTTATGTTCCCAGTACTCTGTTCTCTTACAGTAGAGAACCATTTCATTTTCTGAGTGACAGAAAAAAATACGCACGGGGCAGACGACAATAGCTACCACTTCAATAAATGTGGCAGAGAACATGTTCTTGTGCAGATGAAGACTATTTCTAAGTATGTCATATGCAAACAGGGTGTATCTTGTTGAAACCAAGCAACAGACTGATTTCACTCACTGATGCTCCCTCCCTTCCTGTGATGTAAGCATTCGAGTTTACACCTCCTAGATGAGATGATCTCAAAGCAGCCTTCCAGTTCTATAAACTTGGTCTACAAAAATGTATGTTCTGCTTTTAGAAAGCCATTTACTCATCTTTTAGGACTTTCTTTCCTTCTTTCTTTCTTTCTTTCTTTCTTTCTTTCTTCCTTTCTTCCTTTCTTTCCTTCTTTTCTTTCTTTCTTTCTCTTTCTTTTGTCTCCCTCTCTTAGTCTCTGTCTTTCCCTTTAAGAATAACTCACATCCCAAGCAAATTGATATCTTTGGAGAAGAGGATCTTAAATGGAAAAGTATGGCTTGACCAAATGGAACACGGCTGATGTCCAGAACACATGCAAGTCCATCCTGACACTCTCTGTCTCCGTGGGTAGAAATCACCCACACTGTTCAGCAGGGGCAGAGTGGAACTGCAAGGGTGCTGGGTGCACACTGATGAGCTCTGTACAGAGAGAGGCTCGTCTCTGTGTGCGTGCGGCAGCATCCGCCATCTACAGCAAGAGTTCTTCATCTGGAGTGCAGGGATCTAATCAAGTCCTACAATGGCTCGAGAGGGTCTCTGAAACATCGCAGAAAAATGTAAATTCTTGCATGTCTATGCATATCTGCAGTTTTCTGAGATGACTATATAGCTTGCCTCAAATTCCCAAAAGGCCCATGACTCCCACCCCGCAAAGTTAGGAACCACTGAGACACACAGGGAATCAATTAAGCAAATCAACTAGATGTGTTCTTGCTGGGGCATAATTACAGTGACCATATTTTCAAAACTAAAACTTGGGGTACAGATTTGGCACATTGCTGGACACCAAGATAGAATGTTGGAATGAGACCTGTTCCAGAAAATCCAAGACTTTAGAAATGGGTCCTGAGGACATGATGGGAGCCAGGGAAATGTGGTTTACTTGGGGTCATGCCCAGCAAGTTTGAATAAACAATTGCCCTGAAAACCATACTATTATTGGCAAAATCGGGACTAGAAATGCAGAGGCATTTCCGTAACTCCACCCCCTTGCATTTATTCTAGAACGGGTCCCTGTCCTCCACCCCACTCCCATCTGCATGCGTACACACGCACACTTCTTTTTCTATCCTCACGGGGAGAAACTCTAGCAAAACATCCCTGGCCCTTTCCTAGGCTAGGACCACATCTCAGAGTGATTGCACATCCTGGATTTTCTTTCTTTTTTAAAATTTTCTTTCTTTTCTTTTCTCTTTTCTTTTCTCCTTCCTCCCTCCCTCCCTCCCTTCCTTCCTTCCTTCCTTCCTTTCTTCCTTCCTTCCTTCCTTCCTTCCTTCCTTCCTTCCTCAGCCTGGATTTCAAAGACACTTTTCTGATGTCAGACTTTGTTTCAAACCCCACAACTCCAAACTTTGGTCAGTTAAAGAGTCTACATCAGAGTAACAACACAGAAAATCAAAGGGGATGAAAACCTCCCAGACTATCAGTTCTTGTTACTCAGCCCACAGAAGGTCCTTCTGCCCCTTCATTGAGCACAGTTGAAAGCCTTGGCCCTCAGAACACGGTCCCAGAACCAATAGCACTAGCACTGCCTGGAGATCAGCCAGAAACGCAGAGTCACAGCCCCTTCCTTGGACTTAAAGAATGAGAATCTGCATTTAATGGGCCCCAGGGGACATCTGAATGTACGTTAGAATTTAAAAACGTCCACATTAAAGGCGTGTACCCATCTGATGAACTAATCGCTGGCCAAGGTTAGTTAATTTGACCATCTTAACCTAATTAGAGACACCAGAAAGAATCCAGTGTGCACTGTGAGTTAGCTCTGTAGATCATTGGAGTGTCCCTTTTTCCTTCAATAAGAGTCTGAAATGGTCCCACTCCCGTGCATTTAATGGAGCATGACAGAAGAGCAAAAGGACCACTGTTCTAAACATCGGAACGTGGCTTCTGACTGTTGCCCTGCCGCTTACCGTCACATCACTCCATTTCTCTCAGGCCCTGTTCCCTCTGATACAAAACAAAGCAAGTATTACCTGTGCTATCCATGGGGCAGCATTTCCGTGAACGTCAAATGGAAAGGGGTGCCAGGTCATGGTTAAGAATGTGGACCCTTGCTTTAAACAGCCCCAGTGACAAAGTCTATGTCGAGCATTTCTCAGCTGAGTAACCTTAGGTATGTAGCTTGGCCTGTTGTGATAGCATAGCACCTCTCCTCTGAGGTAGCTGTGAAGATTAAACATTTAACACTGGAAAAGCAGAAGGCACTCCAGACACATAGCAAGCGATCGATGAGTGTTATCACCTGTGTGAAAGCGCTTTTGCAAGCTGTGAAGAGCTCTGCGGATGTGGACGTGTGTTCCTGTTGGCAGGCAGGCAGGCAGGCAGGCAGGCAGGCAGGCAGGCAGGCAGGCGGCAAAACCATCATCCTGCAGGAGATTAAAGAGGTCGCCCAGGGCTCCCTACGAAATTTCCCAGACCTCTGTCCCAGTAACCCTGAAGCACACATAGAAGCACCAGGATTCTTAAAAAGTTACTCTTATTTTCAGAGTAACTTGGGGCTTCTCCCCTATGCTTGGTAGCAAAGCCGTGAAGTCGCAGGCTCCATATGCTCACAAATATTTTAGTTTCATAGAAAGTCATCTTGTGGTAGATTTTAATAAACATAAAAGGGACCGAGTTACCAAAGGGTTAACCAATAGGATTTCCTCAGTTTTCCACACATGACTTCTTTATAAAACTCATTTTGTGCAAATTTAAAAAGACCCCTGTTTCGTGAAACCAGCATGTTTTAAGTGCTCTGTGGGTAGAATCACATTTGTTCCTCATAACAACCTGATGAGTTACATACTAATAACATCCCCAGTTTACACAGGGAGATTTGCCCAGGGCCACACAACTGGGAGCAGGGGAAGCCAGGACTCTGGTCTGTGAGATTCCAAAGCCATTGCTCTTTTTTCTCCTGAGACGGTTCATTCTATTACATGGTTGCAGCCAAGGTCCACTTCACCAACTGACCCAGTGGAAGAGCGTGAGAACCACCTGGGAGGTGGGCCTGTCGCATAGCAACCTGGTACTTGAGCCTGGTGAGGAGAGATAGGCTCCCTAAGTTTTTTAAAGTGCCATCACTAAAAATAGCCTGAGATATGACAGCGAAACACAGGTCTCTTCTGAGAAAAAAAGCCCATCTTACAGCTGAATGTCTGCTGAGCTGTCCTTGAGAAAAGCATGTGAAATTATGGGGGGCTGGGCACCCGCCGCTCTTTTCAGCAAACGCAATCCTTTATTCCTCTCACTGGCCTCACAGGGGAAGGGCCACCATTTGTACGGTCCTCGTGAAATATCTATCTCCATGTTTTCTCCACTCCAAAGCTGGAATGCAACCCAGGTCGAGGCAAGAGCAGCCTACTTGATTGCAAAACATGGCCTTCAGCACCCCTGTATTAATCTCCCAGAAATTAATCACCTCGCTTGGAATTACCTTAGGTGTGAGCGTTTATAATGCCTATATTTGTCAGTCTGGGAGAAACCGTGCCAATTACAGTGGCACCAAGGATAAATCACATGCCTTCCAAAGGATATTAGAGATTTAATTAGATCTTGAAAACCCTCTTCACCTAGCACCCTAAGGGTGTCCGGGTCCTCTTCAGAGGCTGGTAATTAAGGGAGGACCTCCTCCCTGAGTCTCCCGTATCTCTCTGGGAACCACAGTGCCCAGTACAGTCATTACTTAGGCCCAGTGCTGGCCTGGCTTGGGTAGGCACAAGAAGGATCAAAAGAAATTTCAGCACAGCCATTTGTCCACAGAGAAATTCCAAGTTATTTGTCCATTTATTTATTCAAGGCAGAGTAATGGTCCCCCAAGAGGTCCACTTCCAGATCCCCAGAACCTGTGAATATGTTAAATTACATTGCCAAGGGGAAATAAGATTACAAATGGAGTAAAAAGTGCAAATCTGCTGACTTTAAAATAGTGAGTTTAGCCCGGATTATCCAGGGGTGCCCAGTGTAATCATAAGGGCCCTCAAAAATGGAGGGGGGGGTGGGAAGTAACAGGAATATGGAACTGTGAGAGAAAGACACAGGGTGACACAACTTTGCTGGCTTTGAAGGTGGAGAAAGGGAGCCGTGAGTCAAGGAATGAAGGCAGCCTCTGTGGGTGGAAGACAAAAGGAACAAGGAGCCAGAGCCTCCAGAACCCCAAGAGCCTGCAACATCTTGATTCTGGCCCAGTGAGAGCTCTTTTGAACTTCTGACCTCCATAACTGTAGATGATTGATGTGGGTTGTTTTAAGCCACAAAGGTTATGGCAATTTGTTACAGCAGCCATGGGAAACTGATATCAGCACCTCCTTGGTGTTTACATAACAGCTCAGTGCTCAGCGCTGGGAACACAACAGCCAAGAGATGGCCGCTGCCTTTACCCTCCTGCAGCTCATACACTGGTGATGCAGACCAGTGGGCAACACAAATAATCCTAGGCTGTACCAGGCTGGGCAGTGGAGAAACACCAACGAGAGTCTAACAGAATGGGGATGGGGAATATAGACGGGAATGGCAGGAGGCATCTCTGCAAAGGTGATGTCTCAGCCTAAAGGAAGAGAAGGAGTTGGGGGCAGAGGATTCCAGGTACAGGGCACAGCTGGTGCAAAGGCCCCAGGGTGGAAAGACCTTGACACACTCCAGGCACTGGAGGAAAACCAGTGAGGTCGGAGCACGACAGGACTAAACAAGGGAAGCATGAGATGACACTGACGAGCTAAGAAAGGGCCTGTCATACTGGGCCCTAAAGGCCTTGGTGCCAATTTGGATTATCTGCTAAGAGTTCTGGGTTTAAAGAATTTTGAATAAAAGATGGATATTGTGCAATTCACATGTAAGAGGATCCTTTTTGCTGCTGTGCAGAGGAATGGATCGAAAGGGAAGAACAGAGAGACACCAGGCTTTTGCTATCACTGTCCATGGAAGGAGATGACAGTGGCTTGGACTTCACTAACTGCCATGGAGATGGAGACGGGCAGGTTCATGGCAGACTTTGAGAACAGAACTCAGACTTGCTGACAGGCTGCACAGTGGAAGGCATGGATAAGGGAAGGATCGCACCTTTCTGGGAGTTTGTTTTTGTTGCCACTGTCACTGTTTTCCTAAGCAAGAGGAAGGCAAGAAGTAGGGTACATCTTTCTCTATACACTACTCAATTCTTGCATGTATATTCATTCATTCAACAAGTAGTTGCTGAGTAATGACTATGCACCAAGTGCTGTTTTAAGTATTAGGGATATGGCAATAAACTCAATAGAAAGCCCTTCTCCCAGGATGTTTAAAGTGTAGTGGGTTAAATAGACAATGAACAAACAAATGTAAAAATGCATAATGAGATTTCAGGTAGTCAGGCTATAAAGAATAAAGAAGGGAATTGGCGCTTTCAATGGGATGCAAATCCTCCCTAAGTCATGGAAACCATGAGCTCATTATTTAGCTTCATTAGGAAATAGAGATGTTACTTCTGTGGTTAAGATAATTGGTAATAACTGCAACCGGAGTTGTCATGAGCCCTGAGGCAACTACTTTTTTTGTCAAAAAGTGTTCCGTGGTGAATATTGAATCAGGCCATGGAAGATGCCTTTATTTTTGATAGCAGGAAAGAAGGGTAAGAATAAAAAGTGGAGGTGAACCCTCACTCGTATGGCTCAGTTGATTGGGTGTCATCCTGCAAAGCGAAAGGTCGCTGGTTCGGTCTGATTCCCAGTCAGGGCACCTGCCTGGGTTGCCTGTGAGGCATGTATAAGGGCGACTGATCGATGTTTCTCTCTCGTGTTGGTGTTTCCCTCCCTTCCTCCCTCCCTCTCCCTCTTTCCAAAATTAAATAAATAAAATATTTTTTGGAAGTAGGAAAGCAAAGAGAGGTGAGATGGAGGCAGAGAAATGGGAAGGGCACTGCCAGTGTCAATTGGCACGAGACTTTCCCAGCCTAACCATGGATAACGGAACTACATGTTCTCAGTGAAACACGGTGCCGATTTTCCTGCATTTCAAGGCAAAGGAAGAAGTGTGTCGGAAGGGCAATCAGGCTGACAAATTACTTTAGCAAACATGCCTGAACTGTACAATTTGTTCGGAATTCCTCTACAAAATAAAATTTCCTTTTTATTCAGATATTACTGAAATTGGTAAGACCAGAAAAACACTGCTCCCCATACTGGAGGTTTACCAGCCCCAAATGAGAAAAGCTGTCATGTAGTTAAAGTTTTGAAACTTCTCTGTCCTAAAAACAGAAGACTAGCAAAATGCTGAATGCATCATGAAAGACGTTAGACTTTGGGCTTCTTGATGGCAGATGCTGACCCGACAGCATTCCATTCAGACCTAGCACATAACAGGTGCACATGCTGATGTAATGAAATGGATTAGTTAGTATATTTGAGCAACAAATTAGTAAAACAATAAAGCGTTATTGTACAACCATTGCATACAAAAGTCTTCTGTTCCTTGAAGCAATGCCTGGGACACAGTCTTAAAAAAAGATTTTATTTATTTATTTTTAGAGAGAGGGGAAGGGGAGGAGATAGAAAGGCAGAGAAACATCAGTGTGTGAGAGACTGGTTACCTCTCACATGCCCCAACTGGGCCGCAACCCGGGCATGTGCCCTGACCTCGAATCAAGCCAGCGACCCTGAGCTTTGAGGAAGGGCGCCCAACCAACTGAGCTACACAGGTCAGGGCTGGAACATTGTCTTGAATGAAATGTTTACTGTTTATTTCATAAGGGGAAAGACTTAAGAAATATTCAAACAGTCATTAAACAACTACATCTAAGTCTGGGATACTACCCTAGAAAAAAGTAAGTCGAGATACATATCACAGAAGAATTTTTGCTTATTGAGAGGTTTTTATACTAAAGAGAGAGAAAATAAAAGTAAAACATGAAAATGAGGATGGTGATTGGTGGTGATAAGAAGGGAGAAGAGGAAGAGAAGGAGACTATCCACCATTTACTGGGGTCTTACTATTTTTTAAATTTCATTTACCACATTTTTCAGACTATAAGACACACGACCCCCCCCCCAAATTTGGGAGGAATAATGGTTGTTAATGCTGCTGTTGAATTCTGTTTACATTTACATTGGTAAAATATTATGTTATTTATGTTATTAAATATTTTACCACATTTTTTCTTTCAAAATATTTTTTCCTATTTTCCTCCTCTAAAACCTAGGTGCATCTTGTCCGAAAAATACGGTATATTGTGTTATATTTATCATCGTATCTAAACCATAAACCACCTTATGAGGCAATCATTAGTTTTATCCGCATGTTACAGACGAGGAACCAAAGAAGGTAGGTAACTTGCCCAGCGTCACACAGCCTGAGAATAGCAGAACTGGGCTCAAAACTCCTGTAGCCCATGCTCACAAATCTGCCTCCCTGCGAAACTCTTGCGCTTGATCTACAGAGAATCAGCGAGTGTAACTGGCAGCCTCATACTCCATATTAAATACATGGAAAGTCAGCAGCTACTCACCCTTCCAAATAGTGTGTGAAGACTCCTGCTCCCCAGCAGGAAGGGAGAAGAAAAAGCACTTTCTTTGAGCGGCTGTAGTCAGCGTCATCACGGCCACGGAGAGAAAGAATGACTGTAATGACATCATGTTTTGAGCCTCCTCTGAAACAACAAGAGCCAATGCAAACCAGTTGGTCAAAAATGCAGATTTTGTTATCCAACTACTGAAAGTATGTTTTTGAAAACAAATGATCTGCAGAAAAGTCCATAATAATATGACTGTGTATATATCACACCATGCTCAGATTTGTACACAGAAAAAATTCTTTAGGCATATATGAGTTAAAATGTATTTTAAAAAAACTATAGAAAGATATAAACACTGTGGTAATTTCTGTGTGATGATATTTGGGGTTATTTCTTTTTTTACCTTTAATTATTTTCTATCTTCCAAGTTTTCTAGAAAGATTACATAATATTCCTTTATCAGGAAAAGTTTAATCTCAAAATGCATGCACACACACACACACAAATCTACACACATATTGATGTTATTCACAGATTACTTCTAAATTTATACAAGTCCATTTGACATATTGGAGAGAAATCTAGAAATAGCAAGGAAAATATAATATTTCTTCTTGACTCATTAAGTCTAATCTATAACTTCATTAATATGATGAAAGACCATTGTCCCAGCCCAGGAGAGTGTGAAATAGACTTTTCTCCTCCAGAAGAATGACCTTTACCTGGAGTCAGAGACAGCGGAAACACGATGCAGAAAAAGTGCAAACACACTTTAGCACTTCCTCTAATTTTTCCAGAAATCCAATGTGAAAGAGAAGAAATGGATCTTAGCAAAAAAGGGGAAGTGAGTTATAATTTCTCACCACTCCAGACAGAACCACGCGTGCCGGAGGAGGAGAGGAACTCGGCAGACTCCAGCTCCCGTGGTCAGAGGGGTCTGGAAAATCACCCGTCCTGCACCCTAAAGAAGCAGGTGGATCCTGTCATCGTGATGCATGCACACTACCTAACAAACACTTAGAACAGATACTCTGTGTTTTAAGGAAAGTGAAAGAGAATATTCGTGGAAGTAAAGATGATTCCTATTTTTTGGAAAAGTGTGAGATGTAGGTAAATAAAACGTTTCACTCTCATCTTTGTCTCACTGGTACTGTTGACTGTCTTATGGCAAATGCACGGGATGCTCCACATCGATGCCTGCAGAGCAATAGGGAATGGTGCAAACTGGGGTTAATTGAGGAGCAGGCTCCAGCGCACTGGCACCTCTCATGTTTTACTCTCAGAATGTAGTCTGCAACAGACTGGGAATATTTCTTAAACTAAAGTCCCTGAACCACAAAAAAAAGACTGCATTCACTTGGTCTAGAGCAGGGTTCTGGGATCTGCATTTGAAGGGTTGCCTTAGATCAGTACCGTCCAATACAATTATAATGTGCACACAGCTACCAGCCACACGTATAACTTCATGTTGTCTGGTAACCACAGCTTTGTGAGTAAAGAGAAACTGAAGAAATTAATTTTAATATGTTTTATTTTACTTCACGTATCTGTAATTTCAACATGTAATCATTATTAGCAAAATTATTGATTTTTCTACCAAGTCTTCAAAATGTGGAGTATATTTTACATTTACCCTGTACCTCAATTCACAGTAGCCATGGTTGAAGTGCTCAATTGTTATTATTACAAAAGACTTTTTTTTTTGGTTGTTTTGTGAAAGTCACACTCTCATAAATGTCTGTTGCTTAAGCATAAGTTGTTTGCCTGAGTCTGTTGGGGCAGCTACAACAAAACACCAGAAACTGGGGGGACTGTAAACAACAGAAATTCATCTCCCAAACTTCTGCAGGCAGAGTTGTCTCAGGCCAGGGTGCGAGGGGCCGTCTTCCCCGCAGCTTCCCATTGTGTCCTCACAGGGCGGGAGGGCCGGGGAACTCTGTGGGGTCTCTTTTATAAGAGTGTTAACCCCATTCATGAGGGTTCCCCTTCATGACCTAATCCCCTCCCAAAGGCCCCACTTCCTGATACCAATGTATGGGACTTTAGGGCTTCAACATAGAAATCTGGGGGGACAAACTTTCAAACCATAGCAGTGCTCAAAACTGAACAATGTATTTTGCCACTGTCCCTAGGTCCAACCATCCCTCTCCGGGGTGAAACAGGAGACAGAAGCCTCAATCCCAGCTCTGTCTCTTATCAACTCCCATGACCTTGGACAAGTGGCCACTTCACCAGTCAAGATCATAATTTCCTTACCTAGATGTAAGTCACTCGAACTAGAAGCACTCCCAGACCCTTCTTTGAAACTCAGTAGTGCTAACGAGTGATTACCTGCCCTTCGGCCCCAAGAAAAGAGCATTTTCATAGTCCTCCTCCCTTTGTTTTGTGATTCTTCTCAGAGAGTGAAAGGTCCTCCACTGGGCCTGGAGGACCTGCTCGGTCCTTCACTGACACAGCCAACCAGGTATGTTCAGTTCTGTGAGGCCGTGAGAAAGGGAATCACCACCAACCTCTCGGAAGAGATGCTGCTCTCAACTTCATGCCCACTTATGGGCAAGCCGATGGCTTGAATGAAGTGTGCAGATGATTTAAACTTCCGGTTAATTAGGACAAGTGAAATAATGCTGATATAATAAACAACCCTGAAATCTTAATTGCTTAAAACAGAACGATAGGTCTGAATGAGTTCTGAGATTAATGAACACCCATTGTATTGGGGGAACAATGAGAGGGGAGGGGAGTATAGACACCGTGCACTTGCCCTTCTACTTCCCGGGGCAGCAGGCATGGTAATGAGGCCACGTTTATTGCAGGGGCAGCACAGAAAAGAGGTCGGAGTACCTGACTTTAGGCTTCAATCCCCAATAACGTGATATTGGGGATTCCTCTCTAGTTATGTACACCCATTTATGATTTTCAGACTGCTTTTACTTATGTTATCTCCTTTGGTATTCTCAGCATTCTTGGCAGGCTCGTGCTGTAGATAAAGGGGAAAAACAGTTTCACAGAGGTCGAATGATGCTCCTAAAGTCGTGCAGCAGGCATGGCTTTCAAAACCAGGATTACAGCCCACATTTCTCAGGGCTCCCACCAGGGGCCCTCTCTGTGACCCTGGGACAGAAGTTAACATCGTTCCGGATCGACAAACCTGCTGGCCTCAGTTCTAGAAAGGTTTTTGAAACAGGAAAAGGAAACACTTTGTTCAGCAGCCCGTTAGTAAGATACACACTCTTCAACCAAGTACCACGGAGGAAGTTCTGTAAGTGACTTAAACAAAGAGTTGGCTGCCATTATTTTTCTCAAACTTCAGGACTCCCCAAGGTCTGGTTGTTTCTGAAAGGTGGATGGCTAAAGTGCTTCTGTTCTCACACATCTGGTGATGCAACATTTAAAAGGAATCCAGAGACACACTGCTCCAGAATTTAATATTTATGCCAGTGTAGAAATGTAACCATGCAGAACTCTATTTCTTTAACATTTCTTTCTCCTTCTGTTTGTCCCCTCCCTTCCTTAATCATTAAGCCATTAGGACATCAGATTCTGGTCAACCTGTCCTAAGAAGAGAGAGCCTCAGGTCTGTTAACCACAGAAACAGAAGTCAAGCTAAAGATAACATCTTGGCTTCAGCTGCATTTCAGCCCCAGGCCCATGAAAGTTGACCCTACAGACTACATCCTCGTGAAACCAGACAGAGCAATGCCATCGCTGACATCAGGACCTCTTGCAATAATCAACAGCTCCCTACCCTGGCCCTGACTCCTTTAGCCATCGTGACTAAAGATTTCCCCCCTGTATAACCCATCCCCTGGGAGCCACCGGGAAGCCAGGTCTTTCGACACTAGCTTACCTGTGACTCCGGGCTTTGTGCCATTTCCTCGACTAGTAAACTTATGTTTTCTTCTATGTAAACTCCTGTTTGCATTTTATTGGGCTTTGATGTGCTCAGGCAAACAGACCCCTTTAGTCCCGCGACAGAGACACACACTCAGGCTCCAAGCTCCGAGGCACTGCACTCAGGTAGCACAGTCGGGGAACACCTCCCTCCCAAAAACGCTGGCTTGAGAGGCTTCCCTAACGGGCAGCATGGGAAACATGATTAAAGTGGTGCTTTTAAGATGACTTTCTAATTGCAAAATAATAATACTCCAGCATCTCTGCCTCTCAGAGTTTAGAGAAATATTTAGAAACTGCTTGTGTGTCCTAAGAGAAAGGTTGGTATGTAATTGCAAGTTATGAGCACTCCTGCAGGTCACCCGATATGATTATCTCCCAGCAGGCTGACTTTCGGAAATCTGAGTCTAATCTCCTGGGTTTTCACAGCTGGCAACCTTTTTCTTTATCCCTGGGTAGCATGGAACGCAGTGGTGTGGGCCTACGCCTTTTGCTTTCATGGACCATTTATCATATGAAAGCCCATTTGTCTGTGCACCACTCTAACCAAATTAGGTAAACAGAGTTCTCGGAGGCACTGACAGCTGTTAGAGAGACAAGTAATCACAAAATACAAAGCTTCATTGCAGCAGCTGCCCTATAAACAGTTTTCAAAATATGGCAGTTAAGAGACAGTTTAAGGAGAGAATCTTCAGGGGACTGCCTATAATGCTCATAATGTTTAGCTTGAAAGGGTGTGGCTTATAGTCCCAATTCTTTGATATAGTGGGAAAAGGCATGTAATATTTGGCCCTTCTCCCCTCAGCCCTTCCCAGCCAGCAGGGTGCCAGACACAGTGCTAACTGCATTCCATGCAGTGTTTCATTTAATCCTCAAAACAACCCTTTGACAGGTATAGCAACTACTGCCATTTTCCAGATGATGCAACTGCAGTTCAGAGAGGCTGAGTAGCCTACCCAGGGTGGCATAGCTAGAAAGGGGCAGAGCTCCCCGAGTCCAGACATTCTCCACTCTTACAAGTCACATTATCAAGGGCCATGCACTGTGCTTGGGTCTGGGGATTGCTAAAGCAAGAATCAACCTGACGATTGTTAAAATGGCAAGCAAGAACTGATTCTGGACTATTGCAATAGGTGTCAAAACTACCCCACAGGGGAGTGACCTCGCACTCAGCTCCGAACACAGCTGGGATTCATGGCATCTAGCAGAGTGTGGGGGGTCTGTGGATAAAAAGTTACTAGAAGAAGACATCTAGGGAGATTCTTGCTGAAGGTAGGTCAAGGACTTACCTCAAAGGTCAGGGGTGAGGAACTTAATCACATATCAAGGGTGGGTTAAATCCTTGCTAAACTGACTTAGCAGGATTTTTTGTAAAACTGGGCTAGGCAAGCCAAAAACAGGAAAAGGGCCCTGGCTGGTGTGGCTCAGTGGATTGGGCAGTGTCCTGCAAACCAAAAGGTCACCAGTTCGATTCTCAGTCAAGGCACATGCCTGGGTTGCAGCCCAGGGGGCATGCAAGAGGCACCCGATCAATATTTCTCTTACACATCGATGCTTCTCTCCCTTTCTTTCTCCCTCCCTTCCCTTCTCTTTAAAAATAAATAAACAAATTCTTTCAAAACAAAACAGGACAAGGGCCAATGCTGAGACCTACCAAAAGAGGGGCTCTGGGGATTGACCAACTTTGGTCAGGGAGTCTTTGTCACGACACTCAAGTGAGCCAAGAGGGCAACTCCTACCCTCTGTGGAGTGAAGAGTCTAGAGGCAAGTGACAATCTTACCACCTATGGTGCCCTGGTGCCACGGCTGTCCACAGTGGGGCCCTCTCTGGGGTTTTCTTTCCTTTCATCAGTGCTGGACCAGGATGGTAGAAGGTGAAGCTCGGGGTAGTGGAGAGGGGAAATGATGAGAGAAGACAGCTTGGCGGCTTGGTGGGTGGGGTGGGGGTGAGTATCAGGACCTGCCTAGCATAATCCATTCACCCCTGGAGAGATGGGGAGGCAGCCAGTCCAGGGCTGCATTTCGGTCTCAGCTCCTCATAACCCTTGGTGCCTGGCCCTTTCTCCCTGGCTATCTTGCACTGGGTGCATCTTCTAACCCTGATGTACCACTGAGCTTTGGGCAGCACCCTGACTTTGCCCTTCCTGATAGAGAGTTCGCTACAAGAGCAGGGAGATTGGTGAGACCATTCCCTGCATGATTATACTAGATCTTTCTAAGTCCCGCATTCTGTATTCCAGAGAAACCCACACCCTTGCCTGCAGAGTGGAGCGAGAGCGCAGACAAGGCACACGCTTGCGTGTTCATTCATTCAGCGAACGCTTAGTGAGCATCTAGCATATGACAGACCTTGTGCTAAGTGCTAGCAAGATACAGGGATGAGTGAGACATTAATTCACAAGTTTAGCAATTGCCACAGCTCACAGTGGCAATTTGTGTTTAGACACCTATATAGGAACTCATGTTAGGAGCTGGAACTTGAAAAGCTGCAGAGGAGAATATAATAACAATTATAAGCCTACAATGGTTCTAAGAATTTGATGTACATTAGCAACACACAACAATCCTAAGAGGTAAATCCTATTATAAGGCTCCTTTTAAAAGGAGGCTTAGGGAGATTATCTCCTCCAAAGTCAGAGCAATGAAGTAGTGAAGCCAGGACTGAAACTCAACAGTGATACATCCCACAATACACAACGTACTGTGAAAGTACCATAACCTTCACTGCAGCATTGCGCAAGTAGGTAACTTATAATGGGCACTGAGACCTGGAAAGCTCAGTTCCACCTCAGGATCAGAAGAGCATAAAAACTCATTCAATGTGATCACAAAACAGAAACAGACTGAACTCAGCAGACACTAGGGAACCTGAGCCATTACTGGCAGCAGCTGAGTTCTCAAAAGCTCACCTTATGCTGAAAAATGCTTCTCTTTCCTCTGATGCAGCACTTCTCAGGCCTCACTGCAAACACAACTCACCAGGAAATCTTGGTAAAATTCAGGTTCTGGCTCAGTAGGTGTGAGGTGGGGCCTGAGACTCTGCACACTTGACAAACTCCCAGGCGAGGCAGATGCGGGGGTTCTCAAAGTGTGGTTCCTGGAACAGCAGCTGCAGCAGCAGCATCACTGTTGGAAATGCAAATTCTGAGCCCCACCCCAGCCAAACTGAATCAGGAACTCCAGGGAAGAGCCCAGCAATCTGTGCTTAGCAAGGTCTCCAGGTGATGAGGATGCACGCTGAAGACATATAGCATATGTAGGTTTTGTATGACTCAGTAGATTTTTGGTAAAATATACACTAGACTAGAGGAAACATTTCCAAGATCTAAATGTAACTACAACAGAAATGAAAACTGCTTAATGTGTAATATTATAGAAAAACATCTCACTCTAATTAAAACGATCTCAGTATTTGTTAGGAAGGTTATAATTTCTCAGGTTATAATTACAAACAAGCTTATTATCATCATTTTATGAGCTTTGAGTTTAATTTCAATAGAAATTGAGATGTTTGTTTCCACTGTATCAAATTTGCCTCTGGATACTGGGAATCTGTATTACTTAAGATAGAATAGGCTAAGTAGTAAATAAATAGAAGTTTTCAGTGTTTTGTTTTCCTTTCATGCTCATAGCACATGTTCAGCATGGGGTGTGTGTATGTGCATGTCTGTGTGAGCAGTAGGGGTCAGGAGGAGTAGTTTGGTCCAGCCAGTCACTCAGGACTCCAGGCTAAGAGAGCTCTACACTCTCTGGACACAGCTACCTCAGCCTGAGGCTCCAGACTCCTGGTGCAAGGCAGAAACTTAAGATGTAGCTAGGGCTTTTTCACTCTCTCAACTGGAAGTGATATACATCACTTCCACTCACATTTCATTGGCCAGAATAAGTCTCGTGATTCTGCCTAGCTGCAAGGGAAGCTGGAAGAGTGGTCACCTATATATCCAGGGAAAAAAGAGAAATAGAAATTGGTGAACAATAGTAATGTCTCCACATGAAGCTGAAATATGTTGCATTTGAATCCCTAATAAGCATCATAAGTAATAAAAATGGTCAATAATCAACAAGATGTCTATAAATAAGCATGTGTGACACTGCCAATTATGAATAATTTTTTATGTTCCAGCACTGACTATCCTTTTTTCATATATCATTTCAACTGGTGCCAAAATAGCCTATGAGGTTTCCCCATTATTTATTTAGCCAGCATAAACCTTTATCCAATCTGAGGCAGTATTTGAACCCAGTTCTGGCTCCAGAGCACGCAGACCCAACCCATGTACAGTACTCCTGAGCACCCATGTGCAGTCCCCTCCCACTTCTTCAAAGCTCTCTCCAGTCACACATTGCCTTCCTGTGGACTACAGAGTGGTTTAAATCAGATGCTAGCAGAGATGAACCTTAATCTCTGTAGGGCCTCCCTGAGGATACTGGAATGAGTCCAGGACTGCATCCGGTTGGGACTCCCTAAGGTCAGGTCCTGGCACAGCTTGAAATCTTAGATGCTGCCCTACTCTCGTGTTCTCTTCTGTCCCACTGAGAGGATGGGGGCCCTTGTTTTCCCCAGCAGCTAGAAGAGCCCATCGTCCATGGACAGACGACAAAGAAAATGCAAGTTGGAAACATTTAGCAGGATGTAGACATGGAATAAAAAGAAAGAAGGCTTCTTGTTTTCTTCTCCCTGGAACTTCAAAGATAACCTCAAGTACAGCGAACATGTTGCCACCTGGCCTTCCACTTCTGGTACAATTTCTTCCCATTTCCGACATAAATGATTCATGTTCTTCAGTCATTTTTAGTTTTAATGCCAGGCAAACCATCTAAACCATTGTTTTAATAGGTAGAGTATGTATTCCAAAGAAAGGACATCTGAGGACAAAAATCATGTTCAATAAGGATCAAAATCACAGTCACAGAATGAATGTTGACAATAGAGTGAAACGGTTTTTATTTGAATCCCAGCTCCATCCGTATCTGCTCTATGATACTCAGTTGCTTCTCTGCTGTCTGCCTCAGCACGCTCATCTGCAAAAGCAAAGAAAGGCATCTCTACTTGGGAGGGTGGTTACAGGGATTAATCAAGCCCAACCATGCAAAGCAATAAACGCACTTACCTACAATGCCTCACACATAGCTCTCAGCATAAGTGGTGGTGAAACCTCACATGACTGTGGAAGCAGATTAGGGAAGAAAACTGGACCCCCTGGGGCCGCTGAGTGGAGGATGCGGCAGGGAATCCAGTTTTACCAATATTAAACAGGACATACATTTTAATCTTTATACAAGGTTGCAGGAGGACTCGCCTTGTAGAAACTATAAACATCTCATTTTCCACGAGGCTATACAATTAGGCGAGGTAGCTGCCTAGAGTCTGCTTGGGGAACAAAATGTACATTTAACTATGAAGAAAGACAAACACCATTAAAAGAAACATGTTCTGCCTTTTATCCCTGCCTCTAAAGCACATCTGTATTCTGAAAGACAAAGCAGAAAGGAAATACAGTCTGGCAGCCCGTGCCCTTTCCCAGAAAGATGACTCACCTCCTCAATGAATGTCCCGGGGAGACATGTTTATGAGGATGGCAGCCTCTGCAAGCCTCTGGTTGTGCATGTTTTATGCTCTGTATTTTGCTCCCATGTAGATAAACTGAAGCAAGTTCGTTTTGAATGCACAACCTTGTAAAATTTCATAAAAGCAGATACCATGCATATCTCATGCATGTGTATATATATATCAGTGGGTGTGCTGTGGGCTGCTAACCTAGCCAGAATCCCACATAACAGACTGTGGCCGTAATCCACACTGCCTCTTCCTCACTGGGGAAGCCAGCACCCTCCGGAGCCTTGGAGGTGCCTCCAACATCTCGCCCTGCCCCCAGCATCTCCCCCAGAAAGACAACCAATCCCCCCCTTGTGCCTCTTCATGGGAGGCCAGTGTGTCCTAGCAGTGCTATCTCCTACTACTGGGCCCACCCTTTCCTTAATTAACTTTCCACGCGCTTTTAGTATTCCGTGTGTCTCCTAGGATGAACTTCACCTCCCCTCTGACCCATCAAAATTCTTCCTTTAAAACCCAATTGAAATGTTTTTCAATATCTATAGCCAGTCAAAAAAAATTGATTACCTGGGTTCTAAGGCCACAGCAGTGGGAAAAAAAAAGATGCTTTGCTCCCTCTCTCCTAGAGCTTAGATTTTAGTGGAGGCAGGCAGAGAATTAAGGAGAGGCATGTATTAGATCACCTAGTGATGAGAGCTATGGAGAAGAATAGAGCAGATGAAGAGACTGAGGAACGGCAGTATTTCAGACACTGTTTGGGGCAGCATCATTGGGCCTCTCTGTGGGATTTCCCTCTACCCCCAGGAGGAAGTAACGTGCCCAGGCGTCGCTCTCATGGAGCACCATGCCAAGTGCCTTGAACCAAACACCAGCTCAGATCAGTGTCAGCAGGGATTATGGGGGCAAAAAGAACTCTGTACACCGGAGGAAAGTGGGGCTAAACAAAGTGTGGAAACTTTACCATGTTCACAGATTACATATCTGTGAGGGGTAGTATCGAATGCAGCCTTCCCCAAACGTATTTGACATTAGTGCCCTCCCCCAGGGCACGTCACAGGTCTAAGGTTGCTTGGAACACATTTTGGGAAATACCATATTTCCCCTTCCACAATAGTAACTCTTTAAAGACAGGTATGGCATCAGTCACTGTGTCCAACATGTAACACAGCTCACGTCATGTAATTGGCATAAAGAGATAAGCACCTTTGTTGCTAACAGCTTATTGTCTTGGGCAATCGAAAGGCCTGCTTCAAACCCTCCCTGTGGTGACGGGGGGTGGGACAAGAGTGGGTGCCCACTGCGGGTAAGGTGAGCTAACTTTTTTTATTAAAGAAAGGAATTAATGACACTTGCTTCTGGCCTCCATTCCCCAAAAATACCCTGGGCAGAAGCCTCTAAGAATTTTCCCCAAAGCATGTGTTTAACCCAAAAGACATTGTACCTTTGGTGGAGGTCTTGAGCTGATATTTCTAAGAAGGTTGCAGGATGGAAGGAAACTCAGAAATTCTAACACTGCCTGTGTTAATACGGTAGCCACTAGCCACATGTGGCTATTTAAATTACCTAAAAGTAAGTAAAATTTTAAAGTTAGTTCCTCACTTACACTAGCCACATTTGAGTGCTCAATAGCTGCATTTGGTCTGTGGCCACTGTACTAGAAAGCATAGATACAGAGAATTTCCGTCACTGCAGAGAATTTCTGTTGGACAGGCTTATGAGAAGTACAGTCCTCCACCATCAGATCTGAAATCGCTCCATGACAGCCCACGTTCTTTTCTGGCTTCCACTAAAGACCTCAAGTAATGACCGATGCCCACCCTTCCTCCTTAACAAGAAGACTGTGTGGCTGTTTTCAGCCAGCCGGCCATAGGAAACACCAGAGGCTAGCAGCGAATGGACTGCATCCTTCTCAAAGGGCCTGTCCATCTGTCTCGGTTCTGTCTGTCTGTCTCTCTGCCCACCTGGTAGTACATATTACCCCAGATATACCAGAAGGCTGCATGCCCGAGTGCAATCCCCGAGAGCAGAGCACAGACGGCATAGTTTTCCTTGTGGTAGAAACAACGGGTTGGATAAGGTACCAAGCCAGTCAGTGGTGGAGTCTGGATTTAGGGAATGATGTGAGTTTCCACATCTCCTCATCGATCTGTGAAAGTAAAGGGTTGCCCAGGGTTGAGTTATGGGTTCCTGGTGGGCAGACCCAAGGCCAGGGTGAGCACACAGAGGGTAACTGCCTGCGGAGCAGTCTGTGCTTCTTCCACACACACGGAGGTTCCCCACACACTGGAATATCTTAAGCCAATTTCACAACTAATTCACAAGCTAATTGAGACCAGACTGTGCCTCATTGTACAGCACAGTTACGTCATTAGCTACATCCTAGGCCGAGCCCTCATTTAGATTACAGATTTCCCAGCACAGTTGTTATTGGTAATTAAACCTAGTTGATTGTTCCATTACACAGAGATTCCACGGCAGTAAAGGAATTAAATGTAACTCATCTTTAGCTCATTTCTAAAGGTGCACGGAAATGAGGACAAACAATGGTATGAAATGTGTGAACGATGCCCGCCCACTGGTTTTTATCCATTTTTGGCGGGCCTGGCTCATGGAAACGCAAGAGATTTAAGACATCTTAATACGCAAGCATATATCTATTTTATTGTTACACAATAAAAATTAAATACGGATGAAAAACACCATGAATTACTTTGAAAAATCACTTTGGCAGAGCCCAGATGTAAATTCCCAGCAATTTCCATTTTTGTATTCCAGGGCGGCTCTAGAAGCCTTTTCCCGTCATCTGTGTCTAACCTTTTGTTCCCCGTCCACACTTGCTTCCAGAAATGAAGGTCTGTCTCAGGTCCCTGACTTCTTGGCTAATGTGTCTATGCAGACTTCCTGGGCCTGGAGGATTTCCAGTCTTTCATTTCATTTTTTCAGATTTGAGTTCCATTTGTCCCCCTTCAAAATGCAGACATACCAGAATCACCCAAGGGTCTCGTTGCAAATGCAGATGCTTGGGCCCCACCGCATCAACATCCCTGAGGCTGCAGCCCAAGAACCTGCATGTGTAACCAGCCCCTAGGAGGTGCTTGTGCAGACTGAAGTCACTCACCACTGCATGTGACTCCAAATCTCTCAAGAGCTGAAACCAACTGTCATGTGTCTCTAGACCTCCGACACCCAGCTCCGTGCCTAGCCAACAACGGGCATCAATGAGAGAATGTGTGGACCCAAACTCACAAGTTCTTTCCCTTTTTAAATGGTCTTTAAAAACAACAACAACAACAACAAAAACAAAAACAGCAGAGATCACATTATGGAGGGATCTGTCCACTCCGGCCTATTTTCTACAAAACAACCCACTCACCTTCCCTGGCATCTCTCCTGAGATGGGCCTGCCCAAGTTGCCAATTCCCAAGACCAGAAAGAAAGATTTTCCCAATGCTAGCAGGAAGGGTACCTCCTGGTGCAGTGGCCACCATCCACCCTTTCCTCTGGGGCAAGGAGGTGGCTTATGTCCTCAACATTCAGTGTCTCTCTCTGGAGCACTTAAACCAGTGTCTTTAACCTTTACAACAGAATCACCTAGATGCCTGCTCAGAAAATCATGTTCCTGGGTGAATTTTACCCTGAGGTAAGTACCCGGGGGGTGGGATTTGGGGAGCTGCATTCTCCCTGTATCCCCCAAGATGATTTTGATGCTGAGGACACTGGCTCATTCAAAGAGAAATTCCTATTTAAACCTAGTCCTCAAAGAACTCCCTCAACTTCCTCTCCTTAAAAAGTGGGAAGGCTGTGAAGGCTGATCCTGCTTTGCTCTCTTTGATTTGGCTTGAGAGGGGCGGGGGAGGGGGTTGGTAATACAAGGTCCAGCAGAAGTAACGCCTGTTTGAGTGTGGTGGGTAGGGTAATGATATGGGTGTCATAATTTATAGTTTTAATTGGAACATTTCACCTAAAATGTCATATGGTATGCTTGAGTATGATATTGTTATCTTACAGAATTGCATGCTTATGATTTTGCAATAAAAGGTTTTGCAATAAAAAAGGGGCGTTATTTGTTTCAGATCCTGTAGATGGAGGTTGAATGTCCAACCCAGCAATTATAACCATCATACTCTGATGGATGTGATACTTAATATGAAAGCCCTCCCTTGAGACTGCCCTCTAATTGCTTAGAGACCCTCCTGCAAATTGAGGAAGGAATGGAGGAAATTCACATTTCTTAGGAAAATAATGCTAAGTGCTAAGTATTCCCTATTATCTTACCACCTCTCCACAGCCTATCCAGACCTCACTGCCTACTCCCAGGCAGAATTCATTGCTTGCTTGTGGCTCCTCACTCCCCAGAGCACTTAGCCCCTTTCCTGGATGAGAGCATTTATCTGGCGGTAAAGCTAATTGTTCGTTGTAGGTCTTTCCCCCAGACATCCTTTGCTCTCAAAGACTAGCCGGAGTTTCTTTATCTCTGCGGCACCCAGGCTTGGCTGTAAGGTGCTGCTCAAATAAAGGTCCCAGGTGGGTGAACTGAAGACAAGGTCCACCCTGGCCCCTGGGAGCTGCCTCTTTGAGAGAACTGCCCATTGAGGTGCTGGCTTTGCATGCTGCCCTGAACTTTTTTTTATGGCTTTGCTTCTCTTCCATGCATTTTCTAGAATTATGTCGCTACCAACAAATCTGTGTAAAAAAGCTACAGAGACAAGTCATCTTCCCTAAAGACGTTGCTCATTAACCTTGAAGCCTGTGTTGTTTGCAGGTTTTGAGATATACGTACATATATATACATGTATGTATCTACCATGTATATATAATCTTATTATGATGCATTTCGCCTGTGATGTTCCCTGTGCTCTGGCTGCCAGCCTTACAAAACCCATAAAAACTAAGTATTTTTACAGCAGCCTTTCTGATCCTGAAAGAAGATGCTGTGCACATAGCCCTGGTACACAACAAGACATCTCAATCCTGCTTTTTGCAGTAAGACCATCCCCTGCCAAACTCTGACTTCCTGATGTAGGGAGTTTGGGGGTTTTTCACAGGGCTCAAAGCATCTTTTTCTGGTTCCTTCAGCCAGATTTTTGGAAGAGCCCCAGTTGTCTCTAATCTCTCCCTACTTCCAATCCACCCACCGTGATTCCACAGAGATCTTTCTGAAAACCCAGACCTATTATTCCTCTATCTTTAGGAAGAAGGTCAACCTCCATCTTGGTGTGGCTTCCAATGCCTTTTCACCTGTTTCCAGGGCTCTGCTCTGCCAAATGCCCCCTTTGTTCCAGCCCCGCTGCTCTCTCTGCTCCTCTGAACAACACTCTTCACTCATGCTCAGCTTCTGCTGCTCCCTCTACTAAGAATGCCATCTCCTCCACTTTGGCCTCTTAAAATCCCACCTATCCCTCAAAACCTACCAGAGTGCCAGCTGCAACTCAGTGGATGGGATCGACACCTGGCTGCACAATTCACCTGCTGTGTGACCTTGGGCAAGGCACTAGACTACTCTGAGCCTCAGTCTGCTCATCTTCAAATCAAGGGTTCAATCAAAGGATGTGTAAAAGAAGAGAAAATAAAATCTCTAGACAATAATTTTCAGTCCCCAATCCAATCTTCTGAACGACTCTCCCCTCCCTTCCCATGCAGAGGTGAGAACACACTATACATTACTGGAGCTGAGTCATGTTTATTACCACTCCCAGTAAACTAAGAGGCCTTAAAGGTCAAGAGGTCACATCTTAGACATGCCTAGCACATAATAACTATGCAATGGATATTGGATGAAAGGTTAATTTATCTCCTTCTTATTCATAATCAGAGCCATATAATTCATAGGTCAGTTGCTTCTGTGAGGCGATGTTGAAATAAATGAACTCAGAGGTCAGAGTGATCTAACCTTGAACCCAAGCTGTGTGAACTTAAGCAAATCATTTTTTATTCCCTGATCCGGAAAGTGATGATGTTAATACCTCTATGGAAATAACCCTACTTCATGGTGCTGCTCAGAGGATTAAGTACATGTAGGTATGGTGACAGTGTCATCAAGCTTTTGGTCTGGGCTCTCTCAACTTTGGCAGCCTCGCCAGGTGAACATCGAGGCTCCGATGGTCTTGGGAACTGTGGCTCAACTGTCCCACAACCCAGGGACACACGGAACTTCATAGGCCCTAGGCAATTTTGGTTTTATAAACCCCTTCCTCCAAAAAATAATAATACAATGAATTCAATTTTATGACTGTATTGACATAAAGATGAATGTAATCCAGGCTAGATTTATTATTTTATATTGGCTATTATTGTATTCATTTTCTCCTGATTTCAAAAGAAATTAAAATTAAAGCATTATTGTGGGTCCCAGCCAGCGCACCTCCTGCAGGGATACAGAAGTCAGCCTGGCCTTAGGTCTCTGAAATCTGACTTCTGACGTGTGGGCTCCCACTAGACGCCCTCTCACCGGCTCTTCTGGAGCCGCTGCTCTGGGGTCTTCGCACAGCATCGAGTCTCGGCACAAACATGCCGTTCTTCCTGAACTCTCTCCCCTGCCCCTGTCCTTCCCTTGTTTATTTTCCACACACACCTGAGAGCAGTGGCTCTCTGAGCATCAGAATCTCCTACGCACAGATCACCGGGCCTTACCCCAGTTTCTGATCCAGCGGCTCTGGGATGGGACCCAAGAGTTTGTATTTTAACAGCATGCAGGTGGTGCTGGTGCTGCTGGGCCTGAACTACCCTGGGGCACAGCTGCTCTGGAGGTCTGCCATTTCCATTCTGTCTGGGAAGCCTTCTCTGATCTGAGTTGGTCACGATTCTCCGTCAGATGCTCCCCAAGGACTAAAGGGCTCTGCTTTATGTAACATTTTTTATTCTGTTCTCTCTCTCTCTCTCTCTCTGCCATTTGATAGTAAGCTCCACATGCTGTGGCATCTGTACATACTAAGTGCTCAGTAAATGCATGCCGACGGCTATTCAGAAAAGCTGAACCAGCTTAACCTCCTAGCAACAGTGAATCCTCACAACTCACTGGCATTGCATTTTCACTTTTTTTTTTTTTGTCTTTTATTACAACTGTCAACTTCAGAATTCCTCATACGCCTGTTGTTCTCGAGATAGAGCAAGGAGCTGGGCCGAAACCGCTTCTCACAACCGCACTGGGAAGGCTGGGTCTTATTTCCCTCCAGCCCCACCCTTAGGGTCTACGTGGCCCAACTCTCAGCGGACAGCACTAGGCCCCGCCCACTTCCACAGCTGCCCCGCTCCCTTCCTCCACCGGCCGTAGGCCCCGCCTTTCTCCCCTCCGCCGGCCCACTGCCGCTCTGCGCACGCCCGTCCAGCAGAACGCCTCCGAGAAATCTGCTGCTGGAAACAAACTTTCCCGAACTATGTCGCGATCCTGGCCTCCGGAGTCAGTCAGGTAAAGACCCCCTGGCCCCGGGCGCACTCAGCCCAGACTGGATCGGGACAGGGCCTAACAGATCGTGGGACGCGGGTCGCCTAGGCCTTTTGCCTGAGGCTGTCTTTGCTGAGCCCGCGCTCAGCACTCTCGCCTCCTCGGGTCCAAGGACCTCGGCACCTTCCCCGGCCCTAGATATCTTGAGTTAACACCCATCAGGGGTTCACTTCCTCTCCCCCAATGGCAAAGCGTTTCCCTCTGCGCAGCCAGCTCGCCTCTTCTGCCCCAGAGGTCTCCAGACTTCGACCTTAGGAACCCTGTGAGTCCGTAGGAGGTGACCCAGAGTTCAGGTTCCCCGGTGGCTACTTCCAGTGGGGACCTTGGGTCTCACAGTTACGTGACCTCTCTGGCCTGGACCGGATAATGCGCTCACCTCACCAGGCTGTTGTGAGGATAAAGAGAAAAGCAAGGCAAGAGTGTGGTATAAGCCCGTGCTCACAACAGTTTGGCTGCTACTGTTGTTGTTTTTATGGTGATTATTCCAAGGATCGGCCCCTAATGTAGTCAAACACGTTTTTGCAGACTTTGCATCTGCTGGACCCTCTGGTTGTTATGGGGGCCTCTTCGAAGCCACACTGGGTCAAGTCCATTCTCACTGGGCCGGCAAGTTGCCTCTTCCGGATGTGGGCCTGTGTGCTTGGGATGCACCCTGGAGTGTCCTCAGGTGCCAGCGCTCAGTGGTTATTTTCAAACCTTTTGGTCATTTTTGCGGTTCACAGCCATTATGCAACAACTATTAGTGAGCACCCTGCCACGTAGAAAGAGGCAAAAAGGAGACATACCTCCCGCAAGCAACTGCTCATTTAATTATGGGGACATTTATGACAGTAGTCACCATTCATAGGCCACTAGCGGAGTACCATCCACAGTGTATGAATTATGTTATTAAATCCTCACAAATATTCCCAGACATGTCACAGATGAGGAACGGGTGACTTGGAGAGGTCATCTGTAAACATTTTGAAACCAGTTCCAGCCGACTTAAACATCTGGTTTTTGCCCACTATGCAAAACCACTACCTTTCTCATAGAAAAATTAAACTGTTAGTTTATTGGGTTGTCAATAACAAAGTGCCACAATCTGAGTAGCTTAAAAAACAAATTCTCTCACGGTTCTGAAAGCTAGAAGTCCAAACTCCAGGTGTTAGCAGGGTCTTTCTCCCTCTGCAAGCTCTAGAGGGGGATCCTTCCTCGCCTGTTGCAGCTTCTGGTGGCTCTGGGGTTCCCTGGCTTGTGACGGCATCACAGCCAGCCCCTGCCTCCGTCTTCACGTGGCCTTCTTCCCTGTGTGTGTCTGTCTGCTTGCTGTCCTCTTTTTGTAACGACACCACTCCTTGGAATCAGGGTCCACCCTAAATCCAGGATTATTTCATCTTAAGTCATAAATGAATTGCATCTACCGAAATCCTATTTCCAAGTCAAGTCACACTTTTGGGTGGACACTATTTAACCCACTACACAAATCAGCAACAAAATACTCCTTTCAAAGGGACCAAAACAAATGCACAGTCATAAATTCAGGGCACCATTTGTGGTCACAAATCCAAACACTTGCATAGTATCAGGTAATGGTCTTCAAAGTGTGTTCCCCTGGTCTGCAGTATCCCCATGGCTTGGGAGTTTGGTACCTGCTCACTCTTAGGCCCCATCCCAAAGTTGCTGAGTCACAGTTTTAGAGCAGGGCCCAGCAATCGATGTTGTATGTAGTCACCTCTCCTGGTGATTCTGTTGCTGCCAAAGTCTGGGAACCACTGTTTTAAGGCCGTTGAATATTTGATAACAGAAGGAATACTTAATAATATGACATAAGGGCCAGATTAAGGGAAAGTCCTTAATTTTACTATGGCATAAATTTACAGTGACTTATTCAGCAAACCTGTCTTACCTGAACATAATTATGGACTTCAGCAATTACCTGTTGCATTGTTAAAACATATTTTATCATAATTTAAATTTAATTTAGTTTCCAAATGAACTTACATACTGAACTGTGTTTTTAGTATAGTAGTCCCCTCCTCCCCCATGGGGGATATATTTCAAGACCCTCAAAAGATGCCTGAAACCACAGACAGTACGAAACCATCTGTGTGTGTGTGTGTATGTATACATACATACATGTATATATGTACTCTGATGGTATTTCCTATACATAAGTACCCATGAAAACGTTTAATTATAAATTAGGCACAGTAAATGACCAGCAACAATCACTAATAATAAAATAGAACAGTTATAACAACATACTATAATAAAAGTCATGTGAATGTGGTCTCGCTCAAAATATCTTACCGTACTGTCTTTACCTTTACCCTGCAGGGGTGTCCAACCTGCAGCCCACAGGCTGCATGCAGCCCAGCACAGCTGTGAGTGCAGCCCAACACAACATTGTAACTTTACTTAAAATGTTATGAGATTTTTTTTGTGATTATGTGTCACAATATATTTAATGTGTGGCCCAAGACAACTGTTGTTCTTCCAGCGTGGTGCAGAGACACCAAAAGGTCGAACACTCCTGCAGCTAAAAGGAAGCACTTTAGGCCCCTCTTTGGCATATCTGAGCTGCCCGCATCACTGCGCCTGTGCTTTGGGGCCATCGTCGCATAAAATAAGGGCTCCCGAACACAAGCACTGCAGTACTGTCCATCAGGTCACCAAGAAGACTACTTAGTGACTGGTGGGCAGGTAGCAGTAACACAGCCTGGATGACCTGGATGAAGGGATGACTCGCAGCCCAGCTGGGATGGCGTTGGACAGTGCAAGATTTCACCACGCTGCTCAGAGCAGTGCAGAATTTTAAACTTATGAATTGTTTATTTCTGGAATTTTTCACTTAATATTTTTGGACTGAGATGTACTACAGATAATTGAAGCCATAGGAAGTAAAACGGAAGCTAAGGTGGACTACTGTAGTTTTCTTATCTTGCCAAAAGTTATGTGATTTGGGTATTGTTTCTGCCATATTACTGAAAAGTACACTGAGACTCAGAAACGGTAAACGTCAAGGTACACAATGAAGCAGAAACAGGCTGGACAAGGAGATTTTTACCGTCACCCTGGGACTATAATGTTTGCTTTGTTTCCCTCTTAGAGACAACTCGATAGAGGACGCTAAGGCCCGCTTAAAAAAGCATGATCCTGGGACCAAGTATTCTCACTTGTCGTATAATAAATGTTCCATCCTCTTACCATTGTTGGTTAAAGAAGGAGAACTTCACCTGTTGTTCACCCTCCGCTCAGAAAAGGTAAGGTGACCGAAAGGTTCTGCCATTAATGTCTCAGGACATTTGAAAACTCCATGAAATTTTATCACTTGCATACATTTTGAGGCAAGAGATTCCCAAATGGACTTTCAAAATTGTGATGTTTGAGGGGCCCACAGGATAACATGGAATTTTTTGAAGCTTTGGAAAGAAAAATAAATAATTTGAAATACATTTAGACCAGGGTTTCTTAACCTTGATGCCATTGGCATTTGCACTGAATAATACCTTGTTGTCGGCACTGCCCTGTACATTATGGGGTTTATGTTTCACATCATCCCTGGCCCCTCCCCACTAGGTGCCAGTAACACAAACACACACACACCAATTTGTGACAGCCACAAATATCGCCAGAGACTGACTACTTCCCTGGCAGGAATGGGGGGCAATTTCGCCACTGTTTTACACCAGTCCCACCGCAGGTATAATGTGAAAGTTCTGCAGCACAGAAATGAGCAGTCTGGGCCTGGGAGCCGGCTGCCCATGTTGGAATGCAGGCTCTCTCCTTGCCAACTGTGTGACTCTGTCTCATTTAGTTGCCCTCTCTGTGCTGTGAGTGCTCCATTTGCAAAATGAGGACAAAAAGTGAACACCTGTTCAATAGGGCTGCTTCGAGGGTTTCACAGGGTAACGAAGGCAAAGCACCTGCAACAGCCCTGACCCTGGGCAGGGACTCAGGAAGTCTCAGCTGTCGTCATCACGAGGGCCGTCAGCAGACGTGGCCTGAGGTTTTCAGATGCACCGCTCAACTTTAAAGAAACGTTGGGCTGGGCACTCAGTTTCCCTGGATTCACACCGGCTGTGGTCACTGTCCCTTGCTGTTAGGGGGACTTCCGAGGAAAAGTTGGTAAGCAGGAATTTCAAAGTTATCCAAGTACAAAAGAGAAAATGGGCCCTAATACAGTGTCTTTCTAAGCAGGACAACAAAACGTATGGCTGTAGGGGAAGAAAGCAAGCTGAGAACTCAGCGGGAGTTTTGAGGATTTGGGATTAGACTTGTGTGCATTCTCTCCTGTCTGGGTCAGATGATGACAGTCCAGTCTCCAAGGGACACACTTAACTCGGAACTGGGGAGCAGGGGTCTGTTCCCAGCTCTGCCAAAAAGCACAGAAGCACTGCAACATATTTTTTAAATTTTAAAAATAGTAATGGAGAATATCTAGACCAAAATGGGCCTCTGGACTCTGTTCAAGTATCTTTGCCTATTGATTATTAAGTGAGAATTACCTTAGACTATAAACTCTGATATGCAAAAGTCACATTTTTAAAAAAGTATTTAAATTCAATTAAATTGGACTCGAAGCATATCTGGCTTTGGGGGTGGGGGGTCAAGAAATTCCTGCAGGCATTACCTGAGCTTGGCCTCTCCCTGGAGTCCCACAGGCTGGGTCCACAGATGTTGTCCTCTCTAGATGGGGAAGGGGGTGCATGTCAACAGCTACTCCTGTCTAAGTGGGGGCTCCCCTGCGGGCTCTGGAACCCGGAGCAAAGTTCTTCATCCCTGAGCCTCAGTGTTCTCCTTTCCCTGCCCCTCCTCTTCCTTCTCCACTCTCCCTGCACCCCACCAACTCTCCCTTCCCTCCCCTCTCTCCGCTCTCTGCTCCCAGCTCTCTAGGGCTTGAAATAAGCAAGCAGAAAGTCAAGAAAAAAAAATAGATGAAAGTCTTAGGAAATTCGGTTGCAACCTTATTTGGCTGTGAGAAGCATTCCATAAGGTTTTATTTAATAAAAATGGTATGCTAGTTATGAAAAAATAAAATGATTAGAAACTTCTGTACTTAGATAAGGGCCCTTTTTGGTGTTGCCAGTTTATGAATAATCGTTTTTATGAATATTTTCTTTAAAACTGCATGACATTTTCTATTTTTAAAAGATTTTTATTTATTTATTTTTTAGAGAGAGGGAAGGGTGGGAGAAAACATCAATGTGTGGTTGGCTCTCGCACATCCCCTGTTGGGGACCTGGCCCACAACCCAGGCATGTGCCCTGACTGGGAACTGAACCAGCGACCCTTTGGTTCACAGGCCAGCACTCGGTCCACTGAGCCACACCACCAGGGCTGTATAACATTTTCTTACAAGCATTTAAAATAGTCATTAAATCAGGTGTGTATGTCTGTCAAGCCTGATGTGCCCTGCAAGTGCCTCTGGCACCGATGCCTTGCAGCTGTGTGCTGACACCATGGAGTTGATTTTCAGTGCTGATGCAGCCTGAGGTCTGTTTCTTATGCATTTGGGTGGTGAGTGATCAGGGCAGTAGCAACATGTCCATCAACCTGGTTTTCACCTCGCTTATAACTAAAATTGATGTGAAGATGTGTGAGGTTTCTGCGTATTGCAGCAGTTCCTGCATTGTTGCTGATCTTCTTTAACTTGCTTTTTTTGTTACTGATTTATTATCAGAGAGGAACTTTAAAATGATTTCTTTCATTTTTTAAAAAGTTTGCCTAAGTGGGACTTTAAACGGTAGAACGTGACAATATTTATAACAGCATCTAGTTTATTTTTACAAGGATATATTGGGCCTGGTGCTAAAAAATGCCTACATGACCTCTTGATTTAGCTTCTAAACATCAAGAATTCTCCTTACGCGTTCTCATGAATAAATATTTCACATGGGCCAGGCGCTGTGCCATGTGCTTCAGCCGTCAGCTCCTGTGACTGACTCCACGATCCTGGGCGGTGGGTGCCGCCATTATGCTCACTGCACAGGGTGGAGAAGAGGCCGGGCCAGGAGGCTGACCCTGAGGTCGTGCAACAGTTCAGGAGAGAAAGGATGGTGGGCACGGGTGGGAGAGAGTGTGAGAGAAACAGAGGTTACGTTTGCTAAGAAGTTTGGTCCTGCAGAGGAGAGAAGCATGGAGGTTTGTTCCTTGCCCGTGCCCAAGATAGGAGAGAAATCATTTTAAGAACAGAGATAAAAAAAGGGAGTGAGGGTATTTAGGATGAATCAAGGATATACGTGGCAGGGGCGATGCAGGGAAGATCCTCCTGTTCCTTCACCCGTGTGTGCAGAGGTACAGTGGCATTGACACAGGTCAGCGCTGATAGCACAGGGGGCCACATTTTCTGTGGGAGGTTGGAATAAATGTGTGGTGTGTTCTGGAGTGAAAATGCTGGTTTACATTCCAGCTCCATTACTCTCACCTTATGTGAGTCTACTCAGGCTATTGAGCCTCTTTTGAGGCTTAGTTCCCTTATATACAAGTGGAAAGTATAGTACTACAGTAGCCTGTATGACCATTAATGGAAAGATAGATAACTGTGGTGCGGACATAGAGTGGAAAACGACTTAGCCACAAGACAGAAAGAAGTACTGACATGTGCTGCAATGCAGAGGAACTTCAAAAACGTGCAGCTAGGTGAGAGAAGCAGACACTGAAGGTCCTGTGTCATATGATTCCCTTTACAGGGGATATCCCAGATAGGTGAATCCACAGACAGACAGTGAGGGCAGGGAGATGAGGCAAATAGGGACAGCTGTCCAGCAGGTAGAGTCTCCGTCTGGGGAGATGAAGATGTTCTGGAACCAGATAGTGGTAGTATTGTGTGATGTTGTGAATGTATTAAATGTCACTGATATGTTCACTTTAATTTTATGTTACAGATTTCACCTCAATTAAAAAACAAACAAACTTCAGCTCTGGCTGGTGTGGCTCAGTGGATTGAGTACTGGCCTGTAAACCAAAAAGTCACAGGTTCGATTCCCAGTCAGGGCACATGCTGGGTTGCTGGCCAGGTTCCCCAATTGGGGGTGCGCAAGAGGCAAACAATGGATGTGTCTCTTGCACATTGATTTTTCTCTCCCTCTCTTCCTTCCTCCCTTCCCCTTTCTCTAAGAAGTAAATAAATAAAATCTTTTAAAAAAGCAACTTGTAAAACTGTTCTGATGACTCTGAAAAAAGCCCTTGTGAAGCAACATCCAGAACAGGGTCAGCACTCAGTGAAGTTATCCATTGGTAACAGTGCCCTTTTTGGTGCCCTTTCTTTCAGCTGCGCCCCGTCAATGTAAATCTGTGGGGGCAGGGTGTGTCTTTGGGGGGCCAATAGGGAATAGTTAACAGTGAGAGAAGTTCTCTTAAGTTCACTTTTTTAAAAAAGGATTCAAGTAAAAACATTTTTCCTTTGCTCCACTTATTCCCAATATTGTAAGAATGGTCTCTAGCCCAAAATAGAAGTTCAGGAAGTACTTGTTGAATGAATGGATGATTCCGAAACAGGTCACACAGCGCAGCTCTGTTCTTTCCCTGTCCAGCTCAGACGGTCACCTGGAGAGGTGTGCTTCCCTGGAGGAAAGCGCGACCCTACAGATGTGGATGACGTGGCCACGGCCCTCCGGGAAGCCGAGGAAGAAGTGGGGCTGCGCCCTCAGCAGGTGGAGGTCGTCTGCTGCCTGGTGCCGCTCGTGTTTGATGTAAGGGGTGGGACGGCAGTGGGCTGCTAAGACTCCTGAGCTCCCAGAGCATCCCCTGTCTTCAGGATGGCCAGACATGCCCCTGAGAGACTGGTTCTTGTGTGGCTTTGCCTCCTACAAGCCGAACAGCCTTGGGAAAGCCCTTGGCAAGAATGTCCAGGCCATTCTTGCACCATCCGGAAATAAAAGGGGAACTCCATGGGTGGTTTTCAAACTGGGTGCTGTGGAACCCTGTAGTTGTTTTTACGCTGACCTCAGGTGTCCCCCTCAAAACTTCCAGTAGAATCTTTCACTTAGTAGTGCCCTACATTTATTTGCAAGAGGTTGTGATTGTAAATAGAAATCCTCCCACATATAAACATACGGGTAAAATAGTTCATAGATGATTATAATTTCCCATAAATGGCAGTATGTCACAATTAATGTGATGTCACTTTATCGATAAGATGGCACATCTGTGTCTATACTGATAGGAAAGTTATCTTCTGCATTTTTTAAGGGCTGCATAGAATCCCATTATGTGGCTATACTCATAAATGGCCTACCCTAAATGTCCATCATCTGAGAAGTGGTAACTTTAGAGTTTTTGGCTACCACAAATAATGTTTCAGTCTTGTGCAGCTAAGTCCTCACTGAACATTGTTGATAGGTTCTGCAACTTTAAGCGAGCCAGAATCCAACAAAACCAGTTTTACCATAGGCTAGTTGATACAAACAAAGTTAAGTTCCCACAGCATTGCATCAATGGCATATTGAAACACCGTGATCATAGGACCTGATGTACTTGTATCTTTTCTCTCTGGTAGGAATGTATCATACAGATGTACTTACACAAACTCAATTGCTAAGTCAGAGGGACCATAGTTTTATAATGCCAAATTGCCGTTCCAAAAGATTGTACCTACTGATGTTCACAAAGTACTTTCAGAGTTATCTCGCAGATGCCGCCTGAGGGAGGACAGAGGCTACCCGCTTCTCGTGGGGGACATGAAGTTTACACCCGCAGCAAGTCCTTCCGACCCACCTCACGTGCTGGCAGCTCCAGCCTGTTTTCTTAGTTCACGGGTCACGGGGAATTGGCATGACTTTAGCATTTGAAACAATATCTCTTTACTTGTTAATTTGTATATTTTGTTTTCTGCTTTTAGACAGACACACTGATAACACCAGTTGTCGGGTTTATAGACCACGACTTCCAGGCCCAGCCTAACCCCGATGAGGTTAAGAATGTGTTCCTGGTGCCCCTGGAGTATTTCCTGCGTCCACGCGCCTACCACCAGAAGTACCTGACACGGTGTGGTCATCGCATGTTTCTTCATTGCTTTGAGTACACAAACCCCGAAGATGGTGTGACTTACTATATCAAGGGATTAACTGCAAAATATGCTCTCTTCGTTGCCTTAATTATTTTGGAAAAACACCCGACCTTTGAGATGGAATTTAATCTCAACGATCTAATATCATCCTCTGAAAAATCCTTCCTGCACTTTCATAACCATGCAGCAAACAAATTATGATTTATGAGACCAACATCCAAGCAGCTTTTGGGTGTGCTTGTCCACAGAACAACCGTAACGCCAGCTGGTGGAATTCGACAGGTGTGAGTATTTTTCCTGCAATGTGAAGATAAAAAACCTTGCCTTGTTTTCAGTTTCCCTCTGTTTTCTGAAAGAGCAAAAGTCTTTCAAAAGTGGAAAATGTATTTGTAGTATTGCATAATTTCACTCACAATATAGTAGCACCATTTTTCTTACACATGTAAGAAAATATATCTGGCACATAGTAGGCACTTAATAAATGTTTGTTGAATATATGACCATATGGCATTTATCTTATTTGTAAGAGGTAATAATATCTTTCTGTCTGATGTTACATGTGACAGAAACTACTGGCCAGCCATCAAAATCCATTGTCCCTTTCTCCCATGGCAGGAGAGTTGAGGTTAAGTCCAAAGCTCCCGGATAGAAACAGCATTTCCCAGGATCCCTTGTAGTTAAATGTGGCCCTGGAATTTAAGTTTAGACCAATGGGATATGAATGACAGTTCACTTTGCAGGTCATCACCAATGTAAGTGACAAGCCAGCTTCCCTGGACGTTTTTCCCCATTCCATGAGCTGCAACATGGATTTATCTGTACCCTCGCCTTGACCACACAGATGAAGAGAACTCCTGGGGGAATGGCAGGACCAAAAGATGGTAAGAGCTTGGATCTCTCAATGACTCTGGAGCACAGCAGCCCACCACCCCGGGCTGTTCACACGAGAGTTGGGACGACTACGCAGGAGAACAATAAAATTCTGTTATCTTTCTGCCACTGTAGTTCAGAGTCGCTTTGCCTGAGCAGAGCTATAGCCCTAAGTAATATACCATAACACTTGAAAATGGCCAGACGGATAATCACCCAAACTTGAGGTGTTTGCCAGCAGTCAGAGTTTGGGGTGAGCTGTGACATTTAACATACGGGTTCTATGGCAGGCACAGGACGTCCTTGGATGTTGGTGGGGTTCGGCAGTCGCCATCCAGAGCAGCTGAAATGAAGGGGTACAGGTGGCCTGTATGCCTACCAATCGGGGAAAAGGTATCTACCTCCAGATGATGAGAGCAGGAAAATACCAATTTCAAGCATAAGCCCCACATCAGAAGTCAAAAAGACAAACGTTCTGAATTTCATTGAGATCTGCCACTTCTGACATGGCCATCTCCATATATCATGCTTTACATTTAACGGGAATTTCTTAGTTGAATTATGGTGTGAACCAGCCTGCATGAGGACCGGGAAGCAGGTGAATAAAACAACATAACCTTAATTGTGTTATGGCGACTGCCCATCTTGCTGATGCACTAAATTTTTAGAAAGCCAAACCATGTTTTAGTAAGACGTGATAGCCAAAAACGTGATGCCCACACTAAACCCCCCAACCGGCCATACAACTGGCCGCTACTGCCGAGTTTCTGCTTTCTGAGAGCTGGCAGAGGAAAATATCCGTTCTGCTGTTTTATGCCCGCCACTGTTGAAACGGCACAAATCTGGCTCCAGCCATGAAAGCAGATGTTGGGTAAGGTTCCCCATTAGCATTCGGTAACGAGGCCCGCATGAACAGACCTAAATTATTTCTGAACAGTTACAGAGGCATTTGCAAATGTGTGTTTACAGTTGGACAGCAGGGCAATTGCCGGGCAGACTGTTGACCTCCCAGGCAGTGCAGAGTCGCCTTTCGGAATGCTGTACGTGAACTCCACAAAGCTGCCTGGGTTCCGAGGAGCTGGCCAGGCTGAAGCCTGAGATCGGGATGGCACTCATAACCGCTCAGTTTAAGAAGCTAAATATTTAGCAGTAGAGGCACTGCCCCCTCACCCACCCTTTTCAGCCGTGTATTTTACCGTATCTCTGCCCAACATTCTAGTTAAACATCCTTTGGTTAAAAGGCAAGGAAGTGTAGCAAATCTGGCTCAAATAAAAGAAAAAGTTACTGGCAGAGTGCTGATCTCAGGGAATCTGTAAAAATCACTGAACAAATCAGACCCAGGAAGCGTGGCGATGGGGAGTGCCCTCAGCAGCACAAGGTTGGGAACCTCCTTCACTTTTGCGCTCTGTCACATTGTGACAGTAACCACCTGTGTGGGCCGATGGATGCAGACATAGACCAGCGACAGAAGCTCAGTGACTCAGTCCCCAGTTCCTTGAATAAGGCTTCATTTGGCCAGTGTCCAATAAGGAAGGGTCAGGGTCAGGACCACAAGTGCACACATCTCCCTGAGTCACCTGAGCCAGCAGGCTGTGGGTCAGCGTTTGGGAAGTCAGTCTGATGGATGTCCCTGAACACCAATGCTCTCCAGTCCCTAAAATCTGTAAGTTCCGCAGATTCTGCCATCCAGAAAGCTCAGCCCTTTCTCCTTTGCATCCCCGAAGCCTTGGTCAGTAGCTGGTTAACAGCCCTCATTCTAGAGTCAGAATGTCTAGATTTGAATCCCAGCTCCAGTGTCCACCCATTCAGCAACTTTAAGCAAGTTACGCATCCTCTACAGGCCTCGGTTTCCTACTCTGCAGGGAAATAAACTTTTGTTTTAGGGGTGTTGGGGGAGTACAGGAGCTAATACATGTGACCCATTTAATCACACCTGAATGCTCATGACAGTGCCTGGGAAATAGTAAGAGCTCAGTTACCTGTTAGCCAGTATTTACAGCATTGTTATAACTGCGAAGTTCACTGTAACAATAATAATGAGCACTGGCATTTCCCCCACTCAGAACACCATCATTTCTGCATACAGAGGTTCCTGAACTCTCTTGGTTCAAGGTGAGCACCCTTGGCATCTCAGTAATGTTTTTCACAGCACATCGAGGCCAAAAGAAAAGCCTAATTTTTTATGTTATATCCAAACAATTTAATAGGTGTTTATGTCCTACTAACTTGGTAGTCATTTGAAAATATACTGTCTGTATGTTAAAAGAAGAACACTTATTCAATCTTAAATAACTGCAATTGCCCATTTGTTGGGCACCCCGGTTGGGCACGTAAGTAAATGGAAGAGTCAGATACAGTCATATAACACGATAAAGAAACAGTGAAAGAGAGGAGGGACACCTCAGATTCAGGACTCAGGGAACACATCCCAGAGGAGGTGGTGGCTACGCTGAGCCTTGATGGATAAGGAGGTGCCACCCCTGTAAGTAGGATGGTTGTCGGGATGACTGGGACTATTGCATACCTGCTTCTTTGCTTTCATTATTTTATTTAATCCTCACAACAAATCTCTGCAGAAAGTACTATTATCATCGCCATTTGTAGGTGGGAAAATTTGAGGATCAGATTTGCCCGTGGTCACACGGTTCACAAATGGCAGAGCCAATGTCCAAACCACCCGAACGAATGTGAAAGCCCGTGCTCTTTCTGCCATACCCACTTACTCCAAGGTCAGGCTCGTTTCATAGGCACAGAGGCAAGAACAGAAGGTTAAGTTTATGCTTCCCTTGAATCACCACCGGTGGAAGGAAAAGCAATATAAACTTAATAAATTAAAGAGAGAGCAGCTTATTCAGCTGGGGTTGCACACAGTGAAATGAGTGATCAGTTAGGATGATTTTAATTAAAGTGGGACATACCAATTAATAAATTAAAGTGCTGGCATACTTGTTAACTCCTTTCATGGTGCCAGCTTTCCAGTTAAAGAACTGAGATGAGAAGACATTCCTCTATGCCTTAAACAAGATGATTAAATTCAAGTCTTTTTCTTGTTTCTGATTGGTGTTGTATCTGAGAAGAGCACAAGATTTTGATACAGTCACTGGAGTGATCATCCCAGCTCCAGTTGTCTTAGATGTGGCTTACGTGGGGCCCCTGGCAGGGTCTGTATGTAACCCTCCATTCAGAATTCTTGGTTGCCCTGCTCTCACCCCTCAGCTGCCTGCCGTGCTTTCCCATTGCTGAGCCCCGCACAGACTTTAAGAGTCAATTCCTCTGTGCTCACTTCTTCAACTGCCCCTACCTACTCTGTAGCGTGAACACTGCTTCATGGCACCCCTTTGCAAATCTGATTAACATATGTACAACTGTGTGCCTATTTCAGCTGTGACCCTGGAAGGAACAGACCCACATACCATGAGACCCCTCTCAGTCTGACTTCCCCTGACCTGCAGTGAATGGATGCGGGATCAGTAGTCAACCCATTAAGTTAGCACCTGATTTAATGACCAGTAATCTATGACTTGTGTGGCCTACCTAAATAAGTGAGATAAGCCTACTAGATTTTCCAAAGGATATGAACTGTGTCAGAAGATAATATCTTGGGAACTATTTTGGCCATGTGCATGCCCAAGAAGTCAGAGGTTCAAGGTCAGTTGGCCAATAATTGGTGGAAGTGTGTTTGATCTAGGCAGTAGTTGTCACATCAGAGAGTCCATCAGACACAACTGGAAGAAGAAATATTTCCTGAAGCAACTTAAAGATCCTTTTAAGGTCCCAAACTCAAGCCCGTAAACTTTTAATTTATAGGTATAGCCTTGGTCTATTCTCTTGACTATAACATACTTCTTTTTTTATTTTATATCCTCAAGACTTCATTCTTTACTTCATCATGATTGTTAATAATATTTGTTTCCTTTTTTTTCTTTCTTTTTTCCCTTCTTTCCCATGTGAATCTTGAAGTTTTCCTTCTGGCTATTTTGTTCTCCTGTCTTTACATTCACTTGTGTTTCTTTATTAATGTGAACAGATTCTGCTTTGGGCTCATTTCATCTCCTTCCACCAGCCTGGAATTTTTCTAAATCTGCTACATCCCACGGAGCCTGTAAAGCAGTCTGAGAAGTTCCTTATGTTTTTTTTTTCTGACTATGCATCTATATAGTCAGCTCAAATAATAAAATGAAGATAGTTTTGCTAGAACTCCTAACCTGTTGCAACACATCAATCTATCTTAGCCCCTGCAGTGAACTGAATAGTAGCCCCCAAAAGGTATTTCCAACTCTGAACCCACAAGTACCGGTGAATGTGACTTCATTTGAAAATAGGGTCTTTGTAGACGTAATTAGGGCTCTTGACACGAGATCATCCTAGATTTACTGCAGACCCTAAGTCCAATGACTGGTGTCCTCATGAACGAAAGGGGAAGACGTGGGACACTCAGACACAGGGCAACAGGGAAGAAGGCCCTCTGAAAAGGGAGGCGGAGACTGGAGTGATGCTGTGCGGGCCAAGGAGCACCTGGGGCCCCCTGATGCTGGAAGCGGCAGGAAAGGCTCCTTCTCTTCAGACTCCAGAGGACCTGCAGCCCCGATAACACCATGGTTTGGGACCAAATTAAAAGTCTGTGGAGTGAGAAGCAAGCCTCTTCTGTGTGTGAAGTTTCAGACTTTTTTTTAGTTACAATTTTTTTTTCAAATAATTACCAATACCTGACCATGGTTGAAACCTGCATCTCCAGTTCAGGATCCTTGGAATTGCCAAGTGGCCTTCAATTTTGCACGAGTACACAGTAGTTTTTCCCATCTTGGGGAAGCAGTCTTGGGGGATGGCCGTGGGACAGAGGTCCATCCACGCTGTTTCAGGCAAGGGAGTGGTGAGCTCCCTGGGGCCCTGCAGAGGTCACGCTGTCCTTCGGGCTCTCTGGAGGTGCATGCTTTCGTGCCTCCTCCTCAGGGGCTGCACACGCCACACTGCTGAAGTGGCAGGGGGCCTGGGCAGCACTGTGCATCTTGGGCCATGATTTCCCTTTTCCAAAACCCAAAAGAATTCCCTGGTTCTTTTGTCCAGCCTCGGTCTGCCATTCTAGACTCTTCCTTTCAGGTTCTCTCCAAGGGACCCTGTGGTTCCCCTGGCAACTTGTTTGCGCAGGCCCACCCCCCACCAAGCTCTGACATGCTGGCACCTTGCTGAGCCCCATTGCTGGAAGGTTTCAATTTACTTTCCCAGGACAGGGCTCAGCCCCCCCGTGTGAACAAGTGGATGAAAACAGATGCCCAAGAGAGGGAGTGGTCACAGCCTCACAGATCTTCCTTACATTAAAAAACCTCAAACTTCTCGGAGTGTTTTACACATGAGCAATTCCTAATGCAGGTATTTGACTGTGACAGATCAGGGTGTAGAAGGAGAGAAAGCGAGAGGGAAGTTCTCTCAAATCCGTCAATACCCTATCAGGGTGTTGCAGGCTGAGCCAACCGACATCTGCCAAAGATGCAGCACGGATTACCTGGATCTCATCACCCCAGCTGAACTCTGCAGCTGAAAGTCTTGGTTTCAGACTTTTGATTTTCATTTTCTGTCTTTTAAATTTAGGGAGTAGGGTTTTTTTTTTGGGGGGGGAACTCATTCTATTCAAATATTTCTTATATTTTATAGCCATTTAAACTTTTGTTTTAAAGACTAGGCATAATCCCAACCTTCTTCCCAAAAAGAGAATGTTAAATTCTTTTGTGAACGTTCTTCTAAACAGAGAGGTGTGGAAAAACTTATTTGACAAAAGTATATGCTTTTCTATAATTTGCTATAATTTACTTAAATATTTCACAAGTTGCTGGGTGTCTAGGTTATCCTCACTTTTTTTCCTCATGTATGCATATTTAGAGCTGGGATAATTAGCTGGAGTAAATTGGACATTTTTTAAAAAAGAAAAACAGCCCTGCCTGGTGTGGCTCAGTGGGTTTGGCACCGTCCCATGAACTGAAAAGTTGCCGGTTTGATTCCTGGTCAGGGCACAGCCTGGGTTGCAGGCCAGGTGCCTGGCTGGGTTATACAAAAAGCAACTGATTGAGGTCTCTCTCTCTCACATTGATGTTTCTCTCCCTCTCCTCCTTCCTCCCTTCCCCTCTCTCTAAAAAATGAATAAAATTTAAAAAAGAAAAACATTAACACTTATAAAACATAATTAAAATGCATAAATGGTTACAAAATTATGTCTTAGTGAAACAATTTGTCAGTATTAAGAAATAATAAAAATAAATATTGAAGTACTTGGCAATATTTTTAATCTAATCATTGATGTGATTTCATTATTGTGTTGACCTACTTTTTGTGGCAAATGACTTCATTTATTTTTCAACAAAATAAACTCATTCATCTGTTTAAGATCTACTTATTAAGTTCCTGGCGGAAAATAAAATATAATGAAAGGTCTCAACATACCCAGAGCTTATGTTCTAGTAGGAGGTGGAAAAAACCCAACACGTAAATACAAATACAACAGTATCAGATATAGCAGTGGTGGGCAGAAAATGCAAATGCGCGTCTGTAGTACACAGTGACCCAAGCTAGATTTGCCCAGGAAGGAACAAGTACACTGGGAGTTCACAGTAAAACTGGTGCCAGCCAAGCAACGACCAAGGTGAAGGCCACTCCGGGGAGAGGGGACGGCTCGTGCAAAAGCTCTGTCATGGGGATGGTTTGGGAATGTTTTGGGAAGAGAGTGAGAGGGGTCAGAGATAGCATCCAGAATGTGCTCATTCTGTCAGCCAGCAAAGAAGGTTGAATTTAATTATAGGCACAATTGAAAGGCCCTAGAAGGTTTTAAGCCAAGAAGTGACATGGTGTTACTCATGTTTTCAAAAAATCTTTCTAGATGTCGAGTGAAGAATGGAGTGCAGGGGGCAAGAGCAGGAATGAGGGGGAGACCAGCTGGGATGCTATTGTAGGTGTGGGTGGGAGGGGATGGTGGCTGAGACCAGGTGTTACAGAAGAAATGGGGAGGAATGGGTGAATTTGGGGTATGCACTGAATGCTAAATGAATAACTTGTTTACAGAATGCAAGTGAAGGATGTAGGGGGGGAAAACAGAATCAAGGATAGTCAATGGAACTACTGAGAAGAATAGTTATTTTGTCTGCTAATCATTTTTGGAAAAAAGCATACTTGGGCATCTATTATAATACCAAAGATATTGCAGATTTTTTTCCAATATAATAATAATGATAGTACCTTCCATTTTACTGACCACCTACGATGTGTTGGTCACTGTTTTCCTTACTGTGTGTGTAGAGGACACAGAGATTGAATTAAACTGTATTCCTTTCATCTCACTAAGTTACAAAATGACCCATGTTTTCCATATGGCCTTTGCCCCTCTGAGGATTGCATTGCCAAGGAAACAGATTGTTAAGCAGAGGCTCTGTAGCTAAATCCTATTAAATATGCAATAATTCAGAGAAAACACACAAAGCCACCAGTGCTTGGGTTTGGAATATTGGCTCCAAATATCCCCTTCTTAATGCCTAACAGTATACCTAATCAGGTTCAATGTTTAAATGCCTGTCTAATTCTTCCCGGAGTTCTGCCCTTGTACATTCCTGCCCCAAATCCCCACTCTGAATGTCAGAGTTTTTAATTAATCTCCCCAAATGGTATTTTCGCATAATGAACTCTGCATGCTGCTAGCTTCAAACAGTAGACAAATAGGCAATTCTTTTCTTTTCCTCGGTCAGATTTTTCCTTTGTAAAACACTACGCAAAACTGCTTAAATACCTGCGTATGTTCAAATATGGCTGGAGAAAGCCCAGATTAGAGACCAACTAGTTCAAATCTACTGTACACATAAGGAGCCTGAGGTTCAGGAAGATCAATTCATGTCTCCAAGGTCACGTATATATTAATGGGCAAGGGCAGGGCTGATGCCCACTTACCCTGGCCGGTGATCCAGTAGTATCTTTATTTGGTTCAAGGTTGTTCCTGACACCTCCCCTCTTCTAAAACTTGTCCTGACTACTCCTTTAGTATAAATTCTTCGCCTCCCACCCTGTTCCACCTCCATGCTTTGCACTCCAGCCTGGTCCTTCCTGTTCATTCCTGTCTTCCCCTGCCCACTCAAATGCAGCCTCTTCCTCCAAGTCCAACTTCTGATGTTATCACTCACTCCCATCACAATTTCTCTGGCTCATCCACCTCCTTAGAAGATCAATGCATTTACACATCAAATATGCTTTGCATACATGTGGTTTTTTTCAGTCTATTGCACATGGGTTTTGCAATAAGGCTGTCCTCACTTGACCCTGTCATTTCATTAAAAAAAAAAAAAAAGACACAGTGGAATGAGAAAAAGTATGATTGGAATCAGTGTATCACATATAGATAAATTCTTATTTAACAAACTTCACTGCTAGACTTATTGTGTGTGGAAGGTAAATCCCAGTGGGCACGAGAGCCGAGGAGTTAAACAGAGGCAACCCTTTTGCAAATAAGTGGGCGTCACTTCAGTAGTGCAAGCAAACAGTGAAGAGAAAGACAGGGGCAAGCGTCATTGAGGAATACGGCATCAGCCTGGAGCCTGATTCGGCAGAAATGCACAGAAATTTTTAAGAACAAGAAAACCAACATTCAAATTTTGTTTTGCTCCCTCATGTTACAATGCAAGTTTGCCTCTCTGACACCCCTACGTCCAACCATTCATATAAAAGGCAGTCTTGGAAAAATAAGAAGCAGGCTCTGTCCTGGATTTGGGTTGACACTTGGGTTAAGGGGTGGGGGAGATCTCAAAATACAGAATGCAGAACTAAGATTCACTGAAGCTTAGAGAGTAAACCAGAAGTGATTAGAAGAAATGTAAGCCCTTAAGGGTTTGAATAAATTCTGGGAGAAAACTGAGCTTTGCCCTGAAGTTAAAATGGGGATTCAAGTCCAGCTATTCTAGATGTGAATGGGGCATGGGCCCCCAACACATGACAGGCACTGGGGACAGAAGGGTGAACAGGGTCTAACTGCTGTCCTCTAGGAGTTCATCAAGACAGCTGGGTATAGAAATAACTAGGTCACAGGGCAAAAAGTGGTTAAAGACAGGAGCCGCTCATGCATGTTCGCTCTGGGCAGGGCACTTTATACTCTTCACACAGTGAATGGGAGATGACTAGCAACAAGGTCGGCCACCTGAGGTTGACATTTGTCATGTAGACTGCTGGGAAGAGCCTGAATTTTTCCTCCATCCACTGAATTGGCTATTTGATTAAAAATAGCTGCCTTTTCACTTATTTAGTTTTCTCCTTTCACTTAATACCTACGTACTGGCCATGTATTTTTTTGGCCAAGCACTGCAGTAAGTGCCTAGGGCACACTGATGGACCACAGTGGAGATGTGATTCCTCCACTGTAGAGTTCAGAGTCTAGAGTAGGAGAGGTCAACCCAAGAATCAGACAAAAGGATGTAATATTGTGACAGTGATAGCAGGTACGAAGGAGGGGTGCACGGTAACAGGAGCACTTACATATAACCAAGGGAACTGACCTAATTAAGATGTCAGAGGAGGCTTCCCTGAGAAGCTAAAATCTGAATGAAGAATAAAAGTTAACAACAGGCAAAGGCAAGTGGGGAATTATTCCAGATTGAGGGATCAGCTTGTGCAAAAGTCCTGTGACACCCACAAACTGAACCAAGGCTGGGGCTGTGGGGGTGGGGTGCACAGGGAGGGGGCACGAGGCTCAGCACACAGCCAGAGCGGGAGACAGGAGCCAGAACAAGGAGCTGACAGTCTCCATTACTCCTTCACACGAAAACAGGGGGAAGTCATCAGGGTGTCTTAAGGAAAACGTGATCTTATTTAAACATTGGAAAAGTAACTATTGCTGTAGAGGAAAATGATGCAGGGCAATGGTTACCAGAGAGATATTCTGCAGACATCTGAGATGGCTTAAACTAAGTTCATGTCAATCCAGATAGGAAGAACTAGATGACAGATATTCAGAACATACATTTAATAAAGTTTAGTGACAGTTTGGATATAGGAGTACCTTAGTTTGGTTTTACGTGGAGACAAACTCTGGAACAAAGATGCAGGTGATGTATTGGAAGGCAGCTTCTAGGGAGTGAGGTATTAAGCCAACTACCATAGCAGACAATTGAAGCTTAGTTCATTCTGGGAGCCAGTGGAAAGTTATGCCTTAGAATTATCCCAGCCTAGGGCAAAGAAGCTATGTTATTGATATACCAAATTCCACTAGTCATTGGTTAAGGACTGATTTGGGGGCACTTCCAACCTGTCAAGTATGGACTTAGAAAAATTCTTCAGGAACAGAGATGGAATAATTGGCTATTGAAAGTGGAATGGAGCACAATGCAATGCTAGGACCTAACAGACATGGGTTGGCACTGACTGTGTCTGCTATGGAGGGTGAGGGTGAGTGTCAAGGACAACTCAGGTTTCTGGGTTGAACTGCTGAGATCAGAAACATTGGGAAGTGTTGCACTCAAGATAATGCCAGGCCCTGGGAATGCCAGCAAGGTACAGTCCCTGCCCTCAGGGAGCTCACAGTCTAGCAATTAAACTACTGGCTTGGCCAAAAAGTCTGTTTAGGTTTTTCCATAAAATAAAAGATATTTTTTCATTTTCACTAATAACTTTATTGGTTTGCATATATTGAATCTGTTGACTATCTCCCATGTGGTATAACATTGATTGTTCTCAATTAATGTCTCGATATGATCACTATCAACTTCAACTGGTCTACCTGACTGTGGAGCATTGTTCAGTAAGAAATCTCCAGCATGAAACTCTGCAAACCTTTTTTCACATGTTCAATCAGCCACAGCACCTTCTCCATACACTACATAATTGTTTTTGAGTTTCAGTTGCATTTCAACCTTTCTTGAAATAATAAAGCATAACAGACCAAAAACATTGCTTATTGTCTTCCATCTTCACTATTAAAAGGGCTACAGAAAAATCCACCAATTTTGGTAAGTTTTTTTAAATGCACACTGATATGACCAGCTGTCACACAACAATCTAACAAAATTGTTTTGAAGGAAGTTAAAGACAACTAAGCACTACTAGAGCCATCATACAGAAAAAACCAATGAGCTTTTTGACCAGCCCAATAGTTAGTGGAAACACCCAAGGGTGCTCCCCAGGAAGGAGGCAGGTGGACTTGGGTGCTGCTTGTTCCTGAACTTGAAGGAACTCCCAAGGGAGTCAACCCGATTAACTGAGCTTCAGCTGAGTGCCAGTCCCCGGGCGGTCAACAGTGAACTGTTTCCATCTCAATCCTGACACAGAGGGGAAAGAGCTGTTCCTCAAATGAAACCAAGGGCAGGTCCTTTCATGGGATGAGTAGATTTTGAAAACTGTCCCTCTTTTCACATTGATCAGGCAACTCTTTCCCCATGGCCTCCTCTTTCAACAACTCCTACTGGAAATAGGTGGGTCCAAAAAGGCCTCCCCCACAAAAAACCAGATGGAATGAACAATTCTGTGCATTTCCAGTGTGTTCTCACACTGCATCTTGTTTAGTTGCCCTTACAATGCTATGTGAGAAACTAGAGCAGTTGTACTGTGTGGGTAAGGTGATTTGGTGACGTGCAATGCTTGCCTAAGAACACTAGGCCACTAAAGTGAGGATCAGCACAGCAGAACCTATAGACCCATTCCACCTCCGTCAAATTCCCCAAGACAGACAAAGAGGAAAGAAATCAGGCACATCACTGTAGGGCTCTGCAGCAGCTACGTTTCTGATCGGCCCAGCATGTCTTCCTATATCCCTTGGCCATAGGTCATAAGAGAAATTCCTGGCTACATGTGCCCATAAAATTATTTTTTGCCTAAGCTAGTCTGAATTGCCTTTCTGTCTCTAACAACCAAAGGGACATTAACTCCAAGTGCATTAAATATTACCATCTTCGACTTTCCCCAGTCACTCCTGTTGATGTTCCCATTGAGGTTCCCGTCAGAGAGCCTAGTGCTGTTTTTCCTGCTCCGGCACCAGCATTTTAAAGAACATTATGTAAACAGGGGAAATACAACACTAGGCAATATTAAGTTCAGAAGACCCTTAGGAGTAACACTAAGAAAAAAACACTAAGCAGATGACAAAGTGGAAATAGACTGTCAGAGAATTCTATCCTCTCTTCTCTACTCCTGGCAATCTGATAAAATTCATTAGCTTTGCCTTCCAGCTAATAACCCATCAGGAGATCAGCTCTGATGAACGTTTTCATTAGGGCCGTCAGTGTTTGTAGGGCATGCAGCACTTAAATTAATGCTTATGCTCTGCTGGTTGGGGGGAAATAAAGTTGTGTTTCTAGGGCCAAATTCATTAAATGAGTTCTCTTGGCTGTAAGAACTCAGACCCCAGGGATAGCTAAAAATAAACAAATTAGATTATCTTGATCTACTCACATCTTGCAGTTAATTTTTCTGTACTATAAAAGTTCCCTTCTCCAGCTCCGCAGTCAAATCTTGGCTATATTAATGAGAAATGAACCATGCTGTCTACTATTTATTTCTCAAATTATCCTCAGTTATACTCCAAAGTTTGATCAATAAGCACTAAATCATTGAGGGGCCAACATGTTTAAAAAGCAACGCCAGAACACTTGGATTATGGAATTCTGCAGTCAGGTTTAAAGCCCAAAGGCAGGATCCATCCCCTCCCACTAGCACTGCCCAGACAGATTTCTCCAAAGAGGGTGCTCATTCACACGCTGCCTGTGGCTGCTTTGGCCCCACTTTGGTTGAGGTGAGTATTGCCATGGAGACCTGTGACCTGTAAAATATTTACTCCTGACCCTTACTAGAGAAAGTTCATTGAATCCTGACCTAAGTGCTGTTTCAGCATTTCCCCATTGGTAAGTCGATGCTATTTCCATTCCCACTTTGCAGATAAAGAAATGGAGACCCACAGAGGATCAAGTAACTTCTCCAAGTAAAGCTGGGGCTCAATCCACTTCTAATGGTAAAACCTATGATAACCGGTAAAAGTTCATTCTTCTTAATGAATTGATAATGCTGCCTCCCAAATGCCTACAATACAATTGTCCCTCCTCACCACTAGTACCCTCTAAAATCTATAAAGTCTGTTGCCCAGGCAAGAAAAGCAGCCATGGGAACTGGGGTAGGAGCCTCTAAAAGGTGAATTGAGGGGGTGGGTGCAGGAGGAGTTAGAGGAAAGGACCTTCTGTATCATGACATTATATAAAATGTCAGCCAGCAGTCAAAGAAGTCACCACAAAATTAAAAATTGTCTGCGTAAAGTTACTCTCTCCTCCTAACCTCTGACGTTCCTGAAATTTTTTTTTTTAATTCAAGGATTTTCCTGTGTGTTCTATGTCACAGAATAACACAACACAACACATGCACACACAAACCTGGCTAATACAGGCCTTGCTACTCAGAGCTTGTCTGAACTCTGTGGCAACCATGTATCTTAGGTCATCCTGTTCCTTCTAGGACCATAAAGGCAGGAACGCGTAAAGACCAACAACAGATAGTGAGGCTGTTTGAAGGCATCTGTCTTTTTCATGACAGCATGAGAGTCACGGGAGCTTTACGGAGATTGGTTCTGATCTTCTGCACCACCTGCAGCGCCAGTATAACAACGCCCATGATGAGGAGACCCACCAGAGCCGCTGACCTGGTGAGGGGTACAGGGCACGGCCTCCCTCAGTGGCCACCTGCTGTTCAGCTCCTGATGCCACTGCTGTGCCATTCTAGTTCTGAATCTGCACTTTTTCCTCCTGTTTTACCCCCATTCCTGCCCCTGGGACTTGCTGAATGTCCTTGGCTTTGCTGATCAAACTCCCGGTGAGCCTTTCCCAGTCTGTTTTCTTCTCTACCCACCAGGTGGAAGAGGGTGCCTTTTGCTTCTCCACCTCTCAGCCCCACACTCTACAGAGGACCCTCTCTGCCCACTGAGCATTTGGACTGTCACTTTACCTAAAAGGACACCCTGGCAGAAGCTCTCATCCCTTCTCAGCCTGGGTCTTAGCAAGTCCAATTCAATCCCGGTGACATAAGCCTATTTCATGGGGGGATTTGAATATGTCCACTGAGGTGGACTCCTGATATCACAGGAAATCAGAAAATCACTGCTCTTTCCGCAAAGCCCAGTGGCACACGTGTATTACTGATGATCAAGAAAAGATAATGGAGGAAAGTAGTGGAAAAAAACCCATTTATTTTGGAGTCACATAATTCTGGCCCCATCACGCCTGACCCCATGCTGACATGGCTGAGGCCCTTCAATCCTGCAAGACTCCATGTCCTCAGCTGCTAAAGAGGCATGCAGATGCTACTCCCTGGGGTACCTGGAGGTGATGGAGACAGTAACAGTGAGCAGCCTCCAGACTCCTGACCAGGCCAGGCCCTGAGTGACCACTGGCATCCTCTGCCCATCCCAGGGCCATCACTGCACACAGTGCCGCCCTTCAGGCTTGTGTCTCTAAAACGATGTACCCACAGCTGCCTCTCTAAACTCTTCACTTTGATCAGTCCACTTATGTCCACCCCACTGCTCTCTCGTCCATTGCTATTCAAAGCCAGGTCCCTGGGCCAGCAACATGGTCCTCACTCGGGAGCTTGTAAGAAACAGAGTCTCAGACCCTCCCCAGACCTTGGGGACCGGAGCCTGCACTGTGCACACACTGCCAGTAACTCGAGTGCGCATTGAAGTTCAAGAAGCACTGCTGGTTCACTCATCTCCGGTAATTACCATCAGTAATGCTTGCTCCCTAACACATGCTATCTGGTGTATTAGATTTAATTATCACATATTTAGTGACTCAAAACCACACAAGTTTACTCTGTTGACATTCTGGAGGCCAGAAGTCCAAAGACAGTTTCCTGGGTTGAGACCAAAGTGTTGGCAGGGCCCCGCTGCCTCCAAAGACGCTCAGGGAAAGGCTGTTCTATTGCTTTTTGCAGCTTTTAGAACAGCAATCCTTGGCTGTGGCTGTCTTCTCCGCCTTCAAAACGAGCAGCGTCGCCTTTTGCTTTAGTCTCCACACTGCTTGGGTCCCTCCCTCTGCTGTCTCTTATAAGGACACTTGTGATTACATTTAAGACCCAGGAGACAATCCAGAATTCTCTCTGGCTTCTAATTTGCAGATTCTTAACTTAGTCACATATGCAGTTTCCTTTGCATATATGGTAATATTGACAGGTTTCAGGGGTTAGGGTGTGTGTATGTTGGGGGGCCATTGTGCAGCCTATCATACTTAGATCTCTAGTCTGGCACTTAGTAGCTCTTTAATAAAGGTTGGCTGACATTTTTATTTATTTAGTGTATGTCATAATTAGTATACGCCCACCCAGAGATGCCTTTATGGAGACAGGCAACTGAATAAATGGACTGTAATTTGTCATAATTGTTTATGAACATATCCCTTAGGTTCATATGTTTTCAATGGAAAAAAGTAATTAATCTTGAATGGCTCACAAAAGAGGTGAACTGAGTCCTGAAAACTGAATGGAAATTCAGTAGGTGATGGAGATGGGAGCGGCATTCCAGGCAGAGGGGGAGGCACTGGAATAGCACAGAGACACAAAAACAAAGCCTGTTCAAGAGAATGAACAGGGGAAAATTGAGGGTGAATATGAAGACAGGAGATGAGAGGGGGAAGTAAAGAGAGTCAGTAAGGGTCACATCAGGAAAGGTCTGAATGTCTCGTTGAGGAAATCCATGTCCATCCTGTAGATAACAGCCACCATTGAAAGGTTAGAATCAGGAGATGGACAAGATCTGAGCATGGCAGAAGAAAGGTCAGTCTGGAGACAGTGTGGAGGTTATTTTGCAAAAGGTGGGCACAACTGAATTAACTTTTCAGTTCATGGTAGGTGTGTGATTAGTATCTGCCCGATGTCTCTCCCATGCCCCATCATGCTTGAACTGCCGTAGGAGAAAAGACCCAGAACAACAAGATGTTCTATTCTAAGCAGCTGCCATTCTGATCTGAGCTGGGGACACAGCTAGCTGCTCAGCAGCAGTCAGCACGCCAGTCGCTGTTTCAGTCCTTTTTAACTAGAGAGGGGGCGCCAAGTGTTAAATGGCGAGAGAACTCTTGGCACAGCATGCCTGGAAGGCACCTTGATTCCTTCAAGACAAGCTCCGTCTGCTCTCTGCTGGGTGGTCAGATTCAGACGGTTTGGCTGGTCTCAGTCATCTGCCTTTTGAATGGACATCTCCGGGCGGTTCTGAGGTCAGCAGGATTAAGGAGCCCTGGCCAAGCCACCTGAGCTGTCCTTTGGTTGTCTGATCAGTGGACCACCTGGTTCAACACAGACAGATAGCCAAGGATTTTCTTGGCTTCATCTGGAGAGGAAGATAATGGTGATGATAACAATGGCCATTTGATCACTTACCATATGCCTAGCACTTGCTTTACCTCAATTTCTTGTAATCTTTATAACAGTGTTTTTATTTTTTTAATCTTTATTGTATTTTTTCCATTACCATTTAGTCCCCTTATGCCTCCTCCCCCCAGCAATCACCACACTGTTGTCCATGTCCAGGAGTCCTTTTTTCTTTCTGCTCAATCCCTCTACCCTCTAGCCTCCCCCCACCCACCCAGCTGTCATCTTAGCCTGGGTCCCCATCTCTTAGTCTGTCTCCATTTCCCTTACTACTTCAGTTTGTTCATTAGATTCCACATATGAATGAAATCATATGGTATTTGTCTTTCTCTGCCTGGCTTATTTCACTTGGCATAATGTTCTCCAGGTCCATCCATACTGTTGCAAAGGGTAAAAATTTTTTTTTTACGGCTGAGTAGTATTCCGTTATATAAATGTCCCATAGTTGTTTTATCAACAGTGCTTTTAATAATGTTAAATATCACTCACACTGAGAGATTAATTTTCTATTGCAATGCATTATGCTCATAAATGCTTGTAACAAACATTCCACCAAACCACCCTGTGTGTAAGGCACTATGACACTTTCTGTTCATCCATTCTGCTCTATTTTGTTATTTAAATGTTGGTCATCATGCACTAAATTGACTTAGTGATCTGCAGTTCATGGGTAAGAGGCGAGCGTGGTCATCCCTATCATCCTAGCAAAACAATCAAGGGTGAGACGCATCAAGCCCCCCGCTCAAGGCCACACGAAGCCCGGTCTGCTGCAAACGCTGCACTCTTCCCACTGTGTCATCTCTCATCCCACACCAGGGTCTCTGCTATTGGGACAGATGCTTCAGCAGAGAAGTGAGGATAGCAATCACAGCAGTGACATAAAAAATCATAACAGCTGCCCTGGCGGGCGTAGCTCAGTGGATTGAGCACAGGCTATGAACCAAAGTGACGCAGGTTCGATTCCCAGTCAGGGTACATGCCTGGGTTGTAGGCCATGACCCCCAGCAACCGCACATTGATGTTTCTCTCTCTCTCTCTCTCCCTCTCTCTCTCTCTCTCTCTCTTTCTCCCTCCCTTCCCTCTCTGAAAATAAATAAAATCTTTAAAAAAATCATAACAGCTGACACGTTTTAAGCTCTGATGCCATGGTAGCTATTGTGCTAAGTGGAAGCGTTGCGTGCTTACCTGATTTAAATGACAGGCAAACAGCAGCAAAGACCCCACACAGTGACTGGGATGGAACGTGATGAGTTGAACCCTGGAAGTTTGCATTTCCCCGGCAGGACCCGCAGACAACGCCAGCTAACAACGCTCGTCCCTCCTATTAGTTGTATTCAGAGTCACAAGCCCTGCAGCCCTTTGTGAACTGCACAAATGTCAGCTCTTGTTTACCATTCCCGAAAGGCCCACCTTGCAAAGAGTCTGGAAAAATGCAAAGCCCTCAGCCTTGTCCTTTCCTCAGAGAGGCAGATATGAAAGTCCTGGTGTTCCCTGCTTCAGAAAAAAGGGCCTTACACCACAGGGCTCTTTGCAGCTGCCCCGCCCCCCCCCCCCCCCCCCGGAAAAAAGAAACAAAATGTGTTACTTTCCAACAAAGGTAACACAGTGGTGTCTTGGCTAACATATATCCTTCAAGCAGGGACTTGTCCCTCCCAGGGCCAGCTGGGATGTCAGCCCCTTAATTATGGTGCCAGAAAGGCCCTAATGATAAAATCTATGGGGCCACAGTGTTGGGCTTCGGTGTTGGCTGTAGCGTGTGGCAGCACGTGAAATGCAGTACATTTGGGCATGTCATTATCTCTCCACGTCTCCGCTTCCATGTCTGTAAGCTGAGGAAATGGTGGCATCGTCTTTGTGGTATAGTTGTGAGGACAGGCACGTTAATAGGACACATGAGGTAACACCACTGGTGCCTGAGGCTCAGTTTCCCCAGCTCAGGACTGTCATGAGGATTGCAGGATGGGCTGTGTGTGAGTTCCCTAGGGCTGCTCATGCTGGTATGAGTGGCTTAGTATTTGTTATCCCGGTTCTTGGCTGGTGAAAAAGGAACCCTCATTCTTTGTGGCTTTTTCTTAGGGGTTCCATCTGTGTCAAATGATTTGTTTTGCATATAGAAGACTCTTGGTTAGTATTTGTGAAAAATGGAACACCATTTCAGGAGCAGGTTAACCAAGATTCCAGAGGGGTGACCAAATCTCCTAAAGCAGGTTCCAGGGGAGGAGGAGAAGGTGCCACCGGAAGCCAACTTGCTGCTGGTAAGGAGTGTCCTGGAGGCATGAGCGCAGAGCACTGCAGCCGAGGTTAGACAGGGTAAGCCTCGCCTCAGGTCTCCCTGGGTTCATTCACTCATTCATTCATGCATGCACTAGTACATGACACCTCTTTTCTTCCTCTGAGCTTACTAAATCCAAGGGAAAGTTTTGTCTTTATCACCACCCTCTGAAACATCAACTTGGCCAGCCTCAAAGGCCTCCCCTCCAGCCTTCCAAAACACCAGAGTCGTGAGGGCTGCCCCCTCACCAGACAGACTGCAGGGCAACACGCAGGGCCGGACTAGTGCAGCGTCTCCTCTCACACTACACGACGGCGCCCACAGTCCCGTGGGAAACACCGGGCACAGAGCCAGGCTCCTGCACTCGAGTCCCTGTTCTTCTCACCTCTGCTGTGCACCCAAAGGTAAGTCACTTGACCTCTCTGGGCGGAAGATGGTATGCATGCTTGTTAATATGTAAGCATAACACAGCTGTGGGGAAGAAGGGGAAAAAAGAAAAATAACATCCTCATGAAGTGATTAGTATTATTTAATGTCATAGCAACGTGCCTGAGGATTAACTTTTCGTGTGTGTGTCCCACAGTTTGGGAAAACCTGCTGTGAGGTAAGCCACTGCAGGGGCAGGACTAAGTCAGGAGAGGGAGGCACTCACCTCGAGACGCAAAGTTTAAATGGATGACAACAAAAGTGATTTTATGTTTGATTTGTAGAAATGAAAATGAATGAGAAAATTCATGGTGACTGGAACATCAATATTTTCACAAAGACAGGGTCCACCGCTGTGTTTGCACATCTCAGTCTCACTTGCCTCATCCTAATCCGGGGCCGGTAGGTATTGTCTGGGCTCGGCGGGTGTGGTAGTACCAGTACTTTCCACATCTAGACAGCGCTCTGGAATTCCCAAAACATTATGAGCATCCTGTTTGAACTTCCCAGCCAGTCCAGGAGGGAGTCAGGGAAAGGAAAATCATTCCTGTTTCCCAGTTCCAGAGCAGCCATTTTAACCAGGGAGACCTGGGTTCACATCCTGCATCTGCCTCTTAAAGGCGCGTTATCAGCAAACTCGCAGATTGACCTTTCTGGAGACTCCAGGCCGTCACCTGCCCCACTGTCTCCGGCGCTCCCCCACCGTGCAGAGCCCTCTCTGCCCCCTCTGGAAGGTCAGTCCTAGAAAGAGGGCATCTCTTTATTTCAGACTCTCCATCTCCTGCTAAACTCACACTCCTTCACTGTAAGAGGCTTCTTCTGGTTGACTGACTTTCTTTCTTATGCAGGAGAGGAGCTGAGGGTCTAAACAATCATTTCCCACCATATGCACAGAGAAGCAAAAAAGGGGGAGAGGGAAAAAATCATGTTTTCAGAGAGAAGCAAAGAGAAAACACTACACCGCCCCAGAGACGGAGGAAGGGGCCGCCTGGACTCCAGACTTCCTCCTGTTCGGCTCTCACAGCTGCCCGGGGTGCCCTTCCAAACACTGCCTCGCTTTTTATTTAAGGTCATCGTTAAAGGTTTTCTAACGAAAAAGCCAAGTCCACTTTCGTAGTCAGCGGTATTAATCAACCCAGCTCTCTTCTTGGGGTTTTTACAGCTCGGCTTCCCCTCCTTTTTAGAGTGAAGTCACCCCTCTCCCAACCAAGAGGTGAAATTGAATTATATCATTTGTAAAACATGCCAAATAAATATCCATTACTGCTTCGGCTGTTATTCAAAAGCACTCCTGGATGCTTACAGATTTACTTGTACAGACTCTGAAGCACACAGTGTTTTGGACTGCTCTGCGCTTCCTGAGCTTTGAACGGAGTGACAAAACACACCAAAGTGTGTTTCTTTACCTCTCTGAAAGACTGTGACTCATGAATTTATTGTGGGGTCAGGTATTACTCTTTGGAGAGGACGGTCTGGGGATTTGTGAGTCAGACAGAGGGTATAAATCCCAGCTTTGCCACTTATTTACTGTTTGGTGTTGGGCAAGAAATTTAGTCTTTCTGGATCTTATAAACCTGAAATTTATAAACTGGGAATAATATCTTCCTAGCAGGAGTTCTGGAAGAACAAAATAAGATAGTGGATATGAAGGAGAAATGAACTGAGCTCCATAGACAGGGTGTAAGAAATGTCACATTTGTTTCTCTGAATAAAATCTGACCTACTAACAGCCTTCTGCGTTTCAGCAACAAACAAGAAAGTAAATACAGAGAGGAAAAATCTATGTGATCCCTCACTCCACTAGCATGACAGAAACACAATAATCGGACTCCCTCCAATCTGTGCAAGCCGTAGGGGATTCCAAAGGGCAGAGCATTCATTCAGGCGGCTCCTGGTCCTCACCGATATGCTCCTGAAGGAGGGTTTCTTTATTGTGTCCACCACTCGAAGTGAGTGCCGGGCTTGGCTGAGGTTGAGGGTCCTGGTACCTGGAGCTCAGCCTCCTTATGAGCCTCCTCCCCATAGCCACTCCCTCTGATGCCTGTCGCCTTCCCAGTGCATGGTGAGGGAAGTGGGTTGAGGGTCCCCATCACTTGCACCACCCCAGCCTCCTCTCAGTCTTGGGAAATGTCCTCAGCCCCTATCTGTGTGCTGCCTGCTTCTGCCTCCACGATCTCCCAGCCCCGGAACTCTCTCCTTCCCTTGGGGACATTTCAACCCGTGCAAAAGGCACAGGCTAGAGATGTGTTTTATTCTATTTTAAAAAGTAAATTAGCTGTCAAGATTTAAAAGCTGGGTAAGAATAAACATTAGTACATTCACACAATGGATTACTCAGCAACTAAAAAAAAAATAAGAAAAATCTCTCTGAACTGATTGTAGAATGATTTCTAGGAGACACTGTTAAGTAAAAAGAGGAAAGTGCAAAAAATGCATATATAAAATGCTACCTTTTGTGTTAGAAAATGAAAAAGAAAATGTACACATACATGCACTAATCTTTTCAAAGACAAATACAAAAGATATGCCAGAAAACAATGAACTTGGGGTAGGTAGGTGGACAAACAGGGTGGAGGGAAGCAGAGAGGGGAGTCGCATAGTGTTGACTTTTGCGAAACAGGATTAAAATGCTCTATCCTATTTCCTCAACTGGCACCAGCTCTCCCAGAAACTGAGATGGGACTTTCTCTCTAAGCATCTGAGGTCATACCTTAGCACCACCTGTTTTGCAATTGGAAAATAAAAAATTACTGTACTTTCATCTTTAATAAATTCTCTCTACTCCTTCCCTTCAACGTCCGTGGTATTTCTTTCCACCCTGGGGTGAAGGGAGTCCCACTTCTCATTCATTCACTGAGTTACTTCTGGGTAGGCTCACTGGGAATGAAGATGCAGGCTCATCTTGGGTTCCGCCCATGAAGCATTCACCAGGCTGTGGGCTCCACAGTGCCACATGTTACCTTTCCTCCGTGCTGTCCAGGAGTCTGCCTCTCGCTCCTCCTCGTGTCCTGTTACCAAACACTGTCTCCTGCTCTGGACTTGGTACATGGTCTGTTCCCAAATGAGGGTCTAGGGGAGTGATCCCACCCCAGGTATAAATAGCCCAAACTCTTGCCTCTTTTTCCCCTCCCTCCCTCCCTTCCTTTCTTTCCTGAAAAGGAGTAGTGACCTCTCAAAGCCGATCTGAGCACTGGGCTCTGGGGAATGAAAGGCAGGCGTGGGAGAGCCCTCCAGGAGATCCTTCGCGGCCTGGGCGACAGCTGCTGTGGTGACTGTGTCTGGGTTTTGGGACCAGCGATGTGGGTTGAACCCAGCTTTTCCACTTTCCAGTGGTGCGCACCTCACTTCCTTGTATATAAAAATAAAATAAAGATAAAAGTATACTTTCTACCTCACATGATATTATGTCAATTAATGAAATGATGTATATCAAAACATCATACACCATGTAGCTATTCACTTATTAAAAACTACTTCTTCCTTCTCCTGTCAATAGAGCCAAAAAGGAAGATGTATGATGGATAATATTTCTTCTTAAAACAAGGTCATTTAAAATGTTTAAGCATAAAAGCAATATATAAATGGTATAACAATTAGAAAGTACAGACAAGCACAGAGAATAATTCCAGATATTCATAAAGTCATCCACCAGAAGTAAACCACCATTAAGACCTTCCCTGGTATTTTCAGAGCTGAACATTAAGTACATACGCACACGTGTAGGTATCACTTACTGGGTGCTTTTTCAACGTGCTTAAAATACCCTTGCATTGACAACATTTGCAAAGGTCCCGTGGTTTTCAGTTGTACGGTTATGAAAAACAAATCTCTTGTTCTGTCTCCTGGTGTTAGAACTTTAGATTTAGAATATCATAATTAATGCTGCAGTGAAAATGCTTAGACCTGGAATATTTGTGTGTCTTTATTTCTTTAATATATCTTTCTAAAAAGGGAACCGCTGAGTCAAAAGTTGGTATTTTATCAAGGCTTTTATTTTGCACACAGAAATACCCCTCTCAGATGTCTCCTCCAAAAACACTTCATGCAGAGCCTTTGCCCAGACCTTAACCACACTGGACCACGGCATTCAAAGGTACACACACACACACACACACACACACACACACTCTCTCTCTCTCTCAAACATGCTTTTCAAATTGACTTGCACAATAAAGGAGTCGGTATTTAAATTTATATTTATTTGAGCCTATTATTTTCAGACACTCTTTGCTCGCCATGTGGAACATTCTAGAATACATTGCTGCCCTGTCTCTTGGGCCTGTTCCATGAGTAGGGGTGGTCTCCTCACCTGAGCTGTGTCTATCTGAAAATGACTTTTACTTCCGAGCACGTGCCTCCCCACGAAATCCCAAGTTAATACCCAGATATCCAACGTTACAGATGGAACAGTCTTAAAAAGATTATGCAGCCCACCTGTTTCCAAAACTCTTCTTCTGGGGATAATTTGATTTCTTACATAATTAGAGAAAAGTTGGTAAAGTCAATTTACCTAGAAGCCTAGAATTTTTTATTAAAAATAATAAAACCTTCATTAAACTCCAGTGTGTTCAGTGAAGTCAGTAAGAGCTTCTGCTCAAAAGGCCTTGATTAATAGATTTCCTTTGAGTTTTATTTCTAGGGCAAGAGCGGTGGAAAGCCAAGTTCCCCTTGCGCGTTCCCCTGGCGCTTCCTGAATACGTCCTGCAGAACATTCGGTATTCTTACAAACCCCTTGGTCTTTAGTGGTCTTCTTTCAAACCGTAGCTGGAGGTCGCTGGGCTTCAAAATACCTTTGCTCGTCCCCTTTCCTCACGCCAAGTGGAACTCTTTCCTGCTCTGCTCTAAAAATCCCACTTCTCTCCTCATTCCTGCTAACTCAGTGTTCTACCTATTCGTCTTCAGGAGCTGAAGACCTACTATGAAGTGTGTCCTCGCCTTCCCTGCCCCTCCCTCTCTTCCTTTAAGCGTGGACTCCAGGCCTGTTCTTACTCTCCAGGGAACAAGCGAGGAGCGCCCCTGGCCTTCTAGGATGAGCTAGAGTCGCAGGCCTGCAGAGACAAGACTGCACCGACCTTATGTACCGAGCACCTTCCATTTCCCTATTTTTGGAAGTTTAAAACATATTTTTTAGTTGAACACCTCAATAACTTTTGGGGACATTTTCAGTAGGCTGTGACCAACCCACCAAACTTCTCCTTTACTCCTTTAACTGTGATACCCTAATGAGAAAAGAAAAAGGAAGGACCGTAGTGGTTCTTAATCACATTGTTTTTGGCTTCCCAGCATCTCAATCTCCTTCCTATGTCTGGGGGATGCCTCCCCTCGAACCTGAGTCCCACTCTGGAACCTGATGACACAGATGTTTGTTTTGCCAGTTAGGATGCAGGCGCATGGTCCAAGCCCGGTCATCAGGTTCACACCCGACCTGGGCTTTGCCGCAAGGGAGCAGCGAATTGATTCTGATGATGGGTGGCTGGAGCAGAGGCCGCAGGTCAGGATGTTAGGAACAGGAGGGCAGTGAAACAGCAAAGCGGCCCGGTTCGGCTCTAGGTGGTGGAGGCACAAGTAAAAGTGTCCCATGTTTACCAGGAATGGTTGCAGCAGTGTCCTCACCTCCCAGGTTTCGTGGCATGGGGTCCTAGCTGCACCCTGCCCTCCATCCCTCCAGTAGGACCGCAGAGCCCGACCCTCGAACCTTCCCAGCAGTCCTGGGAGCTACCCAGTACTGTCCAATAAATTCCTTTCCTTCATATGTTGAATCAGCCAGTATCATGAAGAATCTTGACTGATTAAAAGACAATACAAAATGATGCATTTATGTCACGTGAAGACCAAATGACCCCATAGCTACAGAAGTAACTTTTGCAGCAGCTGGAATATAGAAACATTGGGGGGGTCGGGATATAAAAGTGACTCTGGTTAGTCTATTGCTGGAACTCTGGTGGTCTGTACCATATTTGCAGTGCAAAGATTGATTTTGTTTGTCCAAGCAATGCCACCCATCACATCGAGTTATCGTAACTTTGCATTTTATTGGTTTGTTTTACTGCTTAAAAACATAATGTATGAGTATGTTTTGCTTTTTGGAAGTTGTCTGTAAGAGCTGCACATTTGAGGATATTACAGCTGGCTTCCATTTATACAAGTAGTGCGATGAGAGCAACAGTTCAAATCAGTGCTCAACAGCAGCTGCCAGCATTGCCCAGCCCACATACCCTTGACGCTCACCTGTGCTCTCCTAAAGCTGCTGCCTGAGAACACCTGCTACTCCCTGTCCACGGGCTTTCACCCAGCAAGCAGGGCAAGCTGCAAGCTCTGAAAAGTTAATGCTCCTGAAAGCAATCTTCCACAAATGATAGAAGGAAAATGATTGGTGTACAAAGGCCTGGCTTTATCGATGCCCACATGGGATAACTGGGAAGAGTATTCTACACGGTCTTCGGGGATTTCCCAGGGGGGTGGGCCCCAGGTGACCACTTGCTTAAGGATGCTCCCTCCCTTTAGCCATTTTCTTGCATTCCCCATCTAACTTTTCCACTCCATTTCCAGGGCTTCCTGGACTGCTCTCCCAGATAAACTGTGTGGACTCACAGCCTCATTTCAGGGGCTGCTTTAGGGGAGCCCTAACTACGGCACCTGCACATCGGACAGCATTGTACCGTCACCTGCACTTCTAGTGTGTTAGGGACTGGCAGGGATCGCCTGCATTCGCTCATACTGCTGCCATTTAATTAGATTTATTTCTCAACGCTCTAAGATAAGGGTACAGGAAGCTATTGGGAGAGCAACCACTACCCAGGCTGGGGGCAGACATAGCAGGTTTCGGTGTGGTTCCTTGGGGCCGTGGGACTCTAACAGGGCACACCTGCTGATGACACTGTCATGCAGCATGGGGTTGGCTTTGCTACTGTTCTTGTGTCCTCAGGCTTGCGTCACTGTTCCCGAGGAGTTTACCCTACCAACCCACAGGCTGCTGTGAGAGCAAGTGTTGCAGGCACCCAGCTCTGCAGGTTCCTGAGTGGAACTTGGGAGCACCAAGGTCACAACCTGCTTGTGGGGGAGGCTTGGGAAGGCAGAATAGGGTCTGTGCCCAGGAGCCCCTAAGCCATACCCCTGCGTCTGCCTCTGCCTCTCCAGGACTGCAGAAGGCCTTTCTCCCTAGGGATTTATCCCAGTCAGAGAAACCCTGCAGCGGTCCCAGAAAGGAGCAATGATGTCCCCTGAAGGTGGCCTGAGTAGGTGGGTGACTCACACTGCCTGAGGCGGGGTTAGAGCTGACGTCAGCAGTGATGTGCTGGGCGTATGCACTGGGGACTCCTGTCTTTGTCACCCTCTTGCAGTCTCTGTCCCGGTCACCCCCACCCCTGCTCGCTCTGCTCAAAGAATCAATACATACACCTCTCCATACACCTCAGCCCACAGCCTGCCTCTGTTCCACTGTGGGCATGATGGAATTAAATCCTTGAGATTAAAAAAAACTCCACAAACCCTTTGCTCAAGATAACCAACTGGATAAACAGGCTCATGCAATGCCAAAACTCAAAATCAATATCCGAGAGACTGTGCCTGTTTGGAAAGGCTGTGGTATATTAAATTAAAGCATGTCCTTTGATTTTTCCTTCAACAAAATGTGTACGCTCTCTAAAACAGAACTGCCCGGAATGATTTAGTAGCCTCTAAAACCAGCTTCAAATGTATTCAGCTGCCTGGAGTGAGACCTGCATGAGACGGGCTTCTGACTGCATCCGAAGGACGAACGGTGTCCCAGGCTGGACCCATTCCCCTGGGTGTGCTGGCGTTTCAAAGGTTATCATTTCTGATCGATGTTGTTTCTGCAGAGAGAGCCCTTGTGCCAGGCCACTGTCCACACTGATGATTAATGTGACCTCATCCCCTGGGCTGAAAAGTCCCCCGAGCATCAATTAGTCCAAGTATCCTCTTTTACCATCTAGAACAAGGACGCTTCCAAAGTCACACAGGCAGCAGGTCAAGACCAGAGGCCTCCTCCCTCGCAGGATCCGAGGAGCCCTGGCTTAGAGCCCGGCTTCTCGACTTTGATGGTGTTGACTTTGGGGACCAGGTAATCCTTTGCTCATTGTAAAATGTTTAGCACCGTCCCCTCCCTCTGCCCCTTAGATGTCTGTAACCTCGGCTGCAACAAACAAAAATGTCTCTATTTCAACCCTCCTCCTCAGGGGGGTTGAAATCACCCCCGGCTGAGAACTACTGGCTTAGAGCAAAAATTGTAAATTGGTGTCACATGGGCTAAATTTGGGTCATAGATAAGATTTGTTTATCCTCTATAATCTTGTCAGGGTATTTAAAAATTGGGAAATTTCACATGAAAATCCAGACTCCTGTTTTCTCCTGAACGTCTGGAAGACGTGGCAGCCCTGAGCACACACTGGCCACGAGGAACTGAATGGCCGTCTGCACTGCTGCTGGTCGCGGTCCCCACCACTCTCTCCCGTGACCCACATGGGACCCATTTTACAATCTTCCTGGGCTCCTGCTGAGTTTCAGGCTTCTCGAAACTGTGTGTACATTTATTTTCTCTTAGGTATGAGTCTGAGCTCATTGAGGGAGGGTGATGTCATTCTCCTTTTGCCCCTCTACAGCGCCCCGCCCCCAGAAGACACTCTGAAAGAGTCATCCACTGATGCGTCTACAGCAGCAGAAGGCTAGCCTTGGGGACTTCAAGGGAAAAGGGCTGGAAGTCGAGCAAGTTTGGGTGAAGGTGTATTTTGTATCCCCTGTTAGAGATTCAGAATCTCATGAGCACATTCAGGAGCAGGCGTCCTACCCTTTATAAAATGCCCTGCATTAAAAACAAACAAACAAACAAACAAACAAACAAACAGAAAAACACTGCTTAACTGCATTGGACCTAGGGTGTCACAGGCCAACTTTTGACCACCACACTCCCTTTCCTTTAGCATCAGTAATTATCCCAATAAATGACTGTTTTATTGAGTGCACAGTCATTGAGATGTTTGGTGCTGTGACCACGGCAGTTACACAGTACAAGCATGTAAAGAGTCATTTTTCCAAGCACAGACATTTATTTGGATTACTCATCTGAATTTCCCCCGCAAGTGTGAGAAGTGGGTGCAATTGCTATCCACAGCTCGTAGATTAGAAAATAAAGCCACAGAGAGATTAAGGGCCATACCCATAGTTACACGCGCAGGAAGGGTCAGGTCAGGGCTGGAACACAGCCTGTCCCCACCCCCACCCCGGGCTGATGCACCTGTGGACTCTGCACTGTCCTGTCCCCTTGGGGCACTGAGCCCTGTTGTTTACGCGTCCGTCTCCCCCACAGAAGGGAACTGTCCTTCACTCGCCAGCTGCTGTGTGCGGGAAATCCTGGGAGGAGTACGTCATGACACCTCACACAGTTTTTCACAGGACCCCTGAAAATCAGGCCTTTTGATTCTCGTTTAATTTGGGCAACTGTCTGAACCTCTTGGAGCCTAAAAGCCTCACAGTTAGTTCACGGAAAGCTGGGATCTGGACATGTTCTGGAAACGAGGCCTGTGTTCCTCCCTCTTTGCTTGCAGCTGTAGCGCAAGCAAAGATTCTCCTATAGCGAGAATACAGGAACTGGATGGATAAACGGGTGGATGGGTGGGTGATGAATGATGGGTGGACATTATCGCTTGCCCTCTTACTCTGTGCAGAGCATCCCACTGAACTTTGTGAAGAGAGGGGTAGGATGCCTGCTCCGGAAGAGCTTTTCTCTAATCTCAGAACAGGTGGGTAATGTGCCTTTCTCATATTCAGTATTTTTAGTTTACAACAAGATCTTATCATTTTACAGTCATTACTCTGAGAAAGTTTCAACCAACTCGATACAGGGCATTAAAATAATAAAGGAAATGAAAGGTAGCAGCTAAGAGCTGCCCAAACCAGAGACATCAGGAAAACAAGAGGCTGAGTTACTGGAAGATTATTTGATCCTGATTTACAGTGTGATGTGTCAGCGTGTAAGGAAAAAAAATGGTGGTGGGGGGGTGGGGGAGGGAATTCACCCACTCTGTGGTTTCTCCTGGACTCCACCTGGTGAGTGAATGCTTTGTTTACTTCTGAACTTTACACCCCATCCCATTACCATTATTCATAATGGTCTACGGCAAAGTGCTTTGGGGAGAACACAGCCCACGGCAGCATTTGAAAGTGGCAGACAGCGCCACTGTAGAGATGATTCATACAAAAACTCAGAGAGCCTCACACTGGGGGAAGCCCTAGATGATATTCAAGGAAGGGGTAAAAGAAATCACTCAAATTATCTTCTAGCATAAACAAGACTCCAAAAACATAAACTACTTGATTTAAGTCCCATACTCAGTCCTATGTGGTATATTCTCCTTCTCGCTCGGCGACCATGTTTACCAAATGATGCTAAACTTTATGCATAACAGCCACTTGTGGATAAAAGAATAACAGCAGGTGTGATCCTTCTAATTCTATTCATATGTGGTCAGGTTCATAAAGAACGGAGACGGTTCTCGGTGTCTTGGGACTAGCATATTTTGGTTATGGGAAGAGAACTGGGGCTTCCAGTTCACTTCCATTACGAAGTTACAGTTGAATTCCTATAGAGAGAAAATCAATAGGTGAAAACTCTCTTGAAAAAACCTGTTTAGAGGTGGCACTGAGTCCCAGGGGTTGAGAGCCGTGGACAGCATTGTGCTTTCACGAGGCACAAGGACTAGCTTCCACTCTCTACACAGTCAAGCATTCATTTGTTAAAAAGCCCTTCAGTGGTGTCTGCTATGTAGCACTACTATATTTTCCAATATTATCTCTCCTCTTCCACATTAATGATGGAACCCTGACTTTTCCATGGGACATTGTCACTGCATTTCCCAGCCTCCTTTGCAACAGTACATGGCCAGGAGAGTTAAGTAGATGTATCGTGGTGTGGACTCCTGGAGTCTCCTTTAAAGAAGGATGTGGGCGTCTCTCCCCCACCCCCCACGCTTCTCCCCGCTGCTACCTGGAACATGGATGTGACAGCTGTGTCTTGACCCATGAGAATGAGGGTCGATCTTCCATCTAGAAGATTTAGAGATGGGAGGAATATTGATTCTTGATGAATTTGTGGAGCCTTTCTACCATCCTGATGTAGTCTATCTTCTTTAAACCACTTTTTATTTGGGGTTTTTTAATTTGCTGCCGAATGGAATACTTTGCCATCACTCACACAGTGAAACCTCTCCTGACTCCCTGACCACACCCAATATTTCTTCTTCATAGCACACATCATACTATCAGACGATTAATTACTTCTGTGATTTTTTTGTTTGTTTCATTTATAGCAAAGACTGTCGATTCTCTGCCTGTTCCTTCTCAGAACTCACCATTGCCTGATGGCTTTCAAGTGAAATACCTGCAACTCGTTCGGGAAGCTTGGGCTAGGTGACAACTTTTGAATGGCCCACACACAGGGCAGACCAGAAGAGGCAGACGAAGTGCCCCCCACAAACATCCCTCAACCAAGGACTGGCAGGAGTTGGTGGATACCCCACACCTCTGCGTCTTGGCTGGGATACCTTTGAGGTGTGTTCTATACTGGAGTCACCTAGAGTTATCCAGCAGGACTTAACCTGAGTTAATGACTGTGATAACCTGTGAGGTGATGCACCTTGTATTGACTTCCTTCCCTTTCCTGTCTCTCTTCCACAGACTCCTGCTTCCTGCAATCACCATGCAAATAAACCATTTGCACTCAGATCATTGAATTAAGAAAGGTTTGCTTCTGGGGAATCCAACCTAAACCAACCTAAACCAATATATGTGTCTCTTCAGTTAGAATACTAGCTCCAGTGGGACTGAGAATATGTTTGTCTTTTCCACCATCCTACCTCCAGGACTCATCAGTAGCCCAAGGTCAGTACTCCAAAGGTGCTGGGGAAACACTGGTTCACCATTTCCCCTCTGACACATCTAGAGTTTGCCACCTACAACTGGTCCTACGAGACACGAGTAGGCAGTTTATCCCACCACATTCAGCATGGGCTGCACGCCTGCCCAGCACTTCTCTGAAGACAGTGCTGTGCTCGTGGCATTCATGCTCCATTGTCTCCTAAACTGCATCGACACAAACTGTCAGTAATTATGTGCACATCCTGTAATAGGAGCCCCTGGACTTTACTAAGATATTTCACTGCCAGAATCTGCTGCCTCTCTTCACTATTGACCTCTACATGTGTCTCCTTCTTCTTGACCTACTCTGTCATTTCCAAAAGGTACAGCAGCATAGACATTACAGCATGGTGCTTAAGAATCCACATTTCTGAGTCAAACGGCCCCCTCTTCAAATCCCAACTCTGCCACTGACTAAGCAGGTGACCTTGAGAAAGTTACTTGGTTGCTAGTAAATGTCCTCCTGTATAAAATAGGGAGGATGGTATGTATGGCACAGGATTATTTTGAAGATTAAATGATATATGTATCATACATGATTCTCATTGTGTTGAGTAAATGACAATAGATACAATACTAAAGGGTATAGTTAAAGACATTGGGGGTCTGCCCCAAGTAATATATTTCACCGGAATATTACTCAGCCATTCCACGTTATTTAAACACATTTCTAAATTCACACTGAAAGCGTTCCCCATATATTCTTACTCAAATACCTAACCTTTATTGGGTGACACTCCCTCAGTGGCCAACACCTTGAAGCATTCCTGAATTTGACCCTCCACATTCCTCTCCCAGACACATACACCTGTTCCCAGGCCATGTACAAGTTCATTGAGCTGAGCTGTAATGCTGTGTTTCACCAGGAGTGGCCGCTGTTTGACTGACCTACATGTAACATATTTCACAACGGAAGACGCTCTAAGTGAATGCCCAAGGAATCAATTTTTTAAAATTAAAAATAGATTTATTGTGTTTATTTGAAGAGATGCCTTGCAGTATGTCTCTCATGACATTCCGCTGGGGAGGATCAGATTTGGGGACACTTAGCCATCCAAACCGCGGAGCGCAGGCTCGGAGGAAGTATTCCTCCCCACGCAGCACAGACTGCGCTGCGTTTCCTCTCAGTTGTCGTGAAATCAGCGGCATACCAATTACAATTTGGGGCTTGTAAACAGCCAGAAGATTCCCTTGGAGAGAGCAATTATATTCCCTTTAACAAACTGTAGGGTAAACGGCTTCTCTTAAATATGCTGTGTGCTGAGTGCAAAGTAGATTTATGTTATTGATGCTAAAAGGCGGGGGATTTGGGGGGACAGAGACATGAGGAAGCCTATAAAAGAGCAGAGAACATCAAAAATGCCATGGGATAAGAGGGAAGACCCCAAAAACCTGGAGTTCCCTTATAAAAAAGTGTGTATTTATTCTTACATTTTAAACTCCAGTCACCTTTTTAGTGCTCTCCATTTGATGTAATACACCTATTGAGGCTTTTTTTCCCACTGCTCAGAACAGTTTTTGAACTCATAAATTTTGATACTTTTAGTGCTTCTGTGGTTTTTTATTTCACCTCTTCCACATCAGCAAAATGTTTCCCTTTGAGGAGTTTTTTCATCCAGGGAAACAAAAAAAAAGTTGTCTGGGGCAAGATCAGGTAAATAAGGGAGGGTGGGGCTCAGGGGTCCTGCTGGTTTTGGTTGAAAACAGTGGAACACTCAGCATGGTGTGGATAGGTATGCTTGCACATGAGCAAACTCATTGAAAGAATCTTCAAAAAGAAATTCACTGAAGTCGAACACAGCCTCTCACAACAATCCCAGCTGGTACACTGTTACAGATGGGTTCCTAGAACACTCACCTAGCAGGGGAAGCCTGTACTATGAGGGGCCTCCCCTCCAGAAGATAATTCTGAATTTTGGGGGGTCCCTCTTTGTATCAGGGCAGAATTGATTTGGCCTATCCAAATAAACATGCATGGTGACATGTTCAGAGCACTGATTTGGAGTTGGTTTTGTATCCATCTCACCATGTTCATTGTGTTCCTTTGAGCATGATGGTTCACCATGTTAAGACTCACTTTCCTCTTCTGAAAAGTGGGAATAACAATGCTTACTTAATAAGGTTATTCTAAGAATCAAATGACCAAACATATCTGAAGTGTCTAGAATAGTAGCCACCACCCAAATAATACCACATATCAGATGTTATCACTGCTGAACCCACACCCCCTTGGAGTTCACCATTACCTGTGTGGCTAATGGCTTCCTATAGAGAGGATCTGAAGTTGTCTGCCCGTGGATTCTCTCAGCCCAGGTACATGGGGCAGAAAGAAAGTGCCAGGGAGTTAACACTTCCAGGAACAGACCTTAGCCATCATGCAGAAAATTTAGCAATAAATGTCCATTTCCTTATTCCGTAATCAGGACAAGTCTGAGCTTTGTTCCATGCTGACTCTCGAGGGTCTCCTGTGGGACTGAGCCCCATTTGCCCCTGCAGAAACCTGCCCATTAGTGCACCTACATTGGCTTTTATCACTTCCTGGTCTCACTTTCTTACTTCCTGATGGGAGCTTCCTGGGAGCACCTCCAAATCACACCACTGGCACTCAAAACCTTGTTTCAGGATGAAGTCCAACATAAACACTATACTCACACTGTAAGCAGGCTCAGTCATCTGGACAGTAGGCTTACAGCAGTGGTTTTCAGCCCGTGGGCTGTGGCACACCGGTGTGCTGCAAACACTTTTCAAATGTGCAATACCTGACTACTTGGTCAGGGGCACTGGCTCCTTTTCCCTTAGAGCATCAAATTAAAAAATGCCAAGAGCCAACACAACAATAACCACTCTGTGTGAATGAGTCAAAATTATACCTATTTTTGTCAGATCAGCAAAAAAACAAGTTTTAAATTTGGTGCCACAGAATTTTAGTAATTAGTTTCTGTGTGCCATGAGGTAAAAGGCTTGAAAAGTGCCCAGCTTACTGTAAACCATTCCGTTTGCTAACCAAGCCTTGTCTGGTCAGCTTTCCTCCACCCCCTTCTCTTCTACCCTATAGCCATCCCTCGGTTGAGGCCCTTCTCATTTGTTTTTTCTGCCCTGTAGTCTCTGACTGATCTCCATGCTTCTAGTGCCTCTACCGTCTAATTCATCACCCACTTACTGCCAAAGTTACCATCCTAAAATGCAGTTCTGTAATACCATTCCCTTGCTGTTGTTTTTTTTCTTTTCTATTTTAAAGACTTCAGTGGTTTCATTGCCTTCCCAATTATGTGATAAATTTTATAACATGGTATGTAAAAACCCTCGAAAGCTGGTTCCAAACAACCTTTCAGCCTCATTTCCGGTGATTGCTAAACACAGCTGATGCTCAGCCCACACAGAAAAAGCCAGTGTTGTCTCAAAGCCCTTTCACTAGTCACCTTTTAGAGATATTATTTATATTCAAAAAGGTGTTTGAATGTACATGTGTTTTTCCCTGTCTGAAGAACCAGCCTCATTTGCATGGTCTGGCTCAAAACGCCCCCTCCTCCAGGAAGACTTCTCCAGTTCCCCGGCAAGTCAACAGTTCCCTCCTCTGGGCTCCCACCATAACATCTGCGCTCACTGACTCATGCATTCATTCATTCAACAAGCATTTTCTGAGCATTTTCTACTATAAACCAACCATGTGCAAAGTCCTGGGGAAACCATGCTGGAGAAAAAGCAGAAAATGCATGAAGATCACAGTTGGGAAAAGGAAACAGACATTATCAGGAAATCATATAAAAGGCTGGCAGCGTCTGCACAGCGACTAGATCATACACCTACCATTTCTCAGCGAGGTCTTTTTAAACTGGAGCATGGCAACCCCCAACTTTTTATCTTGAAAATAGAAGTTTGTCTACAAGCTCTTCTTCAAATTGCTCTATAACAAAAACAAATAAAGCATAAAGCCAGTTATATGTGTGGAGGGAGAGGGGGTGGAGGGAAGAGAAAGGTCGGGGGGAAGAGACAGAGAGACAGAGAGAGAGAGAGAGAGACTGAGACTGTTGGGAAGTGCAGAGAACCCAGTTTATAATGGCTTGAAGTGATGCGGATGCTGAGAATTAGTCGTCTTAAACACGACTTTCCTAGTGATGCCCCCAGCTAAACGACTCTGGGTTTGGACTTTCAGATCCGTGAGCGGTATCTCTTGCCTCCCGCTTCCCGAACCTCTCTGTCCTTCCAGCCAGGAACCGCGATTTGGGAAACAGCCCAATTTCCCGTCTATCCTATCCGCTCCCGCAGATTGGTCGGTGAGGAGGCAACTACGTTGCGGTGAGACATCCTCCAGGCCCAGACATTCATCTCTGTCCATTTCAAGGCCCCGAGCCTGCGTCGTATATAACCAAACACTGCGCCCACAACGAAGGACACAGCGGCCTTTCTTTGTGTTTTATTCAAGAATCTTGGGCAAATCTGGCTCTGGGCCTGCGTTCAAGATCCTGATTGGAGACTGGTTCGGAAACCAGAGTTGAGGCTTCTTTTGGAAGGGAAGAGAGGGGGGGAGCGGGCTCTGGCGCCGCTCTTGGGAGGATTACGGCGGAGGCTGTGGACCGCGGCGCCGCTCGCCGAGGCTGCAGCCATTGCACAGCTGAGCATCCCACATTCAACAGGAGGAACCCGCGGGAGAGGAGCTCCGAGCCCGCCGCGCCGCAGCCGCTGCAGCCCGTGCGTCCCGCGCCCTCGCGCGCCATGGCCAAGGAAGGCGTGGAGAAGGCGGAAGAGACTGAGCAAATGATCGAGAAGGAAGCGGGCAAGGAGCCCGCGGAGGGCGGCGGCGGCGGCTCGCACCGACTCGGGGACGCCCAGGAGATGCGCGCGGTGGTGCTGGCAGGCTTCGGGGGGCTCAACAAGCTGCGGGTCACCAGGAAGGCCATGCCCGAGCCACAGGACGGCGAGCTCAAAATTCGCGTCAAAGCCTGGTCCAGTATCCGCGCCTTTCTTGCTTTCTCTCTCTTTGCGCGCTAGGCACTCGCGGGGTGGAGGTGGCAGAGCCTCGGTGGGGACCGCGACCGGGGTACTGCCTCTGCGGGGTCCACCTAGGAGCCCGGACCTGGGTCTCACGTCCCCACGGCCAGTCGCCACTGATGCTGGGGAGCATGCTGAGTTGGCCGTTACCCTCCCCATGCCGGGTCTGGGGGAGACCAGAGGAGACTGTGGGCTCTCAGAAGGGGACGCGACGGGTGGATGGTGGCGCTCAGCACTCAGGGTCTGGAAGATTGCGCTGGGGGAGCAGCTGCCAGGATAGGGGGTTCAATGGTAACGTGGTTAAAAAAATAATAACCGTCTGCTTACTGTGTACCAGCCATGGTTTTTAGAGTTTTTTTTGTGAGCAATCTTACTTAATAGTTCCTGGGACCCAGTGCCTTAGCTACCATCAGCATCCCCGTTACGGGGACCTGGGCTCAGAGAGAGAGAGAGAGTGAGTGATTTGCCCAAGATCACCCTGCCACCACTAAGTGCCATGGCCAGGATTTGATCATCGTTGTCACCTCTATAGACGCCCTGATGGGGCTGGGGACAGGATGCAGGGCTGGGGATACAGTGTCCTTCCTCCCTGCTCCTGCACATTTCCCTCTTTGCAGCCTGGAATGGGAAGCAGGGAGTCAGGTACCAAGCATCTGAGCTTGGTGGGGGGTGGGGTCAAGGCTGAAGCCTAACCCTTCCTCTTTCCCATTACATCTTCTGTTTCTTTGTGGGGGGGGGGGGAACCAAACCTGGTCAATCTTCTCTGAACTCCTGTCTCAGATGGAGCTCATCAATATGAGTGCCTTTCTGCTCTCCCTTCTCCTGGGGCACTTCCTCAGACCCAAACCCAGCTGGGATCCGCCTCCCCCCACCCAACCCCCAGGTGTTTAAGCCTCTCTGACTGCTCTCACTGCAGGATCATTTCCTGAAGGTCAGGCAGGAGGGTTCACCTGGAGTGTTCACTGGACCCAACACTCAGTTCTCCAGGAAGCAGCATGGAAAGCTCCTCAGGGAAACTTGCCTGTAGCACAGTCAGATGGGCCTACCCTTCCCATCTATACGTTTTAAATCCCCCAACAGATAGTGCTCTGTAACACAGCAGCCAGCTCAACGTTTCCCAGGTTAGAGCCCCAAACCCAGAATCTGGGACCGTATCTAGAAGGGAGAAACATGCAAAGGGGATTCACCTGCCTTGCTACTCTGAGAGCAGGGGCAGGTTTTCCATTTGTCAGACTGGAAGGCAGCTAGTGAGAGAAGCAGGGATAGTCTCCTCTTGGTCTGCACATATACAGCTGGTCATGCTTGATTCTAAACAGGACTCTCGGGCCGGGCCTCTCCCTGGAGAATTCAGGGCAAGGGAAGAGGCTTTTGCAAACTGGGGCTCCTATATATTTCTATTTTGTTAACTCTTGTTGAACCAAGCTGATTGATCCTTGAAGGCAGAGTTCTCGTCTGCCCTTTTTGCAGATGAATCCCCAGTGCACAGCACAGTACGCCCTAAGTAAGTTATTGCTGAATGAATGGATTGAGGAAAGGTGCTTGGAGGGTGGTTCTTGTGTCATTGCTTTTCTTCACTTGCTGATGGAAGAATGCCTGTCTAGTACAATTAAAACCAGGAACTGATAATTCACCTTCCTTAACCACCAACCAAAAATATTTTATGTACGTGTGTATACATATATATAAAATTTTTTATTCTCCATCCAAATTGAGGGCTCTAGGACTCTGACTGAGTATGTATGCAGGAAGTGAAAACGTTGAAGCTACTTTTTAAAGAAAGGGGTAATCACCTGCAGTGCCAATGGGTCTGGGTTCTCTAGCCTTATGCTAAGGGCATAAATGCTGATAGGAGCTGAAGCATTTGCAATAATAAATGTCAAGATGAAGGCGAGGAGATTGATTTTTCAAAGCTAGACACACGATCCTGTTCTTCACTGGGGCTGTGTGTGTGTCACGCACACACACACACACACACAAACACACACATGGGAATCACTGCGGACCCCCCACCCAGTTGTTCAGAAAGTCGGCCAGGCCTGGAGGGGCATTTGGAACACAGTGTTGCAAAAGTCCCAGATTGATTTTCATTTCACTATGCTGGAAGCAGAGTTAATTGGTTTTGCGAGGGGGGATCAGAATAGATGTGTGAAGATTGCCTGCCGGGCCCCTCCTCCTCTACGGGGCTGGGATAGGCTGGCCAGAGATGCCCATTGATTGTAAGTTCAGCCTTGGGAGCCAGGATGACTCATTCTGTGTTTTTATGAATCAGTGGATGGCCTCCTGGATGAAGGTCCACCCTTTATCTGCTTTCTACTTTTAATGGAAACCTTTTATCATCAAATAGGATGTGCTTTTTTGCTTGGGAATAAAGCACAGTCCACCTGAACTAGTATTCAGACCTGGAATGAAGGTCCAAATTGGTTTCTCTATAAATTTTATGGAAATGGAAGAGAAGAGGCAGGGGAAATACGTACTATACCTCATTTACACCCTCTCATTTATGGTCTAATGAAATCGGTATTGTGGTAGAGCAAATTGGGTTTGGAGATGTTGAGTAAGTTGCCAACATCATCACACAGATAGAAGACTTAGGACTTGAACCCTGGTCTCTCTCTCCTTAAAACTCTGTTGTTTTCCTTTTATTCTATGTTGTCTCTCCCCATGGTAAAGCCACAAGAAATGTGAGTTACCTCTCCAGACTTTTGGCATGTACGCTTGCTTTCCCTTTTCCAGTGAAGACAGCTCCTTTGATCTTTTTATGTCTGGCTTAAGGGAACACTCGTGGCTGTTTCCAGAGTAATACAGCTTTTCCCCTAAAATGGAGACAGGATGGTCAAATACAGCGCAAAAAGAACCAACTCAGGGACAGGAAAGTTTTCTGTCTAAATTGTTACAAGAACATCAGTTTTGATGGGGAACCCATTTCACCAACCATTCTTTGACCAGTTTACACGGCAAGTGGTTTGGGCAGCCACACCGAGGAGGTGCGTGGCCTTTGCAGAAAGGTGGAGCTGGAAGCTCAGGCACCACCCCTTTCTACCTGTGTAGTGTCAGCGGACCTGTCTCTTACCTCCTCTAAGCTTTCTGTGCCTTGGCTGTAAAATGGGGATATGAAGATGAACTTCATGGTGTTGAGAGGACTGGATGCAAGGAAGAGACTGGTCTACGGTTAGCATTAAGTAAATAGTAGCTATTGTTGCGACTGTTGTCATCTTTGTTGTCATAAACTGTGACATGGTTCTTGGCAGCTTGATAACTTGGAGGCCATCATTTTAATCATGTGTATGATCAGGCAATATCATGCCACGGCTTCTTAGTGATTAAGAGTGAGACCTTCCTAGACATGAGTCACAGCTCTGCCACTTGCTAACTGGATGTCTTAGGTCTGGTCCCTGGCAGCAGAGCCTGAGACAGGGATGTTTTTTCTAAGCGGTTGATTGAGGATGCTTTCAGGAGAATGGGAGCAAGAGAAGCGGGATAGGGCAGGGAGAGAGGCTAAGTAAGGATGTGGTTTCACTGGATCCCATCAGGAATTCTGGAGCATGAATTGTACCACAGAGTTCATCTGACCTAGAAGCAATGGGAGAAATCTTTTGTACCTCTACACCTCCCATCCTTCCCACTTTCTTCAGTTAGTTTTGGGGTGTGGGCTACTTCCTGAGTGGGGGCATGGAACCTACAAGCAGACTTGGCTTCTGTTTGACTGAGGACAGTTCCCCTTGGAAGTGGGGAAGCAGGAGAGGGGACCGGTCTGAGCGAGCAGCCCGCACTCCCGGCGGCTGATGGGTGGGTGCACTGCCTAGTGAGAGGGACGGGGTGAGGCACAAACGGTGTGCCTTCTATACTAGTTAACTTTGCACATGTTGCTTACTCCTCCAAACTTCAGCGTCCTGTGAAATGGAGGTAATCACAGCCCCTTTCTGTGTAGTGTTGTAACGGAGTTCAAATGAGATACAGTGCATAAGGACCTTCCTGACGATGCCTGGCACACAGCAAGTGGTAAATAAATGATAGCTGTTATTACTTAAACGATTATTTTTGGTTTCCATAGACACTCTCTATGGTTTAGCATTCAAACTGGAGCTCTTCTGAAAGGCGCACTAAAGTAATTAGTCTGGAACTACAGGAGGAAACTGGAATTGTCCTAGGTAAACCAGGTGTGTGGTCCCCCCTAACTGATAAGGATCAGGTCAGTGCCTTTGCTGTCAGCAGTCTGGTCACCTTAGGGCTTTTGCTGGGCAGGAGCTGGTAGAACATGAAGCTGCGGGTCTCCAGGCTGGGCTATGGGAATGTATTCAAGTGGCCATTAACAAGCCTTGGCTGGTTTGTGGCTCCGATTGGTGTGGGGTGGAAAGGCACTAATGGACTGGGGATGTTTATTTTCTCAGACTGATTTATAACAAGAGGCCTCATGAAACTGCTGGAATGAGACCAATTGGATGAAAAATGGTTCCAGCCAGTCATGGCTCCATGGGCTGATCTGAAAATGGGCCGAGGGCAAGCCACACCAGAGGAAAGCCAACAGACTGATGGGATTCTATATGTCATGAAGGGAAAGTACATGGGAGATATGGGAGGGACCTAACATTTATTGACCCCTTGTTATGAGCCAGGAACTGAGTAGCCTAATATATATTCTTTGTTTCACTTTATTCTAATAGCAACTCAGCAAGATTGGTATTACTGCCTCCATGTTAAAGATGGGGAAACTGCCCGTCAGAGACGTGTCAGGATTGCAAACCGCTAAGTGGAAAAGCGGTGTAAAATCCAAGTTCTGCCTTGCTCCTGGACTGTTTACGTTTGGGAGTTGGAAAATCAGAGAGACACAGTGACAAAGGCATGGGGGTGGGGAGGGAGAGAGAGAGAACAGAGACAGTGAGAGACCAAGAGAATACACAGGCAGAGAGACACAAGGCTGTAATCGGGGATAGAGAGAGCCGTCAGTGCATGTGCTGATTTGAAGTGCAACTACTGAGACTCAAAACTGTGCAGTTCATCTTGCCCCCTCAAAAAAAAACAAAAAAAATGTGTTTCTGTACCACATCCATGTTCCCTCCCTCCATTTCTGAGGTGTGGGATGTTTTGGGGATCCACCTAGGATCCGATTGCTATGGCTGTTGACCCAGAATACTGGTGCTAATTAAATACAGTCACCACTCCTTGGATCCACTCAAGGCATCCGAGTTCCTTTCTCTGCCTCCTTTGCTTCAGGTGAGCTATCGCTACACTGACAACCTGAATGCAGGAAGTCCCCAAGTAATGCAGCATTAGATTGGCACTGATAAGGTCAATCTAAGGAAATGTGACCAATATGATCTTCCCTGTGTTTATCAAACAAGCAAATGAAGTACATGAGGTTGAGTGGCACGGGTGTTTGTAAAACTGAGAAATTGCTTGGAGTGTGTTCAATACTCAAGCCAGGAGCCACTCTGGCACAGAGATTGGGAGAAAGTGTTCTGAACCACTCTGTGTTGGATGAAGATGTCAGGATTTGACAGGAAGGGATGACTGTACTGAGTCGCACTGAGCCCCATTTGGTGATGGGAAGATGGAGATGCTACCCCAGGGTTCCTTCTTACTCACTGAAGTTTGCATATTCCCATTGACTCTGTCCTCACTGGTGAGGGCTGGGGATGATGACTGTGCTTGTCCTTCAACCAATAATGGAATGGACTTCTTGTCTCCCGCAATTCTAAGAAAAAAGGACGCCCAGAATCAGTGATTCTTCCAGTCCATAGAAAAGGGAAGTATAGAAGATCTGATGCAAAGTAGACTCTCAAGAACAGCAGCCTGATCTTAACTATGCAGGCACTCGTCAGAGACCGCAGGCAGGTGGCTCGTGGTGGGCGGTGGGAATGACGACTGACGATGAGGCTCACCCTGCCTTCCACTTGCAGCGTCTCTGCAGGAACAAAGCCTAATATTCTCACCCACGTTTTATCTCAGCCCCACGAGTCCATGAGGTTACTACCCTTACTTCCAAAGAGAGGACACTGGGACTCAGAGGTGAAGTGCAGGTAGTGAGAAGTTTCAACAGGTCCCAGAGCAGACCCTGGCTCTGCCTCGTGCCTGTGTAATCATAAGCAAACAGCACTTTCTACTTGCCCTGCATCACCTTGGTAATAATACCCACTTGTCGGTGTTGTTATGAAGACTAGCTGAGAGCACAGGAAAGTCCTGACTGTTCATTGCATACAGTGGGTGCTCAGTAAGGATTATTTTCTTTCCTAAGTCACTCAGGCTATAAAAGACAATGAGGGCTTGATGCCATCCATTTGTTCCTTGTCCTCTCACCAAACTACACAGGGTGCTGGCTTTTGAATCGTATTCCCAGGGTTGGGAATGGATTTGAAGTGACCTACTGTGGGGGGGCTCCATCTGCAGAGCCCACCCCCCTCCCCAGCCACCACGGATGAGAATAAGTCTACCAAGACACGATTAGCTTGGTGAGGAAAGGTGGCCGATCTCTCAGAGGAGAAGGACCAAGAGCCTTTTCCTCAATGGGCTTTTATTGGGTTCATTTGCACAAGAATACAGGTAAAGCTCATTAATCATCACGTTCAGACTGTAAGGATCAAACAATAGATAACAAAGAACTCTGAGGGCCTATTTTGAGTCAGGGTCACATAGCGCTAAAGAGCTGTAATACTTTGAGAAACAAACTCACTTCTTGCTTGGACCCTTATCATTTAATTGAGAGCATTCTAAACAAAGCAGGTTTCACAGGATTCTACATATTCTTTTTTAGGCCTGAGTGACCGGGGAACCCGCCCTTTCCAGCACAGGGCGGCACCATCCTGTCATTGTTTCAGGCTTAAGTCAGGCAGGGGAAGTAAGGCAGCCAAGAGATTAGGAGACTTCTTGCAGGCTGAATGAGGACTCAGGCTTTGTCAAAGCCGAGGGGTGAGGGTCCATCACCCCCTGTTGCGGTAGCCCCCCAAGTCCTTCCTTGGGGGCCTCCCATGTGATTGTGCCTGTCTTAGGTCATTCCCCCCTTTGGGGAATCTTACCCGTCACTGGCTAACCAACCAAGCATTGGGGGCCAGTTATGGATGAAGTACAAAGAGCAGAAGCGGTGCTCCTGCCAGGGAGATAAGCTTTGTCTCCTTAGTGTCTTATGGTCTAAAGGTTGCTCCCTCAGCCTTAGCCTTGGGGGAGATTACAGCTTCTGAAACCAGGCAGGGAGGTTCCCAACAACCTACTGCTGCCTTTACACCAGCGACCCATGAGTGGTGGCAGAGATTTCTCTGGTAACCAGGTGTGCACAGATAGCCCAGCCTCTGGAGTTTGGTTTACTCTCACTTAAAGGAACCAAAATCCATGACCTTTTGGCACATCGCTGACACTCAACACTGACAACAGAGCACACCCAGGCATGGGGAAATAGCACCCCATAATCCCAAGCTCCTGGCACTTCTCATTCTTAATAGGGATCTTTTTTGGCATCTTGGTATTTGTCATAGAAGAAAAAGTTTAATTAGAAACAAGAAGAAACTCTTCATAGGAAAGGGCAGCGGGCATGTAATCTCAAATTAGTTTGATTCCTCTGTGTGTGATCTCACCCAGAAAATCGGTTGGAGCCATGGCATTATAATGAGTAAATTTAATGTCTGAAGGCCCAGGAGACAAAATAGATGCTCCGATGAGAGGGGCTGATTCATGTTTGTATGTGATATTTTCTTCATGAGAGCATGCAGTGAGCTTCTGATCCCAATCTCCTTCTGTGGGTGACCTCTGACCCCTTAGCCAAGCCTCATCTCCAGCAATGTTCTGGAGCCACAATGTCCCTGGCAATAAAGCACTGGGTCCTCTCACTCCTGGCTTCTCTCAGAGGATGTAGTCCCCAGAGCCTCCTGCAGAATACTTCTCTGAGAGGCATGATTACAATAAATCTCTTGGACGGGAACTGACTATACACCCAAACTGGATGGAAGGCAGTGTGCTTTTTTGTTATAAAATAGTTAATGTTGGGAGTGGAATAGACCTGGATTCAAATCTTGGATCTGATCATTTTAGCAACTTGTATAATCCTAGGAAAAGGATTTCATCTCATCTTTTGAAACTTCACTTTTCTCGTCATCTGTGATATGGGTGTAACAACACCTAGGGGAAGATGTTTTGTGTGATAATAAAATACAGTGCATCTGAAGTACTTAGAAATGATGTTGGCACGTTTAATATTTGTTGAATGAATGAAATCCTTTGTCACATAGTATATGTTTACTATTTGTGAATGGTGGAGAGGAGGTGCAAAGAAATAGGACACTAGGAAGTTCCTCTGTAGTTCATAAAGTTTTCTGTATGGAGTCCCTTTGTATCTCCCCCAAGGGGTATAAGACCCTAACGTCAAATGTGGTCCAGATCACATGGGCCACTATGCTGTGACGTACACAAGAAGAGTCGAGTGAATTCCTGAGAAAAACCAGAGAGAAATGAAGCACAAATGCACCGTGCTCCTACTGTATGCCAGGAACGGACCAAACTTAGAGATCTTCAGAAGGAAGACCAATTCCTTCTGCCCTCACTTCTTTTTTCTTTATTTTGGCCATGCTGACCACTGTGATGGATTTGTTCCTGGACTTCTTGGCTCCTTGCTTACTTTCCCTTCCATCTTTTATCACCTCTCTCCTTGTGAGTTAGCTTCAGGTGCCCCTACTGCAATGAACTTCCTTCTTGGGACTAGAAAAGATGGTGGCCTTTGGCTCCAGCTGCCTGGTGCAGGTTTAGCAAGACCCAGTGCATAGAGAACCTTTTTCTCCCAATTTTCATGTAACAAGGAAGGAAGCTGATTGGCCCTTTGTGAATCATATACCAGCCTCCTGGATATCTCCCTCTTTCTCTGGCCCAAGAGATAGAGAGAGAGATAGAGATGGGGGGGAGAGGGAGAGAGGGAGGGAGGGAGAGATTGGCCACTTGTGTGTCACATGCCCTCCTACGCTGACCTGGAAGAATGGGGCATTGTGATCGATAGTCCCACCAGGAACACACGAAGTGTGTGTGTGTGTGTGTGTCTGTGTATGTTGGGGTGGGGGTAGATGTTCCAAAAGGAATGGAGGACAGTTACTAGAAGACAACAGGAAGAATCACAGTGGACTGATCAAAATGGTAGCCACTGTGGGGGTAAGAGACTCTCTTCTTTATAAGAAAAAGTGAAGCATCAGAGAGGGGACTGGAGAAGGCAGCTCCATTGTCTATCCTGGGACCGTACATATTTCAGCACAAAGTTATTGAGTCATATTAAATAATGTATATAATATTTTCAACTTAGAAGCCCATCATCTTTTTTTCTAGTTGCAGAGGGTAGTTACAGCACACTGGGGGGGGGGGGGGGGGGGTGTAGACAGTCCCTCACACTATAGAAAAATGCTCACTCTCCCATCCTTTTATATGAAAGCTGTGGCAGGTTTCTTCCCCCTGACCCATCACATGGAATTTATGTGGGTCACACTGCCTAACAGAATTATAAAGGTTTCAGGTTCACAATTCTACATACATTGTATTGTGGGTCCACCATCCCCAGTCAAATCTCCATTCGGCCCCACTTACACCCCCTTTACCTTCCTCCATTCTTGGAAATGTCAGCAACTCTCTCCATTAACGTTTAGCCAATGAATGCCATGCCTGGTGCTTGGTTAAGGTAGGCACCAGGCACATTTTTTGAGGATGAGTGAATATATTATTAACATTTCCCATAACGCTAGGTGTCCTTTTCTGCATGTTGCCATTTCACTTGTAAATACAGATTTCTTTCTTTTTTAAAAAGACTTTATTTATTTATTTTTAGAGAGGGAGGATGGGGGAGAAAGAGAGGAAGAGAAATGTAGATATGCAAGAGAAACATCAATCAGTTGCCTCTCTCCAGCCCCCAACTGGAGATCTGGCCTGCAACCCAGGCATGTGCCCTGACCAGGAATCCAACCTGTGACCTTTCAGTTTGCAGGACGATGCCCAACCCACTGAGCCACACCAGCCAGGGCAAATACGGCTTTCTTAATACAAACAATGGCCATTCCAAGCCAGTGTGGCTTCCTGCTCCTCTCTGTCATCTTAGCTTTCTCTGATAAGAGGCCTAAATCTTTCTGCGTGCAGGTCTTTTAGGGGAAACTTAATACCAAGGGAGCTGTGTTTTCAGAGAGATTTACTTCTCCTTAACACAGCCTGTTCTCTTGAAACCCCAAGTTCATCTCTAATAACGACTTTCCCTCGGCTGGGAAGTGTGGCTTTCTGACTTCTCAAGATGCTCTGTATTTTCCTCCTTCTCAACATCAGCCCCATTGAGTGCTGGAGGCAGGGCTCTGGGAGAGAACGCACTGAGCTGCTTTTCTGAGGACTGTTATTCCAGGAGAACTTGCTCCAGCATTCCCGTATGACTGGACACCTGGGGACCCCAGGGCCCAGCGGCCTGGATGTTAAAACAAGGTTTCACTGAAATCTGACTGTGGTGATCATTTTGCAGTACCTGTATATATTGAGTCATGGTGTTGTATGCGTTCAACTAATATGATGTCAATTATTATCTCTCAGTAAAACTTGCAAACAAATAGTTATTTCAAAGTATCAGGGAAGAAACAACTTTAAAATAAACAGTATGTCCAGGACTCTGTCCCTGCCTTTCTTTGTGGGTCTCAGGACCCCAAGCCCCTCCCTTCAACACCTCCCAACAGTTGCAAGGGTTTCCTAGGGGCTGTTTCCTGGGCACTCAGAAACAGTTCTCCTGGTTTCCCTATTATTCCATCCCTCTCCTGTTGCCCTGTTCGGCTCCTCCTACCATATGCTGAAGCCATGAACGCCTTTGCTATTTCCTCCCCACTCCCGGTGGAGTCTGGCCCTCTGCTTGGGCTGTGGCCTGCTTTCCACCCAACACAAGTTACAAGGCAATGTATGACACCTACATTTAATAACCTGCTATTTGGAGTTAATAATGACACTCTTGGCATTAATTACTTATCATTATTATCATAATGACCTTTACTCAATACTTCCTGTGTGCCACAGGTACTAGGTTAAGTGTTTTAGGGGAATTTCTATGCCAAACATTTTATAGCTGAGGAAACAGAAGCAAAGAGATGAGGGAACTTTACCGAATTTCACACAACTAACAAGGGCAAAAGAGCTGTGATGTGAGCCAGGGTCTGTGTCTCTCCAGAGTCCACATCTGCACTCCCTGTACACCCGCCTTTCACTGCTCCGTCCCCACTAGACCCAAGCTCCCAAAGCTGAAGAGTGGCCAGAACAGTGAAGGCGAACGCCGAGCTCACAGTCGAGCCTTCCTCCGGCACGGCTGTAAGCCTCTTCATTTGGGCTTCTATTCCCCAACTCACATTTCCCTCAGGACCAGTTTTTGTTTGTCTTTTCCCCGTGAAGGCCTATCTGCTCTCCGAGCAAAAGGATATATAAGGGGGGACCCCAGAAAATAGAATTATCTTCTGGAGGGTGGGCTCTGTGTAGTACAGGCTTCCCCCAAGGGTGAATGTTCTTGGAACACATCTGTATCTGTGTACCAGCTGGTGTTGTTGTGAGAGGCTGCATTCAGCCTCAGTGAATTTTTTTTGAAGACTTTGTCACTGTGTTTGCTCGTTTCATGATGGGTGATTTACAAACACGCCTGCCTATGCTGCCTGAGTGTTCAGCAGTTTTTGACTAAAAATGGCAGGACCCCTGTGTCCCACCCTCCCTATCCACTTGATCTCACCCTGGGCAGCTTTCTTGTTTGTTTCCCTGGATGAAAAAAGTCCTCAAAGGGAAACATTGTATCGATGTGGAAGAGGTGAGACAAAGAGTGGCAGAAGTACCTAAAGGCATCAAAATCCACGAGTTCAAAAACTGTTTGAGCAGTGGAAAAAATGTCTCCATAGATGCATTGCATCAAATGGAGAGTACTCTGAAGGTGACTGAAGTTTAACCACGTAAGAATAAATATACAATTCTTCATAAGTAAATTCCAGTTCTTTTCGGCCGCCCTCACATGTGGCGGAGCAGCCCCCCGCCGAGCTAGACTGAGCTCTGCAGGGAACTCTGACAATGCTCTCAGACACCACTCTGCACGGCCCCCTCCACTTCCTCCAAACACGGACACACTTGCTGCTTTAAATAGTTTATCCATCAAGTTACAGACCACTTAAAAAAATCCCTTGTCTAAGATTAGAAAGAATTGCTTTTCATTTATCTATGCTACATCTAGTTCAATCAGCTAATGAGATGCTATTAAACCTACCATTCCTATGATTCATCTGAGTGACTTTGTGATTGGTTTCCCTTTATCCTTCTGACTTAAATTGCTAAACTTTTTCGGATCGAGGACCTTGTAATAAACTCTGACTCAACATTTGGCAGCCAGAGCCGGAAGCAGGGATGTGTAATGCAGCTAGCAATGTGCCCACCTTTCCTGAAATAGTGCTTTCAGGTTTACTTGCCTTCAGATCTCTGAGAACCTCGCTGACGACAGAGGACATGGTCCACGCCTCCAGGAGTGCTACTTCCTGGGACAAAAGGAGCAAAGGCAGTGTCACCCCCTGTCCCCTGGGAGACTCAACCATCTCTATCCTCAGCTGGCTTCTTCCTTTTGCTCTTTTAACTTTTTTTTTTCTTTTCTTTTACTATTCTTTGTTTTCCCTCTTTTGTGTCCTTGATGGAGCTGGGCCTGTTCGCTCTTGAAGAGAAGCCCAAGTTCCAACATAACTGAAAAGCACTCTCACATTCTCTGGGGCCCTTTGGGAAACACAAAAGCTAGATCCATTCGTGCTACAGAGAACTTCTCAAAAATACTCTTTCCAGTGACATCTCCCCAGCACCTCCTGTTACCTCGAGTGCTCTTCAGACTCTCCCAGACTCTTGACCCCGGCCCTGTCTCCTCTTGTCTTTCGCATCTATCTCTGCCCACTTTGCACAACTATTTTGTTGTTGTTCGGGGTGAATCTTTGCTCTTCCCAAGCACATCCATCAAGCAGGTCTTTGATCTCACTTCTCCCCCTTATCACGGCCAGTGCACACACGAGGCTGCCCGCCGAGCTTGGCAGAGAGATAATTCCCTCTAACAAGAGGAGAGGAGGGGACAGCTTGAAGCACTCCGACGTTATTTTTCTACTTACACCTTCAGTGGGGAAACCACTGTCTGCAAGACTAGAACGTGCTAAGCAGTGAGCACTCAGAAATGAGTTTTTAAAACACTCTCTGCCTTTGGAGTTGCCCAGGGCGCAGGGGGAGGACAGGAGGGCAGTGACTCTGGCACGGCCCCCTCCTTAGGCAGCATAGCATTTGTGAAGTTTCTACTAGACTAACTTCATAAAATGAATCATGGCTCCTCATTAATGTGCTAAAAGATTAGAGCTAGTCAGTGGCTGTCGTAAAATCATAACTATAGAATTAGTAAATCTTTTTCATCACAATTATTAATGGGAAGTGCTTTTGAAAATATTGGCAGCAAAATAGTTTAATTGTATGACTATAATTAATATGCTATGGTAAAATAATTCCCTTAAAAAGCCATTGAAAGTGAAATAAAATGATTGCAAAAAAGGCTAATTAAATGTAACTATAGTTAACTAAAATGACAAGTTCAGTGCCTCCCTCACACTAGCCCCAGGCCAGGTGCTGTGTGACCAATACGGCTGGCGGGCGCCGTGCTGGAAGCACACACGTTTCCATCACTGAAGAACATTCTGCTGGACAGTGCTGCCCAGTCTTCACCCCACTTTCCCTGTTGAAACAGCTGGTTTACTAAATGCTTTTTAAAAAAAAACACATCAGCAGCAATGATGTAGGAGACAACTGCCGTGTTACAGCAAAAATGGACAGTTTCCCTATGGGGACCCTGCCCCTCGGGGTCTGCAGGGAGAAGCCAAGCAGAAACCACTCTGCACTGTCTGACACGGCCTCTCCTCCCACGGAGGGGGATGGGGCTGGTGAGGCTGGACAACCAGAGGACATACCCATTCCTGAGTGACAGCTTCCTGAGGAAGCTTCATGGTTCCTGCAAAGTGAGCTGGTAACTGCCCTCTCTGTGCTGCCTGCGTCCCTTGTACCGCCTCCTGTGGGGAGGCTGCCATACCCTGTAGTCGTTTATTTGTTTATCTCTGAACTCCCGGGAGCAGAGCTGTCATTGCCATAGGACACTACCGTTGTGACACCGGTGCCGAGCCAAGCCCCAGACCACGGAGGGCCTGTGGCACTCAGGTGGAACCGGAGTGAGTGTTCTGCCTGACCAACCACTGCCAGGTGCCGATGACGTCTGTGACTCAGTCAGCCTCTAACGTGGAGCACAGAGATTTTAACCTTTTCTGGAACTTTCTTAGGAATAAATACCTGCTGTGTCCCCCAGGAGAGGCTGAGAATAAGTACATGACTCTAAGTCCACCAATAAGGGCTAGTCTTGGCATGAAGGAGAACTTGTTTCGGACTGATCTGTACCAGTTTCTGTTGAAAACTGGCTCTTGATATTTAGATTCCCAGTCTGTTTCCTTGGCCATTTTGTTCTGTGTTTGAGATACTACCGAAGTGTGTTTGGGGTACTAATTTAGACATATGACCTGCATATATTGTCTCTCAGAGGGAGGATGTACAACTAGAACCCAAGCTGTAGCGCCCCCAGCGTCAGCCCAGACTTCGTGGATAAAGGGATCCGGGTGGGCAGCAACAAGCACTGTTCACTTCATTAAGTATTCTGAGCTAGCATTCTTCATGGGTTTTCCCAAGCAATTTACCAACCCTGCTTGTATTTTTTTAATAACTGAAAATGTAGGTTACAAAAAACTTCGAATGTGTCAAAGAACATCACATGTCTCGTAGAGCAGCGGTGGTCTGTTCACCTAAAAATAGTGTGTAGAGAGGGTGTGACGCCGGGTCACGTGCAGCCAGACACCAGGGGGACCGGTGTCAGGACCCACGGGCCAGCCATGGGGAGAAGAGAGCCGAGTGTCTGTAATACACTCTTCCCACCCTCTGACAGAGTGCAGGTGACCCCTCTTTCCCGAGGTCCATCCAGGACAATTCTGGCTGTCCTCAAATGACAATGCCATTTGAGGTTTGCATAAAAGATGTCCTTACTTCAGACAATGAGTACTCTCCCCTTTGTAGCAGATTTGTACCAGTCTAGTCTCACAGTCTTGGGATAACAAAATGTGTGCTTAAACAAGCCCAAAAAGAGGGGAAAATATAATTAGGAACAAGGTCTTTTGAGATCAATGTGTATTGTCTTAGGCATTTTCAAGTTTCGGCTGGGATGAACAAATGAAAGGGAGAACTTCAGTTCTGGGGAAGCAGAACAGCTCCGACACCTGCTTCTCTGCCCGCACTTGGGCTCAGCGTTCAGTGCTCTGAGGGGCACAGCAGCAGCTAGACGAGGGGAGAATACAGAAGGTGCTGCTTCCGCTGGGAGCAAAGCGTCCACTGGGCCCTCTTGCTCCTATTACCAGTTGCCCCGGGTGCTGGGGCATGGGTGTTCACCAAGCAGAGGGAATTCCAAATTTCCCCCTTGGAACCGGGCAGTGTCATCCCGATGGCCAGGACTCCTCCAGCATTCTGTGATCTCTGACTTCCCACAGACACATAGAAAGCCCTGAGCTAGCACTGTGCATGGATTTTCCCAAGCAATTTACTGGTCTTGCATGTATTTTAATAACTGAAAATTGTCTATAAAACCCTGTAAAAGGCCTTTCCCTCCAGCATTGGGATACAGTGACATATGACATATAAATAACATCCTGTAAGTTTAAAGGGTACAGTGTGTTGATCTCATACATTCATAAACTGCAAGTTGATTACCACCATAGTGTTAGCCGCCACCTCCACCCCGTCACAGTTGCCATTTCTGCTTTGTGGTGACCACACTCAAGATCTGTTCTGGCATGCATTTTGACAGCTCATCTGCCTTTACCCTTCTCTCTCTCTTTTTAAAATCTATATCCATTCCTTATTTGATGTCTTCAATTCTTCTATTTCCCTTCCTGTCATTGTTTCAGGTCCTGATTTAAAAGATCTCATTCTCATTTCCCCCTTCCCAGCATGAGTGATAAGATCCCCTAGACCTTTTCTCCTCAGGGACTGCTGTGCCGAGGAGCTCCATAAATCCTCACCATCAGTTACAGCCGCTCTGGGACCACAAGGGAACACAACCCTGAACAGGAGATCATACCATCCTTCTTGTGGTGGACACTGGGCACGTGCCTGAGAACTAGGACCCAGGCATTCACTCCCAGCTCCTGGGAGCAGTGGCTCTGGGGGCAGGTGGCTGCGCCCTTCCTGAGGACTTGGAGGAACCGCACTTTTTACCCAAGGTTCTCCACCCACTCCCCAGGCAGCTCTCATCAGAGGACTAGCTGATGCAACGGGACAAAGGTCCAGTCCCCTTGCCTTAATTCATGACAACTTGAGGGGCCATCCTGGTTCTGAAATTGAAATTTTCTGTGGATAAACTGAGTTCATTATATTACTATGTCCGTGTTCAACTTCTGCTCTACTCAGCCCAGATCCCCTCACATCCACACAGGTGGGGCTCCCTAGGGCCAGCTTATTAGACTTTCTGTATGCAAATCTCCTTCTTAGAATCTGCCTCCCAGGGAACCTGACACCTTCTTTGTGTGATGATGATGGTGATGATGGAGGTGGGGGTGGTGGTGGTGGTGACAATGATAACAGCTCACACTTGCAGAGCACTTCCTATGTGTGAGGCACTCTGTTTTACACGCACAGTTCCATGCAATCTACCCCAATGCCCCATGGGGTGAGTGTACTGCTGTTACATTTTGGAGATGAGAAAATTAACAATCAAGTTGGTCAAGCAGCCTGCTTAAGGAGGAGCCCAAAAGCTGAAGCTAAGAATTAAATTCAGCCTCGGTCCTTACAGAGGCCCACCAGTGCGATTCTTTGGGAAAACCTTTGGGGGGGATCAGTGTTTTGAATACATGGGTTTCCTTGTGTTGGTGCATCTTCCGGTGGCTGTGTGAGCTCTCTGCCTACACTTCTATACGGCCACTCAGCACAGCCTGGTAATCAGCTTCTACGATTCAATTTCCCCACAACAATTTGGAGCCCCTGTTAACTTCGGATATCCAGTGCCTAATCATGGTCAGTGTATAGCAAGTGTTCAACGTGACAGATGAGTTGAGAAGTCCCTTCTTTGTAACTGGGAAAACTGAGTGATGGTCTCTCAAAAGGAGAGGAAAGTACAGTAGTCAAGAGCAAAGCTTTTACACCTTGGCTTTGTGAATCTCCATGTGCCTCGATTCTGTTCTCTATAAATGTGGATAGTGTCATTTATCTCTTAGCATTGTTCTGGTTGTTGTAAAAATTAAATGATATCATGCTCAGAAAGCAATTAACATGATGCTTCATACATAGCACTCCATAAGTGTTATCTATCACAATTACCAGCCATGAATAATTCCTTTTCCCCCCACATCCCACCTTGGAGAAATTAGAAGGGGGTCTCTAGATATCTGCTAGCTTCCAGGACCCCCTGCCACACAGTCCTGAAGCCCTACAGGAGAAATGGTTCGTGTCTCCTTGGACATTCTTCTTCATATGTGCAGCTGACGCTGGGGTATCAGAGCAGCTCTTCTCGGTCCTAATGGCACATGTGAGTGTGTGCTTGGGCTAGAGAGATGCTCAGAGTTGGGGCCAGGATGTGCATGTGTAGGAAAAAATAAGAATAAAACACACACCATAGTGATCCAGACACGCACCCAGAAAGTCGACTGTAGTAGGGGCTCTGTCAGGCTGCACCCCACGGGGTCAGCAATCACTGCTGTGGGGGAGGGGAACGGACCGCCATCACCCCCAAAGAGTGAGGCCTCATGGTCTCATAGCGTGCTCGTTACACACACATTCAGAGTGTCTTAGAGATGCCTCAAAGAATCATAAGAGCTCATGATTTGAAGAAATTTACAACCTGTTAGCCAGTCCTGTTTTAAATCCCCTCCACGACATCTTAATGATCTTCACGAACCCCCATAGTAACCAGGAACGTGACAGCCCATCCAATACTGTCATCAGCAGTTGTGACATAGACGTCAGTGGCCTGATAACCACATTTCAAAGGATACAAATCCAGGAGGAAGAGCCAAGGATGAGGATTCAAGAAAGAACCAGGCAATTGGAACAATGAACTTAATCTAATAAGAGCACATTTAACAAGGGGAAATATCATCAAAAAACTCAGCTGCCCTAGAGGACATGAGAGATCTTTTCATTTTCTTATCTATTTAATAATTGCCTATTAGTTTTTTTACCTGGCCTCATTCCAAAACGGACTTTTTAAATAGCTTAATGTAAAAAGAAATGTCACCCCGGTGACTCTCTAAGCGTGGCCCCCAGACCTCGGGCAGCAGTATCGCCTGGAACCTCGTTAGAAATGCCAAATCTCGGACCTCACGCAGACCCAGTGAGTCGGGAACTTGGGGATGAGCCCGGAAACGTGTGTTGTAAGAAGTCCTCCTGGGAGTGTGGTGCACACTAACATTTGAGAACCACTGTAAGAGAGTTTAAGGCTTTTAAAGATGGAAACTCCAAGGCATTTAGAAGGCCGAGAGGAAGTTGAGTGTTGGGATAACAGAAAATGAATGACTAAAGCCCCGAAGTTCCTGGAGAGCGGTGCTACAAATTCGTCTCAGAGCTTTTTAATAGCCAACTCCATGTATATGTATGCTCACATTATACACTGTACTGGGTCTGTAATACTCGTACAAATAATCCTGTGCTGAGATTTGAAGAAAATGCCTCTGTCTATAGGAAGAAGCAAAAATGTAACATAAGAGATGATATGCTCAACAATATCCCTTTAGTAAAACAATGAATTTCTAAAGGTTATTTTTTGGCCATCAGTTTCTCAATTGAACCAATGATGGGGCAAGAATTGGGATCTCTACTGAGTGTGAGGTTAAATTACGTGGTGGGGCTCTCCTGTTCACATCTCTACAGAAGTAGGCTATTTGTAGAGGGGGATCTTCCTCACGCAGTTGTTTGTACAATGGTCTGCCAGTGTTTGGATTGCCACGGTCACTGCTGAAGACACCTGCAGCCTGAGGAAGGAACCAGATGAAAGTATCTAAAATCCTTTCACATGAACAATGCCTGCCCTCCGTTCAGTTGGATAATAAAAGACAAGGGGCCTCGTCCATATCTACTTGGATCAGTTTTATCTCGAACTGAAAAATGAATAAATTCTAGCTGGGCTGATTCTTCTGTCATCTGCTTCGTGGTATCTTTTAAGAAATCATTTGTGTTTCCTTTAATATCACTAGCTGATCCAAAAGAAGTGGACAGATTCCAAATCACAACTTGGGGAGAATACACAGCAGCCTACTATGGATAACAGAATGACAGCTTAGCAATCAGGAATTCAGACTCTGAAGTCGTATGAAAAGGGCTTGGATCCCAGTTCTGTACCTACTTGCATGGGGTACCTGACCTTCTCTAGGCCTCACCTTCCTCTTGCAGAAAATAGAGATGAAAATGGTTCACACCTTACACCTAACATGTAGCATCCCCATCAAGGGAGACGACGACTCCAGCAGTCCGTCAGTGGCGGACTAACTCCACTGACGCACCAGCAGGCTCCAGAAGAACACGAAGGGAAGACAGAGACACAGCCTGAGACTTCACAGTGCCCATCACTTAACAGGTAACAGAAAATACAGAGGCCAAACTAGCTTGCCTTCCTGTAGCTTCTAGATAGAACATAGGTATCCCAAGTTGGTGTCTTTTACGAAGGCCACCAAGCATCTCTCCCTCTCTAGCTAATCTTTGGCTTGGATAGTATCTGAAGCAGAGCCCACAGGATGAAGATCATCAAGTGAGCAGAGTAGGAGAGCTGGGGGCCTTCAGAGACTCAGCCAAGGCCCCACAGCTCACGACGGCCGCGCGGAAACTGGGGCCCAGGCACCCCACTTCAGTCTCCTTTCACCATTTCCTCTTCTTCTAAGATGCCCCTGGGTCTTGACAATACTGTTTTCATTAACATTTGGCTTACTGGCATTTGAGGTGTTACGATGTCATGGGATATACATTGAATAAGGAGTTTAAAGGCCTTAATTCTAGCCTCAGTTCTGCCAGGTACTAATTGTGTTGACTCTGACGACTCAGCTCTCTTATCTGAGTCTGAAAGTTCACATCTATTTAATGCGAAGAACAACAGTTGAACTTCCCATCTTTCTGGGGTGGTTACAAGATTTAATGAGATATGTCTGAAAGCATGCAGTAAACTGCACTACGCTACGCAAACCCCAAATTCCCCTGTGTCTTCTGTCACATCCTTCATCCTGTGATTTGAGTGGCTCAGGGTCCCTGACTCAAACCTCTGCCTCCATTCCTCAGGAGTCTATGTCTCAGTAATAAATAACCCTTTAAGCCCAGCCCTTGACTAATAATTCAATATGGGAAGAAAAAAATAGAAGTCTTAGTACAGTTATACCAATGTTTGAGAAAACAGGATTACCTAACAGAGCATTATGTCGAGCATTTTCCAGCACTATTTTTTTGCAATGACCTCAAATGTTCGAGTGCTGTGTGAAAATGAGCTGAGACATTTTACTATCTGTTACCCACTCTGGGGGTCTGAGTCGTCAGGCACAGTCACTCCTCCCACCCACATTTCCAGGTGAAAACTGAATTGCTTTGGCAGTGCCAGAAACTATAATTAGGAAGATGTATAGCTTGATCTGCCTCTATTTTTTCCTGTTGTGGTGGAAAAGTTTTAGATGGACCCAAGTTTAAGACCATGGCTTCGCAATTCACTGTCTGTGTGGCTTCGGGCAAATAATTTATCTCTAAACACTGTTACTGGTTTTGTCTGAAGACACAATGAGGTCAGTAATGTCAGTCTAGTGGGTAAGATTTAGGGTTATTGATTACAGTATTTATTTTAGTTTGTATCATTCGGTTTTATGAGGCAGAGACCACACACATAACCAAAAACGAAGAGTTTCTATTATAAAGACCTGTGAGGTAACAGAAAACCTGGCAATCGGAGAGCAGGAGGCACGCCGGGCTGGGCGTGCAGAGACCGGCCCTTCCCAGTCCGGGTGACAGCAGTGCGGTCTGTGAAGCCTGACCCTGGTGCAGGCTGCTGGTTGACTCTACTGCTCCTCATCCATTTTCTTGTAATTCCCCCACCTGTGGGCTTTTTCACTTACGCTTCCTTTCCCAAAACATAGGCCAACTAATCTCTTAAGGTCAGCTCTATCTTACGACATCCTCTCTGATGCTAAGTTGTTCACTTGCTACATGTTTCCCAGTTCATAGTTTGTGAGCACACACCCAGTTCTTGGACCAGCTCCTTTATTTCATGCTAGGGCATGGGTTAGATTACGAATGGCCGCCCCTCCAACATTGGGCCCACCACCGGTGTGGTCAGCTGTCAGAGATAAGACGTTCTACACATGGCGCCTTGGGCGCGCCTCTACAGCAAGGATGGTGGGTAAGTTCCCATAAGGAAGTCCATGTTGTGTGGAATGGCTCGGGTTCTAGAATTTGCTTGAACTCTAATCCTGACTATGACAGTCTCTAAAGATGGGACCTTAAGCAAGTTACTCAATCTTACTGAGTTTAAAGCTCTGCATCTGAAAAACAGGTATAATAGTCTGTACCTTAAAGCAGTATTGTTGAGTTTTAAATAACACAAGTAAAGCACTTAGCACAGTTCCTGCCACATACTGCACTGCACTCTCAGTAAGCACCGGCTATACCCGTATGAGGAGGAGCTGTGTGGGCAGGCACCGAGAAGCAGGTCGGGCATGACCCCTACGGGATGGGATCTCCGTTAACGGCAGTTCACCTCTCCTTTGTGCTGAGATGAACAACACTTACTTGATCCCTGCCCCCAGGACACAGCCACCTCACACTTTTTCCCTGAAGATGGATGGCATTCTCTGTGACCCTGATGCAGTCACTGCATACCTCACTGAGGAAATGGGATGCTACAGGACTTGATCAAGTCCGTCTTAGTCCTTCTCGCCGGAATTGGGCAGCTGGCCCTCCCCAGTGTACCACCGCTGTGCCCATTTCATGCAGCCCGGTAGAACAGCGTGATGACCGTCTCGGATGTGCCTCCCCAGGGACCGGCATGTTTACAGAACTGTCAAGTAATGTCTCCTGGCATTTCTCCATCAGGGTCTTGGGAGATCACAGGTTTACACACAGAAAACACAGTGAGCTGAGATGGAGAGTTTGATTTGGGACATAGAAATTCCTTTTATCGATATTCCTTTATTTATTTGGTTGTGTTGGCAAACGGGCTACTTCACAGAAGTGAAGCTTATGAAGGGACAGCTGAAGTTTTCCCACTTCAGCTCTGAAGCTGTTTGTAACTCTTGTGTAATGGAGTCTTCCTAAAATGTATTACATACTTCTGCCTTTTTAATAGAGGTTGCAGATTTAAAGGCTCACGTTTATTGAGCACTTACTATGTATGTGGCACCACATTGAAGTGCTTACCTCTCATTAATGTCCCCGAAACCTTGTGAGATAGGTACTATCATAATCCCCATCTCACAGATTAGGAAGCTGAGGCTTGAAGAGGCCAGGTGACTGCCCCAACATTACACAGGTAGAAGTGACACTGTCAGTGACACTGACAGAACCGTCACTTCTGGGACTTGTGCCCAGGACTGCCCAAGCTTGTTAGAAACTGGCCATGATTGGAGAACACTTGATTAATACATGACCCTAATGACTATTAACTTTCAAAGTTGGGCCTTTGGCAGCCTACACACACATTTCAGAAATGTGTCTATTTTTCTGAGTTTCCCTTGGCTGCATTTGAAAAGGAGTTATATGCAAATTGGCAGCACAGATTTTTGAATATTCAGGAATATTCCTTCCTTCATCAGACGCTACTCGACTCCCTACCATGTTACTGTGCCAGGCACTCTGGAGGTAAAGAAACAGGCCCACAGCCGCCTCCAAGGAGGGCATAGTCAGGGCTGCTGCAGTGGGACAGTATGTGAAACCCGCCTGACTGGTGGGCAGGAAAGCCTCGAGAAGGTGGTGACTCTTGTACACACCGTTCAAGGAGGCTGTCCTCCTCACTGACACCCATGCTGTATGGATGAAACCGATGAGTTGAGAGCAGGTGGAGTTAGATGCCTCCCTGGCTCCAAAGAGGCCAAGAAAGAAACGGGGAGGCATATTTAAGAAATAATTCAAGTTGTCTTGCTTGGAAAAGACACTGTGGTCAGATGTTAATGGGCTTTGGGCCAGGCCAAGGAGCTTGGTTTCTATAAGTGAGTCTTTCTTAGATGGTGGTTTATAAGAACAGGAAGTCTATTAGAACCACATCTGGTGGAAGAAAAATACATATTTAGTGGGATGTGCTTTCTCATTTGATAAGTAAATGGGTGTTAGAGGCAATTCCCAATTGTAGTTCTTAAATGTACGTATATATATATATATGTTTTGGAGCATTGGTAGCATCATTAGAATCAAGTATATGGGTTTCCAGGTGATGCGTTTGCCATGTTAATGACAATGTTCTTATTCTAAAAGAAGCATGTTAATAGAATATACCAACTTCTCTAATCTAGAGATATCTAACAATTTTGAAAAAAGCCTCCCCCCTGTACTCCCATATCCGTGGTCCATGTCTGTGATCTCTCTTCTTCGTGTGACGCCCCTCCAGCTGGACATAATGTCATCTCTTGCTGCCTCATCGTCACCATTAAGGATGCTGTTCATGGCACAGTGCTGTAAGCTTGTGTGATGGCTGAGGTGGGACAGTTGTTTAGAGACCTTTTAAATTAGGCCTTTTTTCTTTTTCTCTCTTTCTCGTAGGTTGGCTCATGGTCATTGCGTCTGGCTGCTTTCCATGTGTCTTCTCACAACTTCTTCCTAGTGCATTTTCTGCCTGAGACGATAAGTGCTAGAATGGCTAATGGCCAGGCTAGTCAATGTGTGTTTTAAAGCAGGAGTAAGCAGGCTCTGAGAGAGGGCAAAGGGTCTGTCTTCTGAATTAGAGCATAAACTCTGCAACAGCTATTTTAACTGCCAGGAAAGCGTTACCTGTCTGTAAGAGATAATGGAGTTTTGCTTTATTGGTGACAGTGAGCTAAGCAATGTTACTATGAGGCAAACTTTTCCAGACAGAAAAAAATAGAAAGGAAGAAAGGAGAAAGGAATGGGGAGGTGGGACAGGAGGAGAGAGGGGTAGGGAAAGAAAGAGAAAAAAGCCAGACCAGTGCTGGCTTTGGGTTCTCATTTTGAATTTCTCTCTTTTCCCGTTTGCCGATCACAGTGGTTTAAACTTCATTGACCTGATGGTGCGACAAGGGAACATCGACAACCCTCCCAAGACCCCCCTGGTGCCAGGTTTTGAGTGTTCGGGGATTATTGAAGCTCTGGGGGACAGCGTGAAAGGATATGAGGTAATGTTCTGACTTTTGACTGAAATAGTAATATCAATCTGAAATCCATTGAGATAATAAAAGATGATGCAAAAGTGCTTGACATAATTTATAATGTGTATTGTTATTGCTATCTTATTGTTTTATTTTATTAACAATGTTGGACTCTCCAAATGCTGCATGTATTTCTCATGTACCATCTCAGTGCTCCTGGCAACAGTCTGGTGGCCAGGGGAAACCTTGCCATCCCCTTTGTTCGTGTTATACAGCTGTTAAATAGGAGTACTTGGCCTTGGATTAATGAAGTGTGCATACCTTCTCTTCCCTCCCATGCTTCCCACTTTCCCATCACCTGTGGCTCAAAAAACAATTACAAAATGTAAAGTTGGGGAGAAATAGCCTCTGTATTTTTATGTTGATTCCTTTAAATACCTACTTAACTGATATATTTAAGTGATCCTTTAACAAGTGGCATTTTGGGGTGAAGTTTGAAAGCCACAGGGTAGCGGTCTCTGACAGTACGACAGAACTGGCCATGAACTGATGGATTTGGGAGTAGGATAATGGACAAAGAGGGTTATTATATCACTCTGACTACTTTTGCACATGTTCGAAATTCGCCATAATAAAAAAAAATTTAAACAGTGGAAGGATATAGACCTTTTCTACCATTATAATGCAAATAAATAGAAAGCAGTCTATAAAAGCTGAAAAACTGTGGGCAAACCAATCACACAAAATTGCAGTAGTTCGGAGTCAGAAAACCAATAGAAATTAGGTACAAGAGCTCTTGCTTACTACTAAGTGCTTCCCCAGGGAGACATGAGTGGATCTAACATTGAGAACCCGCTATAGCCAGAAACAAGGGCAAGTTTTCTTTTTTCAGCCTCACCAAAACCCTGCGAAATTACGTTTGTTACTGTCTCCTTAGAGTTGAGGTTCAGAATGGTTCAGTAATTGTCTGTGAGGTCCAAAAAGGAGGAAGTAGTGCCTGAACCTGGATTCGAGTCACCAGGGCCTTCTTACCATCCTGCGAGCTTTGCCCTCGCTCCCAACCTGCAGATGCTGCCATACTAACTGCAGGAAGAAAAATCCTATGCAATGCGATGCTAAAACACCCTTGGGATCTGAATTTCAGTCTGCTCTTCAGTCTCCGTGCATCTGAGCCCCAGGATACTCTGAAAATATCAATATGCTCCAAATTCATTATGATGAATGTCTGGAAATCTCTTCTTACCCATCAGTCTTTTTGTCACTGTTTTCAGATAATGGGGCAGGAAAATGTTGAGCGAGAAGCAAATGTGCCTTTCTTTTCTTTTGTATGACTTTTTACATGTTCTGCCCCCAGGTAGCAATAGAACCCGAGGCAGCACCACCTCTCCCTGGAAGTGCTGCATGGAAGAGACACTGTCTGCTCTTCACTCCCTCATATGGTCCCAAGGGAAACGATCGTACTACTAACTCTGTTAATTCTGAACACTGGATACATGACCCTTTATCTTAGGACATAACAGCAGATGGGGATGTCACTGTCTTTAGTTTAGAGGGAGGACATGCTCTGCTTGATTATATATTTTCTCCTCATATATGACCTTTCTTCTGCTAGTTAGCTCTGGCCTCCAGATTGTCAACCTAGTGTCTACCCCCAATTTCTCTGCAGGGACTTTCAGCTGCACAAATGAAAGACGCAGGTTTCCAGTCAGAGTATGATTTGGGAGAAAACCATTACTAAAATTCCCTCCATAATTTTGACTTAACATTTTCACTTATGTTAGAGACAGAATTCCATGCGGCAGCACACTGGATAGGTCTCCTGGTTGATGGATTGCTAGAGGCTTGAAAAGTTGTTGCTGGAGGCCCAGCAGTAAAGGAACAATTTGGTCTCAGTTGCCCAGGATATTTTTTTTCCCTAACAAAATCAAAAAATGAGTGAACTGGATGTTTTAGAAGTTGCCTACCCCTGGGCTCTGAGACCTGGCTGATCTGATGGTGTGGCCACTTCTGCCACTTTGACTATGAGATGGGAGAGGGGGGCAGGCAGCCCTGCGGTGACAGCTGGGACCCTCACCATCTGGGCGGCTGAGACAGTCTCTGCCACACCCCGTGCTGACACTGGAGACCACCCGCTACTCTGGGGTACTGAGTCTGTACCTTTGGGTTTCCATGATTCTGTGCAGAAGAGACTGCCAGTGTTAGTCCACAGTGATCCTCTGGTCCAAGCCATTGCATTTAAGATGGCACTGCCGACACTTATCATTTGGCATTCAACACTCCCAGGGGCTAACACCTTCATTGTCAATGGGACAGCTCCTCCATTTCATCAGCTGCTTCATTAGACAGCTGTTCTCTGCTTCATAAAGCATAATGGGTCTATATTTAGCTTTTGAACACTAAACCGTGAATTCCATGAGATCAGGAACCAATCTGTTCTTTCTAAGAGCTTATATTGATTGCTCTTTTCTCATTTTACATGCATACTGCCAAGTGCATTGCATGCACTTCATAAGGACCTTTTCCTAATGTTATACCCATTTTAGAGTTGATAAAACCGAGGCTTAGAGTTAAACATTCCCAGACTTGGAAGGTTCACCTGTTGTGCACCCTTATATAACTTTGTCTTCTTTGTAGCACTTATCTCAGGTATAATGAATTAATTATTTTATCTGGAGTCAGATTGCCTAGATTCAAGTCCTGGTCCACCTACTCTCTAGCTCCAGGACTTTGGGCCTGTGCTTTAATCTCTCTTTGCATCAATTTAAATGTTTTTGTGTAATCTACAATCATTCATCTGTAATATGGGATTCTTACAGAACCCACCTCATAGGAGGATTTTGTTGTTTGTTGAGTAGGGTAGAAGAGAAATGCTAACCTACAAAGGAATTAAAACAGAATCAATATGAACACACACACACACACACACACACACACACACATATATATATACACACATATATACTAAAACATTCATATATGAAAGCGATTAATTTATGGAGAATTTATTATAACCATGCAGTTTGAATGTTGCATTTGAAAGTCATAGTACAAGCCACTAACATGAATAGCAGCATGACTCAATTTAACTGGCACTTTGTAGCTCCTACAAGCTATCGGTATTAGTTCACTTATTTGTATTTCCCTTCAATAATGACATGCTATGAAAAAAGGTAGCATACCATCATAACCACTTTAAAGGGAAGACTGCTCTTATTTTTTTGCATGGTGCCTGGCTATATAAACTACTGATAAATAAAACACAGTATTCTGCCATGCTTTTATAGGGAATTTGTACAGAAGCCATGAATTAAAACATGCAACGTTCTTAGCATAATGCTGGCCATATAATATATGCCCGGTAAATGGTAGTTGTTCTCGCCCCTGCTGGCATATTCCTATTTGGCACTAAGCCTTGTTATTCCTTTTGTCTCCTGCACTTAGATCTGCATGGCTATTTTAATGCACCACATTCACATCCACAGTGATATCTTCGTTGCAAATACCACAGTGAACTAGTATGTCAGGGCATCCATATGGGGTGGCAGAGAACAAACAACAGTCGATTTGACTCCCGGCCTCGCCCCACTAACCTTCCTAATGGCTCAGTCTTTCTCAGCTCCAAAACAGAGAGATTAGATGAGAGCATGAGTCAGGACAATGACCTCCTGACAGTGGCACTCCATGGTGTGTGATGTGCTCCATGTCATATATTCATGTGCAAGACGAGGAGTACAGAATCTGGTGTCCACGGCCCCTGGGATTTTTTTATAGATGGGCTTCAGAACATCCAAAAATGCCTTGAAATTGAGAGGCAGGTGAGGGTGTGCATATTTGAGGGTTTTTTTTTCTGGGAAGGAATCTATATTTTTCACCAGATTATTGAGTATTTGAGAAATCCCTCAAAAAGGTTCAGAAAGCTCCACTAACCCTGTGCCTCCCTATGCCCAGATCGGGGACCGTGTCATGGCATTTGTCAATTACAATGCCTGGGCAGAGGTGGTCTGTACGCCAGTGGAGTTTGTCTACAAGATCCCTGATGACATGAGCTTCTCTGAGGCTGCTGCATTTCCCATGAACTTCGTCACAGCCTACATGATGCTCTTTGAAGTGGCCAACCTTCGAGAAGGGATGTCTGTGCTCGTGCACTCGGCTGGTGGTGGCGTGGTAAGTTGGCTGTTTGTGTGTCCTGTTCCTCAAGGTCATGATGGTGAAAGTGAAATTACACTCAAGTGGCAATGAAATTCCTCTGTGAGCTATTTCCATTAGTAGGGATGCTCTCTATAATTCTGGTGAAGCTCACATGGATGGGGAAAGTTGTATAAATGACTGCACTGCAAATAGAGTGAGCTTCATGGCATGTGAGGACTCAGTGGGTCTCGGAGATGGTTTCTGTAAGACGCACTCTCAATCTTGGTATTACAATGAGCTGCTTCTGTCAATCATTGTGAGATGCCTCACGGTCCTGTCCTACTACTATTTGAAATGCCCAAAATGTGGATGATTATTTACTTTTTCAATAAATTGCCAAGAATTTGAGATTGTTCCCATATTAACAACATTCTTATTTGTTTGTGTTCTGATGTATTTTCTTGAGTGGGAGAGAAGGGGACTATGATTGTACTAGCATAATGGGAAAGTCACATGCATGTAATGGGAAAGCCACCCCATGAGGGTAGCTGCACGTGTGAATGTCACCTGTCAGGTGCGTCTTTAACAAGGGGGGAAGCACTGGAACTAAAAACTGCTGCTCTGGAATTCAGGGATGGCAGAAAATTCTTCCAGGGTTTGGATGGGTCTCGGTGACAGTCACTCAGTACATACTGCACACCTGCCACATGGTATGCACTACGTTCCCGTCGTTGCCTACTGTGGGTGGAGTAGAACGCTAATCTTTCTGGGAGTGAGAGGACCTACTCATCAACCCAACAATTATTTATTGAACACTTACTATGTTCCGGACTCCATGGGTTAAAGATTAATAAGAGAAGGTCCTGATGTACCATCTAATAGGGTTTGAGAGGTTCTCAGTATTGGTGATCCTGTGTCTGGATGACTCAGAGACTGACTCCTGTGCCTGGGTCTACCTTGAAGATATCTTCTCTGGAGGTCATGCTAACATTGATTTTCTTAAAATACTGGCTTTTTACAATTATCAAAACCCTGCATAGTATATAGCATGTTTCTGTTTTTTCCTTTCTGAGAAGACAAGGTCACATACAAAAAAAACCCAGGAAGGCAAAGAGATAAAACTTTAGGAATGCCTTAAGAGGAATATCTTCAATCACTTTAGCAAATTTGCTAATGTCTTTTGACCATGAGTAAAGATATAATAAAAGCTAAACATCCCTTGGAAAGGAAATAGATTTTAGTGCCAGTTAATGTGGTAACAGCCAGCAAGCCATTTAGAATTCTGACGTTTATGATCTTCGTGTGCTCAGCATACAAAGCATTAGAGACTTGTTTTCGTGCTATGAACATGAGCGCCAGTCTTTACAATGGCGCTGAAGCCAATTCTGCTGAGAACTGGATGTTTGAACACTGGCACTGATGACTCTTCATGTTTTTTATTTTCCATTTGAGTTTGTTTCTGGAACAAAGAGGAATGTGTCAGGAGAATGTATCTCCCAAAAAGAAAAAAATCTCTGGAGGTAAAAGTTTTTACAGTGCCTTTTCCTGGGCTTACATACACTACAGCAGTAAGAACTAAAATGTGAAACAGATGAAGGAGCTGGGGAAAGGGGACAGTGCGGGTAGGAACATAAGCGGGCACACACGGTGCAGGCCATGGTGTCCTAGAGCTTTGTTCAAGACGGACAAGAGCCTGGGTACTTAGTTTCCTAATACTGTGCACGAACAGAGAAACATGGCCAGCTGTGTGAGTTTGTGTTCACTCAATGGAAATTACAGAGAATTTTAACCAGTACCAGGTTTTGAGACCTGGGGAATACTTCTCAGTGATTTCTCATAAGAAACGTATGCTGAAGTGTAGTGAACATCCTCACAAAACTGTTACAGTAAATGCCATTACTTCCTTGATGCTTTTTCTTTAGGTCTACCTCTAGGATTGTCTAATAGCACCAAAGTAAAGGGAATACAGTGAAAGCAAATATCCTGGTGCCAAAAGGAAGTAGTCTGGTTTAATCTGTGGCCAGTTTAAAGGTGTGGTTGTATGGCCCATCTCTCAGGTGAGGGGGTCTCCTTGAATAGTGTCTCTCCCACCCAGGATGCGATAGGTGGTATGAAGCACTGAGTTCAAAGTTACCATCAGAGGAAAGACTTCTGGCCAAGTGCACATCTGTGTGTATGAACACTTAAGCAAGCTATGGTGGAGTTGACCCTGTCTTACAAAATCTAAGAACACCTAAGGAGAACCCAGGCCATTCTACCACCCCACAGTGGAAAGGCCAGTGAGTCTGAAGAATTAGTGAGTCAGGCAGAATTAGACTCCTTCCAAGAAGACAACCAGTCACTGCTGTGGTGGTGGCGGGTACTCCCTGGGAGCACTTGAAATGTATTATCTGTGTTACCCTGGCAAGGAACGAAGATGCTTCTTATCCCTGTTGGACAAATTGTTAAGTGCAGCTGCTGGCTGTGTGGTCAGTGCAGCAGGCAGGATAATAAGCCCCTTCCCCTTACCGACATCATGTCCTAATCCCCGGCACCTGTGAGCATGATATTTACACAGCAAAGGAATTTGCAGACCAAGGCGAGGACCTTGAGATGGACAGATTATTTTGGATTATCCAGATGAGCCCAGCGAAATCACGAAGGTCCTTAGAGACGGAAGTGGGGGGAGGGTCAGAAAGAGATTTAAAGACGACACTGCAGGCTTTGAAGGCAGAAGCAGCACCAGGAGCCAAGGAATGGGGGGAACTTTAGATGCCAAAAGAGATAAGGAAATGGATTCTTCCCCAGGAGCTACAGAAGGAACACAGCCCTGCTAACACTTGATTTTTAGCCTTAGTGAGACCCATTTTGTACCTCCGATCTCTAGAACTGTAATATAATAAATCTGTGTGTGGGGGGGAGGTTAATTTTTGAGACACTCAGCTTGTGGTAACTTGTTACAGCAGCAATAGGAAACAAATACAGACATTTCCCTGGGCTGCCTTCCCTTTCACTGTGGAGAGCCCACAGAGGCCTGAAGAAAAACATGTAGCAAGTAGCAGAACTAGGATCCATACCCTAATCTGGCTGGTTCCCAAGACTTCTCTATTTCACAACCTATAATGTTGGCAGAATCCAAGTCATTCATTCCTTCATTTATTCATGTGTTTAACAAATACAGTTCTCCTTCTACCTGGTGCTAACTATAGACATTTTATTTTATTTTCTAGTGTAATGAGGATTATCTCTTGTAATTGGATTTATTGGGGTTACATTCGTTAATACAATTACATAGGTTTCAGAGGTACAATTCTACAACACATTATCTGTACATTGTATTGTGTGTTCACTATCTAAAGTCAACCTCCTTCTGTCACCACTTGTCCCCCGTTTATCCCCTTCTACCCGCCCCCACCTCCCTTTCCCCCTGGGAACCACCACACTGTTGTCTATGAGTTGTTTTTTTTTGGCTAAATCCCTTCACCTATGTCACCCAGCCCCCCATGCCCCTCCCCTCTGACAGCTGTCAGTCTGTCCTCTGTATTTATGGGTCTATTTCTGTTTTGTTTATTCTTTATTGGATTCCACATATAAGTGAAATCATCGGTATTTGTCTTCCTCTGACTGGCTTATTTCACTTAACATAATACCCTCCAGGTCCATCCATGCTGCTATGAAAGGTAAGACTTCCTTCTTTTTTATGGCCAACTAGTATTCTATTGTGTAAATGTACCCCAACTTTTTTATCCACTCATGTACTGATGGGCACTTGGGCTGCTTCTAAACCTTGGCTCTTGTAAATAACGCTGCAGTGAACACAAGGGTGAATATATTCTTAGTGTTTCAGGTTTCTTTGGATGTAGCTGCAGAAGTGGAACTGCTGGTCATAAGGCAGTTCCATTTTTAGTTTTTTGAGGTATCGCTACACTGTTTTCCACAGTGGCTGCACCAGTCTGAGTTCCCAGCAATAATGCAACAGTGCCTCTTCTCCACATCCTTGTCAGCACTTCTTGCTTGTTGATTTATTGATGACAGCCATTCTGACAGGTGTGAGATGGTATCTCATTGTGGTTTTAGTTTGCATTTCTCTGATGACTAGTGACATTGAGCACCTTTTCATATGTCTATTGGCCATCTGCATGTCCTCTTTGGAAAAGTGTTTATTCAGGTCCTTTGCCCATTTTTAATTGGATTGTTTATTTTCTTGGTGTTGAGTCACTTGAGTTCTTTTTAAATTTTTTATATTAACCCCTTATCAGATATATCATTGGCGAACATGTTTTTCCATTCACTGGGTTGTCTTTTTGTTTTGCTGTACAAATGGGCTGCCAATCCCATTTTGATAGTTCCTCTGCTGTATAAAAACTTTTTAGTTTTATGTAGTTCCATTTATTTATTTTTTCTTTTATTTCCCTTGATTGAGGGGATATGTCAGAAAAAATATTGATACGAGGAATGTCCGAGTAACTACAGACATTTTAGAGAACCAGATGACCTTGGCCTGGCGCATGTTTTCTAACTGGATGTTGAAGAGGTGACAGGAAGACTAAACCTAGTTAGAATGAAGTTTTCTAAATTGAGTTAAACATATGTGTGCAGTTTTAATGGCACCAAGACTTCTGTCTCATTTATATCAAAGTCTGGGATAGGGAATTTGCAAACAGAATATGACAAATACCAGCCTTAAACTATAATTTCGAGGGAAGCTTTAATATAGCATAGGAAAATAATCTGATCCAGAGCAGGTTGCTTTCTCAATGGAACTGCCCGAGTGTCTGCACGTCTTTGCACGGCACTGTTTTCCTCTGACCACAGCACAACCAGACAGCCTGAGAGGGTAATGCCCCTTATCGAATCTTCTGAACCTCGTTGAAAAATGGGCTTACAACCTCTTAAAGGAAAAGCAACAACATAAGCAACCAAGTGGGGCTCCTGTTAGGAATTTCAAGATGAGAGTTTGGCTGCCAATCCCATTTTATGAGCTAGTGTGGCTTTGGGCATCTTGTTTGGGGGTGTGCTTGATTTGTGGAGAATAACATTATTGTTACTATGTGGTTATTTGCACCTATGTGTGACATTTGATGCTTTTGAGTTTTTTGAGCCCCTTTACCTTTTTCATCATCCCATCCTAGCAGAGAAAGTAGCAGCCTGATGTGGGCCACAGAGCTTGGAAAGGAAAGCAGAACTTCATTTTCAGACTGAGTTAAATAGCCATCACTGAATTATTAATTTCCATTCATTATGGATGGGGTGTTTCCCAGTGTCATTCAAATCGCTTCAAAGGAGAAACCACAGAGGGAGAGGCAGAGTCTATAAAGGAGGCCCCAGGGGGCTCCCTGACCTCATGTCTGGTCCTGTTCATGTATGGGCCTGTTCATGTATGGGCCCACAGATGGATGGTCCTCCCTGAATGATGGATTAACCATACAGTGTTTTAACATTAGACTGGGAGAGCCTGGGGTAAGTAGGAATATTCAGTGTGTTGGATGATTTGAACATTGGCTCGTTATTCAATTTCAGCACAAATGACATGGCCATTTGCAAAAATCACTACAGGTGAATATTTTGTTGAGATAAAACCATCCTTGATCATGAAAGGCACCAATACCTACCCAGCTACCAAAGCCAAAAACTGAAGAATTGTCATTAGCTCTTCTTAACATAGTACAAGTTTTCAAATCCTATGATTTATTTCTTTATGCTTTTCACTCATCCAACACAGATGTAGTGAGGGTCTCAGTTCAAAACACTGAATTAGACCCTAGGTGTTCAAGAGCATATGACAGATTTTCTTCCAATGAGAAGCTTAATAAGTCAAAGAGGGACAATTAAATCAAAGAATCGCATGCATAACTGCCAAGTGCTATGAAAGGGAGATACAAGTTGATATGAATGCTTTCAATAAGAACCTGACCCAGGATAGAGGTGGGGGATGAAATCAGGGAAGGCTTCCTTGAGGAAGTGGCATCTGTACTTCAATCTGAGGCTGACAAGCAGGTAAACTGGACACGAGTGGAGGTGAGGGGTGGGCATTCATGAACAGTGAAGTTGGGGGCCCGGTGGGCTTCCATGTAAAGAATTCCAGATAATAGGCCATTTCCTATACCTCCCTTTCTCTCCCTGTCCCATGGACTGTTGTTTTACCTTTGGCCCCAGTGTCTCTCACCTAGATTACTGCTGCACACACTTAATGGGCTTCCTGCCCACAGTTTCCTTTTTAAACCAGCTCTTCACTCACAGCCAGAGTGGTTTCCCCAATGCACCAACCAGCTCTTGTCATTCTCTGCTTATAATTGACACAGACTCCCACTATTGTCAAGATAAAGTCCTTAATTTCTTGACACAAGTGGCCCTCTTCATCTGGTCTTTTTCTCTCTCCTGTTCCTTCCCTTTCTCTCTCAGCTTCCATAGGGGAGTGGCTGAGATGGCTGCCCCCAAGCTCTCTGCTCTCCTTCTGCAGACAGAGTTGCTGCTGGTAGGGGGCTGCTCAGCCAGGGGCTGCTTTTTTAAGCCACCAACCCCACCACTGCCCTCCCATCTACCTAGGGCCATGCATCTGAGCTCACGCCCATGGGTGAGGGCAGCGGCCATGTGAAATGTATCACTTCCAGGCCTGCCCTGTCTTATGAGATTCCCCCATGCTCTCTCTCTTCCCAGTTTCCTGGCAGATGCCAAGGTTGACCTGGGCAGCACATGTTAAAGGTGGCAGAGCCTGCACCCTCCCAGCAACCTTGATAACTACACTTCCATCCCCTGTCCTATCCCTGCCTCATTGCTAAGTAGACTTCATGTGAGAAAGAAGAAGAAACCCCTGTTATTTTAACTACTGGTATTCCACAGGCTACTTATTATAGCAGCTAGCATTCCCTTTATTCTGTGCACAGGGCATGTGGCTTTTCCACCTCTCCAGGCTGCCCCTTCCATCTCCCTCTGCTCTCCTGAGAGTAAGGGCAAGTGCAAGGGCCCTGGAGTCAGACAGTCTACAACCAAAGCTCACACCCTTGGGCAAGCCACTCAGCTTCTCCATTTCCTCATTCATGTAATGGGAAAAACAACAATACATTTACTTCTCAGAGGGTTTCTATGCATGTTCAATGAGCTTATGCTTAGGAAGCACTTAACATAGGACCAGGCATAAAGTAACTGTTAGCTGTTGCCATTACTGTTATTCATTGTGGGTTTACTCATCTTCTCTCCCTCAATCAATAAGCCCTTCCATCAGGGCAACTGGGTCTTGCTTTTTTTGTGCCCATTTCCTACCACATAATAAATGTAGCAAACAGGTGTCAATCAAAAAACTGTTGCAAGCCATTTTTTCTATGCTCTAGAGGAGTTATCTTCTGAACTAAAGAAGGCCCTGTTGCTGCATTAATCCCTGGGAAGAGGGGGGGAGCTTTCCTAGTGATCTTGTACATTTCAATCTGTTAAGCAGTCTTTTGTGCCCTTGCCCATGCCATCCCACATTCTGAATACTCGTCCCAGGTTTTTTGTCTGTATCTGATGTACGTTATTAGTTGAATGAGGGTCCCTCTTCATGGCCCCATGGCTGCCACAGCGGGCGTCCGCTCCGTCATCACACATCCATCCATGCTCAGTCTGTATCCTTTAGCACCCGGACTAGCAGGTGCATGCGTGGGACCTCAGAGCAGAAAGGAAACAAAGGCGGACACCAAGTTGTGTCAGACATCAGCTGTGAACTAGACACTTTGAGAACATCAGTCATTTAGTCCTTACCACAACCCTCCCCTGTTGGGTAGTAGAGGGAGGCTCCCTGAGTTTAATCCCAGTCCCACCCTCCCAACCATTTTAAGATTCATTTTCCTCATCTGTAAAGTGGGGTGATATTAGTGCCAGCCTTAGGTGGTACTTAGGAACTTGGAACAGGCTTGGCATAGGATAAACAACCAGTGAAATTTAGCTATTATAAATTTCCAGGTTAATTAAGAGGTTCAGTGTTGTTTTTAAGGCTGCAATGTTAATGAGTATGGGGTCATATCTGAACCCAAATGTCCAGTGCCAGGAATTTCTGACCCAGTGTCCTTAGCACTAAAGCACAGACAGCAGTGGCCTCAGAAACATCTGCACCACCCTCATTTTTTCTGCTTGCCCCACCTTGTGCACCTGGATAAAGGGGACTTCACTGTAGCAAGACCTCGCTATCACCAGGGGCCTGCAACTTTAGGAAATGGAACCTCTGGAAATGTAAACAGAACAAAGTGGATCTATCTTATCCTTCATGAATAATCAAAGGGATGAGGACGAACTGTATCTCACATCCACGGGAAGGGCTGTGGCCTGGGGACTCACTGGAATAGGTAAGACCTGGTTCTCTGATGACCCCAAGAATCAGGTTCTCTCCTCCCTAAGTGACAAAAATGCTCCAGAGACCAGTCATGAAGCAAGGGCCCACTTCCCTCCTGGCCATAACCTCTGATGCTGGTGGACAATGCCTGGACTTCTTGCAGGTCAGTAATATGTCTAAGGTTAGAATGAACTACATCTAAAAACACTTCTTCCAAGCTATGTCTATGCCTGCGAAAGCCTCACTTGATTTTTATTCTAGGTGCTTTTAACTCCTTTAAGAGTAAATCATGAGTGGGTCACGGGAACAATCTTTATCATAAACATTATAAAAGTTAAATTGGGCCTCTGAGACAGGATTCATTCATTCCTTGTTAATTGAATTAATGTATCAGTTCACAAGGGGATAGGAGGTAAAACAGATTGGCCCAGTAATCTCCATATCCTCTCTATGAGGTAGTACTGTTACGTCCTCATTTTACTGGAGGAAACAGACACACAGAGAGGTTAAGTAACTTGCTCCAGCTCATGTAACTGTGAAGAGGACAAGCTGGTGTGTGAACTCTTTGAATACAGAGCCCGTGTTTTTAAGGACAGGGCTGTGCTGACAGCAGGCAGTGCTGAGCGGAGCCCTGTTTCTACTCAGAGTGAGCTGCAGTAGATCCTACCCCACAGGATTAGTCAGTGGGCTTTCTTCCCCGAGCACTGAGGGCAAGCAGGGGCTGCCCGGAGCTGAGGGATCCTCGGGAGGAGGAAAGGAGCCCCCATTGACACGGCTGACTTCTCGCAGGGTCCATCAGGTTCAGCACTGGTGTTGCCCTTGATGTTAACTCGCCAGCTGAAATTAAACCCCAAGCTGCCATGTCCAGGAAGGCAGGGATGGTGTGATCTCATTCTCCTGGAATCCTGAGCACTGAGCCCAGGGCTGAGCACATGGGTGTTGCTTGAAAGATATTTGCAGAGGAAATGAAGGAAGAAAGAGAACAGAGAAAGAAAGGAAGGAGGGAGGGAGGGAGGGAGGAAGGAAGGAGGAAGGAAGGAAGGAAGGAAGGAAGGAAGGAAGGAAGGAAGGAAGGAAGGAAGGAAGACAAAAAGGGCAGCATCTGAGTTATGCAGATAGATTCCGGAACCCCAGAGCCGGTTTACATCTCATGTTCTCTGGTTTCCAGGTGAAAGAGCTTGAACAAGTATGTTAACTTCCTTGGATGTTGTTTCTTCATCTCTAAGACTCAGTGTAATACCCAGCTCTTAGTTTTTACAGTGTTTTAAAAGAGGATTATGTAATGGGCTTTGCATACTATCTGACACAATGCAAACTCATATGCCAGTTGCTATTATTACTACCATTACCAAGTTCTTATTATCATTATCTTATTAGAAAATATTACTCAGTGATTCTCTGGCACTTATAGCCAGAATCAAAAGAGCAGCAAATTGGACAGCCAACTGGCAGCTGGTTGTTGAAACTTGAGAGCAAGGGGCAGATAAAGCCAATCTCCACTCCAGACAGTACTTTCCTCAAACACGTAAGACATGATTAGACTTAAAGGAAAATTCAGCTCCATAGTTTCAGGCCTCGGACATGCCCCAAAGACTTGAAACACAAGGACTAGTCTTTGCTGAGGGTCTGTGACCCCAGGGACCTCAGCAACACACACAACAGGCCACAGTTGCTTTTCAAAATATTATTGTCCTGATTAGCATGAACAATTAGTTCGGTGGAGAGATACCCAGCAAGAAGCAGCCTTGTCCATTCTCATGGGCACCCACCAGGCTGTCGGCCCCAGGCTGGCCCCCAGTCACTCTGACTGTGCCTGCCCAACAGCTTCCCCATGACATGCTCAGCAGAATCCCCTGTGATGCTGTCAGTCTACTCTTGCACAAAAACATCCTTACGTATTACTTGTCCCACCAGCACCCACTTCTCTAACCCTCTGCCCCCACCACAATCCCCTTGTTTAAATTCTTAGGGAGTCAGAGGAACAGTCAACAACAGTTGTTAAGCATTCAGTCTTTGGAGGAGACTCCTGGATTTGAATCCTGATTTCTATGACTTATTACTTAGTGTGCTTTAGTTTCCTCATGTTTAACCCAGTTGTTATACTTAGCTCATAGTATTGCGAGTCTCAAATAAATCGTTATGTGTAAAAACCTTTAAACAATGCTTGAACATAATAAGTACTCAATAAATGTTACCTAATGGAACTGTAGTGGAGGCTGGGATGTGCCATCCAGAACCCCCTTCAGGACTAAGGTATTCATTTCTCCTAGCTGCCAGATTCTTGGCTCCTGATGCCTCACACCTGTATCCCTCTCCAGTAATTGCCCCCAGGGGAAAAGAGCTGCCTTGCTTAAGGGGTAGCCCACATCTAATCATTGTTGGATGCAGGACTAAAGTGCCCAGTTCCCTTCCTGAATGGAAACAATGCTGAAGGGCCAGCCCAGCTTTGGAGCTCCTTATGGGACTGGCTAAAAGCATCTCTTGCAACAATTACAACTCAGCTTCTCTCTCTGCCCAGTCTTCCTTCCCCCACTCCTTGGCAGATGCTGTCCCAGAGTACTCCCTAGTAAGCACCCTGCATGCACATCTCCAGTCAGAGTCCTTTTCCAGGGATCCTGGCCAGTGACACTTGTTGTGATGACCATTTTGATTGATGGGCATCATATCTGCAGCCCATGCAAAACTGCTTGCCTAGCTGGTCCATTGGTTGAATTTCCCAATGATGGCCCTTATTTAGACCTTACTTCTCAGCCCTGTGCTCACTTGGTTCAGGATGAGCTTATCCTCTTTCTGAGAATCCTCATTGTTGTCTGGAACTCTGCTGAGTGCCCAGAAGCAGCTCATAAGTGCTAGGGATTGAATAAATGGGTAGGCAAGGGAGCTAGTGCTTATTTCTAACTCAACCTTTTGGGTTCCTCTCAGTATTAATAAACCTGGATGTATGTCAGCCTAAATAACTTTCCAACATGGCCCTGAGCTGGGTCAACCAGGCTCTAGGTTTTAACCCCCTATGGTAAGATTTGCTGGAGAGAGAAGTAAAATTATTCTGGGCTGAGCTTAAAGAAGTTCAAATAAAAGATTAAAGGTATATTTCTCTTTATTTAGGCAAGTCACTTAATCTCTCAGAACCTCAGTTTCCTCACCTTTACGACGAGGCTTAAAATGTTGACGCCAGTGTTCACTGAGTTAATTCATATAGAGCAGTGGTTTCTGAAGTGTGGTTCTAGGCCAGCAGGGTCATCTGGGAACTTGTTAGAGATGCATGTTCTTTGTCCCCACCCTAGACCTACTATGGAATCAGAAACTCTGGGGTGGGCTAACAATCTGTGCTTTAACAATCCCACCGGGAGATCTCCATGCATGTTCAAGTTTGAGAGCCGAAGACACAGAGAACTTAGAACAGAGCCCGACGTTCCGAAGTTCGCTGGGAATTAGGTATCACTGTCGCTGTGCGGTGGTACTCTGTAATGCACAGTGGATGTAGGTGTAAGGAGTTTGTTTGTCTTCATTTTAATCCTATCTGTATGTGTAGTTTATGCTTGTTCTGGAGCAGACGTTTAGGATCCTGGAAGTCAGACTAACCTGTATTTGCATTCCAGATTCAACCACTTACTTGGTGATTAACCAAGTTGCTTTTTTAAAAAATTTATTTTTCCATTACAGTTTATGTTCAATATTATTCTGTATTAGTTTCAGGTATACTGCATAGTGGTTAGACAGTCACATACTTTACAAAGTGATCCCCTGATCTTCCAAGTTGCTTAATCCCTCTATGTCTTAATTTCCTTGTGTGTAAAATTGTTAACAAAGCACCACCCTCCTAAGGTTGTGCAGTTAACAAGATAATGGAGAGACTCCTTAGCACAGCGCCAGCTCTGAGTCGGCATGCAGTGCCCATGATTATGTCCAAATAATACCCAGCCTTGGAGATAATAGGCAATGGAATAATTAACTTGCACGCATTTTTATGTTTGCAAATAAAAGCAAATGTGCAACCCAGCTGATTGTGTGAGGGGGAGGATGAACGGCTGTCATCTTCATAAAAAGGCACTTGTTCTGTGTCACACTACAATGAAGGGTTATTTCAAAATCTCTCAATACCAGACCTGTGAACTCATCCACGTTTGAGCTTTTCTGATGCCTGGCTTCTCTGGCTGCTCGCCCAGTGTGTGGAAGGGCCGACTTCTTGCCGGAGCATGAAGTCAGCAGCTAGAGAGCACCAGTAACACACCTCAGTATAAAACGACAAGACAACACACAAGGAGTATTTGGATACTCAGGGTGCTATTTATGCTCCTTGGTTTTATTTTTTATTTTGTGTCCATAAAGTCTGTTTAGCATGCAAGTCCGTGTCCCTCAGCTTGGAGCAGCCATTCAGTTGTGCACGTCAGCTTGCTGGCTCACACAGTGGTGGAGTGTGGTGGCTAGGCGCGGGAGGTGGCATGTGTGGGCTTGAACCCTGACCCTCATTCTCATTTGTAAAATGAGGAAGCTAATTTAACATGTATCGAGCAGTCGGCACATGGTCTGCATATAATACCTACTTAGCTACTTTCAATTCTACTATTGGAAATGATGTTGTTAGAGTATCCAGCATGGATTTCAGGAGGCAAAAATTCAAATTATGCAAGCATGCTTGTTTTTGCACTGTTTTTTCCCTGTCCATCTTCAGATCAAATTGGGGTCACAATAATTCCAGTCTCAAACCTGAAGAAGCTACACAGATTTAAACGGTAACCGTTAAATCAGAGGCCCTCCTAGGAGACCATAATATGTTTTTCATGAATGTTTCTAAATGCTCTTATATAGCTATGACTACAGGCAGGCATGCCCATTTATACTCCCTTCCTGTCCTGCACTGCACATGACCGATCCTCAGCCCCACTAACCAGTCTTGGGGCAGTGGAGAGACAACTGCCTCCTGTTCTCACCCACACATGTCTAGGCCACATTCAGACTGAGGCAGGTGTGCAGGAATGCCCTGTATACGAGAGATGAAAGTTCCATCGAGCTGCCAGCCTGTCTGCTGGACTCCCCGCCTTTTCGAGCCGGGCTTCATTGTTCCGGCAAGGTGGGAGGAAGGCGGGGAGCTCGTCCTGGGATGGAAGAGCCTGGAGGCTGGTTCCTCAGGAGCCCACTGTCCTGACCTCAGCATGGGATTGGGATGTGGTTCAAAACAGGAGTTTCAACGAATGCAAGGACAAGTCTGTGCTGCACCTTTTCTGAGGGTCACAGTGACACCTAAGGCTGTACCCATCAGGGAAGTGACCAAGGGCTTTCAACATTGGGCTGGTCACTCTTTTCTAAGGAAAAATGTTGAAAACTCTTTCTGGAGCCAAACGAACCTAAGGGTCAGTTGAAACTGAGCCATATAGATGGGTGGCCACTCCGCACTCCCCCTGCACAGCGCCCTGAGGAAACAAGGCCGGGGGAGACGGTCGTCGCACCAGGAGGGCTCCACATTCTGGGAAGGAGACAGATACGCCACCAACTGTGAAGTGGAGTGTGGAGTCTGCACTAATTGAAGCAATAGAATACTCTGGAAAAGAATAATGAATTCTTCATGGGGGAGGGATGATATGTCAGCAGAATTTTTAAGGATAAAAAGTTGCCAGAACACATGGCACGAAGCCTGAGGAAAGCATGCAGCTGCAAATATTGGATAGGTCGTGACGAGTGACACAGGCAGACAGGGCTAAACCACGACAGCCCCGATCCACCTGTAATGCTGGCTGGCTGCACAAGACTCTTCCTCCTCTCCATCCTCTAGCTCCCAGTTATGAATATTTATAACTCTGATTAGATGTCTTGATGGATGAATCAGAGCCAAGATAATACGTAGTGCCAATTTTTCTTTAAAATTGTCAAATTTTAATTTTTCAAATTTTTAAGTTTACTACATATGTAAAACCAAGCATGGGAATGCATTTTTATTGCTAATTTCTTACCAGCATTCTGCCAGTGCCTTGCACTCATTATGTTATTTATATGCTTGCAACAACCCTACAAGGTATCGGCCATTTTGAGATTGAGGAAACTGAGGCTTGCTGCAGTGAAGTCACTTATTCACAACCACATGGTTGGCAAAGAAGAGGGAGGTAGAAGTCACACTTGGATGGGTCTTCCTCAAAACCTGTGCTGTGAACCACTGAGGTGGGTCAGCAAATGAGGAAGGAGACAGCAGGTACAGGTCTACCCATCTGCTCATTGCTTCTGCCCACTTGCCTATTTTTGGAGCATCAGAGTGACCTGGCTGCAAGCTGTCTTTTTCCATGGCATGCAGGGTCATGTTGGCCTCCGAGGAGCCAGGTGGGCAGAGGGGGGCTGGGCAGGAGGGAAGCTTGTGGAGCAGGGCCAGGCGTGGGTCTGAACAAAGCCACCCAGTTCTGAGGGTGGGCAAGCTGCTCCGCTTTCTTCAGAGCCCCACCAGAGGGTCAGTCCCAGTAGGCTTGCCACATCTAGCAGGTACGGGTTTTATCTTGAAATCTAACTTCCCAGAGGCCCCTGTGTTCTCCTACAAAAAGTTTTAAGCCTTCCAGGAAATTAATTACACAAGTGAGTCTGAAAACCTGGATTTGAGGTGATTAGGCGATGTATCAGCCAGGAATTCACTAAGGAGGGCAAATATTTTAAGCCTCAAGAAAAGCGACTAAAAGGAGCCCTATTCTCTAGAGCTCATCCCCGTGATGAGAAAATGGCTGTGTGTTCAATGCCAAGACCTAGACTCCCCTTCCCAAGGCCAAGCAGAGGCCAGCCTTACTCCCAGATGCTCAGAGACCTCCCCCAGCCACGCAACTCTGCAGCATGGAGAGATGACAGGACCTTGAAGGCTGGGGCAATGAGGATGGGGAAAATGGAAGAGACCAGTTTTCCTCTGCCAGAAAGTGCATGAGGCAAGCGATTGACTCTATTTGTCACCCAATGGGTCTTTATTGAGCAATTACTATGTGTCAGGCAGCATGCTGGGTGTCTACTATGCAATGGCAAATAAAGAACACAGGCACATAACCAAATGAATATCAAACAAGTATTTATCTATATCTACATATCTATCTATATGTGTGTGTGTGTATATATATATATACACACACATAGATATGTATTTTTATGTATAAATAATGCACATGTATATGTGCATATTTTATAAATATGTGTGTATATATATTATAAAGGATCAAGGATATGTGTGTGTGTGTATCCATGATCGAGATGCTATCACAGAGAATAAACAGGGAGAAAGACGGACTGCATATTGAATCATCAAAGATGACCTCACTGAATAGGTGACATTTAAGCAGAGAGGAGGCAATTATATGAAAAGCAAGAAAGAAGCATATTGCAGATTTTAGGAAACAGCAAACACCCCAGGAAGGGAGTGCTGGTGCTACCAAGTCATTGAAAGAGGATTATTATTCTTGTCTAACCACAGAGTTGGCTTGCTGAGATCTAACCTGCTACCTACTAGGCTTTGTGGCAGACACCTGGATGCCCACCATGCCCCATCCCTGAGGTTGGTGCAGACAGTCCCAGTTTAGCCAGCTGATACCTGCAGCTCTCTGCCTGAGGTTGTTATTTCCAACTTGGCCCTTGTTTAGGATAGGCTGGAAGTTTCTGGGAGTTAATTACACGCCCCCAAGAGTATCCCTCAGTGAGTGAGTGATGGGAGTTGAGTGGCGGACACCTAGCTTCTGTCCCCTGGGTGGGAGAATTACAAGGTGTGTTCTCTCAGAAGGGCCCCGCTAGAGATGAGCTCCCGCTGTTCACTGGGTAAGGCTTTTCACAGGCTTTCTGCCTTCTCTGCCTCACTAACCTATTTCTTCATCTCATTTTCTGGGGCCAGTTCTCAAATAAACGATGTGCACACAAATCCTCATCTTAGGGTCTGCTTTTGAGGAAACCCAAACCCTCAGAGCAAGTCATTCATGATTAGCCAAAGATGAGCTCAAGCATCCTTCCTCATCATCTCCTTCCCACCAATGTTTCTATTTGCAGCCACACCTGTCCCTCTTCCTTTTGCAGCCACACACTTTTCAACCTGACAGCCCTTACTAGCTCTCATTTCTCTGCCTGGAAAATTCCTATTTATTGTTTCAGTATCACCTCCTCTTGGAAGCCTTCCCTACTCTCTTCATCTATATACTCTCAACAATGTTTTAGTGATTTTGCCATGACATGACTCCATCTATCTACCCCCATTCACCCATCCACCCACTCATCCAGTAGGTATGTATTAGCTACCTCCATATGCCAGGCAGGCACCACAGGTCTTTCTGTCTAGATGGATCTTTTTGAGGTAGGGGTAGGTCTTAGACATGCTGTTCTTGCAGCACATAGCACAACCCTGGACAAGGGTCCAGGATGGAGTGGGTTCCTGGCAATAGTTTGATCAAATTAAATTGACGAACTTTACCTGTTCCAGGCAGCCAGCATCTGTGTAATGAGGTTCTTAATTACACAGAGGCAGACACATTTATTAAGCATGTGGAATTAATACATGAGTATGTTATCATCACAATGTGAATGACATGTAGCCAGTTTCATTACTAAAATAGCTTGTAAGCCATTAAGCCAGTGACCGTGCTTGATTTCCCAATACCGAAATTATTCTTCAAAGCAGGAACAGCCCTCTGAGGACTCTGCTTCATCGCTCTGTGAACCACGGGGTCTGGCATTCCTGCTTTGCCTCCCAGATCTTCTCTCTGGAACTGGACTAAGCTGTTTGACCTTGCAATTTCATTCTGGTAGGGTTGCCATATAAAATACAGGTGTAACACTAACTACTGACAATATCTTTTAAAGAAATAATCCGAGAGTTAGTAAAATGGGCAGCCAGGCTGTACTCAGACATTAAGCATCCACGCTTTGTCCCACAATGAGCTGGACTCAAAATATACGGGAGCAGGGAAACCAGATTTAGACTCTGTCTTCTGAACCTTGCAAAGACCTATGTGTAGAGATGTTCACTGAAATATGGCATATAATAATATAGCATTCTAATTTCCTGCAAAACAGGGATTGGTTAAAATGCATTATAGTATATCCACATAACAGAATATCCCCCAGCCATTCAAAATGATGATGTTAAAGAATTTTCATGACCCACAAAAGTGCTCACAATATAAGCTTAGGAAAAAAATAATCAGGGTGTACATGGCATATTCAGTGTGATTCCAGTTCTGTGCACAACCTAATACTGATATGTTTCTCCATGTTGAGAAACTACTGGAACAAAGTAAGTCAAATTATGTAGAGTATTTATTTCTGAAATATGGCTTCATAGTTGACATTTTTATAGATTTCTATATTTTCTAAATTTCATTCTTTTCAATTGGCATGAACATGTGTTGCTTTCATAATACATTTTTAAAAGAGCTTCACAGAGATCAGAATAGATCCTTCCGCTGCAAAATGTGGCATTTCATTCTCTCATATATCAGGAGAGCTTACTAAAACGTTCAGGCTCTGTGCTGTGCTTTGGGAAGTAATGGCTTCAGTCTTGCCAAGAGATTTTTGGGAATGAGGAAGCATACCGGAAACTCTGGAACTGGGAGTGATTTACCCTTAGCTCTTTTGTTGATTGTGACCTATAAATTTTTAGTGGCCAAAAGCAGCAGGTGTGCAGGGAGAGGAAGGGAGACAAAAGCCAAGCCCTCCGCCTCTCCCTCTGTGCCCCATGCTTCTGACATATAAACCCGTGGTCCTCGAATTGTGCTGCCTGAATACTGTTCCAGCAATGCACTTCAGAACCTGGGCAGTAATGGGCCCACGTGTACACCTGACCTTTGCTACAGTTAAGGACACATACCTGCCTGTCCACCAGAGTGTGGGCACGTGAGAGCTCTAAAGTGCAGTGTAGTGTGCGAGACAACTTGCTGTGAGCAGAAGCAGCAGCAGCTTAGATTGAAGCTGTCACCTCAGGAAGATTGCCTATTTACTGGGCCATGCAGGAAATCTGTCTCACGCGTGATGTACAGCGAGCCTGGTCAGGCCACTTAGCTGTTCTAAAGTCAAGTGGCGAAACCACGGGAACAGTAGGATGACTGTTGTTGCCTTTGCCCACTGCAAAGACATGGCTGTGCTATAGCTGTGAGTAGCAACACAGCCCTCCCTGCTCTTTTAGTGTGATTTTGACCCTTTGGTTCATGTAAGTGTGCTAGCCAAAATTCTGTTGGATGAAAGGAGGCCGAGAAGTAAGATATCTAACACTGCTAATGCTCAAGTGGAGAGAGATGGTCCCACTGTGCCACCTTTAAGAGGATTTTTACCCTACAGGCCACTGTCCACTGGATGTATCTAATTTGTCAAGGAGAAGACTTGAATGGCTTGAACACGGTCAGGCTGGAGAACAGGAGATTCAGGATGTGGGAGTCGTGATAAGGGTGTAAGACACACAAGTCTATTCTCTGTGCCAGGCCTCCTAGAGGCAAAATCTGCAGAGAGGCTACCATAGCACAATATAAATAGAACCTCTGAAACAATTAAAATTGCCCCCAAATAAAATGGGCTAGCTGGGGAGGCAGTTAGTTTACCATCTTCGCCTCATTAGTTTTTCTCCTGGAAACACGCAGGAGGGAGCTGCGTCAGGCTTCCTCCATCAGGTAGGAGAGGGAGTGGATGGCCCGAGACCCTGTGAAGGTCTCAGCATCTGCCAGCCTGTGCTGTCGGTGCTCCTTAGGGTTCTCCCTTCCTGTCTCACCACGTGTCGTCACCTGGCTGGTGTCCAGCCCTTTATGGGGTCTCACCCCTTCAGTCCTAACCCTGACCTTGCGGGGCACCATCACCACACAGGAGTGTGAAGACTAATGTTCTGAAGGCTCACGTGACCTGCTCCATTGCAGATGGCTAGTAAGTGTGGTCGGGCGTACTCCAGGCCATTCGTGTCTGGGCCATTTAGCATTCCTGGAACCTAGCACCACGTGTGGCACGAAGTGAATGTGCACAGTGCACAAGGATTTCTTTGTGTGGCATATAATTTTTCACTAAATGGAACAATACATAAACATGGAAAATTTACAAGACAGTGAAAAGGATTCCATGAAAGGAACAGAGTACTGGCTTACTGAGATGTGTCAAAGAAGGAAAAACGTGAAGAGATTTTCATCCATTCATTGCCACGCTTTATGAACACCTGTGTGCCGGTGCTGTGCATGGGCTGGGGGGCTCCAGATAAAGAGATATTAAAGGCAGAGCACTGGACCTGGTGATGTCACTGTCTCAGTGAGGGGGGCAGCTTGATAAATAATATTGAAGTGAAATAATTTTACACACGTTACATTTACAGTTACCTGAATGTTTGCTAATATTCTTAGGGGAATGAGCTGCTTTTTAAAGAGAGCGGGTCTGCGAATGGAGAGGTAGAAGGGTCAGCGGGGTGTGCTGAACATCCCCGCCGGAATTCCCATCCGGAGACCCCGGCACTGCACTTCCATTTCCTACAGGACTATTAAAGGTACTCTCATCCAGGAGCTTTTGATGCCATCCTCCAACTGGGAGGGGTTCTGCACAGCTTAGTTCAGAACCTCAGCCCTGGGATGTGAAACTGCAGAGAGTCCCGATGTCTGATCTCTGAGGGCTGGCAGGGGGGAGCGTGATTTGACAGCTTTAGTGTTTCAAACCCGGGGTGGGTGCTCTCAGTGAAGCTGCTGATCACGTCAGAAGGGTGCTGAAACCCAGGTCAGGCTGCTGTCTCGAGGCCTGACTAATGAGGCACCTTCCATGAACAGGGTTGCTCAGAAAAAGGCAGGAAAGTCAGATCACCGAGTTGTGAAAAATGGCATCTAAAGTAAGGGCAGTTACACCCTGCCGGACACTGTTGCACGCTGCTTTCGGAATCCCCGTGTGCAGGGCTCAGGCGATGCAGTAGACGGGCAGATTTGGGAGCGGGCAAGCAAGCTTATACGTCCTCAGCCCCCACTTAGTGCCACGTCCTGTGCAGACCTTTCTCTACATCTGTTTACTTATTTATTTATTATTTTTTAAAAAAGATTTTATTTATTTTTAGAGAGAGGAGAAGGGAAGGAGAAAGAGTAGGAGAGAAACACCAACATATGGTTGCCTCTCGCATGCCCCCTACTGGGGACCTTGCCTGCAACCCAGGCATGTGCCCTGACTGGGAATCAAACCAGTGACCCTTTTGATTCACAGGCCCGCGCTCAATCCACTGAGCTACACCAGCCAGGGCTATGTGTGTCTATTTAATACTCTTGACAACCCTATGGCATAGGTAATATTATCCCAACTTTAGAGATAAGGCTGTCAGTTCACAATAATTGGGCCATAATCCTTCAAGTGATGAGTTGTGGTAGATCCCAGGATCAAAATTCAAGTCTAACAATGCCTACATTTTTGCTCTCCTCTCCTGGCCACACTATTAGTTCCTTTCCCTGACTTAATATTAGGGTGGCCACACCCTAGTTAGTAGGGTGGCCCACTTTGTCTAGGACACTTCCAGTTTAAACTTGTTGAACTGGCAAAATAACTAATAACATCCTTCTTCACTCTCAACAAGTATCTGGTTTACACAATAAATTGCTTGATCACCCTACTGAACAAGTTTTGGGTTGAAATAGATGCATTTATCAAAACCACAGCTCCAGACGGTGGGTACAAATTGTAATTTGGCTGGAAATGTGAATCTAGCACCCCACTGTGTGAGTGTGGTCATCCAGGAAATTTATGCAGATGCACTGCGTGGAAGGCAGCCAGCCTGGAACTGGCTGTGGCCACCATGACTTGCAGCTCTGGTGAAGGGACTTCACCATCTGGTGGGCTGGACTAGCTCCCTGGCCGGGATTCCAGCCACATGGCTGCTGGAGTCCAGCTCTTGGGCAATGGGCTGCCTGTGACTACCCACAGGCTCTGTTAGTTGGAGAGTGGGACTGATGACAGGCACGAACTTGGTACTATCCCCGTGAGGGCTTGTTAGAGGAGATACCATGTGCAGTTGGGCAAATTACAGACTGCACAAAACCCTCAACTCCTGGGGCAAGTGAGGGATGCTGTTTTGTGTTCTTTTATGAGATAGTCAGTTGGGTGTAGCCAAAAGGAGACAGAGGAGAGGAACGAGAAAACCATATTTATTGTATTCATAGGTCCTAGAGGCAGAGGCACAACATGCCATGCAGGGCCACTCAGGAAACACTAGGGTGGTCAGGAAGTGGGGACAAGAGCAGAGGAAGCACTTAGGCCATGGCTTTTATTGAGGTATCTGCAGAAAGGGCAGGGCAAGGCAGGGCAGGTGGACAGATTAGAGTGCTGGTCTGAACAGTTTCAGTGGGATTTGGGCCATAGGGCCGGTCTCTACTGCCTGGTGTTGGCCCTGGGATGGTGAAGGTAGAGGAACACGCCTCCTGGGGTGTGCAGTCTTGTAAGAAAGTCTGGCTCTGGATTGGTTAGTCTGCATATCAGCAGCATGCTCCCAGCCGGGCCCTTTGTTATTTCTAAAAATTGGCTGGGCCAGGAAAGGACAGTCTTTCCCCAGTCAGAAAGGTCTTTCAAGATGTTAAAACATTAATATACAAAAAATTTAAAAAATGAACAATATAGATACTGACACTCCACTTGTCTCTCCTCTTCCCTTTGCCTGCCCCAAGGTAGGGCAGTGGGAAATCCTAGCCATAAATTGTACCCTTCCAAACCAGCTACCTGTGCTGCAGTGGACTATCACAAATCCCCGAGGGCCTGAGAAAAGCCTGCTTAACCTGGAACGAGCAGGCTGAAGATCATAACACAGCCTGTGCCTTTTTTTAATGTAAGAAGAGCAACAGGGCCCCAAGATTTACTGAGTACCTGCTCTGTGCCCAGCACAGCACTATGTACTTCAGTCTGTACTAACCAACACTTTGCAGTTAGCCCATTGAGGCTCAGAGAGATGAAATATCTTTCCAAAGTCACACGGCCCATCAATATATCAAGGTTTCAAGTTCAGGTTTCCCTGACTCAAAATGTTCTCAACATCACTAATCATCAGGGAAATGCAAAGCAAAACCACAATGAGATATCACCTCATGCCTGTTAGGATGGCTATTATTTAAAAGGAAAAGAAAGATAACTGTTGGAGAGGATGTGGAGAAACTGGAACAAACCTTTGTATTCTGTTGGTGGAACTGTAAATCAGTAATCGGTACAACCATTATGGAAAACAGTATGGATATTCCTCAAACAATTAAAACTGGAACTACCATATGACCCAGCAATTCCACTTTTCATCCAAAAGAAGGGAAATCAGGATCCTGAGGCGGCATCTGCACTCCTGTGTTCGCAGCAGCATTATTCGTAATAGCAAAGACACGGCTGCAACCCAAATGTCCATGAGCAGATGATGAATGGATGAACAAAGCATGGTATAGACAGGCAATGGAATAGCCTTCACCCTTTACAAGGGAGGAGATCCTGCCCTTTGCTAAACATGGCTGAACCTGAAGGACATCATGCTAAGTGAAATAAGGCAGACACAGATGAACAAGTCCTACACAATCCCACTTAAATCAGAATCCAAAATAGTCAAACTCACAGAAGCAGAGAGGAGAATGGCAGTCACCAGAGGCTGGCAGGGGCATAGTTCCAGCCATGCAGGATGAATAAGTCCTGAAGACTGGCGCAGAGCCTGTAGTGAACCATACTGTATTGCCTGCTTACAAATTTCGAAGAGGGTGGGTCTCATGTTAAATGTTATCACAAAAGAGAGGAAAGGGGGAAATCTCAGAGGTGATAGTTAAGTTCACAGTGACTGTTTCATAGGTATATACTTATCTTCACACTCATTGAGGTGCATACATTAAATACATGCAGCTCTTTTTCTGTATCGATCACATCTCATTGTTTTAAAGCCCATATTCCCCTCTCCCCGCATGTGGAGCTGCCTCAGGTAGGCCCTCAGGATGCCGTGCCCAGCCCTTCTTGTCCATGTGGGTAGCTCCAGGGGGGAAGGGTTTGGATGGTAGGAGGAGGATCAGGACTCAGTTCTCTGCTCCTGTGTGGCAGGGCTCCCTCCAGAGCCACCCTGCTCTGGGTCTGGTTCTGAAAGAGGGGACCTCCTGCAGTCTGCCCCTAAGGCTCCACCTCTGTTTCTCTAACTCCCTGTCTTGGGGCTGCCTCTCCAACTGCTCGAACAAAAACACCCCATATTGTTTGACTTTCCAGCATACCATGAAGTGACCTCCCTTTTGTCCAGAGCAGAAAGCTGGCCTGTCACTGGTGTATCACTGCAGTAGCCCCCAATGCTCATGGGACCATCTCCTCAGAGAAAGCAAAAGCCACCTCCCTGCCCACCTCAGTCCTGAAGCTGCCTGCTGTGCCCAGTGGTGACTGGTCCGTAGGAAAGCCAACTGTGCTAAGACAAGGGTTTTAAGCACCAAGTAGGGAGCTAGGTTCATGTTGGGCAGTGGGGGTCATTCTTGCCAGATCTCTTCATGCACTTGCCTATGTTCCCACAGGTGACCAGATTCTTGAGAGCATGCCTCCGCTGGCCGGTGTGCATGGGTGGGAGGTCCACCTCCGCCCTGCCCAGGGAGCATCTGCAAATTTCCTTCGGGGGAACCTGTGCATTGACCTAACTGTAGTAGGGCTCCAGTGGCTCTTTGACAAATACATTTCTATGCCCAAAGAATGAGAGGAACGGGAAAGGGAGAGAAGAAGCATCACAGCTTAGAGTGGAAGATGGTTGAACAGTGATGGGTGTGAGTTTGGGGGCAAAGCAGGAGACATTAACTCTTCTAGGAGTCTTCAGGAAGGCTTCCCAGAAGAGGTGGCCTTGAGGGCATTGAGGAAGAAACCAGCTTAGGGAGCACCTGCTTTGGGTCATCTCTGGTAAGTCACATGACATATATTACCTCCTTGGACACATACTTGGCCTCATGGAGTAGATATTACCATCCCTAGTTTAACGAAGAGAAATCTGACGCTTGACTGAGTTAAGTGGCAGTTCCGGGACTGAATCTGGAGGGGATCCAGGAGCTTTCCCTTGCTCTGCAGCATCTGCTGTGTCTTGTTCCTACTGACCTGTTTTGGCGCTTGATAACAAAGAACAAAGAAGTTGGGCTTTGGGACAGGACTTGGGTTTAATCCTATCACTTCCAGTTGCTAATACTTAGCCTTTCTGAGCCACAGTCTCCAATTACTAGATGTATAACCTTGAGTCAAGTCACTTGATCTTTCTGAGCCTCTATTCCTGAGCCTGTCTTCATGATGGGAACGTGATGTTGGGAGGGTAAAATGCGATGCGAGTAAGGTGCCCAGCACAGCACTTGACAAAGAGTAGCTCCCTAGTGTGGGATGTTCTCCTTTCTTCTCTCCTGTCAGTCTCCAGACCCACTACTGTCCTGCAGCACAGGGCAGGAGTTAAGACTATGAACGCTGAAGCCAGACAATGTTCATTCAAATCTTGTCTCGGCTGTTTACTTGCTGTGTGACTTTGGGCAGTTACACAACTGCTCTGTGCCTCCGTTCTTTCATCTGGGGAATGAGGATAAAACAGTACCCATCTCACAGAGGTCACAGTGCAGATCAACTGAAATGGTGTTTCCAGGGCATGTGGAGCCCTACCTGGCACACAGGAAGCTCTGTGCAGAAGCAGCTGAGTAAATAAATCTACAGTCTTCACCCCTTGACCCTACTGCTTCTCAGCTGAGTGACTATGCAATGATTTCAGTGCAGTATGATAGGGGGAAAAGCTTAAATATTCACCCTTGCAGTCAACCAATAGGCGGAGCTATGAGTGGCTGGGAAAACCTAGAGGTTCAGCAGCACAGCTGAGGCCCTGGGAGCAGGGAGCATCTCTCCAAGCATCTGGAGCTTCAGACCTTGTGGATAGGGATGGGGGTTATTTCCTCTTCTCACTTCTCTGACTTAGAGAACACTGTGTTAGTCATGCCCTGATCTACAGGATCCCACCTACTAAACCCACGCTGTGACGTCAACCTCAGGGGGGGAGAGAAGGTTGTTACAATGACAAAACCAACCAAACTAGGAGCAGGAGAACTTTAGACTGCTGGGTCTGAGCACTGGTTACACATGAGAATTACCCAAGGACTTATAAAATATACACTAATACTCAGGCCTACCTTGGTTTTAAATAAGATATCTGATATTGAGACATCCTGTGCATCATGGGAGCTTAGCATCTAAATCACGTGGAGTGGAGTGGGGCAGTGAAAGACAGTTGCCTTGGGTGAAGAATGGAGCTGCACAAGATCCCCTGGAAGGGTGGTTAAAACCCTGATTGCAAGGCCGCACCCCAAGAGTGTTTGAATCTGTAGGTCTACGGCAAGGCCTGAGAATCTGCATTTCTAACAAGCTTCTAGACAATGTGGATGCTGCTGCTTCTGGCACTGCATGTGGGGAAGCACTGATCCACATAATAAGTGAAAGAAATAAAAAGATATTGTTTACTATGCCTTCCCCAAGAATGTGTCTACGGGTTTTTCGGACTTAAAAAAAAATGTTTCCATACTTAAATCTTAAGTTGAAAAATACCTGTCTCACTCTTCACTTTTTCCCTCCTTTTCTCTCTCCTCCCTCAGCCACCTGACCCTGAAGCTTCTTTCCTGTTTTTTAAGATTTTTTAATTTACTTACTTTTAGAGAGAGGGGCAGGGGAGGTGAAATAGAGGGAGAGAAACATCCCTTGCCCCACCCAGAGACCAAAACTGCAACCCAGGCACGTGCCTTGACTGGGAATTGAACCAGTGACCTTTCACTTTGTGGGAGGTCACCCAACCAACTGAACCACACGGGTCATGGCTGCCCCTGAAGCTTCTAGCTGTTGAAGTTCTCAGCACAGGTACACATATGTTACAGGGATTGTCAGGCGTAGTTCTGACAAACAAGATGAAGACAAAGAAGGGCTGACTCATTCTCAGCATGTGCTGGGCGAGAACACAGAACATTCTTTGCTGCCTTTGATGGCAGTCACGCGGAGCAGCCCACACAGTGGGATTTGAATATTCTCTTATAACACTCAAGTCAACTAAATTGTTGACAGGAAAATGACAGCACTGATCTGAAAAAAAGGTTTCTAACTCTGTGTCTAAATCCCAATGTGGGAGTTTGTATTGTCACAGGTATGGCATAAGCGCAGCTCAGGTATTCAGTGTGCTAGATTTCACGATAACATTCAGTTGTCTTCTCCAGTCCCAGAGCCTCTTGGCATTGGTGAAGATGAAAGGGCAAACTGACAATTCTTTGGAAAACAGAAAACCCACCTCACCATTTCCTTCAGGCGTCCTCTCAGTACATTCGCAAGCTCATTCTTTTCCATCCTTTGACCACATGAATGGCCTGTGGTTTGCACGAGCTGTTGAAAAGTGAAAACGGCTTTTGGAAGAGAGGCATAATTGTATTTTAAAAGTCATCTCGGAAATGATCAAACTAGCAGAAGAGGATTTCATTTTCCACCAAACTTGGGGAAATGAGTAAACTTCCATTCTCTTTAGGGGCTTCTTCAAATAGACTTTCTGTAGCCCAGATAAAGAACCATCTGTGTGACCTACAAGTCACAGAACTGGAGAGACCACAGAGATCATCAAGTCCAAGTTCTTACTCTGTCTGGTCTCTCCCCCATGTGCCTACGTGAGTTTAGTGCATGCCACTCATTTTCTGTACATTTGCAAGAATTGAGTAGTGTGCCAATGCGGTCTTATCTTAGGGGTTCAGTGGTTGGAATTGGTTTTCTCAACCTATTAGTATAGATGTATAATTGTACTTGTAATAGCATATTTATTTTCTTAATATCTGTTGCCTCTATTAGAATGCAAGCTACAAGATAACAGGCCATATATGACTTTGTTCACCTTTGGATTTCCAGCACCTCTTCTAGTGTCTACTCTATTAGAGGCACTTAATTAAATAGCCCTATTATGATAGAATGAATGACTCAATGAAGTAACAAGGAAGCTGAGATTCAAAGGATAACTAGCAATCAGACGGAGAAAATACAGAGAAGAGGATTCCAAATAGCGGAAATTGCATGTGCGAAGGTCCTGTGGTGAGAGAGTAATTGGCCCTTCAGAATGACTGAGCAATTTTCCATATGGTCAAGCCAGAATTCTGGTATCTTACGAGAAACAGCTGAGGAGATAGACGGTATCTGCATTACAGAGGGCTTATTAAGCCATCCATCCTTTGCCTCTTGTTTAGTTGACCCTCAGATGCTGGATCCTGAATGTCAGTGCAGTGATAGGATCATGGATCCCAAATTCCCATTTAGAGAGTGACCAGAATTTCAGCCGGGCTCAGTCCTAAGTTCAGGGCAGCTATAGCTAACTATTGGCCTTTATCAAGTACTTAGTGAGTGACAGGCAGTGTATTAAGCCTTTACATAGACATATTTGCCCCTCTAACCATTTGTGTACTGTGCCTAGCTTTTCTGGAATAAGATCATGCTTTGAGCTGCCAGTATGTTAACACAGGTCAGATTTAGGGATGCAAAACAGCTCTCATGACTACTGTTCCTGATTCCCCCCAGTCTGCACTCTGCTGAGGGGGCCTCTGTAGCCCTGGAATTAGGGTTGATGTGGCTGAATATGTTCACCCATGTGAACCTGAGACAAAAACTATCGCAAGAGTGGCTCAGTGGAGCCTCCCGCTGATGCCAAGGACCCATGGTTTTTCTCTAAGACTTCAGTTCCCTGTCAGCAACTTGACTGCTTAGCTGATGGATAAGAAGACACAGCTGAGTGGCCTTGCAGCTGAGTTGCCTCAGAGCTTCATCATTTACAAGCCAGATAGCCTGGGACAAGTTCTTTTCCCTCTCAGAATCCCCATGTTCAGCATAAAAGGGAAACAAAGATACTTGAAAAGTGTGTTGAGGGTTTAATGAAGCACAGTACCTGGCACATGGTGAGACAAAGTGACCCCCGGCGGCTGTGACTGCAGTGTTGTGAGCCACAGGGGAGAGCAGCTTCCCGTGGAATTCCTACATCCTACAGAGAGAGACGAAAATCAATTAAAATCAAGTATGTGCATATCTCCATTTATTGCTGTTGTGAGGAGAATGGATTGTCTTGTTCATTTTCTGTTCTGGGTCTGCAGGTAAATTGCAAAATCCTTTTTATTGAAAAGTCATTTCGTCTTCTACAAATGTTTATTGAGTCTGTGCTATTTGCTAGGTATGTGGTAGAAACAAGGATAAATTAGGTGCTGGTCCCACGTTCACCATGGGAGTTGCAGAAGGGAGAGTACAGATTTCCTATAAATGTGAGGGAAAGCACTCTGCTGCTTAAACATGGACTGCTGAGCATTATTTACTTTAGAAAACCATGGAGGATCTTGCAGAGGCCTCTCATTGCCTGATTGAATCCATTCAGAGCTAAAAGGTGTGGGGGTGCTGGAAACAGATGGACACTGGATTTGTTTTCTACCCATTGTTATTTACATAATATAAATTTTGATATAATATGTGATACTGATATGTTATACTAATTATATACTATGCATGCATATATAGTAATTGTATTAATTATTATATTACAGTGGTCCTCCCCTTATTCACAAGGGATACATTCCAAGACCCCCAGTGGATGCCTGAAACTGTAGATAGTACTGAACCCTACATGCACTGCATTTTCCCTTACACATACATACCTATGATAAAGTTTAATTTGTAAAGTACACACAGTTAAGAGCTTTGCAACAGCAAGTAATAATAAAATAGAACAATTACAACAGTAACACAGAAGCGGCTTGAACACAAACACTGTGCTACCAACGACAGTCGAGCTGATGACTAGGCCAGCAATGGAGTGGCTAACATGGTGGTAGTGTGCACAGCAAGGATGCACTGGACGGGAGTGGCTCTCGTCCCGGGCAGGACGGAGTGGGATGGCAGGAGAGCTCATCAGGCTGCTCAGCATGGTACACACCTTAAAATTTATAAAGTGTTATTTCTGGAGTTTTCAATTTAACATCTTCGAACTGTGGTTGACCTCAGGTAACTGAAACTGACGAAAGTGAAATGCAAATGGGGGAGGAGTGTACTGTGTTATTATACTACTGTAATTATATGTTATAAATGGGATATTATGTTCTAGATATTAATTATATATACATTTATACATATAGTACTAATTACATGTTATTCTAATTATAATGTAGAGTATTTGTATATCAGTGTATTGCATACTTCATATCCGATATCTATGTATCTTTCTCATTAAAATGGAAATGGTAAAGTTCTGCTTGGGTCAGATACTAAATATGCTAATTAAATCCATGCTTTATTCCCACTGTGCAAAGGACATAGAAATCTGCAAAGCAATTAGGGGGCTTTCCCTTTACATGAAACTCCTCTAGTTTCTCCTGCATCACTTTGTCAAGTTGTAGCAAACTCCTGCTATGTGCCAGACTCTGCCCTGAGCCCCAGGGTGCAGAGCCAAACGAGACCTCATGGAGCTCACAGATGGGTCCGTTAGCAGCCACAGAAGGCTGTGAGGGCCCTTATCCTGGAGGAAAGTCCACAGGTCTACGGTGGCACTAAGAGGAGCCAGAGACTGCCTGGGACGCTGGGAAGGCTTTGTAGACAAGATGCATTGGGGGGAGTGGCTATGATCTGAAGGTAGATGAATGGGCACCACTGGTTGGGGACAGCATGTGAGAAAACTAGCACTGAGGCTAAATTAGCATGACAGATCGAGGTGCTGATGGTGATAGTGGATATGCTTCTACTACTGGTATAAGAAAATCAGTAAGTATAGTGATACTAGTAGTGATAGCAAATGTTTATTGCTATTCACTGCTCTAAACTCTTGGATGTATTATGTCATATAATCCTAGAACAGTCTTAAAGTATATGTATTATTACAATCCACATGTTAAGATGAGGGGCTAGAGGAACTATGTTACTCAAGGTTGCTCTGCTGGTGAGTACAGAGGTCACGGTCGCCACATCTAACCCTAGTGGCCTTGGACCAGGTACTAAACCTCTGTGAACCTCAGCTTCTTCTTCAGTAGGATTAGGTTAAAGACTTATCCTGACAGTGCAGGGGATGAGGGCTACACAGGACCAGGCTCATGGCGAGTGTCAACCAGTGATGGCTCGAGTTCTGTGTGTTGTTAGGGAGTGGCTATTGCAAAGTGGAGGGAAATCACATCAGTGGGGTAGAGTGGGTCAGATCTGTGAGGGCTGGCTTTGTGTGATAAAGCAGAGGGCATTCATTCCATTCTGAAAGCCCACTTTGGGAGGCTTTAAAACAAGTAGTGAAGTGCTCGGTGTTGTGTTTGGGAAAAATCACTCTGTCCACAGTGTGAGATGCACATGGCAATAGCCAGGTGAATTAGAAGAGCGCTGTCATCATCTGAGGGAGGAAGGATGACCACCTGCACTAAAAAGTGACAGTCATAAGACAGGTTGAGTGGAAATAACACACTTGCCAACCAACTGGATGTGAGGGTGAGGGCAGAAGAGGAATCCAGTATAACCCCAGATTCCTAGCTATAGCGATGGGTGTATGGTGCAATTCCACCCACTGAGGCAGGAAATGCTGTAAGAAGAGTGTTACAGGTTGAATCACGTCTCCCCAAAATTCATATGATGAAAATGAGGTCATCAGGGTGAGCTCTAATCCGATATGATGGGTGCCCTTACAAGAAGGAGAACTTGAGGCACAGACACTCACAGAGCAAACACCATGCGAGGACATGAGAAGATGACCAGCTACAAGCCAAGGAGAGAGGCTGGGATTGGACCTTTTCCTCACAGCCCTTAGAAGTAACCAGCCCTGCCAACAACCTTGATTTCAGACTTCTAGCCTCCAGAACTGGGAAACAATAATGTCTGTTGTGTAATCCACCCAGTTTGTGGAACTTGGTCACAACAGTCTTAACAAACTAATACAAGGAGTAGCTCATTTGGAGATGGCTCTGGTTCCATTTTAGGCCAGTTGAGTTTGATGTGCTAATTTTGAACAGCCAGGTAGAATTAGGTGCTGAAATGGTGGTTCAACATGCAAGTCTGGGACTCAGTGAGGGGCTTGGGACTAGAGATGGACATTAAGGTGTGCCACTCATTTCCGACACTCCAGCATCTCCAGCACAGTGTGACTGGTACATAATGGGAATTTGAAAAACAGGTGAGTAGGTGAATGTTGTGTTTGCTTAAGGACAGAGGACAGGAGGGAGTGCACAGATAGTAGAACTCATTCTAATCTCCTATCCCAGCACTGGCAAGGTTAGCTCAAGCCCTGCTAAATCTGAGAGGACTGCTCTGTTAATTGCTGATATTTACACTCACTAGTGAGGACAGTCCCCTCTTTCTTCTCTAGAGTCAGGGGATAAAAAACTTAACCAAATATCAAATGTATTCTTAGAACAGAGAACTATATAGTCTGTCTGGAGCCTTAGGTCCACACCCATGTTCTGAAATGTTGACCTCCGAGTGAGCGTGTCAGTACTGTGTCTATTTCAGGTTGCAACTTAAAAGTCTGCTTAGCTTAAATGTCAAAATAAGTTGACAACATGGCATAATAGAAAATGGCAATGACTGGAAATCAGGAAACCTTGCTTTAAATCTCACATCTGCCTCTGAAGACCTGGGTCACCCTAACCTTCCTGAGTCCCCTTTCCTCATCCATAAAACAATGATGGAAAAGGGTAATTGGATGATCTTCCAAGTCTGGCATTTCTGATTCTCTCAGTGTTGCCTTTGAATGTAAATGTTGGAAGAATTAAATTTTTACAAATTGACCTGCCAACCTAATTTAGTCCACCAATATGAAGAAGACATGTAAACAAAGCAATAGGCAGAATTAAAAATCACAGATGACTTTGGTAGAGTAAGTTCTCTCCTTGTTAGGAGGCATAAATTATTATTTATACGGCAGATGGCACTGGAGAGAGACAGTACTTGGTTTCAGAATGCATCTTTACCAGAGATTTAGGGGGTTTGGGTGGAAGGTTTCTGAATGCACATGCTCACAGTATTCTGTCCAATGACGTAAATTTCTGACCATAATGAAAAAGGACATGGAAAAGTCACCCATTTCTAAATGCATTTGTGATTTCTTCTGGATCATTTAATATTTAAAACTCATCCACTGGTCTTTCTTTATATGCCTGGATATCGCAGCCCTGGGTATAATATAAATAAGCCACTAAAGGGTACAGAGGATTAAGATTTATTGAGTACTTACTAAGTGTCCTGTTCTGTGCCAGGAGCTCGAGCTGTGCCACACATTGCCTCAGTGAACACCCTCCTAGTGGATGCTGTCACCCGTGTCGTGTTGTCTCTGCACTCAACTCACATGCCAAAGGTGGCTTGCTTAGGGCTTCTGTCTGGCTGTCCAAGAGGACAAGCCAGACCTGTACAAGAGTTACTGCTTCAGAACAACCCTCAGCCACTATCGGATGGAAATTTGGTAGATAAATATTCTAGCTTCCTCACCAGTTGGTTGGGATAATATATCTGATGTGTATTCTACACTTGCTCACGGAGTTTTTCAGAGGTCTTGCCTTCTAGTTGCCCACGGTGGATACAGACTTGATAACATACCCTTTATGGGCTGCCTTCTATTTTTCTTGACACCCTGGTACTTCCTGCAGTCGTTCTCCTGATAAAGTGCTAACACTGGCATCTTTGCCTCAGGGTCTGCTTCTGGGCGATCCAAACTACAGTAAGACATCCCCGAAGATCCCTGTGGAGTAGGTCCCATTATTGCTAGCTTCTAGACAGGAATCTGAGGCTCAGTATGGTTAAATGAAAGTTGTTAAGTCTTGGTGCTGGGGTTTTGCTGGCTCACACCAGCATTCCTGTACATTGATGCTTCTCAGTCAAGGGAGATTGTGTCCCCCAGGGGACATTTAAAACGTCTACATACAGTTTTGGTTGTCACAACAGGGAGTGCTTCTGGCTCCTAGTAGTTGGAGCCAGGGAGGCTGCTAAACATCTCAGAATGCACAGTTCAGCTCCCTACAGTCAAGACTAATTCAACCTAAAAATGGCCAGCAGTGGCAAGGTTGAGAAATCTGCTCTACACCCAGCAAGGCTGGTTGCTGGATAGTAGCTCTCTGTGTGACTCGTCTGTTGTATTTCACTTCTAGGGCCAGGCTGTGGCTCAGCTGTGTTCCACCATCCCCAATGTGACTGTCTTTGGAACAGCTTCTACTTTCAAGCATGAAGCCATCAAAGACTCTGTGACCCACCTCTTTGACCGAAATTCAGACTATGTACAAGAAGTGAAAAGGTAAGTGTTTGCTTAAAAGAGCACCGGGCTGGCCCTTGCTCTTCTCTCTCTGAAAGAAGAGTTGCATTCATTTGGATGGTGACTAATACCATTAATACCAGTAACAATAGTGAATATATATTGGGGGCTTAGTATGACTAGCTCTGTGCTCAATACTTCACCTGTATTCGCTCATTTTATCCTCTCAAAAAAATCCATTATTCCCCTTTGCTGAGGATAAAACCCAGGAATAGAGCAGTTAAGTAACTTGCAAAGCTGATTTGTAGCTTGCAAAGCTGTTATGCTGGCTGCTATAACACTGCCTTAGCACAGAGGAGGTTATTTTTCATTCATTCACACAATAGCCTAAGGAAGTGTGGACTCCAGTGTGGGGAGGAGTGAGAGCCAGCAAAGGACCGAAGTGGTGACACGATAAGATTTGGGTTTGAACAGTCAGTGGTGGTATGCAGAGAAGGGAAGGGAGAGGGGAGGCTGGAGGCAGGGAGATCAGTCTACTGGCTGTTGCAGTCACTCAGGGGTATGCTGGCTTCTAACCTGATCCATTGCCACCTGTGATCCTGGAGCTGCTGATCACAGCCATGTGCATGCCAACACAGAGAATCAGGGGCAACCCAGCTGCCACCATGTTCTCAGATGATTTGTGAGTCTCCCCACTCCTGCTGCTCCGAGTTCATGGCTGGTTCTCAGGTTCTGTTCCACTCACAGCTCCTGAGGGAATTCAGGGATGTCCCAGAGCCAGCATTTCTGTATTTTCATTAATCAGCACTAAATTGGAAGGTTAAAAGGAATTAAGTTGTCTAGCGAGCATCATAATAATAGCATCATGACTTTCTGCAGTCACCCCTTAACGTGGAAAATGGAAGCACTAGAGGGATGGGAGAGCTGGTTGTGTGAGGGGATAGAGTTAGACCAGATTAAGTGAAAACTTCTTGGAAAGGAGAGTCTTCTGATAGTCTAAATTTCCAGCTTTGTTTTTAGATTTTGAACCAAGAGGTTTGCATATCATTTCAAATTGTCCCAATTTTTCCAGCATGGCATGAAAACAGAGCTTTACAGCTGGATATCAGAAGTTTGCCACCTGGTTCTCAGACGTCTAGAGATGGCAGGCATATTTCAAAGACTTCCAGGATTTGTCTTTGCCTATTTTCATAACCCTTAGCTGGCTCTTCCTTCTTTTAACTAACATCTATCAAGCTGTGGTCTGGACAGCAAACTACCACTGTCCCTTCAGGAACCTTCTCTTTCACCCTCTTAATGGTGTTTTTGTGTGCATCCATCCCTTCCTTTACTCCTGTACCCGCCCCTTTAATAGATAGCGAATGTCTGTGGGGGCAGGAGATACAGCCAGACCACCTTGAGAGTCACCATCTGCATGGGGTTTGAGTGTAACTGGGAAAGAGGGGACAAAGTATTTTAAATTCATGGATTTCCAACTTCCATACGTGCCCTGGTGGAGAAATACAAGGTGCTAGTAAACACATGCAGATGGGAAATCAGATACATCGTCCATCAGAGAGTGAGATCTGGGTTGGAATTGAAAGATGAGAATTTGGCCAAAGGAAGAGTGTTTCTGACGAGGGACAGTGGCATGTGCTAGGGCCCAGCATCAGGAAGGGCTTGGTAAATCTGAGAATCTGAAAGGAGACCCGTGTTGCTGGAGGTGGCAGGATGTGGAAAGTAGTGAGAGAACAGACTCTTCTGCAGATAGGATGGACAGTCTACAATCAGGGAGTTCCTGTCATCTGCATTTTCTGTGTAGCTGCTCATCCCCTTGCCTCTCTCTGTCTTTGACCTGCTGCCAGCCCCTAAGTCAGTTAATTCTACCGACGTCAGAAGAGCAAAAGGCAGAGAGCTGCCTCTGAGACCCACCTCACCGCCACCTTCTTTCAAGTGTGACTTCCAACAATTCCTTATGTTTTTAGTAGAGACACTGGAATTAGACTAAAAATGACTGGGAAGCTGCAAACAGGTTTATGCCCTCTATCCCACTAACCCTATCCTCACAAAATAATCCAAAAGAAAAAGAAAGCAACAGGCCCACAGGTGCCTCCTGCAGAGAAAGCACCGCCTCTGATTCATTGTAGGTGTGCAGCATATGTCAGCTGGTTGAATTATGGCATCGCCCATACTAGTGAAAACGCAGAAGCTGCCTCCATTATCAACAGAAGGAAAATAGTTCACCAGATTACGCTACACCCACACACTTGAGTATTATGCGGCCCCTAAAGAAAAGATAATTATGAAGACTGCCACAGAATGAAAAAAATACCCTTGGCAGCATATTGAGTGAAAAAAGCAGAGTGCCAAATTTCATCTACACTGTGATCACAGCTTTGTATAAATTCTCAACGCATAAGGACATAAAATGAAAGGAAAGGGGAAAAATTCAACTGCTAACATGCAATGGGAGGGGAATGCAGAATGATTTCATTTTATTTTTTGATCATGGATATTGTTTGCAACATAATTATGTGTCTGATAAACTAGAAAAATAATAACATAAAATTCTTTGAGATGATAACTCTTTTATAAACCAGTCAACTGATAAGCTTCTTTTGAACACATTCTCAGCCTTCAGCCAGGCATTGTAGAGGGAGTAGGGGAAAATATTTATAATACAGACCTACCCTTCACATCACTTTCTCCTTGGTTTGGGAGAGAGATGACTCCGCTTGAAACCAAGCACAAGAGTTAGAAGCCTTGAATTGCTTGCATCTGACTGCAAGGGCCATAAAGATAGAGAGGAAAGAAAAACCAGACAGAGCGCCAGGACAGACAGCCCCCAAGGGGGTGTGTGAAGGATGGGAACAATTTCAGTAGGTAGAGGGAGGTGGGGAGGGAGTTGCGGGCAAGGCGAGTGAGCCCAGGGCAAGGTGGATGGGAACACAGGCTTTGTCGGTCTCCTCTCACCCTGCTGAGCATTGAAGTTAGGCCACTGTATGTGCACGTCAGACAGTCCTGCAAGGTGAAAACCTCTCATTTGCACATAATGAAACTGAGACTTAGTGGAAATTAATGAGAGTCTAATCACCTGGACAGAAGAGAACGTGATCAAGAAAGGACTCCTAAAGGGGGTACTGCTAAGCACACATGGGAGTCGTTCATAGTAAACACTTGCAAAGAAGCATAATGTGCACCAGGCACTGTGCCTGGCACCGTGCGTGGAGCCCACTGTGCACTGGGTGCTGTGCTCAGCCCTCTGGGCACTGGGCACTGTGTTAATTGCCTGTGAGAGGTCTACTGTGTGCTAGGCACTGTGCGGGCCACTCTGCAATAGCCCTATGCCTCCGTCATGAGCGTGGAGGCAATGGCTAAAGCTCTGGCACCAGTGTGCTCTCAGGGGAAGGGAATTCAGAGAATCAACTGAGTGGGGAGCCACGGGCCCAACTGGAAATGAAAGCTGCAATAAAGCAGAATTAATTTCTTGACAAAGTAGAAGGGTTTCTCCCCCTGCAATGGCTCTATGGGACCTGCCACCACTCAAGAGAAATTCTTCAGTGATCCACGTGGTTGGAAAGCAGAGGTGGCACTCCCAATAAAGGGGTGAGGAGCTGGGGGCCAAGGAAGGACAGACACAAAAATCTTGAGTCGGCAATTCCAAAATACCTTGCTGTTGAATCTGGCCCAGGGAACCCCTGAGCCAGGGTTACTTATCTTTCAAATCTGGAGAGATTTGTGGCTGCAGGAGAAAGCAGACACAGCACCCGTGGCCTGTGGCTCGGCCCTCAGCCTCACCACGTTTGTCATTGTGATTATGTGTGTGTAGGCAAGGCGAACACCCCCAGAAATGGGGGGCCTAAGAAATGAGGTTGGCCCTGTGCCTCAAAGAAGCTGTGCTTCTCACAATTATTCCATCAAATTATTCCATTAAAAGGAGCTGCTAGGGTACTTTTCAATGACTGAGGGTGGACCCACCCCCAGGCAACTGTGTGGCTGGCAGCATTTTAAACAGACCCCCTGGGTCTAGTTCGGTTGATGGATTGGGCTTGTAATGACTGAATGAGGGGTGGAGCTCTTTTCAGTTTGAAATTCTCACCTGAAGAAACAGTGCCAACCTCAAAAGGAGCCATGTCTGCCTAAAGGTTTGACAGAAGTGGCCAAAGCATCTTCTCCCTCGGGGCCCAGGGACCGACATCTGCCTCCACCCAGCTTCTCTTCCTCAGAGTTCATCTCACCCCCACCACACCAGTGACCTTCAGAAGGATGCAATGACAGCAGGGGGTGATGAATTTGAGGCATATTTGACTCTGTGCACACGCAAACCCTGTTTTACCCAATTCAACTACAGAAATGCCGGAAGAGGCGTGGGGAGGAGGGGGTGGCCTGAGCACACAGGAGACCTGCAGCGGCTCCTTCCAGCAGAAGCCTGGGAACAGCCCCCGCTTTGCTCAGTCTCTGCTGGGAGACCGTATGGCCTAGAAGTGCCAGTGGTGGTCACTCCAGGACTGGCCACAGCTCACACTGTAAAACCCTACCCTGCCTATGGGCCCTCCCCTGGTATCTGGATGCAATGGATCAAACCCCTGTCCTCCCATTGCCTGCAGTGGCCCTGGGGTAAGTCACCTGAACCCACTGAGTCTCTGTTTCCTCATCCATCAAACAGAGATGATGGCCCCTGAGTTATCGGCCTGTATCATGTGTCAGAGATGAGATGTAGGAAGTGCTCAGCACTGTGCCTGGCACGTAGTGGGTGCTCTTGAATGTGGGGCATGCTCTCCTAGGAGGGTCAAGGGCATTGAGCCTCCTAGGAGACTCAGTGGTTCTAATGGTTTCTTAGCTGATGACTCTACCCAGCCTGAAGGACACTTGGGTGGATGGTTGGGTTGTTGAGGTTTTGCACAGACTTTTTTCCATGGTCGTTTACCAAAGACCATGGAAAAAGAACTCTCTTTAAGTTAGACCACTCCCAAAAATGATACTCAAAGCTACCATGGACCCAGAGTGACCATGCCCTGTGCTCCCTCCATATGCATCAACTCCTTCCAGCTTCACAAAGAAGCCAGGGGTAGGTGTCATCACCACCAGCTCCTGCTCCGGCTGGGGAAATGGAGGCACTGAGATACTAAGTAACTCACCTAAGGTCACACGCAATTAAGGGGCAGAACTAAACGCTTAACACTGAGATGAAACCCATATTCCTGAGCCCAGTCCTATGCTGCTATTACCCTATCCCCACCGCTGCTCACTACTCCCATATTAGTTGTTGGTTGTGGCAGCCAGTCTTGGGGCCTTCTGGAAGGAGACAGTGGCCAGGGCCACTCATTACCATGGCTGGTTGGTCTCCCAAAGCCTCCTTGGGTCTACCCTGTGCTGACTGCCCAAAGTCAGGCTGTTGCACTGGTCCCTGAAAGGCCTTCCCATGATCACCTGACCACTTCCTGCTCATCCATCATTCCTCACCAGAGAACTGTCCCCCACAGCCTCTGCATCCCTCTGTTGGAGCTGTGATTACTCTGTGTCTGGTCTGTCCATTTGTAACCTAACTCCTAGTCACCCATGAGCTCCTGGATAGCAGGGATAAACTTGACCCTTCATCTGTGTATTCCTAGTTTAGCATGCACAGCCTGGCATGAAGTAAGCACTCAGGGAATGGTTGTCCAGCGGCTGGAGATTCAGGGCGAGTGTGTTGGACCCCGACCTTGGATGTCTGTCATAATCCAGGATGAAAAAAGCAGCTTGAAAATAAAAACCTCTTATCCTACTTGTGTGGAAAAGCATGACTTACCTCTGGATATATGTATATTTATTTTAAAAGACAAAGTTTTAAGCCTGAATTCTTCAAAAACTAAATTAAATTGACTGTATCCCCAGAGATGCTCTGCTAAAGCAGTGCTTCCATAATTATACTCGGTTGAACATTTATTAAGCCTTAAATTCAGCGTGGTGAAAAGGCCATCAGCTTTGCCCTTAAACCAGACTGACATTTGAATTCCAGCTGTGCTGCTGACATCAGCTTGGGAGATGCGCTGCCTCTGGGAGCCTTGATCTCTTCATCACAACAGTGGAGTTAAAATGCCTGCCTCAGAGCCTGGCTGTGAAGATTAATTGTGATATGCATGGGCACAGAACTCAGAAAATGTGTGTCCTCTGAAAGAAGCACAAGCAGAGAGATATAGAATACCAGTCTAAAGTGTTTTCTTCATTCCTTTCATTTATCTGTTTACTTTTCCATTTAATTATTCATTCATATAATTGATCGGTATTTCCTGAGAAACCAGTGCTTTGTTCAACGTGTTGAAAAAGATTGAGGGCAGAACACTCAGCAGCATAGACATGGTCCCTGTGTCGTGGGGCTTTTATATTGATGAAAGAGATAGTCAGTGAGTAGGAAAACAAAAAAGTAATTACAGCCTGTGATAGATATTAAAAAGTATCCCTACTGTGGACCCTAAAGCATGTATAGAGCTGAAATAGAGATCATTTGGCGGGTGGAAGATGCCACTTCACGTGCAGTGATTAGTTACAGCTTCTCTGGGGAGGTCACATGCGAATGAAGCCTGCAGGATGAGGAGGAGCCAGTTCTAAGGAGAGCTGGGGAAAGGGTGCTGAGGCCAAGATTACAGCACATGCAAAGCCCCTGAGGCAGGCATTTTAGGGATAGCCAGACAGTTAGGGGGCCTTGAAAAATTAGTGGGAAGTAAGGATGGGGAGTGGGCAGGGGCTCTTAGGTCACCCCTGACTGTGGGCCTGACCTCTATGTCTGTAGAACCAGAGTCCAGAGGATAGTATAATAGGCCCAGGTGGGGCAGCTAATCCAAGGAAGTTTGATTGGCAGGTTGTAGGAGAAAATGTGGACCCACAAGTAAAGTATAGATGTGAGAAGCATCAGGCAAGATGTGAGGATTCAGGGCTGGGCAGGTCTACCAGGAGTGCCCTGGAAGGTGTGCACAGCCTAGCATGTGGGATGCTGCTCCTGAGCACAGCCATTCTGCAGGCAAACAGACAGGTGACGGTAAAATGGAGTTCACAGGGAGGACTTGATGGCCCAGGAGGACCAGCTAGTAGAAGCAGAGCGGTGTCCCACTTCCAGAGGAATGAGCAAACTTGGCAAGAAAAATGGCCCTGGCAGAAGTGAGGAAGACAGGAGCATAGTCACTCATGCCATGATGTCAGGTGGACAGCTAGTCACCAGGTGTGAGGCACTGGCTCAGAGCCCACCAACTGTCTGTGTGTTTCAATGCCCTCCCGTCTGTCCAGCTGCACCTTACAGCAAGCTCCCTGCCTTTCCTCTACTGCAGCCCTCACACCTCGCTGCTTTCCAGACTTCCTGCTCACCAGGCTCCTCCCACTGTGGGGTTTTGTACATGGAACACTATTCTGCCTGGAACACTATTCCCAGCACTATTTACCCAGCTAACCCATTCACCCTCCACTCATCATGTCCATAGGGAGCTCTTCTCTGGCAGTCCTGGTTGAGCCAACCCTCAATTTAAATGGTCTCATAGTACCTTTGTAACACTAGACCAATTCAGTTTCAATTTAACTTTTATTTGTGTAATCATTGGTTAATGTCTGCCTAGTGTAAGCTCCAAAAGGAGAGAAATCAAATCTGTTTGGGCTCACCACTACATCCCCCGGTGCCTAGTGCAGTGTTGGTGCTAAATATATAATGAACATACTAATTACTAGTTTAAAAACTGTTGGCTTGGCTCTTGGGTAACTGGCATAGACCAGAGGTTCTCAAAGAGTGGTGGAAGAATCAGCACTATCAGCATCTCCTGGGAACTTGTCAGAAGCCCAAACTCCTGGGCCCCACTCCAGACCAACTGAAGCTAGAAGAGCGGGGGAGGGTGGGCAAGTTACAGTCTCTAGGAGATTGCTTTGCACGCTTAGGTTTGCAATCCACTGGTTTAATTCCCTAGTTCTGAACTTACAGGTTGGACTTGAAGGGACATACCTGTACAGATAAGAGTGCTATTAGATGGAAGCAAAACTGATCATTTTGGATTAGCCTTTGCAGTGGATTTTAGACTTGACTTGAGGGTTTTGAAGGGCATATTTACATCAAGACTCAGCTGACCAACTAGTGTCTAAACATGGGAGATGCACATGAAACTTCCCACTTAGCAACATTATGGACACAGCTGTTGATGTGAACTGCAGTACCTAAATTTTGCTGGGGGATGAAGGTGTGGGCAGAAAAACTGATCTATGTGCTAAAACAAGATAATCCTGCAAACTCACAAATCTGAGGAAATGCACTCCTTTCTGAACTAGGCCCAGTCACAGTTGGTAACTCTGTGGGCATAAGTATCTTCCCTGCAATCTTCAGAGCTCCCTCCTGCATAATATCGCCTAAGAGTGGAAGACCCAGTAGATGTTTTTTAAATGCATGAGTGAATGACTGAATCAGTGGCTATCTAAATAAATGAATGGAAGAAGTAATCTTCTTCCTAATAGAGTGCTGCCTAATGGAGTACAAACGTGATTGTCTTTAGTGTGGAACCTTCTATTGTTGTAGGAAGATTCTCTCTATTCAGTCCCCTTCCCCTAAGACTATGTTTTAGATCGAACCTGAAGAGTGGACAAATAGAAGTTTGCAAATTAAATTAATGTGGTTTTTATAGCTTCACTGAAGAGGGAGGTGGAGAGGGAAGAAAGCCAATCCCTCTGAGGCCAGAAGCCCCATGAAGATGGAAAAGTCACCACTCTATCTCCAGCACCTTGGACAGTGCCTGGCACATAATTCCAGCTCCACAAATGTGAATTGTTGGTTGACTGATTTATGGGGTGATTGCTATGTGGCTGGCGAAGGGCCAAGCATTTCATCCATCACCTCGTTTCACATTTAGCACAAAGAAACTTGCTAGCTCCACTTTACAAAGGAGAAAGCTCAGATGCAGAAAAGCTGAGTGAGGCAGCTAGCTACAAACTCAGATGGTCTGACTGTGGTGTTCACGGTCATTCTCCTAGCCCATACTGGTTCCCAGTATCTGCCCCAGCCAGCTTCTTAGCTGCCTCCAGCTTTCTAAAATTCCTAGGGTTGAACCCATGAGGACAAATCTACCTCCCGGACTTCTGCCCTATTTATTGCTACTCGCAAGAGCTCTCCCTCTTCCTGACTCTGGGCATAAATGGTCTGACACAGGAAGGGAAAGGGATCGACAATTTGGTCCCTGACAGGTCATGGTATTGTTCTTTGTCTTCTCACCATTCAGAATCTCTGCTGAAGGAGTGGACATTGTTTTGGATTGCCTCTGTGGGGACAACACTGGGAAAGGTCTCAGCCTCCTCAAACCACTGGGGACCTACATTTTGTACGGTGAGTGCTCAACAGGAGTGGGGGTGCAGTCAGTGACGGGGAGCACTGCACCTGTGCTTCAGACAGAGGCCCTGAAAAATAAATGTGTTGCCATACTAGGGCAATGAGGTTGCACTGTTTGCATTTCCTCATGTTTTCTAAAATGCTGCTGTTGCCATTAGTTGTTTTCAATGATAAAAGTAACATGTGCTTACTGCCTGGGTACTCCTATGAGTACTTCTTATTCCAAGAGGGATCAAGCCCGCCCAGCCAATGCTGTCATTGAGATGGGACTTGACTCAGAAAGTGGCACAGGTGGGAAATGTGGGAATAAAGACCCACAGTCCTCATCCCCATAGGATGAGGAATGGGGGATGGGGTGTTAAGGAGGCTCTTCAGTTTTGGAGGTAAAATTACAAAGAGCAGACTCTCCTTCCTCTGAATTGTCCCTGTATGTCCCAATCAAGACAGAGCCCTGGTAGATGGAGCACAGACCTACTTCTGTGTCTTGGGTTTCAGAGGATGTACAAAAGACATCTGGGAGCAGGTTTTCTCATGCAGAATGAGAGCCCGGAGTTCCCCCCCTTCTCATCTTCTTTCATGGGCATGCAAAGTAACTCAAACATTAGTCTCCACAGAGTCAGGCATGTCTGAAGCCAGATGTCACATTCCAAAGCCGAATGATATTGGGTTATTCAACATGTGAGAATTTGGGTGCCTCTGTGCCCTGTATGTACAATAGAAAATTGGGCTTTAGCTCCGTATGACTCAGGGAAAAAATACTTATTTTCTTGCTATTAGCTGCAAAGTTTGTAAAAGTGGTATTTCAGATGCATAAATATTCAAGCATCTTTTTGTTATCATCAGATCATTATGAAAGAAAGAGAGGGAATAAGCATTCCAGTGCTGCAACATTTTGTGTTTTTTTCAATAGCAGCCACATATTTGAAAGTCTTTGGAGGTGGACACATAATCTTTAATTATTACTATTGATAAGAGGGGCTCTGAACATCAATGCACAATGTAGGAGTATTGAATATGACTAACACGTGAGGCAAGTGCAGGTGGATAATTTATTCATTTTTTACTTGTGTACCAATTCTATTTTTGCCCCAGTTGTAAGTCATGTTGGTGGGATACAACTTGATCATATCACAGGTGCCTAATTCATCATGTTGATTACGTGGTTACTAAGTAGTCGAAGCCCAGCACCATGACTCTTGGTGGTAGTCACCACATAATATTAGAAACAGTGATTAACTGGCTGCTCGTTTACTCAGGCAAAAAAAATAAGTTTAAAAATACATATTGTGTTTTCATTAAATAACAGTTCCCTGAGAAGGACTTACTCCCAGTTCTATGGGGACTAGGAGGAAGAAAACTCCTTGAAAAGGCCCCAACATGGTACCTGGACTGTTAAGAGCTCTCATTCACCCACTCTGGGAACCCCACAGGGCATCTTTTCTCCCTGTAAGAGCATCTTAGGGAATCTTCCCCGACTTTACTGCCCATCTTCCTTCTATTAGTGCTTATTCCAATCAGTGAAGCTCCGTTTCTCACATCATTCCTCCCCAGTGGTTTTTACCTCTCTGCCCAGACCTCTTTGGAGCTAAGGCAGTGGCCACACCAGGTCCTGGCTTCCGAACCTGTTTCCCTCTCATCCGCTCGCTCCTCTGTGTGCCATTTCTCCACACACCTAAATGCCAGCTCAACCCAGTCTCTTCTTAACCACGTACATGCCCCACCCAGGTCAAAGCCCCAAGCCCCTCACTTGCCAAGGAACCGAATTCAAGCCATAATGGAGGCTCACACAGGAGTTCGTTTCAGTCTCAAAGAATGGAACTGACAGGACATTTCAGCACTCATCATTTTATTAGAATGTTGGCTTAAGTCACATTTTTGCCACATGCCCAATTTTACGAAGTAATGAAATTGTCACCTTGAGAAATGTTACTTTCTTCTTGATCCAGTGTAACTTAGTTAAAATTAAGTCAACTTGACACCACCCACCCCTTCCATTATCCTCATCTTCCTCAGGCCAACTCAGGCTCTTGACAGTTCTGGACCTAACAATGGCCATTCTTTCATGTGTAAAGAGAGATGTTGATTGTCATTAGCAGTCGCTTGATGTGGGGATCTTCCATTTGTAGGTTCATCCAACATGGTGACTGGAGAGACCAAGAGCTTCTTTAGCTTTGCGAAATCCGTAAGTATCCTTGTAAGTGTAACGTACCATGTTGGTGCGGCGATTGGCATGTTGTGAGCTCTTCCATCTCAGGACACTGACCTAATAACCTAAGCCTTGTTTGTCCTTCCTCCACATACCACCTTCGGTGAAGCCTGCTTGCCCGTCTTGCTCACTATACGTGGGCAGGACTGTGACTGGGGCTGCTTTTGTCTGATGAGGCAGAGAAGGGGGAGTGTCCGTGAAACTCCAGAAGGCTTCCTTTTGATTTCAACAAAGATTGCTTACGTGCTGATGTTTTTAATCATTGGTTGAAGAGAAACTGAGCATCAGTGCATTTTATTTGATCCACAGAGAGCAAATAAACTTTCTGACCAGGTTTCCAAGATTTCTCTGAACCCTCATTACACTGAATTGGAGATGTGAATGGAATCCTTTTGAGCAAGTTTTGAGCAAAATCACCCCAAAAGGGGTGATTTTGAGACCTGGGCAAGTTTTATGAACCATTTTCTTAGGTAACCATGCTCTGAATACAGTGGTCACTTTGCAATGGAAAAGCCACATCCCTGGACATTCACCCCATTATGAACCTACTTGGACATACATTGCCCCCTAGAGCTACATTTGCTGGGATTAAAGAATGTGGGCTTGAACTTTGATTGTATTGCCTCTTCCCCAACAACAGGGGATTGCTACTTCTCATAAGAGCTTGCTCATGCCTTCTCTCCTCCCAGACTCCCAAGGCAGCCAGTGCAGCGCTGATGCTTCCCTTACTTTGCAAGCATCTTTGAGCACCTGCTCTCTGTGACTCTGAGCCAGGCACTGGCATCACAGTGAGTGAGATAGGTGCATCTTAGTCCCTGGTGGAAAAAACAGCTGAAATAAGTAAAACATATTAGTAATGTGATTATAAATGGTCATAAAAAGCTCTGAAGAAACTAAAAACAGTGCTGAAATAGAAAATAGGAGGTTAGGCTACAGGCATTTTGAATCGGTGGTCAGGTAAAGCTATGGTAAGGGGTTTAGATTCATTCTAAGTGCAGTGACAGGGTGTTCATGTGCTCTTTAAGTGCCAACGGGGCTGCCAGAGCTTTACCCCCAAACATTATCGGATTCTGGAATGATTAATACTTCCTGGCTTGTGAAATTAGAATTGAAGTGCCTCTGTTTGCATTTGAACTTTAAAGTTCAGGTCAAGAATCATCTCGACTACAGAATAAACAGGGAGCAGGAATTGAGTCTAATGAAGGATGCTGTCTAGAGCGTGTCCCCTGAAGACAGACTTTGTGTCACTCACAGCTGCTTTGTTGCTGTGGCTATAATTAACGTGATGCTGACAGCCTTCTTTGGGTAACCGGATTCGTCCCAAATTACATGCAATTGTAAGAAGTGTTTTCCCTTTCTTCCCCAGATGCACAATTACAACACACAGTCTTAATGAAATGATTGCAGGGTGCCCAGGTTCAGTGAAGGCGCACACAAAAACACAGCCAGGATGGAGGTTGCAATGTTCCTGCCCAAACCAAGGGGACCAATTACTGGGATGCTTTATGGCTGGAGGTCAAGAATAACAGCTGTTCCCTTTCAGAGGCCTGGCCCAGTATCAGTTGGTCAGTTAGAAGCAAATTGAAGATAGGGCATGCCAAGCAGTGGAATAATGCCTTTGTTCTGGAAGGTTCTAGAAAAGAATTTTCTTCTTTACATTTAAGAAAAGCTTAGAAATTAAAGCATGTTTATAATCATACAGGAATTTCTCACTCAGCTATCTTAATTATGCTCCACCTTAAAACTCCCACAGAGCTTGTACACTCTCTGTCAAGCATGCCATTCACTTTCAGACCATAGCAATGATGCTAATAATAGGTGATGTTACTGTTAAGAGAGCAGTCTGACTCCAAACTCAGGAGTACCTATTCACTAAATCAAAACCATCCCTTCCAACATCAGATGACAATAAAGCTAGTGTATGTTTATAGAGCACCTAGTATGAACCAAGCACTTTGCATGCACTAACACATTTACGCCTCAGGATGACCCCATGAGTACAGCAATGAAACCGCACACAGAGAGGTTAAGTGCCTTGCTTGAGGTTGCACAGCTAGTAAGTGGCAGCACTGGGATTCAAACTAGGTATTCTGCTCTAGAACTCAACCACAACTGTGCGGCAACTGTAGACTCAGCAAGCATTGATTTCATAAACATTTACTGAGGTATTTCAGATACACTGCAAATCAAGTTATTGATGATTTCTTTTTGCTTTTTCTGGCAAGTAACCCATGACCAAATACATGGCTGTCCTGCAGCTGGCCCTCAGGCCCTTAGGGAATGTACTCTGGTGAAGAATTTTGTACATCAATCTCATCCCTCTTTCTCACACTTATTTTCCTAACAATATGATTTTCTTAATGTAAAAAAAATCAGATCTTTTACTTTTTTGAAACTTGTCAATGCTGGAAGAGTCAGGATGTAAATAAGCAGAGCAATAACACAGATGTTGTAATGCTTGTAAGTGCCTGTCACAGTCCCCTCCGCCTTCTGGATTGAACTGATATGAACCATCTCACCTCTCAGAACCCATAAACTGGAACTTGAGTTTCTAAATTCAAACGTGAGCCATAGGAAACTAAAATTAAATCAGAACAAAGCAGTTGGATAACCGTTCGTGTAGTGTGTTAATGGACTGTTGACTGACTGTCCTGTCTGTCTGGGAGGTGAGAGACTGGAAAAGAGGCAGCCGCGTTTGCCAGTCGTGTGTATCCCGTGAAGGACTTGACTCCGGGGTTTCTCAGCTTCAGCGCTATTGACATTTGGGCTCAATGGTTCTTTGTTGTGAGGCACTGTCCTGTGCACTGTAGGGTGTTTAGCAGCACCCCTGGCATCTACACACCAGAGGCCAGTAGATCCTCTCTTCAGTCATCACAATTAAAATGCCTTTACACATTACCAAATGTCCCCTGAGGGCCCAAACTGTCCCTCAGTCAGTTGAGAACCACTGACTTAGCCCCCACACTATGGTTTCATCACTCTGTCATGCTGTTCCTTCTTCCTGTATTACACTTTCTTAATCTTCCTTATCTGGCAATTCCTTGTCACCTCTCTATCCCTGTCGTTATACCCACAAGAAAGCCACACCTCCTGTCAAGGGCCTCACCTCCACCGTGTCCCGCTACACTTTGTAAACTTCTTTGCCACCCCACTCTCTTCTCCAACCCCATCACTACCACCACCCACTAAGCCAAGTGCTTTACACAGCAAGTTGTACAGCCAGGGTGCAACTCCAGAGCTGATGACTTTAACCATATACCTTAACACTCCAGCTCCCTGTGGCCTTGTGGATGTTTTATCAAGGGCTCTCTCTCCCACTTGGATCCTGAGCTCTTCTCATAAGCATCACTCTGTAGTTTCCCATGCACTCACCAAACAGATGCTTGAAAACATGCACCAACCAGAGCTACCTCTTGGCCAGCTAGAATCTGGCTCACTGACCTCAGCCCCTATCCTCCCCATAATGCTGAGAAGACAACACGGCATTGAGTGCTCATAACCTGGCTCCTCCTCTCTTTACAGTGGTGGCAGGTCGAGAAAGTGAACCCCATCAAGCTATATGAAGAAAATAAAGTCATCGCAGGGTTTTCCCTTTTAAATCTGCTCTTCAAACAGGGCCGTGCGGGCCTCATTCGAGGGGTGGTGGACAAGCTCATAGGGCTCTACAACCAGAAGAAGATCAAGCCCGTTGTGGACTCCCTATGGGCCTTGGAAGAGGTAAGAAGAGTGCTTTTCCCCAGCAAATAATCTCTTCTTAGTCCAGGCAGGTTTGGGCAGCCAAATACAAATTTTCACTAAATTATTTCTCTCCAGGTTTGTTTTAAATGGCTGTCCTAAAAGTCCTTGCCTTGTAGTATGGTGTTTTGGATGTAAGCAATACTTTAAGTTCCCTTGTGGTTCCATTATTTTGAATTGAATTTCTTGGGGTGACACTGGTTAATAAAATTATATCAGTTTCAGATGTACGATTCTGTAATACATCATCTGTAGACTGTATTGTGTGTTCACCACCCCAAGTCAAGTCTCCTTCCATCACAATTTATCTTCCCTTTACCCTCTTCTACCTCCCCCCACCCACCTCCTTTCCTTCTGGTAATCACCATACTGTTGTCTATGTCCATAAGGTTTTCTGGGGTTTTTTTCTTAATTCCTTCACCTTTCTCACTGGACCACCCAACCCCCTCCCCACTGACAGCTGTAAGTCTGTTCTCTGTATCTACAAGTCTGTTTCTATTTTGTTTGCTAGTATATATTGTTCATTAGATTCCATATGTAAGTGAAATCATATGGTATTTGTCTTTCTATGACTGGCTTATTTCACTTAGCATGATATTCTCCAGGTCCATCCTTGCTGTCGCAAAAGGTAAGGTTTCCTTCTTTTTTATAGCCAAGTAGTATTTCATTGTGGAAATGTGACATAGCTTTTTTATTCACTCATTTACTGATGGGCACTTGAGCTGCTTCCAAATCTTGGATATTGTAAATAACACTGCGATGAACATAGGGGAGCATATATTCTTTTGAATCAGCATGTTGGTTTCCTCAGATAAATTCCCAGAAATGGAATCACTAGGTCATAAGAAAGTTCCACTTTTAATTGTTTGAAGTAGCTCCATACTGCTTCCCACAGTGACTGCACAAATCTGCATTTTCACCAACAATGCATGAGGGTTCTTTTCTCCACATCCTTGCCAGCACTTGTCATTTGTGGATTTATTGATGACAGCCATTTTGATAGGTGTGAGGTGATACCTCATTGTGGTTTTAATTTGCATTTCCCTGGTGATTAGTGATTTTGAGCACCTTTTCACATGTCTATAGGCCATCTGTATGTTCTCCTTGGAGAATTGTCTAATCAGGTTCTTTGCCCATTTTTTAATTGGATTGCTTGTCTTTTGGTGTGGAGTTGTATAAGTTCTTTATAAATTTTGAAAATGAACCCCTTATCAGATGTATCACAGCAAATATGTTCTCCCATTTGATGGGTTGTCTTTTCATATTATTGATGGTTTCCTTTGCCTTGCAAAAATTTTTTGGTTGATATAGTTCCATTTGTTTATTTATTTTTTGTTTTAATTGCCCAAGGACATATGTCAGAAAAAAATACTGCTATGAGAAATGTCTGAGATTTTAATGCCTGTTTTCTTCTAGGATTTTTAGGGTTTCAAGTCTAACATTTAAGTCCTTAATCCATTTTGAGTTTATTTTTGTGTATGGTTAAGAAGGTGGTCTCATTTCAGTTTGCACATATTTGTCCAATTTTCCAAACACTATTTATTGAATAGACTGTCTTTACCCCATTGTGTGTTTTACTTCTATTGTCATATATTAGTTGATCATAAAATCATGGGTTTATATCTGGGCTCTCTATATTCTGTTCCATTGATCTATATGTCTGTTTTTATGCCAGGACCATGCTGTTTTGATTACTATGGCCTTGTACTATAGTTTGATACCAGGTAGTGTGATTCTTCCAACCTTATTTTTCTTTCTCAAGAGTATGGTGGCTATTCTGGGTGTTTTGTGGTTCCATATAAGTTTTTGAGGCCCTGGCTGGTGTGGCTCAGTGGACTGAGTGCCAGCCTGCGAACCAAAGGGTCACTGGTTTGATTCCTAGTCATGGCACATACATGCCTGGGTTGTGGGTTAGGTTCCTAATTGGGACATGCAAAAGGCAACCACACATTTATGTTTCTCTCCCTCTCTTTCTCCTTTCCTTCCCCTCTCTCTAGAAATAAATAAATAAAATCTTTAAAAATATATAAAATAAATAAATAATTTTTTTGAATATTTTTTCTAGTTCTGTGAAATATACCCTTGGTATCTTGATAGAGATTTCTTTGCATAGTATGGACATTAACATTTTTGTATTTATTGTTTTTAGATAGAGAAAAGGGGAGAGAGAGAGAGAAACACTAATTTTGTTGCTCTGCTTTTTTATGCATTGATTGTTTCTTGCATGCGCCCTGACCAGAAATCAAACCTATAACCTTGGTGTATCAGGATGACACTCTAAGCAACTGAGCTATCTGGCCAGGTCTGGTATGGACATTTTAATGATGTTGATTTTTCCAATCCATGAACATGATATATGCTTTCACTTATTTGTATCTTCTTCAATTTCTCCCTTCAGTGTCATAATTTTCCAAGTACAAGTCTTTTACATCCTTTGTTAAATTTATTTCTAGGTATTTTTCAATGCAATTATAAATGGAATTATTTTCTTAGTTTCCCTTTCTGGTAATTAATTATTGGTGTATAAAAATGCAACTGAGCCCTGGCTGATATAGCTGAGTGGATTGAACGCAGGCCTGTGAACAAAAGGGTTACCAGTTCGATTCTCAGTTAGGGCACATGCCTGGGTTGCAGGCCAGGTCTCCAGTTGGGGGCATGCAAGAGGCAACCACGTATTGATGTTTCTCTCCCTCTCTTTCTCCTTCCCTTCCCCTCTTTCTAAAAATAAATAAATAAATTTAAAAACATGAAACTGATTTCTGGATATTTATTTTGTACCCTGATACTTTACTGAATTCATTTATCAGTTCTAGTAGTTTTTTTTGGTGGGATCTTTAGGGTTCTCTATATACAGTATCATGCCATCTCCAAATAATGACAGTTTTTCTTCTTCCTTTCCAATTTGGATGCCTTTTATTTTTTCTTCTTGTCTGATTGCTGTGGCTAGGATTTCCAATACTATGCTGAATAATAGTGGTGAAAACAGACATCCCTGTCTTGTTCCTGATCTTAAGGAAAATGCTTGTAGTTTTTGCCCATTGAGTATGATGCTGGCTGTGGGTATGTCATGTATATGACCTTTATTATGTTGAGGCACGTTTCCTCTATTCCAGCTTTGCTGAGAGTTTTTATTATAAATGGGTGCTGAATTTTGTCTAATGCCTTCTGTATCCACTGATATGATCATGTGATTTTTATCCTTCATTTTATTTATGTGGTGTATCACATTTATTGATTTGTGGATATTGTTCCAACCTCACATCCTCAGAATAAATCCCACTCGATCATGGTGTATAATCTTTTTAATGTATTTTTGGATCTGGTTTGCTAATATTTTGTTGAAGATTTTAGCATTTGTGTTCATCAGGGATACTGGCCTATAATTTTCTTTCTTTGCAGTGTGTTTTCCTGGTTTTGAAAACAGGATAACATTGGCCTTGCAAAATGAGCTTGGGAGTCTTCCCTCCTCTTAAATTTTTGGGAATAGTTTGAGAATGATAGGTGTTAGTTCTTCTTTGAATGTTTGGAAAATTCACCTGTGAAGCCATCTGGTCAGAGCTTTTGTAAGTTGAGAGTTTTTTGAGTACTGATTCAATTTCATTAGTAGTTATTGGTCTCTTCAGATTTTTTTTTTAAATTCAGCCTTGGAAGATTCTATGTTTCTAAGAACTTATCGATTTTGTCCAGATGGACTGTCCAATTTGTTGGCATATAGTTGTTAATAATATTTTCTCACAGTCCTTTGTGTTCCTTGGGTGTCAGTTTTTTTTCTGATTTTATTTATTTGAGTCCTCTCTCTTTTTCTTCTTGATGAGCCTGGTTAAGGTTTGTCGATATTATTTATATTTTCAAAGAACTAGTTCTTGGTTTCATTGATCTTTTGTACTGCCTATTAGGTTCAGTCACTGAAAGTTTCATGAGGTAGGTTCTCAGTAAGTCACCAGGAAGGGGTGAGTGGTGTTCACCAGATTGATACAGGTCCAAACTAGGTGCCAGTGCTGAGTCTGAGGCCACTCAGCAATGTCCCAGAGTATACCAAGTCTAGCTGCCACCCTGTGGGTGATTGTATACCTTTGTGGTGGGGTGGAGTTTCAGGAAGTCTTCAGGGTAAGGCCCCCAGAGTTTATCAAGCCCGAACAAACCAAAATTTGATCATGTGAATGGGGCTCTGCACTGGTCAGGTGTGCAACCAAAAAATGACCCCTGTCCTATAGCCACACAACTCAGTCTGTCCCGATTTTACTGGGAGCCTGAAGCCTGATCTTAGCAGGGTTGGGCAGCCAGGAGTCGGGAGGAAGAGGCTAGTGGATCTCCCATGAGGAGGAGGTGCCAGTCAGGCTTCAGGGAGGGTAAGGGAAGCGGTCCCTACCCCAGACTCAGTCAGTCCAGTATTCTGCCCAGATCTTAGCAGGCTGGAGCCACCAGGAGTAGGGAGGGTGGGGCCGTGGGAGCCTGAAGAATGGGGCTAGTGGATTTCTGGTGAAGGGGAGGTACCAGTCAGGTTCAGGGGATTGTAAGGGTAATGGCCCCCACTCCAAAACCACACGACCCAATCACTGACACATCTTGAGTCTGCCCAGACATCTACGGTCCAGTCCAGGCAGCTGACTCAGCAGCAGGGGGCAAGTTCCACGGGGTAGCGTGACGGAGTCCAGAGGATGGGGCTATTGCATTCCCCCAGGCTGATGCTGTAAGGAGGGGAGTGCTCTACCCAAGAAAGATGGTGTCTGGGGTATGGGAGAGGGACTCAGCACAGGGATTCTGGTGGCTGTCTCTTCAGCTCTCTCCCCAGAGCCACAAACTCTAGTCTCTTCTCACATGACTCCAATCCACTCTAGCCTCCTTCTGCTGGAGCCCAGGCTGAGTGGCTTTGAAAAGAGTTTGTCTACTGGCCCTTTAAGAGGTTACTTGTGACTCTAGCAGACTTCTGTCTCTCCCTAGCAGACAGAATCCTTGCTGATTTTCACAGCCAGATGTTATGTGGGCACCTCTTCCTGGCTTTGGTGCTCTGGGCTGGGGAGCCCAATTTGAGGCTGAAAACCCACGTTTCCAGGAGAAACCCTCACGGCTAAGATATTCCTCCAGACTCCCAGCCACTTCCTTCCCATAGCTGTGGGGCCAGCCCCTTTTTGAATTTTTGCCCTTCCTACCAGTCTTGCTGTATCTTCGTCTGTAAATCCTTGGTTATAAGACTTCTCTGAAACTAGTCTTCAGTTGGCTATTCAGGTTGCTTGCTCTGTATTTTAGTTGTAATTCCAGTTTGGTTCAGAGAGGAGGTAAGTGTAACATCCATCTGCTCTGCTGCCATCTTTGATCTTCTCTTTCCCCTAGTGGTTTTTAAACCACATGTCTCACCATACCGTTAGTACCATGAACCCTTTCCAGGTAAGCCACTAAACTTTAATTTATGTATATGATTCATCATGTGTACAAGGGAGCATATATATTGCTGCGGCATCATTTCCATTGTCATCTTATGGGTATACATAATAAGGTCAAGGTCAGGGCAGAGAATGGCTTTGAGCTGAAACAATTTGTGTGCTAAGCACAGATGCTTGGTGTCCCTGTGAGACGCTGTTAGCTGTCACAGTGGGCACCGTAATTATTGATGAATTGTTGGATCTGCTGTTGGACTGAGTGTTTCATTAACTCATCTACCAAATGTTCTAGTATTTAAAAACCATTCCTTGATCATGAAAAAAATTAAGAGCCTCTAACATAACCTGCGATGATATTGAAGTGTAACTGGTTGTTTGGGGGGAGGTAAGATGAGCTAGGAGGATGCAGATTCTAGAAAATCGTTCAGGACAGGGAAAGTTTGAGGCATTTGGGAAGCCAGTCATAGCAGTTACCTGTGTGGAGAACATGAATAGATGTGGCCTAGGTTTCCAGAGGCACTTTACTAAGAAATCTTCGTAAGTCTGGATTTCATCACCTTAGCTTGAGGTAGCCATGAAGCAACCAAGGAATATTTTTAAATATATGGGGATGTGGTCATTTGTTTGTTTGTCTGATTTTGCATTTTGCATGGGTGAGTGCCTTATAGTTCAAATACTTTTTTATACTTTCGGGAGTCATGGACACCTTAGAAAAGCTAACAAACACGAAGTTTTGTGGTACACAGAGTGGGTGTCCTCCTGGAAAGAAGACTGGTGCTATTTGCCTAATGGACATGGTTGGCAAAATCCTATGGCTTCCCTAAACACAGAAATCACCCTAAAAAGCTTTGTGGGGGTCACTGTATAATCAAATAGGACTAGTCCTAGATCCATGGACCAGGATGACTTTCTGATCCTGCCGTGTTACGAATGGTCTTAAAAAATCCAACCACCAAAACCCCCACTTCTTATGAAAAAAGACATAAATGCTTATTGTAGAAAACTCCTAAATTAACCAAAAGCATACAGAGAAAATGAACTGCAAGTCCACATTTCAGAAGGGAATAACATTGTTAACATTTTGGTTTGCTTCCTTCTGTCTGTTTTCTATTGCAGGTGCTCGCTGTGATTCAATATCTTACTAAATCAAATGAGATAATCACTCACTACTTCTGCCGTGTAATTTCCAAGATTGTTAACCTATCATTGTACTTTTCTTGAAAATATTTTTAATTTAATGAGTCAGGACATACATATGGTATTACTATGGTACTTCAGTGCAAGAGAATGCAGCTGGATTACACCACTACCAGGTTCTCAGTGGTCAAGGAGGAGAGAAAAGTGGGAATAGTCAAGACCAGGGATAAGAGATTAACTTGACCATGGGTCAAAGAAAAGGGTTTGCACTTAGACTCAGTGCCCAAGAGAGACCCAACAAAACTGATAGTATTTAAGCAGAGGTTGAGTTCCCTAAGGGATTCCATTGGTCCAGTGGTTCCTTGTTCTAGTACTTGAAGTCAGTCCTTAGTCACAATGGTAACTAAACTACCAAATATGTACTGAACAACTATTACGTGCACAGGACTAAACAGATGCTGGGGATATAGTGGTGAACAGATGGCTGTGACCCCTGAGTTTCATGGAGCTTAAAGTCAGACAGGTGAAAAGAGGCAGAAAATACTGAAATAAACAGTGACAATCAGGGTATTCACCAACTGTAATAAGTTCTTGGAAGAAGTTAAATTAGGGTATATGTGGGCAAGTAAGCGGAGCGGGGGAAAGGTTTCCATGGAGCAGTGTTTTTTAGCTTCTTTTTCATTTTACCCCATAAGGAGACTTTTTAGACATTGTTTTCTTAATTTCACCCCCTCTGAAATTTTAATATCATAGATATAACATCTATCTATATTTGTCTATCTACCTATTATCTATCTATCTATCTATCTATCTATCTATCTATTATGACCTGTATGTATATCTTGCTTTATACTTTAAAAGAATAAGACTTTTTCCATCCTCCAAGAAGCAATTTTTACCCCTTTGGGGGCAGGATCCTCCCACTGAGACTGCATGCTATGCTATCGGGTGACTTTAGAGAAGAAAGGTTGGGTTTCATAGAACATGAAAGAGGCAAAAAAACTGGAAGGAGAGCATGCAAGACAGAGAGACCCCCAAAAGCAAAGGGGCAAGGAAAGAAAGATCGTGATGGATTCGAGGGACCAGTTTCCCTGTACTGTTGTTAAATGATGGAGGGAATGGTTTAAGGAAAGCCTTGATGAATAGGTCATCAGGGGCCAGATGGAAATCAAGATTTTACTCTCATCCCCCCAGGAGGCCACTAAAATGTCAGAGTTAAGAGGTACTATTCATATACCGCAGTCCTAAGAGTATTATTCACCAGGGAAAAAGCAAAAAATATTCAGCTCCAACTGCAGAAGTCTGATGATTTTCAAAGGAGATCTCAATCCAATTCAGCACTGGGGAGGGGACACCAGACCAAGCTCAGCTCTCATCAGGGAGGGTCTGACCACGCACAACTGATCCATGTAAGGTGTCCAGGGGAAAACAGAGCTCCATGCATGCTGGGGCTAAGTCCAGATTGGGTCAAGGGCTGAGTCAACCAAAGATCCCGACCCACACTGAGAAGAGATGGGAAAGTTAAGGCTGGCAACCGACAAAGTAATGGACCATATGCAAGTCCAGGAATTTCTTCCAAATGCCTCCCAAATTCACACACTTCCTTTCCATTGCACTCATGACATTGTAGCCTAAGCTGAAATGTCTCCTGTAAGGAACTCCTGACCAGCCCCACACTTCCATCTCGCCCCTCTGTAGAGCATTCTGTACCCAGCTGCCCAAGTGAACTCATTACTACCTAACCTAGATCATACCCATCCTGTTTTAAACCCTCCCACAGCTTCCGATGACACCTGGAGCACAATCTAAATTCCTCTTCCAGGCCTGTGTGGCCCTGCTCAGTCTGAACTTTTGACCTCTGACTAACCTCACGCAGTCCACCTTGCCTCCTCCATCAAAGCTTCAGTGGCTTGGATGTTCCTGGTGCTTCTCTCAAGCCCTTCCTGTCTTGGGCTGTTGAACCTGTTGCTTCCTCTGTTTTGAACAGTCCTCTTTCAGATTTCCAGATTTTCATTCTCATCAGTATGTTTCAGCTTCAATGAAACCTATATAAAAAGGCCTTCCCAATCCCCCGTAGCATCCCACATGGCCACCCCTGCCTGGGTCACCATCTCTCCCTTTACCTTGCTTCATATTCTCCACCGCATTTATCACTGGTTGAAATTACTTTGTTCATTATTTGTCAACTTGTCCAGACTCTTGTCTCCCTTCCACTAGGATGTAAACTGTAGATGAGGAGAGACTCAGACTATGCTGATCAAGACCCCAGCGCCTGGCATGGAGTAGATAATCAATAAACTTGTATTACACAAGTGAATTAGTGAATCCACCAACACACAGAAATATGGCTACTTGGGTATTTTCCATATTTGACAATAAACATTTTGAGTGAATGAATGAAAAAGCTACCCTAAAAGAAGATATTTCTATAAGACAACTTGGGCACAATTGACATTTTCACCAAACAATTCTTTGTTGGGGGCAGGGGGCAGGGTCTGCTGGTACGCTGCAGTATGTTTAGCAGCACCTCTGGCCTCAATCCTCCAGGTGCCAGTAGCTGGACAGTAAAAAATATCTCCAGGTACTGTCAAAAGTGCCACTAGTTGAGAACCACTGCCTTCAAAGAAGCCATACTGGTTAAGACGATCACCAGGAGAACAAAGGAATGTTAAGTCCCCCTGGCAGGCTAGTCATCCACAGAGAGACCGACGGCTGCTGCCTGTTTGCCAACAGAAACATCCACAGGCACTCATGAGTAACACCCACCAACTTCCCGAGGGCTCTTTCCTGCGATATTTACAGACGTCTGTTTAGAATGCCAGTTGGGCCAAACCCAGCGATTTATCAAGCCCACGCAGCTCTTCTGGGCTTGAAGAGAGCAGAGCGTGCTTATTCCTTGTGAACCTCAGAAGGAGGACTCTAATGATTTTCCCCTCCCCTTTGATAAATGATTTCACAAAATTGCTTTTCAGGCTGGCTCTGTAATTTCATCTATGGAATATAAATCCCACAGGGATTAAAAGAAAATTTTCTTGGGCTCTCTGAGTCCTCAAACTAGACTTAATAATACCAGAGATGATTAGGGTTTCTTTTTAGCCATCTGTCTTTGACGTTACCATAAATTTAATACACAAAGCAGAGTGGATATGCTGCAGCCTCACATTTGCCTCAGGATATTAAATGTGCAGCTGTACCTCCAGTTGGGAAAAAGTTAATCTCTCCAAGGGGTTCGGAGGTGGGAAAGGTATAAAAAATACAACTGTTAGCAAAGTAGCAGTACTATTATTGAGCGCCTACTATGTGCTAATAAGATGTCAAGTTTACAGAAGGGATGGAACATGTGTTCCCCGACACTTGAGTTCATGATTTAGTTTTTGAGACAACTATGAAACAATTACAGAATAACTTAGGGATCAGTCAAGGGGTACTTATTTCAAGTGCAACTGGATGTGGAAATGAGAGAGGGTGCTGTTAAGGAAGAATGAATGTTCAGACACAGTATCAAGAATGAGGTGGGGCCTGGATGAGACTGGAAGGATATAAATTCTTTGGATGATGTTGAGGTTAAAAAACAAGGTATTGCAAGCAGGAGGGACAGAGATCACGAAGTAGGAGTGAGTGTGACATAGCGGGGGTTGAGAAGTCTCAGCTAAACCAAGTAGATGTTGCTGTCAGAGGAGAGGAAATAAGACTGGTTGGGTCAATGGAGTCACATCTTGGAGGCTTCTGTTGCCAGGCAGAGGAGCTGGAGTCAGCTTTCCGTGTGAGGGGCTTGCTGTTAGAGAGTGTGACCTATGGATCATGCACCAGTCGACCCTCCCAATTCCTGGAAGCCCATCCTGGCCCCGTGTATGACACTAGAAAGATACACACCTGACCTACACAGCTGTGGCCTCAGATCAAAATGTTTTTCCCACCCGCCACTGAAGAATACACACAGGGCTCTGTGATGAGCCTAAGTGTGTCCTCCTCACATCCATATGTTGAAGCCCTAACCTCTAGCACCTCAGAATATGATCACATTTGGAGACAGGGCCTTATAGAGGCAATTAAGTTCAAAGGAGGCCTTTGGGAAGGCTGGCTGGTGCACTTATAACAAGAGGAGATTAGGACACACGGAGAGACACCAGGGGTGTGGGTGCAGAGGAGAGGCCGTGTGAGGATGTGATGAGAAGACGGCCATCTGTGAGCCCAGGAGAGAGAACCCAGAATGAAGCCAATGCTGCTGGCACCTTGACCTGGGACTTGCAGCCACTAGAACTGTGCGAAAATAAATTTCTGTTGTTTAAGCCACCTGGGCTGTGGTATTTTTTGTGGTGGCCCTGGAAAACTGATACAGAGTGGCATGGGGATCTTGGCGATTTAAAGATTTTCTATTACAAGCATCACCTGTAGTACTTTACAACGTTACTCATGTAAAGATCAATGACCATGCTCTCTAAGATGGTGCTGCTAGCCAGCTGCATGTGGCTATTTAAATTTAAGTTAAGATTAAGTTAAATTAAAAATTCAGGTCCTTAGCTTGAGTAGACACTTTTCAAGTGGTCAGTAGCCACATGTGGCTAGTGGCTACCACGCTGGACTGTGCAGAGAAAGAATAACGTCCCCATCATTACAGATATTCTGTTGAAGCTGGTCCATAAGATGATGTCATCCTTCTGTTTGAAGACAGGAAAAATTTGCCTCGCCAGCAACCTGGCATGATTACTTTTTTGTAAATTATGTTAATTATGCCCTTCCTCATATTTATGTCTATCTCTCTTTGCTTTGGCTGCCCAAAAGCAGTCCATTATTTGACTTAAGTGCCCCTAATTCCTCATTATGTGTCCACCACGTCTTTGCCTTCCTATTAATAATTGTGGTTTAATTATGTGTGTCTTTCATTCTATGTCATCATAAAACCCATACTGAGACAGGCCTGTCTAAAAGAATAAATGAAGGGAAAATAATGTGACGCTGCATTTGAAAGGGACCCTTATCTGTCCCAGAGCAAGAGGGTGACTTGATAAAAGGAAAATTAATGATGAACTAGCAACAGGGCGGATAGAATGATCCAAGAGACATGGCTGAGTGGGGAGGGTGGTGGTTGTCAGTTTTGACAAAGCTCCAAGCTTCAACTCCAACACCAGACTGGGAAGTTAAGAAAGGATGAAGCCAAGCATCTAAAACAAATGTCCAAATCCAAACTAAGGGGCAAAGACTGAAAGAGAAACCATGGAAAGTTCCACCTAATTAGGGCAGAAGGCAACTGGCTGGCTCGGACCATAATTAAAGACTTAGAGGATCTTTCTGAGACACAATTGGGGCTGGGGACAGTATTTTTAAAGAATCACTGAAAGGCAGCGGTGTGTGTTGCACTATGTACATTTGGTTTGGAGAACAGAAAGAAGGTGGGAAGCTAGTCTGGCCAGGAGCCCATTAAAGATTCCTACGCACGACCCCTGACCAAAGCAGGTGCAATAGAATGGGAGAGAATGAGTGAATCTGAGTCATGGGACAGGCTGGAAATTGGAAATAAAGGACAAAGGAGAAGCAAGAGTTAGAGATGACCAATGGTCTTACAGCCGGGGAGAGCTGGAATGGTGTGTCAGTAATAGCGTTTTAGTTCGCAGTAATAGAAGCTGCCATGAAAAAAAAAAAACAAAAAAACCCCCTGATGAGCTGAGGTGTGAGTCTGGTTTAAGGTGATGGTGGAACATGCAGGTGGAGATATCCACAGGCAGTTCAAACCCGCAGTCACACTTACATGGGAGGAGAGGGCTGGATCGTCACTACCACTGCTGACATTTCTAGAGTCACTGCTCTGTTTTGCATGTATTGACTCACACACTCCAACAGCCAGCCCCTTAAGACCCAGCTACTATTATCCTCATCTTACAGGTCACAAAAATGAGGCTTTGGGGAAGTTATACTTGCCCAGAGTCCCTGTTTATAATGGAGTTTAATGGAAATTTTAACCCCAGGGAATCCTAATGCATAGAAGTTGTTGAAAAAAATAACAATGAGCCCTGGCTAGCATAGCTCAGTGGATTGAGTGCAGGCTGCAAACCAGGCATTGCAGGTTCGATTCCCAGTCAGGGCACAGGCCATGGCCCCTAGCAACTGCACATTGATGTTTCTCTCTCTCTCTTTCTCCCTCTGTTCTCTCTGTAAAAATAAATAAATAAATAAAATCTTTAAAAAAAGAAAAAATAACAATGAATAAACTCATTGAATAAAAAAATAAGCAAAATAATTATATTAGCAAGCACTTAGTATAGCAAGTGTCAATTACTTTTCCAAGCATTTTCCCTTAATTGACTCATTTATCCCCATGATAATCCCACATGGTGGGTACTGCTGTGACATGAATAAGGAAATGGACTTACGGGGAGGTGAAGTAAGTTCCTCCAGGTCAGCCAGCATGGCAAAGCTGGCATTTGGGCCAAGACAGTCTGGCTGTCAAGTCCATGCCATGGGTATTAGCTTCCCTACTGCAGAGGGAAGCGGGTTATGCCAGAACCCTACCATCCCCCAGCCCTCACACAACAGGTAAAAGATGAGGCACTCTCAAACAGGACAGTGGTGAGGGAACCTGTGTGACCATCTGACAGGTCTCAGTGTCCCCTGCTGCTGACAAGTCAGCAAGCAACAGAGGAAGAGCCTTTGAATTTGACCAGAGGGTAATTGTTGACTTTTCAGTAGAATGTTGAGAGCAGAGGTCTGAATGCAGAGGGTCAGGCAGGGAATGCGGGGGTAGGGAAGACTGACAGCTGAGCAAAACAAAGGCCTGGAAGATAGCCAGCAGGTGCAGGGTCTAGAGCAGGGCTCTTTAGAAAGTAGACTAGTGATGCCTAGGGCTAGGAGGGGGTGGAGGAAGGAGGGTGGGGAGAAATTTAAAGGGACTGCTAATGGGTAGACAGCTCTTTTTGGAGGCATAAAAATTATCTAAAATTAATGATGGTGACTGTTGCACCACTCTGATTATAATAAAAATCACTGCATTGTACACTTTATATGAGAGAATTGTGTGGTATGCAATTATGTCTCAGTAAAGCTGTTGTATACAGAAAGTGGGAAAGGAAGAGAGAGTGGTGCTGTTTATCAGTGGGAAAAGGGGACTTGGGAGATGGGAGACAATACAACCTGAAAAGTCCAGGTCCCTGGCCTCAGTCCTTACTAATATCCTAGCTTCATGGCCTTGTAAAACCATTCATTCAGTCTGCTCCACTCTCCCAGTTTTCAGGTGAGGAAACTGAAGTTCTAGAAGTAACTGCTATAGTTGCTTTGTGTCCCCAGCTGTCCCTTTTTTCTTTGTTGCATATCCCCCTTCCTCTTAAGTAGAATCCTAGAGTTTTCAGTTCAACATTGTCACCCCTTACCCCACCACCTCTACACATTCCCAATCTCCACACACGTTCTCCCAGCATGCCCAGGTCACGTGTCCCTTCTGCAGGTTAAACATATTAGCACCATCTTGCTCCCAAGCCCTGCCATGCATCTGCTTTCAAGCCTGCTCTGATCTCCCCAATGTATCAAATAAACTGAGGCACAGCTGTGGTTCAGCTTCTTTGTCTGTTGTGGGCTGATTAATGGCCCCTCCAGATGCCCATATCCTAGTCCTTGAAATCTTGGAATATGCTACCTTACATAGCAAAAGGGACCTTACAAATGTGATTGAATTAGAACTATAAAATGAGGTTACCGTGGACTACCAGGGTGGGCCCCATGTCATCATAAGGGTCCTTAGACAAAGGAGACAGGAGAGCCGGAGAAGATGATGTGACCAAGGACACAGAGGGAGCAAAGATGCTGTGATGCAGGACCACAAGCCAAGGGGTACAGGTACCCGTAGAAGCTGGAAAGGCAAGGAGACAGACCTTCCCCTAGAGCCTCGAGCATGAACTGGCCCTGCTGACACCTTGATTTTAACCCTGAGACCCATGTGAAGCTTCTGATCTGCAGAACTGTAAGAGAATAAACTTGTGTTGTGTTAGGTACTCAGTTTGTGGTGATTTGTTACAGCAGCAATTAAAAAATTAATACATCATCCAGTCAGCAAGTATTGGCAGAAACTGGACTTTGAAGACACACTTTGAGATGGCCTCTTCTGAGCTAAAGGAGCAGCCAGGTGGCAGAATAGAACAGCCAGACAATTACACATGCAGGAAGCGCAACCTGAAGGCTGAGAGTTGGAGGGGGTGTTACTTAGGCATGCATCATAGTTTGGGGAAAAGCCTAGAGAACGAAATGGAGGGAGGAGAAATGTGCATCCAGCCCAACACGAAGTGATAAGGCGAGAAGGCAGGCCTGGATAGGAGGGGAGAGGAAACAGGTCAGGTTCAAGTTCCCACCATTTGCTCAACTACACCCACCACTGCAGCCTCACTGGAACATTGTGGTTTTTTTTTTGTTTTTGTTTTTTTTCAGAAACCTGAGTTAACATTGCCACCTTGCCTTTATTCATACCTGTTTTCTCCACCCATTACGCCTTCCCTCATCCTCGTTCTCCTGAAAAATTCCTGCTCACCTTCCAGAACTCAGGGGTTGGGCTGGCTCCTCTGCAGAAATGTCCCCAACGTCCCCGAGTCTTGCCATGACCCCAACCCCGGGCACAGGCTCCTGATTCCAGGTCCCGTGGGCTTGCCTCTTCACTGACATGTTTATGGACCGTCGCCTGTGCAAACAGAAAAATAACAGTGCCTTCCATCAGTTCCTAAAGGGAGGAGTTAAATGACCTACAGGAATTAAATGTATGAAGTATGAAAGATGCTCAACCTAATGCTGCAAAGAGAGTAAAGTAATCACTGGCTTGACACGATAAATATTCCCCATCTATTATTCTTCCAGGACATTGCAAATGTATCCCTCACCCCCACTCCAGGCAAGCCAGCAAGCAGGGAGAGCAGAGATGTGCCCTGCAAAGGGTTTCTGGGGCCCCAGGGCAGGACTTTCATCAGCTTGGTTCAGCATTTGCCGTCCAGGCCCTAACCAGACAATTTCACCTCCACCAGAAACCACGGCGTGTGGCAGGATTAGGTTTATTCACAGCTCAGCACTCCTTACGAGTCTGGAAGCTCAGCTCTGAATGCATTTCTGTCATGAAGAAAATGATCGCTCTTGCCTTCACTCCTATCATTTGGCTGAAAATACATCACAAAACTGGATTTCCTTATGAGCCAGAGACAGAATTTCTGCAGGCTGTTCTTAGATGTGTTTTTAAAAGACCCAGGCAAGATTCTGCTACTTCCAAAGCTGAAAATGTCTCTTTGCTTCTGTTCGCCAAGTCAGTGGAGGAATCACTTTGTATGTCTCATTTGCAAGGTGGCACCAGGAAAATCGTTTTCCAATATTTTCCGAGGTGCCTGTACTGATGTGTTAATCACAGATGCTGACCTATCCTGCAGACCAGATAAGAGGGGAACTGTGCTACAGACCAAGGTCACTTGAATCCTAGCACATACATGTAAATCACAGGATGCAGGAGCACAACACAGAGCCTGGCAGGTAGCTGTGCTGTGGGTGATGCCTCCATTTCCACCCATTTTCTGCCTTCAGTCTCATTATCCTCCCCTAAAAATGGCACTACTCATGTCCCCTGTCATTGCAAAGCATCTTATGGTTATTGTACGATCAACTGAGTGTGCAGTTGTTTGCTCTTGTAAACAAAACCACTCCACCAACATGAGGCATGAGTTGAAGCAGCAGCTCCGATCGGATGTGATAGGCATTTGATCAGGAGGACCACACATTGGCTTCTTAGCCTTCCTACTTCTTGGCTGTTTGACTGCTAACCCTTCATTCCCCTGAGCCTCCTTTTTCCTCACCTCGGAAGTAGGAACAGGGCTCCCTATGGACCAGAGAAGTTGTGCATAAGTTTCCTAGGGCTGCCGTCACAATGTCCCCCAAACTGGATGGTTTCGAACAACAACAGAAATGGACTGTCTCCCAGCTGGAGGCCAGAAGTACCAAATCACGGTGTCGGGAGGGAGGGGCCTGCTGAGGGCAGTGAGAGGAGATCTGTCCCATGCCTCTCCCCAGCTTCTGGGGTTTGCTGGCAACCCTTGGTGTCCTTGGCTTGTGGAAGCATCAGCTCAACCTCTGTCTTCCTGTGTTTGCTCCCTTCTTGTAAGGACACAGTTGTATGTAATTAGGGGCCTTCTAATCCAGCGTCACCTCATCTTAACTCATCACATCACATCTGCAACAACCCTATTTCCAAATAAGGTCACATTCTAAGGTTCTGGGGTTAGGACTTAAACATGTGAATTTGCTGGGGTGGGAGGTGGAGGGATGGAGAGAACACAATTCAGTCCATAACAAATGGTGAGCCAGATAAGATCAAAAGGGGGAATATGTTGTAAAGGGCTGAAGAGACAAAATTTAGCATAAAGACTAAAGGGACAGGCTATAGAATAGTTCAAGTCTTCCTCCCCCCAGGTGCAGCTGTGTGTCCTCAGAACACTTACTCACTTTCTCCTTAAGGGGGGTCATAGCAGAGCCTGCCCTCTGGGACTATAGTCACAATGTCACGAGGCTGTGCAGGGCAAGCGGTCGGGGCACACCCTGGCACCCAGCAGTCAGCCTCTGGTCATTTGGAAGCGGTGGGATGGGGGGCCCTGTCTTTCTATCCTACTACAGTTAAACCTCCCAGGGCTGCTGTCCTCTCTGCCTTACCACTGCCAACACGCAAACGGGCTTGGTGGTGCTCCTGCCTTATGCTTTTATTTCCAAAGACATTTGTGGGAGCTACTTCGTGGAACAGAAGCTCTGAGCAGCACATGATAAACACATGCTGGTGTTTGGATCCCCCATCCTCCAACCATCTCACTGCTTACTAACCACTAAGTCATCTGAGAGCCAAACTGTTAGCTTGTTTGAGGAGGTGCTGCCAGGGAAGTGCCATGCTCTCTGGCTAGTCATTTAATAAGCTCTCAGTGAGCAGCTGCCCGGGGAGCTGTGGACAAGTGACAAAGCAGTAATAGTGGCTAACCTTGGGTGTTTACACCAAGCCAGGCAGTGTCCTGGGCACTGGTTCACTAGACTTACAACAATCCTGTAAGGAGCTATTATGTCCCCATTTAACAGATGGAGAGACTGAGGCTCAGAGAGCCAGTTAAGGGGCCTAGACAAGGTCACACAGCCAAGTGGTGGAGTCAGGCTGGCTCTCTCCTGAAGCCAGGCTTGTAATGGAAGCTTCTACCTTCTCCAGGAGGGGTGACTCTGTCCCAGGCCCTTCACTCTGCCTGCCCCATCTCCCTGACTGCAGGCATCCCAGTTCAGGGCAAGACGACTGATTCATCAGTTCCTAACTTCTATGATCACAGACAGATGATGAGTGTCTGTAGATGGGGCCAGTAAGCCTTGCCAGTCTGCCAATTTTAAAGTCTGTTACAAACCATGTGTGAGCTGTAACATGAATACTGTGCAGAAATGCCTCAGAGTGGGTGCTTAATATAACTTTAGCTTTTCTTCCCTTCCACTTACCCTCCCAAACATGTGGCACTCTCCTAGCTTCCCTAGTGCATTCACAAGTGTTACCACTCTGTGAGCTTGCTCCACAAACACCAATAGGGTGAGGATGGGGGTGTGGCAATTAAGCTGACAGCCCTGTGATGCTCCCCTCAAAGCCCTGGGGTTGGTGTAGTTGTGCCCAAGTGTCAGGTAAGATGACGCGGACAAGGGGCGCTGACGCCTCCTCCGAGACACAGGCCCCTAAGCTGTGGCACAAGTTCCCTTGAATCCAGGGGCGGTACTTGGGTTTCACCATCTCCCTCCCTATCTTGCCCCAATGTTGATAAATTATGAAATAGCTGGGTTCATATTTTACTGCCTTTTTATTGTGTGGCAATTGGACATGCTCCAAATGATCACCTTCACCATGCACACCACTGAATGCAAGGCTGTGTGGGGGGAAGTACATGGGTGACAGCCCACGGAAGCCACCCCCCACCACACGCCTTCTATCTGCATGGCATTTCCCTTGCCTTGTGGGAATCCAGCCTCCAAGCGAACCCACAGAGACAGCAGGGCAGGTGGTGTTGCAGCCACTGTACAGACATTTACAAACAGGGACTGAGGTCATTTGTACCAGGCAGAATTACAGAACCAGGGATCCAAGCCAGGTTTCTTCTTCTGTCTGTGCTTGTGAGTATGTGTGTACTTTGCTTACATGTTTGTTTTGCCTTTTTCCCAACATAATTTTGTCTTGCAATTAAAATAATTATATAAATATCATAGCCACAATATATATTTAGAAAATTAAAAAAATAACATCCATAGCTGTGCTACCCTAAACAAAACTACTGTTATTGTGTTCCTGTATTCCACTCCTGGCTTTATTTCTATGCATCTCTGTCCCTTACAACTATAATTGTCAGTGCAGATCCACTCACGTGCACCTGTGAGCACATGACGAGTGTGTTACTATGATGCTTGTTTAAGGGGTCACAGCAAAATGGAAGAGGTGTTTGCTTTGGATCATTGAGGATAGGGCTTCAACATATGGATTGAGGGGTGAGGGCATTCAGTCCATAATACTTCCTAAATTCCCTAGAAAGACTTAGAATAATTCTTTTCTTCTCTAATTAATGTAAGAATTTCAGGTAAAGGGTTATGCTTTCAATGTTTTGGGGCTGCATATAGATTCATTCCTTGACCCATTTTTTAATTTAGGAAATTTTTTTTCAGTTTTCATGTAGTGACATGAAATAGTTTTCAATTCATTTGTAAACCAACTTGCGTTTATTGAGTACCTACTATTTACCAAGCCCAGAGCCAGGCCCTAGAGAGACAGAAAAGCAAAGCACCAAAGTGGACATGAAAGCAGGTGATTCAAGTACAGTGCGGCAGGCTCAGTAATGGGGGAGGTGCGTAAAAACTCTGATGGCAAATAGGGGAATCCAACTCTGCTGGAATGGTTATGTGGTTATGAAGGATCCTTATAAACCATCCCTTTAGCTGTCAACAAGGTCCTGGGCTTTAATTTGTAGGCCTCCTCTTGGCAACTGATAAAGACAATCAAATGTTCAGGTGCTCTAAATCTGGAAATAAATGACTAAAAAAAGGGCAGGTAACATTACATGTGTTGGCATGGCTCGTTGTCTTTAAGAAAAGAATCTGAAACAGAATCAAAAAAGGAAAAAGCAAGAACTAAGAGGACGCACCTGCTGTTATTCTCACTGCCCTTTGCTTTTTGCCAAGATTCTAACCTTACTTCTTGTGTTTAAAAACTTGACAAGGAGCTTTCTTCAGATTTTCCCTGGAGGAAGTTGCTTGAGAGCAACCACTGAGTGGTACCTGTAACCCCTGCTAAGATCATTTTCCCGCTCAGATCAATGTTTTTATTGTTTTCCTGCTTCTGGGTTCCACTTGGCTGCCGTTTTTCAGTGTCCTCTGTTGTGCTGTGATCCAAACGTTGACTTCCTCTGTTCTCTCCTCCAGGCTGGCAGGCTCTCCTGCATCATTATTTTCTGTGTATATCATTAGATGCAATTTAGGTTTGTTGTGTTACAGGATCTTGCCTTGATACTTTGCTAATATGACTCACCATCTGTAACTTTCATCACCTATGTTTGTTCCTCCCCTAAAGAGTTTATAAGCTTATCACAGATCTGCAGTGTTATAAGCATTCTTTTTAACAAAGTCATTAAAAATCATCAATAGCAGTGGTTACTGCTTCTCTCATTGACGTTCCAAGTGTTTTGCTGGATCTAGGAGGTTCTGGCTTATGTTTATTACAGGTTTACATTTGTACTTTTCCTCTCGCCATCCGTCTGTGACTTTGGGATGGCCTTGGCAGACAGGAAATCACCATCTTCCCCCGATGATGGGTGTTTAATGAATGGCTCTTCCCAAGATGTGCTAAACAGTTCTTGAAAGTGCTTTCTTTATTCACTCTTTAAAATGAACACTGATACCTACTCTGTGCTAGGGGATTTTTATAAGGTGAGGAAAACAGCAGCCCACTGTCTTAGTGTCCAGGGTCTGGAGGGGAATGACCTGAGGTGTAAGTACATGAATTCCAGTACAAGGCAGTTCCCCTGGAAGCAAAGATAGATGAGGTCTGGGGGAACCAGGCAAGGCTTCACTTGGAGGCAGCGCTGGACCTGGCTCTCCATCACTGGGTCGCTTCCTGCTTATCACTATGGGTATCACAACAGGACAGTCATGTGAATGATAGACAGATGTCAACAGATTCAGAGGATATCTTAGGCTGGGACCTTCCCAGTGCAAACAGAGCCTGGGATACAGGCTCATGTGCAAGAATGTGTGTGAGAAGTAATCCAAGGGAGGGTAAGTGAGGGAGACAGAGAGAATTTGGGAAACGAAAAAGGATGTGTTATCAAAGGCAGCTACTGTTATGATAAGGGGTTTCCAACTGTATTCTTCCAACAGCCTAAGGGGAAGCCGTCCTCATGAGGGAGGCAGAAGGGGAGGGTAATCTGCAGGGCTGGGTTGACAGTCAGAGGCAATATGCAGGCCTGGAAAGATTCAGAGTTCCATTGATATGGGTTCAGATCCCATTTTCTCCACCAATCAGATGCATGATCTTGGGCAAGTAAGTGAATCTCACTGGGCCTTTGTCTCCTTCCCTGCTAGAGTCAGATAGCATGAGAATGTACAGGTAGAGCGCTCAATTATCAGGGAGATTTAGGAATGCATCTCAGAACTGTCTTCCTGGGAAACCAAAAGGGGAAGCATTGTCAGGGACTGTCATACCCCATTAGCCAAGGTGTTCCCACAGGCACAGAGCCCCAGTAATCGGGCTGGACATGCATGTGAGTGGGCTCTCCACTGTCACATCAGGGACTCCTCAGGGTGAAGCACAGGTACAGGCAGGACCCAAGGTGCTGTCAGGTTGCATCTGCACAAAGCTGGTCAATCAATGCCTGTGTGTGGTCCCTGAAGCTGTAGCAGGCGTATGAAGGGCACTCAGAAGATTTAAAAGGATGTGCAAGTGGTGTCCAATGCAGTGGAAATAAAACTGTATTCTACCACAGTAGAATAAATCAGAGACCTATAAAGTGGTTATACTTTGCAAGAGGCAGCATAGGAAGCTCCCAAATGGAGGTACACACAGGGGCATGCTGGTACCTGTTTTAACAACCAGTCCTGGAAACAAAAGCCCTGATATTTCACACTTGCCAATTTCCATGGTATAAACACTCTCTACCATGACCAAGAGCAGGTTACCAACATGATATCACTGAATGCACGGTTGGGAACAGATGCACACAACTGCTACGGGAGCTAGCCCCCCAGGACCCATTTCTGGTTTGCAAGTTCTCTGGGTTGGCTGATGCAAGGATCACTTGGAAGGTAGATTCCATCAGGCACAGAGCTCACTTTTACTGGCCTCCTATGTGGAGAAACCCTGGCTATGCGCCCGCTTGGTCACCTGGTAAAAAATAACTTGGAGAAACAATCTCAGAATGTTCCACAAACTGTATTAAAAATTAATATCCAGGCAAAACTTCCCTTAGTAGCCTCGAGCCTCAGGACCATTTCTGCATAGTATTTTAGGCCCCTGTTCAGCTCCCATTTCTTGGACACCCTACCTCAGTTAAATCCCTCCTGTGTGCTGCCAGCACCCCGTACATCCAGCACTGAGATATAACATATTTTTCTTTTCATTGTGCATAATTCCCCATCTAACCTTAAGCTTCCCAGAGGCAGGGGCAGACATTGTGTAGCTTCATATTCCCAGCATTTAATTTACTAGCACAGTGCCTGAAACCATAAATATCAGTTCTCTTCTCTTGCTCAAGGAAGAGTACTGAGCAGTGCCAAGAGATGAGTTTGCTCATGAGCTGGGCAGTTTCTTTCTATGAAAAGCCAAAGCAAAAGTCTGTAGCTATGTTCCTCACCATCAACAACTAGAGAGGGGGCATGCAGTCACTAGGGCCTGTTTAGGGAGAACACAATAAAAGCATTAAGTAGCAATGAAAGATTGAAGTAACAACTCAGACAACAAAAGAAAAGTCATCACAAGGCTCTGCATGATGAATTGTGCAGTGAAGGCCCAGGTAATAGGAGCTGTTACTTTACAAAAAGTGAGGAGCACTTGCAGAAGAGAGGGTGATTACCTTCTGACTGGGGTGATCTTTAAGTGGCTTAAAACAAGCAAAGGAGAGTAGAATTGAGAGAGAATAAGGGAGAAACAGAAGGATGTGGGCAAGGACGGATGAAAACAACACTGTATAATCATCACCACCATCAACAACACACACTGAGTGAGCACACACCGGCAATGGGGCGCTGCCATAAGTTTGCTCATGAGCTGGGCAGTTGCACGTTATGTGCATCGTATCTCATGTAACCCTCACAGTAACCACAGGCAGTAGATGGTATTATTTATCCCTAATCCACAAGAAGGAAAGTGAGACAGAGGAGTAGAGCCACACAGTAAGACATGAAAGATAAAGCAATCACTTATTTTTAAAGAGGTTTTTAAAGATTAGTTTAACTTTTCATTAATTTAAAGGCTTTTTGATACCAGTTCTTTCTCAATAAATTATATAGTTCCAATCCTCACCTCCTTCTGCACTGCTTTCTTCACGTCCCTGCAGTAAGGACTGTAAAGACTTCTTGAACTGCTAAGTGCTGGGAGCTCTACCTGCACGTTCTTGTGCAGTCCACTCACAACAGAAACTGCTGTGGCGGGTAAGCAGATAGAAGCTCAGAGAGGTTCAGTAAATTGCCCAGACTAGACATGTACTCAGTGGATGAGCTGGGATTTGAACCTGCACTGATTCTTTCCATGCCTGCAAATGGCCTCTATCCATCAACCAGTCCTGCCAGCTCACCCTGCCCCGCTCCTCTGAGAGTGGCTCCTACTGGAACACCAGAGGTTCTTGGCAGAACACAATTGGAAACCATTTATCACAAATATGTCAGCGGCCAAACTGCTCGACAGGGAAGCCTTAAGAGATTCCTCTTCCGATCTCTTTTGGAAAACAAGAATGAACAATAAGGTGCAATGTAATTAGAGTTGGAATATTCTTTGCAAACGTGATTTCTTCCCACAAGGAAAACTCCACTCAACTCCCTGGAGCTCTGACCAGGGCTCCAGCCACTGCCATGTAGGCATGAGTGACGTGGCTGCTCCAAGGGAAGGGAACACGAAAAGTTGGGAAACAGCAGTTGCTCTTTTCTCCTGAAGGAGAATGTCAAAGATTTCCAGGTAGAGGTGAAAATGGGCTTCTCCCAATGTGTTTCACAAACATACCAGTGGTCTGGGAAGTTCCGCATATAACGTGACTTCTTAGGAATACACTAGGCCTTCTGCACCTTAGAGACTGAGAAGCCCTGCAGTCAAGAAACCTCACTAATGCTAGTTAGACTACCATTTCCCAAAGCTGTTAGTGTATTACTATTATTACTGTCATCATCTTACATTATTGGAGCACATACTGTATGATAGGCATTGTGCTAAGAGCTTTACATGAAATTTTACACTGAATCCTTACAAGGCTACAAGGTACGATTACTGTCCCCGTTTTATAGATAATGAAGCAAAGGCTTAGCAGGGATGTCCAATCCATGGCCCGCAGGCCACATGCTGCCCAGGATGGCTATGAATGTGGCCTAACACAAAAGTGTCAATTTACTTAAAACATTATGAGATTTTTTTTTGTGATTACATGTCACAATGTACTTAATGTGTGGCCCAAGACAGCTCTTCTTCTTCCAGTGTGGCCCAGAGACACCAAAAGGTTAGACGCCCCTGAAAGATTAAATAATTTTCCTGGGGTCACATTGGTAGTAATTGACATCTGAACCCAAACAAGCTGACTCCAAAGACTTATTTGTAACCATTGCATGTGGATATTTACTATCATCGGACAAGCTAAGGCACCAGACAGGACAGGGTCTCAGAGCTGGTTGGCAGTAACCAGCCAGTGTCTAAGCCAGCCTGCTCAACTGGGAACACCACTGTCCAAACTAGAATGCCAGCTTATTAACTGACATTGAAAATTATACCCTGGACCTCAGATATACAGTATCTTTGGAATTGTCCCTGTTGAGGAGAAAATTGGAGACTCCAAACACTAATCAGCCAAGGTCCTTGGTTAGAATAAGGAAGTAACAAAGAGGTAACTGAAACTTCCGTCACTCGCTCATTTTGCCCACTTTCTGCCCACCGACCAAACCCCCCATCCGCTGGCTTGGTGCCCAGAGCAGTTCAGCAACAACGTTTCCTGAGACAGTGTCTGCAGATAGCGTGAAGTTCTCAGTCTTTTTGGTCATCTGCTTTCTTGATAACTAGAGCCACTCACTCACATAGCTCGCATTCAGAAAGCTTTTACTGCGGCCCGGAGCCAGGCAAGACACTCCGAGTTACAGGATGGATGCGGTGGTGTGCGGCACTCCCGCCGGCTCCTACCGCTCCCAAGAGCCCGTTAAGAACTTACAAATGTGATGAGCTGGTCATTCAATGAAATTATAATATTAAAGATTAAAGGATAGTGGGGAAAAGAAGGGGAAAGGACTAATCAACGAACATGAATGAATGATTCATGGACATGGACAACAGTGTGGGGATTGACTGGGGGCAGGAGGTGGGCTGGGCGGAGGAGGGCCAAGGGGGAAAAATTGGGACAGCTGTAATAGAACAATAATAAATTTTTTTTCAAGTTTGGGGAAGAATAAAAAATGTGGTTACTACAAAACTTAAAAAAGATTAAAGTATATAAACTTATGATTTAAAAATACATTGATATATTGTAAACAAAGTTACTAAATACTTACAGTTTATCACTTAATTTTTTTACTGCATTTGACAACCTGTGCCCTCGAAGTTATTTATCTGAATGGGAAAGTACTGTACAATGATGTGCTGTGGTGCGTTGCCTCCTGGCTCTGTGTTCGCTGACATTGCTTGGGTAGCTTGAAAATCAGCTATAGGGAGAGTATTTATTTACACCATAGAAATTGGCTTGATTTATCACTTTGTTGACTTCCTAACCCTAAGAAAGTAATGGAGAAAATGTGAATAATGCAGATAAAATTTTAAATGTGTCACATCTAATGCTGAAGCTGAAAGAGGATTCAGTGTATTGAGTAACATTTATATGAGGGTGAGAAACAGTTTAAACAGAGGTCAGATATTGGTCACACTTCAGAGTCAATAACACCAGATCTAATGGGTGAAGAGTAATAGGATTGGGGATGCAACTCAATTTGTCAAATCATGACTGATCGTGACCATGGGTTGGCTACAGATAGGAGAGTTCAGCAAAAATCAATGAAAGCATTCTATGGGAATGAATTCACTACATGGACTTTAAAATAAAGAGTATCATGTATTTTGTTATTACTTGGTAATTGTGGAGTACACATTCTCCATGTCACTTAAAATTTATTATAAACATGCACATACATGTACACGTACATTTTTTCCCCACAGTCAGCTGTTAAGCATTTACCAGCATGCCAGTGGCTGTGAGCATGATCCTAACACACAGGAACTTCACATCTATTTGGAAGGGGAGGAGGGGTTGGCATGGCTGCAGGAAGAATTAGGGGACAAAAATGTATATATGACAAAAAAGTATATTGTTTAGCCCTGGCTGGGTGGCTCATTTGGTTGTGGCACTGTGCCTTGCACCAAAATGTTGCAGATTCAATCTCCAGTCAGGGCACATACCTAGGCTGCGGGTTTTATTCCCAGTCAGGGTACATGGGAGGCAACCAAATGATGTTTCTCTCCCTCTCTCACTCTCCAACCCCCCTTCCTCTCTCTCTAAAAATCTAAAATCAATAAACATATCTTCAGGTACAGGTTGTTTTTTCAAGTACATTATTTAATGTGGGGAGATGTTGTAAGTAGATGGGAGGGACCCATGTGGAGTTGTCAGGAAGGCCTCACGGAGGAGCTGCACTTGAGCAGAGCCTTGCAGGGCCCACAGAGCTGACAGTGCACAGCACGGGGGAGACAGCACAGCAGCACCTGGGGACAGACCCTGTCGTTGGTGTTCCTTCCCCATGTATGTTACAAGACCCAGTCTGTGTGAATGGCTGAATGGATGGAGTACTGACCACAAGCAGGGATGGAAAAGCTGAGATGTGGCCAGATGGAGGGTCTCACCAGCACAAGCAAACCTGGAGACAGGGATTCAAGTGCAAGATATTTATTTGGGGTCTAGAACCCCCCAGCGGGAGACACAGGAAAGCGGAACAGGAAAGGCAAGGCAATCACTGCGAGGTGCATTAGCAAGTCAGCTGCACCTGTGAGTAACTGGAGGCCAGCCCCACAGGGAACTCTGGATGACACTATAAAATGCCCATGGCAGAGAAATCCCACTGAGGGATGGGGGAACCCGACTACTTAAGCATCAACTCCCAAGAGGCACTGGTTAAAAAGCGGCCCTCCGTGCAGGGGCATTGGCAGGAGAAAGCCTTCAGGCAAGGAAATGGTTAGCTGACCCTGTGGGACGGGGAAGGCTGGGGGGCCCGAGGGCAGAGCGGTGAAAGCATCTGCTACACCGTTAAGTCAGTTTGTGTTTGGTGAACTCAGCAGAAGCCATTCACTTACTGTACAGGATGGGGCAAAAGTAGGTTTACATGGAAAAAAAATACAATGATTTGTTCATATGGGAGTAATACAATAATTCATAATAAGATAAGAACAAACTCTGTTTTGCATACTCAAAGCAGTAAACCTACTTTTGCCCCACAAAAGTAGTGTCCTTGGCAATACTGCTTCCCCCAAAACCTTCCCCATGATAGGATCCCTATGACATGGTACAGAAGAAAGTGAAGGGGCTTGGGTTCAGCTGATCAGAGTTCAAGTCCTGCCAGTGCCACATAGTAGCTGTGCGACTACGAAATTTGGAGGGTTCCTGTCCCCTCATCTGTGAAACGGGAATATTACTACCTTCCCCATGAGGTTGTTCTGAGCATTAAAAATGTACATGAGGGTGTTTTGTACATTGGTATTTTGTTATTGTTATCACATGTAGAAGTTTCAAAGAAAGGTTTTCAAAAGAATTTATAGCTCGCCCTGGCTGGCGTAGCTTAGTGGATTGAGCATAGGCTGCGAACCAAAGCATCACAGGTTTGATTCCCAGTCAGGGCACATGCCTGGGTTGCAGGCCACGGCCCCCAGCAACTACACATTGATGTTTCTCTCTCTCTCTTTCTCCCTCCCTTCCCTCTCTAAAAATAAAATAAATAAAATCTTTAAAAAAAAGAATTTATAGCTGGATCTATCAACCACTACACCACACAGCTATATAATAATCACTTCCCATTCGCTCTTGAAAAAAAAAAAGAATCTATAGCAGAGTTCTTTTTTTTTAACCTACTCTTAAAAGGATCTTCCTTATGACATAATTGAATTTTCTCTTTTTTAAAGGTAGGCACCTCTTCAAAGAGACCTCTGTCATTTCTCCAGTTTGTTATTGGCATTCTGTTTAAAGCATGCCCTCTGATTAGTGGTGATGGCACTTATGGTGACATTAGTCATTTTCACAGTGACAGCCGTGCCCACTGGCAGGAGTGCTCACAGACACTGCTTTGATAAAACGCCATCTCTGTGTATTACCTCAGTGAATCAAAGTTGATTATTCATCCACCAGCACTTGAAGGATTTAGATAAGAGATGTCTTGAGTCATTTGTCTCCTTGGCCTAATGGAGCCTCGGAAACAGAACGCAGATTCTTGGCTTTGCCTTTGGAAGCCTGCGTTCTCTGAGAGGGCCAGCTCAGAAGGGCGGTGTGGGAACTACGAAGGAAGGCTCCCCTTCCCAGTAAGTATTAAGGTGGAAGGTGGAATTTCTCAGAAGGGGAGAAAAACTGGACGGAATGAAAAAGGGAAGGTTAAGCCACACTGAGCCCTAAGATATACTAGAGTAGTCCCCGCCTCATCCACAGGGAGTATGTTCCAAGACCCCAGTGGAGGTCTGAAACCACAGACAATACCAAACCTTATATACGAGAATGCTACGTTTTTTCCTATATGCACATACCTATGATAAAGTTAAATGTATAAATTAGGCACAGTAAGAGATGAACAATAACTAGTAATAAAATAAAACAATTATAACAATATACTGTAGTAAAAGTTCTGTGAATGTATTTTCTCTCTCAAAATGTCTTACTACACTTTTCACTTATAAGGAAACACTTTACCACTTCCCTTTGGCATACTTGAATTTCCAGCATCTCAACTTTTGCACTTTGGGGTCCTTATTAAATAAAATAAGGATTACTTGAATACAAACAGTGTGATACCACAAGAGTTGATCAGATCATCAAGTTGTCTGTTTTGTGATTAATAGGCAGTAGTGTGTACAGCGTAGTGCACACGCTGAACAAAGGGGTGGTTAGAATCCCAGGTGGGATGAAGCAGGACCATGAGAGATTTCATCACATTACTCAGAGCAGCATACAATCTAAAACTTATGAATTTTTTATTTCTGGAAGTTTCCACTTAATGTTTTCAGACCATGGTTGCCCACAGGTAACTGAAACCCCAGAAAACGAAACCATCAATGGTGGGGGCATATTGTATTATGTGGAAAGTCATATTTGTGCTTTATCATCTCAATGATATTACCTTTTATTAAAGTATTTCCTTTAGCCACATCACCTTTAATATTTGATAATAAAAATTGCTAAAGGGACTCAGGTCCCAATGCAAATTAAGCAGAGATAATTAAATTCAACCCAGTGCAGTCCCAAGGATTCCTGTTCAACTTGAAATCATTGCAATTATGAAGACACTTTTCAAATAAAAAATAAAATAAAATGAAAAGGTGGCACTCTTCAATCCAACTCATTACCCTAACAGCATTTTCTTTGGTTTGCTTTTCCTTTAGCTTCCATTAATAGGCAGTTTACAAGGTACAGCTAGGAAAACTGAGGCTTAAAAAGATTGCTATAGGGTGGAGAGCAATTTAGATTCTTTCTGTTTAATGCTGCCTTGCTTTTTGGTTCCAGTGAATCTTTTGGAATGGAAGAGAGACTGTTACTGAAGTACACTGAGGAGTAATGAGGAGGGCATAGGATCTGTTCTTCTTCTGAGTGGGAGACACACGGGTTAGAAGGAGTCCTATTCCCACACTTCCCTACCTGTATATGTGGGGGAGCTCTGGGAATGGAAACCAGCTGAAGCCAGACCCTGACATTCTGGAAACATAAGACCCTGTAGATCTAGGCAGCCCCTTCCTGTCATCCCAGGAAACAATCAATTATTTGACACTCAACTAGGAGAGGAAATAAAGAATTTTGAGGAAATGAAGAATTCCATGGTCCAGTAAGAATGTGAATAGGGAGCTATGGGGATGCCAAGCAAAGGCATTAGGAAATTTGCTAACTGGCTCAAGAAACTAGAAGTTTCTCTAACTGACCTCACACCACTTAGCCCAGCAAGATATTTATGTTGTTAGAGGCCATGAAAAGGTGATGCAATGTGCCAATAAGCTAGTTACTGATTCAGGCATTTGGAACTGTTCTTCTTACATCCCAGTTAATGGTACTACCACCCACACAGGCGGCCACGGTAGAAATCTCTCCTTCTCCAAAGACATATTTAAACGTATACTTTGCGCACTCTCCCCTCTGAATTTCTCTTGAATCTAGCCCTTTCTCTTCACTCCCATGGCCACTGCTGTGATTCCACCCATCACCTTCCTTAAGTGAGGTTACTGCACTGGGTACTTGTCTCCCTGCCTCCTGTCCCCTTGACCTCTGCTCTTCTTGTGGCCAACATGAGCATATCGGGTCCAAATGCCTGCTGGGAGTGTAGTTAAGTTACACATGGTGCACTTGGTTGACCTGAGCTGTCCAGAGAATGGAGAAACCTCCTTTTCTAATTGTTTTCAACATTTAGGTCCATCCCTGAAAATACGTTGGCTTAAAATGGGAAGGAAATGCATCGGACCTGCCGGGATGGTCATGAGCATGCTTCTCACGGGGTGGCGAACAGCGTTTCTTAAACTTTCAGTCTATAAATAATGTACTTGGTATAGATAGACCTTCCAGAAGTTCCTTGTCTTTTGTCCTCCCCACAGTCTCCTGGGCCATTCCCATCTCCCGACACCCCACAGGGTACAGCTTCATCCAGGAGTGGCCTCACCCAGTCTCCATCCTGCTGCGCAGTCAAAGAATCATATTGCCTTTCTCAAAAGGGGCACCTGTAAGCCACACACACCTTTCCCTCGCTGATGCTGACACCCCTCCCAGAATATGGTTTCAGTATGTTACTATTCTAATACAGGTTTCCATTTCTTTTTTAGTCTCTTAATTAGAGGCAACCCCGCTCCAACACACACACACCCCCCACGATGAGGAGGGGAAGGGAAGAAGGGCACAAGAACAGAAAGAAAATCCAGTTGTTCTAGGAATTCTGTCAGACTCAAACCAAGCATCACCTTCTCCAGAGTGCCTTCTTTGCCTGCTCCTCAGCAGGAGCCAACCATCCCACTGCTGAGCTCCCAGAATCCCTGGGATTCCTCTGCCTCACCTCTGCCACACTCTACATAATTCTTACTTGGCTCTGCTTTCTCCTCCATCCAACTTTGAGCTCCTTGGGGGGAAAATTTTTCTTTATTCATCTCAGGGTTTAAATTGTATAGCACAATACCTGGCCCAGGACAGGCTCCCAGGAAATGTTGGTTCAGTGGAATAATAATCTCTCTCCCTCTCTCTCACTCGTTTAGCATGGCTACTGGTTAAAATTAAGTTGTTCTGGAAGCAGGTATTATCCATCATTTCTTCCTATCTAGCTTCTTGTTTATTCAAAAGAGCCTTGGCTAGGTAAACAATGCTGAGGCATCTGCATCACTTTTCACAGTAGAGGCTGTACCAGTGGGGGAGAGGGAGGGCACTGAAACCAACCAGTCACTAATGAAAGGCTGAAAGTCCCCCAAGAGCTTTGAGAGAGAGACAGAGACAGAGTGAGTGTGTGTGTGTGTGTGTGTGTGTGTGTATGGGTGGGGGGGGGGGGATGCTTCACCTGCAACCTGGGTGTCCAGAGGAAAGCAGAAAGCTCCTGTGCCTCCTGATCTGCAAACCCGATCAGGCCCTTCGTTGATGGCTGTTTGACCTAGACGAGAATGCTATTTTGATTGGAAAGGATTCTGGGCTGATTATTTGAAACAAAACATTCTCCAATTAACAGAATAGTCGAGCTGGGATGGGAAGTGTTCAGCAACAGCGTTGTCAGGCAGCCTATTTAAAATTAATTAGAGGTGAAGACATGTGGAACCAAAGAACACCTCCCTCCCCTGCTTCACAGGGCCGGGGTACAGGGGAGAGGATGTGGGGCTGTGTGAGTTTGTGCTGCCTTCTCAGACACCTGTTCTCCAAGCGGTGGCTGTCATGTAGCATTGAGCTAAAGCGAGTCTACATGTGAAATAGAGAAAAGATGGCTGTGACAGAGAAGGAAAAAAAAACTTGTAAAATATCTATTACTAGCTACATCACCTTCACTCCAGGATTTGCAGAGCAAGAGTTCAGAAAGCAAGAAATACCTGGGATGAGATATATTGACAGATTCAATATATCTCATTTAATCAAAAACCAAACCATGCCTAGACACAGCCATAAGTGCAGAAGGAAGGGCCAAGGGATCCCTGCTGGGGCTGCACAGAGGTGCCCAAAGCATACGCCGAGGCAGGTGAGACCCAGTGCAGCTCCTACGGACTTTTACTTATTGTACATTTTTAACCACTGCACATCTTAGCTGCTTCTCATCTGGTCTGGGGTGGGGTATGAAGTTTCAAAAGGTGGAGGACACTGATGGGGCAGGTCCAAGACAACTGCAAGAATGATAGTGGCCCAGCAAAAGGGGAGGAAAAGCTGAGCAAACCTCCAAAAAGCCATCCAAAGGTTTCACCAAAACACAGCTGCCATTTATAGCAGGGGCAAAATACGCAGCCTACCTCATTAGCACTTGGAAACCCCACTGAGTCACAGTTGAAGATGTCACCTGATGATCATAATGATGGCCTTGTACTGTGTCTTCCAAGACTGAATCTCTAAGTGTACACATTCCTCAGCAGACTGAGTATCTAAATATTGTGTATATAACTAATATGTCTGTGTATGTATATATGTATATAATATTTATATTCTATAAATGCACATATAGTGTGTGTCTATATATATACATACATATACATATATATATATACATATATATATATGTAGTCTGCATACACACAGATGCACACACATACATATAGGGAATCCACCAGAAGCTAACACAAATATCCATTCTTCTAGATCAGCAGGGACAAATAAATTTTACCTCATATACCACTGTCAGTGGGTTGCCAGTGGCTACCTGGGAATCTGTGTTGGGAAAGATTCTGAGGCCAAATGTTAGAAGAGACAAAGGCCATTAGTGGGGGTGGTGTGCAGGTCATGGGATGTGGGAGGGAAGTGCAGCTTCCTACTCTATCCTGTTGGAGCGAGTCAGGGCTGAAGAGCACGGGGAAATCAAGATCCTTTTGCTCTAATCCCTCACGGGACTGCTTTTACTTGCTGTGTAGACATTCTCCTGTCTTCCATCAAGACGTATTACAGTAAGAAGAAACTGTGTGTGTATCTATAGGGGTGTTTGAAGAACTTTATCCACTTCACAGATTCTACTTTATGAAGACCCATGGGAGAAAGATACCTAGTGGGAGGGAGAACTGTGTTTGTCTTAAGAAACTGGTTGCTTGAAACCTATAAGGATGACGTTTCCCTCTGCTGTGGCTATGGGAGCCAGAGTGGGCTCTTCCATAAACCTGTGGAGGACCTGCTGTATGCATTTCACCTCTTCATCTTACCCACGACTTAGTATTATGTCTTTATTAATAGCTTTTCCTCTGTCCTCATTTGATCACTTTGAGACTTAGGGGCACTGATATTTTTCTAAGACACCTCAAATCCTACTTGAATATACAAAAACCAGAAAATCATGTGCACTTTAGTAAATCTTTTTTTCACATCAGCAGCTATTAAGTCATTACTATCTGGAAAATTCAAGTGTGTGCAACACTATATTCAGTAAATGGAGAATAATTATGTGTGTGCATGCGTGCTTGTGTGTATAAAATACATGTGGGTCTTGGAATTAAAAGGCATCGTGTTCAAGCTGAGCTACTCAGAGCCACAGAATTATAGTAATTACCAAGGCCATTTCTATCAGGGTAGCTGAGCCAGACACGTTTCAGTTGAACAAAGAGAGCCTAAGCCATTGTTAGAAATGTGCTGCTTATTAATGGCTGCAAGGGAACATTCTTTTCCTGCCTTGTTCTCACAATGAAAGGAGATTAATTCCTTATGATGAAAAGATAAGATAGGCAGCTGCCGCAGGCTTGTCAGCTGGGAATGTGATGAAGACAGAGGTGGTTCAGTCACGTGCCGCAAAGGACAGGAGTACAAAGGGGAGAGCAGGAAAGAAAGCAGCCTCCCAAAAAGGGGCAGAGGGAGAAAGGTACTAACATTTATGGAGCTCCCACTGTGTATCAGGCACTGTGTCAGGCACTTTTTAGAAATTCTCTTTAAACTTTCACACCCTAAAAAACTTCCCATTTGATGCCTGAAAAGGCTTAAGGACAATCGGCACTCTTATTGTATAAATTCTTTCACTAAATTTTGGAGTTCCAATGGGATCAAAAAATAATAATAAATTTAATTAAGCACCAAAGGATGAGGCCCCTTCCCCACACCCATGTAGCTACTATGAGGCAAGCCCAGGATTTCAACATAGGTCTGTCCAACTTCTAAACCCATGCGATTTGCACTGTACCTGTACCCATCAGAGTGTGGCCTGTGAACCACCTGAGCTGGAATTCCTGGGAGCTTCATAATGCAGATTCTGGCGCCCCACTCCAGACCTATTAATTCGGAATCCTGGTTGATTTCTATATGCACTAAGTCTTGAGAACCGTAACACTAGACCTGGTGGCCTCTCAAAGACTGCACTCTCTTGCCACAGTGCGGGGCTCCACCAGCTTACTATGTCCTTCCCCAGAAGCAGGCCATGGAGCCTGGAGCCCCCTGCCCCCCAAACACTGATTCCAGAGAGTAGTTCTGTGTAGCCAACAGCACCAATTAAAAGGAGCATTTAGTAAATTATATTATAGTATGTGTGTGCGTGTGTGTGTGCATATATATATATATATATATATATATATATATAGTATTTTCCCTCCTTTTGAAACTAGAAGAGGAAAAATAATGTTGAATGTCAACTGTAATTAAAAAATAGTATTTTTTTAAAGGACCAACCTCATGGGCCCTGAATCAGTTCTTCAGATCCCTGCCCCTGGCAGGACTGATTTTAACAAAACCAAGCCGACTTCCTCCCTTGCCAGACTTTTTCTGCTCTTTCTGTTGGGCTTCCCTAGAATCCCCTTGGCATTTTTCAGAAGTCAGCCTCCTGCCTGGTTACTGAGCTTTTCCTTCTGGGCCTTGGTTTCTCAGTTTGTAAAATGAGGGGGATAAACAAGGACACCCCCCCAAGGCCCAAAGTTTGCTCAAAGTTTCTACCTAAGTTAGTAGACTCAGCTTCTGAAAACAAACTGCCTTCACTTAAAAAAAAAAGTGTCCTGAGAAAACTGTCCCAGGGCAGCTATTTTAAGCTTAGTGGCTAGACACTGGCATGTACGAGACTCATTTGTCAAGCTAGCCTTTTCTTCACAAGCCCGATGTCTCCGCCTCCCCACCTTCCCTTCCCCCAGCACAGAAAAGGATGCTTGGGTATGCAGCTCTGAAACTAGACATACCAGAGGTTGGATCCCCACTGACTCTCACATGCCATGGGACACTGAGCAATTGACTCAGCCTGTGTGAACCTCATTTTTTCCATTTGTGTGTAGTACAGATGTCCCCTTAAGGAGCCATATTGACTCAGACTCCTAGCCAATCCTTTGGTCTGCTAATGTGTGAAACTCTCCTTTCTATAGTTGCTATTTCTTGGGGCTTATGATCTGGTGGTCTTCCTCATGACTATGGGCAATGTCTCTGTTCTACCTGGGAGCACCCCGACATCAACTCAGAGCCTTTGCTGAGTTCCATAATACACCCCGTCATCTCCACCACCACCACAATCACATGAGACTCAGGCATATATGGGTGTGGATAGGGATCACACCAAGGTACGTGAACCCTCAGTCAATTGTCCACCTTCCTTCCAACCCCTCAACCCTGCCTTCTGAGACCACTAAATTCTTTTCCCTCCCTCTGGCTCAGTAATTTTATTTTCTCTTAAGACTCAGTTTCTGCAAGCACATAAGCACTGAGGCAAGGAGAAGGCCAGCTCATTCTCTATTCATTTTGGTTTTATCAAAGGCTTTTATTTCAAACATATGGCCCTCTCTGTAAGAGGAATTCATGTGCATAAAACTGTCTCTATGTTCCCTGGCCGGTGTGGCTCAGTTGTTTAGAGCACTGTCCCATAACTGAAAGGGTGCAGGTTCAATTCTTGGTCAGGGCACATACCTAGGTTGTGTGTTTGATCCCAGGTCTGGGTGTGTACAAGAGGCAACCAACTGATGCTTCTCTCTCACAACAGTGTTTCTCTCTATCCCTTCCTCCCCGCCTTTTCCCCAAAAAGGAATGAAAAAAATGTCCTCAGATAAGGATTTAAAAAAAAAATCTGTCTCTATCTAATCATTTGTACACTAAAGGTAAATATATCCTGTCTCAAGGCATTAGAGATCATGGGTGATCCTCTACATACAGCTCCTGGCAGTTTCCTATTCCTCCACCCCCCCAACCAATGCTCACAGCAGGGTAGATGGTCAAGGGTGAGGCAGAAGAGGCGATCGGCTGCAAAAATTTACAGATGCCCTCACTCTCCAATTCATGTACAACCTTGAGAGTGAGGGCCTCCTTAAATGCTGCCTTACTCTGGTCCTGGCCCTGGGTACAGCACGGTCTGCCCCTTACGGTTATTTGAATCTGACAGGTGTGAATTCCATCCCAGGTTCATCAAACACTACTCACTCTCTGCACTTAATCAAGATGCTTGTTTCACTTATTTATAAAATGGGGCACAAAGTCCTGAAATGTAAGGGGTTTTTGAGGGAACTAAAGGTGCCCATATACAGAGAGCACTTACGGAGGGCATTCAGTAAATGCTGCTTTCCTCTGCCCAGGAAAAAAGGGATGATACCAGCTTCCCATGTCCCCAGGTATTCTCCATTTCATTTGATAAAATGAACTAAGTAGGAGAGGCGACTAACCTAGAACCACTTTCCAGAGCCCTGCTTCCTAAAATCCACTTTGCTTTTCCCCAGAACTGCAAATAACATAAAAGTCGGGAAGGAGACAAAAGGAAATTGAAGCAAAGTAGATTGTGGACTTTGGGAGTTGTTACTAGATCATAAGGCAGTGCCTTTTGAGAAATCTTTAAAACAACATAAAAAGCTGGAAGCATCATCTTTCTTTAATACTCCCCCCCCACCCCTCCCGTCTTGCTTTGAAAGTCCTTGACCATGAAATTTACTAGATGCTTTATTTGGTCCTTTGATGATCAATGCTACATGTTCATTTGATCCTTCCTGCTAATGATCCATCATTAAAAAATAATGGAAAAAATGGAGCACTCAAAGATGTGGTAGTTAATAAAGTATGTGGAAATATGGTCAGATTTTTAAAAATATCTCAGAATAAAAAAATAAAGTTGGCTTTACAGCCCTCCCATGCCCACTAGCATATGCAACTGTGCAAATTACTGACCTAGAGCTCTGCCTGAGACTTTGCTTTCAGCCCAGAGACACAGCCATGCTCATTCCTCTTGTAGTCTCCCTTTGTGGGGACACTTCTTCCCCCACGTGTGACCTAGGAAGGGACTCTGGCTCTGCAGGTTACTCCATCATGGCTGCCCTTGAAGTTGCAGATCAACCAATCACTTCCTCCAGATTTACAAGGACGATCACACATTTACATATTCTACCTGTCTGGTTAGGAATATGCAATACACCATGACAATTGTTAGCTATTCATTAGAACTTACTACCCATCACATGGCTAGGAGGGCTTTACATATTAAATACTGCTATTGTCCCTGTTTACAGATGGAGAACCTAAGGCTCGATACAGTTAAATAACTGGATGAAGGTCAAAGGGCTAGTAAGAGGTAGAACCAACATCAACACCAGTTAGTCCACCTCCACAGTCTGAACTTAGCCAGGAATCTGTGCTATCTCCCTATGATCATCCTAGATACGCCCACTAATTTACATCAGTTCTGATTTGCAGTTCAGAAAATAAGATGACCACAGCCATCGAGTTTTCAAAATTCTTTTCAAGTTCTTACAATTAGCATTCTTGACCTATGGTTCTGAGTCCCTTTTTCCATGGAAATCAAAAGTCCTTTGACCTCTAGTTCAATCCTTTCACTTTACCAGAAAATGCATCCTATTCACAATATCAGAGTAATAAAGCCATTTAGTATCCTTGGTGTCTTCTTGGCTCAAGTGGAACGTTTTCACAGCAGGACTGACTGACAAGGTTGTTGCAGTGTAGCTGAGTTCGATCAAAGACCCCAGAGCCGGCCTTCTTGTGTGAGGACTTGAGGACAGGGACACAGGCTCTGGACCCTTTGCTACCTACCTGTGAGATACCAGGGAAACCATTCTCTCTCTGATCACCAGGCTCCTTTCTGACAAATGAGTGTGTGGGTAACCCTCAATAAGAAAAATTATCCAATCACTCAGCACAGTGCCTGGCACTTACAAAAACTCAGTAACTGTTCACTAATCCCACTATTGCTACTGCTATTCTTTCTCTCCTTGTGGATGGGGGAGGACTCAGGGGTGGAGGGAGGTTGTCTCTCAGCCTTTCCAGGTTCATCATCTGGTGCTGAGGCTTTTTGTGACACTACATTACATGTGAGATACAAGTCCTACCCAAAGGCTCCATAATTGACATCTCAGAAACCTTAATTTGGGTGTCACAGCCAACACTTTCCCCTTAAAGGATCTGTACCTCACACTCCCCACCACAGTGACATTTAAAGAAATAGTTATGACCAAGGGGATAAGATCGGAAAGCAAGCCTCTCCTAAATGACTTGTTTCGTATTGCTCACCAAAATCAATGATAAAAACAATTGCGCAAAATGTCTTCTATTGACAGAGGAGTCAGAGATGCTATTCATTTTTTTTAACAAGCATTAATATCTTCCATGTTGCTACACCAGTTTGCTCTGGTATTTTCATACCGTGTGGTACTGCTGTACTTTAAATGTTTTCTATTTGAGCTCTGAATTCTCTAGATGGATGGCATACGGCATCCTTCTTCGTCTAAAGAAATCCCCATCCCTCTCCTTCAATAATTGGTCTCTTGGCTCAGTGCCACCTGAACAATGGGGCTCTCTCTTCCAGGCAGGGATCGTTAGTGAGGGAGAGATCAGCAACATTTTTCTACATGGGTAGAAACAGGAGTTATATGAGCGCTGTGTTCCTAAGACCATACATTAATATTATTCCCGAAGGAGTTTCAAGAATGGTAAATTTCCTTCAGTGTTTAATACTTCATAAATAAAGCTTTAGTAGCAATTCTCAGCTCTAGCAAATCATGGATGTGTTCCAGAGAACATTTAAAACATAAAAGTCAATTCCAAATGGAAGAAAAGAGCCCCATTTTCCCAAATAGTCAACATATCTCAAACCACTGACATTTTTTGAAAGGAGAGGGTGGCAGATAGGGAATCAGGCTGGGACTGTTTGGTGGGGATGGAGCTCTCTCACAGGCTGAAGCGCAGGCCACCCTCACCCTTACTAAGTGCGTTTATACTCATGAGATGACGTGGCCTAGGTGCTGTGATCACCCCCATGTTACAGTTGAGGAAACCCTCAGAAGTTAAGCCCCAGCTGGTGAGTGAGAGAACTGGGATTTGAAGCCAGTGGGAGGATTCCCAAACCTGCCCTCCAGGCTGCCATCCTGGGCGGCACAACACACGCTGCTTCCTGCACGCCCGCCCCGAAAGGCATGTATTTCCGAGTGAACCTCCAACCCACACCCATAGCCTTTATTCCATATCCTTTTTGTAACGAACCACCAATGCAGCCCTTCCCCCTACCCTTATCCCTTGTTCTTCTTGGACTGAGCCCCAACATGTCCCCAGAAGCCCAAATTTCATTATCTTTCTCGGAATGAATCACAAACACCACCACCCCAGCTCCTATTTCTTACACTTCGTGGAATGAATTATCAACACCCACTCCTGGGCCTGTATTCCTTATCGTTCTTGGAATGAACCACCAGGTTCCACCTCCAGTCCATAGTCTCTGTTTCCTGGCAATGCACAGCCTCAGAGGCCGCCCTTAGGTTTTCCTCACTGTTACCACTACCAGTGTCATTTGGGGTACACTGCTCAGCTGTCTTCTGTACCACAGTACTCCCCTACTTCATCCACTGGTCCTGTCTCTCACCACTGTGAGAAGGGCCAGCAGGAGTTTTGTTTGCCCCCGTCCTTTGAATGACTTTCTGGTATGGCTGGTGAGACATGTTCCCAGGGGGGTGTCATACAGATGACACCTTGCTGAGCCATGCTCAGCTGAATCATGCTCAGCCACCCCAGATCCTGAGCCAGTGTTCTGGGTGGGTCCTGGGGTTCCTGTCTCATTTACATCTCAGGGTAAGTTCCCTGACACCCAATAAAACCCTGGGCAAGGCGTGGATTACCTTTGGGTGCTTGGATATTAATCCCAGAGCACTGAAAGCCTTGCCTGTTAAGAAAACCCCTCATTCTTGCTCCCAGGAGGTACACGTGTCCTCTTGGCATGGTCCAATGTTGCAGTCATCCAAGGGAGCAAGCATGCAGATGAGTGCCCTGCTCCAATCCAACGTGTCTGTCCCTCTGGAAAGAACGGATGGGGAAAGGCAGGCTGGTCTCCTGACACTTTATTCTCTCTGACTTGACCCTGACCCAACCTAAGACATACATTCAATATAATTTCTTGAGTGTTTCCAATGTGCCAAGCATTATACTAAGTATTTCAATTTAATCTCCTTAAACCTCACAACTCTAGAGGGTAGGCAATGTATTGTCCCCATTTTACAGATGAGGCTAAAAAAAAAGGTCACTTGCTCAGGAGCACACAGCCAATCAGTGGTGGATTTGAAATTCAACCAAGGTCATTTTTCTCCAGAGGTCATTCTATTCTGGAGGTCAATGGCTTAATGCTTATAACTTTGCCTCCTAGATCAGAATTATTGCCCCATAAGAATATTCTGTTGGGGATGTGAATGGGTGTTAAGCAGCTTAGCTTCATAGGAAATGATGTGAGCACTAACAGAATGACAAACTGTGGGAAGTGAGAGGTTCTGGGCTTTTTAACTATTTCAATAGTTCCCTCACCTTTTTTTATGGGTAAGAAACCTGAGGGCCAAAGAGAGGAAATAGCTTGGCCATTTAACCTTTGGAAAACAAACAGCAGCCAAACAGGAGTGTAAAATTAACTTTTATACTGGGTTTTCCAACATGTGTTCTATGGAAGAGAAGACCTGTGGTGTTAAAAGTGTACATCAGGGAAATGGGAGAGAAGGTCCTGGGGTCAATTTCTGTATTTGCTCGTGTGCAAAATTCACCAGTTATATGAGACATGTCCCAGTTTCACAGATTTTGTGCAAAATAGTACCTTTCACCAATGCTTTTTTGACAGTGATTACACAGAGGGGAAAAAACTTATACATCTCAAACGCAGACTGTTGTACTGGAACCCCGTTGGAAACCGTAAAGTCTGAATACGTCACAATACCTCATAAACCCCTGAGGGGATGTGAAAGTCGCATAACTGAAAGAAATATATTGGTCTTAGTGAATGCTGGCAGGTGATGGACTTTGTAATAATAATATATTTAAGTTCAAAATATTAGGAAGAAAATCCAAATTCTATATCTAAGCACTATGTGGACTTTAACTTACTATTTTTGATAAGAAACCTCTGCTCTAATGAGAGGAAAAAATACAGGGTGGGCCAAAGTAGGTTTATAGTTGTTGAGATGGAAAATAATACATTAATAAATATTGATACAAGAATAAGCTTTGTGTGTCACACACTCACAACTGTAAACCCATGTTTGCCCGCCCCATATGTTTGGACTGTGATGTTTTTAGACTGCCTGTTTTTCCTTCTAGGGGAGTCATCGTATACTCTTTTGTCTTGGGTTTTCATTCTTTCATCCACACCTGGGCACTTATTTAGTGCAAAGTAATTTTTGGATTCTTATTCTTTTATTGCAACGTGGGAAGAGAAATACAGGAAACAAAATGTATAAGCTAGAAATAAACTACATGTAAGAAACCCAAATTAAAGTTCAACATGTTTCTTTCCTACAGGACTTTTTGTTGATAGAGTGTATTGCACTGTCCTAATTACCTGACTGCGCAAACATTTTCTTTGTAGTTCACTTAATAAAATTTCATGAGGCATGAATGTTCCACAAAACACAGTTTTAAAAACTAACTTCTTTGCAAACATAAAACTATGTCTCTGCCATCAGATGATCAAATCCTAGCAATGCAGTAGTTCAAACCTGGGGGAAGAGCAGGACAGTGCGTCGCCATTTAGAACCCACAGAAACAGAGTATCTGGGGACAAGAACGTCACCCCCCACCAATGAAGCAACCCCGAGATATCACCACTCATTATTTGTGCTGGCTATAGCACCTCCAGGCTTCTCTTTCTTTCTGCTCTGCCCACAGATTTGCATTCTTGTTTGCCTCCAAGAATTTACAGAAATTCAAAGGGAAAAAACAAAGGGGGTCTTTCTTAACCAAGAGTTCAGAGACAGCACACAAAAGAATGTTAGCACTCAAGCATGTTAGAACTCTACACAAAGGGACAATGCAGTGGAATTCCAAAGACTTGGGGAATATTCTCCTGCACAAATCTCATTAGCTAAAATTGGTCACATGGTCCCACTTAACCTAAGGGGGCCAGGAAATGTAGTTTTTCCTGAGTGTCCAGAAAGGAGGGTAGAGCTGGATATGGGTAGCACAAGTGTCTCTGCCATAAGCCCCTAAATTCTTGATAATTTCAGTGGCCTATAGAAGAAAAGTAAATTAATGTGATAGAATACTTCAAGTATCACATCTTGCAATTTCATAACACTATGTCATTTGAACTTATACTAAACCTGTAATATAGCTTAGTTTTTATTTTCAATTGGGGAAATTGTAACTCAGAATGACTGAGTAGCTTGCCCAAGGTCCTTCAGTTAATAGGTGAAAAAGCCACAACCAAACCCCTATCTGCCTGACTGTAAAAACTGTACTTACCCCACAGGGCTGTTGTGAAGACTGATTAAATAGAAATACATCCATTCTTTCAAAAATGTATTAAACACCTACATGTATTCCTTACTATTCAGGATGTTGGGGATTCAAAAGACACTGCCCTCACAAAGCTGAAGTTTGTATTGGGACAAAATAATAAGAAAATAACCAAACAAATTCAGTTAACGACATATTGTAGGAAGAAAAATAGGACAAGCGAAGGGAATAGAGGCGGGGGTGATGAAGTATGGGAGTCTGGGAAAGCCTGAAGTCACCTGTGGACAGGAACCTGAAGGAAGGAGAAAGCAGTCTTAAGCAGAGAAGGAGGAAGGAATGGAGTAGAATCATTTGAAGGAACAGCAATAAGGGAAGTGTGGCTAAGAGTAAGGGAATGAGTGTGTGCTATGGTCTGAATGTTTGTATTTCCCCAAAATGCCTGTGTTGAAACCTAACTCCCAAGCTAACAGTATTAGGAGGTGGGGTCTTTGGCAGGTGATTAGGTCATGGTGGCCCTGCCCTCATGAGTGAAATCAGTGCCTTTATAAAAGAGGCCCTAAAAACTCCCTGGCCCCTTCCACCATGTGTTTATGAACCATGAAGTGTGTTCCCACCAGACACCTAATCTGCCTGCATCATGATCTTGGACTCCCCAGCCTCCAGAACTGTGGGAAACACATTTCTGTTGTTTATAAGCCACTCTGTCTATGGTCCTTTGTTACAGCAGCCTGGACAGACTGGGGCAGGGAAGGAACAGTAGGTGAGGTCAGAGGCCAGAAGATGATACATAGTGAGGGGCACGCCATATAAAACCCAGGAATTTTCCAACCCTGATGGAAAGGAAGCCACTGGAGCGCTTTGAGCAATGGGTTGACATGGTCTGATTCTCTTGTCCTCTTGTTCTTAAAAGTCCTTCAGGTTCCTTTGTGTAGAATAGACTGTTCTGAGCAAGGAGGAGCAAGAGTAGAAGTAGGCAGAGCAATTAAGAGGCCACTGAAGTCATGCAAACAAAAGGGGATGGTCAACTGGATTACAGTGATCAAAGAGAGGAGGTGAAATGTGGTCAGGGTATATTTGGGATATTGAATCAACCAGACTTATTAGTGAATTGGATATAAGATTGAGGGGAAGAAGAGAATCAAGAAAAACTCCCAGATTTTTGGCCAGAAAAACCAGATGAAGAGTAGTTGTCCTAGAGAGAATAATGACCCCTCAAGTTTGTCTGTTTTAATCCCTTGTACCTATTAAAACATTATTTTACATGACAAAAAAGAACTTTACAGATGTGTTTAAATTAAGGATCTCGAGATGGGGAGATTTTCCTGGATTATCCATGTGAGCCCAGTGTATTCCTAAAGTCCTTGGAAGAAAGAGCAGGTGGGATAGAGTTAGAGATCTGGAGACACTGCTGGCTCTGAAGGTGGAGGAAGGGGCCAGGATCTAAGGAGCATCAGAGCATCCAGAAGGCACACAGTGCTGCCAACACCCTCATTTTAGCCCAGTGAAACCACTGGACTTCTGGCCTCAGAAGTGTAAGATAATAAATCTGTGTTGTTCTAAGCCACTAAGTCTGGGGTAGTTGGTCACAGCAGTAAGAGGAAACCAATCAGTGGTGTGTGGAACAGTGTTTTGAAAACTGTAAAATATGGAATAATGGCTACTATGGAAAACTAGGAACTACAGCAGAGAGGTCAGAGGGAGACAGGGTGGGCTTGCTGTCAGCCTTACAATGGAAGGGGACTTAGTTCTGTGGGTGCTCAGAGCTTCCCAGCCAAGCAGGAGGTGTTAATTCATAAGAGGTCCTGCATCAGATGATGAAGGAGGAGGGGTAAGGACAGGTTAGAGGCAGGGGCAGATGTCTCATCCCATTGCTAAAAGGAAGTCTGATCTAGTTTGCATTTCTGATTGGAGAAGAAAATGCCTCATGATGCTCACATAACATTCCTTAGGGTCCTTTATAGTCCCATGTAATGTTTTGTCAGATCTCTCCTCTTTCTTATTTCTGTCCCACGGATGTAGTTTATTCTCCTTGGTTCTAACTTTCAGCTGAAACCAGCCGAATGATTCACAGTGTGTATGACAAACCCAAAAAATGCAAAATAAAAGATTCATTTCAAGAGTGGATTTTCTTTTTAGTTGTAGGAGATGTCTCTTCATCTAACCTGATATAATTCTAAAGTGATAATTGAGATTTTTATGGAGTGCAATTAAGGAATTGCATTATGCTTATTACAGATAATGAAATAAATTGCCAGTGCAGGTAAAAGAACTGATATTCCACAGAACTATGACTCTTTGGGAAATCAGAGATGGGCAGCCTCTGGGGCACCAGGATGTAACACCTTCCAGTCAGTGGGAATCTTGTACCCTCTACTCCCTCTACCATTCATTCGATGAAGTTCATGAGAAAATCCTCCCCTTATTCTAGGTCTGAGAGAGAGGGTGGCAGGGGGAGAGAGAGATCAGAAAGGGAAGTGAGAAATATGGGGATAAGGTTCAGACTTACTGGATTATCTACAGCTATTGCTGGAGACAGAATTGCTTAGGAAAATCAGTACTGGCTGTAAAGTTAAGCTGACCTGAATCTGAAGTCCATCTGCAGCATAAATTACTTGTGTGACCATGGATAAGACAGCTAACCCCTCTGAACTTCAGTTTTTCCATCCATCAAATTAGAGTAATAATACCAGTTTACAGGGCCGTACAGAATTCTGATGCAATAATGTATCTAAAGTGCCTGGCATTGTTTAGAACATAGTAGAAGCCAACTAAATATTAATTCATTCTTCAGAGCATCCTGCTTCTCTCTCTTCTTGACACTCCCTCCTTTCTCTTTTCCAAGAGTTGGTGACATATGCCTGGCTGAGGTGAAAGTAGGAGGCATAATAAGGTTCTGAGACTGGGAGAAAGGCCTGTTTGAAGGGGTGAATTGGAGTTCTAGAGTCACGTGAATGGAGGAGAGAAGCTGAAACTTAAACCAACAGTGATGCCCCAATTAAGTGAGGATTCAGGCGAGGCTAAGGCGGACATTTAAAGAGAGTTGACAATTACCTAAGGGAATGTGCCCATAGGTTTGAGATAGAACCACAGTCTTGTGAAGAAGAAGGTTGAAGGTTTAGGGACTGGGAAGATGTGCAGTTCCAAAAATAAAGAGCATTGCTCTGAACAGGTAGGAAGGTTGCTTGTTTCATTAGCGAGTCTATTTGATGCTGGTCCAGGCACTGGAAAAGTTGCCAATAATTAAAGTGGGTCTTGACCCGCCCAGAGGGAAGACAGTTTGGCTCATGTCTCCCCAACTGGGCACCGCCTGGCAGGTCCACTCAGCTTTTTGCCACCACCTGGGAAGGGTGAGTCTACGAGTGTGAGGGGCACAGCCCTTCCCTCTGTGAGCCACAGCCACTGCTGCCTACTCCCTCGGACCACAGAGACCCGGGTTCTTTAAGGGTGGGCCACCTGGCACCAATTCCTGGGCCCCACCTCTCACCCAGTGAATCAGATGTTATTGGAAATGGAGCCAGGGTCTCCCATTTTATTATGCCCCACCGGGGACCCCTAATTCCCACTGCATGCTGGGTACCTCCGCTCTAAATAGCTGACTTGTATCCCTCTCTCTTGCCTACTGGATCCTCATTCAACAGCGATTTACTGGATTCCAACTACTTGTCAAGCACTGTTTTAAATACTTGAGCTATATCTGTAAATGAAACTCATAAAAAAAGAAAAAAATTTCTAGAGCTTACATTCTACTGTGTGGGGGGCGGTGAGTGGAGGAGGAAAAAAATAAGCAATAAACATAATAAGTGAACTGTTTTTCGCTTTATGTTAGAAGGTGATAGATACTAAGAAAAAAATGGACAAGGGTAAAGCGGTAAGCTGAGCGCAGGGAGAGGAGAAAAGGGGTGAGGCCACTCAGGTGTGTCCCTGGGCCCTCCCCCACTCCTGGAACAAAGCTTTAGACCTCTGCCACCTGCGCCCACCACAGCTGCTCAGACCGGGCCTCCTGCTGGAGCTGCTCCCTCCCCTGAGACAGCTTTACTGCCCCTTATGGCTCCTGTGGGCTCCACTCACAGAAGACAGTGGGGAGACCCTTCCACGGCTGGCTGGAATTTGCCACCCCCTCTCCAAGCTAACCCTGGGGAAGCACTGTCTGCACCTCTCTGTAGGACTGAGTTCTTCCCAGTGGCCTGAAGGTTAAAAGGCCAGGGATTTATCTGAGCAACACTCATCGGTCTGCTGGAGCTGGGGGCACACCCCTGGCTCAGCATCAGTAACACAGCAGTGCAGGTGAAAATCAGCTGTGGTGGGAGCTGGTGTACCACGAAATCAGCAAGCACTGCAAACTGGGCTCCCCCATGCCAAAACCAGAAATTCCACAAAAAAATATTATGACATTTCACCATCACACCAATGGTAGCACTACATGCCAGAGGCAGCCACACAGAAACTTAATTCCAAAGTCCCACCCTTTCCCCTACATGGGGTAGGAGGGGTAACCTGGGTATGGTCCCTTCTCCTGCTTCTTGGATAAGTTAGTAAGATCAAGGAGTTTGAGCTTCTGGACCAACAAGATACATGGAAAGGCTTGAAATAAAATAGACAGTAGCAACATGAAGGGAATACAAAGGGTGAAAAATGTCTGCCCTCAATTTATTGTCTTATGTCTTCTTATTTTTTTTTCTGTAATAGTCATTACACCCTCCGAAATAGATGAGTTTCCAGGGCATTATAAATTTTAAATATTTAGCAGAGCCAGCACTAAAATCTGAGAGTATGGGTTGGAAATAAGGATTGTCGGTGTACTTTATATGCAGTAATCAATTGCAGTAAATTTCTCTACAGTGGTTTCTGCTACTGTTCTTTAAGATGCAGTAGTGACGATGAGATTGCCAGACTTTAGCATGTTATTTGGTGGCTCTCAGGTTTTTCCACACAATTCTCCCCAGAAGTCTAAGGCTAAGAGATTTAAACAAGTTCAAATTGGCATGTAGAGTTTTAGCTAGTGGCATCCCAGCAAACGTTTTAACAATCATTTCTTGGAGTGTGGGAAGCTCGGGTCTATAATATTTGCCAGTTTATATAGTGTAAAGATTCCCCTCATGGCCAATTTCAACCTACCAATGTGCTGTCAAGTGACTTGCTAAATTCCTGAAAATTTAACCATTGATTCTCATGAGCTAGTACAAGCCAAGTCCAACATACCACTGACTGTAGCTTTAAAATTAATATGAATTTTGCATTCAGTGATACATCCCTGCTCAATTTAAAAATAATAATGGTTTCCTTTCTGCCTTCAATGTTTTAGCATCATCTAACATAGTGTTTCCCAGAGTGAGCTCCACTCTCCTGTGTGTGACGTTGAATCGGGCATAAACACGAAATAGCCTCACATTGAATCATCTGGTGGGAAAGCTTTTCTCTCTCAGTCCTGACTATGCCAAGAGTGAAGTCTCGGGGGCACAAATATCCTTTAACACCTTGTTCCTCTGCCTCTTCAACAAAGAGGGCGCAGGCCTCAGGTCCAAGTCTGTAGGCAGGCAATGGTGTCAAGCTCGAATGTAAGTAAAAATTGCTTCTTTTTATTTTACTTACTATGTTTAGCTTTTCATGGCCAGATAATACTAACTTTTCTCTATTTATGGAGGTAGCCCAGCATTCTGTTTTAGACATGTTACTAAATACACTACCTGTACTTAGGAGGTACCTGGATGGGGCATAAGTCACTTGTAGGTGGGAATCTTCACAAGATGAAACCCAGCCTCTTGTGGGGCATGCTTTCTGCCCTCTTGGGACAGAAAGGCCTGGAGGCAGCCTGGCTGTGTTAGCAGTTGATTCCCTACCTTTGGGACCTCCCGTTCCCATTTGTCTGTATCAAACAGACTTAGAATCAAGTAGCAGTATATTGTCATATGCTGATTTGTAGCAGTTGCCAATTTCCATGGTGTAAATGTCTCTACCATGGCTGATTTCAAGCAACCAACCTCACATCACTGAACCCAGAATTGGGAAGAAATGCACACAATCAGCTTTCTTGTAGCAGTAGGAGCCATCTCCAGCACACCACTGGATTCAACCATCACTTATAAATGGGTTTTGTGGAAGGCACCATGCAAGGCACTTTTACAAGTCATCTCATGTAAGCCCCCAACACTCTAGTTGCTGATAATGACCGTCACCATTTTGCACAGAGGTTACAGGACATGCCCAGGCCCATACAGCTGGTAATAGAGTTGGGGATTGAACCCGTGGACACTCTACTCCACCCCTGGAGCAGGCACAACTGCACTGAGTGCATCACCCACAGGCTTCCTTCAGACGTATCATCCCCTGGCATGGGTAGTGATGCAGCTCCCTTTCTTCTACCATGGGAACCCTAAACCCTCTTTGTGGCACTTGAAGCTCTGCATCTTGCCCATCTTGCCTTCTCTCTCGATACAGACTTTCTTTCCCAAGCCCCCATGTAAGCAGTCAAGAAAATGAAAAAACAAAAGTATTTTATCCAGCAGGCCTTTCATAAAGTCCTTGTTTAGGCCTCAGGAAGCCCAGGCACCTCCCTGCTGCTGAAGCTCAGTTTTGCCCTGGCCATGGCATTGAATATCCTGCTCCAGTAGGGGAAAGAAGAGGAGAGCCCTCTGCCTGACTCTACCTGCAGCTTTACCCCATTATCTCATTTATTCTCATAGCCATTCTCTAGGGTAGGCATTCTCATGCCACTTAAAGATTTAGAAAACTGAGGCTCTGCGAGGTTGGACGACCTATTGAAGGTCACGCAGCTTAAAAGTGATGAGGCTAGAATTGGAGCTCCAGAGCCCATTATGTCCCCACTCAGCTAGCTCTGCCCCAGGGCCCTGCACAAGATCAGACACATTAAACGCAGACATGACCTTCTGTGACAAGGCACAGGGCAGAAGAGCAGTGGAGAGGGTCAATTGTCCTTAGAAGGCTGTACCTTCCCTGGCAGTGACTCCAGGACTCCCACTGACAGAGCTTTCCCAGGGTTTACTAAGCTGGGTCACTCTGGAAGGCATAGATTGTACTGGAGGACTAGAGGGACTGCTCAGATTTCCATCCTGAGAAGGAGCAGTGTAGCCCATCAGTTTGTAACTAAACCTCCCAGTCCCCTCACAGAGTGAGGGGCCATGTTCTTGGAATGCCAACAGTGCCAGCTTCGTCCCCCTGCAGTAGCCCCCACTATTCCAGCATGTAAGTATGCTGATCTGTTTGCGCGCCACCCCCCCCCCCCACCTAATAGCCCCTAAGGCCAGGGAGGAGGTGGCATTCTCTTGTCGGTGTTTGTTGAGTGATGGATTGAGTGGGGCAATATTGGTAGATTGGCATCTCTCATTTGCCCAGGTGCTCTGTCCCAGAGACAAGCTGTCAGAAGTGACAATAGACCTGAGGTTCAGTGGATGCTGCAAACTGTGTCCACACTGGGCTGCACCCCTGGCCCTTCATCTAAGCCTTCCCAGTTGCAATCATTACTATGCCACAGTGGCTCCATTAGTCCTAGAGGCAAGGGGGGTGAGGGTACTAGAACCCTACAGAGAAAGCAGCAAATAAGTTTGCATCGGCTCCTTATCCAACTCATGGGATACATAGGCCAGGGCTTCTTAAACACCCGCGCCTAGGAATCAAATAGACAGCACCCCCTGGTCTCCCCCCAATCTTATGTCAGATGAAAAACTGAAAGCAACTTCCCTGGCTGGTGTGGCTCAGTGGATTGAATGCCAGCCTATGAACCAAAGGGTCACCAGTCAATTCCCAGACGGGGCCAAGGTCCCCAGAATGGGGAGTGAGAGGTGACCACACATTGATGTTTCTCTCCCTCTCTTTCTCCCTCCCTTCCCCTCTATAAAAATGAATAAATGAAATCTAAAAAAATTTAATAAGAAGACAAAGAAAAACTGAAGGCAATAAAGTGAAGTGACTGGCAGAAGGTCAAAGCTGCCCTGAGGTTGCAGGTCCTCTGAGAACTAGACCAGCCGCCTCCCCTGTCTCCACGCTGATGCCCGTGAATGACCATGGCGTGTTTTAAGTCATTCAGTTGGTTAGCCCAGATCTGAAACCTGCACATCGACTTCATCCATCTAAAAATAGAAAGAGCCAGGCCTTTAAAGTCCAACTTGTATTTTAATCCAAACTTTGTGACTTATCTGCTTTTCCTTCTGCAAGTCACTTTACCTTTTGCTAATTCCCTCTTCTTCTTTATTCTCTATCTGCAGGGTTATTATGAGGCTAAGAGAGGATGCCATGGTCTTAAGCAGAAGATGAATAAATTATTAGTGTAGGTTACATCTGAGCCTTTAGTTAAGTCTCATTTAGACCGTGAAGAACAGCAGCGCCCCCCACAGGTCAAAGTGGTAATGGCAGTGGTGGTAGTGAAATCTTTGGAAGGGCCATTGTTCTTTGGGGAACAGGAGTCTTGCATCCACGGCCCTCTCTCCCCTTTTTCCAATTAGTGACCCTCCCAACTTAGAAGAATCAAGTTCAGGGAGTCCCCAGGGTCACTTATCTGTGTAGACAGTGCTGTGCAGTGGTTCAAATTCAGAGACCTGCCACTTACTGGCTTGTGGCCTCAGGCAAGTCATTTAACCTCAAGGAGCAATAGGTTTCTAAGAGCACAGAGCAGGGGCTCTCACATAGCCAACGACAGCTGTTAGGATCACCATCCTCATTTGCCTCCCACAACTGCAGAAGTCTGCAAAGGAGAATTGTTTAAAGAGGGCGTACCTTCAGAGCTCTGTCTGCATCTGTGCGTGCTTATCTGACGCCTTGCCACAGCCCTGGCTTCCCTGCAGCCTCTTGTTCCTGAGGCCACCCCTAGTTCTCCACTGAGAGTGACTCTGTCCTCTACGGGACAGTTAACAATGTCCGAGGACATGTTTGGCTCTCATAACTGGGGCAATACTGATAGCATCTAGTGGTATTGTGGTAAACATTCCACAATACACGGGGCAGTATCCCACAACAAAGAATTATTCTGCCCAAAATGCCACTAGTCCTGAGGTGGGTCAATCTGGAAGATGTGTCTGTTTTGCTGGAATGTGAGAGAAACCCCTAGCATGCCCATCCTGAGCAGGAACAGCCTTTCCCCGGGGGCTGTAATAAATCTCATGCTCTCTGGGCGGAGCTGGGCACCGCATTCTCGGGGCTGCAGCAGGGAGGGCTCCCTTCAGCTCCCCTGTGTGCGCTCTCTCCTGGGGCCTGCCCTTCAAAGACACCCCCCAGCAAGGCAGCTCCATGGAGTAGCACCTAGTTTCTGGAAGAGCAAAACGAATCCCTCAGAGCATGAAATGTGCTTACCTCTTCAGTTATAAGTTGCAGATGGACACCCTGATACCTAAGGCACAACTCTCCTTCGGTAGTGACTCAGGGCATTTTTGTTTGGTTGGCTGAGAATTGCGTTTGGAATGGATGAATGCACCTCCAACTCTCACTGCCTTGCTTAGAGATTCTCAGCATCTATGTCACTCACTCTTCCTTCCCACAAATCTTCTTAAGCAACTGCTCTGTACTGAATTCAGCATTGTGTCAGAAATGAAATATTTACGTGACACTCTGTCATGCTCTGGTGACAGGGCCATCATGTGCAGGGGGAGAGGAAGCAGGCTCTAGAGTCACATGGACACTAGCTGAGTCTGAATCCCAGAATCCCATGCTTCCTCCTAGCCATATAATATCAGAAGATTTACTCAGCTTCTTTTACCTTCAGCTGTCTCATCCTTAAACAGTGCAATGGTGTGCCACACTTCTCAGGCTTATGAGAAGCACTAAAGAACAAAATGGTGATACAACAGATTTTAAGTTCCCTGGTTCCCATCTTTAAACCCTAGTTCTTCCATTTTTAATCTTTTTATCTATGTGACTTTGTGTATATTAAGTTCTAAGACTCTTAATTTCCTCATCTGTAAAGTAGAAAATAATGTACCTGCCATTCGAAAACTTCTGAAGATGAGGGAGGCTGATACCTATAAACCAGTTAGCTGGTTACTGCTGGCATGTTGTAAAATAATAAACATAACCATTATCATTATTACTGTTACTGTTATACTGCCTGCAGTGATCAGAACTCAAATAGCTACTTTTGTTCGCATTATTATTCTGGATCTGTTTCAGTTTCTTAAATAGCTATGGGCAGCTGACAGGCACATATCCCTGCCTCTTCTCTGTGCCAAGACTCTGCAGACTGAAGAACTGTGGGAAAGGAAAACCATCCAGGCAGAAGGGACGGGGTCAGGTTTCTCATAATTCTACCTGCACATATGCAGAGATAAACTGAACACTCTCCCAAGCTTTCTTCATCCGTGAGATAATTTCTTTAAAACCAGCCTGGAATCCCAAGGAATGAAGACTGATGAGACTAATTATAGACTCTGTGTGGCACACAGACCTGTCTGCTGTGTTTATACAGATTATCTGGGTTGAGCCAAAGTCCACTCAGACGGCTCAATTACACAACCATCCAGAAGCTCACAGACCTTGTCAGTCAACTCCATGGGGCAAAGACGCTGTATCATTTGGTTCTGACTCCCGCAATGCCCAGAATTGCTCCGACACATAGCAGAGCACCTGCCCCCCCCAAAAAAATGGTGTAAGTGGCTTGTGGTATCTGTACTTGGTAAGACCACTGACTCATTCACAACGATCATGGCTGATTCCTGACTGCAGAATTTATTTTTTAAACAGGAAATCTTCCGATAGTAAAAATGACACATACTCAATAGAAACACTTAAAAATATTTCCCTTTAAAGAAAAAAATCTAGCCCCAGCTGGTGTAGCTCAGTGGATTGAGCATGGACCTGTGAACCATGGGGTCACTGGTTCGATTCCCAGCTGGGCACATGCCTGGGTTGCAGGCCAGGTCCCCAGTAGGAGGCATGCAAGAGGCAACCACACATTGACGTTTCTCTCCCTCTCTTTCTCCTTCCCTTACCCTCTCTCTACAAATAAATAAATAAAATCTTTTTTTTTTTCAAAGAAAAAAGTATATATTCTCATCACCTAACAACAACCCTTATGTATATTTTTTTGTTTTTTTTCTTCCAATATTTTCTCTGTGCATTTTTGGGGGTCTGTTTTGCTTTTGTTTGAGTGACACTTTTTTGAAATTAAAATCATACTAGGTAAAAACATTTATAGACTTTTTTTCCTGTTTTTCTCTGTGTGGAGAGGTCCTCTTACAGACTCTTATAAGCATTTTAAACTATCATGGCCGCTTAATATTCCAACAAATGGATATAACAACTGTTCCCTGTTCCTGGATATCTAGGTTATGTTTCATTTTTATTGTCATACCTTTTGGGTATGAAGCTTGTGTTCTTATTATTCTAGCTGTAATATTATTTCCTTAGGATATATTCCCAGAAGTGGAATTACTAGGTCAGAGAATTTTAAAGACTTTGCAAGGCATGTTAAAGACCTTGAAAAGACTCTGCAAATATTTCCTACACTACTTGTTCTGGATATGACTTCAGTGTCTTATTAGTGTAAGTGAACTGCTACCCACCTCCCCAACTTCTACCAAACTCTTTGTCTGCTATGGAAACCTCCCCATAGCCACCCTTCCTCGTGACTCTTGAGGGTCTGACTGTTCTCCAAAGCCACCCTTGAGAAGCAGTCCAGTCTGACCACCCAGTGAGCCCCGGTTCGGAAGAAGAGTGGTCCAGTCTCTCCGTCTCCTAAATGTGGCCCAGTCAGCTGAGGCAGTGGGCCCCTGAGTAGGAATGAAAAGTTACTGGAAGACAACACCTCCCTTGTCTACTTACTTTCAACCCCTATAATGAAAGCCTGTTTTTTGTTTTGTTGCCATGGCAACACAACCTCAAGACAATAGCTACTAGCCTTAGTGCTTAGAGAAAAGAAACTCAGTGAACAGACAAGTGAGAGGGATGCAGGAAAGGTAAGGTTAGCCCTCTACCTCCCCTGTGTGCCTCTACAAATGGGCCGCAGTAATTAAAAATTAAACTTTGGAGTCACATAGACGCTGGCATAAGGAAGGTTCCAGGTCATCTGTTTCCAATGCTAATTAAAGTGAATGAAGATAAATCAAATTATCTCCACCTCATCTCTGCTTGATGGAGAATCTTTCAAACCGTGGGTCATTTTATCCATGTCCACGGGTCATATATGCCTGACCCGTGGACATGGTAGACGGTGTGGGAATTGACTGTGGGAGAGGAGGGTGGGACGGGCAGAGGAGAACAAAGGGGGGAAATTGGGACAACTGTAATAGAATAAGAATAAAAAATCTTAAAAAAAAAACATAGGTCATTTTAGAGTCTTTCCACCCTTTGGGGGATTACATGGCTTCCACACACCCTGAAATGACCTTAAAGGCACAGTGGGTTTTTACAGCATTTCTCTGTATTCCACCTTCAAATCTTATCAATTCCACTTCACCAGCATCCCTAATTCTCATTGGTCTCCCAGCATCTGGGTCCTCTTCCCAAGACACACGTCTGACTACGTCCCAGTGAGAACCTCTCCTAGCTCCCTGTCCCCATGGAAGAGAGCCGGCTCACCAAGTAGAGCACAGGCTGTCTCCCAGGCACACAGGCCCCACCCCCACTAACTCCCGGTTCTGTGATGAGATGCCCATTCCCTTTCAGACTCCATTTCTGCCTTGAGCATACACACTTTTTCTCTTCCTGGAAAAGGCCTCCCCACTCTTAAAAAGCCAATGTGAATGCCTTTTCTCTAAACTGTGTCATTTCCTCACCTGGGCTCACATGCCTCTTCTTTTGAACCTAGATACAGCTCTTCCCACGCTCTGTGGCAACTGACTGTGTAGTGCTCCCCCCCCACCCCGACCCCCGGCCCAATGCCTGTGTGCTTGTCTGGGGCAGGGGCTGGGTGTGTCTTTCTCCCTGCATGCTGACTGGCGCAGGGCAGGGGCTCAGCACCGGGAGTTATTACTCTCACAGAGCTGAGTTATGTGGTTAAAAGCATATGTTTTTCTACCTGGGGAAGAGAAAATAATACCTTGAACTCTTCTACCACCAAGCTTCTAAGGCACCCAGAGCGCTCTTTTCTGCCATCACCACCGAACACACGTGGGGTCCTGACCACGGTGTAACAGCATCAGAGCATTTGGGCACTGACATCGCTGTTATGGCCGTTGTTCAGAGAACAAAGCTCTGAATTTACATTCTCGGACTTCTCGGGAAATTCCAGACATGTGCAAAAGGAGCAATAATAGAATGCGGGCGCCTGCCCTGCAGCCATGCACCCAGCAGCCCAGCCTCCCCAGTGTTTAACATTTGGCCAAATTAATTTCCTTTGTTGCTCCCCTTCCACCCATTATTTTGCTGGAATATTTTAAGGCAAATCATAGACATAATATCATTTTATCTGTCAATATCTCACAAACAATCTAGGTTCAAGTTCTCACCTGTCTACCTACTATGTCTGTGACGCCAGGCAGGGAAATTAACCTCCCTGATCCTCATTTTCCATCTGTGTAAAGTGAGAATGATTATGATATATGTACCACGGGGTTCTCATGAGGAGCAATGGACTATTCCATGAAAATGCATGCCCAGCTCATGTGCTGAGTGGTCAGTGTCATCAAAAGCACATTATCATTACTCTCACAAAATTTACAACACGGTCTCAGGCATTTGTAGAATGAAAGACATAGGGTTGTACCAGCAATCATGGCTCTGGAAGCAGGAGGAGGGTGGACTGGAGTGCAGGAAGCTGAAGCCTTACTGAACAGAGAGGAAGCTGGAAGACTCATCTTGGAGGGCGATGATGGGGTCTTGAGCTGGGCAGTGACAGAGCGTGGAGTGAACACACAGGAGGAGATGAGAAATTACGGACGCGTGGGCACACGCGCACACACATGCACACAGGGTCGCCAGCTCCACCAGAGGCTGTGAGAAACATGCGGAAAAGCTGTTCCCTCAGGGCTCTTCATGGGAATCTGTCTGCTGGCACCTGGACTTCTGACTTCTGACCTGCAGAACTATGCAAGAAAGTTCTGTTGTTTGAAGCCTCCCAGCTTGATGTGCCTATTTCACTAGCCCTAGGAAGCAAATAGACTAAGCAAACATTCCCATGTGTTTGTAATTTTTTAAATGAAAAGAATCATTACTTTAGCAGTGCACTGGGTATAATTTTTAAGGTATTATTTCCAGATTCTTGTCCATATGCAGTTATTTACTTGGCTGTAGTTGAGAGTTAAATACAGTTTTACTTCTGGACTTTTGTTTTCACTTGACAGAGCACTAATCTGTGTTTTTTTAATTCAAGGGAATCCGTCTCTACTGACCACTGGGTCACATTAGATCCTACTGTTTCCACCTCAAAATGAAACAGGTTTCCCACCGCATCTCCAGCAGGCAGCTCTGCTGACTTTTCTGCTCACATCGCAGTACAATCTGCTCATTACACCATGGTCCGTGGGTTGCCCAAGTAACCCGCTGATTCTAACTTACCCAGATAATGTCCCCTTGCACCAAATCAGATAAAACTCAGCTGTGGAGTCCCCTGAGAGGCCACATAGAGACACTGAGTGGGTTTAACTAATGGCCAAGCAATATCCTGTAGGTCTCCCAATGCACACAGCAGAAATCAAGTTGATTCCTTCTCAGTTGTCCTAGAACGGGAGGGGCTGTAGCCATGGCTGTCTGCCACTTTCCAACATGCAACATGGAAGCCAAGTGTTAAAGTGGGTCATATCCAAACACCAGCCCAGCCTCTCAGGGGGCATTTGTCAGCCAAGCTGGGGGCTTGTCTTTCCGGTCCCTGCCATGAGTCAGCCAAGCCCACTGCCTGACTCATGGTGCACAGTCAGTGTTCATAAAACAAAACACAGGTAAGTTCAATACTTCAGGGCCCCTGAATCACAGTCATAAACAAGAGAAGGGTAAGGCCAGCACATTGCCTGTAAAGCCACACTTGGTGATTTTGATGCAGGCAGCCTTCAGTCCACACTTCGAGAAAACCCAATCTAACCAATCAGTGTTTTGAAGTCAGAGACCATATTCTGCATGTACATTACTGAGCACCTGCTGTGTGCCACACACTCTAGTCCTGGGGATAGAGCAGCACCCAGTCTTCTGTGGACGAGTCCCTGTCCAAGGTGCCACATGTGTGTTGAGGTGAGGCAGGTGCCTGCCCTGAAAGAGCCCCCAGAGGGAGATGGGGAATTAGCTCCCATCACAACACAGGTCTCAACTGGAGGAGATTTTGCCTTCCAGGGACCACTTCCAATGTCTGCAAACACTTTTGTTTGTCACACTGGGAAGTGCTATGGACAGCTAGTGAGCAGAGGCCAGAGATACTGCCGAACATCCTGTAATGCACAGGGCAGCCCCCCCTACAACCAAGAATTATCTGACTCAAAATGGCAATAGTGCCTAGGTTGAGAAATCTTCAAGAGAGAATGGAGAAATTGTCATAACCAAGGAGGAAACAAGGCTCATATGAAAGTACAGAGGAAATAACGCATTAGTGGCTCTACAGTGTAGTACCCAGGGCTCTGCAGCCTTCCTCCCCACCTCCCAGCCCTCACCCGCCCTGGCTGCATCCTACTCTCGAATACCTGGCAACAGTGCGGCAAGCCCTGAGCTACACAGGGCTCGGTTTGAAGCCTGGCTTTTCCATGCTTCTCTGTTTGACCTTGGGCTAACCCCTCATTTTCATCTCAGCTCTCCTCCACCAGCAACAGGGACTCAAGAAGAAAAGGGAGAATATTTTTATGTACTTCTGATTGACAGTCTGACAAACTCCCACTTACCTCACAGGGTTGATGCAACGCAATGAGATCATACATATAAGGTGTTTTGCTCAGTGACAGCACCTGCTAAGCATTCGTCATATGTCAGCTGCTATGATGATACTAAACTATGTCCCCTACAGTCCCTGCTTCATCCTTTAAATTTACCTTTTAGATTCTCGTTGAGACTCTCACTTTTTCCTAATACAACCTATGGGCAGCTGGTGACTCTCGTAGCACCACGGTGCTAAGTCCAGAGCCTATAGCCTTCCATCCTTCCTTGTATGTGGGAGCATCTATGAAGAACCCCCTTCAGTCAAAGTGGTGGAGGACCAGCTTGCTATGGGAGTACACTGTTGGCACACCTGTCTTACACAATCACTCTTTTCTTCCACTCCTCATTTTAGACCATTCCACAGGCCCTGGACAGTGTGTCTCAGGGATAGCTGCCCCTGTAGGCCACCTCTAATTTTGTACCCTAGGCACCCCAGCACCTGCCTAAATTACCACCATGTCTAGATGACATAGTTAATGTATCTCAATTCCCCTGAGGTGCTGAAAATGCCTGCCCCAAACATCTGCAAATAAGCCCTTTTTCTCCAAGCCTAAAGAAGGTCCCCCTCCGGTTTCTACACTGGACTTGTCTAAATGTCAGCTGGTCTGGGTGTCATCTTTTTTAAAAGATGGCTACCCATATGAGCACTTCCAACACTTTGAAGGGTCTTTGGGCTCCTTCTTGTTCTAAGCCTCTTCCACAAACTCTCATATTTGGCAATTCTGGGTGAAAACATTCAGGGAACATGGAATGGCATAGTTATTAACCTATGAATAAATAAAGCCAAAATTATCTGGAAGAAAGTAGTTACGTCATTAATAAGGAACTAGCATTCTCCAAGCAGAAATACAGAGTATCTCTCCCTGGTTGGAGGACTTGGGTTGGACTATATTCAATATCAAGAACCAGCTGAAATTATATTGTACCAGTTCTGCCACTGTCCTGTGGAATTTCAGGAGCAGCCGGAGCTCAGGTTACTGCTTTGTCCAGCACCCCTGAGGAGCTTAAACGATTCATGGGGGTTTTCAGAGTGTAACTCACCATCAGTGCCCTCGAGCTCTCTGGCCATCAGGGGCTCATTTGCTGGGTAGAGCAATGTTTACTTAGATTATTTATTTGTCCTCCTGTTTGAGTGACAAACTTCTACTTGACATTCAACTCTCAGACTCAAAGTTACTTCCTCTCAATAGTTTTCCCTGGTTCTCACCCTTCTTCCATCCTCGAGTCCCTCTTTTGTGCCCCGTGACAACTCAGATATTCCGTCCTGTGGGAGACTCTTGAGAGCACCTCGTGCACCTTATTGTTTCCCTCCCCGGCCTCACTCGCATGTTGGAATAAAGCGTCCTCTGAGTTTCCGCTCCAGTCCTATTCGTCCACCCAAATCCAGCACCAGGGAACATTGTTAAATAAAATAAAACAAACACTGGAGGCAACTCCCTAGATCTTTTTCATCTTTTGCTCTAGTTCAAAATATAGTAGCATAAAAATATATAGTTTGGCTTGATCGGGGATGGCAAATTTCTGCAGAACACGGCCATGGCACCCATTTGATCAAGAGAGTCTCTGTCGTCCAGGTACCAGGGAAAAAGGATCAGTCACTGCATCCACATTCTGCTGTCCCACTTTTTGCCTTCCCTTCTTCCTCATCTCAGAAGGCTCTTGACCTCTTCTGAGCCAGTGTTCATACTAACGATCCCTTAAAAAATCCTCCTGGAGCGTCCCCATTGGCTGTCCTGTGGCCAAGCAGATACTTCTTATGATGGCTACTTAAGGTTCCCCTTCCTTTAAAAGTCATAGTCAGCCTTACAGGGCCAGGACTTAGTTGGGGCAATAAAGGTAATAAGGTGCAGTATTTAAGGAGGTGCTCACGCTGTGGTTCTGACCCAGCACTTGAACCTTGAAGGTGAACACCACCTTAAACTCTGCACCCTTGTCACCTCTCTTGTCCCATCCAACCCTACACCCTGAGAAAATACTTATTTTTACATTTTTTAAGGGAATTCCATGTGCATGAGAGGTTCTTCCTGCATTACTGCAAAGACCCCACATGCAACTGTTCCAAAAAGAACTGGAGTGTTTGAATCTTTTCTCTGCCTTTCCAGTGCAGTGGTCATGATCCCTGATGTTTTACTTCTGCAGTCGTTCTTGCATCCAGGTCAAAATCTCAGGGGCTCACTCACTTGTAGACTCCTGCAGCTATGACAGAACTCAAAAGTTCCAGATTCCAAGTTTACCTGCAAGGAATGTGTTACTTTTCAATACCCACTTTGGATTTTATATAATCCCAAAGATGGCCATTGTTAATATCAGTAATTTTCCACAGATGACTTTGGTAGATGTTTCTTAATTGTAGTATTACTCACTTCTTATTTTCAAATCTTTTAATTTATCATCTAATAGGCACAGTGATCCATGAAATAATTCATTTTTATTTTGTTCCTCTTTTAGGTGGCCAGGCTTATTACTATTCATAGCACAGCCCAATGTTTTGATTAAGTGGTATCATTTTTGCCCTAATGACTTTGTGCCTTACACACCATTCAAAAGGAAATTGAATATTAATGAAACATTAAATTCAACCCCAAATAAACACTGAGCAGTGTTAACCCTCGTTACCCACTTGTGAAGGAACTGACTACTCATTCAGAGGGGGCTGGGAGATATTCTAGAGCGGCGTGCTCTGGTGTGAGCAACTGCATCCTCGGAAGCTCTTTGTGATGTTGTTCCGGAGGCCCCCATCTCCCTTCCCAGCATTCTGCCCAGCATTCACTCCTGTTCTTTGTCGTCATGCCCGCTGGCCTCTCTTCAGCCTCCCGTTCCACACTCTTCTCCCTGTGCTGGGAATGCTCCTCTCACATGCCAGTCATCCCTTAAATCCCAGCTTGAGTTCACTTCTTCGGAGAAGCCCTCTGTAGTCTTCCCAACCGGGTCAGATCCCCTTGTCACATTCTCATGACACCACTTTACAACTGCCAACTGGCAATCTTACATTGACTTAAGTCATTCTTTGATGAATCTGTGTCTCCTATAAGATCATAAACCTTTTGAGGGCAGAAGATATCACAGGTGTTTGCTTGTTATCATTTTACCAGGTTTCCAGAAATTCCATCTTGTCTAGCTCCATGGCAGGCAGAAACGAGAATGATCACAACCACTGCTCCTCTGAAACGTGGCCTGAGCCAATTCCATCTTCCCTGTGACTCATGCTCGAATGCCATCTGAAATGCCCACAGGCTTTGCTGAAGCATGAACCTATGGTACAGGATCAACTCTGAGAGATTGTGATCCATGTGGGGGCTAAACGAACTGGGAACACATTTTTAAACTGTGAAATTCTCGTTGTTGTGATTAGCCTATTTAATAAGTAAAACTGTAATCTCTTAGGACAGAGAAAGCATATCTATTTCACCCATTACTCTATACGCAGCTCCTGCCATAGCACTCTGGCACTGGTGAGTGAGTGACTAAATGCATGAATGGATAGAATAGCAAGTATCACTTAACATATAGAAAAGTTGAGGGACAAAAAGATGAAGTGACTTGATGGAATGATATTACCGAGTCAAAGCAGAACCTAGGACTCACCTGGGATCTCCCACCACCACCCACCTGGGATAGTACTAAGGTGGCCTCCCCAGGACAAGAAGTGTCAGAAAAGGCCCAGATGGCCTCTGTACTCAGGCTCCTGGCATTGTAAGGTGTTTGAAGGACATGACTCAAATTTCCTCCTACTGTCCTGATGGGAAACCAGCTCCGCAGAGATGGCCTGAGAATGCCCAGAATCCCTAGTTCTGGGAAATCCAGCTACTAAGACCAGATCTGGCCAGCCATGCAGATGGCAGTGGAGTCACAGACGGTGTAGGAACCACGCCCTGATTCTGAACAGACTCCACTGGGCCCCTGGGCAGCACTGAGCAGGCCACCAGGAGACTGCTGCCTGGGCCAGGGGCTCTAGGATGTGGGACAGACGGGAGAGAAACCTCTGGGTACAGCTTAGCCACTTGGTATCTCACTCTCTCCACATACCCATTTGCTCTCTCATTCATTCATTCATTCATTCATTCAGAGTCTATCCTATGCCAGATACTTCTTTGCATTGGGGTCCCAAAGGCTAGTGCCATTTCCCCAGCCACGCAGAGCTTCACTCTCTCATATGGTTGCCATGAGCCCCGTGCAGCCATGGGGGATGTGAAGTGTGGCCAGTCTGAATTGAGACATGATATAAGTATAGAATACACCCTGGATTCCAAACACCTAGTACAAAAAGAAAAGAAATGTAAAATACCTCAACACTTTATATTGAGTGTATAGTGAAATAATAATACTTTGGAGTACATTATTAACATTAATTTCACCAGTTTCTTTTTACATCTCTTACTGTGATAATTAGAGAAATTTAGTTACAGCCGCAGCACACCGCTGGTCTAGAGACCTGCCACTTAGAGGGGAAAGGCTGATGAGCACCTTTCAAGCCAGAGGGGGAGGGTAACATTGCTGGCTGGCCCGAGGTGCTAAGGGAGCCCAAAGGAGACGTAGCCCAAACTGTGATGGGCAGGGCTGAGGGGCACAGAGCAGCTTCCTAGAAGAGTTCACATGCAAATCAAGAGTCCCAGGACAACTCTGGGCTAGCCCCAGGACCAGGACTCTCGGGGGAAAACCCAGTCTGTACAGAGGTACGGAGCTGAGGCCCAGTGAAGTCCAGATGTGTCTCCAGGGGCAGCAGTGAGACGGGAAGAAGGGCAGGGGGAGCAATGAAGCCAGAAAGTCCAAGAGACGTCAGCTCCTGGAAATGAGTCTGGTGCTATGTAGCAGAGTTTTAGTGTGAGCCACGTGCAAAGTTTTCAATTTTGTGGGAGCCACATTCAGAAAGGTAAAAAGTAGGTGAAACTGACTTTAGTAAAATGTTTTACTTAACCCATTTAAAATGTCATTTCAACATGAAATCAGTGTCAACCATTTTTAGTGAGATCTCTGTGTTCTTTTTTATTAAGTCTGTGAAATTGGGTGTGTACGTTGCACCCCAGCCCATCACGCTGTGTGCTCATGGCCCCCTGTGCCAGCGCAGGTCTGCTGGACTTTTCTCTGGGGTGCAGTGGGAACAGCTCTTAAACAGAGGTGTGCCTTAGAAAGCTCTCTCTGTAAGTGCAGGAGAGACGAATGGCTTTCTGGAGGCTGTCACCACCATCTGGGTGCTGTCACCTGCTGAGGCACCATAGTTTATAAACTGGCCAACGTGGGAGCAAACTTTCCTTTTGCAGACTTTACCCTGAGACGGGGTTATTTGAGGGCCTTGTTGGGATACAGACCACAGGGCATTGTCCTGGGTTTTGTCCAGAGTTCTGAAAAGGGGAAGCTGCTCGTTCAGTTCCCATCTGGTTCTAACCACCTTGCCAACACCGGCCTGGAACAGACTCCTTAGATTGTTCCACCTCTGGGCTTCCCATCTGTGAAACTGTAATGCCAACACTCGCCTCAAAGGCTTGGTGCACAGATAAAAAACTAAAGTAGCATATGCTGAAATGCCTTACACTGTGCCTGATACAGAACCGATCAAGAAATGGTAGTTTCCGTCTTTCTAAATTATCATTGAAAGGACTCTCTCACATCTCCAAGAGCAGCTAAGGGGATGTGAACTCAGACAGCATGACTGGGGATCAGACTGCCTTCAATGTCTGCTGGAAAGACTCTTCATCCTTTCTCCATCCCCCATGCAAGGGACTTCAAGGACTCTGTTCATTTCAGGAAGAAATGTCTAAAACTATGCAGATTAGAGCCAGCCCTGCATGGGGGCTTTTTCCTAGCATCACAATACGCATTAACTGTTAAGAAAATGCCTTTTCATTTCCCTGGGCTCTATCTTATTGGAAAAGCAGCTTAAAAATTGTTCCTTATCTTCAAGGAGTTTCCAGGTGTTTAATGACTTGGTGGGGTAATAAACAACTGAATTCTGGGAAACCATTATGTGAGATGTTACCTACCACTTTCCCCTCTGCCTTTGAGAATCAAATCCAGCTATATAGTCTAGGTGGAATTGGGGAAAAAAACATAGTTTTTGAAATCTGACAAACCTGAGTTTGAACCACAATTCTGTGGCTGATAGCCATAGAATCTTTGAGCAAATTACTTATCCCTTTGAGCATTGAGGTACTTTTCTATAAAATGGGTATGACATATCTTCGCAAGGTAAGAGTTACACATGCAAGGTGGGAATGTATTAGTTATCAATTGTTGCATAACAAATCACCCCCAAAACTTATCAGCTCACAACATTTATCATCTCACAGTGTCTGTGGGTGAGGAATCTGGGCATAGCTTCGCTGGGTCCTTTGGCTCAGGACCTCTCCAAAGGCTGCAATCCAGGTGTCAGCCAGGGCTCAGGTTTCATTTCAAGGCCCAAGCTCACTCTTTGGCCATTGGCCCTGCCCTGTGGGCCTGTGGAGATAGGGCAGCTCACATAGGGCAGCTCATGTCATCAGAGCAAGAAGGCAAGAGGAGTCAGAGAAAGAGGGACTGCAAGACAGAAGTCTTTTATTCTGCTGTGTCTATCGGTTAGAAGCAAGTCACCAGCGCAGCCCACAGCCACAGGGAGGGGATCACATGTGGGGGTGAGTGTCAGGAAGTGAGGACAATTAGAAGCTGTCTGCCACAATATTTAAAGATTTTCAGTAAATGGTAGCTGTCATATGACCAAATAGGAGAGAACTCTACAAAGTAACATTTACTACAGAAATAGACAAAATCTCCTGGATTATGTATTAGGGTCAAGAAATTTAACAATCATATGACACTGTCAGTCCATCAAAGATCTTGATTCTACCCAATGCTACGTTATCCAGAGACTACATTTATAGATGTATTTAATTTATATTAAATACAGATTTGATAACTTGTTGCCAAATAACAATGTTTGAATACCAGAGGTAAAAGACATACATCTCCCCTATGTAACATTTTATTATATATCTAGTTATGTTAGGATGTCCATGTTTTTATGGGGATGCAAATAAAAATATGCATCTTGTTCTTCTCCTTTAGCATATTATAAAGGATTGGATCCTTCTGTATGTTCTTTATAATTAGCCCTTTAACAGCTATGTAGTGTTTCCATTCAGTAGATAAATATAAGAGTCACAGTTTACTTAACCATTCCCCTTTTCTGTGACATATCAGTTGCTTTAATGTTTTGCCATTAAAAGCAATGCTGTGACTGAGTATCTTTTGTGTGGTAAGTCCCCTCCCCCGCATAATTTGAATTATATCTTTAGGATAAAATCCTAGCAAAAGCAATTAGAATACACACATTTTAATGGCTCTGTCAAGTTTTCATCCAAATGAGAAAATGGCTTTGGTTTCTATATAAGCAAACATTGCTCCATCAGCTCCAGACTGAGCTCCTCAGAGGCAGATACCCTAGCTTAGTTTTTACATTTTTTTTTTAAAACAGGGCATCTTGCCTCAAAGCAACATTTAATGAGTATTGTGGGCTGAATGAACAAAATATTTGAAAATCTGAGACTTTAGAAAAATATTTAGGCTAAATCTATCGAAACATTTTTTTTTTAATCAGGAGATGTTGCAGTTCCATTTAGAAATCACTGAGAGTTGTGAGGGAGGTATCCATACGAAGCACTGGGCTCTCTTGGTTGCCCTTTTCTCTCTCATTGAATCCTCACAGCACCCCCTACAGTTCATTTTCCACACAGCAAAAGAATGAAATGCTCCAAGCACAATCAGATTAGGTCTAAACTTGGCTTTAATAAAGGGTCCCAGGATACATCTGTTGGCCCCCAACGTTTGAAAAGAAATAGTAGGTCCTTTTTTCTACGGAGAATACTAGTTCTCTGGAGACGTCTACTTGGTTGGACACAAAATTTTCACCCAATACCAAGAATCAGGGGAATTTTCTTTAATGTAGTTAACCCCAGGGAATGAGTCATTTTAGCCAAACTGTAAGTCAGAGTGATAAAACATTTAGGTAAGCATGGCACAAATGACCCTGAAAAAGCATTTTTATTGGTCAAAATTTACTCTGGCTGATGTGCCCTGCTACTCGGCAGCACTTAAATCTTGGAATTCCACAGTACCTCCTCCCCCACCCACCACCCCTTTTTTAAAATAAATTTTAATTGACTGATCTCAGGAGCACACATCCTCATGTTTCAGACCCAAGAGACCAAGTTGTACAGATCAGAGTGTGTGAGCGCCACAACCACAACTTATTTGAACCCTTGGTTCAAAAACCATCTCAGGTTTTGCCACTAAACTGGAACCACAGTGCCCTCTGGTGGGCATCCGGTGGCTTGGTTTGTTTCAGGCCCTCTTCACTGGCAGAAGTCTCACCTACTTTGTGCTTCCGTTTTTCTGTCACTCAGGTGAAGGAGGCCATGCAGCGGATCCATGACCGAGGCAACATCGGCAAGTTAATTCTGGACGTGGAGAAGACCCCGACTCCACTGGTGAGTCAAAAGCAGAGGGATCTGTCCCGTCCAACACGAGAGAGTCTGATCAGGTGCAGGCACAGGCAGGGCAGAGGGAAGTGCAGGCAGCTCCTGGGCTGGCAAAGGCGACTAAGTATAATCAAATAACTGCACAAATGAAGGGTGTCTGTCACACACTGAGACAAACGCTGGGGAGAAAAGGAAAATTCTCCCACGAGAGTGTTTCAAGAGCAATGTGGGGGCTGTCAGGAAAGGACAGAAACCATCGACCTATGTCTGGGACCAGTGCTATCGGCTGCCACGAACGGGAAGAATTCCTGGTAAAAATCTAATAAATTCACGTTCACATACTGAACAGATTGGTGCCGACTGCCTCTGAGATGCCTCTCAATGACTCCATTGATTTTGCTTCCTTTTATCAGAATAAAACCCCTGTATCCAGGGATCTTACCAGGAGTGAAGCACATCAAACCCACATCCCAGACGCTCTCACAGTGGCCACTTGAGGGGGGCTGTGCGGTGTGGGGGTCAGCACAGAAGCTGCCATCTGACCACGTGACTCAAAGTCCAGCTCTGAGCACCTGTATGTGACTTGGGCAATTAACTTGCCCTCCGACATCCGTCCCTCTGTTTGTAAATTGGAGATTGATAAATTCTCAGAATTATATGCACAAAACATTGTCTCATACACACTACATTCCAGGAATGATTTGACAAAGAAAATACTTAGGAAGGTTTGTTTGTTCTCACATGTTTAAACGTGGAGCTGCATCAGTCCTTTACAAAAGAGAAAGGGTGAAAATGTCTGGCATGGTTTAATCCAAAGTGTGCATCTTCAGAAGTGTTTACTGGGCTTTTATAACCATAATGTAGTTTAAGTATGATGGCCATCTCCCCCAACGGAGGGCAGTCACATGAGAGAGCATTTTACAATGTATAAGTGACTGATGGCAATAAAGATATACTTCATTAAATGCTGTGGCAACAAATGTTCTGGGGCAGATGGGGGGACCAGGTTAAGGAGGAGAAGGTGGCTGGGATCCTGGATCTTCTGTGCACCTGTGTTGTGTTCTTTAAACAAACGACCAAGCCTGTTTCAGGCCCAGCAGTAAAAGGCAGGCAGGTCTAGACACACCCCGGACTGCTTATTGCTTTCAAGCCAAATAGCTGGCACTGGCATCCCACCTGTCTCCATTACACGTGAGTCCTGCTGGGCACTAGGGCAGGTAGGAAGGCCTTTCTGACCCGGAGTAGGTGGCAGTTCTTATCAAAGCAGGAGCTGAGAAGCACACCTTGCAAGGTGAGAACTGAAACCCTGCCTCAGCATCTCTCATGGGTTTGTTCCTGAATCTCAGGAGGGCTTTCCCCCTGGGACTTGGGGAAGCAAAGGAGTGATGGAGAGTGGGCCAGCTCGGTTCTGTATTTGGAGCATCGCTGGGGTGGGTGGAGACCACAGCCCATCAAGATGGAAGACTAGGCTTGAAGGACACCTCTCCCAAATTCCAAATACTTGCCCTGAAGTCCTTAGCTCAGAGACGCTTCTTGCAGTGCATAACTTAAGATAGCTTATACCACACTGCCTTCCTGGGGGAGCAAGCAACCTTAGCTCCTGGCCCTTAAAGGACTGACTTCATTAGTTGCTTGAAGAAGGTGGGGGTCAGGCTGCAGAGCCATCTCACAGATCCGCTGTTGCATTACAGATGGCCAACGACAGCACGGAGACCAGTGAGGCAGGAGAAGAGGAGGAGGACCATGAGGGCGACAGCGAGAACAAGGAGCGGATGCCCTTTATCCAGTAACCCAGGCCCCAGCCAGAAGAATGAAGGGCAGTTTGGAAGAAGAGGGGCCAACTGAGGAAGCTCTTCTGCACCCCAGTGAACAAATCCTGTAGTCCAGTGCGTGTTGTGTTTGTCTGCAGTCGGCTGAGCTAAAAAGCTTTTGATCACTGTTGTTTTTTGAAATTAAGTGCCAATATTGTTCCATGCAGTATTACATCCCTCCCCTTCTGTGTATCACCCTCTCCCCTCTCCCCTGTTCCAAGACCATCCATCTTTGGGTCCTTCTTGACAGTTCTAGAATAGCCTTGCCAATTTATACAAGCCCACAGGCCCAATGCCTAGGAAACCAGGCATTGGCAAAGACAAGTTTGGACGGAAAGGTGTGATCACAGAGCACTATCCAGATCCGAGAATTCTTCAGGCCAGTGACACTTTTCACTGCCAGCCACCCATGCTTCTGGTGAGAGCACATGCCAGTGTGGCTGGGCAGAGAGGGGGTAGGCCAGATGGTTTCATGAGCCTATCGGTTGAGGATCTCTCCAAATAGTCCTTTCTCCCCCTGTAAGAAGCAACTTCCTCACACTCATTCCGTTGTTTCAAGGTCAGAAGGTGGGATACTCCATCCCTTCACTGGTCCTTGTCCATAAATGCAGGGAATCGGATGTGGTTTTTTCAGGATAAAAGATGGGTCAACAATGGGAGCTGGAGGACCAGTCACAGAAACCTCTGAAACCACATCTCATGAGCTAAACCCTCTCCTCCCTCACCGTACATACTGAACTTTAATTTTAAGGAAACTGACTGCGTGTGGGACTACTTCAGCAGTTACGACTGAGTCTCGTCTGCATCCGCACACTTGCCATCAGCATTACCAAGTGTGCTGTGCTCACTTCCTAGGAGTGAGCCGCCACCTTGACTGCGGCCCCCCCAGGTGAGGCCTCCCTGGTGGACCACATTTGGAAAAGATCACTGAGCAAACTTGCACTTGCCAAAGCATGTTTCAACATGTACCAGATTTCTAGTGCTACAAAAGTTGATGTTTAGTATCACATGCCAAATGTGTGGCCCTCTCCTCTGAAATATAAAATTATGGTGCAGACTTTTTGCAGAACCCCTGTATTGGGGAAACTGGGGACCAAACTTGATTACACGCCATTGTTCAATTTTCCAGCTCCTAAACTGTGAAGAAACTCACCCTTTGCCCCACCCCACTTGGCACGGCTGAGGTGAGCCGTTTCCCTGCAGGAAGAGAAAGAGGCTCCACAAGGGGCTCCTCCTTTCTTCTTCCCACTCCTTTGGTCCCAAAGGGCTGACTCCACCATGCATAAACCACACTGGAGACACAAGAAGCCCACACGAATGGTGCCCCAACTCACTTTACGCGCTGGAAGATACTGGAGGGTTCCCACATTGCCCGATATCTCCACCGCTGAGCCTTAGGGGAGGCCCAAATCTTCCGAGAAGTAACGGGAATGATCGAGTTTCAGCAGTTACCTGTTTTATCTCCAAAGTCCTTTTGTAACAAATGTCGCCTCATCAGTCACGTTCTCTTTCCCACCCTAAGCTCGTGATGACTTATTTATGCCAAATATTTGCCTGAAGGGAGTGTCATTGTGAATGTACGAGGAAAATACGGAGATGAGAAAGGGCACTGCCGTCTGATGTGCAGAGAGAGGAGAGTAGCTCCACCCCCTCTTCCCTGCCTGCTGCAGGGCTCACCAACTGTCCAGCTCTGGGCCATTTAGAGAGCGGATGTCGAGGTTCCATCCCGACTCCTTTGCCAAATACTGTATTATTGGTCGTGTGTCTCCCATACCCAAGCTGACCATGGGTCTTAAGAAGACCTCTTCTGCCATTTCCTTCCAGCTACCCAAGTGACACTCCTGGTGCGCTGGACAGAAACGGCATTTTCTAGGGCTGAGGAGCAAAGAGCCACTGGTCACATCTGAGTTCCCCTCGGCCAGGTACATGGGCACTCCATGTTTGGAACCCAGCCAGCAGGTCTGTGTGAGGAGAAACATAAGAAGTCATTCCACCCCAAATCTGTTTTTCCACCTAGCAAGAGTAACACAATAATCACAAATAATGCCAGTTGGTTAAAGAAAATCCTTTCGTCTCCTTGGAATACAGAATGAGAAGAGAAAACTAGACCTTGACTAATGCGATTAATTTGTGTCACGAAGGACAGGGGAAAAAAAGAATCAAAATTAACTGTTTAACGCGCTCCCTCCTGGAGCGCCCTCTTTCCTGCCCCGGGACCGGGACCGTCTCTCTGGAGGAAGTGTGAAGAACGTCTCAGTTTGCCTTAAAGGAACTGTGATGGCTTCTCTGTAACCTAAGCTTGATTGGAGTGAACTGAAACATTGTCTAATGTATTTGTGGCTTTAGAGCTTTTGTTATATTGTGCCTACAAAGCAAATTATGTTTACATAAAAATATAAATAAAGTATTCAGCATAGCATAACCTCGCCTGGCATGAGTTACTTCACGTAAATAGTTGTTGGGAAAGCAGCACCCCCGATCCCCGAAGAAATGTAAGGAATGGGTGACTGAAAAAGGAAAAACAAAAAACTGGTGACAGAAGACTCTCCAGATGAGGAACTAGGGGCTACATAGAAAATATAGGGTAGAGATGAAACAAGCCTTTAAAAAGACATTCAAGTTTCCCTGAGCAAGGAAGTAAAACCATTAACTAAAAGGATTACCAAAAACATCATATAATAATAATAACAACAATAACAATAGCCCTGGCTGGTGTGGCTCAGTGGATTGAGCTCACGCCTACAAACCAAAGGGTTGCCAGTTCGATTCCTAGTCAGGGTCACTGGCCAGGTCCCTAGTTGGGTGTGCATCAGAGGCAACCACACATTGATGTTTCTCTCCCTTTCTTTCTCATTCTCTTCCCCCTCTTTAAAAATAAATTTAAAAATCTTTTTAAAAATAATAATTATAATGGCATTTATAAGGCACCTACCTACTACATGCTGTTAAAAGAGTCATATACATATGTACAATATGAATTCACTGGCCTTTCCCAACAGCCCTGAGAGGCAGGGTTTATCACCAAGTCCACTTTATAGGTGACAAGCCTGAAGCATAAGGGAGTTCTGCCCTTGCCTAAGATTACACAGCCAGTAAGTGACAAGAGCCAGAATTTTTGAACCAAGCCAGAAGAATTCATGCTCTTAACTGCCGTATCGTGTTCTCTTGCCTTAAATAAAGTTAAAATGTGATGCATTTCAAATTGCCATCCCTTGGTCACTAGAAACTCTTTAGGGATTTTGTTTCCTCTAATTTCAAGGATATGTATGTCAATTTGTTTTGCTTAGTAGCAAATAATATGCATAACAAGAAGCACTTTTTTTCTCCTGGCCCTCTCCGCAAGTGTTCAGCGCTGTACTGATTTTAAAACACATGTCAACCACTTTTATTTTCACGATCTAATATCCTCAAGGTTATCAAAGAAATAGACAAAAGTAAATCTCCAAGGGCTAAGATTTCACGAAGGAGGAATTCATGATTAGGGAGGCTTTATTGTGTTTACCCGATTTCTCAGCAGGAAGCCAGGGGGAAAAAATAGAGCTACTCCCATAGTCAATAAAATGCCACCATCGATACACCTGAGTTTACAATGTGGAAAAGTTAGTCACACTGGTTGCCAGTGAAAATCCTACAAGGCCATGCACAAGGGATTTTTCCACACATCCGCATTTAACGCTCAGGTGCCCCACGCAAATCGCACGGCTTCACATGGCCAGTGTCAGGGCACAGCCACATCTGAACTCAGGCAGCAATAACAACTGGAATCTGAACTAAAACCCACATCTTCACCTACAACTATGAGAACGGGGAAGAGGTCTAGCAGTGGGAAACAAAGTTCTTTTCAGCAGTGTGACCACGTAGGGTAGTAATGGAAGCAAACCTTTCAAAAGCCATTTAGGGCACAGCAAAACGTTTTTGTAGAAGCCGAGGTGAGAACTTTTGAAGGGCACAGGGGAGGGACGGAGAGTAGAGCAGTGTAGCTGGAATACACATGTGCAGGAGTGGAGTGGTGGAGCAGACAGGCGTGATGGGAAGTTAGTGTCAGGGTTGGAGACCTTTGAATGCCAACCTGATAATCTGGGATTGCCACGGGAAGGAAGAAGGGGATATTGTACAATGGGGAGTGGAAAAGCTTGTGGTGTAGAGGCAATTACTAAGAGTAAATACAGCATTTGATGGAAAGAGAGGTATGAGAGAAGGCTACAGGTGGTCTGGAGTTAGTTATCAAGTGCTGTGCCTAGTTTGGGTCCTCCAGAATCAGACACTGATACAAGGGTTTGGACATCAGCAGTGTTGGGAGGTGATCCTGAGAAACGAGGATGTTGGAAGAGACACATAAAACAGGAAAGAGAAGAAGGCAATGCAGGGTGTGCCGATGAGCAGGCTGCCACCACAGACGTGCCCACAGTTGTCCCATTTGAAAGGTGAGGAAGTGGTCTGTTTGCTCTGCTTAAAAGGCTCAGTACGGGGGTGGGAGGGGGGTGGGGGATGCGCCTTACAGACCTGACTGTTGACCGCCCTTAGCACGTTCATGGGCAGAGACCAAAAACGGTGGGAAAATGCTTACTTCAGTTCTGGCTGCCGAACACTGGAAAGAAAAATCCCCCCTCCACTGACTCTCCCTAGGATTTGCTTAATTAGAGAAGAGCTTTGCCCATCAACCACAGATGGTGAAAATGGTTCAATAATCTCTTAACGGCCCTTATCAGTTGCCAATAGAAAGAGAAGGGAGAGGGGTGAATGTAAACAGGAGGAATATGTTTATTACTCTCTAAACGCCCCACCTACTATCGATAAGTGATTTAGTCCCTTCTAAGCTTGTTTAGCTGAAGAAATGTCCAAGGCTCCCAAGAAAGGTGATGAAACTGTCGTATTTTCCACTCATACCCATGCATCCTCGGTTGAGGGCTACTCCCCCGAGCGTGTTGATTCCCTGAAACTCCTGACATTCCCCTCCGGTGGACGGAGCACACTGCTGTGGCCAGACAGTGCCCGCAGGCAGAAAGCCACAAGAAGCCACTGATGCGTATGGGAGCAGCGAGGGAGGAGGCACGAAACAAGTGTGCACAGCTCCTACTGTAGCGCTTCCAGGGAACCTAATCTTTATCCTGAAATTAAACAGGGACACTTTTAAGGCTTTCCACAAACCATACTGCCGTCTTACTAACCATACCCTCCTTCCAGCTGTCCCGTTTGCCCAGATCGCCCCTTTACTTTCTGCTTTTGCTCTGTGAGTGGTCTCTTGACTTAGAAGAGATGGCCGAAATGCCTCTCCATCTCGCCACGAAGACTCACTTCACTGGGGTCTTCCTGCCAAATTCAGGTCTTCCCTACACATGGGGCCAGAGAATCTGGGGTCGTCCTATGTTGCATAAAACCACGTTTGTCCCACAAATTTGTAATGAACATTTACTGGGTGCAGTACCCTGTTCTGGGTTCTAGAAATAAAAGGAAAATAAGGTACAGACATTTCCTCAAGAAATTTATACTCTAAAACTCTGCTGTCCGATACAGGTATATAGGGTGGGGCAAACATGGGTTTCTAGTTGTTCATATAGAAAATAATCCAATAATAGATCATAATACAAGAATGAATTCTGCATACTCACAACTGTAAACCTACTTTTGCCCCACCTTGTATGTGAGCCACATACAAAGTTTCATTTTCTTGTAGTCACATTAAAAAGGTAAAGAGAAACAAGGAAATGTAATTTTAATATTTTATTTAACCCAATATACACAGAATGTTATCATGTCAATATATAGTTGACATAAAGGTTATTAATGAGATATTTTGCAGTTTATTGTTTATACCAAGACTTCAGAATCTGGCACGTATTTTATGCTTGCAGCACATCTCCATTTGAACTAGACACTGAAGTGCTCCGTAGCGTTAGTGACCAGTGGCTTCCATTCTGGACAGCCAGGATGAGAGGAAAGGCAGAAATGGACACCAAGACATGCAACACTGGCTCCAACAAGGAGCCAAGGTAAAGGCAGCAGGAGCACAGGCAGATAGGGATCAATTCCGTGATGCAAGGGGATGGAGTAGACAGTGAGTGTGCTTGGAGAAAGTGATGCTGGAACACAGTCTTCTAAGATCACTGGGTGTTGCTCATGAGAGCAATGTACTCAAAGCACACAGAGGAGAGCCTGGCACACAGTAAGCACTCCCTCCACATCAGCTTCCTTTCCCTACCCCCATCTGCCCATGATGGAAGAATGAGATGACTGGGAAACACTCAGGAGCTTTCCTCCTATTTGTAACAAAATAGAATATACATAGGTCTCTGTATTTGCATCCAGATTTGCTTTTGGGAGAAAAAATAAGTTGTTATGGACTTAATGTTGTAATGTTTTTGTCCCCACCCCACCCCCCATCCTCCCCAGTCCATACATTAAAATCCTACCATCCACCACGTGATGGCATAGGAGGTGGGCCTTTGGGAGACAGGGTAATTGGGATAAGCTCAGGTCACGAGGGTGGAGCCCTCATGAATGGGATTAGTGCCCCCTATAAAAGTCCTGAGAGAGCGCGCTTCCTCTCATTCTCCCTTGTGTGACAATGCAATGACAGGTCAACAGTCTGCAAGCTCATGAGAATCTGACCATGTTGGCAGCTGATCTGGGACTTCCATCCTCCAGACTATAAGACATAAATTTCTGTTGTTGATGAGTCACCGAGTTGATGATACTTTGTTAGAGCAGCCTGGACCGTCTAAGACAACATAAGTGTTTTTGCATTCTCTGCCATGAGCAGAATGAGCAGAGCTCCTATTACCAGCCAAACAAAGCTGCTGGGAAATCTGTCCCCTGAGTTTTTCAGACTGGCACCCAAACACCCAAACAAAGGAGTGACTCAGGAACAACCAAAACCTCAATGCACCACACACATATGAACCCACACACAGGCAGTGATTAGGAGCATAAGCCTTGGAATCTTGCAAATCAGGGATCAAATTGGGGAAAATTGATCAGAATTTGAGCTCTCCTTTACTAAAATGAGGATGATCATATTGTCTATTTCCTAGAATTGTTCTGAAGATCAAATGTAACAGTGTATATTTAACCAGATTGAAACCATGATGCACAACTCCAGTCTGGAAGCCAGATGGTGAATGCTTTCAAAACAAGTTTTTTTTTTGTTTTGCTTTTTTGCATTCATTCAACAAACAGTGATCAAATACCTTGCATGTTTCCTACACAGTATTTTCAGTGTATTGGTTGAAAAATAAGAAATACATAGCCTCTGCCATCCAGGACCTTAGAGTTCCACGATGTGACAACAACAAATTTTATCTCTTGCACAACTGGCAATTTATTTGTAGATTCTGACTCAGAACTGAGAGCTTATTTGGGCGGGCTGATAAGGAACAGTGTAACTGACGAAAATTGCCCATCAGTGGTAGGTCAGGGAAGCTCCTCTCAGAGCAGGAACGATCTTTAGACACGTCAGTGGGGAAGTACCAAGTAGATTAGTAGAATGGTCCATTTAGCTATCAAGAGAAAAGACAAAAGATTAAGACTGGATGATAGAAATTCTTAAATGTCCCTTCACAGGTTCTGGATTTTGCACAAAAGCAAAGGGATTAATCAAGGGATTACTGGAGAATGACCATGGGAAATCTCTCCAAAATGAACTCCACCATTTTACTTGGTCCAGTCGGGGGAGGCAGAACAGATAGATGGGCCATATTGGAATAATCATTTAGGGGCTAGTCCCCCAAGGTCCATCCATAGTCTATTTGGTCATGAGTTAAGGCAGCATGAGCAGGAGAAAAGGGACACTTCTCCCTTTCAGGAGAGGGAAACAAAGAGGGTTTGGTGATACAGGCTTTTCCTGAGGAGCTGGGACTCTTGTCCATGTGAGGACCCCAGAAAAAAATATCACCACATATCAGAGCTGGGAGTCAAAACTAACAGTGTCACCACCAAGCAAGGGCTTGCTGCCTGGTGTGCCTAAAAGTCAATACCATGGTACCAGGTTTTGGAAAGAAAAATCTGGTATGGTGATGTCAGCCAGCAAGTCTCAAATCTGTCCCCCGATCCAGGGATTGAGGCAAGATTTAAGGGATTTCAGCATGAGATCTTCCTGAACATCAATCAGACCCTTTACCTCTGAAAGGGTTATCAGGGTGTTCAGATTCTGGTTATGTCCTGGTCCTTTGGTTCCATCGGGGCAGCAGTTATGGGTTCAGTAGGGTTGCTCGTAAGTGGTGTACCCAAGGTTTAAACTTTGGTTACAGGTCTTGTTAGAAACAGGACAGGACCAGTTGGAGCTGGTTCATGGTTACGAGAGGACAATGAAACCACATGGCAGGCTCACAAACACACTGATAGAGATTGGACTGGCTTTCCAAAACTCTGACAGCTTAGAGTTTGGAAATTTCCATAGAATGAAATCTAATCAAAGCAAACCACAAAAACAAAACTAACATTTACTGAGAACTTGTTGCTTGCCAAAATGTTACACATGCCCTCACTGAACTGAAATAATACCTGAAAATTAGGCATCCCCCCACTTACAGAAAAGGGCACTAAATTTCAGAGGACCCTGGTGGCCTGCCCATGTTCACCCACCTAGAAAGTAGAGGAATGCTGTCCAGAACCCAGGACTCCACATGGCAGAAAGGTGTCTTCCCAGCAGCTGAGAAAGGTGGGGCTCACAGTTCCAAATTAATATCTTCCTGGCAAGGTGGTCATTCCCACTACCTCCCCCCACTCCCTACCCCTTTCCCATCTACCTCCAAAAGAGAAAATAACTTCCTCTCCACCAGCTCTGGTGTGAATCAAAGTCTCTCAAGAAGGCTCAGATTAACCCAGTTGGGTCACATGTCCATCCTAAACCAATCATTGAAGAAGAGGAATGGATATTCTGATTGGCTAGCCTGGGTCACGTGACCACCCCTGCAACTCGTCAAGGTAGGAGCTGGCACCTTGACAGACAACTCTAAAGAACCATATCAAGTGACAGAGGGATAGATCGGCATAGCAAGGGATGATGGACAGGGATTAAAACTCCGTTCACTATAGCTGCAGTATACTGAGTACTCATAGTGTACCAGATACTGTTTTAAGCCTGCATAGCAGTCACCATTGATGCCCCACCACATACTGTCTTGGTATAAGAGAGTTCACCTGCAGCTATACACAGTCCCTGGCATGCTGTCAGCTTCCCACTGCAAGCACCTGCATCTGTCTTTCTTCTTCTGTGCCCGCAGGCTTACTCCAGAACCACAGGGCACAAACACACAAAGGTAGCCCAGAATTACTGTGGTGGGGAATGGGAAGTAACACGCCCAGGGGCGGCCTCAGCCATGGAGGACGGGAGCCAGTGGACGAATGCCCCGATTCCCTTTCCTCTGGTGCCATGCTTCTGAACCACGTTCCACAGAGTATGTCAAGGCCCCCCCCCCCCCGCCCCCCGTGAGGTCCAACCTAACTTGCCCACAGCGGTAACCTACTCATTAGCATGACTTGACTGGCTTTTCCTCCTTCCTTATCTCATTCCCCACACTCCCCCACTGCTGCTTCTTGACACCACCTTCCAAATAAACTATCTGAACCCCAGTCCTTATCTAGGGGCCTAGTTTGGGGGAACCCAAATGAAAAATAGCATTTTGTGTGTATTATCTTGCAAATACTCATAACAATCCTAAAGAATCCCCCTTTTACTGATGACTACATGAAGCCCAGAAAAGTTAAATAAAATTCCAGAAACTACCCATAGCAACTGAGTTTCCAGAATTTGGGCCCAGAAATCAAACTAAGCTATCTCTAAATGTACAAGTCACTAAAGACACATGATAAAAGTTATTCAAAAGCTAAGCTAGTGTCAATTAAAATGAATTCTGGGGCCAGACCTGCTCCGTGTTTCACAGCCTGCCCAGGAAGTGAGAATGGACTGTTACTGTTTTCCTGACTCTGGAGAACTGTGTCCAAGGCCAGCAGGAGGGGCGCGGCAGCCCTGGTAAGTTAAAGGGCTGTGCTGCAAAACAGGGAATCAGACTCACACACAACCACAGTGCATTTGATCTTTTCATCTTCTGCAAAAACAAGCATGAACACCAGTTTACTCAGCCCAGGCTAATGCTGGGGTTGACTGCTGATGTGAGGAGCCAGTATGACTATTGTCTTTGTTTAGGGGCAGGGGTCTGGATATCCCCATGACCCTTTGAGGTTAGTCAGCCAGCAAGGCAGAACCTCAGTGCACCATCAAACTGACAGAGTGTTTAATTATTAACTAGATGAATTAAGAGGGTATCAAAACTCCCCTTCTCACTCAGGATCAATTGATCTGCCCTGTCTATCTATCTATCTATCTATCTATTTCTGCTAAGGTAAATAGAATCACAGAGATTAAATTCAATTCCACAAACACTTCCTAAGCTTTGGCTATGTGCAAGGACCTGTTTCACAGGCTGTAAAGGATTCAGAGACAAACACAGCCTGCTCACTGGGTGAGACAGGGGCATGTAGTGCCAGGAAAAAGCTAGCAGCGTAAAGGGGAGAGGTGCGCAGGACTCTAGGGTGCAAAAGTGGAAGAGGCGGCACTGGACAGAAGGTAAGACAGTCTCTGTGGGACAGAAGTGTGGTGGAGACCCCAGGGTTTGCCTGCGAGAAGTGAGTTTACCCCACTTACAGTTCAGTGGTCAGAAGCGGGACTCTGAAGACCGATGGACCGATGGCCTGAGTCTGACTCATAGCTACCAAGGTGCATGGCCTTGAACAAGTTACTTCATCTTTGGGCTTTTGTCGCCTCCTCTGTAAAGAGGAATGATAACATTAAAATGCCATCAGGTTGTGGTAGATATGAAATGAATAAATAGATGTAAAATGTTTAAATAAATGCCTGACACAGAACAAGCACTGGTAATTATGAGACGTTTTGTCAACTGCATCTGACTTTCCTCTGGGGAATGGCCCCACCCATTGTATGTCGTCTTGGGGATCCTACAAATAAAAGTGCTCTATCCTCCTCTAGTCAAATGGGACTCATAACACAGAGAAGACAAAATACATGGTCTCCTACTAAGGTGAAGCTTAAGAAGGGACATACAAACACAGGAAACCGCACAGGGCCCATCCGTTCTGGTGGTGGTACACTGAAAAGAGTCCCTATGACTCCCTGCTACCCAGACCCCAAAGCTGCCATGTTTCCATTTCTTTCCCCAAGCCTAGAGCTTCAGGCTGATCTTCAATTCTGTGAGTGATCCATACATACAGCTTAAGTTAGCCAAACCTGATTTCTATTGCATGCAACTAAAGAACCCTACCTGATATAAAGAGGGTCTTTGAACTGGGCCTTGAATCACTTGGTGGTGTTGCTAGAATAGTTCATCTTCCTGGTTATATGGATGAGGTTTTGTCTGGAAAAGTCCCAGACTCTGTTAGTATAACAAGAATGGTTTGCACATCTATGTAATCTGGCAGCCAAAGAGAGTGGACTGGAATGTGCATGTGTGAACAGTGCACTGTTGAGTGAGCCTGTGTACTGTGCGGCCATCACATTCAAAATGACTGAGCAAGCAGAGCAATGAATCTGCATCAAATTTTGCATTAAGCTTGAACATTCCTCAGCAGAAACTATATGGATGATTCAGAAGGCTGCAGCTACGGGCAACTGGTGATTGGCAGCTTCATCAGGACAACATGCCCACTCGTGCATCATGTCTCATACAGTTTTTTTGTGAAACATCAAATCACCCAGTTGACTCAGCGCCCCTACAGCCCAGATTTAGCACCCTGAAACTTCTGGCTTTTCCCAAAACTAAAATCACCTTTGAAAGGGAAGATTTTAGACCATCAATGAGATTCAGGAAAATACGACAGGGTAGCTGAGGGCAACTAGGAGAACTGTGTGAGGTCTTAAGGTTCCTACTTTGAAGGGCAGTGAGACGTCATTGTCCTGTGTACAACGTTTCTTCTATCTCCTTCAATAAGTGTCTCTATTTTTCATGGCTGGATACTTTGTGTGTGTGTGTGTGTGTGTGTGTGTGTGTGTGTATTCCACCTTTGTTTCCCGAAGGAAGGTCAGGACATGTAAACTGGCAAAGGATTACTGTTATGCATCAGGGTTAAGAGGCAGTGTAAGAGACAGTGTACATGCCAAAATATAGGCATTTCAGAAACATTCTAAGTTTTTAATTGGGACACATGGTCAAATATCTGAAGTATGTAAAATAATAGAGCCAACATACCCAGCATACAAGAGCAGTATTTTGCAAATTTCAGAGGACCTTAAGGCCAGGTTCCTCTTCTTTATTATCTTATTAAAGAAGAGATTAGCAAGTTTTAGAAAGGTTTTAAAAGACATAGCAACATCAAATTAAAATCGTCTCACTGACACCATAATCAGGATTTAACAGAACTGGAAAGGGAATAATAGTCTCTCACTGTGTGATCTGGTGTTCTCTAATACATGTGCCCCAGTGGTATGAACACCAAACTTCAGGGAAACCTGCTCTCGAGAAAACAAGGCTTTTAGAAGCTTTGATCTGTTGAACAGCTGGAAGCCAAGGGAGGTGGGAGGCCAGGGGAGTGGACTTCCTTCCAGCACTTGGCTGGGAAGACATGCCAGGGCACGGAATTTAACACCCAGGTTTCCTCTGTAAGAAAACCACTTCGCTCAAAACAGTTCTGAAACCCTTCTTGCTTCTGGGTGGTGACAGTATTTTCTACAGCCAGCAGTTTCTATTTAAATGCTGGCTAAAGCCAACTTCAACAGTGAATCATCGACAGAAGTTTTGTTTCCTTCACACCAAGAAACTCAGATGAAAAGACAAATCTTCCGTCAGCCACTTCTGCAGCCCATGTCTAGCTGCCAAGCACCTGCAGTCCCAAAACTGAGAAAGAATCCCCTCAAAAGGCCCGAAAATGACCCCAGGACTTTGAAAGGGCTGCATTTTCGTGACACCAGAGAGTGCTGGAAAGAAAGCACAGCCATGTCCACCAAATGTTTTACCATGGCTGTGGGGAGCTTAGGGATTCTCAGTGTGTTTATTTATCACTTACCACAGGCAGGGCCCCATAAGCACTTTTCATAGATTATTTCATTTAATCCTCCTGCAATATGCTCTCATTTTACAGATGAAGAAACTGAGGCTAGGCAAACCTAAGGAACTCACCCTGGTTTGTGGAGCCTCAAGTCTCAAACCCCAGACAAGCCTGGGCCTAGTTTTGTTACCTGTGTGACTCTGTGGCATCGCTTTCCCTCCTCGGGCCTCAGCCCCCTGAGAGGCAGAATGACAGCGCTGGTCTCGGCAGGGTGGGGAGGTCCCAAGGTATGGTCCCCAGGCTGCCGGTACCAGAATCACCTAGACAACTTTTCAAACAAGTCGATTCTTAGTTTCCACTACAGACCAACTGAACCAGAAATTCTAGGGAAAGAGTCAGGAAAACTGCGTTTTGATAAGCTCTCCAGTGGGTCCTGATGCTTCCAGAAGTAAAAGACCAACTGGACTCACTAATGAAACTGTGAACATACTGTGCTAATTTAAAGAAGTCAAAGACAGAAGGTCATGCATTGTGATTTCATTTATACAAAATGTCCAAAATAAACAAATCTACAGAAACAAAAAGCAGATCAGGCTATGGGGTGAGGGGAGGGAGTGAGGAGTGATTCCCTAATGGGTGTGTGGTTTCCTTTGGGGTGATGAAAACGTTCTGGAATTTAATAGTGATGGTTGCACAGCCTTTTGGGTATACCAAAACCCACTGAATTATATACTTTAAAATGGTGAATTCTATGACATGAATTATATCTCAATTTAAAAATATACTAAGAAATTGAAAATGGTAATAAAGAAATAAACAATGGGACTATGGTCCCAGATCAGGGTTCTGCAGAGTATGCCCCCAGAATTCTCTGACGAAAGCCTCTAAGGGAACTAATTGAGCATGAAAACCCCACCCAGAAGGTCCAGCAGTTACTAGGGGGAAAGGTTCTGTCCTTAAAAGGAAATCTTTAGCCCAGCAATTCTTATGCTTACTTTCATTCTAAGGAACGTGTGACTAAATATTCATGAAATAATTCATGTAGGTGGCTATATACAGTATATGTGAGACTTCGTGTCCTCAGTCCACAGCCAACCTGTACAGTTGGTGTACAAATGTGAGGGCCCCTGGCATTACTGTGCATGTAATCAGGACAAAAAAAAAAAAGAAGCAAAGCCACAACCTGTGTGTATATGTGCGGATCTATGTGAGAGCCCGAGTATGTGCACCTGGAGGTGGCTGGCACCACTAGACCTCTGAGACGCCCGTGAGAGTCCCAGGAAGGCTCCAGAGAAAGCCTAAGGGCCTGGTTCTCACACCTCAGTTGTACAGGAAAATCACAAGGGGCTTGTTAAAAGCCAATGCAAATGCAGGCTAAAGCACTTCCAGGGGTTCCTATGGAGAAAGTCTGGTGGCTCCTAGGAATCTGCGTTTTTAGACACCCCAGCCCCAGGTGATTCTGTGGTGTTCTACAGAGACCTTCATGGGAACAGGGCTCCCCTTGCAGCGGGAACGAGCTCTGCGGCCGGACAGTCCCGGGTCACCCCACCACTAGGAGGCCCGTTCCACAGCAGGCTCTGCAGGCAGGAGTGCGGGACTTCTCAGGTGCGTGTGTACACTGGGGTGGGGAGAGAGCAGGAACAGAGGAGGAAGGACTTGCCACTTCTGTTTTGAAGCTGTTTGTATATTTAAAGCATTTCAGAAATACTGTTTCCAAAAATACACAGATCTAGAGTTACATGAATTTTTTTAAGTCCTGTCTGTGAATTCCTGTGACAGTGGAAACAATAAACTCACGTGCCTGAGTGTGTGCCCTTGGGAGTAAGGCCTCCTTGTTTGCCCCAGCCTCCCCCTGCCATGCCCCAGCCAGCCTAGGAGGACAGTCAAGGCCCCTGGAGGAAGGCTCCCTGTCAGGTGCCCCCACCCTCAGACAGGGCAGCCGGGCACCTGAGTTTGATCCTCTTACCACCTAGTGGTCAGTAAAAAACACGTTTTTTTATCTTCTGGCCCTCCACTCAGCCTCATTCGTTGATCCTGCAAAACTTTGTCAAGCACCTATGGTGTGCCCAGGAACCTTGCGGGGCTTTGAAGGAAAATAAGACTGTTATGGGGCTGGAAGGAATCCTGACAATTAGGTAAGTCAAGTCATTTGCAATGGTGAAACGAGGCCTAGGGGCCACAGGGGACTTGCATGACCCATTTCAACCATCCTTTCCATCACAAAACAGGGGTGTAAGTCTGAACCACCTGTGAACTTTTTAAAAAAAAATACACCTGTCCAGGGGCCCACTCCGAGACTTTTGTATTCAGAAAGCTTAAAATGGGCTTCCTCACACTAAATGTATTTTTTTAAACTCCACAGATATTTGTTTCTTACATGTACACATACATGTATCAAGTTGAAAGCCATGGTTTTACATCACAAGACTCTCACCCAGTTTTCTATGTGATAATGATCTCTCCTTATATGGCATCTTACAGTTTACGAATTCCCTCTGCACACTTTATTGCCTTGACCTTCAAACAATAATGTGCAAGCATAACTTACACCTCGCAGATGAGGAAATTAGACATCACAAAGGCCGATCCTTCAGGGTCCTGTGACTGATCAGCCCGAAGGCCAGGTCTGGAATCCAGGTTCTGGCCGATTCCAAACCCCATCGTTTTCTGCTGGAGTGGGCTGCCCCTGGATGGCTAGTGGGACAATACTACACATGAGGCCAAGGCTGGAGGACTGATCCCAGTCTGGGCCGGCTGTTAAAGAACAATATATTTTCACCTGGGAGCCTACAAGGTGCAAAGCATCGGGAAGGAACAGTTTCAGAGATGAATAAACATGGCCCCTGCCTTCAAGGTCCTTAGAATGCCCTCTGGAATTGCTGTCACATGTATCCCCACTGAGTCCCACATGCCCCCCACGCTCCCCACCTCACACAAACACTCACCCACAGTGGTGTGCTGGCAAGCCAGCTCTCCAGCACTTTTTTCTAACTCTAAAAAATTTGTAGCTGCTGATTTCTGTAAATAATTCCAACATGGTCAATTTTGTGCTCTCAAGACTTTGACAATGAGCTCGCAAAACTCCCCAATACCTCAAGATGGGTTCTGGAGTGCGGATGGGAGCTGGTTCTGCACACACTGCAGCCACACACAGAACACAATGCCACACACCAGACTGGGGCCACATTAGTTCACACGTCTGCTATAATAAACAACCACAGACTTAGCAGCTTAAAGCAACATACATTCGTTATCTTACAGTTTTATAGCTCAGAAATTTGAGTATTCAGGGCCAAGATCAAGGTGTCTACAGGGCTGCATTCTCGTGGAGGCTCTAGAGGAGAGTTCATTCCCTGACTTTGCCAGCTGCTAGAGGCCACCCACATCCCCCTGCCTGTAGTTCCCCCCAACCACTGCACATCCCTAACCTCTGCTTCCCTCATCACAGTGCCTTCCCTCGAACTCTGACCCTGCTGTCTCCCTCTCCATCAAGATATCGGGCACACCCAGATAATCCAGCACAATCTCTCCGTCTCCTTCTGTCATGTAACCTAGCACAGTCACAGGTTTCCAGGGACTAGGATGTGGGCACCTGTGATGGGCCATTATTCTGTCTACTACAAACACTTTGATGAAAGAATGCCCAAGGTCCTGAAAGGACCAGTGCTGATTCACCACATCCTGTGTGTCAGGCCCCTGTCAAGCAAAGATACTAAGAAAGGGCAGAGTCCCCACTCTCAAGATGTTTAATTTGGGAAGATCTAAGTTATCACCTCTTGGCATAGAAATGTCCTGTTGATCTGCGATGGTTCTAGTCTCCAAACACCATCAGCAATACTTATCTAGGCCTATAACTATTCCTCTAAACATTGTCACATGTGGACCATACAACATGGGCTTATAATGGACAGGTAATAAGCTCACTTCAAAGATGAGAAAGCTGAGGCTGTGTTGCCTAAGGCCAGACAGTTTGTAAATGGTGGAACCAAGATAAGACAATTAACTCTAAAAATCTCACCCCGAAGTCTTACCCAATTCCATGGTTAAGGACCTATAATGGGACTTCTACAACCTACATACTCATCCCATCTACAAAATAGAGCTGCACCAGTCAGAATTCTCTCTGCTGTCAAGAATTCAATAGCTTAAGGGAAAAAAAAGGGGGGGGGGGGACAGGGAGAATTCCATGGACTTACGTAATTTGCAAGCTCTAAGCTGATAAGAATGTGGCACCCTGGCTGACAACCACCACAAAGTGGGGTCTCAGTCATACAGCTACAGGGAAGTGACTTCTGCCGGCGGTCTGAAATAGTGTGGATGCAGCTTCTTCCCCAGTCAAGCACCCAGTTGAAAACACAGCCCAGCTGACAATAACTTGACTAGAGCCTGAACAGCAGACCAGCTAAGCCCAGACTTCTGAGCCACACAAACTGAGATAAGATTGTTTATTTTAAAAAAGGAAAAAAATGCCTCCAAGTTTGTGGTAATTTGTTATACAGCAATAGGAAACTAAAATAGTACTCAGTAAATCTTTGTTGAAAAGTGGAGAAATGAGATGGGAAAGTAGAAAGAGAAATAAGAGAGAGAAACAGTAAGTTGGTGGGTTAGTTCTGGAGGAGAGCTGACTTTAGCACAACTGAAACCAAGTCAAAAAGCAATGTCTCTCTCTCTCTCTCTCTCTCTCTCTCTCTGTCTCTCTCTGTCTCTGTCTCTCTTTCTCTGGTGTATGTGTGTTGAGAGGCAAGAGTGGATAGCATGTGAATCTTTGGCTGCTAGGAACGATCTGTCTGGTAACCTCAGCAGGGGAAAATCCAACCCTGCTGATGGTTCTGGTGGTTAGGCCCCAGGAAGGACTCTGGCTGGACCTGGAGGAAAGACCTGCTGGTCACTCACATCTGGTATACTTGTCTACCTCTGGAACACTGGAATGGGAGCTGTTCATCTCCGCCCAAACCACAGAGAATGTGTTTCCTACAACAGAGGTTTTGTAACTAGGAGGAGGAAAAACATGCCAGGCAGGAAAAAAAGCTGAGTATGTTCATCATGGAGAATAATAAATTGTATCTAACGGGTATTTGTGAGTATTACATGTTCTCAAAATAGTAGGTATCAGAAAACATTAGAACATAAGCTCTTTGCAGGCAGAGATTCTGTCCGTGTAGTTAACTGTTGTATTCATGCACCTTGAACACTTCCTGGCATACAGCAGGGCCTAACCGATCTCTATCTAGCAAATGGACAAATCTGACATAGGGATGCAGACAGGGACAAAATTCTTTTTTTGTTGTTGTTGATTTTTTTTTGCGGGGGAGAGAGAACCATCAATTTGTTATTCCATTTACTTACGCATTCATTGGTAGATCCTTGTATGTGCTCTTACTGGGGAATGAACCCACAGCCTTTATGTACTGGGACGATGCTTTAACTGACTGAGCTACCCAGCCAGCCAGGGCATGGGGCCATACTCTCATCAAAACAATCAGTGGTCTTCCCCATTCATGGCCCAGAAAACCAGTTCTGACACAGGTCATCTTCTCACCCTTTTGTACCTATTCCCCTTAGCTTGACAAGCCTTGGAGGAAATGACGTTATTATTCCAGAGCAGGTGGTTAGGAACATGAATCCTAAGTCACAAATATAAGACAAAACTGTATCACTAAACTCCGGCCCTGTTTCCAGGAGAGTCTGATTAATACTGACTCAAGCCTTGTCAGTGATATGAAGTAAAGGATAAATCCAATTCCCCCATCATGGACTTCTCATAGTAGAACACTACATTTGTCAAACACCCAAAACTTTGCTTTATTAAATAGTTGTGCCCAACAAGTCAACTGAACATCCTGAAACAAATATACAAACAAAAGTCAGCAGAAAACTGAAAATTTCACTTCTCACAATGATTTCTATTGATCAGAACTAGCAAAACAGAAAAAGAGTGGGAGAGGAGACTAAAGCCCGTGCAGTCATGTATGCCAGACCTTGTATCCTTAGGCATGAACCATGCGATGCATGGCTGGCAAGAGATGCAGGCGTTGTTGAATAACAAACCGTCCAAATCACAGGGGTTGCTGCTCCAAAAAGAAAGTACCCAAGGCTTCACACCCCCAAGAGTTTAAAAGGAAATTCTTATACAGTCAGAGAAGTTCTTCCCTACACAGTGGTAATCTGAAAAATAAACAGGATTTTGGCACAGAAAGAGTTTGTGGCAGACCTTACTGGTTGTTTATCCAAAAGCCACCCCCCACCCTTTTCCTTGCTGACAGAATCTGTGCTTTATTCAAGTATCTGCTAAAGCACCTGCCATCTCAGGGAAAATGGGCCTGGCCCCTTGTCTAGGATTTCTGTGACCCAATTCTGGCCTAGGAAACATTGAGGAGAAATCTTCTAGGGAACATCTGAGTGCATGTTTCCTTCCCTGAAAAAAGGGAGGTACGTGAGGACCACGTTTCTGTCCCACAAAGCCTGCTGCTCACTGCTTTCCAAGTGGTGCTGTGCAGGTGTGATGCTCGGCGCTGCCACAGCCATCTCACACCTCAGAGAAGGCCTAGGGAGCTGTGAAGACGGCTGGGCCAATACCCAAATGTTGAGCTGCTGAGCTCATGCTGCACTATCTCCCCCAGGTTTCTTATTATGTAAGAGAAAGGTACCCCTCCCCATTTGTTTAAGATGTTACTTATAGCAGAACATGCCCCGAAGTGATTCAAATTTGTACTAAGACTGTCAGGAATTGTATGGCTGTTGCTTGGTAACAAACCACTTAAGGACCTTAAACAACAACCACTTCATTTGGTCACAATTCTGTGGATCTAATGTCGTGTAGCAAATTACCTAAAAAATTAGCAACTCAGAATAACAATATACATGCATTATTTTACATAGTTTTGGGGGTCAAGGATTTGAGAGGGGTTTAGCTGGGTGGTTCTGGATCAGGATGAACCTCTGCAGAGGGACAGCGGAATGTCTTCAGGATAGGGCAGCTGGCTTCTCCCAGAGCAAGACACCCAAGAGAGGAATGAGAGTGGCAATGTCAGTTATGACCTAATCTTGGAAGGCACATACTGCCATTTCCACCAGGTCAGTCCTGCCCACAGGAGGGGACTACACAAGGGTGTGAACACCGACAAGTGAGGACCTGTCACTGGGAGTCACTATCGTCCACCCCCTAAGTCTATTATCAGACAGGGTTCATTCAGAGAAGCAAAAGAATCATTAAGAGATACACATGCAAGCATGCACATACTCATATTAAAGAGTTGATTACAGGGAACTGACCTGAAGCAATTGTGGGAACTAGAGAAACGGCCTCTGTAAGGCTGTTAATGCTCACGTCTGAGGCTGGAGCAGGAGGCCCAGGGGGCTGGCGTGGGCAAGGGAAGACGGCAGTAGAGTGGGGGAGAAGGGAGGCAAGCTGGAATCCGTGAGCATGAGCCGAAACCCTCATCAGCCTCTCACTGCCCCAAACTTTTGATGTTGTGGGTGTCCTGCAGGGAAAGCTGGTGCCTCGCCATAATTCAAAACATACAGGGAAGGGGGTTCTGGGAACACAGTGGAGCCAGGCTGAGCCGATATCTTCCAAAGTCACTGCAGTGGCTTACCCTTTCTGGGACAGTGACGAGGACAGGGCACAAAGAAGCATCTGGGGTGCTGGGAATGTTCTGCTCACATCATCTAGGTACTGGTAGCACATACTTGAATTTTATGAAGAGAAAGAAAGCTGTATACGTACAATTTGGGCATGTATCTACATGTGTGTTATGCTTCAGTGAAATGTACACATTTAAAATATTGCTGTATGTTTTATGCAAAAGACTGAGGAACCCAAAAAGAAAAAAAATAATCTCAGCCCCCAAAAGGAACCATTAACTGCTATTTTGATCTATAAACCTGTTACTCCCCAACTTGTAAGTTCTACTTTATAACTGCTTTTTCCTCTTTAGAAACATACTATGTGCATTTTCCATGTCAACCGATATCCTTTATAACAGAACTTTAATGGTGGCATAGAAGACTAATTAACACTAGATTAATCCCCTTTGAGTAATCCTCTTTCAATTTTTGGTTGTTAGGAATAATTATTTTGCTTACTCCTTCTAAACTATTGTCAATAGACCCAAGCCAGGACCATGAGCTCCTTTATTTCCAATAAGGGATACTCAAGGCATGTACTGGGTTTTCAACAACAATCCCAGCTACCTGGTATATATCTTGGAGGATGGCCCAGTCTCCCTGAGCAGAAATAAACAACAGACGGAAGCAGGCGTGGTGAATGTGGGTCTTTCAGAGACATTAGACTGTCTCCTGGACTGACTGTCTCCTGGACTTTCTGTCTCCACACCCAAGCAGCCAAGCTCTGGGAATATTTCCTGTCTGGTTTCCACTGGAAGGAACCCTTCAGCAAAAAAAAAAAAAAAGTCTACCAATATCCAATGCAAATTGGATGGCCCTTGGCTCATCACAGGAAAGAAGAAGCTGAAAAATATTCCTGAGATGAAAACTAGTCATTCATAAAACACTGACCCCTGTGTTATTTACCAGACATTCAAAATGGACATGCTAGTGGTTCTGTGAAAGGAAAGAAAAGCTGGTTCATATTCTGAAGTCCTAAAGGCCTTCTGCCTCTGAGAAAAAGAGCAGTATTTGTGGAGCACCAGCACAACTCTCCCTTAAGCCCATCTGAGGGACCTCTCCACACCGCTAAGAAAAGATACAAAATTGAAAGCTGCTTCTTACATATTTTTCCTTCTCCAGAGTTACGTATGAGGGAAGCATTTGGGAGCATGACTAGGTGATATGGGCAGGGAGTGCAGAAATACCTGAATCCTGCCTTGGCCTGCCCAACCCTCCTCCTTCATGCATAAGGGACTGTGAGGAGTGGACACAAGGACCTGCTCAGCTGGTACAGAGCTTGTGTCCCAAACTCCATTACAGAGTGCTCTGCTGTATACTGCGCTGGACCACAGAAAACTGCCCCAAGTACAGAAGCTTCTGAGATGAGAACCACATCTCAGGACTTCACCAGCATCCATCCAGCTGCATACGACAGAGGAGCAGAGAGATGAGCAGGAATGTTCAGGGGAAGAGGCAAAGAGAAAGAGCTAGCCATTTTCATGTGGCCCCCTTTTGGGAATCAGTGAGCCTGTCTGCTGGGCCAGCAGCCCAATCTGTGTCCTCAAACGGACCCAGTCCAATCACTAGTCTTTCCTCCTGGAAAGGAGACAAGCTAAGACCTTCCCTGTCAAGTATCATTCACAGTATGTATTAAGACTCTTAAATATTCATCCCCCTTGGCCCAGTCATAATAGTTATTACTTATTGATGCTTACTGTAGAATAAACATTGTTTTAAAAGTTTTACAAATACTAACCTACTTATGCCCCACAAAAACCTCGTATTTTAAGGACCGCTACTGTCTCCTAAGTTTACAGATGGGGAAATCAGGATGTGGGGAGACTGGTCCATGATCCACATCTGGTGGCAGAGCCTACCTTTGTTCCCAAGAAATCCAGGCTCCAAGCACTGCTATTAAGCATCGGATTACGCAGCCTTTCAGTAAATCCACTTGTAAAACAGTGTGTCCTAAGAAAATAATCTGGAGTACAGATAAAAAGATTAACATGCAATGATGTTGTCTCATATTTATCTTACACATATCTCATTGTTATTTATAAGAGAAAAATTGAATGTGAGTTAAAAAATTGAAGAAACTTTTGTAAAATAAGGTACACTGAATATTATGTACCCTTTGAAACAATGTGTAATAACTTTGTTGGTGGGGTAATAGGGGCAAACCTAGGGCAACTGCAGACCTACCCAAGGCTTCTACATGATACGGAGAGCACAGTTCCTCTGAACTGTCACTCAGCCCTACTGTCCTGTCATATTAGGGAGGATCAGGCTGCCAGACTCCCAGCAGGGGCTCTAGGACAACTCACCAACTGTACAATGAGCCCCGCCTTGACAGACAAAAACTTTACCAGGGTTAGAACCACTCAGCATCCCCACCTATTTAATAACCATTGTTAGCATTTGCTATTGGACAGGCATTGTTGCAAGCTATTATGTACACTCACTAATTTAATCTCCATGTAGGAGAGGTAGATGCTGTTGTTACACCTTCTCTCTCTCCCTATGAAATAAGAGATGTGGCAGCAACAACACACAGCTGAAAAATCATAAAGCCAGGATTCAAGCCAAGGTAGCCTGGTTCTAGAATCTTCATCCATAACCACCACCCCACCCAGCCATTTCAGCATAGAGCCTGTGGTAGGAGCCACCTCCTGCCCACCAGCCTGTGGGCATGGATATGTGTGGCCCTGGGGCCAGCACAGTTCCGCAGTAAGTGTGAGGTGCATTCAAGAACATGGATCCAGCCCTGGCTGGTGTGGCTCAGTGGATTGAACATGGGCCTGGGAACCAAAGGGTTGCTGGTTTGATTCCCAGTCAGGGTACATCCCTGGGTTGTGGGCCAGGTTCCCAGTAGGGGACATGCCAGAGGCAACCACACATTGATGTTTCTCTCCCTCTCTCCGTCCCATCCCCTATCTCTAAAACTAAGTAAATAAAATCTTTAAAAAAAAAAAAAAAAACATGGGTCTGGACCTAGGGCTCTAGGGAACAGGTAGCAGTAGAGACTGGATCAAAAGATGCAGAAGGACAAATTCCCCCACCCCCTTGCACACACACACCCCCTACCCATCCTCCCACGGTCTACAAGCAGAGAGGAATATGCAGGGGCAGTGCGTACTGGGAAATCTCTCTACCTTCCACTCCATTTCACTGTGAACCTGAAACCACTCTTAAAAAAAAGTCTGTTAAAATTTAACTTTTTAATCCCTACTTATTATTTTCCTCACTTCCATGTCTAATGAATTATAGAAATTGCTTGAACTCATTTTCTAACTCCAAAGACCAAGGCTTATTTTCATCTTTTTCCTATTTTACTTCTTTAACATATTTGCCAGTTCTGTCCTCTCCCTCCTCCCTAAGAACCTTCAGCTTAAGTTAAAAAAATGTTTGTTGAATCAGTGAAAGGAAATGCAGTTGTTCTCTAGCTTTCCTGACCACTTAATCCCTTTCCTGTTTCCACCCAACCCTTAAAAATTTCTGGGACCCCATGGGGTCCTCTGATCCTCCTCTGTTCTCCATAGAAGTATCTGGCTTCATGCCCATCATTGGTTTCCTGCTATTATATATCACTGATTCTCTACTAACAAATTCTTGACTCACTCGTTCAACTCTTTTTACCTCATTCAAGCATCCAACTATCATTTCCAATCATCAACTAGACGAATTCAGCTGAGTGTCCCTTGAACACCTTAGTACCAACCTTATTTCAATCTTTCTACCCTAGCCATCTGTTCATTCTCTTCCTCTTTCTTTATTACTCTCAGATTCAAAAGAAATGTAAGTACCTAGGGCATTGTACATACAATTTGTCTAACTATGTGGTTTCCTTTCCTATTCTTTCCGAGAAACAGGTATCACAGACACAGTTTCCTTGGTTTACCCATTAAGGACAATTTCATTTTCCCCCTTCAGGGTTTCAGCCACAAAGAGCACTTCCTGGAAAGTGTTTCTAAACCAAAAGGAATCACTTGACTCTTTACTTGAGTCATCTCAAGGGGAACACAAGATGAGACTTTAGTTCTGTCCCTAAATTCTCATCAGTAAAATGGTCATGGATTTAAGGTTGGAAACTTAGTACCCACAAAGGCAGCCCTTCTCAAAGGTTCACTCTGACAAGGTGCATCATCTTGCTCCAAGCACAGGCACAGTCTGCAAGCCTCTGAACTCCAAGGAAGAACAATGACCTCACTGTTTTCACCTGAAGGTCGGAAACTCTTTCCACCAAGTCCAACCTTGGGAGGCCCACAGAGAGGAATTATGAAGGTTTTCCACTGTGGGCTGCCCTTGCTCTCGGTGGAAGGGAGGTGAATACTGACTTATTTGTATTCTTGGACTATCTTGGCAGCAGGGCCAGGCAAACCTCATACTAAATTTGAAACACCAGTACACCTAAGAAAAACAGGCCAACGGCTGTTTGCCTTCCTTTAAAAACACACTGTTCGCTGCAGTGAGTGCTTGGAGGATGGAGCGCGGCTATACCAGATGGACCCAGTGGGGAAGCTGGAGAGAAACAATTTCATGGTCAAATCATTAAGAGCTAGGACATTATTATAATTAAGATGGTGATAATGATGATTAATTTAGTAATAGTTAAATCCACATATGAAATAATCTGTTCTGTATCAGCCACTAACTATATTGCCTGTTTTTAGGGCATCTTTTTAATCTTAACAATAATACTGGCAAATAGTCATTATGATCCCCAATTTACAGGAATGTGAGGCTCAGAGAGGTTAATGAACTTCTCAAATTATATATGGGTGGCTGGCAAATGAGACAGCCCTGATTCAACCCCAGGTCTGCATAATCTCTTTTGTGCAGTTTCCACTACTGCATGTTGCTGTGGGAAGTAAGGACTCAAGTGAGGTGTCTGACTGCTGGGAGCCAAGGATGCAGCGGCTCAGCTCCTGCCAGAGAGGCCCTACAAGGAGGCAGGGTGGGATGGGGCCAGAAGAACACTTGATCCTGGGTGGGGAAGGGGGGGAGGTAGTTCAAGATGAGAATACACAATAGAAACCAGCTCAGAGAAATAACTACCAATGACCCAAGCAGACCAGAGGGACTCAGGCAGAGGTCACTACAACTAACGTCAGGAAGAACCCACAGAAATTACAGCGATGACGGAAATATGCAAACAGGGCAAGTCACACATAGCAATGTCTGGTGGCATTCATGAATTAAATTTGGAGCTGAAATCTTTCCTTACAGGTTGCCGAAAACAAAAGCTGGTCTTATGTATAAGAGAGAAGAAGACATAGAAGAGGAGGAGGGGCGTCTTCTGGAGTAAGGCAGAACTTTCTAGCAATAGAATTGGCTACCCTTGTTAGGTAGTGGATTCTGCATAATGGGAAGTGTTCACAACAGACATTTGTCTCTCTCAAACTTGGGATTCCATTGTCCTCATCCCACCACCCTGATTTTATCAGAAATATTCACACTGACCTTCTAGGTAATCCCAGGAAGCTCCAAATCCCTTGTACCACCCCGTGGGCCTCACACCTCAGTTGAACTCTAATGTAGGAGGACCAAGTTTGATGAACACTAGAAACTGAGGATTCTAAGTCACTTCACTCCCTAAGGCTAGGTCTCATCTACTATCAAAGAGAGATATCAATGCCTTCTTACTGGGTTTAGATGAAAAATCCTGGCATAGTAGTTAAGATGAGATTAATTGAATTGAAATTGCCACTCTCTTGACTTCAGACCCTCATGGTCGAACCATTTCATGTAATATACATGTATTAAATGCCCACTAAGCATTAGTCATTTTGTTAGCCACAAAAACTGGGCTATCCAATATGATGGATACTAGCCACTCTCAGACCGGTTTAGCCAATAAATAAGAAAAGAATAGGACAAGATCCAAGTCCAAGGTAAAAAAATGTGGGGAGACAAATATCAAATAAGTACATGTTTAGAAGTCCTACGATAGAAGTATGTTCAGTGTGGGTACAAATGAGACCAAATCTGTGGGGCTGTGGTCAGAGCAGGGTGGTTCTGAGGACCCTGTGTGGGTACGATGCTCCGACATGCGTACGATGGTCGTGTGGGAAGCCCCAGTTCCCTTTGAGGGATCACCTCCTCTGACAAGATATGACTTGAATACTTTACAGGTGTGCTCTAATCTCTCATTTATTCTGTAAGACAGACATCCAGGGTCAGAAAGATGACAAAGTCTGACCCTTGTCACAAAACTAATAAGTAACAGACCTGAATTTTACCCCCAAATTATCATAGTCTTTGCTCTTTACCTATATTCAGTGCTGCCCTATTTCAGCAGTCTCAACCTTCTTCCCTAGAACCTGTCCCATCCGTCTCTTCAAATGCCCTGATGTTTACCAGTCAACAGTGACAAGTAACAGCCCTAACAGAAACCAGACAACCTGTACATACACCATAATCAATCTTCCCTCCAAGTATTTCAGCTGGTGGCACTCTGCTATATTCAATTTCAATCCTAACATTTCTGCTAAATGCTGCCCTTGAACCCCTGAACACAGCCTCCAAACACATTCAGCCTTGAGTACTAACAGACAAACAGCAATGGGCCAGACAGGCATGTTTGTTAGAATACGACACTGGAAAACAGCTTAGAGCAACCTTAAAACAGCAACCAGTGAAATAACTGCACCAATTAAACAGGATGGTCAGGGGATGTATTGTAAACAGCCATTCATTAAAGAAAGTAAAGCCCTGGTGACAGTTTTTAAATCCTCACCAAAACACTTTTGACTAAAGGCAATATTTTTATAGTTTTTATTCCCTGCCTATAAATGTGTGCTTCTTCTTAAATAGCCCTTTCAGAAACCAGGCCCAGCCCAGCAGATGAGCTGGCGACATCATCTTGCTGCACAGAGAAGGGATTGTTCAGCCTCCAAGAAAACCAGGTGAGGTCTGCCTTCCCTAAGGACAAGGTGGGGCAAGGACCGCCCATCCCCATTATCTTTACTGTGTACTCAGCACTTGATGCGATACTTTTCAGATCACTCCAATTCTTTTCCTCCTTTTCCTGTTGAAGTTTGGGGAGTGGGAGAGCTCCAGCAAAGGGCCATGTCTGGCGGGGAGGCCATGTCTGATGTTAGCTGGCATCTGGGACTAGGACAAAAATCCTTGCCTTGAGAATGTTCTCAGATCCAACTTCACCCTGGGATCCCTGCCCCCCCCTTCTAGCCAATCCTGCAGCCATTTAGTTTCCACAGGTTTTTCCCTGAAGGAAGATGACCTGGACTTGGAATTGCTGCAGGATGAAGAGAAGTTAAAGGAGAGTTCCCATCCCTGTCTGGCCTCAGGGCCAAGCACTTACAAAACAATCAGAACTTCCCCAGTGCTAAGAGTGATGGAGTTTTTTAGCAGGACTCCAAGTGTTAGTATGCCAAGTAAGTCATGGTCTCTTACTCTTCCATTGAAGAGTTGAGTTGCTCTTTTCTTGGTCCAGTGCCTTATTGCTGGAGTCTAAGGGAAGATGTGGGAAGAAAGGGAAGCAAAAGCAAAATGGTCCTGCCACACATTAGTAAATATTTATTGAGCAAATACTATGTGCCCAGTGCTGTGATACATGCAGAACTGAGCTAACCTGAAACAGCCCCTGCCCTCCAAAACTTACAGCCTAGCCAGAGAGACTGAAATCCAGCAAGGAAATAATGGAGTAAATAAATTTTTAAACAAGCACCAAATTATAGTAAGGGCTACACAGGCAGCAGGGTACTTTGATGAAGAGAACAGAATAGGATCTTTCCAGATTACGCAGATAGATAAAGTATGTCTGAGAAGATCTGAAGATTACACAGGTTTTCTAAAATTCACAGAGCCATACAACATAAAGAGTGAACTCTAGTGTAAACTACAGACTTTGGTTAATAATAATATATCAATATTTATTCATCAATTATAAGAAATATACCACACAAGTGCAAGATATTAATATAGGAGAAATTGGGGGGGGGCAAAGGGGGGTACAAAGGAGTCTTCTCTACTTTCTTATCAATTTTTCTATAAGCCTAAACTTCTCTAAAAATAAAGTCTATTAATTTTAAAAGAAGAAAGCATGGGCTTTCAGATCTGGCTAAAAGAAAACAAATCAGTAAAGTGTCAGAGACTTTCCTGGAAAAGAAAAAGAGCTTAGAAACATATAGATTTATTTTGAAGAAAAAAAGGCACCTTGCTCTTCTAAGTTTGAGTTGAACACAGCACCTATCAAAGATCCAAGAGAAATCATTAGCTTCCTACCCATATTCTGTAACTTTAAATCTCAGAGTAAAGGATTTAAGAAGCTGGCAAAAAGCATTTTTGGTCAATTGTAGGATCAGTTGTAAAACATTGATTCTTTTCCCTATTCGAATCGAAGCACATTTTTCACAACACAGGTCAAAAGAGAGATCTGGGGTCAATCAAAAATGGGGTTTTAATTTCCACTCCTATCCTTGGGATCTGAGAGACACTGGACAAGTCTTCCTGACTTTTCTGAGGTGCAGTCAGCTTCAACCATCTGCAACAGGGGTACCCAGCCTCTGGGCCATGGACCGGTACCATTCCAGGCCCGTTAGGAGCACAGCCACACAGAAGGAGGTGAGCTTGAACATAATGTGCTTGAAACATCCTGAAACCAGCCTCCCACCCCTAGTCCATGGAAAAATTGTCTTCCAAGAAACGGTCCCTGGTCCCCAAAAGGTTGGGGACTGTTAGTCAATAAAATTGAGAGATTACTTAGTCCACAGTCTTGCTGTGAAGACTAAAAAGGTCGGGCATTCCGGAAATGTACATACTACTGTAATTAATAGTAAGGATATTACAGTTGTTACCATTATTATTATTATTATTATTAAGCAGCACTGGACACTGTGCTAAGTGCTCTACCCATTATTTCAGTTCATCTTTCCCACAGCCCTGTAGAGTAAGCATTCCTGGCCCCATCATGAAGAGAAGACTCAGAGAGGCTCACTGACTTGCCCAAGATCACACAGCTGGTAAACAGGTGGACATGAGCCCAGCTCGTCTTGTTTCCACCCCACTCTCAAATGCAGGTAGGTCAGACTATGGCTTTCCTCACTGAGATTCAGAGGGAACCAATCACCCCTGGCTTCTTCCCTTATTATCTCAAAAAAAAGATAAAATTACTTTCGTCCTTCAGACCTTCCAAAATCTGCAAGCCCTGTGCTCTATCTGCACCTGCTCATCAGGTAACATGGATGGAGCCAGGCCCCAGAGGTCTTTTTTCTGAGGTCTAACTCACTCAGTCTTGGTCGCACCTGTGTGGAAATCCCTTGCTTTTGACACAAACAAAAGTCTATCTGGTTCTCAATTTTGTCCTTAAAGCCCTCATTAACATAAGTATAATTACACAGAGTCATTATATTTCTCTATTTCACTTGAAAGTGTTATTTAAGTGTTTAGGGTAGTTTCACAGAAAAAGTATTGGGTGGTGGGGATCCCCCATAATATACCTATAGTTGTTATTTTACACTGATTCTTGTGGAAATAATTCACTGTCTTAATTTTTTTTAACTCTAAGAGTGCAGTAAAACCCTGATAAAGAGATGCCTTATACCTAAACGTGTGCTGTCCACTTCAGCTCTTTCCATTATTTCCTGTAAGCAACCCATCGCCAAGCTCCACTCGGGCTGTGGAGATGCACAAGTGGGTATAGAAACACAGGGGTGTTGAAGCATCACATACACACAGTAACTTTCCTGTTTTGGGGTGTGTGTGTGTGTCTGTGTGTGTTTCTTGGTCATTTTTTTGTCCTGAAAACTGAATTGGACACATTCCTAAAACATTAAGTGAACTCCAGAGCTCCAAATAAAAGACTTAAATGTTGGGATGTTCACAGAGACTCCACACTTCCTAGACCCTAGATTTGTTTTTAAAGGAAAACGGACAAAAATCTTTGTCCCTTAATTAACTCTGATACACTGTGAAAGGGCAAGTCCACTAGGAAAGGTAGCACACATATTAAAATAGCAAAGTCTGACACGAGGAATGAGAACAAGGGGCCACCTTATGCTGTGGCCAGCCGAGGCCTTCAAACGTTTCGTCAGCAGGACGGAAGCCAGCCCTCCCAGCTCACTTTTATAAAGCTGGGCCTGGCATTCCAGAGCAACATGTGGCTGTGCAGCCTGCTTGTCCTGTAGCTGCTTCAGGGGAGCTGGCAAAGTGGCCGTTGGACTTGCCCTGGAGCCATGGCAAAGAGTGGACTTGTAATTTACGTCCTGGTTATCACCTTACTCCTGGACCAGACCACCAGCCACACATCCAAGTTCAAAACCAGGAAGCACAGCAAACGCCGAGTGAAAGGTAATGGGGCTTCTCAGTCTAGGCTTTTCAGGAAGGGCAGGGGCTGGGCTTTGTTTATCTCCAAACCCATCCAGGAGACTGTCCCTGGTGACAGTGCCATGCCATCATATGGGCATGGCATTTCATGGGATTGAGTGACCTTCTAATTCTCTGGAGAGTTTGATATTTAAGAGTCATGTAACAGGTTTGATTGTTTTTTACAGAGGAAAAAAAGCTCTTGTGATACAAAAATAATTCTGTATTATATATCCTTTGTCAGGTGGGATTAGGCCTGTAGAATGTTCTTCAGAGGGAGTCACCTGGATATGGTATTATGAATGAGGGGTCAAGCAGAACATATTGATTATTGAGTACACTGTTTCACTCGTAGAGATTGTGTAACTCTATTCAAAGGTAACTGTGAGATCATTATAATCTTATTCAATGTGGAGTAGAGGTTAGAGCCATTGGTAATAATAATTTCTGTTTTGTCACTGGTTATCATGTATCTTTTTATATCCCTTGCAATATAAGGACAGTCTATATTATATATATTAAAGCTTTTCAATGTCATAGAGAACTTAAACCTGTCTTTAACTTAAACATATTTTAACTTGCGAAGTCATACAGTGTTTGAAGATCAATTTAATGCAAACTAAATCCACAAGCAATCTCAAATTGTGGGTGACTTAGCTAGGTTAAGTGGTAAAAAGTAAATGTTGCAAAGAATAAAGATGATCTCAGTTTATTTGACACATGCTGAAACCAACGCAAAAGGAAAAAACATGGGTAAGGTTTTATCTCATACTCTGAGTCATTTTCACATAGGATATTTTAAGGTAAATATTATGACACTATTTTCTCATCCACTGCACTTCACTAATAACAACACACACACACACACACAAGCACCGACAAGGTCAGCTTTGATTTGACACAACACAGACGTCTGGTGGGTAGAAAGGGTGCTTGTCTTACATTGTGTTTTTATGATTATAAAAAGTGCGCTTTTCTAGGAGAATTTATATAATTTAAGTCTGATGCAAAGTTTCTTAAGTGGGATCTTTTTTCCTTATAAAATATACTGTTCTGTTACCTCTTTTAATGAAAGACTGAAATATCTCCCATGCATAATGGAGGTATGTTGGTGAAGATGGGGGTGGGGGAGAGAGACCGTACTGGGTGACGTGGCATATTTTTGTTGCCAGCATTTCTTCACCAACAGGAGGGAGTGGCACCGTGGTGACCACCCAATAGGGATGTCGGTGGGAGGGGTGTGAATGTGTGAGTGTGCGTATGTGTTCTGAGTGGCTGCTTCTGAAATATTCGCAGTTCAGGTCATAGAGAGCTCCCCTCCCCCCACACACATGTGTACACACGTGAAAACACACTTTTTAAAAACTGACTGGGTACACATCTTAAATATTATCCTTTCTATGCAGTTTTTGCCAGTCTTTGCTGTTAGTTCCCAAAAAGCAGATTCTACAGTAGATGAAGTAGTAAGCCTGGATTTGCAGAACAGTTCTCATCCCACGCTCTCAAACACAGAGTATTTTAAGTACCTGCAAATAATACTTTACGAAACCAAAAGAAAAAGCCATTTTCTCTCTTTCAATCTTCTCCACAGAATTGCCCACTGTTATTTGTCAGGAGGTAGTGTTCCCAGTTTTTTAAATGCACAAGTAAAATCATATTTTTAACAAAGTAAGAACTGGCTATACGAAGTGTCTGGTAGACAAGCAGACAAGCTAATTAACTTCATCTACTAAACCTTGGATAGATATCAACACAAGGCACACCTCAGTCACTCTGACAACTGCATAGTATTCCCCTGTGTGTCTGGGTCATGACTTACTTAATCTGCCTCTTGGTGAACTTTTGTGTGGTTTCCAGTCTGTCTCTTCTTGAGTCAGTGCCTCGGTGAACTGCATTATACACATATAAAGACACTCCCAGACTTACAGTGGGGTTATGCCCTGATAAACCCATCATGAACTGAAAATATCATAGGCTGAAAATGCACTGAATACACCTTACCTATCAAATAGTATATAGCTTAGCCTAAACGACCGTACATGTGCTCATAACACAATATTCAAAATGACGCTGACAGCACAGTACGCCATGCAGAGTATCAGCTGTTTAGCTCCATGGTCACATGGCTGACTGGAAGCTGTGGCTCTCTGCCTCTGCCCAGCATCACAAGAGAGAATGGTACCACATACCACTCGCCCAGGAAAGGATCCAACTTCAAAATTCAAATATAGTTTTCACGCCATCATAAGGTCAAAAAAACATAAACTGAACCACCCTGACGGCAACCATCTATATGTGTACTGATCCCCATGCTAGGATGTTCTCATATGTTTCCAGCAGCAAAGTTGCAGGTTGATCATACTTTCTATCCGTCTCCTAAAATAACAGCTTCAACCTGTGATGCTGCCTTCAGTGCCTGAGACTATCCATTTCCTCAGACCCTACAGCCCAACATCACACCTTCAGCTTCAGCCCTGCCAACCTACTGAAAAGAATGAAAAACTTTTTCAAAGTTTGTGTCTATCTAAATGTCACTGAGGCTAAGGTATTTTCCATATGTTCACTGGTCATGTCTTCTGAGAATTATTTCTGCATCATTTCTTTACTGCACCTATGTTGGAACACACAGATAATAAAGAAAACGAGCCTTTTTGAAAACACAGAATGACAATCGAGTGATTTAGCTCAAAAGGAAAGATATTTCTGGTACTTACTGCACAGGTCTCAAAAATTATGTGCTATAGTAATGAATAAAACACAACTTTTGCAGTGAAACAGCAGCTGCCCACAATCACTGTGGACAAAGTATGGTCACATGTGTCACACAAGACAGAAGCAGATGCCGAGACACCCGGGTAACGACTTCCATAGTGATTTCCCAGGGGCCTAATATTAATTCTTGTATCTTTCTGTTAATTGCAATGTTTACAGCTTCTTTGTGGATATCACTTGTGTGAATGGAATGGAGCCCTGGCCATTGTGGCTCAACTGGTTGGACGTAGTACAGCAAAGTGAAAGGTTGCCAGTTCAATTCCTGGTCAGGGCACAGGCATTGTGAGTTCAGTCCCCAGGTGGCAACCAATCGATGTTTCTCTCCCTCTCTTTCTCCCTCCCTTTCCCTCTCTCTAATAAGTCAATATTTTTATAAATAAATAAAATGGAGCAGGAAGCTGAGAGAATGGGGGAATGACATTTATAGGGTCGACAACTTATAATTGGAAGCAAGTCTTCAGGTCTTTGCAAGCCTGGCCTCCAACAACCAATGGTTTTACAGTCTTAATATATTCCCATATTTATTCTGGACTGAATGTTCCCTTTGAGGAAATGCTTACACTATTGCATTTCTAGGCTGAGATACTGGATGCTTTAAGAATTGATGGACAGTATCAAGTGAAATGGGTCAAGTGAAGCAGGGAGCTGGGAGCACTCTGTGTACCCCAGAAAGCATTTTTCTAACCCAACTATGGAAATACCTGGCTTGCAAAGCACTTGTTTAAGGGGATGGTGAATCAGCATGTTTGGATTTGGGACTGTCCTAAAAAACTCAGCAAAGAGTGTAGATTCTTTAATGTGAAACTTCCACAAAGAGGTATTGGGGGACAGCTCGTATCAAGCTTTAAGCATCTTCTCTGTCTGAGACCATGGGTTAGGGATGGAGCAGGTAAAGACAATCATGGTGCTGAAGCAGATGGGAGGGATAGGGGGAGAACAGAAATGGAGTCAGTGAGTCAAAGCCCGACTGCACCTTACTAGCTGGGTGACCTTTTGCAGGTTCATTCAGCTGTCTATGCCTCTATTTCTTCTTCTGTGAGATGGGGACAGTGATGGTGTATATCTCACAGGAATAGTGAAAGAATTAAGCTCTTGATGCATAGGGTATAATAACACTTTAGTACTTTTTATTTTTATTATGATTTATTACAATTCCTACCTTTGGCTCTGGCTGGTGTGGCTCAGGGGATTGAGTGCCGACCTGCAAATCAAAAGGTCTCTGGTTCAATTTCCAGTCAGGGCACATGCCTGGGTTGTGGGCCAGGACCCCAGTAGGGAGCTTGTGAGAGGCAATGGATGGATGTATCTCTCAAATATCGATGTTTCTCTCCCTTTCTCCTGCCCTTCCCCTCTCTCTAAAAATAAATAAATGTGATCTTAAAAAAAAGAAAAAGAAACAATACCTGCCTTTAAAGAGTTCACAGCTGTCACTCTCTGAGGCAGTCCCCATCAGTTCTGGAATTTTGTTGATTCGTTCAAATATTATGAGTGCCTATTATGTGTCAAGTATTGTATTAAACATCAGGAATAGCCTGGTAAACCAGACAGATAAAATTAAGTAAAATGATTATAGATTGGAGGGAGTACTTTGAAGAAAAATAAAGTTCTAAAAAAGAGACAAGCCAGAGGGGTGCTAATGTAGAGAGGATAATCAGAAAAATTTTCTCAGAAGAAGAGATGTTTAAACTCAATCAAGAGATGAGTAGGAGTGTTCCAGGCAGAAGGCACCCAAAGGAAAGGGTCCTGTGGTGAGACAGCCTGCTGTGGGCTGCATCTGAAAGTCAGGGAGTCTGGAGCCAGATGGAGGGAGAGTTCCGCGGAAGGGACTGGAGAGGGAGATGGGAGCCCAATCTCACAGAAGGAGCTACTGGTATGATCACCCCCAGCAAACCATAATGAATCTTCTTGGTCAACTTATTTTCATGCTTTATTTTTCATGTACACTAGGCTCAATTTCAACAAAACCACCATTGCCTTAGGTTCTTGGTTCCAAAGCTTTATTTTATTTTGATCTTATTTTAATCATATGCTTTTTATTTCTCCTATACCACCCCATCCTAAAATATCTGCAGAAAAGGATGGAGACCTAAAGACTCAAGTTGAAAAGCTCTGGAGAGAAGTGAATGCACTGAAGGAAATGCAGGCTCTGCAGACAGGTAAGACCCATCTCATCAATGCCTCATCTCCAAGGAGCTGAGGGAAAATGGTGCATGTCAAGTTCTAGGTGACCTCTCTTTAAAAGAGACATTGACAAGCCAGACATGTCCAGGAGTAAGGATCCAAAAGCTGGGGAGATGATCATCTCAGGAAATCAGCTTAATTTTCCCTTCTTCTATATATGGGAGGTATAGAAATAAAAACAGGCATTTCAATAATATATTTATTTTAAAGTCTGTTCATAATTTTCTTATAGGCAATGACACAGAATTAAAGTATTAACTACCTTAAATAATTAGTATTCATTAGATGTTCACTAAGTGCTCTTTGAGAGACCTGCTGAGATTCAACTAAACGCAGGGTCACAGGACTCAGTCCACACACAGCAAATGCCCATGGAAGGATCTTGGTCAAAAGCACAGCCTCCCCAACAGACAGCAGCAACTGGCACTCCTTCCTGTCTGGAGTGGAGCCTCCAGCAGCCTATGCAGTCATACATTATTGACCAGGAGCTAGGAATAGCTCTGGCTTGCAAGGCTCAGAAGTCCAGGAACCAACACTCTCATAGCAACTTCAGAAGTGGAGCTTTGAGGGTCCCACAACAGACCTGCTCGATTATAAGAGTTATAGCCTTCAGAGAAGACTGAAGGTGTGGCCTCCAATCAAGTATTTATAATTCCCAGACCATCCATGTTACCAATGCAAGGTCATTTTTTTCACCAAAAGCAATGTTGCCTAGTAACACTGGTGATGTATTCCCTTTATCAGGTCTCCAGGGAAACAGAATTAAAAAGTTAAAAGCAGGTCAAATGTATGTGCAGAGGGGGAGTTTTGTTAATGCTTTACCTATAGTCAAGTACTTTATGAACATTAACAAATCAATCCTCAAACAATTTATGAGACATCTGCCATTATGATTGGCCTCATTTTACAAATGAGGAAACTGAGGCACAGAGAAATTAAATAATTTGTCCAAGGTTTACAAAGTTAGTAAATGGCAAAGCCTGATTCTCCAATGCTTTGCCTTAAACTATCTTTATGTGTGGTTTTAGCCTGGATAACCTGAACAATATTACCAGGGCTGAGTTACCTGAATAAGAAAAACACTGTAGCTCCATATACAAACTCAGACTTTTGCTCTTTTTTTTAATAATCATGGAATACCATTCCACCTGTAAAAGCCCCAAGGGAATCCAGCACATGATGGAGCTATACTAACTAACACACATGTGTATATTAGGCAGCATGAGGCTAGAGGCCATGTGTGAAGGGTGTAACAGACCTAGGTGTGTGTAGTGGTGACCTCACGTGCTGTGTAAGTTACATTCTTACATGCTGGTGCAAGTAATGACTTCTCTATGCCTCAATATCCTGATATGTAAAGATGAGGGTAATAAAATCCCACTTCATGGGATTGCTGTGATTATTACATGAGTTCATATAGGTAAAATGTTTGGTGCAAGGTCCAAAGCATGCAAAATCTCTAATAAATAAATGTTAACTCAGCATTACCATCACATATTCATTCCACAAGTATGTAATGTCCTGGATGTATTATGCTTTGACATATCTTAATATGTCAAATACCGCATCTTTACAGTCTGTCTCCGGGGCACAAAAGTTCACAAGAAATGCCTCCTTGCTTCAGAAGGCTTGAAACACTTCCATGAAGCCAACGAAGACTGTATTTCCAAGGGAGGGACTCTGGTTATCCCCAGAAACTCGGATGAAATCAATGCTCTTCGAGACTATGGTAAAAGGAGCCTGCCAGGTGTCAATGACTTTTGGCTGGGCATCAATGACTTGGTCACGGAAGGCAAGTTTGTTGATGTCAATGGAATTGCCATCTCCTTCCTCAACTGGGACCGAGCACAGCCTAATGGTGGCAAGCGGGAAAACTGTGCCCTGTTCTCCCAGTCAGCTCAGGGCAAATGGAGTGACGAGGTCTGTCGTAGCAGCAAGAGGTACATATGCGAGTTTATCATCCCTTAATAGATCCTTCTCAAATGCATCTTCCAGGCTAGTGAGGTCATGATTTATAGGCTAATGGTTCCCAAGAGTAAATCCAATTGTCCATAGGAATACAAGAGTCAGACAATTTTGCTACCATAGTTCATGGTGACTTTTCCCTCCAGAGGGCATGGGGGATCAGAAAATGATGATCCAGCTACATCCACACACTGTTAAAGTGGCTTCTGCAAAGTGGGCTGTGAAACCTTTCTTTCCTAGTCCCTCTCACTGATACAGAGCAGGTCTGTTATAAAAATACAATAGCCAGAAAAGCAAGCTATTCTCAAAAGTTTAGCATATATTTTATTAATGAAAATTCTCTAATCAGACATTCTAGGTATTATATAATCCAAAAACATTTTAGTCTGGTGCTCAATCTGTTCCATTCTGGCCACAGAACCTTGTTAACCCATTATTCTTTCTTTGAGTTCCTGCATCTCCTGATGGAAATTGTATCGTGTTTGCCATGTCAGAACATGAATGTCTCAGATTCCCACTAAGTCTTTTTGTTTCAAAACCCCTTCCCCATGCACACACCTTTTTTGGGGGGAGGCTAAAGTTCTCAAATAAGATCTGAAAGAAAATGATAAAGCAGCATATCTGTCAATCTTCCCCTTTCAGCATTGCATTACAATTTCCAGTTTGAACCAGTAACCCTAAGACAGAACAGGAGCAGTAGATTGTATGAGAAAATAGAAAAAGAAAAATGTCTTCTCTTTCCTTGCTTTAGCCTCCTACTATTCTTTATGAAATTGAGGGTGGACATAATGTTAGTTTCTTTTTTTACATACTTTATATTTTAGTAATCATATATTTAAGTCTATTAGGAGCAGCCTATCTTTGGAGGTTGAAAACTAGATTTAAATAAAACTATTTTGAAGTCACATATCTATGCAATTTTTAAAATTCTGCAAAATATTATTTCCATTAAATTGTTTTACTATATTGTATAAAATAATTTCCATGCTTACTAGGAAATTACAAATTTAGGCTTGAGAAAAATGGGCTTTTTAATTGTAAATAATTTTTAAGTAAATTTTGTTCTTCAAATGTCATTTTTTTCTTTAAATATTGACTGTATTTGGTGAACAATATGCTTCTCTGCAATCTTTAACTACAGGTGCTTGGAATCAAGTTTTGGTTATTTCCACTGTACAGTAATAAATCCTGAATTCTGATCAATATGGATGTGTTTGGATATTGATTATAATTATTCAAACTATGTTAGCTTATATCAAATTTGGCACAATTTGGGTGGACGGAACCCTGGATTTGATGAAACTCATGACTTACACGCACTAGGAGAATAATTTTACCTGACAATAAAGAGAAGTTTGTGAGGAGGATGGGAAATTTAAAAAGAAAATTGTACTGTAATTGTGTTTTTGTTGACCCTGGTCAACTCTCTACTCCAATATAACCATAATCTCCTTAAAGACTGTGATAATAATGAAATTAGTAGGCATTAATGGTAGCATATTTTCATGATATTCTAGGTATTGTGCTAAATTTTACATAGTTATTAATCTCCAGAACAACTCTGGGAACTGGGCTCCAGAATGACTTCATCTCACTGAAGAAGAGGAGAGATGTAGTAACTTGCCCTAAGTCACATGCCAGGAAGTAGTGGAGCTGTGACCAGAACCCAGCAAGCTGCTCAGATCCTACACCCTTTGCAACTACAAGGGAGTTATAACAAGGTCAAACCTGTTCAACTAAGCCTTGGAGGTAGGCAATAACCTGTTCTCCCAGTTCCCTCACCTGGGGTAACAATGTGGGTAAACAGCTGATCTAGAGAAGGCATTCAGTCTGAGGCTGCTTGGAAAGGGCTGAATAAAGACAACCGCAGCCGACAGAAGTCAGTGTCAGAGTTGGGGTTTCAAGGAGATGGGGTTAAATAATATCATCCTCTCCTCTTCTTTAAAGATAAGAAACTTAATCCAAAGGAATAGAGAAAATTTAGTGAGAGGGATCAAGATGAGCTAGCAAGACAATGAGCAGATGGACAGAAGACAAAGCAGGGCTGGAAGAGGTAGATTAAGGGATAAATTGGCTGGCCGAAGGTCAAACTCATCATGACCTTGACTTTTATTATTTAGCCAATGAACCAAAGGCCACACCCACAAGATTCACTAACCTAGACTTCTCTTTGGTCTATTTTGCCTGTTGGGCACTACATAGCCAACAATTGGTCTTTTGGCAAGATTGGTGAGAAGGCCTTTATTCTTGGGCCAACTTTTCTGTGTCCATGAAAGCTGCCTGGGCTACACAGTGGAGAAACATGCTGAAGCTTGGTGGAAAGAGTGCCAGGAGCAATCAGCAATATCTCTCACAAGTTTATCATTGGAGGATGTCAATATTTGTACCACGTAGTTGCCATCCCTACTGTAAACACCTGGCTTTCTGCAGATCCCAGTTACATTCAAAGCTCAACAAACCTTACCAGGAAGCTGATTCTGATCTCTAAGGTAGTGCTTCTCAAACTTTTTGTACTTACAAATCACCTGGGAACCTTACTAAATTGCAGACCCCATAGGTCTGGGCTGAGACCCCAGATTCTGCATTTGTAAAAGCTTCCAGGGGAAACCAACTATACTGGACCACACATTATGATCTGATAGCAAGGGCCTAAAGCTACAGTTACTTGCCCAGAGATAGTTGCTGATGGATTTCAACAAAAAAGTCAAGGGTAGGATCTATAGTTTGAGTGAAAAACAATACTTAGCATTTCCCCCCACAGATACTCCATCCATACCATTAAATGAGGTACAAAGAAAAAAATCAGTTAAAGAAAACATCAATAATAGAGACAATTTTAGGAGTATTTATTACAAGGCTCAATGGTTCCTTTCTCTGTCTTAGCACTGTTGAATTGCATTTATTAAACTAAAAATAAAGATATATACATTCTTACTTTCAGATTAGTGAAAACTTTCAGATCCTCACCAAATAAAACATGTTTAATGAATGAAGAAGCCCACAAATTTAGCTGGTTAAGTAACAAATTTAACTTGATGTAAGAAATGTGAAGGATACGTACTAACTGTACAGCACTGTGGTAGGTAACGTGGAGGGACAGAAAGGGAGCTGTGGCACCTACACCCATGGATATTACAACCTAGCATGCACAAGGGGAGCAAGACTAACCATTGGCACCTAAAAAGAAAATACTAGTAGCTCTAATTACATATGAAAGTTAAGTGGATTTACAGATTATTTCTATCTAGTTTTACCTAAACTTATACCCACAAAATGGGCAATGATTTAAATAAATTCCCTCAAAGAAATACCAAATTGAACATACACACAGTAATAATAAAACACACACACATACATGCGAGCAAGCACAGCTGACACTTCTACTCCTATGATTGGTTCAGGAGGCATATATAACCTAAGCAAAGCCAATGAGAAACTTCTCCAGTGGTGGCCATCTGACACTGGGGGCAATAAAACTTTTTCTGGTGGAGATGACAAATTGGGACAAAGTGCATTCACTCCTGGAAGCTCTGCTTCTGGAAGAATCCTTCCTTTCCAGATGGAAGCAATATGTAGTTTTCAAACATAACCAATGGTGAGAAATGATGGGGCAGGGAGGAAGGGAGGAAATGAGGAAGGGAGGAAAGGGAAGGGAGGGGGAGAAAGTGGAAGAATATGTGTGTGTTTTCGCATATTACTGACTTTGTCATTCTTAAGGCCTTGGTTTCAATTTCTGTGAGCTACTTCACCGTCCTTTCAAGCTGCACAAGATAAGTTATCTTTTTCATTTGAGCTAGTTTAAGTTTGCATAGCAGCCAGGACAGGCTTGGTTAAGACCTTATGGAGTTTCCATCTAGATAACCATAATATACAATAAAGACAAAGAAATAAACAAGATAATTTCTGAAAATGACATGAAAAAATATCGAAAGGTTGACATGAAAACAATGACATAATGAAAATGACAAAAGACAAAAATGAAACAGGAAAATGAAAGATGGTGTGATTGGGAGGAACAATGTTAGACAGGATGATTAACCCTTCAAATACAACCTTCTTTCCATTGAAAAAGAGAGTGGAGAAAAGACTGATCTCATAAATTATCAGAGCAAGAGTCCAAGAAAGACAGACCCTGAGAAACATGACTTACCCAAAATCACCCAAAAAGCCAGGGACAGGGCATGGATTAGAATTCAGTTTTTTGTTTTCCAATTCAGAGCCTGGAACATGCCAGGCCAGTTCAAGGTTAAGTAAGGTGAAGAGACTTGGAGACAGAAGATCCAGACTCCACACTTACTACGGGTGTGATTCAGGTAAGAATAAACTTTTGGGCCCCCACTTCCTCATCTATCAGTGGGAATGATCCATCAAAGAACTGTGAGTTGAGATTGGAAAATACACTTTATGAACAAGCAAACACTCTAGATATGGCATCTTAAAAAATAGTTTTGTTCCATTATAAAACCAAAACATCCATTACAGAAAAATTTGGAGAGTAGAAAAAACATTTTAGAAGTTATCCTTTATCTTGGTCTTTTCTACTCATTTGTCCAATGAATATTTGCTGAGCACATGTATTCAGCAGTGAGTGTCTAGTTCTGCCACCACCCATGCAAAGTTGTAGAGGTTACATCATCAGGCAATGTTATATTTGCTTTATGTTACTTATTCAAAGAGCCATTCTTCTAGCTTTTGTATATTTTCCATAATGTTCCATATGGGCTCCACAATATTCCAGTTAGGTTATTCATTGAGCACCTGTGATTGTGCTAAATAACATTCTATTTTTGAATATATTTATTATTGGAATTTTACTTAAACATCTAAATTGTAAACATTTACTATCTATTTAAATAAATGGAGATTTTGCTTTTCATTTTTCTTCTGTAAATAATGCTGTTAAGATAGATTTCCAGGAGTGGAATTATTGAAACCAAAGGAGCAACTTTAGACACTTCGCATCATGGTGCTAAACTGCTTTCCAAGAGGACTGTGCAGATTGAATGGTCAGCATGTCCTGTAATGCCACACACTTTGGAGCCAGTCAGTCCTGGGTTTAAATGCCAGCATCCATGCTCACCAGCTCTGTGACCTGGAACAAGTCATTTTGCCTAGCTAAATATTTTCCCAATTTGTAAGTAAAACAGAAACGTAGGGGGGTTATGATATTCATATTTATCTCAGGGAATTATCAGGATTAAAAGTAAATAGGTTAAGTATTTTTGGTAATAGTTGATTTGACAAATATTAATGGTCTGATTAGCTCAGAAAAAGACTAGGATGGTGTCCGGGGGAGGGGTACGTGTCAGGAGCTGTGGGCAGCGGCAACATTGTTATTACACTGGGTATGTTCATTTGGGTTACACAAACACAAGCTATGCTGAGAACTGGAAACGCAATGGAGAACAAAGAGGGATGGAGACCAGCATTAAATTAACAAAAAATTGTAATTATACACCCCAACAAACGTCTTTTTAAAACAGGAGAGTACAACAAAGGGGTTTTAGCAGGTCTCAAGAAAAGACATCAAAGGACAGACTCCATGAATGACTAGAATCTTTAGCCCCATGATGCGGCATACTTATCAGCAACCACTTCTGTATTTGGTTCCTCTCCCACTGACATCCTGCTGGGAGGTGTGTGGAGGTCAGAGGGGTGTGGCCCTGCCCCAGGGAGTGGCTGCAGGGCAGGATCCCCAGAATCAGGCCTGGGGAAGGAGGTTCAGGGCTATGGGCATGGGGACCAATGAGCCAGACTGCACCCAGGTGCTCAATGAGGTGCTGGACACTTTGCTGGCCATGATGCTGCTGGCAGTGGTCCAGGCAGCAATGGCTGTGGTATCCACAAGTGAGCTAGTTCTGCCTTCCTGGGTGTGGGGCCCTGGCCTGTGGGGCTGGCTAGAGGCTCTTGTCGCTGTCCACACAGGCCAGGTGCTGAAGTTGACTGTGTGGGACACATGTGCATGTCTGCTGCTGAGGTGCTCACAGCAGATTTCGCTGGACTCCTGCAACATCATCTTCCTGTGGCCACTGGGAACAGACTTCAGCAACACTAAGGGTAGCTGTCACAATGGCCACTTTTTCACTTGGGTTGGTGCCTTCCAAGAGCACCACTTCAGCCTCCTAGAAAGGAAGGGACAGCAGTCTGCCTTCCTCCTCCTTTCCCAAGGTGAGGAGGGGTCTGGGAAAACAGACTGTCCCGTCTCAGCCCCTCAAACCCCAACACCAGCAGACTACCAGGATCCACGAACAACTAACTAATGGGCATGACTGTCTTCCCTCCTTGCCTGCTAATGACAAAACTAAAGTTATCCTACCAGCAATTTTTTTTTTTCTTTCTGGACAGGAGCAAGCAATTCACAAGCAGATTTGGTTTCCTCATTTGTAAATGGCAGGTCATATTTGAGAACATCTAGAAGATGGACTAATAGTCCCACCCTATTAAAGTTTTTATGATGGCTGTAGGGGACAGTGCAGGTAGGAAGACAATACACAGTCTGCTGCTCATAAGAGATGCTGAGAAAATGAAAGTGATCATCACCAGCTGCAAACCAATTTCTAAGAACTGTGGAAAAAAGGACCCTCATAGTTTTAGAAGCAACTGCTCAAAAATCAAATATCAGGTAGTTCTGAGAAAAGAGAAATTTCCTGAGTACTTCAAAGAACAATGAGAAGATTAAAGTGAGAGTATGTAATTTTCTGAGGTGTGGATTTAGCCAGAAGGAGCAATCTAAATCACCCCTACAGTTTCCCTTTGAAGAGTGAGCACCCTTAATTTAAAAATTTGTTGTCTTTTAGCATGATATCATTTTTTAAGTCCCAGGCTACCCTTTGACCTTGTAACACAGTGACCTTTTTACTTACAGAAAACTTACATGGAATGATTAGCCATGATTTTTAAAAAATTATTTTTCTAAGTCTCACTGTGTGATAACTCATATTTACCTAGCAATTTTTCTTTGTACATACTTTCATCTCACAAAAACCGTATGATTTTACACATTTGGGTTTTTACTGTATGTCACTTTAACAATGAGGAAACTAAGCCTCAAAGAGATTTTAAGGCCACAGAGTTTGGACATTATAGAGCCAGGATTCGAGTCCACACCTGAAAGACTGCAGGGCCGGTGTTCTTCCTCCTAGCCCAGGCTGCCACTCCCTTCTGGTGGCATACTGCCAGTTAAAATTAACATTAGCGTGTGGCTATGTTATCTAATTAATCTATTAGTGCCATTAACATGTACTGTCACTGTTATGTAGGTAAGTCTGGAGAACAGACAGTCAAGGTCAATCACCTGAAGGAGGAATTCTAAGTAGGACTAACCTACAAGACATCGATATTGTATATAGCTGGAACTCACACCAGTTTCACAATAATGAAAACCAAATCAGACTCCAGTCAAATGAAATGCACAAGTCATCCTGTCCACATACTATAAACATTAACTTTACAGTATAGCAGGCACTATTCTAGGTTTTTAGGCATATAGCCATTAACAAACACACATGATGGAAAGGAATGCATTAAACTGTTAATAGCTGGGTGATAAAATTTTATGAGTGAATATTATTTTCTTCTTTGTGTTTTCCTTATTTTATACATTTTCTAAAATGAGCATATATTATATTTAAATCAAGAAAAAATGTCTTATATATGTCAGTGAACCAACTTACTTTGATACTTTGGTGCTTGCCAAACACATCACAACTGTCCCCACTGACTCACTTGAGAGTTTACTATCTCAGCAGTCAAGGTATCCATTGATTTATGTTGCAGCCTACTTTGTAGGAAAAACAAAGATATTTTTAATAGCTAGAGTATGTCCACCAATTCAAAGAGAGGGGGTGGGAAAAAAGAGAAAGAAAAATAATCATGTGAAATAGAGACCAAGTCTTAAAAACTTTTATGTTAGCCAGTAACATGGATGCAGTACCCAAGACCAGCTTTCATCACAAGTTATAAGGTGAGTAGTGGGTTATGACTACAGAGACTCAACCTCATAAGAGTGGAGCAAAAAGCAATCCTCACATGTACTAATTGTATAGGGATGGACCAGAAATTTGGACCAGAAGCAAAACAATGTCATACTGTCTTCCCTCCTTTCATTTCTTTTAAGTATTTTGAGTTACTTTTGCCTAGCAATCTTATGAGACCACAAAAGAACAAGAGCTCAGTCAAGAAATTTAAGAAAATATAAAAGGAAAACTTAAAAATTAAAAGGATTCTTTCCCTGAATTAAAAAATTGCCAGAGAAGAACACAGGCAGAGGACGACACTTTTAGCAAATAGTGTCTTTCCAACTCCAGAGTGAGGGAATCCTCTTTCATGTTTAACTTACACTCTTCCAGCTATTTTTTAAGCCCCCTCTTTCCGCACACTGTGAAAGCTTTCTGTTGCTTTTCTGTATTTTAGAGTCCAAGTGTTTATACTGTTAGCCTCTTAAAAGTCTCTTTGCTAAGAGTATGTGTGTGTGTGTGTGTGTGTGTCCTAAATAAAGAGAAATCTGAATACTATTAGTAATGCAGAAAATGTGAAAAGCTTAAGGTGCTTTTTTTGCCAGTGGAAAAAACAAAGCTGATGGTCAAGTTAAGGTGGATATGTTAGCAATAAGCCAATGATAGCAAAGATTGTGTTGGCATCGCAATTCTCTTTTTGTAAGTGCCAAGGGCACAGGCAGACATCCTATGAGCTCTGTGGATATTTTTTCAAACATGTCTGGCTTAGTTGAGCTAGAGCTTTGGTATTCTATGCTGATATTCTAGAGCTTTGGTATTCTATGCTGATATTCTATGTTAAGAAAATATTTTTAATAAGATGAACTTTACAGTGGTCCAAGGTCAAATAACTAATTAAAATTAACAGCAGCCTGGAAATAATGAGTAACTACCAGCAAACTAGAGAGGGAGGTTACCTCAGGTTGGCAGCTCTCTAAATTAAAGAGCTGTGTACATTAGGCAATAAAACTTACTCAGCTGAACTGTCCAGAAATAGAAGGTTTCTGTGGTTTAGCAGTTGTTGAATTGTTGGTTACAAAGAGAACAATCATTCTCAACATCAGCTTCAATTCAGCAAAGTAATTAGGGCTCTGAGGCCAGACAGACCCAGGAAGAAATCAAGCTCCCTTTACTAAGTTAACTAGAAAACTTGACTGAATTAACTGAGGTACATTAACATCTGCAAAGCTCACTTCTCATCTGTAGACAGAAATCAAAATAGTACCCAGCTATTGTGGAACTTCAGTAAGACAATGTCCATAATTAGCAGATGTCCCTAAGTGCACAATGAATTCTAGCTATTCTTGTCTTTTGTGTCATCGAATGGTGAGCACATTTTCCTAAATGTCTTTCTTTATGAAAAAGGCACTCAAAAGACACGCACGCGCTTGCTTGCTCTCTCTCTCTCTCTCTCCCCACCCAAGGCAGATGCTAGATTCTCCAAAGGGGCCAAGATAAAAGGCAAGCCTGTGGAGATCATCCTTAGCTGCCCTGTGGCCAGATTCTCAGATCCAAACTCCTGTGTGTTCACCTGCTATGACAAACACTGGAGAGTAGCCTGATGCAGAGGAAAAGAGTAACCATTAGTCAACCCAAGTTCAGGTATGGGCTCCACCAATGACAGATGGCCAGCTGAGATAAGGCAAACTTCTTAATCTCTTAGATATTCAGTGTCCTCCCTTAAAAATTGAACATATTTGACGAGGCTCAACAAATTGTTGTTGAAGATTAAATGGAATGAGGTATGTGGATGTGTCAAGCAAGTACAGTGCACAGCACAAAGTAAATGCTTAGTCAGCACTGGTTTACTTCCTGGCATTGAGTTTGGGGCAGCCCATTCTGAAGACTCCCTATCCTGACCATATACTTTTGGGGTGCTTCTCATATAAACTCGTAAGTGGAAACATATGCAGAAGGTAGTCATTGTATCTCCCACAAACATAGCGTGTGTGCTTATTGCACAGAAAATACTCACAGAGACCTGGGCTTGAAAGTCTAGGACTAAAGAGGCCACCTGGGCAGAAGGAAGCTCTGGACCTGTCAATGTATGAGGGCAGGCTGAGAAGGGTTTGGGGAAGGGATACTTTGATTATTAAATTACCTAAGTGGCATTCATAGTCAGTTCCTTTCTCTCAGCTTCATTTTATTCCTGGAAAAAAAGGAGGATATCTAATAGAGTATTCTTCCCAGACCTTTCAACTCTGAAAATTCTTCTGTGCTAGTCAGTGTTGACCTTTCTTTCGATGTAAATGAAGGGGACTGGTGGGAGGGGTAAAGGGGAGAGCTCTGGTGTCAGCCCCTCTCCTCTCCCTAGTTTTCCTCTCGTATTTCCCTGTCTGAGAGGGGAACAGTGCCCCTTCCTGTGCTAAATGTTAAAAGGAATTCCTAGGGCCTCCCTTGATCATTCACAGAGAATTTCTTTAGAGAGGAATGAGGAAAAGCCTCACTGTGTAAACAAGAACACATCCACAGTATTAAATAAATTCACCTCTTATTCTTTCTGTGACCAAGGACAAGTTCTGCAAATTCTCTAAGCTTAACTGTCTGGTTTATTAAAAAAAAGTCAGTTGAGAGACTGGACAATAGTAACCTCATAGGTAAATTGAATAGAACATGCTTTTAAGAGCCTGACACAAAGAAAATGCTCCATAAATGTTCACTTCCCTTGCTTTAATTTTAATCCCCAAAGGGACTGTAGGGCTATTGAGATTACAGATACCTTTTCTTATACTTCACAGAGCTTGCACATAGCCTGGTATAAAACATGATAGAAATATTTGCAGGATGAATTCAAATACAAACAGATATTCTAAAATAAGGCAAAAGCTCTCGGCATAATGTCAGATGAGCAAAAAAGTACAGAATTGGGCCACCGAGTTCTGGTGTGATTGACAGATGTGTGGTCTTATGATGAATGGAAATTTTTTGGTTTTGTTAGCTCTGCTACCTGACATAGCAGAGCCCCCTGACAGATATTAAGTATCAACCTAAGACTACTTTTTAGCAAAATCAGGGAAAAAAACAAGGAAATGGGCCTATGAGTGACGAAGAGAAAAAGAGTTTGTTTTTTTTTTTAAACCAATGGCCCTGTATTTTATTAGGGTCATACACAGAGCCCATCAGGAAAGCATGAGTCCCCCTCCCATAAAATGCATGTATGCACATACACAAACCACTTGATGCACGGTTTTGGGGGCCTCATAAATTCTAATTCAGAATCCTCAATTTCAATCCATTTAAACGCAAAGTCTAAACTTTGTAGCCAGTATCATGTTTGTCAGCCCATTATGGACTTTTCGAAAATCATGTGCAAGTAGTTAACACTCATTGATTTTGGAAATTTGAGCCCTGAAAAGTAGCTTAAACCTCCCAGAGTACAAGATTTGTATGCTTGCACCATTGACAATGTAGGAAAAAGTCCTTATTAAACTGCTCAGAAGACCCTGTGTGTTTTACAGCTCAACTGCTGGGGAAGGGACTATTTGTTCACAGACCTCTCTCCTGGTGGTCAGGGGAGCAAAGACTCTAACTCTGTGAGCCCCGACCCCCAAGACAGAGTCCATTCTTCTCAGTTATCAGAGGTAAGAAGTTAAATCTAGTTTTCCTCCCCAAGACCTTATACTGAAACACTTCAGAAGTCACAAGTCTGGTGTTGGGAGTGACTCTAACTAAGGATGTACTTATGGCATGTCTTTGTCCATTCAAGCTGCCATCACAAAATGCTTTGCAATCTGAGCTGCTTATACACAGCAGAAATGCATTGCTCACAGTTGTGGAGGCTGGAAGTCCAAGATCAGAGTGCCAATAAGACTGGGTTCTGGTAAGAGCACTCTTTCAGACTGCCAACTTCTTAGTGTATCCTCAACTACAGGAAGAGGCTAGAGAACTCTCTGGGGTCTCTTAAGAACACTAGGCCCATTCATGAAGGCTCTGTCCTTATGACTCAATCACCTCCCAAAGGCACCCCCTCCTAATACCATCACATTGGGGCTAGGATTGCAATATACAGATTTTGACAGAACACAAACACTCAGCCCATAGCAAAAGATGTTTTGGATAATTCCAACACCGACTGAATTTCTGCAAATGAGTGAATTTGGCACAAGCATTAAGAGTGAAGAGTCTGGGGTGAGCCTGAAGGGGCTCAGGTGTCACCCCTTGTCATTTGCTATCTGCATGACCCAGGACAAGTGACAACTGCCTAGGAGAGAGGCTGTGGAGCACCAGTCCTTCGAGTATGCAGGCACTCATTTTTCCAGCTGCCAGAAGTGTCGCCTCCTGATCGTGCACTGATGAGGCCCCCCTGAGGACCTGCCCTTGACTACAGGGAGGTGCTTCACTGCAGGTTATGCACTCTCCTGGGCAGGTGACAGTGATGACAAGAGACAAAGACTTGGCCCCTGCTCTCAGTTCTGGGCCTCGTCGAAGGGCCATCCTAGTTTCAGCTTTTTCCCTGGGATCAGCTGGGATCAGCTCTACTGCATGGGGTTGGCTGAAAAGCCCATTTAGGTTTTCCATGAAATAAAAGATACATTTTTCATTTTCACCAGTGACTTTAACCATTAGGCCACTGGGGCCATTTTCACCAATAACTTTATTGAATTGGATATTTCGAGTATGTTAGCTATCTCTCGTGTGGTATAATGTTGATTGTTCTCAATTAATGTCTCGATTTGATCACAATCAATCTCAAATGGTCTACCCGACTGTGGAGCATCGTCCAGTGAGAAATCTCCAGCACAAAACTTCGTAAACCACTTTTGACATGTTTGATCAGCCACAGCACCTTCTCCATACACTGCACAAATCTTTTTTGCACTTTAGTTGCTTTTTTACCTTTCTTGAAATAATAAAACATAATATGCTCAAAATGTGTATTTCTCCCATCTTTAGTATTAAAATGGCTACACAAAAATTCACCAATTTTGATAAGTTTTTTAAAAATGCATGCTGATATGACAGCTGTCACAATACAATCTGACAAAATTGTTTTGAATGAAGCTAAAGACAACTAAACGCTAGTAACGCCATCTTAGGGGAACAAACAAATGAGGTTTTTTTGGCCAACCCAATAATTGCATCCCATTTCAATTTCTCCTGCAGTCTAATAACACTTCTATCCTGCCCTCCAGGTGTTGATCCTGAGGCTACTCCTCCATAAACCTGCAATCCGTTTCTCTAGAAACCTGACTTATGATACTCTACAAGCCTCACTGTCCTTATCTGTAAAACGGGCATGGTAACTGTACTTACATCATAGGGTTTTTGAGGATGCAATGGGATCCTGCAAGGAAAGTGCTTAGCATGGGGTCTGACACAGAATGAGCCCTCCCAGAAACCCTAAATTGATCAAGAAAATCAATGCAGTTAGAGTAAAAATCCAAACTGGCTTCTTGGCAGAAGAAAAGGGACATAAAACATATAGAAATTGACCAGCTGATCCCAACATTTATATGGAAACTCAGGGAACCAGAATAGACAAAATAATCTGAAAAAAGAATCAGACTGGAGAACTCACATATCCTCAATGCAAAAGTTAGTACAAAGGTCAAATAATCAAGATAGTGTGATACTGCCATAAAGATAGACATAGGTCAATGGAATAGAAGTGAGAGTCCAGCAATAAACTCATATATTTATGAGCAACTGAGTTTTGACAAAGGTGCCAACATCATTCAATGGAGAAAAATAGTCTTTTCAACAAATGATGCTGGGACACTTGGATAGGTCCATGCATTAGGATCATTTTGGAACCCTTCCTCACACAATATACCAACATTAACTCAAAATGGATACAGGACTTCACTGTAACAGCTAAAACTATAAAACTCTTAGAAGAAAACATAAGTGTAAAACTTTGTGACTTTGGATGAAGCAACGCCTCAAGCAACAAAAGAAAAAAATGAGTTGGATTTCATCAAAATTAAAACTTCTGTGCTTCACTGGACAGCATAAAAAAAGATAACCAACAAAATGGGATAAAATATGTGCAAATTATGTATCTGGTACAGATTTGTATCTACAATACATAAAAAACTCTACAACTCAGCAATAAAAAGACAATCCAATTTAAAAATGGGCAAAAGACTTCATTCTACTTTGACAATTATTTCTGCACATGAGTTTTCTAATCTCCTAGGCTTGAGGGCACATACTGTGCTTCATTTCTTTCTGCATCTTCAGCACCTACCAAAGGAAAGGTAAAGAAAGTGGACTTTGATGTGGGAAGCCTATGTTAAATTGCAACTCTGATACTTAACAAGTTCCTTGATAAGGGACAAGTTACCTTACTTCTCCAATCCTCATTTTTCTCACCCATAAAAATGGGCCTCATAATAATACGATCATCATAGAATTGCTGAGGCCGAATACACCCATACATATAAAACTCTTAGCACAATGCAAATTAAATGGAGCTCTTTACAAATTAATTTTGGCAATACCATCCAGAGGAAGAAAAACATCGTATCAATAACATACATACATAGAAACACATAAACATACAGACAGAGGCAGAGATCTTATAGCTTTTGGTTTAGAATCTTCACCATGAGATGGGTACAATTGTGTAAAATTTATTAGTTCACAAAGGCACAGTTGGATCAAAATTGTGTTTCTGGTAGATAGAGTAAGTTAAGTTTATCTGCTCTGATGACTAAAACTTTCACTAATATTTGTGAAGAAGACTTTTAAGATTTTTTTATTTACCTAATTTCTAAGTAGATTTTTTTAGGTAAGAATTACTTTCCTGAAGTTTGCATTTCAATAAATGGCTCTAGGTTCCTAGAGAAGACCAGATAGAAAGGATCTAAATCTCTCCAAGAAGGGCTTTTCTTTCCTAAATATGGGTCTCTGACAATACCCAAAAGTGTTTTGAGATAGATAGGGAAGGTCTAGGGACTGGAAAAAAGGATAGGTAGATTTTGAATGGTTTCTAGAGCCCTACTTCTGTTCTTTAAATAATGGGTTCATAAGATAAGCACAGTTGCATAAGATAATTGGGTCGTAACCTGAATGATATAAAAATGCTGACACAGTCATGCAACTAGACTATCCTTAATTGCACTTTATATCAGGGAGAGAACCTGCAACTAATACAAAAATCAAAAGATGCCTATGTTCTAGATTTAGATCTGTGTGATTTAAAAAAATGTTTTAGTAAATCCTTCCACAAAGTCTTCAGAATATTTTTCTTACCCTCTCTGTACAGTTTCATTTAGTTTACAGGAGAAGGCCTTGAAAAAGCTCCTATCAGATTCTGAATGCCAGCTTCCGATCTGGCCACCTTGTGACTGATGGGGAGCAGACCGCCCCAGGACGCGCCGCTTGGCACATGGGTTATTTTGAGCTGAAGGTGATCAGCACCCAGCAGACTCATGAAGGGGTTTTTTTACCTTTCCCTTATCTGCCTATAACCGGTATCAACATAATAAATTTAATTTAAAAAAATAGAGAGAAAAGATTTGCAAGAAAAAAACCCTAAGATGTTGTATATGCATAGGAAAAATTCAGGAAGATCTACAAGAAAATATGAGTCATTCACTCTGGAAAAGAATTGAGGGGCAGCAGGAAGACTTGTGTCACATGTTGTACCCCCGCTGTGTGCCACACTTTATTACATAACATTTTACAACATCTGCTTTATCATAATTTACTTTATCACCCATCATGTGGCGAACACTTGTTTACCAAACATTTGCTCTCGCATCTCCCTGTGAACTCCCTCCTCCCATTTGCAGACCCAGACCCCTACCCCCTTCTCCTCAGGTGAGGATGGGATGGAAGGATCAGTTACCTGACTCCTGGGGAGTCTCATATTTGGTTGGGGGGGCGCTTCTTTAGGTACAAAATTTGCTTTTCTCCTGTTAATTTGTCTATGTCAATTTAACGATTAGATCAGCTGAAGAACCTACAAGGGAAGAAGGGAGAAGTTTTCTGGCTCTACATGACCATGGAGCTACTTTTAAAAAATCCTTTTGAATATCTTGTCCGGTTTCAGTAAGAAACATTGAATATTCCTGAGAGTACTGAACAACCCCATGGACACGAGAGGGTCTCCTCAAAGACGGCACAAAAATATTGCCCTCACACAACCCAGAGCCATTCCCAAGGACAGTCAAAAGGAAGAATTCAGACAATGCCGCTGAGGACTGGTGACTGGCAAATAGGACTCTAGCTGCAAATGGAGTGAATCAGTATTTCTGCCCAGCCATATTTTGGCTGTCCACCTCCCTGCCACTGCATCCACCCACACTTCACACCCGCTTCTCAGGATGCAAAATAAGACAATCAAGAAGGCAATAGCTATTCCTAGGAGACGAAGGATCAATAACCCATGTTTTATCCTTCCAATCTAAGTTTGGAAAGGAAAGGACAATGTGACATTTTAACTTCTACTTTTGACCAGGCACCACAGATAGAGATCTGGAAGAACAGGCTCTGGTAAAAATTTTTACCCTTTGCCAGCTTCTGCCAGTTTTCCCAGGATGCCCTTTGAAGGCTCCGGAGTAAGTACGGTGTCCCAGCAGGCCTCCTCCCCGTCACCAGAAACTGTAGAGGGGAGAGATTAATGTTCCCTTTACCCTTTACAGTGAGTGCCTGGCTAGGACCCCCTTTTCTCTAGGGCACCTCATAATTGGATAGGCTTATCTAAGATGGTTAGAAGCTCTCCACCGAGGCTGCTATAATGCAAGGTTATCTTTGGTAAGGTGAACCTGCTTGTTCAGACTTAACACACAATCTATTCATCTTTGTCCTCACACTTGACCCAGTCTGGTTTCTAAGTCAGACCTAGTCCCACCCCTTATCCGGTGGTCAAAGTTTCTAAGTCAGATCCTGTCTTGGCTCTGGATCTGGTTCCAGTTCTAAGTCAGATCAAGTCAGACACAGTCTCAGTCCTCCAGTGTCCACACCCACCCCACAAAAAGAAGTGTACCTCCTAAGGCAGCAATAAGCAGCATGCCCAAGGGGCTCAGCAGGTACCTTCTCCTGGTTGCTCATTGCTCCTGGGAGTTATCAAGGGCTCCTTTGGTTTCCTCTGCCATCAGAACTGTTAAAAGATCAACTGAGGCATACTAAACATTTTGAGAGTTTATTTGATGCCCTGGCCAGTGCGGCTCAGTGAGTTGGGCATCATCCTGGAAAGCAAAAGGTCACTGGTTCAATTCCTGGGTGAGGAACATGCCTGAGCCGTGGACCAGGTTCCCAGTTGGGGGTCTATGAGAGGCAACCAATGTCTCTCAATGATGTTTCTCTTGCACTTCGATGTTTCCCTCTTTTTCTTTCTCCCTTCCCCTCTCTCTAAAAATAAACTTTTTTTAAAAAAAGAAGAGTTTATTTGAGCAAAAATTGATTCAAATCAGGCAGCACCAAGCCAGAAGTGGTTAGAAGCTCTTCACCAACAGAAGCTCAGGGAGAGGCTTTTGTAGAGAAAAGGCAGAAGCAAAGTAAGACCATTACTGACTGGCTCTAGCTTAAAGCCTGACTGGCTGTTGTGACTGGTTGTTTTAGTGTTTTGATTGTGCAACCCTGAAGCATTTGCAAGCTTAGATTTTGGTTTGCTTTTGTAGACTGGCCCAGCATGAAGCCACCTCAGTCCAATGGCTCCTTGCTTAATTAATTTAACACCAGCAAGCATAAGTGTTTCCCGCAGTTCTGTGAGTTGACCTAGTGAACGCTGAACCTGAAAGGGGGCTATGTGAATCCCCACATCTCTAGTTGGCCAGGAAGAAGGGTGAGTAGCCCGTGCACCTGGTTCGTGGCTGGTGCCTGAAGTGGAGGCCGTCTTGTGGGACTGAGCCTTTAAGCCACGGCGTCTGTGTAAATTCTGGGTAGTTAGTGTCAGAACTGAACTGAATATTTAGGCACCCTGTGGTGCTGGAGGGTTGGTTGGGGTTGGAAAAAAGCTTAAGAGAGAAGCCTACAAGCTGTCAGAGCAGCCTGCCCACTTTCCCCTCCTCCCAGGTGCACCATTTCCCATGTGTAAGAGCCCATAACTCTCCTCTTTGACTAAGCAGCTTTCTTTCCTCCCAGGCTGGGTCTTGGGAGCAGGAGAGGTGGCATTCAAGATTGCAGTGTTTGGCTGCACAAAGCCGAGTTCTCTGAGCTTCACTTATTTTACAGGGAAAAAATCTGTTTCTAGCTTCAACCCTGGAACACAAAGTGACTTGCTAAATGGATACCACCCCAAGCAGAGGGAGAAGTGGGATGTGAGTGACATGTTTTTTCCCCTGACCTTGCCAGCCCCTGAGGTTGCTGTGGCCCAGGATGTGTGCAGAGCTAGCCAGATAGAGGTGGTTTAGCAGTTGCCATAGAGATTGGGACTGGCAACCAGGAACCTCCCACACCCCAACACACACACCCTGCACTAAACTTCTCTGTGGATGTCCAAGGTTGTAGTTCTTGGTGCTTAATCTTTTCAGACCCCATTGGGTATCACCATCCACAAGGGCCTGCCAGTCCCTGGAGCCGGACAGGTTATAGGGTCCAGTTCTTTCAAGCTGGATCCCATCCTTCTTCTCTTCTCAGAGGACTCACACTTAGGAATTGGGCAGCTCTTCCTTTTTAAATCCTCAGATCACAAAGGACCTGATTATATTCCCTTCCTCAAACAACAGAGGCAACCCATCTCCTTCCAGAATTGTAGTGCTGCCAGAGGCACTATGTAAATAGTGGGTGTGGCTGTGTCCCAGTGAAACATTCTTAACACACATAGGCAGCAGCGGGAAGACGTGACCTGCAGACTGTAGACTGGCAGCCTCGGATTTACATAGAAGCCCATGTGACTGCCTATGTGCCATTCTGATTGTTATTTGGGGGTGTCTGGGACTTTCTCTATTTGTATTTAATTCAGCATGCTGTATGTCAATCATAAAGCATTGCTCAGTTAAAATTCTATATATTTATTGAATTCTGTTATTTGTTTGCTCTACTGCATGATTTGTGCTTGGCAAAAAAAGTCATTTACTTCTTTAGTTGCTATTTGATTTTATTAGCATAGCAGCTGTATTATGAGAAATCAAAAAGAACACGATTGGTTATTTTTAATGATTGTCCTCATTCTAGCAAGCAGATCCTATAAATGCATATGTAGAGCTTCCAAGGATTATTGGTAATCATATCAGTGTGCTAAGTTTCTATCAGGGATAACTGCATTTTAAAATTCTGTTCTGCATAATGTCAGAGTATAAAGATCGCTCTTTTCTGAGTACTTCTGTGAAAACGTCTCCTAGAGCAAGTCAGTGCATACTTAAAATTTGCAGGACCTTCTGTTGAAAAGCTGCTTAAATATTTCATGAGTTCTTTGTTAAGTCACACGGCATGTAGAACAAGACACTTCTGTCCCTCAGAAGTTGGACACGTGCTCTGAGCTGTGGTGGCTTTTTTCTGCCAACTTGGACTCGTGCTTAGGTACTTCTAACAAATGTTGTGGAGATTAAACGAGAGCGTGACCAAGAAACCAGGTGCGTAACAGTCATTTCATAAATGCCTGTTTGAAGCTGAGGGTAAATTGGCAGAACTAGTCCTGGTCTCAGAAGCTACCGGCTCCGGTGCTGGGTCTGTCACCAATTCACTGAATGGCTCGAGGCAAATTGCTTCTTTATCTCAAATTCCTCATTTCTCAAATGGACACGCAGGACCAGACCCCTGGTATGCCTTGAACACATTTGTTTTAGCAATGTATTCTACCCAAACTCACAGAGTGACTGATTTATTACCTACTAAACATTGTCTGGGGACAGTGTTTCTCAACTATTTTTTTATTATTATCCCCCTAAGGAGTATTTTTAGACATTTTTTTCCTGATTGCAACTCCCCCCTGCCCCATTGTGTAACCTTCCCCCAGTTTCCCCATGATAATATCTTATATAACTACAGCCAATTTCAAAACCAGAATAATGGGCAAATTTCAAAACCACTGAATATTGGGCAAATTTGGATTAAGAGGCCAAAAACATACACATTTAAAAATGTTTACAGGCTCCACGTTCTCAATTTGCTAGATACTACCCCACAAAGACAGCTAAGCCTGGCTTTTGCCCCTCAAGCCTTATAGCCTCATAAGGTGTCCATAGTTGAGAGTAAAATGTCACTTTTGTATAGTCGTCCCCCCTTTGCCTCGCCCCCGAGGCTACGTTCCAAGCCCCGCAGGGGATGCCTAAAGCCGTGGAGAGTGCCGAACGCTACATATACTGTTTTTTCCTATATCTACATACCTCTGATAAAGTGTAATTCAAAAATGAGGCAGGAAGAGATTAACACTGATGACTAATAACAAAACAGAACAATTATAACAACATACTGAGACCAAGTTTATGGGAATATGGTCTCTCGCTCTCTCAAAATATCACACGAAACTGCACTCACCTTTTCTGGTAAAGGAAGCACTTTATGGCTTCTCTTTGGCAAATCCAAATGGCCAGGGTCACTGCTCTCGCACTGTGGGGCCAGGATTAAGCAAAACAAGCGTTATTTGAACGCAAGCACCGCGACACTCCTTAAGCAAGATGGCTACTAAGGACCAGGGGGGAGTGCACAGAACGTGGAGACGGAGCGCTCAGAGCGTGGAGACGCAGAACAATGGGATGATTCGCGTTCCGGGTGGACGGAGCCAGAAACCACGCGATACTTCACCCACTACTCATAACGGGGCTGAACTGTCATCTGACTCCTCAGAAAAGCTAGAGATTTCATCTGCCGCCCGGAATGACTCGAGGATTTCATTGCACTGTTCAAAACTTATGAATTGTTTATTTCCGGAGTTTTCCATTTAAAATCTTTTGACTGGGGGTCTACTGCAGGTAACTGAAACCCAGGAAAGCAAAAAGCAAGGGTAAAGGGAGACTACTATACTGTTGGCCCAGGAGAAATGAATGCGTGAAGAAAAATACTAGCCTTTCTAATATTTCCTGATTTTTTCTTTCAAAAACACTTAATATACCTTTGTTATGTTCAAGGAGACACAGGTAAACAAAAGTACGTTTTAAAATATCTAGAGTGATTCCAGGTAATGTCCATATATGTTCTGCCCTCAACGAGGTGGAGCATCATTTCCACCTCTTAGGTGAGGGCTGACAGCCCTCCATGGAGCAGGGCATCGGAGGGGGAAGGGAGTGTAACCCTACAGTGGAGAAACCTGATAGACAGGACCTCAGCCATGTGATTAAGGTCTAGAGCAGGGGTCCCCAACCACGGGGTCTCCACCTCGAGCAAAACTCCCTGAGCTCTGCCTTCTGTCCTCCCCCGCCCTCATGTTGTGGAAAAAACCATCCAGGCACCATAAAGGTTGGGGACCAGTGGTCTAGAGGGCCTAAGAAGATGTGACAACAAAAGGTAATGTGGTGTCTTAGACGGGGGTAACAGGAGAGAGAAAGGACATTAGGGGACATTTGAATAAATAGGAATAAACTTTGGATTTAATTAATAATAGTGTATAAATTTTGCTTTGTCTCAGAAAAAAGAGAGTCTCCCTAGAAATCTGTAAGAACTCTTCAACAGAAAAGACTTTCTGCAAACTTGTGTTTTAACTAACAATCTGTCTTTTATCACGTTTAAAAGGATTCAGGGTTAAACATGGGTGACTGATTTAGAACAAACCCAAATCCTTACTAACAATTATATTTAGCTTTTGTCCTCACCTGTTTTGTTTTTTTTCCCCCAAAAGTGAGTAAGGGAGAGCTAAGGGTGGAGACAAGTTTCTAGAACAAGATTGGCTCCACCCTTTCCAGGGTGTGCAACCTAGACAATTTCCCCAACTCTCTAAGCCTCGGTTTCCTTGTCTTAAAATGCGGATAATACTGCCTTGACCCTAGGCTTTTACATAAAATGTATGATCGGTACTTGACCCATAGGGATAACCCAATTTAGTTTACCTTACAGCCTCTGTATCTCAGTTTCTTCAACATGTCACTAATTTTAACATCTACCTCAAAGTTTAGGTTGGATTATATATCCAAAAGGTTTGGCCAGTGCATGGGACCTATTAAATATTTAATAAATAGTAGCTTTCATTAGTAAGACTTCATCTCTGCAGCCTTGAGTGGAAATGCATATTAGTAATTGAATCCGAAGTTGAATAGCAGAAGAAAATCCCGTAGAGCAGTGGTTTTTAACCAGGACTGATCGTACCATGGGGACATTGGTGTTTGGTTGAAGTAGAGAGCAATGACCATGTGAGCTAACCCATGCCAGACCTGTGGTCAGCACCAGCCAGAAAGCACTTCATCAATACCCTGCTTCTCCACACTCCCCTTAATCTGTTTCTGCCTCCAGGTGCCCACATCAGAAATCTGAGCCCGCAACCTCTCTCTGGGTCTCTCTGTGTATGCGACCGAGGTCACTTCTGCAGCAGGGGAATCCCCAAACCTGCATCAGACAGTCTAACATCCAGGTGTCCACGTGAAAAATCTATGGAACCTTCTGCCACTGATACATGGCTTTGACCTGTCTAGCTTTGGATTCCAAAGTTGTTAAATTTCTGTCATGCTCTCAGCTCCTCAGTAAATACAGGGAGAACTGGGTCGGGAAGTATTTATTTTAGAATCAGCTAAAAAACTCTATAGTGCTTTAGACTTTCCTTTGTGTGGTTTTTATTTTCAAATAAAGAATTTCATCTATACTGCTATTATATAAAACTATGTAAATAACATTCGACTTCTAAAAGGCAGTTATAACTCCAACCCAGAGTTTTAGAAAATGTTTCCAGGCACAGTACTGGTAAATCATGTAAACTGTTGTGTTCCTGAAGGACACATTTGCCGAGATTTGAATGTAAACCTTTATTAGTAGTGGTCTGTGTCTGTGTAACAAATGCCTCCCCAAATCAGCAGCTTAGGACAACGTGAGTGATGTCACAGCATCTGTGGGTCAGGAGTGCAGGTGCAGCATCCTGGTGTCCTTGGGCTCAGTGTCTGTCACAGGGCTGCAGTCCAGGTGTTGGTCAGGCCTTCACTCATCTCAAAGCTGAGCTGGGGCCCTGTGTGTGTGCTGCGTGTGGTGTGAACCTGCTTTCAAGTTCACTTATGTGGGTATGGCAGGGGAGATTAGATCTTTGCCACTCTATGTAAAGCAGCTCACAACAGGGCAGATGGATGTCTTTCCTCAACTTGAGTGAGTTAAGGCAGAGGCTGATATGCTCAAATTCCATTTCTTCGGCAATACTGTGTTCATTAAAGGAGTTATTCAGCGGAGTCTACATGCCAGGGGAGGTGTTCATGGAGTGATGACCAGGAGATGGAGGGCACTGTGAGCACCTCAGAGGTTGCCTGTCCTAACCTGTGAGCGTAAGTCAGGAGTGCCCTTAATCAATACACTACATAACTGCAACTCCAGACTAAATAGCTCAAAATTGGGTTATTTTTCTGGGCTTAATTTTTAGTTGGTACAAAAATTAAGAATAAAATATACTTGGGGGACAAAAGGAGGAGGAAGGGAATTACTATAACCCTAATTCCCCCATGTGTAAATACTTGTATTTTTGCCTTCAGTTCTTAACCAAATATATAAATATTTTTGCATGGTTACAATTATTTTGTATAGTCTTTAGTGCCCCATTTTATACTTATCATCATATAAAGAATTACCCGTGTTTCTAGAGAACTTCATAATCATCCTTTTAACATACACTAAGTCTTTATTATCCCAAGATCATTTGCTCTCTCAAGCGAGACCTTAAGTCAAAACTGTGTTATAAATGGAGAGAAAACTATAGCCATAAATTATAAAAATAAGTTTATGTATCCAAACATAAGCCGTAATAGCAACTTTGCTAAATCTTAGAATAAAAATGAATCAAATGTTAATTTGGGGGGAAGGGGAGGTTTCATTTTTCCTATAAAATTTTGTGATCGCATTATAGACCTTGACCTTCACAACTGACCTTCCTGTTAGGAACATAAAGATGGTCTCATTGGCAAAAACAATATTCAGGAGCTTTATGAATCTTTAACAGTGGCTTTTTCTCTAGCCCTTTAATCCAAATATTTTTTTTTATCATCATTATCCTTTATCAAACTCAGTTGTTAACTAGTGCACTTTGGTGAGTTCGTGTGCCTGCAACTGAAGCAGTTCTCTGGAATCCAGCAGTATTGATTTTATGAAAGCCTCATTTTTGGAAAAAATTTGCAATTCTGCTTTGCAATCAATTTACATTGATTGTACTTTCATTATAATGTTAAATATTCACTACAGTTGACTATCAGTCAGACCAATCAAAAAGATATTGATGATGGGTGGGCATAAATTAGAAGTGGTGTTAATGAGGAAGAGATGATGAAGGCCGAATATTTTGTATGTCTGAATTCATTATTGAAATAGTTCCATGTCATGATTGTTTTCTTCGGAATTACTTCTGTCCCTTGGCTGCACACAGTATTCTGATGCTGATATTTCTTCTGATGAGTTTCCTCCTGTGGAGGTACAGTGAGGGTGGGTGGCAGGCGTTCTTGGATGGTCAGCACCACACAGGCTCACACATCCCGCATCCCTACCTTCTTCGTGGCTAATACAGTCATAATTCAGTTTGGGTGAGATGTAACTGGGCCCCTCCCTGGCCTCAGGAGAAGGCCAAAGGAGTTTGGTCTGACTGGACGATCAGAATGTAATTTCCCTTGTAAATGATCACTTGAAAATGGAGTGTGGCACTATGCTGGCCAATGAGGGTGTCCTGGAAGATTTCCCTCATTCTTGAATAGGAATGCAAGGAAGGGACATTCCTTTTCTCTGCCTCTGGATATTATCTTCTCACTTTAGAACTATGGCAGTGACCTTGGGACCATGAATGGAGCCAGAGCAAGATGAGAGGCCAGTGCCCTAAAGTAGAACAGCAGAAAGAGAAGATAAACAAAACCTGGGTCCTTAAATCACCAGCCCTGAAAACACTCTAAATCAAGCATTCTGGTTATGAGAGAGCAACTTCTAATCATGACTCATTAACTGGACCTGAGAGCATCCTCAGTGATGGAACGTCTGCACCACTTGAACTTCAGAGAGCAGTACTTCACTCGGCAAGTGTTGACTGAGCACCTGTTACATAGAGCTCTATGTTAAGCTCTAGAGATACAGTGATGACTGAAACATGATCCCCACCTAAGGTCACTAACATTCTGTTGAGTAAAACAGCCATTAAATGAATAACTCACTTAATGTTTTTAACTCAAGGTAAGTGCTATAAGTAGGCATATAGGGTGTTGATGAGCCATAACAAAGGTTATGGAGAGTGGGAAGGCTTCCTAGAGGAACTTATATTTGCACTGAGTTTTGAGGGACTAGGCTCAGTCTTAACTAGGGCCAGGAGGAATGAAGGAGCAATTTGGTCAGAGAGAAGAGCATGCATAAAGGCCTTTGGGTGGCCCTAAACCACTGTGGCTACAGGGCAAAGGAAGGGTCAAGGGGCAGCAGCTGATTTTGGAGAGAGACAAGCAGGAGGACCCAGGTCATAGAGATCGACAAAGGTCATCTTTAGGATTTCAGTCTCATCCACCTGTCCCTCGTCCTGGTACTATTTAGTGATGATCACAAAGAAGGCTACAATAGGAGACACAGCCCTTGACTTATGGATGGCCGTGACAAATCAGCCCTTGGTTACTCAAGACAACTGAAAGATAATCTGGAGGGTCAATGGTTTTAGAGGTTAGAAACATATTGTACTTGACCATATTCTACCAACATGTGCTGTGCTTGATCCTGGTGGGCTTGCTGTTCAGGGAAGGCAAGCTCTTCCAAGGCCAGTTGCACCCCAAGTCTGGCATGTGGAGTGCTTGGCTGCCAATCTGGAGAGGCAGACTACATGCATTGAAAGAAGATCTCCCTGGGCCCTCTTGGTTTCTTTCCATCGTGGGAGCCAGTGTGCACACTTGTGCATTTGGCTGCAAGAAATTGTGTAGCGGTTACAAAGTGTCCCCAACCAGAAGGACATTCATTGATTACTGTGGCTCAACAGCATCATCAAAGTAAGACCCAGGTTCTGTTCTGTTCATCCGTCCTTCTAGTTTTGGTTTGCCAGCAGTGTCTCCATCATGCTCCCAGGCTGGCTCCCTCAATCCTCAGCACCACCTCTTTACACTGCAGAGTTCCAAGTAGAATGCAGGTTCTCTTCTCTAAACCCTCTCTTTTCCGCAGGAAGAAAATTCTTCACAGAAGCTCCCAGAAGACTTTACCTAACATCTCATTGGCCAGAACTGGCTTACACACTTGCCCACTGACCAATTACTGGTGAAGAGAATGGGTTGCTTTGATTGACTTGGCCAATGGGGGTTGAATTTTTGGGGTGGTGCGCACTGCTGCCAGACAAATGTTCCTATTAGCTCCTAAAAGAACCTATTAGAGGAGAAAAGCTTTCTATGGGTATTCCAGAGCCTGTACTAGCATGAATTCGAATTCACTAGCAGAATTAGGAATCTTTATCTTGGAGGTCCATCTTGCCTGCCCACAGAAGGACATTGTCTCTCCCCAAAGACCCTGAGGCCAGTATCCCTTGTAGAAAGCATTTTCAGGTTATCCCCAAATTCCCTTTTCTCTTCTTGCTTTAGCTCGTGCTGCTGTAACAAAGAGATGTGTTCTTTGTTGGGTATGGTGAGTCCTTCTCATCCCAAAGTAATGTCTATAGGTGTCTATAGGAGAAAATTTCTCAGACCAATCACCTCAAAGTTGGGCATAGATATGATTGTCTAACCATAATGTTGTACACTTGAAACTAATGCATAATAATTTTGAATGTAAACTATAATTGAGCAAAAAAAATGAATGGGTGTGTTTGGCATATCTCCCAGCTAATCCGTAGAATCTTTATGATTCTGGGCCAAATTAATCTGTATGTAAAGAGAAGTTAACTTGGGTGCCCTCTTCATCTAGGGTCTGCCAAAGACTCTTAGCTGGATTCTCAATATACTGTGAGTTTAATGAAAATCCATTTACCGTTTGTGTGTGTGTGTGTGTATGTGACGTGCTAACAGAGACACTTCCCTCGGGCTGGCAGCAGGGAAGGACATGGAGCTGTGTGCAGGTGGCAGTAAGGCAAGTAGAACAAATCTGTCTTTCTCAGCAGATTATACATTCCAGAAGAGCAGGACCACATCTTAAGGGGCAGTTTACCATTGTGATTAAGGGTGGGGTGCCAATTTCACAGCAAGTTCTGTTACTTACTGCGTGACCTTTGAAAAATTGCTTACCCTCTCTGTGTCTCAGCTCATCCTACTAATGAAGATTAGGAAAAGCAGCACAAATTTTATAGGATTACTCCTTCACAGCACGGATAGTCAGAAACAATTTTATTTATGTAAGTTATACAAAAAAATCTTAATCTCTTCTGCACATGGAGCTCTTTGGCAGTCTGATTAAGCTCCCCAGGACTGTTTTAAAATGCATAAAATAAAATGCATGTGAAGGCAAAGAAAACTGAATTGAAATATAATTATCAAAATGTTTTTAAAAACTGTGGTACAGATTATTTGTGCTTTTTAATATTGTAAGAAGTAAGTTCTAGTGACAGTTCGAGTGATTTGGTTAATTTGAAGGACAAGATAAGCATAAACCATGTTCTGAGATTTCTGTAACAACTGTCGTGTCCCATGAAAGCCACTGTGACTCTCTGCAGACATTGTCACAGCTGCTGTCATCACTGCATTTGCAGGGGAAGGAAGTGCTAAATTTCAGGCAGAGGCAAATCAAAGTGGAGTTGTCATTTTTTTCCCTGGTCTCTGGTTGAGGGCTGAATATAGATGGTATGTGAGTATTATCTTTATGATTAACCCTCTACCTTTACAAACAAAATTTTAAATAACTGCTTACTAGTCATTCCCGCCCTCCACAGGCACCAATTGTGAGAGATTTGATTAGTTTCCTGGATTGCTGTAAAAAATCTCAGGAGGATACTTCTATCAGCCTGTGGGATGGATCTCCTGAAGCAGAGACCCAGATTGTCAAGTCTGCTGCCCTTTGCTTGTGGATCACGAAAGCTGCCTTCCACTAGGTGTTCAGTGCCTACAAGAAGGACACACAGCACCACGTAAGGAACAGCCTTGAGCGCGGAGCAGTAGAGGGCTGTTTGACATCATGCTCTCCCACGGGCGCCACTACTGCCTCCATCTAGGGCCAAGGCAGGGTGGTCACCTGGAAGGAGAAGCAGCTCGAGTGTTCACTTTTGACAGGTGAGCTACACAGGGTGGGTTCTGAGTGTTTGTTCAGAATGTTCCCTGGAGCATGGAAGTGAAGAGGGGGTGGGAGTGTGCGGGGAGCAGGGACATAAGTAGGACAGGCAGGGTCCAGGTGTTGTCATCTACCTGGGCAGACTATAAATTCCTTAAGGGCAGGGACCATATCTTCAGAAGCATTGTGACATCACAGTATAAGTTGGGGCACCAGAATTCTTTTACTTGCTACGACTTAATACTTCTTGCAGCCTCTGTTTCACAACTGTGCAATGGGAATATTAATAGTGCCCTCCTTACAGGGTTGTTGTGAGATTCAGTGAGTTAATCTGTGTGAAGTGCTTAGTAAGAATTGAATAACATTGGGCATTATTTTCCATCTCTTTAACCCAGTGAAGGTTTTTCTGTCCTTGGCACAGCAAAGAAACACAATGATTTCTTAATGATTTTAAATGATGTAAAAAACTGAAGAAAGGTCAACAGTTGAGTTAACTACTTTTAGTACAACAGTTGAATCAGATTTGTGCTCTGGAGCTGTGGCTAGGACAGTGGCTGCTGGGGCAGATTGCCTGGGTTCAAACTCAGGCTCCATCACTTAGGACTGTGATGAAATAAGTAAAGTATTAGCCTTTCCCTATCTCTCTGGTAAAATAGACAAAATAACAGCATCGATCTCGTAGGCTTTCAGTGATAATTAAATAATCCATATGAAGTTTTTAGTACAGTGCCTGCAGACTAATGTTATTTGTTCCCAGTTATTTTATGTTTACTCTGCAGCACTCTCTGTTCGAAGCACTTCACCGGCATTATCTCATGTAATCTTTACCTCACACCCAAGAGGCAGGTGTTAACATTACCCCCATTTTCCAGATGGGGAAACTAAGGTCTGACATGACTACCCAGCTGGGGAGGAGCCGGCTCACACACAGGCATGCGGCGTCCGTTACACTGCCTCCAGCTGCATGGTGGGGCTATTTTTAGTGGTATTAGAGGTGTAGAAAGCATCAGGGATGAAGGGCAGGGTAAAAAGAAAAAAGATTAGGAAAAAAATTTTTTAAAGAGATTTGGGGCTTGAAAAGGGAAGGAAATAAATTAGCCTGTGTTTTCAGCTGAAGAAATGGAGGTCAAGGTTAAGATTCTTACCAAAGTATGTGGTGGGACTCGGAGGCAAAAGGAAGGTTCTGTCAGCCTCTAGACACCACAGCACCCTCACCTTGTCCATCACACACACACACACACACACACACACACACCAGGGAGGAATAGACCTCGCCCATCTCTCTGACTTTTATTTTATTTGATTGTAGTTCCAAGTACCTAGCCCATGCAGAGAGAGATGTCAGGAGAATGATGACTTTTTGGGGCATCATTCATTTTATTTCTGCTAGGTCAACAAAATGTGCTTTGTTGCCTAGAGGCACTAAGTCAGGCTGGCTAAATCCTCTCTTACTATAATTATTCTCTTGATTTATGAAAAAATAATAACTGTGTGTTGATTTTGATGAGTGCAGCTACAAAATATATACATGGCATGGGTCCTTTTTTTCTGATGTATGTTTCAGTGTGGCCTTTAGATATGAACACCAGATAAGGCATTTGAAATAATGGCATTGGTAATAAAGAGAGAGATGCAATAATGTGATTGTTTACTGAGTGCCTGCCTTGTGTTAGCTATTTTACTGGGGACTTTCTATTCATTATGCTGTTTAATTTTCTCAAAAATATTATGAGAACAGACTTCTAATTAAAGATATTAGATCAGGCACACACATTTATAGCCACTTTCTTCTAAAACCTCATTAAGAAGACAAAAGCAGTACCTTATATTTTGTTTTACCAAAGAAATACATCAGGACAAAGAAAGCAGAAGAAAAGATTATAGCAAGTACATTGTAGAATCTGAAAAACAAAAGAATATGTGTGCTCTACCCTCTGGGATTAGGTTTGGCTCAGATGGCAGAATGCCTACCTTAATAGTGATTTAAACACATGAAGTTGGTTTTTCTCATATAAATATTGAATTAGGGACCACAGACTAGTCATGAGAGTTCCATGAAGTTGTCAGGGATGTAGCCTCTTTGTAGTTTTCTTCACTTCTCTGGGAATGATCCTCGTCTCATGGCCCAATAGGGCTGCTTGAGCTCCATGCATCACATCCATTTTCCATCTGGCAATAAAGAGTAAAGGTGGGTGAAGACAGACAAATACCTCAACATAAAGACACTTCTCTTTTAGGTGTTTATGACAAGTCTTTCACCCAAAATATCAGTCTGTTAGGGATAGACGTTATCTAAATTTAGTAAGCTTTTTAATAAGTATCTTTATGATTAACCAGACCAGATGAACTGACATTTATTAAACAAATGCTGTACTTGGAATTTCCCTAACTTTGGAGTCTGAAACACTCAACACTATGCTAAGCACTTACTAAGGTTGCTAGCTAGCTCCAGGATTAACTGTGGGAATACCATAACCATGCAATTTTATTCCCTTGGTCTCGTGTGCTTGTCAGCGTGATGGAGGAGGTGGGGCTATCTCTAGTCAGTGGTTGAGGTGTGAAATGAGATGCTATATATAAACCCAGGGCAGGTCCCTAGGAGTATAGCACATTGGCACAGAGTTTAATCTGATGGTTCTTATAGACAAGGAGGAAGCAGAGAGACATAACCAGATCATTTCAATACTGTGTACTAAATGCTATGGCAGAGGCAAGTACATGATTCTACCTGTAAGAACACGAAAGGAGGGTGTTATTAATGACAGTAATTACTTATTGCTTCTTAAAACAACAATATTTATGCTCCCACAGGTTCTGAGGGACAGGAACTCAGGGATGGCCTAGCAGAAGGGTCCTGGTTCAAGATCTCTCATGAAGGTCCATCAAGGTGTCAGTCAAGACTGCAGGCACCGTTTGATCAGGGCTGGGGGATCTGCTTATCTCTTCAACAGGGTGGGGCTGAGAGTACCCGCCTCTAGGGAGTTTCTCACAGCGGTGTATGTGATAGTGCTCACACAAAGCTTTGCATAATTATGGGTATGCTTAAAAAACATCTAAAATCTGAATGTGCTTCATGGTAGAATTTAAAAATTCTTATAGTCAAGACCTAATCACTACCAACAACAGTGATAATAGCTAACATTTAATGATATAATAACAATAATAATAGCTAGCATTGAATGACATGACCTTTAGTAATAATAGCTAGCTGCGTAGAAATAGACTCATAAATGTGGAGAACAAACTGATGGTTGTCAGTTGGGAGGGAGCTCGGGGGGCTGACTGGGAAAGGTGATGGGATTAAGAAGTACAAATTGGCAATTACAAAATAGTTACGGGATGTATATATAGTACAGCATAGGGAATATAGTCAATAATATTGTAATAATTATGTATGGGGACAGATGGCTATTTGAAATATCAGGGATCACTTTGTAAATTGTATAATTGTCTAACCACTGTACTGTACGCTTGAAACTACTATGAAATAATATGGGATGCCAAATGTAATAGAAAGATAATCCCTAGCTTTGTGCCTGGTACTGTGCTGAATGTGTTTTAGTCATCACTACTTTTTCCTTTTCTTTATATTCCCCCAGGTTCTGGGGTGAATCTTGGGCTCCAGGGCCTGGAGTCTTGGGAAGAATTCATTTGCCAGATCGTGACAGCTGTGGGTCAGAGTGACATCATGGAAGCTTTGTCTGCCAAAGGAAGAGACTCTGAATGAGTGGCGGAAGACTGGACCCCTCACCGCAATTTTCGAGTGTCTGGGGGAGACGGGACTGGCCCGTGGAGGGGGATTCTTCTCCCTGTAGGGCAGAAAGCAGCCTGGAATGAAGTCAGGCTGAAAAAAGAATTTTGTGAATGTTGGCAAGTTAGCAATTATACACTAAAGCTACACTGAAGCTTGAGGCCTTTAAATGCGAATTAAGCAAATGAAATTTCCAAACTTCAGTGTCTGATTTCCAGAAGTCACCGCAATGGATGTGCTGAGTTCACCAGGTGAGGGTGCTTCCTTGTGGCCCACGAGAAAGTGAGCACTGCTATTCAGGCCCCGGGCGGGGAGTTCTGTAAGACAAAATCACTCTTCCCAACGCTTCAGGGAATCCGCTTCCCTCTCTTCAAAGCAAATGCAGCAGAGGGTTAACAATGACTATATCTGGGTGTGCGTAGGGAGTGGGGTAATGGGGCGTGAGTATTCATTGTACTGTTCTCTCACATTTTCTGGGTGATTGATAGAACATGTTGGAAAAAAGGGAGAAATGGATCATCAGAAAATAAATAAAAGTAGAACAGGCATAATCTCATGGAAAATAAAAGAGCATTTTAGGTGGAATCTGTTTAGCTTTATGAAAAATTCACTTCTTTGACCTCCTTTTTCTCGCTTTCCCATGGAGGAGTGAGGACCCCCGCACACCCAATCAGAGCACCGGCACGAGGGCCCCCCTCTCTGGAAAGGCAGCACCCCGGGCAGCTGGTGGAGAGGATGAGTTTGGTGCAGTACCCTTGTTTGGATTCTAATCTCAGCTGTCACTGGGTTTTCCTTGCCAAGTGACCAAGTGACCATGGGCAAATTACTTAAATTCCTTGTGCCCCAGTTTTGCCATCTGTAAAAACTGGGTTGATAATCATGAAATAAGTAAAGTTAATGACTGGGCCACTGTCACACACATTACCTGAGTTTGGTTCCAACAATAAATTACAGGAAACCCTCCCACTGAAACTCTCCCCTGTCTCTTCATACCTGTATGTCTGGGTCCAGACATCTCTTAGAAGCCTCAGTCCATACATCTGTGTTTGTCTGATCTTAATTGACTGACTTCTAGGTAGAGGGGTGTTTTGTTTTTCTTGGTGTTTCTTAGAGACATAGCATAATTTTTTTCACTTATTGTGTGTTTGCGTGAATAACTGAAATACCAACACAGCTTCCTGTGTAGGTCCCATAAACCAGGAGAGAGTTTTCCCTAAGCATGCTGTTCAGTATTCTTATTGTTACCTCCCATTAGAAGTTTATTGGAAGAGTTAGGAAGTGTCCCTGATTTCCTTAGCATATTAAGTTTGGCACCAAACCACAACGCTTAATTTCCCAAGGAACAGTGACCTAAGTTGAAGTAGGTTTTGCAGAATTGTTGCGGTGTTTGTGTGTATGAAGGGGAGGGAAATGACCTCCCCTTCATGGTCACCACCATGACCATGGTTATGATAATGAACTAAAGAAACATGGCTCCAAGACCGTGACATTGCAACTTGAGCCGGTTCCAGGAGTGAGGCCAAACTGATTTCAGCAAAACCCGATCAATCTTATGTTCATCAGTCGTCAGTTATTGCAGAAATGATCAATCAAAAAGAAAAGACATTTTAAATGTAGAAATCCTTGTCAAGAAATAGGCTTTAGTCCTTCTTTTTTATTTATTGCTTATGCTACTACAGTTGTCCCCACTTTTTTCCCCTTTCCCCACCTCCACCCAGCCCCTGTTGCATTCTGAGGCGGTTAGTCTTTTAAAAACATGGACCGATAGGGCCATCTAGTGTGCACTTGTATAACCACAGTGGATTTTTTCCTTTAACCTCCGCACCACTAGCCAATGTGATTCAGCTGGCTTCACAAAAACAAATCATTCTTTAGTCTTCTTTAGAGGTGCATGTTGAAGACCTTGGCTCATTCCCAAACTTAAGGTTTCTCAAACCCATAGTAATCTTACAAGCTAAACACGGCTTGCTGTCTAATAGATACTTACAAGATCAAAGTCAAAGCCATGTGCAAGTTAAAGTCCAAGGCACGCAGAAACTATAATTAGAAGTAACATAGTGGCTTCCGTATAAGTAAATGGAAGAAGCCAGTAAAAATAGAGCAGAAAAATGTAGCCCATGAGCAAGGAGAAGGGGAGCAAGAGACCATGAAGCCCACGAGGGGAAAAGCCAACAGCCTGGCCTTGGGCTCCCTTGGGCCCTGATAACATTCTAATTTAGTTCATGTGCACCCTGATTAAAACGTTTGAATGAGTCTCTGTTGCTTGCAGTCAAGCAGGACTAAAACAGTATCCGTTTGTGAGGCACAAATCCTAAAATCTGGCACACCCTCTCTCATGAGTCCCCAAATACCCGCATGTCTTATTTCTTTAACTTTCTGATAGAGGCTCCAGACAAAGTATAGGAAGGCAGGAATCAAATGAGGTCAGTTATAACCATTTGGGACCACTGTGGGTGTCTGGGCCACCCAGCCAGACTTCTGTCAGTTCATGTCTCTCATCTGTGGCCACACTAGGACTTGGAGAGGCAGGTACTGTCAGACAATGCCAGAGAGCTTGGCAATCAGAACCAGCAGTATCTGGGTACCACCTTGTGAATCTCTGGCCAAAAATGGGCCTTAAGTACATGTCAGTGTTTTATTCACAAGTTAGTATTTTTCTTACTGTCTGTGTAGACAGTGGTCCTTAACTAGGGGAACAATTGTCAGTCTGGAGACATTTTTGGTCGTTACAGCTGTGGGAAGGGAGACACACTGGCAGCTAGTGGGTAGATGCCAGAGGTACTGTGAAATGTCCTACGATGCACAGGAAAGTGCCCTAGAACAAAGAGTTACCTGGTCCCAAATGTCACTACTGCTGAGGTTGAGGAATCAACTGTTTTAGTCCTGCTTTTTTGACTGCAAGCAACAGAGACTCATTCGAAAGTTTTGATCAGAGTGCACATGAACTAAACTAGAATGTTATCAGGGCCCGAAGGAGCCCAAGGCCAGGCTGTTGTTTTTTTCTCCTGGTGTCCATGGCAGGAGAAGCATAGAGGGAATATTGTTAAAGCTGTGGGAAGAGCAGAGGGTTGGCCCAAAGGCTGGGAATTCTACTAAGGGGACTGCTACCCAGTTTGGGGAAGATGCTGTACTATAACTACCTTTGTGCCAAGTCACAGGCAACAACTGCCAGTAGAGGCTCTGGGGAGGGCAACCCAAGATGGAAATCTAAGCAGAAAGTCCCTGAGAAACTGAGCAGAGGCAGAGATACTGATTAGGAAAACTGAGGCTGATTATTTTGACTTCATTCACGAACTCCCTTAGCATTAGGGGACTTTATGTCCTCATTTCCTGTTCATATCTACCAAAGGAATTAATTGGCTTGGGTGACAGGGGCAAGGGGTTAAACTGAGGTGAACAGAAGAGCAGAAAATTAATGGTAGCTTATTTAAATGCACATGGATTTGGAAAGAGTGATTTTCCATAGGTCTGAGAGGGGATGGCTGACCTATTAAAATGAAAACATACTTTCACTAAGTTAGCTTTTGGTTTTTCAAAGTAAAGTGAGTCTCTCCCCTAAAGAGCACGCAGAGCAAGAATTGCAAACAATATCAGTTTCAGGACTTGGAGAAAACAAAAAGCAACGCTGTCTCTTACTCTCCACCTTTAAAATATGTACTTCTTTTGAAGGAGGCTTTCTTTTGAGACCTAGCACAGGGAAATCAGTCAGTAGATTTCTCTGTAATGCTGAGCTGTGGAGCAAGTTCCAAGGAAGAAAAGAGGAAGATAGGCTTCTGGTTTTTGACACAGGACATTATAGGGTACTTGTAGGTACTCCAAGAGGACTTCACAGCATCCACTCTGTAAATGTGGAATTTTGTTTCAAACTAGGCTGATTTGTAGAGGGCCAAACCTAATGAATCACATTCATTCATTGTTCATTCACTTCATTTAATAACTTGTTGGTTTAGGTAGTACTAGTGAGAGAAAGAAGCATAAAATATGCTCTACCAGTTTAGTCAGGCATATGCAGGTAAATAAATAATTAAGTGTTAGCCCTTGTTGTCAACAGACCCAAGATGTGGCTGTAAGTGACTTCTGCCAAGACTGGTTACTCAGGTGAGTGAATTTGAATTTTTAACCATCTCCAAATGTTCCAACATTTGTTTCATACTCAAAAAAGTTTGTGAATCAGCCTGGGTGATGGAGGGCTCTAGAAGCTTTCCGAGCAGGAAATGTTCACTCTTTATAATGTCCTGATGTAAGAGCAGGTTAGAGCCCAGAATATCAGAATCCACACAGCCTTCCTGCTCGGCTAGTCTGGCGGGGCCTGGACTACGTTTCCCAGGATGCCCATTTGCAAAAGATCCTTCAGGATTGGTCAGAATAATGTGGACGTGTTACGGGTCGCCCAGCAACGGGGGCGGTCCTGGGCTGCACCTGGACGTCAACCTTCCTCTTCTGCACCCAGGGGGATAATGAAGATCAGAGCCACCTTCACGGTCATAAAACGTCACCAGATCTTACTTCCAGCTAAGCGGCAGTGCCATCTCCTCAGCTCTTTCACCGCCGTTCTTCTCAGGCCCCGCCCCTTTTACGCTTGCAGCGAAACTACGGAAACTGGATTACAGCTACCGAGTTGATTGAGCGGCTCAGGGAGACGTAGTACGCAAGCGCGAGCGGTTTCGGGCTGGGACGCGCGCGTTGCTCTGTGGAAGCGGGAGTGAGTGCCCGGGCGCGAGACCCGGCAGCGGGCGGTTAACTGAGCTAGCGACCCAGCGCCTCTTCTTCTGGCATGGCAGCGCTGCGCTATGCGGGCCTGGACGACACGGACAGCGAGGACGAGCTGCCCCTGGGCTGGGAGCAGAGAACCACCAAGGACGGCTGGGTTTACTATGCCAAGTAAGAGGGCCGCAGGGGGACCGCCGGGCCTGGGACACACCTGGAGTGGGACGCACCTGGAACTGACGGCCTCTCGTGCCCGGGACACTGCACTGCTCTCGAACGCCACCTGCGCGGGGCGGGGCGCGGCGCGGCGCGGGCCCGTGTTCCAGCTTGGAGAGGGCGGGTGAAGTGGCAGTGATGTTAAAGAGCTTCCTGGGTCCCGAGGAGGGACCGGTCTCCTCACTGGGCCTGTGTCCAGCCTTGGTCACCTGGCAGCGGTCAGGCACGCCCTCTACTGCTCAGAAGGCAGCGCTGCACAGTGCAATGATGGCACACCAACCTTATCCCTTCCTCCTCCAAAGAACAGGAAAAAAAAAAATGCAGACACCCAGCCACTTTTTAGGGGTTCTGGGAAGGGGACCTAGGAGTTTGTATTTTCATCAGATGTCCTAATATAGCTATGTACATTTGTATGCATATGTGTGTGTACATATTCTATAGCTATTCATTATAGTTTTTCTGGGAAAGTTTTAGAAACACTAGCACTTCCTACACTTACTGTGTGACCTAGCGCCATTGAAAGGACTCTGAGCCCCAGTTTTCTAATCTGTCAAATAGGTTTATATGAGCGTTTTAGCTCAGCAGTGTACATAAAACACTTAGCTCAGGTTGATAGGTACTCTAGGCTTAATAAACAGTGCTTCCTGCTGTCTCTGCACTACCTTAGGCCTGATATCAGAATCACCCAGGGACTTTCGAAAGCACAGGTTTCAGGCTTTCACAAAGACCTCAGATAGCAGGTAACTAATGTGGGAAATCTGCATTTGTTAAGCTTTCCAGTTGATTCAGGTTATAACTTGGCTTTGAGAAACATGGATGTAAAGCAGTGATTTTGCAACATTTAATAAACCTAAGAAGTATCTTTTCCTTGGTTCCAGATATTCTTATTTAACTGGTTTGCCCCTCTTTCCCATTGGTTTGTTGCAAACTCTTCCCAGGTAATCCCAGTCTACCCAAGGTTGTGAACCACTGCTGTCTTTGGTGGCTCGGTAGGAAGAGCAACAGCAAAATAAGACCTTGCTGAGTTCATTCATTCAGGACACTGGGATCTTTCTCATGTGCCAGGCTCTTTGCTGGGCCCTGGTTATACTGAGATAAAGGAGATCCAGTTGTCACCCTTAATGAGTGCCCCATCTCTCAGGGCAGAGTGACCCAGTGAGGGAGTCCTGGTGCAGTGCATGTAGTGAGCAGCAGTCTGTCCAGCAACTCTACTGGGTCACTTCACAGCTCAGGCGAGGTGATCAGGTAGAGTTGGCACCTGAGCTGTGCTTTAGGGCACTAGAAGTGGGCAGGTGGGGGCAAGAGGGCAACCCAGGTAGAGGAATCAAAATAGAGGCTCCTCATGGCCTCTGTGGTGATGCAGGAACTTGAAGATCCAGGCGGGGTAGGGATGACCTAGCTTATGGAGGCCCTTCTGTGTCTCCTGGAGGAGTTGGGACTCTGCTGTAAAGGACCCAGGGCCACTGAAGGATTGGAGCCTGGGAGTGACGTCGGGTTTGTGTCTTTAGAAAGATGATTTCTGCTCTGAAGAGCTGAGGGAACAATTCTAGCAGCAAGGGGTCATTAGACTGTTGCAGGGCTCCAGGCAGCTCCTGGATGGGCACTTGGTGTCCCTCTGCCTTTTCCTGAAGGGCCCTCTCGTCCCTCAGAGCTGGGCTTAAATGCACTGCCCATGAGACCTTCCTTTTTTATCCCACCCCTGCACCCCTCCCTGCACACCTTGTCATCTGTGTGCTGGTACTTAGTGTTGTCTATGGTTATCTAATCTTATTCCTACTGGTCCCTCATTGCTCTGTCTCCCTGCCTAGATTGTAAATTTCTTGAGGACAGGGGTTTTTCTTGTTTACCTCTGCATCCCCAGTGCACGGAAGGAGTGAATCAATTCATCTAGTGAAGGTTTGCCATGGACCTCCTCGGGGAGGTGGTGTCCTAGGAATGAAAAGAGGCACATAGCCCCCTTCCTGCTTCCGGGGCCCTTCCTCCGCTCCTCTGTGTGGGGCCTGTCCTTGTGGTGGCCACTTACTGCAGAGGCTTCCTGGCCTCCCCTCAGGTTTGCCTGGGGCCTGGTGGTGGGTCTGCAGGTTCCCTAGCATGTGCTCACCCTGCCTTGTCCCCTGCCTTTCCCCCTGCCTTTTCCCCTGCGCCTTTTCCTGTGCTGGGCAGCCTACCCCACTGCTTCCTTCCTACATGTCATCCAGAGTCTGGACTTGGGGCTTTTCTTGCACGAAGTAACATCTGCACATGCCAGCCAGTTCCTCTGAGAGCTTTCAGGGGAGTCCATGGACAGGGGACTCAATGACACATACACGTTCTCTGAAAAAGCACCCCCCAGCCTCCACCATTGTTATAGGTCTTCATCTGGCCTGTCTGCCCCCTGTGTTACACTGACTGTGGGGACAGGGCTTGGCTGGTTCCTAGCTGAGGGGTCCCTACCTCTAGTCCTCTGTTCTTTGGCTCTCAGGGCTGAAGGATGCCCCTGACCACTCCTAATCCTGGATTCCCATTAGCCCCCTTGATCTCTCCTGACCTGCAAGCATCCTGGCCCTTCTTTCCACCCCCAACTCTGGATGTGTCACTTGTCTTTCTCTTGGGGTTTGGGAACCTTGATGAATGGGCTGTCAGAAGACAGTCCTTCGAGTAGTTCCTGTTTCCAGATTGTCTTCCTCCCATCACAGCAGGGCTGTGCCCAAGGACAGGGGCTGAGGCCCTAGGGGAGCCTGGGCTCTGGTGGAGCCCCCTTTAGCCTCACCCTCTTCTCTCGTGTGAGCTCTGTGGGCTCCTGTGCTCCCCACCTGCCCCATGGTGCACCCACAGGCCTCAAAGCACATATGTCATATGTCCCAGGACACCAGTCTGGGCTTCTAAGGAGAGGATGCTTCTCTGCCATTGAGGGCAGACCCGTCACCAGGGAGAGCTGATGGGCCTTTCTCCCCTACTGCTTCCCGAACCAGAAGAGGGGGACAGCGGATGAGATCTTGAGGGCTGTTGCTGTAGTCACCTGGGCCTCCCCGATGGGCCACCCAGTCTCCCTTTTCTTCTGAAGCCCTTCTGGCAGCCAGAGGGCCGACTGGCCTGGTCCTGTGGGGAGACGGGCCCCTCGTCCCAGGGCAAGCTCTCCTCACAGGCGGCTCTGGGTCTCCCAGTTAAAAGAAACTACACTGACAAAAGTAAAAAAAAAAAAAAGACCCAGCAACTTAGAAAAGCATGCTTAAAAATGAAATGCATATAATGTGCTGTGAATTTAATTTTGATCCCTTTGGCTTAAATTAAGACCACTCTTAATTATCTTTTTAAATGACAAAAAGCTTACTGAAAGAAAAGGAAAAAATAAAAGAGAGCTTCTACTTAAGGGAGAATAAGATGACACTTTGGGGACATGTGTTGTAATTTTCTGTTCATTAAAAAGTCATTTTAGGTCACCGTTAAAAGGAACACCTTTTAATTAATTTTTATATATAACTATTAATTTAAAATAATACTTTTATGTGAAAGGCATGGTTTTTAGTTCTTCACATATTAACTCATTCAGTTCTCTTTAACCCCAAGGAGTGGGTGCTATTATCCTCATTTTTACTGATGGGGAAACTGAGGCACAGGGAGGTTAAACAGCCTCCAAGGGTGTGTGGCTGGTGAGTGGGAGAGCCGGAAAATGTGGGCATCAGGCTCCGGAGTCCACACACCCAAACTACACCCTCTTCGCCTCAGTTAGGGCCGGGGTCCTCCCGCAGGGTCACTGTGCACTGCAGGGGACGCTTGGCAGTGTCCGGAGACACCTTCTGTTGCCCAACTTAAGGGGGCGGCATACTGGCCTCTAGTGGGGGGAGACCAGGGAAGCCGCTGATGATCCCACAATGCACCGGATGGCCCCACTGCGAAGACCCACGTGACCGGAGTGTGCGTGAAGGAGACCCTGGCTTAGGCATTTCCAGTCCCAGTGAAGGATATGGCGCGAGAGTGTTTTTTAATATTTTTATTTTAAAGGTATTTTTCCAGATGGGAAACAATGTTCTGAGTGAGTGTTTTGGCTTCCTGGGAAAGCACGTGTTCATTCCACGTGCCTACATTGCGCCCCAGGTGCGGGGCTGGTGTCAGAGCGCGCATCCGGTGCAGGCCTGGGGTGACCTGCACTCAGCACACACCTGCTGCAGAGTGTCCGCATTGCACTTTGGGGGTCACTTGGCGGATTCTTGAGGGCGGATGTTTTGGAGCTGGGTTCCGAGCTTATTTGACGTGTGTCTGTGGGATGACAGCCATTTCCGACATCAGGCAAAGGAAAATGACCGCAGCTCTGCGTTTTCCTGAAGACCTGTGAGGCCTGGTACAGCCAAGGGCAGGAGGGTTTTATGTTGCCATGTGTTTGGTTTATCTGACTGCCGTTCCCTCAGTCTGTGGGAGCAGGAGTCACGTCAGCGAGGGGCAGGCTAGCCTTCTTAAGGAGTCAGGGCTTCCTTTGTGCAAGTTGGTTTCGATGGTGGTCACATGCAAGTGGGAGGTGGTCCTTGCTACTGATACCCTTCGCTTGTGCAACAGTTTAATCAGTCAGCAGTGGCTGCCACAGGCACAGTGCCCCCTGGCTATGCTGTGTGGCCAGGAGACGGGCCAACTGAGCACAGGGGCTCGGTCTCTTGCCTTCTGCGTCCATGTCCATGCTGCCCCTGCACTGGTCACCTGGGGGTTACAGACGGGCCAGGAGCCAGCAGCTCCTGGAAAAGACCTTGCTTTCAACTTGTAAAATTTTACAGCAAGTTTATGCTCTCCACATTTATTCTCTTCAAAATAATTGATAGGAAAGAAATATTCAAATTTTATCATCTAGATGTCAGTGATTCAATATTTTCTACTTTGGTTGGGTATGTGAACTTTTAGGAAATCCTCCCTCCCCTTTGAATGACTCTTCAAACATCTGGCTGTTTTCCAGATTAAGTAATTTTATGTTTTTCTTGATCCTTTCTCACCTGTCGACAGATGTCTCCAGTCTGTTATTGGCTTATGATTTTAATTTTAACTTTGTGTGCTCTTCTGAGATGAAATGCGACATTTGACACACAAATCAGAAGAGTTTATGCATTTTATTTGTTCAAAATAATAGCCAGCACTTTTGAGGGCTTCTTGTACGCCAGGTACCGTGTTCAAACCTTTGTATACAGTGTCCTCATAATGTTCCCTGAGATCAGTACGAGGGTTATTTCCATGTTGCGGATGAGGAAGTCGAGGCCCCGAGCTGAGTAACTCGACCAAAGGCACATGGCTAGGCGACCCACGGGGCTGTCTTCCTGCATTCTTAATGACCTCTCCGGAGCAGTTAGGGATCAGTAGTTAAAAACACACTTTGAAAGTATATCTGTGGAAACAATAAACATTTAAGAAGATTATAGTTATATCTAAGTAATACGTAAATATCAGCATTGTGAATTAGACTGAAGTTGGTCAATCTATCCCGGAGTAAAACTAAAACAAATGTAAAACAAAACACTGCTCTAGATTGTTTTAAAAAGATTTTTATTTATTTATTTTTAGAGAGGGGGTAAGGAGGGGAACATTGATGTATGACAGAAACATCGATTGGTTGCCTCTTGCACGCCCCCAACTGGGGACCTGGGGACAACCCAGGCATGTGCCCTGACTGGGAATTGAACCTCGGGACAGCGCCCAACCCACTGAGCCACACCAGTCAGGGTCCTCTAGATATTATGAGTGATTGGGATAGGTTTCTAAAGTTGACCCACAACTGAGGTTGTGGTCTTTCTACTCCACCCTGCTCCCCTGCCCTGGCCAGAGCGTGAAGGCAGGCTTTTAGGAGATTTTCACAGATTGCTTCTCCTTCAAATCAAGGGAATTTGACCTGATGCAAACAGTTACCATTTATGTTCTACTACTTTCTGAATGTCTGGCTTTTCACTACTCTTGAGAGGGTATTATTTGGGAGAGAAAAAATTTAATGGATTAATGTTTAGAAGTATAACTTTTACTTATTGTTGTTTTGTGAATTTTTTTTTTAAATAGTCACACTGAGGAGAAGACTCAATGGGAACATCCGAAAACTGGAAAAAGAAAACGAATAGCAGGAGGTTTGTATTTTGTGGTCATAAAGCAAAACACCTTATCTGTAAAACATTAATTAGATAAGATCAGTACACCAGCAGAGAGGTGGCAGGTTGCCATGTCATCCTGGGGAGGACTTCTAATATATCGGGCGCCGCTGAGGAGCTGGGCTGTCACCCTGAGGGGCTCGTGGGGTTTGGCAGAGGGCGGCGATGAGGTCTGGAGGTGGGGTAGTGAGGATGACTTCTTACAGGTCTTAAATAGAAAAATTATACAGATAATAGAGGCCTTTGACTCACAGTCCATTAGATTTTCCTGCAGCTGCACTGGGAACTCGTTCTTGGTTCCTGTCGTGGAATTAACCACATCAGTGTCTGACAGGATTCCGTCAGGATCACCACGACTTACGGGTGCTTTTGAAGAAGTGAGTCACCTGCGGAATAGGAGTGTATGCAGGTCTAGTTCAAGGGACAGTATGTACCTGTGGGAAAAAATGAAACTGCTCCATAATATTGTGTAGGAGACATAGCAAGTCAGTGTACACATGGTGTTGGTAAAGACACCTTCTGTGAATTCATTCAAGGGAGGATTCACACTGATTGAAGCCACCAATAAGGTTTTCATCAGAAGCAGGAGCTGAAGCTGAGTGGAGAGTTTAAGAATGCTGAAGAATGAAACAGTTTTATTTCTGAGCAAGAGACAGAACTGTGGCGTGCAGCTGGGATAATGGGCCCTTTGCAGCTGCCACTGGGACACAAGACCTCACCAGGGCAGAGCACTGGCTATGGGTCTGCTGGGATGGGCTGTGGGGGGCGGGGCTGGAAGGGCGTGGCACCCTCTCGGACCTGCAGAACCCTGCTTCAGTTCACCCCGCCCCTGCCCCCTGCAGACCTGTCGGTCCTTTCTGTCTTTCAGATTTGCCCTACGGATGGGAGCAAGAAACTGATGAGAACGGACAAGTATATTTTGTCGAGTAAGTGTGCACATGGAAACTGCGCTCAGCCACTGTGCTTTTTAGCTTTTTTCATTAAAGAAGTGATATATAGTGACTGTACAAAACTATGACATGGTGCATGACTGTAATCTTAATGGGAGTAACTACTTTTAAGAATTTTTGCATTTATTTATCAGTCTGTTTTACATATACACACTTTCTTTAAAAAAAAGATGGCAATATACTGTGTAAACTGTTCAGTTGCCTATTTTTTCCACAAAATGTCTTTGTGAGCATTTTCTCATATCCTTATGTATTTTTCAAGAGGGCCTTCATAGCTATAGAGTATTGTTTTGTAGAGGAAGTGGATGTTGATGTTAAATTTCTGTTACTGAGCAGCTGTAATTATAAGCAATGTTTTTAGCATCCTTGTCTATAAAACTCTTTTTAGAGTAAATTCCGGTAACAGTAGTAACCACCTGTCTAGCACATTGCATGATGCAGACGTGAGTCTAGTTGCCTTATACCTGTAGTATTAGCTCGTCCAGCCCCCACAGGACCCCAATGGAGGCAGGCTGTCCCTGGCCAACCTGGCTGGTCATCCGCCTCCCTGAGCCTGCGGGCATGGTGTGTGGGCAGATGCCTAAAGAAAGCTTCCACGGATTTGTTCCCACGGTGTAAGTGCTTTCACCACAGCCTATTTCAGGCTCCAGGGTGAAGTCACCGAGGAGCCAGGAAGAAATGTGCACCCCAGGATCTTGCAGCCAGGGCGAGCTGGCTCCCGCACAGCTCTGCTCTGCCGTCTGTGTGCAACTTTGGAGCAAAAATGCTTATCTGGCAGCTATGGCTATAATTAAAATGGAAGTTGGGTTATTCTCGGGACTTAGTATTTATAGGATGATGAGTATAGATTTAAAACTATATATAATTTTACACACACATACACATTACAAATCATGAAACCTCATCTCTTTCTTTCTGGAAGTTCTTAATAGTTTTTAAGATATTTTGAGGTCTTCATCTCAAATCCCAAGAATTTAAAATGTAGTAAGTACTGTTACATAAGGGTAACAATTAATTCACGTGTCTCCATATATTTTAACATTGTTTCTACAAGATTCAGGCCAACTCTAAATCAACGTGAGAGTGTTATTAGGAGATATGAGTGCAGTCTTCAAAAGAAGATCTTTAGAAATTTAGTGGTTGTCGGTTTTGTATTTACTGTTAACACATACATTTTGAGTTTTCTACATTTCTTCCAGTCTTCGTAGGCCCTTGCACAGGGCCAAGGGATTTAGTGGAAACCTACTGCACAGAGTGACTGACAGATCTTACAGCCACACTTACCGTGAATTTAAAAACACAAACAAATGAGCTCCCGTCTCCTTGGAGGTCTACGGGTACGCGGCACTGCTTGCTGTGTCACCACGCAGTTCGTGGGCAGCCCCGAAGGAACAGAGGAGATGACTATCTTTCCAGGCAGAAATGTAGTCCTTCTTGAGGCCAGAAGATAGTCTAATTGGACTTCAGGTCTCTGTGGGCTTAAGTATAAGCCTTTTTAGCACGTGAAAAATGGGGTCTGCCTAGCCTAAACTATAACATTATCTTACATTTATAAATACCTCTGTTCACTGCTGTGGGTTCACTGCTTTCTCCTTTTCTTTGCAGCCACATAAATAAGAGAACTACCTACCTGGACCCAAGATTGGCATTTACTGTGGATGATAACCCTACAAAGCCAACCAACAGACAGAGATACGATGGTAGCACTACAGCCATGGAAATACTCCAGGGCCGGGATTTCACTGGCAAAGTGGTCGTGGTTACTGGAGCTAATTCAGGAATAGGTAGGCCATTAACTTACAGTTATAATTATTATTACTGACGAAATCTTGTACAGCAATTCTCCAACTGAAAAATGTATGTATAGCCCTTTTGGCTATCATTTAGTTAAAATCCTGCTCTCCTAAAAATCCCAGTGTTGTCATGTAAGGCTGTGTAGGGCTGACCTTGAATTCTCTAAAAGCTGAACACTCAGCACAGGATCATGGCTATTTTGGTCTTCGAGGGTTAGAGACAGCAGTCTTCCATCTGAGAGGTTCCGACCTGGTCTGTGTGGGGCATGGACACACGCCAGTTACTTAGGTTATTGAAGCCGAAATTGATTGGTAAGGGGATGTTGGGAACAACAAGGTATCATGATTTTGGAACAAAGGTTACTGCAGGTTTCAGTTGGCCACTGAGAATATCGTTTTCCTTTGGGTGCAGGATCTTATTTCTTTTTATGTTGGAAAATTAGTCCTTGCCTTAACCTCTGAATTAACCCTCTTAATTGCTAGGGTCTGACCACGGCAACCATCATGAGGCAGGGGGCTTCAGAGGGTGTTCATCCCTTAGCATCATGGGCTGCTAAAGAAGTGGCAGAGCAGACGCTTGCACAGCGACTCCCTGTAGGGTTTTACTCCTCCTTTGTTGTGTCCACTTGCATCAGCATCTGCACCTGTGAGAACCAGCTGCTTTGAATGAGGCTATGCCTCCTAATTCATAGAAACAAAAAATGGGGCTGTGTTCAGCTGTCTTCTGGCATATCCTCTCTGCCCTTTGACCACTCGAACCCCCCCCACCCCTGTGCCCCTCCCTGGTTGGCCTTCTCTTTCACACCCCTTTGCACCCGTCCTGCACTTTCTCCATCCCATCTTTGTTTTTGATAACCCCTGGAACCTCCTTAGTGCTGCCAGCATCAGCAGCCCCAGCACAGGGGTGGGAGTGTGCGCAGAGGGTAACTGTTGTGCAGAGTGCACAGCCTGGCGGGCTGCAGTCCCCGGGAAGGACTTCTGACCGCACCTGTCCATGAAGGCAAGGAAGCAACAATGGAGTTGTATGTTGTTGTTTTTTTTTTTAATTGAAAGAGGTTTATTTCAAATCAAGTCTAAGACCTCACCTTGGGTTCAGAATATGTTCAGCCCGCTTTTCCGAACTTGTTTTTGGGGTGAATTTTATATAGTCACCATTGATAATCAACACTGATGACACTGCATTAAAACTAATGGCCAGATTCTCGTTCATCCAAGAAAAAATATGTTGTGTTCATGGCATCAGCTGCTACAACGTGAGGGTATTGACCAATCAATACAGTGTAGAATAATTAAGAAAAAATAAGGTCTTAGGACTTAAATAAAATATCTCTTTATTTAACACTTAGTTAACCAGAAAAGTGACTAAAACATTTCATTCCCTGAATCTTCTGGCTAGACTGTTTCCCTTTCACTGAGATATGTGCTATACTGCTGATTTTCTGGGTGAGTGTGTGCACTTCGCTCCGTCTGGCGTTAGACAACAGACCTCAGGATGTGGCTGTTGCTCCGTCAGGGACCTGCAGCATCAGGCGTAAGACACTGTAATCTTGGACTGACTGAGTTGGCTCAGATGAAGGGCTGTGTTGAGCTGGATATTTACTCATGATCAAGGAGAAAGAGGAGGAGGTGCTGAAGCATCCAGGATAAATGGGTTGTTGATCAGAACGGACCTCAACCCTCTTTGAGGAAAGCCCTACGTTCTGCGCCTCTCCACGGTTCCCCGCCCCCTGGAAGACTCTCCTTCCTGGATGTCCACAGTCCATTCTGTGGACACTGCAAGTGGGTATCTGTGGTCCAGACAGACATGGTGGCAAATTGTAACGCTCAGGACGAGAGATGTCGGGCAAGGTCTTAGAGAGGCCGGCGCTTTCTGTTCAGACACCCCCGCCATTCCCCAGCTCAGACCCCCACAGAAACTGTCCGCGGCACTGCCGCCTCGCCCCTTTCCCCTCTCCACCCTTGAGAAGCGTAAATCCAGGTGAGTGCTGACGATTTTTATCTCAATTTTTGAAGTAATACCGTGCTGAGCATCCCAGGCAGTCGAATCGTGACAAACAACTCTGACCCCGCAGCAGTGGTGGCGGCAGGCACACGGGAAAGGGGCCGCAGACGGCACGTGGCTCTTGGTGGAAGCGGAGCCAGCTTGTGTGCCCCGCGTGGCTGCCTCAGAGAGTGTCCTCGCCCACGCGGGCTGTTGCTGCTAGATAAAGTTCGTCCTCCTACTGCGCTGTGAAATATGCCAATTTATAAATTGCTATCGCCACTTTATTTCTGCCCATTTCAAATCAAATAGCTGAAAGCAGAGTGAATCGGGCGTCTTCATTTTCAAGACTTGTGGGCGTTCAGGAGTCATTTTTCATCAGAGCCTCAGTGGTGGTGGTGCTCCTTGTCCTGCTGCCGCTCGGGGAGCCTGTTTCTGTGTCCCAGCCATCGGGCCAGAGCCTCCTGAGTGTCTGCTCTCGGGGCGCGGCGGCTGGGCTGAAACACACCAGCATGTGTTTTCACCGTGGGACTCTGTGACTGAGGACATAGGTGACCCAATTTTCTTCTTGAAGGATGATCTACAAGTCTGGTGTTTCCAGTGACTTTTAAAACATTCCCCGCAAGGCTCTGCTTTGTCGGAATTGCTGTTGCTGAGGCATTCTCTCTCTCTGTCTCTCTGTCTGTCTGTCTCTCTCTTTTGTGGGCGGGGGTGATCAGGTGGCTAGAGGGTCGCCTCTCCTCGAGGAACTTTGGCTGGTACTGGGACACTGCCACCTCTGAAGTGGCCTCAAAGCAGATTTTGACTTGTCTTCTCCCCCCGGTTGTAAGTGATACAGATTACTATTTTGAATTTTTGATATTTGGTTTTACTGAGGCCATTGGAGGGACTCCTGGTTAATTCAACTCAAAAAGATCAGGGTGATTCTGGAAGGCAGAAGAACTGAGGGACTATCAGAGTAAAGCGCTATGAGTTTGTGAAATCTTTGCTTTTAACCTGGAGTTTGTAGCCAGGTGTGACTGTTGACTGGATTTAGCTGTCTGGATTGGGGGTCGGCAAACTGTGGACACAGCCATGCCCCCTCACTTCCAGGTTTGTCTGTGGCTGTTTTCGTGTTACTTGCAGAGATTAGTAATCATGGCAGAGACCATATGCCTGCAAAGCTTGAAATATTTACTGTCTGGCTCTTCCCAGAAAAAGTTTGCCAGGTCCTGCATTAGATGATCTAATTCCTTCCAAAGTAAGATCACCCAACATTGTCTAAATCTGACACAGTATAGGTAAACTTTAGATAGGCTGGATGTCCCCAGGCCACAGGAAGGTTGTGTCAACACATCAACCGTAATTGCTCGGGACATCCCCCCGGTATCCTGCACCCCTTGCCTTGACTCTGTTTTCCCCCCTGTTTAGGGAGCTGCTAGCATTAGGATGTTGCCTCCTCAAAAACTAACACTCTTCTCTCCTTGACCTTTGTTTAACCAGCACTCTGAACCCGAAGACCTTTGTAGATTGAAAGCTGTAGCTTGTGGACCTGTGTGTGTGGAGATCAGCATCTCAGTATCCAGGGGGAAGTCATCTCTTCACCTAAAGCTTCTGCTAGACCAAGAGGCCTGGAAGCCCACAGTCCCGACTGCCACCCAGTAGAGGCAAGGGAGGAAGTCACTGCTGTCGGTGGTGCTCACCGCAGCGCTGAGCAGCACGGGGCAGGCGTTTCACGGCTCCGGGGTTAGGGGCTGGGTGACTCCGACTTGGCACAGATGAATGGAAATGGCTTCAACATGGTGATCATTAAATACAGACCTGATTGCAGGGTCTCAGGGGAGAGGATTTTCTAGGCTAGGAAAGTTTTCATCATGGAAGATCCCATAGCTTCTTTTCCAGACACAGCCTGTCAGTCCAGCTAATTTGGCTCTGCAAATAAATAGTTCAGTAAAAAATGCCGCCGTCTTGGGTCTGAGGGCTGACGTGTGCTCATCAAAAGCAGGGTCCTTCTCGTGAGGGGTTACTTGGCTGCCTAAGTGTGGGACAGCGCCGGCCCCGCTCACTGCTCCTCAGCAGGGACACTTGGGGTTTCAGTGAGCAGACAGAGTTATCGCGATCGTGTTCAAGGCACAAAATCCAGGTTTTGTCAGACATCCTTTTTAATACTATTATGAGCAAATTAGATATTTTCAGCCCAGTGTTCATTGGTAATGATGGTAAAACTCTCTCCTTAACTGCTAATCTCAAATCAGCAGTGTGAAAAATCTGATTTTTAAATCCCTCTCAGAGTTTAATCAGGATGAAAAGTCTCTTTCACCTTCTGAACCTTCATAACGGGCTGCATCAGACGGCATGACTTTAAATCTAAAATAGCCTGGGCTGGTTTTGGTTCTTGAGCCAGAGGATCCATTAACAAAAAACAGAACTTTCCCCTGCTCCCCACCCCAAACAAATACAAGTTGGGCACTTTGGTGTACATACCAGTAACATGTATTTTAGGACTGACACGTTTTCTATTTATGTTATGTAATCACCTACCTAAGGTTTATTGCAGGAAATCTAATATGTGTGCAGATACACACACACACACATATACATAATATGTTTATATACATATATATGTATATACACACACACTCTTAATTATCAAAACTTACATATTTTGAGAGGTGAAACATCCATACGCAGGCTAGCAAAGTCACCCCTGAGTTTGCTCAGTGAGGGTACCAGGCTTTTATGTGGGAACGCCAAAATGGCGTCACAGTACAGTGTCGCAGTGGATTGTTCTGGCCTAGAGAACCCGTTTGTTAAAGCTCAGGGTCTTGTTCCTAAACCACGTGCTGCACGTACAGCCTGAAGTGTGGCTGCCGTCATCTTTTATCCTGCAAACCATCACCATGATGAATTCATACCTGCTGTCGATCCTACCGGTTCCGTAGTCATATGAGGAACTTACTTTTCTTCGTGTGCTCTTACGATTTTTAAATGCGCGCTTCACATTCATGCACTGGACCAGTTTCCTTACTCCTTCAGTTCTGTTCCTTTTTTCACACCGAGTGCTGCTGGGGTTTTGCCTCCCAGCCTAAGTCAGGCTGTTGACTTTGTTTCCAGTCATTCCAGAGACCCCACGACTCCAAGGCCGTGAACTCACTTACAGTCATTTCCATGGTGAGGCCGTGGTCGGATGGGGCCATGTGCTTGGGGCCCTTGGGTGCTTGGGCAGTTTCCTTTCCAAGTGTCAGCAAGCAGGACTTCCACTAGGGGGCCTTGGTATTTATCTACTTGTTAAGAACCTGGTGCTCATTAAGTAGAGGAAACATTTCTGAAATAATGTAACATTTTCATAGTTTAAACTCCCATTTTAAATTAAAAACATTTGTAACCACTTATATGCTAAAATATATCTGTTTATTACAAGTAAAATAATTTTGATGTTATTTTATTTTGACTTACTGTTGAGATTTTTGACAATCTTGGAAAAAGTCCTTGAATGATGGTGGTACATAAAAATTGAGAATTAGTGTCTTATGAGCAAAGCAACCATTTTATGTTTAATGTTCTTAGACGTTGAATATGCATGGAAATAACACAGTCAGAGTATCTGAGAAGCTACATACATTTCTAAAGGGAGAGACCAACTGAAATATTCTAACAAGCCTCATCTCATAAATTGGCAGTCACACATACAAACTTGATTAAAAATATTAATGAATAATAATAGAATAATGTATAAATAACATACCTGATCTTAACTGAAGTTTTGTGTCTCATGAAATCAGTTGAATTTCGTACGTGCATGTGAGTTTAGGCTTTAATTTACTTGTCTTAGTGACAGTGCAACAGATGAGGGTTATACAAGTTCCCCTTCAGTGACAAAGTAGTTCAAAGTCATAATTTAAAAAGAATATTTAAAAATATGATTTCCACTCCATTGAGATTACAAGTGTTTAATAAGTTTTGAATTTGAAAATTATTTTACTCAATATCCAGCTTAAAAATTTTGACGTTTGCTTGTATGTAACATAGTGACATAGCTGTAGTAATTGTCAGGAAAGAGGGGGTTCCATTTTCTTGTAAGTTAACCGGGAAGAGCCGTCTTCATGTCTTTATATCTTTTCCCCACTAGAGGGCTCTGTTGCCCTTTGGTACAGTTACACAAAAGCAGTCGTTTGAGTACAGTTTTCCTCCTCTCCAGGCGGTCTTGCTTTCATTTTTGTTAAATAATACCTTTTACTTTTCTAACATATCTTTTAGGTCTTGTACTTCTTGGTGAAAGAATTCAAACTGAAGGCTGTTACTAGTGTCATGTTTGTTCCTTTTTCTCCTCCTCCCCCCTTCCTTTGCATAAAATGCCAAGGATGAAGAGATCTATTTAATAAAAAGGTCTATTGTGTTCAGGGAGCGGCCTGTTCTGCCAAATTATACAGGGGCATGTGTTTTCATGACATTGTTGGTTTCAGTGTGCTGGCCTATCAATAATGTGATTTTTTTCTAAGTGGAAATTGTAATATTTAAATATTAATGCCTCTGTTTAAGGTTCATTTAGAATGCCTTGGTGATCTTATACTTTTTCTAAGAATATAAAGTTTCCCTGCCCCTGCCGTCCTAGCCTTATCCAGTATTATATAATTCATTATAATTAGATTGTTTATTAATGATATGTTCTTGGATTAGAAGAAAACGTGTCCTTTATGGCTTAGTGTATTTTTCTTAGAATAAGAGAGGCCGTATTAAATCAAATACTTAATACGAAGCAAATAGTACTCTACACATACAAGATCTTAAGGAGGGTCATTTTTATTTTGGCTTCATCACTAAAGTTTGAGGCAATACATTAATTGAATGCTTCAGTTCTCAAACAGAAATTTGGCCCAGAAAAGAAAACATTTTTGGCTTTATAAAACTGCTTATTTTCAGATTTTAAATGGGAACAAAATGAATACACTGTACCATATTACATGGATTTACATTATTCTTTTTCTCAGCAGCTTCCTTTTTCCCTTTTGAAAGTGAAAGGGCCTGCAAGCGCGGGAGTGTGCAGGGTCTGGGGGCCTTGGCTCGCTTCCCAGCGCGGTGGGCGGGGCGAGTGAGTGTCTCGCACGGGATGGACGGCAGTTCGAACGTGTCACCTAGAATGTCATACGGTGTGCTTGAGCGTCACATTGTTACATTACAGAATTACCTGCTTATGGTTTTGTAATAAAACAGGGGTGTTATTTGTGCCGGACCCTGTATTTCACCAGAGTGAGATATTTTGGTCATTCATATACCAATATGTTTGTTGTTTATTAAATAAAAATTGTTAAAGCTAGATGGCTATTCTGGGAATTATTACAGATCTTACAATAAAAGATTTGCTGGCAGTTGAAAGCCACTTATTTAGTGTGACTCGGCCCTCGTCCTTTCTTGCACTTTCTGAAGCATTTACACAAACTCTTCAGTACGTGAGCCCTGAACCTTTTCCAGAATAACATTTCAGGGTCAATAGGAGGGACTTTTCATAAAGAGCTCTTAAATTAAGACTCTGGGAGATTGATCAAAAGCAAATTCCAAAAGCCTGAGCTTCTTGCCTAAATTTATTATCTTCCTTTGTCTCAATAACACTCCATTTCACCAAGTGCCAGCCCTGATCTACAAAAGCCTAGCTAAATGAGGTAAATAGGAAGTGTCCTCCTTGTAATGAGCTGTGTGACATGGTTTGAATCTAATTGTTTCAAATCTGTGAGGTGTTTGCTTCCCAGGCCGTGCTGCTTGGTGTTCGGGATCCCCCTCGTTAGAAGAAGCCACGTTGAGACCGTGCTGTCTCTGAGAGCAAGTTGAGGTTTCGTCCCTAGGCTCGGACAGGACATCTCACATTGTGTGTGTGACGGGCAGGGGGTGGGCAGGGGGGAGGAGAGCGAGCGTGTGAGTGAGCACACAAGCAGGGTAGTTCCTGTGTGAGAGATGGGATGGGGGAAGAAACTCATCCCACTGTTTTGTTATTTCTCGCTAGGTCAGGGGAAGGGGTGTGACTAGCTAGGTGGACGGAGCTAGGCCTTACATATTAACAAATGATCTCATACACAGAGGAGCAAAATCAGAACCAAAGAAGTTTCTTGTGTAGTTGTATGGAAACAAGTTTAAAACTAATAAAATATTTTTTTATTATCCATCCTACCTCTAAAATGTGCTTAATTCTGGAATAATTTATATTTATTGATCACTGTAAGATTGTCTTATATGAATAGCTCTTTAGGATATAAAAAGGTTCTGTACGCGTCGTGTTTAATTCTCATCACAGTGCTCGCAGCTGTCTTGAAACAGGCTCAGAATGAAAGCACAGAGAGGTGAAGTTACTTGTCTGAGATCACACAGCTCTGAGCGGCGGGTGCCTGTGGAGCTAGAGCAGAGAACTTCTGATGCTGTGTCTGGGGCCTTCTCCACGCTCCTTGTTGCCTTCTTGTTCTGGGGGGAAGTGCACAGCCCTGACCAGGCTCTTCCCAAGCAGCACCCGCAGTCTGCCTGCAGTCAACAAATCTATTTTAACCCCAATGCAAGCCCGCTCTGTGCCAGGCTGTGCGCTGGGCGTGGCGTCTGTGTGGAGCGCCCAGGCAGATGAGTTAGTACCCTGACACTTTCTCTCCACGGCTCCCCTGTGGCGTTTCTGTAAAATCGGCTACTCGGGGAGAACTATAGCAGAACAGGAGCTGGCATTTGTCAGGTTCAAGTTCGTGTCTATGCCAGGTGTGAGGCTGTGTTAGCTTTACATGCTTTCTCATTAATTTAAAATTATTTGTTATTGTTATAAGACATGATTTCCTTATGGCAACTTTAAAAATGCCCATAAGTAAAAAGAAAAATAAATGCTAATAAGAAACACCCACAAGCCAGAAATACTTAATATTTAGCATACATGACTTTAAGCATTTTTTCCCTTCCTTTCTTTCCTGATTTTTCTGCTTCACTGTGGTTCAGGAGCATCTTTGCCTGCTGTTGAATATCCCACAACGTTTCACATGGTTGTGTGGTGTTTTATTAGATGGTGCCGACCCGTCTTTTACTGCAGCACATTTGGGCGGATTTCAGACTTTTGTTAACTGGAAGGTAGAGATGATCATTTTGTAATTAAATGTCGTTACCTATCTGTGACTATTCTGTACTTTTATTTTTCTGGAGGTGAGATCACTGAATCAGGGCATTTATTTTAACCTTAACACCTGGACTGGTTGTGTCAAACCACACCCCTGGAGGCTCATACCAATCGAATGCCCTGCATCCTCGCCAACCTTGGCAATTAAGGTTTTTAGAAAAGTATCGCTTTAATTTCCCTGTCCTTGATTGTGAGTAAGATTGATCAGCTCTTCATACGTTCCTCCATTTGTATTTACTCTTTTATGAATTGCCTTTTCATCTTCTATGCATAACTATTGGCTATGTATTGATTGCTAATTGATTGCTTGATTCATGTAGTATAATTTAATTTTCGAAATGTTCCTTTCTCTTAGAAGTTAATTTATCTCAAAGTGTCTAATACTTTAAGTACATTTTCAATCTTGTGCTCAAGAGGAAATCTATGAGGAAAGTAGGCCTACCCTCCCAGTCTGCCTCACTAAAGCCTTTGAAGCAAATGTCTCATCTGTCACACCAGGTACACCTCACCACGTCGTGGGCACTGCTGCTTAACACCCACATTTAAGGCAGGAGCACCCCAGAAAACATGGAGTTGGTCAGCTTACAAGGGTGGTTGAGTCCCAAGATAACAGGATAGGCGCCCTTTGGTTCTTTGGGTTTCGCAGATTCCACCCCCACTCCCCTCCCGTCTTCTATTCGTGACAGTAACAACTCTTCAGAGCCTCTCCACGCACTCTCTCATTCGATGAGCCCAGCTCCCGCCTGGTGAAATGGTACCACTGCCGAAAATAGCTCTGCTGACAGTCAGGGGGAGCTTGATAGGTAGTGAGTGCCTGTCTGGAGAGGCAGCCGGGTACAGGAGAAGGAGTACTGACTCGAGGAGCGGGCGTGACCCAATTTTGAAACTGGGCCTAACTGCGTCCCATCTGAGTGACTTGGGGCAAGTTAATTTCCTTCTCTGAACTCCTGTTTCACGTCTGTGAAACCTGGATGATGTTTCTGCTTTGCAAAGATGGGAACCCCAGAGGGCCCAGGGAATCGTCTGCTCAACTTTGCAGGCACTTAATAAATTGTAGTCATGTTAGGGATGGAGTCCAGGCTATCCAGTTACTGAAATTAGTTTCATATTTTTCTAGCTTCCTGCTTCTTGGATCCTCAAAAGGCTGCCATAGTATCTGGGAGTCTGTCCTAAAATGACCTTTCTAAATAACTGTTTTAGGCATTGATTGGCCTTTAGTATGAAAGGAAACATTTTAGACTTTTTTTGTTGTTATTGGAGGTTAGATGTAGCTTCATCCAGAAAAAAAAAAGAATGGAAAGAAAAAAAAAGACAAGGTTAATTTTGTTGCAGTCAAGCAAGAAGAGAGAGACACTACACTTGGGTGAAAGGAGGAAGGAGGACCGTGACATCTGAAATGAGTGCGTCCCAGTGACACCTTCACTACGCGGTCTGGGCGTCAGGGCACGTGTCCCCTGGAGTTTGTGATGCTTTGTAGGACTGCCTGGCATGTTGAGTGTCCACATCCCACTTTGCTGTCCCATTTCCTTGATCACACCAAAGACTGTCAGTGTTTGAGTAGAATTGTAGCAGCACTTAAAGTGGTGGGCTGAGCTTTGTTGGAGACTACTGGGATTTTTTAGGTCGAAGACTGGCCTATGAGAGAGATTGTCATTAATTCCTGTGACCTAAGGCAAGTCCTTACTGTAAGGCTCAAAATAGTTAAGTGACTCGTAAAATCACGAGAATAATAATTTCTGTCACTATTTTGTAAGGATGCTAAATCATAATGTGCAAAAGCATCCCGGGGGAGAGCACTGTCTGACGGCCTGCAGCTGGGGGAGAATCACCTGACCGTTGTCAGAGAGAAGAGTCCTGCAGGAGGAAGAGGACGGAGAGGAAGACAGCCGTTTAATTCCTTAACGGACAGAGTGAAGTAGGGTCTCTAGATATCTTTGGTTAGGATATGCTGCGAGGGTTCAGAGGGCACCTTCTGTAGGATTTAGAAAGCTTCCCAGACGTCAGGTACCTGCTTGTGCTTGAGGCTGTGGATTCGGTGGTGACGGCAACACAGGTGTAGTAGATGCTGTTCCACCCAGAGTGGGCCGGCTGTGACTCTAGCCAGATACTCAGGAGCAGAAAACTCTGGAGGCAGACACGGCCCCAGGGGGTAGTTCTGTTGAGGTTTCATAGGTGGAACTGTCGGTTCTTGGACGATCCTTTTCTTCCCAGGGTCCTTAGGTTTCCACTGGGCAGGCCCTTACTTCTGCTTTCAAGGCCGGGCCCCTACAGGTGTGAGCGGGAAGAGTGGGCCCAGTGCCTGTTTGCTTAGATGACACCAAAGTTGCAGCAACATCTTGACTCTGGAAACTCCTTTTCCAGGGGATCACATGAAAGAATGAAAATAATCAATCTCTCTCAAATGTAAAGACTTGGCTGTGTCAGCCACCAGTGGCTGTATGGGTGAAATCTCAAAACTTGTTGCATCTTTCACTGTAAGGGCTGCTGCCTGCCCTCAGCATCCCTGCGTGGCTGTGTTGTACAGTAGGGCTGCTGTGGCTTCTGAATTCAGCACATGGGCTGGAGAAGCTCCTATCAGCCCAGAGATCATCATTGCATTCCAAATTGGCATTACAGGAAAAAAAACCCATCACAACTCTATCTGTTAGCAAAGCAAGTTTCCATTCTAAGCCCATGTACAGTGCCCAGATTGAGTGTTTGACAAGGTAGAGAGTGCTGTGACAGACCCGTGCGGGGAAACCTCTCAGTCAGGGAGCAGAGGCAGGTTTCTGGCAACGGTTACCAGCCTTTCAGCCTGAAAGGCTGGCTTGAGAGCTGTCGGTCTCTGGCATGAGGGCCCTTTTCCTACCAGATGTTGCCGTTGCCGCTTGCCCAGTGTTTCTCCTGGCATTGCTACCTCTTGCCCAGACCAGGGAGGGACTTCCTAGAGGGAACCAGTGGTGTTTGCATGTCGTTATCCTGGAGCTGTTGAACGTGCCTGAGTGCACACACGCACACCTAGCTTTTGCGTGTTTCTTACATGTTACCATTATGTAGACGGCACAGATTGACTCATTTCATACAGGTCAGAAGTCCAAAACCGGTCTCACAGGGCTGAGGCCAGCGTGTCAGCTGGGCTGGTTCCTTCTGGAGGCCCCAGGGGAGAACCTGCCTCCTTGCCGTTTTCGAAGCTGCCAGTGCGCAGTCATGTTCCCTGGGTTATGGTCCTTCCCTTCACCTTCCAAGTGTGCCATGACACCTCCTGCTTTCACCATCATGCCACCTTCTCTTGTGTAGTCAAATCCCCCTCATGAGGTCCCTGTGTGCATACAGGGAGGGCCTACCTGGGTACGACAAGGTAACCTCCCCATCTCAAGACCTGCACCTTCATCATGTCTGCAAAGTCCTTTTCGCCATGTGAGGTAACCTCATGGGTTCCAGGGATAGGGATGTGGGCCTCATCTGGGGACCAGTCTTCAAGTGAACACAGAATGTGATGGATTGCCTCCAAGAACTCTTTCAACGTTAGCATCAGAGGCTTCCATCCACACTCTACTGGTTCTTCCATCCCTCCCTACCTGGTTCTTTGGGCTGGGTGATTTTGTCTAGAGAAAGTCTGGTTTCGTGTTCTGCGTGTGCGAGCAGCCCTCTGATGCCTCCTTTCCTGCAGGCGGAGTTTGTCGGAAGCGGGTAGTATGTACGCAGCCAGAACATTCGCTGGCTGGCTGCTGAGTGCCATGGTGTCAGGCAAGAGTGATAAAGGGGGGGCGTCATTTTCATACATACTTGTTCCTTCTTCCAGGTGGGGGCCCTTGGGCCAGGAGCAGAGCCACCCAGGCAGGGCCGAGGGAAGCCACGGTTTGTCACCTTGGTCTGGCCCCCAGGCGGTTAGTTTGGTCCACAAAAAAATGGCCTGTCGTGTTTATTTGTTTTGAGTTAGATTACTTGCCAACATGTTAGAATCAGGATATCTCACTTAAAAGTCATCTTAACTTCTGACTCTTGAAAAGTCAGAAGACTGGGAACGCTGGGTCCCTGAGTCCAACCAGCCGAACTGCAGCGAGCCTGAGCCATACTGTCCCCTGCAGGCTGTTTCCCCGCCGGTCGTATGACCTGCCCGGTCCTTTGCAGACTTGAGTCTAGAGCCCTGTTCAGGGTGTGCAGTGAGGGCTGTGCAGAGAGCGCGGATGGCTGGCTCACATCCGCAGACACATTCTTTATTCGGTCACTCACTGCAAACGTCTAATGACCACTGAGTTCTATGGGCCACGCCTCAGGGTTAGAACCAGACAGTGTCTCCTCCCTTAGGGAGTCACACTGCCCACAAGACCAGTGACTTGATCCCTGGGCTTCCAGAGAGCATTTGAATGTACGTTCCTTACAGTATAACGTATTTTTTAAACCACACACTTCCTTATATACATGTATGCCTCTGAGTAGTTCTTATTGCTTCTGTGATTTTTATTTGTATTTAAGAGCCCTTTCCCCTTATTATTGAGAAGCTATCTACAAATGAACCACCAAATATGTTCTTGGAAATTAAAGAGAACTTTTTAAAAAAATCCCAAATGATGCTTCTTTAAGTCTCACGTGAAGACTTCTTCGGGTTCACGCACACGTACGCATCTTCTGAGTAACGTAAAGGGAGGCAGAACCTGCAGTTGGTGCGGGGTGAGCGAAGGTCACCGTCGCTCGAAGAACAATGCGTGGGTTCTCTAATTTATATTAATCACAGTTCCATTGCTTGCCTTGTGGTAATAGGCACGCAGCTGTATTACGATTCCTTTAAAGCTTGTGCTGTGCCTTTTGATGTTCATGCTTCACTGTTCAGATAGTGTGTGATAAAAATTAGTGGTTAGTTTGAGTGGCGTGCTTGCTCCCCCCTCCGCCCCCCATCGACAGATTTCTTTTATGGTTCTGGCGGGCTTTCCTATGGCCAGCATCTCTCTACGCTTTGCTCCGAGTTCTGCCTCAGCCCTGGAGCTCCAGCTCTCTGCTCCTCATGCTGCTGACGGTGAGCTGAGCTCTGCTGATGCTGGTTGTTAGTCTGAGAATGTGTACCAGCGAGATTTTATAATTGCCATAATTCTTCTTTGCTCCACTCCATTTCCCAACCCCCTCAAATGGGGCAGCAGCTGCAAAGCACAGTACTTGAACATGAGGTAGAGAATCATAGCTTAAACTTCAGATTTTTCCATTCTGTTGAGCTGCAGGGAAAGTACTCACATTTTTGGATAATATTTGGGTCTATGAAATCCAAGCAAACTTTTTTTTATTACCTATTGTGCAACATTTCAAAGCTAAATTTCAGAATTTTGAGATTTTCAGATGTGGCACATGCAGCCTGTAAGGAGTGGCTTCTAGAGTTCCTATTTTAGTTATTACGAAGCTCAGTCCTGTTTTCACTGAGGAATTTAACTTTTCAAAGGGTACTTAAAAAAGAGAAAAACTCATATCATGTGCTTGGTTTAAACTGTCCACAGAGAAATACCTGAAACTGAAATAATTTCAAAATAACCCCTGGAGGATAAACGCTGGTGGCTTTAAATCTGTATAAAGACTGAGCCGCTGACACCTGGAGTCTGTGGGTCACAGGAGGCCGGTCCTGGAGACGAGAGCTTTCGGGGCCGGGGGTGCTGGTAAGGCTGAGCTGAGCAGGGTCAGCACCAGACACTGCAGGGTCACCACGTGTGCAAACGAGTGATTCCATGTGCACAGTCAGTAGGGTGCTTCTCTCCTCCTCACAGACCTCATGGGTCTTGCACAGGTACCGGGGAGCCGTCTGTGTTTTCTTAAATGTTCCTTGACTGTTCTCACCAAGAGCAGCTTCACGCCGTGTGGCTGTGTGTTCGTGTGTTTTCGTGCCGGTGGGGAGAACACACCCTTGTGACGTACAAGAAGCAGCAAACACTGTTAGTGTGGACTTGACTGTTTGCACAGACATTAGTCTTGGATCTCAGAGCCCGCACGCTGGCAGGACGGCTTTGTTTTACAGCCGGTGTTAGAAAAGTAACAGCTATTAAGGACGGCGCTTCTGGGTAGCTATCAGAAGCCCTTCTTTAGAAATTTAGCCACATTGTAAACGCTGGGCATTGCACTAACAAATAGTATGGACACTGCAAAGACGACTTCCTGTGTGCACTGGAGTTTCAGTGCCTGCCAAATTAGACTTATTCTCCAGGTCTTTCGGGAACCATTAAGCCCTCTTTCTTTGGTTTCCTTTAACCTTTTTTTTTTTTCATCACAACAACCGGCATGAGAGTATTCTTTTTCGTTACTTCTGTTCTTCAAAGCACATCTCTGGCTCACATCTTCACTCTCTGTTTAGTTTCATATTTTAACTTTAATCTTTCTGTACATCAGTATCTGTCATTACGGTATTTAAGCTCGTGGAAGAATTTGGCAGTTGATCACTTTTTGAGAAAATAAAGCACTCCACTGTTGTAATGTTCTGCTTGTGACGAGTTAAAAATTCACATCATTTGGCTAAGGTTCTGATGATTTAGGTGCTGTTTGTAATTAATAGCAGGGCATATTTTCCTTGTTGTTAAGAGGATAACTTCAGTTTCAGAAAGCCTGATCATATTTTTTTCTTAGTGGTAGATGTGAAAAGAAGCAGGAGAGTGTGAGAATATTTATAGCATTGCCATGCAGTGATCTCTCTGGAGGCGGGTGTAAGAGAGGAAATCCAGAAGAAAGCATTGAACTGGAGCAAGAAGAAGTGCCTGGTCACACACAGTGCTGGTGGCGTGGAGAGAAAGGAGCAGAGCGGAAGCGATGCACAGAGAGAGAGATCTCCCCGGCACGGGCTGTCAGCGTGCAGACGCTGCGGCAGAGACAAGCCCGGCTCCGCGGTGCTTGGTGAATGAAGACGTGGGGGACTGAGAGACAGAGGGTGCAGACTCCACCCTCGCGCTTCGAATGTCTTTTAGAAGCATCAAAGAGGGGAGTGCAGTGGGGAGAATGTAGATTTTTAACTGTAGTCGTTCAAATTGTTATCCCCATAAAGGAAGTTTTGTTCATTGTGACCAGATGTTAGAGGCCAGCTTTGCTGATTTCTGTACATTTGGTGAAAGGAAATTCTTCTGTTCCATGCACTGAGGTTTCTTTCTTCTATCCATGACCTTGATCTAAATGAGGCTCCCCCCCCCATGAAATATTTCAATGATCAGTAGGTTAAGAGAATAATTAGAATGAAACTATTACTGAAAAAAAACTTTCAGTAAAACTGACCCCCAAAAGATAATGTGAAGGAAAATGACATTTGTATCCTGTGTGTCTGATTCTATTTCTCCATAATCTAAATTCTTTTAGGAGTTGGGCATATCAGCATGTGTGCGATGATGAGACTTTTGAGATCTCTGGAATAGAGAATTCACCTTTGTGACTGGAATTTATTCAGCATGCATATGTGGGTGGATGATTGTTTTATATATGCCTGCTATTGAGCGATGGGTAGGTGTGATAACTATATATAAAATTATATTAAAGTATTATAAGAGGTGCTTTTACGAGGCAGCCTGGAAATGGCATCCGATTTTCTTATGGCTTTTTCATGTCCATTTTGATGAATCTATTTATTACTTCTATAATGAGTAGTACACATGGTTGGTTAGCCAAGTTATTGAACTTTATCAACCTTGGCTGAAATTCACAATGCGTGCCAAACTTGTTGTAACATGTAAGAAATTACATCTGGGATAAAAGGTTCAATAATGATTACTCTTATAATGGAATCTTTTACAAAGCATGGGATTTCAGGATATGCCTGTGCTTTTTAAAAATTATAGCGATGCCATGAAACAAGGAATACCATATAGCTTAAAGAAGTATTCTCTTGTAGTATAGATTCATGTCTATAACAGGCTGGTGGACTCGCAGGTCACGCTGGAAAAGCATCCTGTGTCCTGTGTGTGCATCTTGGTGTTCACCCTCACCTCTCTCACTGCAGAACTCACCGGAGCTAGTTTTAATCGTGTGGCTTGTAAAATTTTTCAGGTCTGGGGGACAAAAGCCTACTAATGTGCTATTATACCACATCTGTTTATAAGTTCTGAACGGGTTTGAAGTGTGTAGCCACACTCCTCGTAAATTATAGAGACTGGGGGAACATAGAGCTTTTTACTCTAATGAGAGACTTCCGAGCACAGATTGGTTCATTAGCGTAGAAAGAGGTGTTGGGGTTTGCAGCGCCCAGTGATTGACACACTTTCCCCTTCCCACATGCGAGCTAATCGAGAAATAGGGCAAACAATAAGGCGAATAGAAGGCTAGACCATCACTGTAATGACCAATTCAAGTTGATATTGGAGAATATGGTTTATGTATGTGGGCTGGTGGGCAGTCTAATCCTGACCTCCAGAATTACACAGGCGAATGGGCTGGTGCTGGTCCTTCCAGACCCCGCCCCAGGGGCAGCGTGCCCCCTCCCCTGCAGCACGTCCCACCCAGCAGTGCGTAGCCGGGGGCTGCTGTCCCTGTGAGGGGGAGCGCAGGCAGGGCCGGTGTGACCTGTTCTCACTGGTGGATTGCCTACTCTCCTAGGTTGTGCCTCCTCTGTGGGCCAGAGTAAATGAGGGGAAGAGGGAGCGACCAGGGATCGGGGACGTTCACACAAACGGAGACACATCCGAGGGGAAAGCTGCCTTCCCTCCCAGCCCACCACCCCCAACAACAACAACAAAACTTGCATGGTTAAAATTATTAAGCCTTAGGAAAATTAGGCTACAACATAAATGTATGTCTACTGTTGACTACGTAGTTTTTAGATTTCGAGTCCATCCTTTTCTTGATAACTAGACAGACTTGTCTTTTCCTTTTTTGCTTGAATGCTTTCCAACTTGATCACTCAGGGACATTGGACTGTGCCCTTAGTCCCCACGTGTCAACTTCCTCATCTGTGAAGTGGGTACCGTGACGCCAGCCCCAAAGGGCCGTGAGGATTCACTGAGATGAAAGGAAGGCACCTGTCACCTCCTCGTGTTGTTTGCCCATGAGTTGCCTTATCTATTGTTCTGTTCCTGCGACTGAGTTTTAAATTTATTCTCTTAACTTTTTATCGTGGAGAATTTCACATGTATGCCAATGCGGAGGGTTTTTTTTCTTAGGAGGTAAAATGAAACTGGTTTAAGATGCACCCTTGTACGGGATAGGGAATAAAAGTCAGTGGAGTTTTCAGTCTGTGAACCAACCTTCTGAGGGACAGATCCACAATTGTCACAGTCTCTGTTCCACTTGGAGAGTTCGAGAAATACCGTGGTTTTGTGTGCCCCACTGGGCTAGCATCCACACTTTTAACAGAGTAGACAGACGACAGTGGCTCTGTCCTTCCCCTAGTGCATGGACACCGTGAACAGCACGGGAGGACGTGAGAGGCGCAGAGCAGGTCCGTGAGCCCGTGGTAAAGGGAGAGGGTGCCTCGCTCAACAGAAGTGGGAATTCTTTTGAACAGATCATCTTTCTAAATGGCTGCGAGATGAACGTGGTCCAGAAGGTGGTGGTCGGACTGCCCGCTGCATGGCTCCCTCCACTGCTCAGGCGAGCTGCTGGCAGGCACAGCTGAGGGAGAATCGCCAACGCCACGCAGCAGCCCACTCCCTCTGATGCTGCTGCAGAGCCAGGGCGGCTCCGCTGACAGCACAGTGCGCCTTTTAATTATTCTGTCTTCGATGAAACATGTCTTGTTCATTTTATTAAATTTACTTCTCGTATTAAGACCTGTGCTATTATACTTGCCAATGGATGTTTATAATATGCAACTAATTTGTTTTATTTTTTTATAATGCTCAATTAGAACTCAGCTGAGTGGTAAAGATGCACATGATATGGTTAGCTCAAACCAAAAGGAAAGGAGGATAAGACTGAACGAGCCTGGCACTGCTCAGGGGGCCCAAGTGCAAGAGTTCTTAAGGGTGTTGATCTTCCTACCTTTGGCCTGTGAGGATAAGGAACAGTTGAGAGAGTAAATGTCTCGGGGTTTAACTGAACCTTTCCAAGAAATAAAGAGATATGGTAAGAATGCATATCTCTTGATTGAGTACTTTTAAAAATTATTTTCCCCCTGTATGATAATAAGCTGCATTTGGGGGAGCCCACTCTGAGAAGCCAGCAGGCGTCTGCCTGACTTCAGTAGCAATCGCCCAACTGCCACAGACCGTAATCAAGCCTGTGAAAACCATGTGCTCCCCGCTGCGGGGGAGCAGGAGGAAAGTGCTTAATGTGCCACTCCACTGATGTGAAAGGGGAGCGCGTGTCGAAAACGGGGCTTTGGAATTGCAGTCATCATTTGGCATCTCCATTACCTACAGCTGCTCAAAAGAAGTTTTTACCATGCCACGTTTCTTGCAGCCCTCGACATTTGCAAAAATAAAGCCTCCAATGTAGACAAAGAGTTTATACTTTTGGTTGAAACTTTCCTGGCTTGTCATAAAAAAAAGGTGAATAGTCCCCATGATCAGACCACGTCTAGAACACAGTGTGCGTTTCTGGACAGAGCACAGACAAGCTGAGGGTTGGCAAAGTCATCAGGTTGTCTCCTAGGAGCACGCATTGGTTAAGTGGTAGAAGAACATGTCTACACAAGCTACTTGCAATAGCCCTGCGGGGCGGGGGGGAGAGAGAGAGAGAGAGAGAGAGAGAGAGGGAGGGAGAGAGAGAGAGAGGGAGGGAGAGAGAGAAACCTGGCTTGCATCAAGAGACAGCACCTGGACCCTGGACCAACGGACAGAATTCAGCAAGCAAGTAGGATTCAGCTGATTAGAATGGAGGGAAAAACTTTTCTAATGATTCACGTTTCACAAAAACTGAGCTTGTAAGTTTTCTATCCTGAAAATGTTTTAGGAGGTTTTTGTGTTTTGCCCCCAAGCAGAACGTGAGGCAAAGACTTATTTGCAGAGAATTTGGGATGTGACTTCAGAGAACAGTGAGTGAGGGGTGGGAGGATCACACAGGATGTGTCAGCAGTGCTCAGTTCCAAGGGACTTTCGGAGGGTCACTGTGAAGTGGGTCTCAGAGCTGCCTGCCTGCAGATGGAGGGGGAATGCACTTACCCACTGTCTGCCATCCGCATCAGGCCAGGGTAGCCCCACAGGTATTCATGTCTCAGCATGTTGCGGTTGCCACGTGTATGAGTCCCAAGCAGGTTTCTGCAGGTATCCCATGCTGTAGTGCCAGAGAAACCACGATAAGAATGAATGGAGGGATTCACACTGCAGCCCCAGGTGGGGCTGTCCAACTGCATTTGTGTGAAGTTGCTGGAAAGCTACATAGGGAATGAGGGGTTGCAGCCATAGCTGGAGGAGGATGGGGCTGGGAGAATTTTAGTGTGTGTGATGGGTACCCAGGACAGTCCACCCCTTGCACCACTATGCCCTGATTAGAATAGTCTGTAATTCAAAGTTCTCTTTCAATAAAGGTTAAAAGACTGTCAGGAACAAAAATCAGCCTCAGCTTGTGACAAATTTGGGGGCTTGAACCATATTTGCTGTTGTATCAGTTTTCTCCAATTGTTGGAACAAACTACCACAAGCTGGGTGACTTGAGGAGAAATGTATTATTTCTAATTCTGGAGGCAAGAATGCAAAGTCAAGGTGCTGGCAGGGCTGTGCTCCCTCTGAGGCTGGTGGGGGTTCCTGGCAGACTCACACAGTTCCCGACTGGGGGCAGCAGTTCCAGTCTCCTCGGTCTTCACGTGGCCGTGTCCTCGGGGCTTTTCACAGTCTCTCCCCTCCACGTGTGTCTGTTTCCATCCCAGTTTTCCCCCTTTATAGGGACACCAGTCACATCAGCTTAGAGCCGACGTAATGAAGGCCCTCATTTCCAAATAAAGCCACATCCCAACGTTCTGGAGTTTAAGACTTAAACATTTCCCTGTGACACAATTCAACTTCTAAGAACCATGCTATACAAGAGGCATTGCTTTCTGTTTTGATGCTAACCCAAATGAACAGCAGTCATTCAATAACTCATTCTTTTAACAAATACGGATTGAGTGCCTCCTGTGTACCCAGCGCTGTTCTAGGAGCCGGGGCTGCAGCAGGGAACGAAGCTGGAATGAAGCTGTCCTGCCTCTGTGGAGCTTACTTTCCTACGGCGAATAATTTTCAGAAGTAGTTGCTCTTTTGTCCTGTTTTTATAACCCACGTCAAGGACCAATTGCCTGCTTCCCAGTAACAGAACAGGCCTCCTTGAGCAAATGAGTTCCTGGCACAAAAAGAGTTTAAGCGGTCTGAGTGGCTGCATGTCGAGGGTGCTGCAGCCGTAATTTCCATGCTGAGCAGGTTTTGGGCTGGCAGTGGTTAAGTCCCACCCTGAGGCTGAGACAGGGAGGATGGCACGGGTGGACTGGTTCTGAGGCGGTTTTTGTCACGTACACAATACTTGGCTTCTTCCTGTCTGTCTTTCAGAGGCACAAACTGTTTTCACAGCTTTCTGCTTAGAAACAATATTTCAGCTCACTGGATTTTAACCTTTTTTTAAAAAAAATTCTGTACATCTTTGAGAATGTCATGGAACCTCTGGCCCCTTTCCATAGGGAGAAAATAAATGTGTTCATAGCCAGGCATTTCTGTGCAGTGCTGGGGGAGGGGGAAGAAGATAGTCCATGGTCACTGAATTAAGAAATCCTGATACCTTTCAGGAATTGTAATCATTAGTAGCAGTTAAATACATATACTTGCTCTAGAGAGTCCTTTTATTAAAAAAATCACTGAATTGAATAGAATTAATTAAAAAATATGCCTAGAGATGTTGATGTTAACTTTTTATTGTACCGGCCACTATCTGATGGAAATTTATCAGCATGTGATACTAAAGTAGTATTGATTTCAGAATTACCCTTCACTAAACAATGGAAATTTCCTAAATAACTGGCAGGTAATAAAAAAATTCAGTTACTGACAGCCTGTCATAGTTGAATCTAAAACCTAGGGGCAAAATACATATATTCTATGTAGTTTCCATTTCTAGACTCTGGATTTCTAAATTCTTCCTTATAAAACTTTAAATTTCTTTCCTTTTTTTTTTTTTGAAAGATGTGACCCTCTCATTATTGATTTTCTTCTTTCTGTCATGTCTTCATAGATTTGATTTTCACACTGAAAGTAATTATTAAAATTTCTGTTTTGGTGGTCAGCACATAGAATTTATTTATGAAAACTAGAAAGGTTTGATACTAGAATTAGGTGAACATCCACGACCTGACATTTAGTGTCTTATTCATGGAAGGCACACGGTGAATGTTTATGGGGTTGAATTCAGGGTTTGCAGCACTCTCGACAGCTTTTAAAAGTGTAGTAGTTACTGCCTCCGTGGAACTAGAAATTACTCAAATATTACGTGATGAAAAGCTAATGTTAGTTTGCTAAAACAAAGCTGTGTGGCAGTGTGTTAGAGCCGCAGGAGCCCCTCAACCAAATGTTAAGTAGACGCAATGAGAACATTTGTGGAAGCATCATCCCGCTGCAGAGGGGCCTGTAAGCCAGACGCCCCGGCGGGGCCGGGTGTTCAAAGATGCTCGGGTCGCAGGTCTCACGTTGTGCACCATGGCTCCGAGCACTTACCTGGCACTCCAGAGAAGCATTGTTTTGCTCAAGTCTTGCCTGTAGAACATTGCTTAAAGTCAGGATTATGGGTGGATCATTTTAAATGAAGCCTTTTCCTTGAGACACAGTATTGTGCTACTTTCCACAGAAAGATGTAATCAATGCTGTTGACTATAATGGAGGTTTGCATTTTTCTAATTTCTTATTTAGGCTGATCTGAGCAAAGATGTTCAAATTTCCATTTACTTAAACAAGATGGAGTTCTTGCTACACTGAAGGAATATTTTTAGCTTGGTAATTTACTTAGAAACTGCCTTATTCAATATTTGATGTTAAATTTGAACTAAAACACATAGCATCATATGACATGGGTTCTTACATTAACATTTTGTTGGATTGGAAACAGAATCAACACATTAGTCATCTTAATTCACTTAAGTTGGCTTTCTCTAGAGTCCTGGAATCCAAAAACAACACATTTGTCAATTTTACACAAAGGGAGAGGCAGGATGTAGTTTGTAGTTATATATCCAGCTTTGCAATGAAAAGCCAATGAATGCAGTTATAGTAAGTTGAATGAAATTCAGGGTGAAACAAACAGTGTAATAAGATTTTGATGCAAATTGAATACTTCAAACATTTCTTTTATATCTGTTTTAACGAGATTCTCTTTAGAGATGCTTTCATAGAATCATGTAAACTGTCTAAAATTTAATTTGCTGTGGTCGTTATCCACCCGGTTCTTTGACTTGGCTGTTGTTATAATTAATGTTTTCTTTCAAAGAAAATCTGCATGTCAAGGTCCCCTTCATGTCTTCCCATGTTTTGTTCCTGTTTGGCTTCAGGTCAGCTTAGAATTAAATGTTAAAAGTGTGTTGTTTATTCCAGGGCTCAGCGAACTATGGCGCATGGGCCAAAGCCAGCCTTCCTATGTTTATTTTTGTAAATAAAGTTTTATTGGAACACTGCAACATCCACTCATTCACTTGTCCGTAGTTGCTTTCATGTTATTTTAAAACAGTGGAACTGAGTGGTTGTGACAGAGACTGTATAGCCTGCAAAGCCCATAATATTTAATATCTGACCTTCTACAGAACAAGTTTGCCAGTCCGTGGCTTATTCTGTTAACATACGTTCCCCATGTAGGGATTCTGGTGACAAAATTTCACAGTGGTTGAGAAAATAAAGCTCACCTCTCCTAAAGAATTGGTAGGCGTTCCTTCCTTGGATAAAGAAGGCACTGCACAGAATTTTATTTCCCTTCTTCACCTTGGTTGCCAGGTAGCTCAGAATTAACATTTACGTGCTCAAGTAAGGAACCAGCGTACCTCAGAGTCTTGGTAGATCAGTTGTTGTTTTCTTTTCCTAGTGTTTGAAAAACATCAACTTTTTGAGGCATGTCCCATGTAGTAAAACCCATACATTTTAATTGTACACATGGATGGCTATTGGCATATGTACATAGCCAGGGAAACCACCAGCCCAACTGAGATATGGAACATTGACGTCTCTACAGACATTGTTCTGCTGCCTTTTTCACAGGCAGTTCGTCAATCTCCTCCCTCCCCCATCTGGCCCCAGGCAGCCACTGATTTCCATGTTAGTTTTAATTACTGTGTTGTGTGTGGGTGTTTCTTCTACACTGCTTTACATTCATTCTGGAAGGAGCCGGGACCCCAATTATTCATTGTTGAACAGCATAGTTACTAGAGAAGCTAAGTTTCATTTATTCTATTTAGTCTTTTGTACAGATTTTTAGACTTCCATAGAATTTGAGATATAAATCACATGGAGAAGATTTTAGCAAATGTATTAATCAGCAGCCTAATGAATTGAGAACTTGCTACTTGCCAAGAACGCTACAAGTTATCTCATTTGATTCTCCTGATAACCCTGTGAGAATACATCTTCATATTCCCCTTGTACAGATGAAACAAACTGAGGTTCATAGAAGCTAAGTATGTGAGTTTTCTGAGGATGCCGTAACAAATAGCACAGACCGGGTGACTTCAACCACAGAAGTTTACTGTCTCTCAGTTCTGGAGAATAAAAGTCCAAAATCAGGGCGTTGGCAGGGTCGGTTCCAGCTGAGGGCTGGAAGGAAGGATCTGGGCCAGGGGGCCCTCTTTGGCTTGTAGGTAGATGGCCGTCTGCCCGTTCACATGGTGGGCTCCCCACTTGTAGGCTGTGTCCGAATTTCCCCTTTTTACAAGGACCCCGGTCATACTGTATTAGGGCTCAGCACAATAACCTCGCTCTAACATCATTACCTCTGCAAAGACCCTATCTTCAAAGAAGGTCACATTCTGAGGTGCTGGATCTTCAGACTCCAACATAGGAATTTTGAGGTAGGGGACATGATTCAACCGAGAACATTCAGCATCCTTCTCAAGGCACAAAGCTTACCAGGAAGTGGAAGAGGCCGGATTCTAACTCAGGTCTGCCGGCCTCCCACGAGGGTGCTGGGAAGAGATGTGCCGAGGGGAGTTGACAGAGAGAAAACTGACTGGCTTTGCCAAAGAGGAAGCTCTGAGAGCCTTTATAGGGTCAGACCCTGGAGTCCACCTTTTACTCTTTTAAACTTATTAGCTATTTGCCTTTCTTTGGCTTTTCTGAGCCTCAGTTTTCTTATCTGCTCAATAGGGATCCTAGCATGATTTGCCCACAGTGTGGAGGCTTAAATGGGACTGGGATGTAAAAGTAGTGTATCCGTTGGATATTAGTGATGTAGAAGTAGTGTAGGAAGCATCGTACAACATGTGTTGTTAGAGAAGGTGAGTTCTGGGCCTTGGAAGACCAGAGAACCTTCACCTTGAAGAAGCACCTGAGTTCCCTACCGGGGTTATTAGAACACAGGCTGATGGGCCCAACACCCAGAGTCTCTGATTCAGCAGGTCTGGGGCGGGGCCCAAGAATGTGCATTTCTTTTTTTTCTAAAAATATATTTTATTGATTATGCTATTACAGTTGTCCCATTTTCCCCCTTCACTCTCCTCTGCACTGCACACCCCACCCTCTGCATTCCCCCTTTTTAGTTCATGTCCATGGATCGTACATATAAGTTCTTTGGCTTCTACATTTCCTATGCTATTCTTAACCTCCCCCCATTTATTTTCTACCTACCATTTATGCTACTTAGTCTCTGCTCTGTACCTTTTCCCTCTGTCTCCCCCTCCCACTCACCTGCTGATAACCTTCCATGTGATTTCCATTTCTGTGGTTCTGTTTCTGTTCTAGTTATTTGCTTAGTTTGTTTTTGTTTTTAATTTCGGTTAATAACTGAGTTTGTTGTCATTTTACTGTTCATATTTTTTGATCTTCTGTTTTTTAGATAAGTCCCTTTAACATTTTATATAATAAGGGCTGGGTGATGATGAACTCCTTTAACTTGACCTTATCTGGGAAGCACTTTATCTGCCCTTCCATTCTAAGTGATAGCTTTGCTGGATAGAGTCATCTTGGATGTAGGTCCTTGCCTTTCATGACTTGGAATACTTCTTTCCAGCTCCTTCTTGCCTGCAAGGTTTCTTTTGAGAAATCAGCTTGTAGTCTTATGGGAAGTCCTTTGTAGGTAACTGTTTCTGTTTCTCTTGTTGCTTTAAAGATTCTTTCCTTATCTTTAATCTTGGCTAATGTAATTATGATGTTCATTGGTGTGTTCTTCCTTGGGTCCAACTTCTTTGGGACTCTCTGAGCTTCTTGGACTTCCTGAAAGTGTGTTTCTGTCACCAGATTAGGGAAGTTCTCCTTCATTATGTTTTCAAATAAGTTTTCAATTCTTGCTCTTCCTCTTCTCCTTTTGGCACCCCTATGATTTGGATGTTGGAATGTTTAAAGATGTCCTGGAAGTTCCTAAGCCTCTCATTTTTTTGAATTCTTGTTTCTTTATTCTTTTCTGTTTGGTTGTTTTTCTTCCTTCTGCTCCAAACCATTGATTTGAGTCCCAGTTTCCTTCCTGTTACTGTTGGTTCCCTGTACATTTTCCTTTATTTCACTTTTCATAGCCTTCATTTTTCCCTCTATTTTGCAACCATACTCAACCAGTTCTGTGAGCATCCTGATTACTAGTTTTGAATTGTGCATCTGATAGATTGGCTATCTCTTCATTGCTTAGTTGTATTTTTTCTGGAGCTTTGATCTGTTCTTTTATTTGGGCCATATTTTTTTTTTTGGTCTCGGCACTCCTGTTACATTGTAAGGGATGGAGCCTTAGGTGTTCTCACCAGGGCGGGGTAACCCACGTCACTGTGTTGTGATGCTGTCTGTATGCAGGGGCAGGGTCTGAGAGGAAACAATGGTGCTTGCTCTGCTCTGTGCCGGTTTTCAGTCACTTCCCCCACTACCCACAAGCAAACTGGGCCCTTCTGGTGCTGATTCCCAGGTGGGTGGTTTTCGTACATTCTAGGACCCTGTGGGTCTCTCCAACGAACTCTCCTGTGAGGCTGGAGTCTCTCCCACTGCCGCCTCAACCCCCACAGGTGTTTTCAGTCAGAGGCTTTGAGGCTTTATTTCCCTGCGCTGGGGCCCTGGGACATGCGGTCTGTTTCATTCCCCAAGTTGTTCCTCCCAGTTCATCTGCACGCGAATGTGGGACCTTCCACTCCACCAGCTTCTGCCTTGCCTGCCAACAGCTGCCTTGCCCGCCCCAGTCCTCCAGCCACCACCTTGCTGCGAGTCCTCTCCTCCTGGCTGCCCATCTCCGCCCCTCCTACCAGTCTGGATGAATATTTCTTCTTTAACTCCTTGGTTGTCAGACTTCCATACAGTTCAATTTTCTGTCAGTTCTGGTTGTTTTTTTGTTTTTAAATTTGTTGTTGTCCTTCTTTTCATTGTGCGAGGAGGTGTCACAGAGCAACAAGGGGGGCCAAAGGGCAATATACTATTACCAAAAGGAACCCCCCAGGTTCATTATGTCCGCCACCAGAGGAAAGACATCTTTCAATGTCAGAGATTTGTGAAAAGGAAAGGAATCTATTATTCATTTGAAATAACACAAACTAAAGTTCCCCACAAATGCACACAGTCCTCCCAGCACCCTCCACGTGGCAAAAGGGAGCACTTCCAAAGCCTCGTGGTGCTGACTCTTACCTAAGCCTCATGGTCCCAACCAAGACACCAAAGCCGCGTGGTCCTAAACAGACTCCTGGTCCCAAAAAGAGAGACGCCCAATGGCTGCTGTGCCTCCGTTTAAATCCCAGCGCCAATCTTCCTCTGCAGCCCCATTTCCGGCTCCCCTCACAATTGGTTACAGCTGCCAGCATTCTGGGCCGGTATGGCCCTGTGGTGTGGAGCCAATTATCTCCAAGCTCTTCTGGACCCTATTACAAATCCCTATATGGGGCTCCCCTCTTGGCTGCACCCTGTTACAGAGGCACAGTGTGTCTATGTATGGTTCTGTCTTGGCCCAAAATGTGCATTTCTAGCAAGTTCCCAGGTGATGCTGCCACCGTTTGAGTAGCAAAGAACTAGATTTCTCCTTCTCTTGGAGGTGTTTTTCTATTTCCTGGGAGACACTCCAACAAGGTGTTAGATTTCCAACAGAAGTCTTATCTACTCCATCTCAGTTATTTGCCTCTTTTAGGAGTGACATAAATACTTCAACCCTACTTAGGGGACATTGCCATTTCTCCTTTTTGAGGAAGCTGACCTGGTCAAAAGCACCAGTGTATCAGTCTGCTCAGATTACTATAAAGAACTACCACAGACTGTGGAGTTTAAACAGAAATTTATTTCACACAGTTCCAGAGGCTGGGAGTCCAAGGCCAAGGTGCCAGCAGGGATGGCTTCTCCTGAGGCCTTTCTGTTTGCCCCGCAGATGCCCCCTGCTTTCTGTGCCTCCCACGGGCTCTCTTCTGTGGGCACCGATCCCTGGTGTCCCTCTTCCTAGAAGGACACAAGTCCCATTGGATTAGGGCCCCACCCTAATGACCTGATTTAACTTTTTTTTTAATTTAAATTTTACTTTTCAATTACAGTTTACATTCAGTATTATTTTGTGTTAGTTTCAGGTGTACAGCATAGTGTGTTCATTCGAGTGTACAATCACATGCTTTACAAAGTGTTCCACCGATACTTCAAGTACCCGCCCACCTGGCGCTACACAAAATTATTACCGTATTATTGGCTGTATTCCCTATGCTGTGCTTTACATCCCCATGATTATTTTGTAGCTACTGATTTGTACTTCTTAATCCCTTCACCTTTTTCACCCAGCCCCTTAATTCTACTCCTCTCTGGCAACCATCAGTTCATTTTTTCTGTGTTTATGAGTCCGTTTCTGTTTTGTTGGTTCATTTTCAGTTAACCTTAACCACCTCCTTCAAGACCTCATTTTCAAAACAGTCACATCAGGGGTTAGGACTCAATATGAATTTTAAGAAGACATAATCCAATCCATAACAATCAGTATAATTCCTAATCTGCCTTTGCTTTAAGAAATTTCTTAGGTGTCCTACTTACTTCCTGCTCTGTATCTGTCTTAAAGCACTGAAGAAAATCTAGTGTACCTTATCCTAACAAAGCCTTTGAAACATTATGTGCTTGAGGGCCAGGCTGCAGGTTTGAGCCAAATAAAAAATCCAGTAGGGACGCCTCCTCAAGCTATCTAATCTGGGAAGGAGAATCTCCACTGGGATCTCTTATGGCTGCTCCCCAGTTGCACAGGCTCCCGTTGCTGAGGTCCGAGACCCTCCAGGCACACAGTTTGAATTGAAGCTCTGTGCACGCTGGAGCCCTCTGTCAGGGCCGAACTGAGGGCTCTCCCCCTCCTCTTTGAGTGGAGTCCCTAACTGGGCACATTACCTATGTGGGGACTCCTACTGGGGCTTTCTTGGCCCAGAGGCAGCAGCTGCATGGCAGGAGCCAAACATAACTTCGCAGCTGGCTGAGCCTCCAGGAGTCAGGCAAAATCAGCCTCGCCTGGAAGGCGCTCCGCACTTCCCTGACACTCATGCCAAGCAGGTGCTTGATCACAGCCGAAGGTTAGATTACACGTTTCCTGAGAGGTGCAGATTTTAAAATTGCTATGTTTCACCAGTTCCTCGCCGTGGTCTTCCAAAACAAAATGTTATGAAAGTAAAAACTAAAGTCTTTCTATCTCCCCCTCCCAAGCCAGTCTGATTTTGTTTAGGAGAGTTTCTTTAGCAAGTCGTAGGGCCCTTGGGGACCCAGGCCCTGTAATCACTGAGTGTGTATACCAAGGCCTCAAGCTAGTGATGATTCTCTCTGTGCCCTGTTCTGTGCACCCGGCCTGTGCAAGAAGGAAATGAAGACTTTGTTTTGCTGCTTCCTCTAAAAGCCAGTGTCACAGGTACCTTCAGCCAGGATGGCTGTGGACTGTTTATTGCAAGGGGATGCACCAGAAGCAGAACCTTAGGTCTCTTTTGATGCTGTTGCTGGTTTTCTTAGAGTTTTTAGAGAATTGTAGTCACTCACTAAATGTTTCTTTCATTGAATTGGAAAAAGGTGGTTTAGACTCCATTATGGCATGATCTAGGGATGATAACTAAGCTGCCAATAGCTCCAATGCTGAGCTTATTTTTAAAATATCTATAGGGTAAAGATGATTAATATGTAGAAAAATGTAAGGTAGGGTCGTATTTGGTGGGATTTTTGTTAATTATAAATGGAAAAAATGTGACATTTTATTTAGAAATGTTAATTTCCAATTATGCAAAAATCTCATAATTTTATAATCCGTGTTATGTGCCCTTACTTATCACTACACAAATTTGTATTACTCCAATGATTATGAAACTAAATTTTACTAAAATTGTATAAATATTGGGACCTTCTCTAAATGAAAATCACATTTTAGGAGCTTTCCTGTAATCTATGACCTTTCTCCCTGGTACGCCCCCTCCCCCCTCCCCCTCTCCCCCTCCCTCCTTCCTCCCTTCCTCCCTTCATTTCTGCCTCCCTCCCTCCCTCCTTCTTTCTTTTTTCCATCACTGACTCTGAAAACTCACCTCACAGGTTCATTGCCATCCCTGTTTACATAAGAAGAAACTGCAGTATACAGGGTTTAGATGACTTACCCAGGCTAGTAATTGGCAGAGCCTGGTTTTGAACCCAGGTTACAAGTCACAAGCCCAGATTATTTTTTTATTTTGTTTTTTATTATTTTTCTAAATTTTATTTAGCTTCGAAAAAATATATTTTCAAGTTGAACTGATGTAGTGTCAGTGTTTGTATTTTAAAAAGGCAAAGCAACAACAGAAATACACATAGCCGAACCACTGGTAGACTTTATAAAACTGAATGTGATTACATGAAGCATATCCTATAAGAGGGTGACCCGGTTATATAGATTGTCAGGTATACTATTTTCCTAATGATGACAACGTAAGGCTTATTCTTTAATGAGGCATTTTGAGTTAAACTCAATTTGCTTTCCAGTGCTTTTCATTTTGTCTTCTTACTGTGCATTTTGGGCACATCTTTCATTTCCGTCATTATCTCCTCTTCACCAACCCCAGTTACCGATTTTGTTACCCAATAAGCAGTCACTGATTTTAGGACATGACCTATAGAGAGCACAAGGTTAGTGGGACTCTCCCTCGTGTCTAGCTTCGACGACTGAATTTAAATCGCCCTTCTGGGAAGTTGCATCTTAAAAAGTTATAAGTGATGGAGAATGAAAAGTCAATTTGGACACTTTAAAAGTGAGCCTTACACAATGAAATACTACTTGGATAAAAAAAAAGAAGAAAACAGTTACCCTTTGCAGCAGCATAGATGGACCTGGAGAATATTGTGCTAAGTGAAATAAGCCAGTCAGAGAAAGACACACCCATAGGATTTCAGTCACATGTGGAATCTAATGAACAAACGGAATAAGCCAAACGGGGACAGACTCATAGACAGAGTGCAGGCTGACAGCTCTGCGGGGAGGCGCTAGGGGGTGGAGGTATCGAGGAAAAGGGATTCAAGGATGTGGACAACAGTGTGGTGATTGTGGGGGGAGGGGAATATAAGGGAGATAAGTGGAATGGGAAAAAATACAATAAAAATAAATTTAAAATAACATAAAATAAAAGCTTTAGAAAAGTGCTGAATTTTCCCAGCCTGCTATTTGAGTACCTCCACCTGACTTTGAGAGCATAAAGAATTTAATCTTTTTAAGAGGCACAGTAATATACCGCTTTTTTGAAAGGGGAGAGCTAAGGTTGGTTTAAAAAAAGGCGGGGGCGGAGGGAGACTTGAATTAGAAAGGTGGTTATATTGCCAACATCGAGGATGCAGGGTGGAGCAGGGTTTTCATTTCTGGCAGCTCTCAGTGGGATGAAGAAGGTTTTTTTTTTTTTTTTTTTTTTTTTTTTTAACAGTCCCTTCCTAAGCACTTCTTAATAGACAGGAGTGAGAAATACATTGGGAGACCGGCTGATCATGGCCCCACTGGTAATTAAGAAAGTAAGAGAATGGGGTCTCTTTTTGGACAAGAGTGGGAGCAGGACCTTCGCGGTCACCCCTGTTTGCTCTAAATCAAAGAACCCCATCTTGAGCAGGCGACCCAGCAAGGAGGCCATGGTCCTGAAAGGAAATCCCAGCCCAGCTGTGAAAACAATGAGCTGCTCAGTAACATAATACAAGCGTGCTTGCAGATTCAGAGTTGGGTTCTCCTCCTCTTGAACTGGCGGTAAATTAATCCATCAAAGTAAGAAAGGTCTAACTTCAGGGTAAATCTTTCCACTTCTAAAAACCAGAAACCCTTCGGTTCTTTTAGTAGATGCTGCTGTGAGTGTGGAACTCAAAGAGGTGACACCATGGATGTGTGTGTGTGTGTGTGTGTGTGTGTGTGTGTGTGTGTGTGATATGTTAGTTACAGGCTTGCTCTCCAAAGAACATTAACTTGAGGCAAACAGCATGTGCTGGGTTTGAAGTTATGGAGCCATATTGTATTCTTCCCTTTGTTAGTGCCAGCGAGTGAAAGAATTTGCATCTTGTTGAGAGCCTTTAAAGGACATAGTGGTCTCTACGTCCAATCGGCTGGATTTTATTTTATTTTATTTATTTTTTTATTTATTTTTATTTTTTATTTTATTTTAATTTTTTTTTTACCAAGAAGCCTTTGTTTTTGTTTCTTCTATTTCATCCTGTTTTAATTTCTCTTCCTAAGGCTCTGGGCCAAGTTTATAAAAGTGCCATGTACATTTTGTTAAAAAGATCCAGTGTGGCATTCCTTTCCCCTAATTTGGAAAGGGAGGTTGCTCCTTATCTTATCTTTAATAAAGACATTCCTTGGAAGTTTGGCACTGAAGGCTTTTGGAAATTAAAGAAAAATTTGAGCAAAATTTGTAATGGCTATGGTGTTAAGATTGCCCCATGCAAAATGACTTACCAGTGGAAAGCGTAGAGACAAGGTTAAATTGAGCCTGTACTTGTAAGTTATTGACCTTGGAGAATGTGAAGAGAAACTGTTACTGTGGATTAGTTATCCACACAGAGGGCTTACACAGAGAGATGTTTGTGACAGCAAAGGATGGTGTTGATTCTGAGCCCTGTGATGAAACATTAAATAAGAGAGAAGATAATTAATATGTCACAGTTTGTGGACAGATTCCATATACTAAGTATGTTTACATCATTGAGTAGCTGAAGAGGCCTAAATTCTTTGCCTTGACACAAAGACTTGGAAAGGAAATAGGCATTGCTTGGCTGTTGACATTGAGGCCCATACATTTGGACCATTTCTCTCTCTTTCAGCAGGACAACTGCTTAGTAAGTTTAGTTTAAATTATACAAATTCGAAAAATGTAAACGTACCCCATAAGAATCACAAAGGATATATATCAAGTCCTGTAAGCCATATTTAACAGATACAGTTAGCAGACATTTGGGCTGGTAAGCCGTGTTTCCAGTGTTTTTTTCTGCCCTGAAGGAGCTCCAAGTTTGTGCCTTCAACCGCACATTGTGAGTGCGGTGGTTTGGAGGCCGGTTGGGGGATTACCTGCTTTGAACTCAGGCCACGCCGCTGCTTGGGGATCCTCCTCCTTTTTTGCCCTCTGATTCTGTGAATCCTTTAACCTCTGGGACTGTTGGTTTCCTCATAGAAGAAATGAGGACAATGACACTTCATGGGTTTTTTGTGATGTGTTCCTTAGATGAGGTAATGTGTTTCATAAAGCACCTGACATAGGGCCCAACACAAAATAATGCCCCCATGTCCTCCAACATACATTCCTTCGAAGGTCTTATCTAAAAATCAGGATGCTCAGAAAATGCATTGTTTGGAACAGAAATAGGTTTTTTTCCATTCTCACATGCCTTCATTTCTCTGTATTCACAGTTATAAAGGCCTATAAATTATCAACTAAGTTTCATTCAGTTTTTATTTGTAGTTTCCTTCTATAATAGGCATACATACATGTGTTAAAAATTGAAATAGCATTGATGTTCTCAAATGCAAAATAAGTCTGTTTTGCCCCTGACCAATGGCTGTCTTGCCCAAGTAATCAGTGTTAACACGTATTAAGCACGTGCCCTTCCTACCTTTGTGTTTCAACAGTGGGATCCTGTCTCCATGCTGTTCTGTTCTTTGATATTTTTGTTCTTGATTAAGGTGACATGCAGATGTTTTCTTGTGTCTCCATCTTATCGCACCTCGTATTTTAAACTGCAGCACAGTATTCTGTTCTATTCATATTTAACCTCACTAATGGGCATTTAGGTTGATTCCAGGTTGTTGGCTGTTACAAACAGTGCCCGCTGAATATTCCTCTCATATTTCTGCTCATGTGGGCAAGTTTATTTGTAGGATAAAAATCTCTGGACGTGGAATAGCTGGGTCAAGGGCTCGTCCATGTACAATTAGATAGATATAGCCCAATGGCCCCCAGAGAGGTTGAGGAGCCATTTTGTACTCTACCCTCCTCCTCCCTCCTGTTAACCCATGTGGTCATCGGCTTCCCCCGTACCCTTTCTGACTCGGGTGCTGCTCAGTGTGGTTGCCCTAGCAGAGCGTGTCTTCATTGGGCCTGACTAGACCCATGTTGATTCTAATCTTCAGGCCTTTTCCTGACTGATTCTTAACACTCTGGACTCGGCAGTGTCACTGGCAGGTCGGATGAGAACTTACTCAACCAGCTCAGTGGCAGCACGAGTAGGCAGCCTGGGGTCAGTCTCGCCTCTTGAGAGATCCTGGGCAGTCACTTGGAATTTATGATACAGCTTTACAAAACAGTCTACTGCCCAAAGCATGTGATTGCAGCCTGGTGATATTTCAAAAAGATATTCCACATGAGCTGACCATTCCTGCTTTTGTGTTTTCATCTCTTGCATTGGTATCTTTCTTTGGTATATGTTTCCATTTGAGACCTATTTATGTTATCAGGAGGATTTAGGAACCTCTGTGTGGTACATGTTGCTAGCTGTATATAACACACACATTTAAAAGCAAGACTGGTTATGACTTATCTTCCTCCGGAGGGACCCATATAGTTTTGTAATTTCTTAAGAGTTGGCAGCTCTGGTTAGTGTTTAGTGAGCACAATTTATAATTCTTTGGACCTCAGAACTATGCAACTGAAATGGTGTGTAAGGTAAATGTGATCATTCGGGTTATTAAAGTGCCTGTAGAAGCAGCAGTATGGATTAATTGGTTACCATACTTGCGTCAGTGACCTTACAGTTGTGGTGACAGTATATTCCAAAACTCCACCTGAAGTGCCCTAGGAGGGTTAATTTCCTATCATGGTCAATGTCATGTCACCACAATTTCATGAACGTTAATCAGATCAATTTAGAAAGAAGGGTACTTGTACTTATAGGAAAATGTAGGAGAAACTTGCATCCTATAAGCTACTGGTTTAGTAACTCAAAAATTGTCCCCACATTTGAACTATCCCCATACCTGACTCAAGACGGAAGACATTAAGCTGACCTGGCCCTGTGCAGGATGGCAGATCTCCAGTGAGGGAGATGGCTTGTGCTGTGAGACTTTGCAACTTGTTGGTTGGTTCCTAAGGATGCTTCAGTGGTCCGTGCCTATAGAAGGGGGGGACCACCATTTCTGTGGCCTTTCATCGTGTACAGTTACAAGTAACATTTTTCTCCAGTGTTCTACAATTATAAATTAATAATAACAACCCATTAGAAATTATGGGCATTGTAAACCCCCAAACTCCTTTGGGCATCTTAATAAAAATGATAATTAAAACCATAATTTACAGTAAATGGGGACACTGCCCAAGTAAATCCACAATATGTAGAAAATTAAAAAACGCAAACCCGAAGGAAGCTTGCTGGCACTGGGGAGAAAAATGGACTTGCTCTTAGCTCCTCCTTCAGTGGGGGCATTGTCACTAACTGCTGGGCCTGGGTTCTGTGTGCTGGAGATATCGGTGACTCTATCCCTGTGCACCCTGAGTAGCAGTGTGTCTCACTGGGTGGGGCCACGGCCCCACCCCCCTCCCCTACCTCACACACCCCCGCTTTCCTCCCTTTGCATTTCTTGTCTGGGTAAACCATTGCCACCCTCACCTGGGGCCCAGCTGGCATCCTCGGAGACCTTGGGTACTCTCGCAAGCGCAGATGCAGGCAGTCAGCAGGCTTTGTAGATCTTTGCTCCCCAAATGGTCTTCTAGTTTCCCCATAGCTGTTCAGTGTGAGAGGGCACGTCATCCCCTCCTGGCTGGTCACAAGGCTTCAGTGTCTTTGGCGAGTCCATCTTCTACCTGACCACCAGAGATAACTTAAATGGATAAAATAATAATAATAATTTGTAGTGCTACTCCCTGCCCAAGTTCTTTAGCATGCTCCCTGCCACGTGCAAAACAGCCCCACAGTTTTAGCTTGATGTCCAGGGTTTCATCTTCCATTGCGTTTCCAGTTCCTCATTCACATGGGGCCCCTTGCCAACTCTTGACCTTGTTATGCCATGCACCTTGTCTTTACTGCTTGTCTGGTTCATTTCTGTGTCCTTTGGTCCCAGTGCAGTTCTTGCTGGGAAATGCAAAGAAGGTCAAAGGAACTTGTACCGTATATCCAAATTCCTTCAGGTCCCTGAGACCTTTGTGTTTCTCCGCACAAAGCCCAGTGGTGCTACCAGGCCTTCCAAGTCCCGGCCAGCACCCTGATCTTCTCATGCTTTACAGCATGGGGTGCGACACAGCTTAAATAGAATCTCAAGCACGTCAATGTGAGACATTTTTTGAGATTCGGCAGTTCGGATATGAGCATTTTGATTGAGGCTGTTTTGTGGCAAGGCCCGAGTCATCGTCTCTGGCAGAAGTCTTCCAGAGAGTGTGCATCCGAGCATCTAAGGCCTCCAGTGGCCTGGCAGGTGTGTCAGCAGCGTGAGTGGTGACGGTGGCCATCAGGGCAGCACAGCCTCCATCTCTAGCCTGTGGCAGCAAGGGGGTTTGGGGGCCCTGGTGGTGAGCATTTTCAGAGAAGTTGGACATCTACTTTTGGCTATGTAAGCTTCCTGCTTTTCTTAATGCTGGCAACTAATTCCTATTAGGAAGGAAGAAGGAAGGAAGGAAGGAAGGAAGGAAGGAAGGAAGGAAGGAAGGAAGGAAGGAAGGAAGGAAGGAAAAGGGAAAAAGGGAGAGAGGGAAACAATGGGTGGACCAAACAAAACAGGTCCATGGGCTTGATTTATCCTGTGATCACCATTCTAGAGAATGAAAACTAGTGTAAGAGAAGCAGGTATTTAATATTTTGGGGGGTATGTTTTACTTTATATGGTACCTCAATGTCTGTATACAAAGGCTAAAACCCAAGACAGGGAGATACTAAACCTCCATGGCCACTTAATTTTCTTGATCAGATCAGATGTAATAAGAGTTGAAAAACTGATGCTGCCCATTGTTTTAAAATGTGTCTCTTTATTCTCTTTGTATTATAAGCTTCAAATATTCTTCGGAACGCACTCTTGCCACCTCTGTGCAGTTAAGCTGGCTCAACTTAAACATTGTCATACAGTTAATTTTTTATAAGAGGAATCAGGTTATTAAATTTACTAAACCACTACCTTCATTATTTTGCACAGACTTTGGCACTGTGCAGAATTGGCTTAGCATTACTGCATTTAGCTAATGAACCTGGTCACAGCTGTGGTATTACGGGAGTGAGGGATGCTGTTCTGGGCGTGTCCAGGACTTGTGCAGTAGGTAGCATTATTCAACTTTTTAAAAAGTCCACACTCGAGAAATATGGGTTACTATAAAAATGTTATGGTCCTTCCTGGTAAGCCATCATCTTTTGAAATATCCATGCTTTGTTTCTTCTCCAAAGACAATTGTAAAGCATAAGGAAATGGAGTGTCTGTAGCAGCAGCTTTTAAGAGGGGGCGAGCAATATGTAAGGCATTGCTTAGATAAAGGAAGGTGGGAGACGCACAGTGCATTTTCCCAGGACCCAGGGACAGGTGGCTCAATCACAACCACTGTCAGGGATTATCTAAAGCAGACCAGGTGCAAACTTGTGGCCACAGCCCGCTGTTACCGTCACATCAGGTGTGTTCTTTCTGGCAATAGAAAGTCCTTTGCCAGAGGTTATTTTGTCAAGCGAGGTAGCACGACTTAACAGGCTTGTTCGGGAAAATGAATTTTGATAGAAAAAGGCCATGATCTGTCCCCACAGATTTCTAGGTAGTGTCATTCAAAATGGCAGTGAGGTACCTTTTGTAGGATTTTAATATTTATTCATCAGAAAGGAAGTTAGAGGGCCATCAGAATTATTGGAAACAATTTGGATTGTTTTAATATAGCCCAGAATTATAGCTTATTAACGATCTATAAGAACCATTCACTCCTTTGGCAGATATTTATGAATCGGACTGAGCGTGAGTCCCTTGGCACAGAGATGAGAAAGGCACAGGTCTGAGGCGTTCACAGTGAACCCGGTAAACTAGACGAACAAAGGCCTGCCTGGCCCCGCTCCCTGTCGCTCTCTTTCCGTCCCTTAGAGCTGTGGCTGCTAACAAGTGACTAAGTGTTGTGCTCACCATGTGTCCCCGTTCCACTACATCATTTTTTTCTTTTTATACATTGATGGAAATATGATGAAAAATGTTCCTTATGATTGCTCTGACCTGGACATTTCATAAGGACACAGAGCCCATCATTTCCAGTAAGGTCCGGGTGTGTAAAATCATGTAAAGTCCTGGGACTGCAAGTGCAGTCGTTTTTGGCCACGTTGTGTCTCCTCCATTTGGCTGCCCTAGTTTCATTAGCTTGATTGGTGCAGCCCATGGGCCGGCCAAATTTCGTCCCGTGCCTGCCCCCATCTGGTTTTGGAACAGTGGGGCGGCAAAACCTGGTGTTTGCCTTCTCTCTCTTTCCTCAAATGAAGTAGGGACGCACCTTCTGCTCATTGGTGATAAGGAGTGACATTGGCATCAGGGATCTAAGTGAGTAAATTTCAATTATTGTCTTCTTGCCTCCTGGCTTGGAGATAGCCTTTTAGCACCTGTACTATGTGTACCAAAGAGGAGGCAAACAGACTTAGATGTCGAGTAATTCAGATCTGAAATCTCTTGCATGTTATTTTAATATCAGATTCAAGCACGGGAGGTTATCTTTAGGTAATGGAAAGTGAATATCTTGGGCTATGGAACTTGGCATGATCTGACAAATGACTTAGGTTATCTCCACAATGAGATTCAAGTGTGTTCTAGTATTTAGACAAATGGAATGGTGCATCATGTAGCTAATTTCTTTAAATCCTGGTTGATGTTAAAGCCAGTCAGCTCTTGGAAGCAGACCTAGGAGAGAATTTTAATTTTTAGTCCTAAAGACTGTAGTGTATTTTGTAGGTCATACAAATCAGAGAGGCAGTAAAAGACTCTACAGCAAGGATTTTGGAAAGAACTGGGGAGTAATACTTGTTTTCCACCTACTATGGCTATGTTAGGCTCTTAGTGCCTGTTTATTACTTACCCTTCCATTTTAAGAAAAGAAAACTGAGTTTCTGATGGGTTAAAGGCATAGCCTTAGGTCCTATAACTTATAAATAGCTAGAGCTAGGATCAGCCCAAGTGTGTCAAACTCCTGAGTGTGAATCTTCTACTATGCTGCACTGGCCTCCCTTGAGAACGAGTTTATATAAATAGACTGGCCTCCATGGAGATTAGCTATATGGAAGGGATAGGAATGAATGGACTGTGCTAGACTCATGTGATGATCTCAGCAAGTTAATGCCACTCTGATTTTTCACGCATATCAATATTATTTTGGAAATAATAATTTATGGTCATTTGACATGACTTCAGGTGAGTTACATTGCTGCCTTCTCTGGTAAAATTGATTTCTTTGTGTTCTCAGTGTACTCTGTATCAGCGGTTGCCGATCTTTTGGCACCAGGGACTGGTTTCATGGGAGACAATTTTTCACCTGTATCTTAAATTTATTGGCATAAAGTGGATCACCGTATCTTCTTAAGGTCCCTTCCGGGTTTGTAGGATCTGTAGTGATGCCCCTTTCTTTATCCACCTCGGATGTTGGCCATTTGTGTGCTTTCTGTGAGCGGGCATGCGCACCCCTATGCTTGCCCTCTGTAAGTCTTGCCAGCCCGTTATCAATTTCTTTTCAAGGAAGTGCCTTTGGCTTCTTGGTTTCTCTGTATTTATGATTGCCTTATCCTTATTAGTGTTTCTTTTTATTTTTAGTACCTTCCTTCTACTTTCTTTAGGTTTCATTATCTGCTTTAAAGATTTTCTTACCAGATACTTAGCTCATCTTCTGTTTTAATATGCATAGGTAAGGCTATAGATTGTCCTTTATTCACAGCTTTAGTTATGTCCCATAAGTTTTGATATGCAAAATTTTTGTAATCTTTCATTTTAAAATATTTTCTAATTTTTATTGCCATTTCTTGAGTCATAATTTTATATTTAGTTAATGTATTCCTTTGTTTTTAGTTAGGGGACTTTTCTAGGATCTTGTTATTGATTTCTAATTTTATTCCATTTTGGTCCAAAGGCATACTTCCCAGTGTTAATCTTTTGAAGTCTGTTGAGACTTGCTTTTGGCCCTGCATATGGTCAATTTGGGTGAATATTCCTTAAGTACTTGAATGTACATTTTGCTGTTGTGTTCAGTGTTTAGCATATTTAGTTATTTCCAGTTTATTAATTGTGTAGGTTCAAATCTTCTTTATATTTCCTATTAGCTTACTTTATACTATTGATGTTAAAAATTAATCATTCTGATTATGAATCTTATCTATTTTCCCTTTTAATTCTGTCAACTTTTGACATACACACACAGTTAGGTGCATACAAATTTAGAATTGTCACATATTCCTGGTGGATTAGAACTTAGTATTATGAAATATTCAGCTTTTTCTCTCATATGACTTGTTTCACGTTTACATGGTTCATCCTTTCTCATTCTTTTCCTTATAACTTTCTTATTGTTATGTCTAAATATGCAAAACATAACACACGCACTTTTGTAAGGAGCATAGTGTATGTGTGTTTTATCTAGTCTGATAATCTGTCTTTTGATTGCATTTTTTTTTAACACAACTACTTGCATCCTGGACTCTCAACCTGGCTTCCCAATCTGGCTCTTATTGTCTGAGTGGTGTAGCACAACCTCTTTGTTACATATGTTTTGATTGCAGTTTTTAGTCCATTTATATTTAATGTAAGTCCAGGTATATTTGGGTTTGGGGTTAAGTATAGCACCTTATTATCTACCTCACAGATAATATAAAAGTATGGCTTGGCCTTCACCCTGAAATCACTCTGTTTCTGCGACAGGTTTTCTCAGCCTCAGCACAGTTGGCATTTTGGGCCAGATGACTGTTTGTTGTGGGGGCTGTCCTGTGCATTGTGGGATGTTTCGTAGCATCCCTGGCCTTTATCCACTAGATACCTGTAGCATGCCATGCCCAGCTGTGGCCCCTGAAAATGTCTCTAGACATTTACAACTGTGCCTAGGGGAAACGTGCCTCTGGTTGGGAACCCCCAGGACAAAGTATGCAGTGGTCACTGCAGGCTGTGCATCGCGACTCAGTGTTTTGTGTTTGTGTCTTCTAATGGTGACTTTCCTTTAAACCGTAGGCTTTGAAACTGCGAAGTCTTTTGCCCTCCATGGTGCTCATGTGATTCTGGCCTGTAGGAACTTGACAAGAGCCAATGAAGCCGTGTCACGCATTTTAGGAGAATGGGTAAGCAAGCGCCTGACTCTTTTTGTAATTGTCACATACATACACTGTGGTAAACACATGGAAGTTTTAGTAGAGCGCATAAAGTTTATTGCTCTCAGAATAATATTTTCTTTATTTTTAAAGCCATATTCACTTTGTTTACTGAATGAATGAAAGGGACAAGCAAGTCTGTTATCATCCACACATTTGTTTAAAGTTCACTGTCTATGTCCTCTGCTTTATTAGTCAGAGGTTTGAGAATGTTCACTCATCTAGCTCATTTAAAAGAAAAATAAAATGTGGGTAATGCCCCTGAACCCAACTAAGGTTGTTAGACTTATGGTGTTAGGTTTAGAAAGGAGCAGACTTTAACCTTGCCTCTGGTCTGTCCTTTCTGCTTTTTTCTCTCTGCGCAGGCTTTGGTATTGACATGTGTGTGCACAAATGTGCATCAGGGGCTTGCAGTGCTCTCGGGGCTAAGGACAGGGCACTGAACAAAACAAAATCCCTACACCTTCTTGACCATAAAGGGATAATTGCTTTTCATGTTTTCCGTAATGTCAGGTTGTTGTAAGTACAGTGGAAGACAATGAAGGAAAGTGAGGGGTAAGGAGGGATGGTGCGGACTCCTTCAGATTGGGTGGTTGGCAGAGACCCCTCTAAAGCTGTGACATTGGATTGGAGACCTGGATGAAGTGAAGGAGTAAGCTGTGCCAGTGTCAGGGGAGATCGTTTTTAAGCAATGGGAGCAGCATGTGCAAAGGCACAGAGGTAGCAACATGCCTGGGGGACTCAAGGCTCAGCAGGGGGGCCAGTGTGGCTGGAGCCAAATGGAAGGGGAGGAGGTTGCAGAGAGGCGCCAGGGGGGTCACGTGGGGCCTCAGAGACCATGGTGCAGAAGACATTAGAGGGTCTGAGCCAAGTATGACACAGTCTGATTCATTGTTTTTTACACGGTCACTAGGCTTTGGCGTGAAGTGTAGACCGCATCCATTTATTCAATTGTCGTTTATTTACATTTTCATGAGGTACACCACCGTCACAGGTACTGGGGCCCACTGCTAAGGAAAAACACATGTTCCCACAGTCACTGTAGAACTTTGCAGCTTACAGTGGAGGACAGATTTAATCAAAGAAATGTAAACCTCAGTGGAAATGTGACGTAACAGTGCATGGTGCTCTGAAGAACGCGGTGCTCCGAAAGGGAGACTAATGCCAGGGAGGTGGGGGCATCCGTGTCCCCAGGGAAGAGGTAATTGAGCTGAGATCTCAAGAAAGACTAGGGAGCAGGTGGGAGAAGGGGACAGTCATGCCAGGCAGAGGAATGGGAGGCGGAGGGGAAGGGGGTGGGGAGAGGACGGCCCTGTGCCTGGGAGCAGAGCGTGGAAGGGGTTGGGGCGTCCTTGCCAAGACTGTCTTCATTTTCTGAGCACCGTGGGGGGTTTCTTGCCGTGTGGAGAAGCAGACCGTGGCTTGTGGAAGAGAATGTCTGGGGTGCCGGACTGAAGCTTTACGGAAGTCAGGAAAAGGAAGATTTGTTTCTGCTTTTTCAAGCAGAATTTAAAATTCATTCTGTTTCAAATGAGCCCGTGCCTTAGTCTCCCTGGATTCATTATTTGGGGTTAAATTAAGAATACAAAACAGGGTCCATTTTTTCCTGATTATCTTAGTTCTTTCTAACTCCCAAGTTAGAAAAAGTAATAGCCTCTACTAGGTGGGATAGTAGTAATGTTTAGAACTGTATAAAGAGACAAAGTGGTAACATATCATCACTTATGGTTTGTATCTTCACACCAAATGGGAAGGCCTTAAATAAAAAGTGACAGTCCCTCTCAGTCCTTCTCTTGGAGGGTAAGTATTATTAATTTTTCTTGTGTATTCTTCCAGAAACAGTTTGTGTGTACTTGCAAAAATACACACAAAATATACTTGGATTTTTTTTAACTTAGTACTCCAGCTCTCATCTTCCTCATCATGATCTACCCCCTTGTTCTTAACTGCTGTACCAGAGTCCCTCGTGTGCTTGTGCTGCGATTTGTTTAACCAGCCCCCCTTCTGGAGAGCATTTGGGTTGTTTTCATTGTTTTGCGATTCCAAGTGATACATACCCTCTGGAAGTTCAGGCTCTCTCGCACTTTCATTCAAAATCGGGCCTCGGCTGCGGTGCAGTGGGTGTTCTCCATACACACCTTTGTGAGGACACCACAGGGCGGAAGCTGAGCAGCGGGCCCATTGACTTGGAAGCAGATGGTTTTCAGTTTTGGTAGCAGCTTCCCGGTTGCGCACCCAGAGTCCCCAGTGTCGTGTGCCGCTGCCTCTCCACGCCAGCAGTGCAGAGGAGCGCCCAGCACCGGACAGGGTCAGACTTGTAAAACTTTGCCCATCGATGTTATGTTTAAAGCAGAAAAACCAAATTCCAGTGGCCCGTGTGATACTGCAATAACCATATTATCCAATAATATTCATGTTTAAACTAGTCTTGGAAGATAATGCTAAGCCATAGTTATTTATGCATTCTAAAAATTGTCTTCCTTTTCCCTTACATACGAGAATGGAGTCATCTTGGATTTATCCCATTATAACTATCGTTTGATGCCTAGAGACCGAAATTCCTGGATTTGCCCTAACCAACTGTGGGACTTTGGGAAATCTTTCAATCTATTTGGTGCTTCAGTTTCTTTGTTTCTAATGGAGAAGGTTGGATGGGACGATCTCAAAGACCCACCATGTAGTTTTCCTTCTTGCATTTTAAGCCATACCTGGGTACCTGGGAATAGATGACAGGGTTTATCAGTGCATAGTTTCACTATCTATAGTAACTCGGGGTTGACCAGCAAAACAGCACTCCCAGAAGAAAAATTGCCCCAAAATTTCACTGTCAGGCATGTGAGCAAAGGAAATGGGAACGAAAACAAAAGTAGTGCTCACATGTGTTTCAAACATTATAGCACATTTCATAGGCTGTAGACGGAAGAAACTCAACCCTTTTACCATCTCTCTCATCTGGTCACTTGTTCCCTGGGAATCCCATTGTACCGTGTTCCCCGTTCCCCGGGGTTGTGGTACGGAAGGTCAAAGTCAGCACCAAAGGTTGTCATTGCCGTTGCATATCATTCATTGCACAATTAATACAGTGCTGAGTGTGGGAGAACTTCCCTGGGCAATCTATTTGTTGAGCTGGGGTTTCAGGCTCTCCCCCCACTTCCCCACCCTTGATACGAGCTGGTCCCGTTCCCTCAGGCCCTTCCTTACCTCATTTCTGCGAAGGGATTTCATCTGTTACATCATTAAGTACCACCTTCTTGTGTTTCTCAAGGTCAGCGTGATCTACTCCAGTTTTCCCAGCTGCTAGCCAGCTCGAGCATGTTTGCACTGTATCGGGGATGACTCCTATAACAGTATCAGAACTGGGAAGGTACTGCAACATATTGGTACCTCCCAGGAGATTCTCGAAATGAGCCAAAGGTTTTTGTTGCAGCAAAAGCTCATTCAGAAGTCTTTAGGCCTTTGGCTCAGTGTTGGCTTGCACGTGCCGAGGCTCTGTGGGCAACCTCAGCTCAGCTCCGGAGGTAGCATTCACGCTTCTTTCCCCAACTTGTTCTTCCCTGCCTGGCCTCTCCCTGACTTCACTTTGCAGACCCAGACTTTCTCTGTTCCAGAATACTCGTGTCTGCCTCCAAGGCAGTGGAATGCTACTCTTACACCCTCCTTGGGGCACCCAGGAACCACCATTTACAGGGTGGGGCAAAGTAGGTTTACAGTTGTGAGTAAGCCAAACACAGAGTTTATTCGATTTCCTTAGGCACAACTGTAAACCTACTCTTGCCCCACCCTCTATTGTGTCTCTGTCTGTGCAGTGTCCTGGGCAAGGCCCTCTCTGTCCTTATTCAGGAGGATGCAAAAGCCTGGTTTTCTCCATTTTGCTGCTGGAAGAGGGGCTCACAAAGGTGAAGAGACTTGCCCAGAGTCACACACTGGGGAACACAGCTCCTGGCACATCCATCTGTCCTCCAGACCCGAAGTCCCCCTACTCCACCCACAGCCTGGTTTTCTGCCCCAGCCAGCATCAAGCGTATTCACGACCTTTCAAGCTTTGCTTTCAAAATTGTTAGGTCACAGGTGGTAGACACAAGGCCCATGGGCCAAATTCACCCCCCCCACCCCCACCTTGTTTTATCTGGCCCAGCACCTTGTTTCTACCCAGCGGCAGCCCCGAGCTCCTTGCCCCTAGTTGAGGAGTGGTTACATGTATAGTCCTAAAATTACATTTGGCCCTTTGAAGGCAACTGTGAGGCTGATGTGGCCCCCAGTGAAAATGAATATGATACCCCTGTGTTAGGTGCTATTTGAGTGGTTGAGTTCAAGCTTAATTCTATTTCTCAGGTAAAGCTACTCTGACCTACCTTCTTGTCCCAAGCATTTCCTTTGCATTGAAAACATCCTTTACAGAGTTCTCAAGCGACTTTCAGGGCAATCCAGCTATTTAGTAAAATGTAACTCAAATGAAAACACATTTCATATGGAATTACATTAAGAGCCTATATATAATTACTGCTACTAATAATGATTTCGTGGGAAAATGTGCTCCTGCTGAGATGCTTTACATGCTCCAAAGTTACAGATAAGAGAAGAAGTGAAAACAATTAAAACTGGATAACATGGACGGACACTGCAGAAGTAAACCACCCCCTCTGAAAAGGCCAATCCATTGGCCATAATTAAAAAAGGAGGGAGGGTGGGTCCATCAGCTCCCAATCATATTTCAGCAAAGCGTCTTGGAAATGGGGTCCCTGCCTGTGCCGTCAGGCAGTCCACCATCTGAGGATGTGGTCCACCTCACTCCCGTCCCTAAGTGGATTACAGACTGCCTCTAAGGCAAGTACCTGATATTTTTCTCATTATTCCAAGGAGCCCATAAGGCTGGCAGAGCAGGAAATTTGCAGTTTATCTTCCTGTTTTCAGGATGGAGTGGATTCTCTTTTACTTAGCAGCACTGTCTGTATGTGAGGGTATCACTAAATTCTCTAAGTGCAGGGCACTGATAGGTGTGGCGGAATCCCTGCAGTGCTGTGGTTCTTACTGTCCTTTCCTCAATTAGTATTTATCGGAATGGGGCTTTATTGTCGTTTTCATGGATGTCTGGCACGTCCCACACTCCACACTTCTGAGGGGCACTGTATAGAAAGAACGATAGCTGACAAGGTGTCAAAATGCACTTTATAAACAGTCACAGCAAAACCTCACGTCCGAACGTAGGGCTCTTGAAAGGTCTAAGTGGGACTTTCACTTCCCCCTTCCTGTCACCTTGTTATAGTTTCGAAACTTTAGATTCCTAAAGCCTGGGGGCTAAAACTGCTGGTCCTGGGAAGGAGTGAGGTTGAACAGAGTGGGGGCAGATGAGCCTGAGGTCCCCTACACACCTACCAGTTGCATGAATGAGGAAAGAGTGGTGATGGAGGAGGCACCAAACAAGAGGGAGGGGTTGTTTCAAGTGCCCAGCCTGCCTCACTGTGCCAGGCCCTTACTACATCTGTTCACCATGTAAAGGGTGAGACAGGAAGTGTAGAGAGCTCACCGATGTGGCTGCCCACGTATGAAATGTGGGGTCCAGCGACTGTTCTGAAGCTCTAGCATCGCCTGGGGACTGAGATAACCAATGAGTTTGGCGGAAGTGGGCTGCTATGGCAAGAGGGGCTGATGGCCCTGCCTTGGAATTCTTATGAGACCCACTCCCCCCAGAGTGCACCTTGGACCCATACTTCTACCAGCAGGGAGAAGTGATCCAAGTATGTTGAGTTTGGTGGGAAGGTTTGGTCCCCGAGAAAGACTCAGAGCCCAGTCTTTTCAGACCTGTCTTGTTGGCCCAGACCTCAAGTCATCCTAGAGACTGGTTAGGGTGACATACCTTAAGCCAGGGCTGTGCAACAGAGATTCAGCTCAGCTGTTCTTGTTTTCTCATGGGCCCCTAACTGAGAGTTCCAAGAGCTGTGGAGAAGGCAGGCTGGGTAGTCTTCAAGATGCCCCCTGGGCAGATGTCCCCTGTAGGGGGCAGATGTCCCTTGTGGTGGGCAAATCCTCTTCACTTGAAACAAATGCTATAAAATGTGCTGCATTGTAATGGTAAAGATTAGAAGCAGATCAAGCCATGACCTTGGGCAAGTTTCTTAACTTCTCTAAATCTTGGTTACTACACCTGTAAAATCCAAATGCTAGTATCTATGCCAAAGATACAGGTGACTCTGAGTACTACATGCATTGGCTGTATGTGTGTTTAACACATTGCGGGGAATAGATTAAGTGTTTAATTAAATGTTAGCTGCTGCTATTCATAACAACAACAACAACAATAATAATTTCTTATTTATACATGAGAGAGATGCTTACTTTTCTTAACCCTCCAAGAAGTTGCAAGAGGAGCTGGCTGTAGGGAGGATGGTCATCAGCATGATTCCAGTGGAGTCTCGATGAATTATTTTTCTGTCTTCATCTGTCTGGACTCCTACATTTTAATAGATGTGTATTTAGTTTGTTGATTAGTATTTTCCAGTGGAGCTCATATTAGCACTCAACTGTCATTTGAAAAGCCATCTTAATTATTTATGTGATTGCTTTTTCTTTTGTATTTACAAAGAAATACACTTTGCATATATTTAAGGAAGATGATTAAGGGATCAGTCATCAGGAACAGCAAGCAACGGTTTCTATCAAAATGGTTATTGAGGAAGCAGGGAGATGAGGGGGGAAAGGAAAGATTTATTAGTCGGAGGTAATGGAATGTTCGCGTGTTGGGGAGAGCACATGCTCTGTTGATTGTAGTCCCATAGTTTGATGCTGGAGAGACTGAAGCGTTGTAATTATTCTAGTTGTCAATACGGTTCATACCGGGTTTATTTATCTTGTTGGAGTGAAGGCATGTGGAAAGCTGACAGTATTATGTCATATTGCAGCTTCATTTAACATTGGGAATACTGATTTTAATATTATTTTCAGCTATGGAATACGTAGGTACTAACCAGCGTATTAAGCATGTGGGTTCAACATTTTGCCGTGCTTTTAATAAGTACGAACACCCTGTGTTTTCATGACATGGTACTAAGGGGTGATGGGCCAGGATGTTGAGTAATGAATTGCTTGCACTTTTAGGAACAACTGGTGAAATCCAGCTAATTTTAGGCTCCATCAAATCTACTCAGTGACTTTATGGTGGTATAGCTTTGACTTTTGCAGGAATTTCCCCGATCTCCTTTGATAATAAGAGCTTAGATCTTATAATTTGCCTTTCTAGATCAAAGGCCAAAGTCGAGATGCCTTCTTTTACGTGATGTGTGCGTGTGTTGGAGGAGTCATGCAGCACGCATTGTGGGCACTTTGCACGCCTCAGGCCTGTCTGAGCAGCAGACCTATCTTGGAAAAGATGATCACTGTTCAACACATCACAAGTTATAGAGCCCATCCTCATTGTTTTCAATGATCTTCAGCTGAACAAAAATATAAAAGCTATTAATATTATTAATAGTTACAGATTATTGGAAAAAGTTCATCCTAAATCAGCTGCTAGATCTGTTCCTCATTTCTTTGCTTTAAAAATTGTTTTTATGTTTAGTATTGGATTTTCAATAAATAAAGTATGGTACCAACAAGTCTGTGAGCCAGCAAGAGCTGTATAAACCACTTGCTTAAATCAATGTGCGAATGCATACAGACAGACAAAGGTAAAGATACACTTCTCCAGTTCTCCCTCAGGACATTTTTGTTTGCAAAGTGTCATATTGTTATGGTCTGCTGTGGGTGGGGGTTGGGTATTCATAGTTGTCTCTGTACTAGGTACTGTGCTGAGCATTTAGCAGTGAGATAGTTATGTTACGTGTTTGTTAAACCCATTTTGTATATAAAGCATTGGGAGCTAGAAGAAGGGAAGAGGCATGCCTGAGCTCACACAACTCACGGCGATGTGGTCGATCCAGCCCACGAAGCCATGGTTTTCCAGCCCCAAAGCCATCTTGTTACTCAACCCAAAATTCCTGGTGCATGTGGTCAGAAGACTGACCTCTCAGTTTCATGGACTTATCCCAGTATTCTATTTGGAGAGGTTTGCGTGTTTATGCATGAATGTTTCTCTGTTCATGATACGAGGATACCTGTGGTTCCCTGGGAAAGAGAGCTTCACAGGTGGCTTTTTGTAACCTGACGGAGCTGATGCAACTCACCAAAGGAGGCTCTCTTCTCCCCAGACTTCCATTTCAACTGGTGCGTAGTGTACTTACTGCCTTACTTACGTTGGCTCTTTGACCTTTCTTGTCACAGGCCCAGGAAAGATTCTTTATCAGATAAATTATTCATCCTCCTTGTAGACATAATTGGTTGCTAAAATATTCTGAGTTTTCTTGTCTCCAGAATGCCTAAAACGAGTGCTTAGTACTTACCCTCTAAGTTTTCCATTTTATTTCTCATTGCGAAAATTGTGCCTTGACCTAATCTTGAGTGTTATTCACTGGTCTTTGATCACCATCCCTGTGTGTTCGCTCTTTTTTTTTTTTTTTGTTCTGGCCACTGTTCTCAGTCTTGAACAGTACCTTTCAAGCTCTATATTCACTGTAACCTTTGTATAACGAGGGCTGTGATTAACCGCAGAGTTTGAGAGAGTGAAAGTCAAGCCTAGGTGGCCGGCTCCAAACATCACTCCCAATCATGTGAAACCCAAAGCAGATCCATCCTTTCATTACTGTGGGGTCCCCTGAGTTCTTATTAAGCAATTTTGACGTAGTTTGAAGAGACGGATTTCATCTTCAGATGGTATTCAGCCAATGGCTGCAAGACCTGCTTCTGGCCACTAGGCATTTAGGCTCTGTTATTTAAAAGGGAAAATATGCTAGAGGCTGTTTTTCATATTTATTATGGGGCATTTACAGAGAATCTCACACGTAGCAGGTGTTAGATTAAACAGAAGGGGAAACACTCTTTGTGCCAATAAAACCTCGTATGCGGGACAAGTACAGATACGGCTATGGTAAGGCAGCCTGTCTCAGAACCGGGCAACACACTGCAGTCGGTTAAGGTTTATTTTGAGCTCATGTTTAAAATAGATTGTTTTGTAATTTATAGGAAGGCAGCCCAGTGGTGTCGAAGCAGCGCAAGCTTTGGAGTCCTACAGACCTGGGATCGAGTTCTGATTCCAGCATGTGCTCCCTGGGTATCCCTGGGCAGAGTCGGGCATCTCTTTAAACCCTGATGTATTTGTCTGCAGAATGGTGCTAACAATGGCTCTCAGGGTCATGGTAAGGGTGAAGTGAAGTAAGACGTAGGCTCTTTGGTACAGAGGCTGGCCCGTAGTAAAGACTCAGAAAATGGCAGCTTCAGGGAGGGCTGCACTGTTCAGCACAGGTGGCTGAGGTAGGCTCTCAGGATCTTCCTGGAAAATGCTTCCTCCTCTTCTTCCTCCCCCTGCCCCTCCCTGGCCCTCCCCATCTTCTTCTTCTTCCTCTCGCCCCTCTTCCTCTTCCTTCTTCTTCTCCTTCAAATGATGAGAGTACTAGGAAGTAGCCAAGCCTCTTTGTATCTTCCCATCCATGTGGCAGTTAGTACTGAGATGAGCTGAGGTAGGAAGCAGGGGCTTCTCCCGTCACTACGGGGCAGAGAGGTGACTGTCCCTGCCCCCTGTGTCCATGCCCTGGTACACAGCTGGCTGGTCTTCGGCAGAGGCTGGATTAGTGCAGGAGAGAAGGGGAGCTGCCAGAACCAACTATCTGTCCCGAGGGGACTCACCTGGAGCCAGTCCCTGCCCCTTAGTAAACTGGCAGCAGATGTAGCTAGGTTTTGGAGACCCTGAAAAAAGGAAGCCTTTGAGGTGGCTGTGGGTGTTTTATAATCTGTCCCTGGACAGAGATCATGTGGCTTTGGCTTAAACTCGTCCAGTGATGGGTAAGCCCCTCCCTCCCGAGGCACCCCATCCTATTTCTGCACACCTCTTAATCAGAAAATCCTCCCTTGTACTGAAGTCAGAATCTTCCTCTAAATGCCTTCCACCCACCTGCCCTGGTTCTGCCCCCCACGTTCCACTGGACAACCTTCTCATCAGAACCCAGCTAATACATGTCTCACATTTCCTAAATAATGGCTCCAATGTTATTGAAGACATCGGGTTACTAAAAGGTGGCGGTGACGCTGGCCCTCTCATTTCTTTGCACCCTCTGTCCCTCTTTTATTAGCGGGGTTTGGGATGGGCATGGTAAGGTGTGGCGGCTGGGGAGAACTCCATCTGCTTTGGTGTCCTTCAGCAGGTGGCGGATTCGGAGCCCAGATCCGCTTTGCCTTCCCTGGAGTTAATGCATCCGTGTGAATGAAGAGCACAGTCTTCTTTCAAATGACTGAAGAGCATGGCATTCATTTACCCAGTCATTCTCAGATTCTAATTGTTCCAGCGACAGTGTGATCTGTACACTGGGTAGCTGGGAGAAACTTCAATGCATCTTTGTAATGGCTTTGTTGTTGTTTATTGAGAGGGACTAATTAACTTTGATTATTACACTAATATTATGGCACTTTGACAGCCCTTCAGATTTACGACTCTGGGAAAATAAACAAATGAAATGCAGGTGCTGGAGCAGAAAGAATAAGTTATTACTGAACTTTAATTACTTGGAATGTGTAGCCAGGAGAGAATTCGTTGATGAATTACAGGATGCTTAAAATCTACACCAAAGTATAAGTAATATGAAGACAAAAATGAGAAGAGGAGCAGGGAGGGTGCTGTTCTGAAGGCAGGGAAGGACAGGACACCTCTGCGGTGGTGTCAGTAGCATCCCATTGACGGATCCCTGTGGCTTCCAGTCCTGCAGCAGCGTACACAGACAGTGCTGCTGGAAGCCTGGCCCCTGCCCCCAGGGTCGGCATCACTGGAGAACTTGTTAGAGATGCAGATTCTTAGGCCCCACCCTAGACCTGCTGGGTCAGTCTCTGGGGTGGCGCCCAGCAGTCTGTGTTCAGCAATGTGTGTCTTGCAATCCCTCCACGAGATTCTGATACATACAAAAGTTGAGAAGTTCTGCCTTAAAATTCTCATGCTGTTTGACGTTTTTCTTTTATCAGGTCAGGTACAAATTTTTGTTTAATTACAAAATCAAATGTTCTCACAACCTAGTTTACCAACTAGCCCAAAAATTTTCAGATAATTTTTTAAAAAATGGTACAACTATTTATTAAACTTCAATTATGTGCTAGGTGTAGTAGGTGATATAAGACAGTTTAGAATCTTGTCATTACCCTTAAGGACTTTATATGTGAGGTGATAATTCTAAGTCATAGCTTGCCAGAAGCCGGCGAGCATGGTAAAAGTGGTACCCCTACGACTCATGAAAGATGCTTTCTTTCCCCATGAGCTTCAAGGCAGGATCCTTGAGGACGGAGGTGTTGGCAGGCCGTAGTCAGCCCCGGTGGTGAGGGCACATTCCCGTGGAAGGAAGGGCCTGAGCAGAGCGTGGGAGCATGTCCTGGAGGCCCATAGTCCGGTTTGGCTATAGTGTGCTGCAGAGGCTGGGAGCTGCCTTTCCAAGCCAGATTATTCAGGGCCTTGGGTTCCATTGTCTTAGGAGAGTGGGCTTCATTCTCTGAGTCCTGGCAGCCACTGAAGGATCTGAGTGGGGGTGGGGGGATGCAGTCCACACACAGTGATGTAGAAAGACGATGCTCAGGGTGAATTGGGGAAGGGGAGGGTGAAAGCCGGGAGACACTGTTAGCTGTTCAAGGGGCAGCTGTGAGCTGGAGTGGGTGAGAGGGATGCTGAGTCTGCTTGCTTGTTTCCTGACATTCAAGGAATAATTTTAAACCTATGGACTGAGTCCCAAAGTATAAAAATTATCATCCCTTCCAATGTTTCCTGCCCTGAGAACCTTTAAAAATAATGGAGGAAAACATTCTTCACTCTTAGAAACTCTGTGGAAACAGAAACATTTTATTTAACCATAGCCCCCTTACAGGAGCGGAGTGATCAGGCAATTTATTGTTCAAAGCAGGAAATATTGAGAGCTAAAGGAGGGCATGTGGACAATTATACTAGGAGAGCAGGCATAAACAAGGAGAAAGACCAGGAAGTCTGAGCAAGATACCTAGGAGCAGCTGTCCCGGGAACCCAGTGAGACTGCCCCTGAGTGGCTGGCCTGACCAGTCTCCACACAGAAGGGTCCTGCCTGGCTTCCGAGGGGGCAGGTTTGAGCCTCATGCTGGCCTCAGTCCCTTCAGCTCTGGGTTGTCTCCTGTCAGCACTTTTCCTATTCAGAGGCCGATGTTTTCATTCCCACCAAAGTTCTACCAGCCTCCAGCCCCAGATCGTCTCCGCTTCTCGGAGAGTGACAAGTGTAACTGTGACTCCAGATCTTTGTGGCCAAGCAGGCTGCTGAGTTTTTAATCCAGACCCTTCCATTCATACCATTTACCCCACCATCTGGAACCTTCTGGGTGCCCTTGTTACAACAACGGGTACTTGGGGAACAGGAATGCACTTCAGTGTCAGACCTAGCCAGACCCTTTCACTGGAAGCACACAGTGGTCATGCCTTCGGTTTGGGATGGCCCACGGCGTGCCTGGTCTACGAGCATGGACAACTGAGAGCTGGTTCCATGCATAATTTCAGCTCTTGCCTCGTCGACGCACGTTCTGGGGCACTTGGCAATGATGTCAGTGGTCATGGTCATGCTGCATACTTGAGCCACTGTAATGGCATCCTTGCAGGCCTTGAAGAAAAGCAGATATAATTCTACATTACTTTAAAGTATCTGCTGAAAGTAAAGTTCTTTTTAGTCATAAATGTAGGGCTCATTGGGTTTCGCAGAACTCCTTCGGCCCTAACTTTTAGGGGGTGTAGTACAGATGTGAGCCAACTAATGCAAGAATAATAAAATGATCCATTTAGGTATGAATTAGTGAGGCCATTTGTCCTTGTAGAGGAGTTGATGAATTAACAGATTACATTTAGGTATATGGTGGTTAGGAAGTGGTAGAATGTGAGGACTGGAAAGGACTTTCTGAGATCATCCTGTTTTACTCCCCCACTTGACAGAGAGAAAAACCGAGGCTCAGAGAGGGTCACTGATCTGTCAACTGTCACTGAGGCAATCATGCCTCATTTTGAGACAGATTATCATGCTGCCCATTGGCTTACTGTGAAAAAAATGTATGTGTGGGTGCGTATTTATTTATTTTAAAAAAGAGCAGAATTGCCCAAAAGGCAGGGATAGGAACACCCAACATGTAGTGCTCAGTTGGATGGTTTGTTTAATTCTCCTTATTTGTATGGCAGTGACGATGATGGCTACAATGGCAGCTAGCATTGTGTGCTAGTCCCTGTGCAAAACACTGTTGATGCACCAATTCAGTTGACCTTTAGGATAACCCTATGATGGAGCTAAACTTATGAATGCTATTTTCAGATGAAGATATTAGGCGCAGAGAAGTGTAGGACCTTGTCCAAGCTCACAGAGCATATAAGCAGCGGAGATTAAGTGCGATAGGAGGACAGAAGCCTGGTGTGTTGTATTCCTCTTGGTATTTCCCCAGTGCGAAGCATAGTCCCTGGCCAATAGGGAGCATTTAGTAAATAGTATTTGTTGAGTGAATGACTGAGGATTCATTCAACAAATAGCAAGGTTGACAGTTGTGCTTCAGGGGTTCTAATGAGGGTAGCAGTGTCCTGTCACTGTGGGAAGGGGCATTTGGTGGTTTGTTTTTGGGAACCAAGCCAGCAGAAGGGACAGATAACCAGCATGTTTTTCTGAAGTACTCAGCTCTGTAAGTTGATTTTCATGTTGAGGCTACTGAAGTTCCCCCAAATTCTTCAACTACCTTTTAGCTTGTTAAAGGAGTTGTTATTTGTGGGACCTTGGGTCAAGCATATCGCTTTCCCTTGTCTGAAAATTACTATTCCTATAATTTGAGAAATCTCAGGTAACCAGCTTCCCTAGCCATTCCGGGGAAGTGGGATTTTGCTGTATTGAGGAGTGGGCTCATAAATCAATGCGATTTCAAGGGACAGAAAATGGGTCACTTATGTAGAGAAATCAGCTCAAAAGGCAGAGCTCAAGAGCAGAGGGGACACATGCAAGGGCTAGTGGGTGAATCTGGGAGCTTGCTGGTCTTAGTCTGAGAGTGCGCGTGATCGAGAGAGATAAGGTGGATCACAGATCAGTAGCTGCTTTAGAAATGAAAAGACCTCAGATGAAGCTATGCTCTTGGAAGTGAATATAGAAACCTTTTCATTCCCATTACTTAGATTAGAAAACCAGCTTGGGCTGGCTTTGCTTCTAAGGGTCCCTCTTTTATTTTGGTTAATAAGTAATTGTCCTGAATTCTGTCAAGAGAAATATGCACTGAGAGGGGAAATGTGTGTGTGGGGAGGGCACATGCACAGAGATACATACACACACACAAATGAGAGATAGAGACCCAGAGGAGGGAGGGGGATCAAGGCACAAACAGACAGACGGGCAGAGAGAAAGAGAGGGAGTGGGGGTGGGGAAGGGGAAGAGAAAGAGGAAGAAGGGAGGCAGAGGGAGGGATGGAGGGGGAGATGAGAGGGAGGAAGACCTCTCTCAGGAGTGTTTTCATGGAGCTTTACAGTGCCGGCCTCTGCACCCTGGGCTTGATCACTGTTTTCAGCATTCTCTGATCATTTCTTGCTCAGAAAGGAGGAAATTAGAATTGTTGAGCTATGATTTGTTTTAATCAGAAAGAAATTGTCTAACATAAATCTCCTCATGAGTGCTGGAAAAGCCCTAAAGCGGCCAGGAAAAAAAATATCAATACTTTGCAAAGGAGGAATGATTGTTCCAATTCGTGGCTTAATTGACTTTAAGCCTTAATGAAACTCAGGCCAGAGCGGCAGCACGCTCTTCGCGGCTGGGATCAACAGTGAAACCCACCCTGGGCGAGGGGACATCAGGGTGGTTATTTGGTTCTTTGCTATTGGTGCAGTTTTCTAATTGAGTGGCACTACCTAATACCAGCGAGCATTTTTTTTTTCTATGAAGAGAGTACATTTTTTTCTAACACAGTAATTTATTTTAAATTACAGCTTTTTCTATTGGAAGCATTCATTTATGTTAGATTATCATTCCCCTAGTGAAATTTCACTGATGCTGTATAATTAAATATAGATTTTTTAAAAAAACACAGTATTTATAAGTGGACAAACTGGGGGTATAGAAAGACTTTATTTAAGAAGAGTAAGCAGCCCATCGGCTCAACATGCTGGCTGCCGGGCAGGGTTCATTCGGCATCAGCGAGCCCCTGTCCAGCTCCCGGCACCTTCTTGGGAAGGGATGCCCACACTTGCTCACTTCAGCAGTCTGAAAGGGCTGAGCTGTGACACGTGTTCTGTGGGTATTAGCAGCAGGCTGGGGATTTGGTCTGCCTGAGTCTGAATCCTGTTTCTGCCTCTCGTGAACCCAGTGACCTTCACTTCCTGTTGCCTCGGTTTCCTTGTCTGTAAAAGGGGGGTGATAATAGTAGCTGAACCATAAGGCTGTTGTGAAGATTAACGGAAGTCCTGCACACAAAGTGCCTGGAATGGTACCGGGGTGCTCAGTGTGTGCTGTACAGATGCCGGCAGTGGCAAAAATATCGTTTGGGTCCCAGCGTGGTCTTGTCCCTGCCTCCCTGTCCAGGTTCACCTCTGACCATTGTCTTCCTGGTTCCAACCACATACCAATCTCACTGCTGCCCCCAAACCTTTCACCCAGAATACTTCCCCTGCTTGGAAGGGCTCCGCCAAGCTCATCTACCTAACCACCCAAACCCTCTGTATCCCGCGAACTTCTGTTCACGGCTGTCTTTCCCAAAGCTTTCCTGGACTGCTCTTCCCTCTCCCCTGCCCACCTGCCCTCCCTTTCTGCAGCAAATAGTAAGCAACCCTTTTCTCCGAGTGAGGCTTTGGAGACGTGGCAGTGACTAAAAAATCAAAGGTTCCTGCCTCCATGGAGCTGATAGTCCCATTTTGATTTTTAAATATGCGTCTATCACGGCACCAATCCCATTATATATTGTTTGTCCATGGTGTCCTTACTTAATCAACAAACATTTATTGATACTATATGCCAGGTACCCCAGGAGACTCTGTGTATATGTGGATACATGGTATTGTCCTTGTACTTGATCTCAAGGAGTCTAGGTGTGGCAACAGACGTGTAAGTTAATAGTAGTAATAATAATAATAATAATAATAATACCAACACCTGCAAGGCCTGTGCAGATTGTGTTTGGTGGGGAGGATGAGCGCAAGACCTGGCTCACGGCCTGAGCTCAGGAGCTCAGGAGCAGCTGCAATGCCTGGTTCCTCATCACTTTTGGATTGTGTAGGACCAGTTGGTTAGAGGCACAGAGATTTTTTTCTTTGACTTCAACCTTCTAGTTAGCGGTTGCGAGCACAGACTTTGGAACTAGCCTGACGTTGGTTGAAATCCTGGCCCTGCCATCTCACAGCAGTGTGTGGACTCAGCCAGGTGCTCTTCCGTGTGCCTCTCTTGATCTGACTGTGGAAAAGGGGGTACTATAGAATGCTCCCTTGTAGAATGCTTGTCAGGATTAGAGATAACAGGGCCCAGCCTGTGGCCCGCGCTCAGTAATGCCTGCCAAGTGCCGCTCACTGCACTGAAAGCCTCCAGTGTTACCGTCCGTGCCGTGCATGTCTTGGCATGTCTCGGGCCCTCACCCATCAAGGAGCTCCAGCCTTCCCCTCTTCCCACCAGCAACCCTCCTGCCCACGATGGGCTGCCTCCTCGGAGCCAGACAGAGCCTCAGCTGGGTCAGTTCGCTTCACGCTCAAACAAAGGTTCCTTGCTGTCATGTTCGATTTTGTAGGATAGTGACAGTTTCCAGAAACCTCTGGTCCATGAGCCAATTTGGAGAAAATTGAATCATTCTCTGTGCCTCTCGGCTCACATCCTAAAAGGCTGCACAAACACTTTGGGCAGGCTTCAGCAACTTCACATCAAGGACTCCATCACCGCTCTGAAATGAAAACATCCCCCGTTGCTCCCTGCATGTGAAGTTGGAGTCTGTGCCTGGCACAGGCCTCGGCGGTAGCAATAACACTTCCTCCCACCACATCGTAAGGTCCTACGGAAGGCAGAAGCCACTTAACATGCTCAGTGCTTCTCCCTGTGAGGATAGGGGGAAAAAAAGGCACGAGCTGTCAGGATCCCAAATGTTCAGAGGCGCTTCCAGCTAGAGGTAGGATAGGTCTTTTGAAGTCTGCAGAGAAGTGGTTTCATATTTAAATTCATCGAGCCAGGCTGGGAGAGGCCTTAGTCTGATGTAGCCATTCCCTGCACGGTTTCTCGTCTTGTCGTGGAAACTGACTTCACAGCAACACGTCCATTCCCTCAGCAAGGACCCTTCTGTAGAAACAGTTGTGAATGCGGTAACTGGCCATGGCAAGGGTTTTATGATTTGTGGAGGATTTATACACAAGAGAAAATGGATAAGTGAAAAATATTAAACAGCCTAGCTGGCACCCACATAGATGAATCGTTGACATCTATTTTCTTCCCCCCTCGTACTATAAACATATGGCATGAATTTTCTGCTCTCATTACAGATGCTGAGAGAAGGCAAAGACAAATATTTATATTACATTCATGTTTTACAGGAAAAATACTGTTTGGTTTGTTTATACAGTTCCACTGTTACAGTTTTTATGGTTGGTAATGAAACCACTGTAAAACCAAGCCTGGGTTATATAGCAGCTGCGATAAGCCATAATATTCAGGGAGATGCCCTGGATGGAATAGTTGATGTCACACGTATGGAATCAACAACTGAATTATGGGTTAGGACAGGCTAAACTATGCTGTAATAACAAACAACCTCAGAATCTCTGGGGCTTAAAACCACAAAGGTTTATTTCTTGCTCTAACTACAGTTCCATCGTGAGCTGCTTAGAGGGCTCTGTTAGATGGGGACCTCTCTCCGCCACCCGGACCCACAGCAGCTGGCATGGCAGGACGTTGTGACAGAGGAAGAGAAGGCATGCTGGTTCCTGCACTGCCTCCGCCAGCGTGTGCTCACAAGTGACACCACCACATCTGCTCGTGTCCCACTGGCCAAAGCAGGCCCCCTGGCCACGTGGACCTCGCAGGGCCAGGAGGCCGCAGACCCACCATAAGCATAGATGGAGGCGGAGAACTGAAATATCGGAGAATGGCCCTAGAGCCTTTCTTTCTCACTCACTCCAAGGCTTTTTGTAGTTATTTAACTCGTATTCTATTTTTAATGCAACTTGGAATCGGGAGGGGCCTGGGAAGGCATCCCAGACCTACCCACCCACTCTGCCCAAACCCTTTAAAGTTGATGAGACTCTGTCCTCACTTTGTGAGGACCTGGATAGACAGGGTTCACCACGGTGCCCAGGAATGCTGCACAGTGCAGAGAAGTCTTCAAAGCCACACAACATTTTCAAGTTGAGCTGTGATTTTTGCTTTTTTGTTGGTTGGTTGGTTTGTTTGTTTAAAAAATAAGTTTACATCAGGAAGCTCATTAGTAGACTGCACTCCTTTTAGATATATTATCCTCAAGTGATGTACGTTGCCAGCGTGAAGTAAGCATAAAGTGCTGGACATTAGCATTCATCCAAAAGAAATGAAATGCAGTTACGAAAACAGTTCCAAGTGACTTCTAACAGTAACTTGTGGGTGGTGTCCAGAGCTGCGCTGTCCAGGGTGGCCATCCTGGCCACACGTGGCAAGGGAACACTTGAAAGGTGGCTACTCCAGACTGAACTGCTCTGGAAGTGGGAAATGAAACACCTGTTGGATATTCAAGGCTCACCATAAAAAATGTAAAATATTTTATTAATGTTTTTATATTGATTTCATGTTGCCATGACATTTTAGATATACCATGTTAAGTCAAATATTTTTTAAAAGTCATTTTACCAGTTTCTTTTTACCTTTTTATTTGTTTATTTATTTTTTTGACACAGCTACTAGGAAATTTAAATTACACGTGTGACATGCATTACTTCTTTTGAAAACCACTGATCTAAAGGGTAATTAAGCATCAGAGAGGAAAAGGTGCAATTTGGTGTCTTTCTCACAAATCCGTAATTGCTAGAACTCACAGTTTAACCTGACAGTTTGTATCCTTTGATTTGTTAGAATTTTCAACTTCCCATTAGTCTTTGTAAAAACTTTTTATTTTAAAATAACTCTGGACTGTCATAGAAGTTGCAAAGACCAGTGCAGGGAGTTCTGGGTAAGCTTGCCCTGGTGGTAACATCTCTGTATGAACAGAGCGCAGTGATCAAACCAAACCTGGGAAGTTGACCTCACTGCAATACTAATCACCTAGAAGGCAGGTTGTACTCATATTTCACCAGGTTTTACATCTACTCCTTTGTGTGTTTGTGTGTCATTCTAAAAAATGTCATCCCATATGCAGATTTGCGTAGCCATCACCGCCGCCTGAATATAGAACTATTTATTCTTCCATCACCACCCTATCCCCCCCAAAATTAACCCTTTACCTTTGTTTTAATTCTTTGTGTAGCTTCTTAAGGAGAGCTGCTACTGAGGATGAAACTCCTTGGCAATTTAGTAGCAACATTTTCATGTGCTTATCTGTTCTACACGTAGCACATGGCTGAGTGACGCCAGGCGTTGCGAGGGGCGCTGGGTGGACAGGAGCGGGAGAGCCTGCGGCAGGGATGCAGGGAGCTGGGAGGGCTGCAGACACGGTTGCCTGGAAACTGGGGCACGGCATAATAGAAGCTGGTGCCTCGACCTGCCGAAGAAAAGAAAACAGTACAGGATGTTTCTTCCAAGTCTCAGGCCCCAGTCTCTTGTCCTTCCTTTGCCTTGACGTCAGCAGAGGGAGAATGGCTCCGATCACATGGAAGATGATCACTTTTTCACTCACTCTGAAGAGAAAGGGGAATGCCATCCCTTCATTAGGTCTGCGTGTGGTCCACGTGAACCGGTGTTCTGTGACATGCTCAGCAGATCTCACTCCTAGATTTTTAGATTTTTTTCCCAAGGAGGAACCTCAGGAAGTATGTTTGGGAATTTTGGAAATACTTAGTACTTTCTTGGTGTGCGCTGGGAAACTTTTTAAACAAGTCTAACCAGGCCTTTGTTTCTGTGGCTGTTTAAAGCAGCCTTTCCTGATAATGGATTTTTGTGTCCCAGGATCTGTGTCCATTCCTTGCTGCTCAGGGGAAGGACAGTTCGTCATCCTTTCTAACGTGCCAGGGGGCCATGGAGAAGCACCTGTGTGTGTTCTCTCCAGGTCGCCCGCCCTAGGGACCCAGCCCTGTCGGGTCCGTCTCCGTCGTGGCCCTTACCACCTCACCATGTCCCTGTTAAACCCATTGCCTGGGTGCAGACCCGGTGTCCCTCAGTTTCAATAGTGTCACCAGTTCTTCAGGCCACATGTCAGTGTAGCAGGTTGTGCATTTTAATATTAATCCAGGACTGTGTTTGGCCTTTTCTCCCCCTGATGGATGGAACCTTATTTGCAATGCTTGTTTTTCACCTTAGGATCTGCTGTGACTTTGGAAATCTTAAAACAAACAAGCAGTAGCTTTAAATATAAAATCAGTGGCCATTTACGGTGCTATGTGATGATGGACAGGAAACCTAATTTCTTTAAGTCTCAGTTTCTTCCTGTATAGATTGAACAGACTAATGATGCTTATCGTATGATTTGTAGCATTGAGATTCAACCATTTGGTATTAGGTGTAGTGTGAGGCATGCAGATGACACTCAATAAGCTTGATTTTTCGTCCATATGGTTGCTGTGTAAATAATAAAAACAGATAAAGCCTCTAAGCAAAAGACCCTGTGCATATGGATACTCATGAATGAGGGCATTTCAGCTCCTTTCTCCCATGTATTGAATGAGTAAGTAGATGAATGAATGAATGAATGAATGAATTTGAATTCTTCAGTCTTAATTAGCTTTCTGCTTGGAGGTTGAAAGAAATTCTAAATAATTGTAATAAATCATATAGAACCAAATCAGAAAGCAAATAAAATGATTCGTAGAAACAAAGTAAAGTTTATTTCCCTTCTTTTTCCATTTTTTAAAAATCTAAGTCTTTATTTTTGTATGACATAAATGATCAGATTTAAATAGAGTCCTTGGTAGATGTGGGTGATTTTTAGGGATTTAAATGACCTGATGTGTGTTTCCCAGGCATTAAGACCTCCTAAGGCTTCCATTTCCATTAAGCATTATGGATGCATTCCAAGAATTTAATTAATATAACATCTCTTCATTCATTGTAATTCCTCACCAGGGTTATGAGAACTTGGGAGTGTTTAGTTTCTTATTCAGTTGATTAAAAGGTACTTTCCATGCTTTTTCCAACTAGCTATTTTTCAAGAAATTTAGCAGTTATCGATGAATATTAAATCAATCCAGCTGCAATGATCAAAGTGGTGAGAAGAGCTTTCATCTGAACATAGACTAGTCCACTTGCCTCCGTTGGGAAAAACAAAGTTTTAAGGGTACAGATTGGAGTAACAGGGTCATATCTGGAAAATCTCAGAATAGTCGAAGTATTATTTGGAAGTTTTAAGAAGCTAACATTAGAAGCATGTAACAGCAAGTTATACTTTTCGAGTGTGCACTAACGGGCCCAGGCTGAAAAGTCACTGGCTGAGATAAAGGTGTCAGTAGATCTGTGGATGTTAAAATCCCTAATGGGTGATGGAGAGTGGGGGTGGGGGGAGTGGGAAGGATTTGAAATCATTTAAGTGATTTTCCTTGGGACCACTGGAGAAAATGGGACCGACATGCGATGAAGTATGGCGCATCTTCTGTTTTGATTCCATGCTTGGCAAAACATCAAGATTAGATTAGATCCTGCTGAAACTTGGAAGGGGAGTGGGAAGGAGGAGTGTGGTGGAGAAGGAGAGCAGGGTGAGGGGGCAGGAAGAATCTCAAGCGGTAGGCAGGGGCGAGGTCATTACCAGAGTCCCTGACATTTCTTCAAGCTGGTGTGTGATCTGAGCTAAGGCAAAGAGGAAGCAGTGCATCTGCAGGATGGAGCTGCAAGAGGTGGGTGTGGGGCTGGGCCAAGCCAGAAACAGGAATGAGCTGGGGTTCTTAGGGCCAGGAATAGATAGACTTCAGAGGCAAGTTGTGACACATTAACGGGCAAGATCCTCAGGGCTGTGTTCACCTGTCCCAGGAGCCCCTGCCTCTGGTAGCCCAGCCCCCATGGCTTTGCCCTTCACCACTGCTTATTGGTACTCATTGACACTTTTGCTGTTCTGATGGCATAGCCCAGAGGCTACCCCTGTCTCTATCTTCTGTGTTGGTGCAAGTTCATGAGGGATGGGAAAGGCTATGGTGGCCCACTTGTTTATCTTCAGGGCCAGGTGAAGAGGGTTACAAGCAGAGCCATACACAGGGCATAGGAAATTGCCTTTAAATATATTTTTTGAGAAAAAAGAAGAGGTCAAGGAGGTAGTGGACAGCCAATGGCTGGTGTAATAACAGAAGCTAAACCCTTCTTACCTTTTTTCTGAAGCTCCCTTCCCACCCACATCTTCTCCATTGTGTCTGTGGTCTTGTCCAGCACCTCTTCCTGTCCCTTTTTTAACACCTGCATTCTGGGGACGTGAAAGTGAAGGTGTCATTAATCATTTGCACAAACCGGTCTGGGACAGTTGTGGCCCATCACACTCTGTTCAAGATGGTCGGTCCAAGAGGGCCCTTGGCATGAGCTGGACTGGTCAATGGAGAAGATGCTCTCTTATCAGCTGGACTGTGAGTTAGGGGGATGTTTGCATGGGCTTCTGGCAGCCCTGGTTCCTGCTGCCAGGAGCCAGAATAAGGAAGGTGAAGGTAAGCTGAAATGAAAGAGAGAGAGAGAGCAAAAGAATTCCTTTGGCCAACTTCACACCTGTCCTTGTCTTGTTATGGAACTGATAAACCCCACTTTGTGTGTGAGATAATGTTTGATGTGCCCGGTGACTCTTTGGCCAAGCCTAGTGCCTCTCCCCGCCACCCGCATGATGGCTGTAACTCATACCATTCTGGGCAGTTCTATTCTGCAAACATGCTGGGAGGAGGAGTCGGGCCCCACTTAGAGACCTGGCTCAGCTCTTGTATATTTTCAAGGGTGGCCTCGAGTCACACAGGTACTACAGGGAGAAACCATAGTGGTTCTGGGAGCCAGAATCACTGGGTCGGCTCCCAGCTCTGGTTCTAAGTGGATGTCCAACCTGAGTCAGGTAACTGATCTCTGACATGATGCAGCATAGAGCTGCGACATGACTGCTAATGAATGGGGAGTCCTGGACAGATTGCCGTCCTTGTCACAGGTCCCGTGTACTTCAGTTCCCTTTATTTTGTCCCCCCACCAAACACCATGGCTGGTGTTAATTTGGAGCCCAGGCCATCAGCAATCTGATAACCATATGGCTTGCTCAAGGGTCTTCACTTGAGTTGGAGCCTTTGGTCTTAAATGTCCATACACTACAGATGGAAACCAGCATTAAGGTTATCTGTCTCCTTTTTTACTCCCTTTTGAAGAGAAAACTATGGAATGCAATATATTTTACATGCTCCCCTCCCAACCTCTGTGACGAGGGCTACATCAGGACACATGGGGCTGCCAGACCACTGGGCCACCACCCATCACAGACCAGGGCACCTTTGTGAGAATTAGGAAAAGGTGCTCCTCTTCTCCTGTGGCCCACAGCTCCTCAGAGGCTGGGCACACAGCCCGGTGAGCCAAGTGCAGGCCGCAGCCCAGCCCGTCTCGCCCGCCGGACCATTGTTGTGAAGTCAAATCAACTAGACTGGTGATCTTTCTTTGATCCCAGGGAGAGAAGTTAGAAAAACATACTGCCACCAACTGAGAATAGCACGAGTTTCTACTGCATTTATTTGAGCTTTCAACAAAATTCTCCCAAAACATATCAAGTCTTCATTTGAAAACCTTTGGGTACCTGTTTCGTATATACTGTATATAACACCCCACATAATTATGTTAATTCCTTTTTATTAGTTTCAGCCTCTCTGTCTCTTTTCTTTCCAGTACATGATTACTGTTTTATAGCTACAGTTTGGTCAAACTAACAGATTTCCCACTCGGGGAAAGTCTGGGGTGGCATGTATAGTGGGGCAGCTCCTTGGCCCTTGGCAGTGATCACCACTGGAAGTTGGCTTTGAGAAGAGCGTTTGGAGTGGGGTGAGGAGGAATGGAGGGTGCCACCAGTGGAAACGTGAATTGGAATAACGATCCGAGGGCCCCTCAGATGTCACAGGATATTTGAGCACAGGAGTGACTTTTCCGAGGAGTGACAGACTGATTGTGCATGGAGTGCTTTTAATTAATGTTCTGGTTATACTGACTGTATGACACCGATTCCTAAAATTTGATAAGGAACAACCTAGAAGTCATGTGGAGAATAACAAAGACAAGGTTCTCCACCTAAGTTAGCCTCTGTTTCAGTTTCTTCATACGTCAAAGGTGGACAAAAATAGGCCCCGCACCCCAGACTTTTGTGTGGAAGTAGTTGAGTGTCTGTAATGTATTAAGGACAGTGCCCAACACACACAGTAAGCGCTAAGTGATGTTATTGGTTTCTCATTGTTGTTATTTCCCAGCTGGTGGCCATTCATTACCTTGAGCTCTTATTATAGATAATGGTGGATAATTCTCTTCTTTGTCCATGTTGTAGCAGGAACTATTTTAAAACACCTTTAACCATTAAGTGAGAATTTTATTACAGGTCTAGTGATGTTATAGCTGAATGTTTTGAATTGTATGCCATACATAAAAAACATAGCTATGACTTGAATTTTATGGTAGAAGTCTCCTTAGTTCACAGGCAAAGGGGGTGTAGTAGTTTTTGCTGCTGTAACAAGCAATCTCAAGCTCTCCAATGCTTACCAAAATAAATGGATATTTCTTTGCTCATGAGCCAGGATGGCTGGAGGTTGGCTGTGGTCATGCTGTCTTAGCTGGGCTTCCTTGGGCTTCGCAGGGCTGTTTTTCCATGGTCTCTCATTGCAGGACCAGGCTGCAGGAGAAGTCACCAGGGGCATGCTATTGTCATGACAAAGGGCAAAATCTCGCCCTGGCAGGTGTAGCTCAGTGGATTGAGCACCAGCCTGCAAACCAGAGGGTCACTGGTTCAATTCCCAGTCAGGGCACGTGCCTGGAGTGTGGGCCAGGTCCCTGGTCGGGGGTGCATGAGAGGCAACCACACATGGAAGTTTTTCGCCTTCTCTTTCTCCCTCCTTTCCCCTCTCTGTAAAAATAAATATATAAATAATCTAAAAAAAGTATCATTTAAAAAGGGCAAAACTCAAGGGACCTCTGTTCAGACGCTGATGTACCTCACATCCGCGTTGTGTCTCTTGGCCAAGACCAACAGCGGGGGCAGGAAGGTATACCCCCTGCAGGAAAGCACGGCAAGGCAAGGACGGAGGGCACACTAACTGAGAACAAATAATAGTCCCTCAAAGATGAGTTTTTAAGTACAGGTACCATTTATCTTTCAGTCATATACCACTTCAGAAGTTTGTTTAACCTTTGATTTTAAGCTCCTAGAAGCCATTAACATGAAAAATATACAAGTCAAAAAGAAAAAAAAGAGAGAAGGAAAAAAAAGAAAGGTTTGTCTGAAAGAGTCAGGAAAATATTGACCAGCCTTTTATCTGAGAACCGAACTAGTGCTCTTTGCAACGACCAGTCACCCTGTCAGCCCAGCCTGCACAGCAGCACAAACAGAAAATAGTAGCTCAGGGTCCCTGAAAGAGGCCTCCGATTTACGGCCCATCCCAGACTTCCCTGATCGAGACTGTTTTCCCTCCAGATGCCTTAGTCAATCAGTAATTAATTTGAAATCCAAAGTTTCATTAAGTGTTATTGAGTTCTCTCATGCTGACATTTGTAGTGCTATATTTCTTTAAGATCACAAACCATTTTTCATACTGTCGTTTGCATATTTTAACAGAAAAGATTACAGTTCCGGTATAAATGACCCAGTTTTCTGGATATATTTACTTGAATGTCATAAACTTATTATCTTTCTCTTCCACTTCATTGCTTTTCTCAAGTATTTCAAAATCATATTTAAAACATCATTACAGCCTCTGAATTCTATCTAAAGCATAAGTACATTTTGCCGGGCGAAGATTTTCAAGACAATACCAAGTAGAGCTGGCCCTGGCTTGGTCAGGTCTGGTACAGCTGTGGCAGCATCACACAGCCTGTGGAGGCGTGTTTTGCTCGTCTAGGGGCTGGCAGGAGCTGGGCGGGGCAAGTAGCTGTGGTGCGGAATTTGCATGGGTAGTGATGCCTGAAGGAAGAGAAGCAGTCTCAGCTAAAAATAATTTGTTTTCGTTGTTCTGATTTTTGAAGGGCTGGGTGAATGAACTTGAAGATACCCTTTTTAAAGACGGAATTTGTTTTTTGAAAACAAAATAATATCCCTTTCGAGTCAGGGGTCTTTGCTACATTGGTCTTCTGCAAGGCAGGTTTAGTGTAGCTGCTTCATGGGAGACATGTTTGCTTTTGTATTTTTTTAAAAGATTTTATTTTATTTATTTTTAGAGAGGGAAGTGAGGGAGAGAGAGAGAGAGAGAGAGAGAGAGAGAGAGAGAGAGAAACATCAATGTGGGGTTGCTGGGGGTCATGGCCTGCAACCCAGGCATGTACCCTTGACTGGGAATCGAACCTGTGACACTTTGGTTCACAGCCTGCGCTCAATCCACTGAGCTACGCCAGCCAAGGGCTACATGTTTGCTTTTTAAGTTAAAAAAAAGATTTCTCTCAAGAATACCAATTTCTAGCTTCTTTTCTAGCTAACTGAAAGACACAGCAATAGTTAGCAGGCCCTGAGTAGCAGCTGCATGTTTATAGACGGGCCAGAGTCCGTCCTCACGCCTCCCCTCTGACTGTTACTCCCACCGGCTTTGACCCTCACTCCAGGTCCTTTCAAACTCTTCTCCTCTTTCTTTTTTCGTAGCACTTATAATATGCCAACATTTTATTTAGTTTTCTCATGGGTCACACTTATTGCTTCTGGACTGCCTCCTCCCAGGTAGAATGGGAGTTCCGGCGTAGAACACTATTTTGCACATAGTAGGCCCTTCGGAAAGAGTCGATGAAGGCATACATGCACAGGGTTGTTACCTGGCTGACAGTTGTGCTCGCCACCTCTTCTCTGCCTTTCGCTAACTAAGATGTCCCACGTGGTTCTCCAGACAGCTGTCCCAGGCCCCAGTGCCTCGGTTCGCGCTGGCCCCTCCTCCTGCAGAGCCCACCCTGCCACTGCCCAGACCCGGGGCCTCTTTTCCTATTCGACCATTGTGCCCCATGCGAGGCTTCTTCCAGTACCTGTGGGCTGATTGAACCTGACCCTTTGTTAAACCAGGCCGTCACTAAGACCATGAACTCCCTGAGGGACAGAGATGCGACTCGACTCTTCATGTCTGTGACCCCACTCCTGGCCCTCCTCCCACCGAATCACAGGTGATGATTAAATGGCCTCCAAACGAATTCAGGTCCCTCAATTGTGGAATGGTCCCAACACCGGCCACCTTCAACAAAGTTCCACATGTAACGGTTTGGCTTTTGAATTTGTTTCCTTACCTCCTGTTTCTTGAGCCCAGAAGTGCAAGACATAAGGTAAGAAAAAGATGAAATTATAGCTCTAACATTCCCGTTTCCTGTGCTTTATTTTGAGAATCTCTACACTTAACCCTTTGTGTTATTTAGGGCACTTTTTGGCAGGAGATGATCCTGTGGAGTTTACTGTTAAAGGCACAGAAAGTCTTATAATAGCATACCTTAAAAAATGTTTAACAAGATGATTGTACCTTTTAGCCATACCTACAATTAATTTAAATATATTGTGAGCCGGTTAAAATATTTCATTAATGAAAAAGGTAGGCCTAGTTTATGTTAAACACACTACTAAGTGTTTATAGTACATTTCATATTTTACATGATTTCTTTTATAATTCTGCTTATCTTTTCATTCTAATTCCCTGAAGGACATATAAAAGAACCCCTAAAGAGAGTAATTACTGCTGTACTCTTTAACTGAGGCTCCTTTTGCAAGGAGAAATCTGAGCTGCTTTTTAAAGAAGGCCGTTTTTAAATAAAAATGCAAATAAGCTACTTTGTAACCACATTAATTACCCACCTAGCCTCTTATTACCATGTTTGTATTGTTCACAAACACTATTTACAGTTGTGTGGAAATTAACATTACTGGTCCTGAGGAAAGACTGTGGTGGGGAGGTTGTGCTTTGGAACCAATTAGGGCGAACCTTGTCTCCGCGAAGACTCTGGGGACAAAACACAGCCTTCCGATGTCAAATAATAGCATTAGCTCTGACTGCATAGGCAGAGCGCTGTAATTATATTATTGGCCCTATTTTGCTTCTGCAATGAATTTCATTGCCGGCATTGTAAAATCAGCAGGCAGCGAAGCTTCTGCTAATGATTTAATGTACTCTCTGATCATTTTGGACAAAAGTCATGGTAAGATCCAGGAGGCAATTTTATCACCCCCCCCCCCCCCCGCCCTCCCAACTGCTGCCTGAGCTGAGCATTTTAAGGGAGGCCAAGACATGATTGTGCTCTCATTATGCGAGTAAAGTCCTTCCTGCACGGACGAGAAAATTACTTGCGCAATATGTAATTTCGAGCTCAAGGAAACGGTGATATGGCATAGCCTATAACAGCAGCGAGTGTGACCTGAGGGCCAGCTCTGTGCCAGGTCTTGTACCAGGTGCTCGATCTCCACTATTTGTTCCTCGCTCCTGGGAACCTCTGTGATCTGTGACAGCCTCTCCTCCTCACAGCAGGGAGCCTGGGGTTCCAACTACAATGTAAACACACCACGTGGTCAGTACCACAATGGTGATTAAAGCAGTCCCTCCGTCATATCAGGTGTAATATATGATGCATTTTTTTAAAATCAGCTAATTACTGACTGAGCTTTATATTTTGTGATTTTTTTTTTTTGGATTTTACATCAAAATATCTTTTGGTTTTAATAAATGCTTTTCATGTGCTTTGAAGTTAATTTGAATCTGAACTTAATAAATGTTAGCATGAAACATTTACCCCATCCTTTTAGGAAACTCATTCTGTGGTGGAAAGCTATGTATTCTCCTGGCGTTCACCCACAGAGAGAGTGGGAAAGGTAAAATTTAGGACTCTATCACACCCCAAATGTTTACAGGCATGATCTAATTTAATCCTCTAGGAACACTATGAAATGAGTGTCACTGTCTCTATTTAACAAACAAGGGAAAAGACAGTGAGAGGAAGTAAGCCTCTTGTCCAAGGCTCTATGGCTGAGTCCCTGGCAGAGGCAGAATTTGAAAACAGAACCCATGCTTTTTAACTAAACAGCACATGGACAAGGTCATAGACTCCTCCTCCTTCCCCATACTAGTGATTTTTCTTTCCTTTACTATCGTCCCTTTTTTTCTTTTCTAGCATATTTATAGTAATTGGAGAACAGAAGCAATTTTCACCCCTTTGCCTAAAATTGTATTTTATTAACCAAAGTGTTACCACTGTCTCCTTGTGTTTGATGAACCATTCTGATCTCTGCAGGACCTCACCCTCCAGGCCTCCATTCTGAGACCGCCTTCCCCTTCCAGGTGGCTTCGGGGGTCTCAGTCAAGGCTAACCCCTCAATACAGCCACTTCCAGACTGAAAGCTGTACTTCGCATTTTCACGTAGGGAATTCTTACCTTTCAAAGAAGGCTACCTTGCAGAACCTGGGAACCAGATTCTTACCAGAGGAATGAAATTACCTCCCCTCAAAAATAAAAATAAAAAACACTCCCCACCCCTTTACACACAAAAAGGTAAAGGTAATTTTTGTAACCATTAGGAAAAAAAATTATTTGTTTGGAAGGACGAATAACAACAAACAGTAGCCTCTTACTCTACCCTTTTACCCTCTACTTTTGCCCATGCGTACATTCATTCGACAAATACTGACCGGGAACGGATCCTGTGCCCAGTGCTCTTTTGGTTGCTGATTACAGGGATGGAAAAAGACAGCCGCTCTCAGCAGTTGCTGTGTCTGATGCTTCTGCTGGCTGCCTCCAGTGTCTTAATAGAAAGCTTAAGCTGCCTCTTTTTGACCTATCAATTTCAGGGACTTGCAAATGACTTTTGCTGTTATGGATACAGATTTAGCTCATTTATGCCAACCTCAGTAGTTTTATCTCCTTCCTCTTATTATGTTTGTAACTTCAGGTTTTGTGTATTTATATATTTATATTGTGTATTTTGTAAATTTTTAATATTTTATAGATGTATACACACACATGTGTGTGTGTGCACTTCTGGTTTTCCAGTTCCGGACAGTGCTCTCGCCTCCACCCCTTGTCGGATGCATCTCTTGGCGCCACTACCAAGTTTTTCACCTCTTCTCTTCCCCCTCACCCCTGACTGCTGCTACTTACACTTCTACTTGGTCATAGTTAATAGCATTTACATTCCATTCTATAGCCATAATTAAACCTCCTGTGCGTTTCCTATGGATTGCTTCTAAAAGATGGTAAACAATAAATATTTACATCATTATGGCCATATAAATATTTCTTACCCAAGGGCCAGTTAATGTGCCTTCATTACCTTTCCACTCCTAGGGCTTCTTTGCCATGACCCTTAGACAATGAACCCTCTACTGGTATGGGTTCTCCTTTCCTCTGCTCTAGCAGTTGCTATCTTAGGGCATGCCCTTAGTCCATCAGAGGCAGAAAGTGTACAGGTTCCAAACCTCGTTCTTGCAGCTCACCTGATATTTTGAGCCCAATGAGGCTGATGTTTTATTCGGGTGTCTAACAAATGTACACCTGCCACCCACCCCTTTCATTCCCCCTGCCTTCCCAAGTTACATGTGGGAGTGTCTTGCTCAGGCTGCTTTCCAGCCCCAAAGATCTTTCCTCTCTCTTGTTCAAACCAAGCAGCTGAAGGCATATGTGTGTAGATTTCATTGTAAATGATTCATTGACAGACTAAGCAGACCCGTTGGATGGAATCATCAGTGGCATGAGGGAAAACACTAACAAATGCAAGAAGAGCCATTTCCTAGTAGGAAAAAGTATTATTTATGGGTCTACAAAGGTTAGTGGCTTCAAAAGTCACCAATGACACAGTAGCCAGTGTGCAACCTATTTTTCTTTTAAGCCTGTTGGGATGGCAAGGAAGGAAATAAATAATGCATTTCTCAGTATGTCCTCTTTTAAGTTATTGAGTGTCACCACGAGACTTCTAAGGCTAGACACGAGACAGTGGTAGAACTAGAAAGATGGATAGCAGCATTTGTGATCATTGACTCGGCCTCTGACCGTGCTTCCTCCACACATAGTAGGCATGTTAAGAATTCTTCTCCAGCCTTCTAATTTTCTTTTTCTCTGTTTCATGCAACTCACTGCTAACTTAGCCAGGTTTCGTGTCATTCCTTTCACCTGGCTGACACACCTTTAAAGGGAATTTCTGTACAGGTTGCAGCATTCATGCTCACAATAGTAATGAGAAAGAAAAAGGGAGAAAGAAAGCAAAGGAGTAAATACACAGGATTGATTTGGGCACTTGACATCTCTGAGCCTCAGTTTCCCCCTGTGTAAAACAGGGTTATTAATGGCTGCTGGGCAGGGCTGTTGCGAGGGCTCAAGGTGATATTGCTGAAGTGCTTAGCAGAGCGTCCATTATACCATAGATCATCACAGAATGTTTATTATTGTCATTCTTAATAGTGTGCTCATATTCTGGGGGTGCTTGGCTGCTCAGGTGACCGTGGGGAGTTTGCCCTCACTTGATGTTTTTTCGTAGTTAATCCATGTACTGGGAGATGGGACTTCACTGTTCAAAGCCAGAGGGGAGCTTTTGTTATCTGTAAGGGTTGGATTAATTTCAGAGTGTGGCGGCCTTCGCCCAAGGTAAGCAGAAAGCATCACCACGCTCGGTCTCGGGCCTGCCTTCCGGGGTCCGGCCTGCCCTCTCAGGGTGGGAGCGTTCCCTGGGCATACTCATGGTCCACTGCGCCAGAGGGGAAAGCAGTCATCATCCCAAATTCATTTCAGGCCATTAAAAATTCATTCCATTTTTATTTGTGAGCGGGTCTGAGTGCAGAGCAGACTGCAAACAGTAGAAAAGCTGACGATTAAAAGGCAAACATTTACTTCTGTCTTCCAAATAGACAGCAATTCTTCACTCTCACTGAAGCAGTTAGAAGGAAAATGGGGCTGAAAACAGTATGGTTCTTTCTAGTTTTACTTGTGCCCTTTGAATCCCTGTGCATAAGAGGGGACTGCACCCACATGAGGAAAGGAGACACCTAAACAAACTGTCCTCATCATAAGGCATAAAAATGTTCCCACCAACCTGACAGCATGTTCGCTTACTCCTGCAGCCACTGAAGCAGGGAAGGAATTTCAACTAAGAACCAAAATGTTTGTCTGTTAAAATAGTTATTTTTTGAGAAGGAACATTAATATAGCATCATTATATGGGGAACACGGAAAAGGCTGAGGGCATACGGAAAACGTATTAAGCTTACAAGAATATCAAAAGCAGGAGAAGGCATGATGAAAATATCCTCGTGATACAGCTGGATTATTCTACCACTACATTTGAAGTCCAAAGTGTTGACAGCTAAGAGATAAAATGAAAAATCTTTGGCAAAGTCCAAGGCAGTCTTTTATGTTCATAGCAGTTGAAAAAATGCATGAGAGAAGTAGGCATTAATAGTTTTATAACACAATTTGGTTCCGTTTGGAATGAAATCCTGATCTAGCTGTGTATACCAGGCTATCCATGTGGAAATTGTTTCCATGTGGAAATTATATCCATGAGTCACTATTAAGTTCATCCGTATAGTCTCTCCACCCCACTCACTGGACGTTCTTTCCCATTTATTCTTCGATGTTGTTCTTTCTTCAGTTTATTCTTTCCACTTTTCTTCTCTCATTTCTTCACTCTTGATCTTCTCTTTCATTTCCTAAACTTTGGCTAGCCATTCTGGTCTAGCACTCTAGCTGAGAACTTGGTACAGGGCCACCTGGACTCCCCAAACCTGGGTAACCTCTGGTTGGTAGGTCAGACCGGACCTGTTTTGGCACCCTGGTACCCCATCTTCCTCTCCACCCTGGGCTCAGATAGCTGGCTTAGAAGGGCGGTTGGTGCCGGTGCCTTCCCCGACCACGACTGTGTGCTGCTGAGGCCTCTGGCATGAATGAAGGAAGGAAGGGCCGTCTCCCAGTTTACGCCTCATCCTTCCACTTCCTTCTGTTTCCAGGGATTCAGCTGGTCAAGTTTTAAGGAGTTATAGAACAGCATCAACTTTAAAGCCCCTCTCGGCCTTAGTTCCCTTCTCTTTAAGGTAAAGACCAAAATGGAGCCGACATTTAGAGTTCCCAGTCTTGGAGGTCCTGATGTACCATGGCACTTACCATTTTTTTCCCCTCCTTATTCTTCTCTTTTTTCTTTCTAGTTGCTTTTTATTTTTAATTTCATTATTTGAACAACTGGTAGTTGCAAAGAGAAAATAAAATATATTTTTCAATGACAGGCTTACTTTTAAAATCATTTGTCTTCATTTTGGTTTGACATTCTAGTTCTAGCCACTTCAAGGTTGTTAAGATTTTTAGTCCCAGGGTCTCTGTCCATAACAAAACATCTTATTTGTCACAGGAATGGCACATGGGTTTCAAACTATTGGAACTTCTTGCCTAAGAAGGATTCAGAAGCTGTCAACACACTCGGTGGAAAAGAGCACTTGTGATTGGTGATACCTCCTACAGAGGCAGAGGCGACTGGCGGCATTGTCATACCTGACGACAATGAGAAGAGCTGCTGTTTAATGAAATCTGTGCAGATGGCTCACACACACTGCAAAGAAAAAATTGTTTTTCACATTACTTAGAATCCATCTTCTTCTTTTTTCATTGTGGTATAATTGACATACTAGTTTCTGGTATACAACATAATGATTCACTATTTGTAGGAGAATCCATCTGTTTTTAAATTCACAATTTCGTACATCATTTTCTTAATGTGGACACACACATAGATCAGTCATACTGACTCAAAACTTCAAGAGGCCTCTGCTCCAGCCCTCTCTACTTTGCCCTTAACGTCCGATCTGTTGTCCAGTTCTGTAGTCCTGTTTTCTCTGGTCTTCTCTAACCTTGCAGCAGCCACCTCACTGAACCCGCGCTAGTAGCACTCATGCCCACCGTAGCATTGGGTGAATCTTCCTCAGGCATAGCTCTTTAAAACTCCTTGATGGTTCCCTATTTTCTAGTATTAAAATTCTAAACTCCTTAAGCTGATGTTTTAGACCCTGCAGAGATTTTGCTTTGTCTCTTCTCCCATTTATCATCTGCTGACACACTCATGCAGTGGTGAAATTAAAATACCAACAATTCAGTGGATGGATGAATGGATGAATGGACGGACGGATGGACATATGGATGGGTGCAGGGATGGAGCTTTCCCATCCCACCCTGTTGTTCCAGGTTATTTTTCCTATGTCTGTCCACCTTCCCCTCTTTTTCCAATGGTGTCCTTCTGGGCCCAGCTCCTCCACAAAGTCCCCACCCCATCTTCCATCCTCATCACTGCAAAAGCCCCCCTGCCTTCCAAACACTTATATTTTTTGTGTCACAATAAAGGGGGTTATTTTTGAATAAACAAAAATAAATCTGTTTATTAAAAGCAAATGAGAACACATATGTGTTTTCTAGACCCCCAGAGCAATGATTTCCAGCATGGTATGTGCTCTGGCCTCTGGAAACATTGTTGTGGATATGTGACAATGGTTCTATTCTTTCTAATGTGAATAAATATTGGCTATAAATGATAACATTTATTATGGTAACATCATACTACAACATTCATATAACTGGTGCTAGACTATTTTAATATGTACTATGTGAAGTTCTCACGGTGTTGGTTCATTTGTTCATAAGTCTGTTTGTTCAGCCACCTACCATGTATTCCTCGAATGTGTTCAGTGCCCACAATGCCAGGTACTGTGCTGGTGCTAGAGGTAGGGAGGGACACACATGGTGTTGTGGAAGCGCACAGGAAGGGTACTAGTATTAGTTACCTATTGCTGCATAACAAATTATCCCAAAAGGTACCTCCAAGGAAGCATTTATTATCTCCCAGAGTTTCTGTGGGTCGGGAATTGGGGGATGGCTCTTTCTGGGTGGTCCTAGCACAGGCTGTCCCATGAGTTTGCTGTCAAGATGTCTTCTGAAGGCTTGGCAGGGGCTGGAGGATCCGCCTCCAAAAGGCTCAACTACATGGTTGTTGGCCGGTGGCCTCAGTTCCTCACCATGCAGACCTCTGCACAGGGCTGCTAGAGAGTCCTTACAGCATGTCAGCTTGTTTCTGGAGCAAGTGACCCCAGAGTGAGAGACCACCAGGGAAGCCTCAGTGCTGCTAATGCCCCAGTCTGAAGTCACCTGCTTTCACTTCTTCCACATTTAGATCATTAGCAGTGAATCACCTAGTTCCGTCCGCATTGAAGAGAATGGGAATTTGTCTCCACCTCTGGAAGGGAGCCTTGTCAATCAGTTTGTAGGCCTGTTTGAAAACCAGCACAATGTCAGCTGGTCAGTGGGAGAGGAAATCAGAAAAGACTTGGTGGGAGAGGTGAGTTTTGGTTGAACTTTAAAGAGTTGCTAGGACTTAGCAAAGAGAAGAAAAACAAAGAAGGGCATTGCAGTCAGAGAGTATTCCCTGGGCAAGGGTCTGGAGAACCAAGGGAGCAAAGGCACATCTGGAAAGACCTAAGGTCTTCAGTCCAGAGGGAGCGTAGGAGAGAGTGGAGGAGAGGGTGGAGAGCGATGGAGGTAGATGGGAAAGTTGGGGCATATCCCAGAGAGCCTTGATACCTTGCTAAGGTGTTTGTGTTTCATAATGAGGGCAAGGGGGAGGGTGGTTATTAATTAGACAAGATTTTTTTCTTGCTCCACTGAGCATGTATGTGGGGGATGATTCTGGCAGCATTTGGAGCTTGGCCTGTGGAAGTTTGGCGCACAAGTCTCTTGCTGTTATCTATCAGGACACATCGAAGGCTTGTGGGAGGTGAGGGTAATGGGTGACTTGGGGAGAGGTGAAAGAGGAGGGCAATCGATTGACAGAAAGGGGAAGGGAAGAACTCTAGGCTGCTTCCAGGCGATGCTTGGATTGGTGTGCCTTTTCCTGAAATAGGGAGCACAGGGCGAGGAAGCATGCAGGGAGGGAGGAGGAGAGAAATGCATTGGTTTGGGTCCTGCTGAGCTGATGCCCCTTTGGGGAAGTCACATGGAGCAGTGGGGTCTTCAGTGGGGCACAAAGGGCGTGAACAGGCTGCAAGGTGCCTCCACCTTCTACTGCCTCACATCCCAGAGGATATTGCATCATAAAGAGGGAGTTGGTCATTTTTGTTTAAATAGGCTGTGTGTAATCTCATGTATTGATTCCAGGAACTCTACATTCTTATTTATTCTGATGAGGGACTTTCTCTTACTCTAGCAAGTAGGGACATCCTTTGACGCACTGGAGTGATCTATGACCTGAGGAATCTCGTTTGTTTCCCAGGTGCTCCAATGCCACAGAGGCCTGAAACGTGCCTTGCTGTCACAATATCACTGCCTTTCCTCCAACTGGGACTCCTAACCGCGTCACAGACTGTGCTCAGATGCGCACTGCGCCAGTGTTATTTCTGTACCCGGAGATCTTGCAGGCACATGTCAGTGAGACTGTTAGGAATATGCATGGACTGGGGGCAAGGGGAGAGGTTATCTTTTTCCCAGATCTCTTTCCTTTTACCTTAAAAACAAACAAACAATGGACTATTTTCTGTACTACTGATGCCCCAGCCATGCTATAAGCTTATTTGATTTATTTTAAACATAAGAGGAAGCATTTTTGGGTTCTGATATTTGCATTGAAAAAATTACATTGTATCTGTTCCCAGCCATGGTTTCTGACTGGCTTCCTCCTATATGGATGTTTTATTCCTCCTTGGAGCTACGACTGAGCTTGTTCTAACGGATGTTTCCTATGACGAGCCAGATATTGGCGAATCACTTAATTTTGTGTGCGTGCTCCTCTAATTACCAAAAAAGTCATCTTTGATAACAGTGTGGCGATAAGCAAGAGAGAAATAACACTTGACTAATTCTTTGCCCTTCTCTCTCTGGATCTGGAAATAAATGCTCTTGAATTTATGCATTCTTGGCCCTCTAGGAATCATAAAAACATACTCTTACGTACATATGAAATGGCAAGAAACTGCATATATATTAAGAATCATGACCCTTAGGACTAGATAAGTCAAATTAAATCTCATAAAAATCAGTTATGGAAAATAAATATGTGGCACTATTTTTTCTTTTAGGGTCTACTTATTAATTTTGTCATGTTTAATATGTTCCAGTTGCAAACAAAGGCACAAATGTATGCGTTCATTCCTAATTAATTTATGTAATTGGGTTTTATAAATTTAGGTGTTTAGGAAGCTGTGCATAACACACCCCATTTGCTGTGTGCTGTAGCCAATAAAGGCATAATAGAAAGAAATATAGTTTGAAGCTCACTTCAGTGGTAAATATAGATTAGTTGTAAATGATATCTTTGTAATGTTTATTTTAAATTTTGCAATGCTGCAGATTTCCAAAACATACCAATTAATGTTCTTATTTGAAATAATGACTACTTAATTACTGTAAATTCTAAGTGCTCTATCTCTGACAATTAAAAAGTCTCTTACAGCTTTTGTTCCGTTCCCCCTGAGTTACTTCAGGAGCCAGTGCAGCATCGGGGAGAGAAGAGTAAGAAAGGAAGGAGGCTGTTTACAATGTGGGTAGCTGTGTGTCAGTCCCAGTTTTGAATGGCCGTGCTTGTGTGTGAGCATATCTAGGCACATGTATGTGTACTTTCTATTCATGCTAAATAGGAAGTGGAAAAGTTGAAAAACCTTAAATGTGTTTTGATTTTTTTAAAGTTGGTTGCAAATGATAATGTGTTCAGATACACTGGGATAAAACCAGTAAATTTAAAATAGGTCTATGTGCCATCATGATGTGGCTGTGACATTACCCAGGATCGCAGTTCCACAATGAACAGAACTCGGCAGCCTGAGAAAGACTGACTGGCGCGATTTCATCAGAAAGGGACTGGGTTTTGGCTACTGCTCCCTGGTGCTTTATTCACTTACGGAGGGAGGGCCCTGTTCTTTTCCCACCTAGCACAAAAAAACTGTGAGAAATTCAAGTCACTGCTACCCTGCTTCTACCTAAGGCATTAAGCATTGTCAAGTGCATTTTTATGAGTATGTTTAAACAGAAGAAGCTGTCTTTGGTCCAAAGTGAAACATCTGCCTCTTTGACCAACAGCAAGCACAGGGAGCTATTTGAACACTGCATTGTGTGCCTTTGAGAAATCCCTTGATTCACAGCATTCTTTGTAAATATAATACCTGCCGTCCTGGGAGAGAGTATGTGTGCGGGGTCAATTGGGAGTACCTTTTGTGCGTTCTGTCTCGTGACTTATAGGTTAAAGGAGAATATTGGATTTGCTTATGAAAGTATGGGTTTGCTGAGATTAAAAAAACTTGGAATAATCGTGTCTGAATATAAATACTGTATGTGGAGTAAGTGTTATGGATCACATTTATGATGAAATATGTATGTCTTTCCAAGGGTAAGACCTTCATAATTCATTTATAAGTTACATTCCTTACCTTACATATAAGTAGTGGAATAGTAATTTTCTTCGTTCTTTCTGAAGAACTGTCACACAGGGAAGAAGAAAAGAAAAGATAAACTTTTCTCAAACAGCAGAATGCCATTCAGAGATAACTGCAAAAAAAAATGCATGAGGGAAGAGCCAAAAAAAAAAAAAAGCGTAGGTTCTGGTGATGTTGGAAAAATGACGTGTGAGCAGAAGTGCCAGACGCCGAGCTTCATCTATTTTGTCGTGTTATGACAGAAATCATTACAAGTGTGATAGGTTTATTTATAAAGACTTGCTTCAATATTCAAAGTACATCTATTCTAGCATTCCTCATTTTGAGCCAGGCTGTGGATCAAGATGAAAGAAAAATTAAATTGTATATTGAAGAGCTGTTAATTGAGCTGTGCTGTATTTAACAGGGAAGCATCAGCTCCAGGCAGTCGATACCGCTGAGGGTTTTCAATGTACTGCATCATGAGACTGTCAGTTTGGTTTGGAGAATGCAAACAGAGCTAATGACAAAGCCTTGCAAACTTTGTTTGTTACTGCTGGCCTCTTTGGAAGGCGAGCGTTCATCTGCTCCGAGATGAAATCCTGTCTGCACCCGCTCACAATGGGACTAAGCACTGCAGTTTCTTGCCGGAGGACTAATGACACACCGTTTAGTCACCCAGACCTATTTCCTAAGGAGTCATTTTGGGGCTTGTTTAAAGTTTCTAATGTAAGACCTCATATAATATTAGATTTCCCCCCCTCTTCCTTAATCAGTGTAAATTCCATTGTATTTCAGAGGGTGGCCAAGTAGTAGTTCATCATCTCTAATACTCATTTAAAAGTGTTAGGTCTACCCAGTTATAATTCTCAAAAGTAGCCTATCAGTGGTTTAATATGTTATCTCCATTCTCTAAGGCAGTGTTAATTTCCTTTTGTAGTTAATCTATCCTACTACCAAATTTAGTATATTTATAGTTAAAGATTCTGTTAAGAGCTAAGTGATTTAAGTACATCTGGGATAAAGTGGCCTTGGCTTTAACTATGAAACAAATTTTCTTTATTTCATTCTCTTCACTGATAAATCCATAGTAACCGGAGGCATTTCTAGAATTGTGGGCAATTTGAGCCTCCAACGTTTGATTAAAGATACTTCAGATATTCCTACTGAGAGGCTAGAGGGCTGAAAGGAATTTATTTTGAGTTCTAATCCCAGCCCTGGCCTGGCGCAGTGGGAGGGGATGGCTGATCAGGGCCTCAGTTCTGGTGCTGCGATTTGCTGGGGGTCTGAGGGGTGACGTGGCTTCTTGGAAAGGTGATGATGGAACCAGTGGAGCCTTCTCATGGCTGCTGCATGGGACTGACCCATCACAAGAAGTCCATAGACATGGCTTTGAAGGGCTTTTGAATTCATTCATTCATTCACTTACTTATCAGTTATGTACAGTGGGCCTACTACCTGCTGAACACTGCTTTTGTCAGGGTTGTTGGGGAAGGCTTTGTTGGTGAAGTGATACTTGAGCAGAGAGCCATGTTTGGAGAGCCAGAGGTGGCCACACAAGAAGGAGATCACACATGTGAACTTCTTAATAAAGTGCCTGGCATCTGGAAAGCACCTGTGGGTATCGACAGTCCTGGCCACCATCACAGCTGCTGGTGCACAGTCAAGACCTATGTTGCAGAGCACCAACAGTGGTACCTTAGAAGAGTGTGCCTAGACTTAATGTGCTAGTTCTATTCACCACTGTTTAGGGATGAATCCTTGTATCCACCCTCCACCCCCAAATTTATATGTTGAAGCCTCAACTTAACCCTCAGTGGGATGGTGTTTGGAGATGGGGCTTTTGGGGAGTTTATTAGGATTAGGTGAGGTCATGAGGGTGGGGCCCTGATGATATGTTAGTGCCCTTAAAAAATAAAGGAAGAGAAGGAAGACCCAGTAGGTGGAGAAGGAATAGATTGATTTTTCTTTGAGGGCAGAGGTTGATAAAGCTAGGTAGGTTGGAAAAGATATAACCTCAGAGGAAATGCTAACTAAGACTTCCCAAAGGGACTGGGGCCCTAGGAATCACAGTGATGTGCCAGGAGAAGTGAAGGAATGACCCCTTCTTTACTACATGTGTAACTTGTATCGGATTCTAGAAGTCCCTGGGCACACCAGGCCAATTGGCTGGATTTGCATTCTGTAATTGAAATGTGGGACAGTCCATCTGCAACCCTTTTGAGATGAGTTGGTGAGAAAAACCAGGTCCATTTTCTTGTTTTACGAATCTGAATTAGGTCCAAGAAAGAAGGTGTGATGCAGGACTTAGGCAAGACATCACAGCCTAGGAGGGCATCCTGGCCCGCCCTTGATAACTCATGAGCAGTCCCATAATGTTGGGAGGCAAAAATAGAGCCGACTTTGTGATGAGGAGGTGGAACCCAAAGATGGGGCTCGAACTGGTTAAAATGGCTTTTACCAGTCAGGATACATTAGGTTGTGCTGCAGTGACAAACATCCCCAGATCTCAGTGGTTTAACCTAATGAGCTTATTTTTTTGCTTATGATACCTGACCAAAGAGGGTGAAAAGGGTGGCAGGGGACTACACATTAAAGTCACTCAGGGTTCCAGAATGACCTCACCACCATTTCTGACACATGCCTGTTATTTTTGCAGTACAGGGAAGGGTACATGGCAGGTCAGTGCCTGGCTTCTAAAGCTCCCACCTAGAAGTCCACAGCCATGCATCCTTTTGAGAGGACAGGGGAGTGCAATCCTACTTTGTGCCCCCAAGAATTGAAGAGCCAGGACAATTGCGAGCAGTGTAACTGCCACAGTGGCAATGGAAATGGCATTTATTTTTAATGTGGGTTAGAAAATAATTGGTCAGATATCGCAGGATTTCTTTCTTTCTTTTTTTTTTTTTTAGAGGATGGGAAAGCGCTTACAGATTAAAAAAGACCTGGCATAGCACCTATGTTTTAAACAGAAGGAAAAGATGACATTGGGGATCAGTGACACAGAGATTTCACTTCTGTGCCATGACAAATACCAGGGAGATGTAATTGCAGAATGAAGCTGCAAATGTCTTACCCAGGGAACTAGGTAACAACCTGCTTGGCTTCATAAAGAAGGAATAATATCCAATTAGACTAAGTGTATTCGGTGCCTGAGTGACAAGCAGTGGAGACCTCAGGGCCTCTGGGGCCCCCAGGGCGGTTTCAGGAGGCTGTCTGAGACCTGTCCGAGTGGAGTGTGAGGGGACGGGCAGCCTGCTGCCGAGCAGGGGCTGATCGACATGTCACTCTCGGCAGTAACCCTCCCCATTGTGGCTGCCTCCGCTCTCCTGAGCTCCGGAATGAGGTCCAGTCTGCATTGCAGTGTGCACCCCTCAGCCACCAGGGCAGAGGTACCTTGCTGGGCAGATTCACCTCCCATCACTGCTGCCTGTGGCTGCACAGCTGGGCTCATTGCTGGTGCCATGTCAGCTCTCACACTTCAGTGTGACTTCCCATACCCTCGGGTCTCAGGATCCCTGTGTATGCTACAGGCTTGTCCCTCAAAGTCACGGCTCTTCCTGGTGCCAGGTGTATCTGAGTGTTTTCAAGGTCAGACTGAGGGGTCCAAGTCCAAGCCCTGCCAGTTCCTACCTGTGCGAGCTTTGGCCAACACCAAACCTCTCTGAGCTTCTTTCTTTATCTGTAAAATGTAGTTCATCATTGTTGCTACTACCTCTTAGCGTTTTGTGGGGGTGAGATGGTGACCTCTGTAAGTCACCCAGCACGGTGTCTGGCACTCAATCAGTGTGAGCCCTGTCATTGTCAGCCCTCTGTTCGAGTCTGATGTCCCCGTCCCCTGAAGCTGCTTGCCAGACCTCTGCCCCGTGGGACTATACCTTTCTCTGAATAACCGTTGTCCACACTGATTGGGCCCTTTGACCGTACTGCTTAGCACTTTGCTAATATCCATGTCCCAAGTCCCCAGTGCAGCGGCTAAGCCTGCTGAGAGCAAAGACAGCTCTTCGTTTCTTTGTGACCTTCATGCCTGGCTGTGCTCCACCCAGTCGGGCCCTGTGTCGATTTGGTTTCATAGTTTGACTTTATGTCTTTGTTTGTTAATGAGCTGCCTGTCTTTGTGAAAATAAGTTGAATACCTACAGTCAGTGAGTGAAGATTACCCAGTAAATGTCCTCTGTGTAAACATTTGGATTGTACTGAGCCTGGGCTCAGTATATTTCAGTTCCATTGGTATGACAATATGTTGTATTTAATCATATTCAAATAGTTTTATGCAGACATTTATGAGAGTGGGTTTAAATTAAGAGGCTGGTCCCTGATGTTTCAGCCAATATGGACTGAAATCCACCAGTTTGCATCACGAGAGAGTTTGGTAGTAGATGCTGGGCATTGTGGGGGAAAGAGTGTTAGTGGGGGAAGGACCGCATCATGTTTGTCTTTGCTACGTAACTCTGTGTTTTTTGGCAAATCACAAAGTCCCATGGATCTGTTTCTTTCTCGGATCAAGCCCTTGCTGTGTGGCAGGTGCTGAGTGTAGCACTGTTCATGTTGTGTCTTGTCTTTTTCAATCCTCGTGACAACCCTTGACATGTTGGGACTGTTGTTATTTCCATGTTACAGACAAGCAAACTGGGCCTAGGGAAGTGAGCTGGCACAAGATGAGGCAGCTGGGAAGAGGCCTAGCAGACACAGGACACGTGGCTGGTCAGTGCCCTGTCCAGGAGGCATGCTGCCCCTCTCAGCAGTGGCTTGTGTGTGTCATTTGATCTCATTCCATTTTTGATTGGTTAAATGTGAACAGCTGAAAAGCAAAAATCATAATAAAAACAATGATAATAGTAATTCCTTTTGTCTTTATAACCCACAAAGTCTGGCTTAATTATTTGAAAGCAGATCAGTACTTCGCTTGGGCACTTGCCAATCACAAAGACAATGAGTTGACTGAGGTGCTATGTCCATTGCATCCACCTGTACCAGTTTCCTCTGGCCACTGTGACAAGTGTACCTTTATTACCTTGCGGTTCTGTAGGACAGAAGTCACAGGGGTCACATGGGCCTAAAATTTAGGTGTCTGCAGGGATATCCTCCTCTCTGGAGGTTTTGGGGAAAGCTCTCTTCCTGTCTCCAGGGCCACCACATTCCTAGGCTGTGGACCCATCGTCAAGGCCAGCAACATTGCATCTCTCTGTGTCCTTCTTTTGTAGTCACATCTCCCTCTTTCTCTCCTGCCTCCCTCTTCTGTTTATTAAGGATGCTTGTGATTACATGGGACCCCCCTGGATAATCTAAGTAATCGCCTTATTTTAAGCTCTGCTAATGAGCAGTCCTTAATTTCATCTTTTGTCAACCATAATTTCATCTGCAACCTGAACTCCCCTTTGCTGTAGTGTCTAGGGATTAGAACTCGAACGTCTTCAGGAGGTTACTCTGTCTACCATAGGATGCTGGCACATTGCCCTGCACACACTGTAATAAATATCCAGCCCTTCCTTCCTGTTTCATCCTAATTTCCCTCTCTGCTTCTCGGGATGTAGGGAGTGATTAGATGGTACCCAGAGGGAGGATATGATCTTTGGCTGGTAGAAACAGTGCTTATACAGGTACAATCATGGTGGAGGTGAGGAGGACTAGATACAAGGAAGAGATGCAAGGCAAGGAGGCAGTAGTCTTTGTTGGAACAGTACAAAACAAATAAAGGGCCCCAAGTAATTGCATAGGCTAGGGCGCTGCCAAAGATATGACACTGCTGTTTTTAAAGCCCTGCTGTGTTGACCATGATCCTTGTTAAGAGATCAGAGCCTTACCAGGCTATCCTGCCAGTTTTTGAGCCCCTGACCTTAATAGAGACCAAAAAGCTTAACAGAGGCTCAGAAGAGAAATCTCTTATTGACAGTTATTATGGGCCAGGTGTCACGCTAAGTGTTGTGCACATGCTCGAAACATTGAATGTAAGACCCATTCGTTCACTCAGCAAACAGTTATTACACCTTCTGGAAGAGGGTGTTTGATATATAGGGGTGCAGGGATAAATAATTCTGTTTGCCGGGGAGGCTGTGGAGACTCATCTTCTGCAGAGGTCAGGTTCCGAAGTCAGCATTTAAGCTGGAAACGGAGTGCAGTCCAATGACCCTCAAAGATCCTTTCAGACTTCATGCCCTTGGCAACTCAGCCAGAAACTCATATCCAGTTTCTTGTATTTCAGTGGTAGCCACCTCTTCCATGGGAAGCAGAGGCCCACCCCTCCCAGCCCCCTCTACTTTTTATGGCCCCTGTCTCCTCCTGCCTTTGCTTTGCTTTATGTCCTTGTCATTAAGAGGCCGTTTGTTGGTGAACATCACGATTGGACCAGAAGAGGTAGCACACAATCTCTTATTGAATTCTACTGTCAACTGAAATGAAGGCCACCACTCTTGCTTTCTGCAAGGAAAAAAATGTAAAAACGAAGCTGCTAGATTGATGGCCACGAGGTCTTAATATTTCCTCTGGAATTTTGATGCCCAGTGCGGTTTCTACCCTGGAAGGCATCGCCTCCTAGCTCAGAACGCCCTGAGCCTGGGTGTGCCGAGCTGTGTGCATCTGCCTTTCTGTGCTATCCGTGGAGGCTGTGATTTTTATTCATTAGAGTTTTTGAGTCTAATTGTTTTTAAACTGCCACTTTTGTTTGTTAAAGATACAGATGTCTGGCCATTGAGGAAAACAAGGTGAATTTATCGTTGCAATTAGACGCTTCACAATTTGAAAACTTATCACTTAAATTGGTGAAGTGTCACTTTTATGCAACGTGATGTTTGGTAGTCCTCAGAGTCCAGGTCTGAACGCATACGCAGTTTAACAAGATCTCGGTGAGATGAGGAAGTCGCACTTGACAAGACATTGAGACAAACTGGATGGAATTGTCCAATTCCCTCCTACATGGTAGACTAGGTGAAGGCAGAGAGACCATAAATTGATTTTTGTGTAAGTCTTAAATTAAGTGGAGTAGAGTTTAAAGGAAAACAGCAACACTGGGTTTGAAGTTGACTTATATTAGTTTACTCCAAGGAAGTTAGTTAATATGTTAATATGAATCCAGATGAACACTAATTGTTTCCCTCTTCATGTTCGTTCGTGCTGTCTACTAATCCCTGGGTAACCAAGAACAAGTCATAGGTTATATTTTTCTTATTTATAGGCATTAAGCCATATCTTTAAAATGTAAAATAAAGCCAACAAAATACACAGCCTGATAACAACAACAAATCTAATCTAAAGTGACACGGGGAGACTCTCGTAGACATTTTTCTCTTTAATGTAACATGACTTTAAATTGATGCAGCCCCACAGTGATTGAAAAACTCTCAGAGCTTGTCTCCTATGATTACATTTCTGATCTGTACAACTTAATTTTTTAACTCGGTGAGTCTCAGTTTTGCGAATGAACAGTTTTCTTTTTCTCTCTCACTTTATTTGGGAAGAGAGTTTATTTGGCAATGAGGCAGCCAGAGCTATATTACCGTGGGAAACAGTGAGAATTTGTGCAACAGCAAATACCACGAGAATGTGCTGCAAACTGTGTGCCTCCAAGAGACTGTGTCTCTTTCTACTCTTTTTCCCCCTCCCCTCCCCTCCCCCCCCCTCCCCTCCCCTCCCCTCCCCTTCTTTTCCCTCCCCTGTCCTTCCCTCTTGACAATGGTGATGATTGTACGTATCTGGGAATATACTAAAAACCATTGAACTGTACGCATGAATTAATTGATTGGCACATGAACTATGTCTCAAAAAACCTGTAATATTTTTGTTAAAAGTATTTCTTGAATCATCATCAGCATGATTTTCTCTAAAGTGTATTTTGATGAATTTCAATTTAATTTAAAATGGGTTGCTTTTCTATGGTATAAGGTAGTGCCTGGTGACTGCTAATATTTGTTTGTTCAGAACACTCACTCAAAATCTTTATCCAATGGTGTCCACAATGTGTTGGGATTTTGTTTGCTGTTTTCTTCCATTGGGAGTTGTGTGTTTTGGGCCTCGGAAGTGATGTCGATGACCTCCATGTGGTACGAAGGCCAGTCATGTCATGGATGCTTCCACTGAAGCAAAGTGGTGACATGAACTTGTTTCTTTTTGATTTCAGGTCCTCATTCATGCAACTCTCCCGTTACTCCAAAGCCTTAGTCTCAAGTCTGACTTTGTTTGTTCAGCTTGAGTAATCACTAAAGTGAACAACAAATACCCAACAAACACGCCTTTTGGTCATAATCATATTACTGAAACATCCCCAAAGGCCTTCTAACTCTTCTTTTCCACCAGTCTCCAGGGGTGCCCTCAGGTCATAACTAGAAAGTGAAAGCTTTCTGTTTCATTTTGCAATCTTTTTTTTTTAACTCAGCTGTTTCAGCTTTGATCTTTGATATGGCTATTAATAATTGTAACTTTTTAATTTGAAATATGCTTAATGTTTTCTTATACAAGACAGGAAATTTGGGGAGAAGAAAACCATATACATGAATTTTTTTTTCATAAGTAAAGCAATTTATGGGTGGTGGTACGACCAGGACCAAGAAAACTAAAAGGACCCAAATGGCCATTCTGAGCTCAAATGTGGTGATGAAGTGCCCACAGTTACAGGGTAGAGACATTGTTCTTATAGAAACCGTGCTTATAATTTCTCTCCTCACCTGCTGTTTGCTCCAGTAATTTCTTTTTGGGCTTATTCTAAAATCTAGATTCAAAAATCCACTGAGAAGCTTGGGTTTATTACTTGAAGGAAGAAACCTTTATTCAAAAATTTTAACCATTAGATCCCTATATCTTTAGACTCTCTAATTTCTTTTTCTCTTATCCAAATGTACTGTATATCTTTAAGCAGGTGAATCCTGGAGTAGGTTTTATTATATATCACACCACAGAGTTAAGCTTAGTTCATTTGGATTTTAAAAAATCTCCAGAGCTTTGAGAATGACTTTGAAACACTCTTTACTGTTGGAGCTTAAAGAAAATAAATCTCGAATGTCCTCTGTATTAATTCACTTGCTTGGAAAGTTAGAGATTAAAGGGTTTAGTGGGATTTTTATATTTTCTATAATTTCTGTTTGTCTTAGAATAAACTGTTCTTTGTATGGAGTGGTGCAGCTTTCATAAAACAGAAAGATTCCATTATTGAGAGAATAAGGACAAAATAGAATATAAATGCATAACACTTCTTCTAGCTTTTTTTTGTATCACATGTAAAGAAGTTAGCAAATTACTTTAATTAAGTGTACTTTGAGGAAAGCAGTCCCCCATTTGTTGAACTCTGCGAGCAGAGACTTGCATGTTTTCCTTTTAAAAGAAAGCTTTCATTTTTCTTCAGAGGGCAGTTTTAGCAACATGAGGGAAGAAAAAGAAGTAGGTAAGAAAATGAATCACAACAGTGAGGCGGGACCAATGTACTCTGTAGCCTTTCTCGTGTTCTGGTACCTAGAACCAAGGTTACTAATTAATGACCCAAGAGCTAACTCTGTTTGATGAAATGCTAGACACAGTATGGACACTGAGTTTGACTGGTGTGTGAGTATCACCATCCATTCACAGACAATCCTGTATGTGGAGGATTTGTAATTTTTTTTGACACACCTCTCTCCCATTTCGTACACCCATGTATATGGGTCTTATTTTCCTCCAGAACCTTATTTCCAAACCTGACTTTGTTTATCCAGTTTGGGTAATTTATTGGCCACTAATTCTCTTTCCTTAATACATAATCTCTTTGCTGAATGCTCCCTCTACATGCTAACAAACGACAGTGAGAACTAAGCCACAGGACTGGAGCTTTAGAACTTTGGCCAAGAAAGGAAAGTCAAGGCCTTTCAGCTCCCAAAACAGCCCGTGAAGTTCACTGCAAATGCTCCCCCTTCCCAGTGGTGAATGGAAGATGTTTGAAAGTCACCACAATCACTGTGTGACTTGGAGCGACTGCAGGCCTCTTCTCCCTGCTCCGTCGCTGAAATGGCCACCGGAAGAGAAGCTGGCCGGCTCCCACGGGGCAGAGCGGGGCAGAGCTGGCTCCTGGGACGTTACAGGGAAGCCAAGTGCTGTTTTCCAGTTCACTTCTGGCATGTATTTCTTCAGGGCCAAGAGCCCAGCTGTGCCTCATTAGGAGCGAGAGTTTGGCTATGACACCACTTAATAATAATAATAAATAAGAAAAAGCAAGCAAGAAAGAGAAAAGCCGACACGGCTAAATGGCAATATAACTTGGGATAACCTGTGTCCAGAATCTTTCATGCCATATAATGAGTGTGCCAATTGCTAGCTGTAAGGAGAAAAAAAATCACATCGTTTGCAGCAGTCAACTTTTTGCCGAAGAAAGATGGAAAAAAAATATTTTGCAGGCGAGAATACTGGTGGTACCTGTTAACTTTGGGTGCAGTGCATGTGTCAACCCTGGAAAGCGAGTCCCTGTGAACAGCACTTTCTACCATTTAATCAGGCTGTACCCCGTCGTATTTATAGCCCTGGTGAGTTGGCCCATTGTTACAAGATGAAATTGTGATGTTCAGCAGTTTATACCTTGGGAGCTGGAAGCGTTTCTCCACGGTGAATTTGTAATATTAATTGGCCATGTCAGTTCGTGACAAATGTAGTGACATCTATTTCAAGTATTTCAGTTTTATGGTGCTGAAAAAGTGACACACGCTCGAGATAAGTAATCTCACTAAAGATCTTCACGCTGCCTGTGTAGCGCTTTCAGAACGCGCTCTCAGAGGAGACGCGGAGAGGTGGTGGGTTCAGGGGGCTGGCCCCTTGCTTTTGCTGAAGGCTGAGAAGAGGGCTGGAGGGAGGAGGGGAGAGATGAAGTCCCTATCATCTCCCGCACAGCCTCTTGAGGTGCCTCTGAGGCTCTGGCCTGGGCCCTCCTGCCAAGGAAGTATGCTTGAGATGATCACTTATTTGATTGGGTCAACTGCTGCTTAGTGGCCATGCCCCTTAGTAACAAGGAAATAGTGCCTTTCTTCTGGTGTACAGTGGTTCTGGACCAGGGACTCTTCTGCCTCCCCATCCTTCACCTCCCCCTCTTCCCCAGGACGTCTGGCAATGTCTGGAGACACATTGGTTGTCACATCTTAGTGGGGAATGGGGAGCTATTGGCATCTGGTGAGGCAGGCCAGCTGCTAGCACATACTTTGGTGCACAGGACAGGCCCCACAGCAAGTAATTGCCCAGCCCCAAAAGTCAGCCATGCCAGGGCTGAGAAACCCTGCTCTTGTATGGAACATACCCTTTTGCACTTTTCAACCTTGGCTGGTCCTCCAGAGACTGATGTGGCCAGCATGAGGGATGCTGAAGTTCCTGGGCGAGGCTTCTGGAAGGAGACGCTTGCAGAGCTATTGGGGGAAAGGCACTGGAGCCCAACTCAGCAGACACATTTGTGAACGGAGCTGAGAAATTGCTTTCATATGGCTATTATGACAACACAGTTTCCAAAACAACAGCAATGCAACAAAATAGTGTTTTATATGTCTAGAGAGAGTATATTCATATAATCGTGTAATTAGCCTTCTCTGTATGTCTAAGGTATAGAAGGTGTTCTTGTTCCTGTTTTACAGATAAAGAAACTGAGGCACAAATTGATTCAGTGACTGCCCAAATCCCATGATTTGCCAGTGGAGAGGAAGGGGCCAGATGCAGCCTCTGCATTGTTTTTCCTTCTCTATTAAGTGGCACGATTTTTTTGGTGATTATTTCACATGTATTATTTCTGATATCACCAACATATATGCTTGTAAAACATTTTAAAATATAGGCAGGTCAAAAAAAGAAAATAGAATTGTCCTGGAAACTGCCCTTTTCCTCCTAACAGTATTTCTGTGCTATTAAATCTTTCAGCGGGATCGTTTTTAATAGCTGCCCGATGCCCTAATATATGAGTGGGCCATAATTTATTTGACCAATCCCTTGTTGTTGGAATACAGGTTATTTACAGTTTTTCCCTATTGTAAACGGAATTGCAATGAGTGTCTTTGTAGTGCACATCCGTGAGTGATTACTGAGCGCGCCTGGAAGTGCTGGTTCCAAGGGTAAGAGTAGGCTTTGAGATAAACTGCTAAATTGCCCTCTTGAAAGATTGAGAGGCTACTTGCCTGTATTTTCAGCAAGGAAAAGTATCATTTTCTAAGCCGAGTTGAAACTAATTTTACTCTGTCTTTCCTTGATTATTAGTGGAGCTAAACATTTTTTTAGGTACTTATTCACAATGTCTTCTTTTGAAAATTGTCTATTTGTGGCCTTTGACTGATTTCTGTCACTGTGTTGTTATATATTCAGGTAGGAGTATTAACCCTTTCCTGTGTATATCACAGACATTTTCTTTTGATGTTTGCCTTTTAAAAAAATTTATATTTCATTTTAAGGTAGCCAAACAAATCAGCCTGTCCTCTAAGGTCTCTGCTTTTAGTTGTTATACTTTAAAAGTCCTTCTTCACTGTAACATTAAATTAGGTTCACTTACATATCGTATTAGTTAGACACTCCTGCATTTGGCCTTTAAATCATTACATTCATTGTTTTTTTTTGTTTGTTTGTTTGTTTTTGTTTTGCTGTGAGGAGTTGAATAAGAATCTAGCTTCTTTCCCCCAGCATCAGTTATTGGAATAATTTATTCCTTCTCTAGTAAATGTACCTGGTCTGATTAAGAAAACGACACTTCAATGCAATTATTCCATCTCAATTCATAAAATATTAGATTAACAAATCAAAAGCCTGACATCCTATTTAAACATTTTTTTTCTTAGTTTCCAAACAGTGCATCTTTTTGAATTATATTCTATTCTCCACTTTTATAATTTTACTCACTTCCACAAACATCATATTTAAATATTGTATTTTTACCACTTGAGATTGTAAAAAAACTGTTTTAGTGCTGCCACTGCATTTACTGATTCTGCATCTAAAATAATAGTAACAACAAAATAAAGTAAAACAAAACAGGACAAAAACATGGCATTTGGCTCACTTTGAGAAGGAGAGCATAAACTGCTCAATTATCTGTTCTTCAGCAACATCTGGGTATCTTTGTAAGAGGTTAGTGGAGTGAATGGTCGGAGATTTATATCCTTAAGCATTCAGAGATGAGCCCCCTGGGGTAATGTGCTCTAATTCCACCCCCTGGGGTTGGCGGTTAGGTTTAATTCAGTTTGGAAATGGCACCCAGCCTGACACTCCCTAGCCATTTAAGGGAAGGGTTCCTACCAGCACTGTGAATCTCCAAATCTTATGTCTAAAATCTCGGCATTCTCAGGGATGCGTATTCTGCCAGGAAAATCGTTAATTATTTTCTTGATGCTGCCTGGAAAATACTAGAAATAAACCAACCTTCCTTCCTTCCTTCCTTCCTACCTACCTACCTACCTACCTACCTACCCTGTGATGTTTTCCAGTGTACCTCAGGCCTCACTGCTGAGCTGCTACTCTTGTAGACAAGAACGGCTAGCAAACGTGTGTATCTGGCCTCCTGTATTGTTACACTGGATAGGTAATGAAGGCCAGGCAGAGCTGTGCTGTGGTTCTGACTGATGGGACTACACTCATCAAAGGTACAGTTGCAGTGTGTCATCCACAGGAAATGCATTTCCCTTGACCCAACCAGTCTGCTAAGAGCTGTTCTCAGACATAAGGACTTCATGTGGACAGATTCACATCACTCCCATTTTATGCACCCCTTGCCTGCTAAGTTTTTAATAAAAAGAAATGACTTTGGACACAAAGAGGTATTTATATTAGCATGTACTTATACTTTTATGGTTGTCAATGCAAATGACTTAACTTTTTGTTAGCATCCTCAGTGCTATGTAATCTTTTCATCTATGTGTGTAATCACAGTCAGGCAGACTCTTAATATTATTATAGAATCATTTTATTTGTGGCATCTTTTTCTTGACCATTGTTCATGTTTAACCTCTGCTAAACACCCTGAATTTACCTTTTGTGAACTGTATGCTTTAGATTATAGAATTTGTAACTGAATAAGAATAAATTTTATACAAACTAGAGGGAATTGTCATCATTTTAACCCAAGCTTTATTTAAGAAGTCTTGAGAGCTAGATACATGTTACCTGACCATCTTTACCCATACACCATGGTTCCTTCCTGCTACCTTCTTATTGATTAGTCTCTTACAATAGATGGTGATCAATGGAAGATAGAATCTTTTTATCTTTTCAGAAATATATATCATTCATCTAATGCTAGTTGCTGCTTTCTTATATATAAATACCTCTGGGAAATGTTTGCCTTGGTTTGGGGTTAAGTCTGTGTTCATTGGACCTCAGTATTGCCTCTCGTTGATGGGCTATTCTTCAGAGAAAGAGGGATCTAGTGAGAATTTATTCAGGTAGGAAAACAAAGGTGCAATCAGGTTCTAGTTAGCCCAAATGTGGCCATGGGTAGAATTTTAGGCTTATTTCTATTTTATTTCACCACAAGATGTCACCAGGACACCATACCAACATGGCCTATGGAACATCTCTCTGGCCAATAGAGTTATGGTTATCCAGTAGCCTCTGTCTGGGGTCATGGGGGGAGTGGGCTAGGAAGCAATCCCATTCTAGGGCACTGGGGGACATCATTACCAGCACCTTGATGTTTTCCCCCTCTCCAGGGGCCCATCTTTTCCAGCCTTTGTATGAAGAGCAAGGGCAGGTAATAGGACACAAGGAGGTTATCACAAAGGCCAAGGGGTCTTGTCACCCCTGAAACCTTGTCTTCACTGCATGGGAAAGCAGGCCCCAATGGGGAGAAGACCCCAGGTACACGATCAGTCTCCCCACAAGTAGACATTGCTGAATGGATGGGAATCACATTCTCTTAGATGAAACAGGGTTTCTGATGACTTAAAAATGCACAATTGAGGCCTTTTAAAATTTGAGCTTGTAGATGAATGTTGTCAGTTGACAAATATAATATTGAGGTTTCATCTTTCACAGTTTTAGTGTCAGCTGGTCAATCATTCATTTCTTTTCTCCCTTCTGGAGTTGTGGGAAATGCTCAACTTGGGCGGGGCGGGTGGGGGGCCTGGTGACTTTTTGTTGTGAGTGTGTGTGTTTTGAGTCCTTCGTGGTGCTTATATAGAAAGCCAAATCTAATAGGAGTCTCATTGGTTGCCTGACATCTACTCAGTACCTTAATTCATTTGTTGTCCTGCATTTTGCCAGGGCTGGTTTGTGCTAAGAAGCTTGTCATTTGACTCAGTGAAATAATATCAGTGTGTCCCATTTGCATAGCACTGTCTGTGGGATTCTTCCAGCATATGATTGTATGTCTGCTTAATTACTCCTGTTGGCCGAGTTTAATATACCAGAAGGGCAGATATGAATTCTCCACCGCAAAAGTGAAATTAAGAATCTAAGTGTTACAACACAGCAAGACTGCATACATATTTTTTGAAGGAACAAAAAAAGGACCAGGGCTGGAACTTCCAATTCCTGATTCTTGATCAAATTCCTGATTCGTGATCAAATTGTTTCTCCTTTTAATTCAAGTAGGGACCTTAACTTTTATCATGACCATTTTATGATTTAACCTACATTTGGTTCTTTAGAAATATAGTTTGTTCTGTAATAATTTTTAAAAATAATAACATGGGCTGTCTGTGACCTTCTGTGTTTTTACAGGACTCAGCACGATTAGCCCGACAAAGCAGTCGCTTCTGCTCCCGGAGTGTCTGTAGGTCTCAGATTCCCGGCCCATACCCCCATTTTTGGGTGAAGCCGGCTGTCTCCGTGTCCGTAGCTCACTTAAGCCCCAGCCCTGTGGAAGGCCATCAGTGAAAGCTTAGTGGAGTGCCTCCATCAGGGCCACCTTCTCTCACTGAGTTCTAGTAGCTGACGCTTTATTCCCCATCCTTGCTCCCTTGCAGATAGCACCATCTTGGAGTGTTTCTTTCCCTCCCTGGTTTACAGTTTAGCGTCTCCCAATCCACTCCAATGTAAGCTTCTAGGGAAGGTTTGGGAAATTATTTGAATTACAGAATGACAAATAGTGGGAATGTCTACCGTACAGTCATAGCTGGGATGCTATAATGAACTTACAAAAGGCCAGGTCCAGGAGTTAGCTGTGTCCATGTTGACTCTGGTGGAAATGAACATGACCATGATGTATGCAAGTGTTTGATTGGTATAGTCTTTGATTGGTCTTGTTCATGGCAGCAGGCCTGGGAAAGCAATTAGAAATTTCAAGTATGGGAAATTATGAAAAAGTAAACCAAAAATGCATTTAAGTAATATTGATGAATATGCTTACCTTGTGATATACCACTCTTACTGTGTCTTTGAGTTACCTTAGGTAGTTGACAAAACTTTGCAGTGAGAATACTCAACTGCTGAGTACCTTTTGTCAGAGCTGTGGATAATTTGCAAGGGTTTTTAAATGGGAACATTGTTTTCTCCAGCTAAGAAGCATGGTCTCAGATCTACTTCCAAGGTCAATGTGAAAGGGAATGTAAATTCACTTTCAGCAGGGGTAGCATGATCAGAAAAATTAATCAGCTAGGGGCATAGACTAGGGGTCTGATGGAGGGGAAGGGATGGATCAGGATGTGTTCTCAAATCAATAATATATATTTTCCACCCATTTCCATTATCCATGCCACTCCTTATCATTTTAGTGCAGAAAGCAGAGAGTTGGTTCAGTATTTTTAAGGCGCTCCGTGACTGTATTTAGGTAGTGGATTTAACAGGTATCATTATCCCGTATTTAAGCCCTGGCTATCGTGTGCAAGTCTGCTGCTGGGAGTCATCACTGGTGTTTCTGGATTTTATTGGAAATGCTCAGAGAGCAAGGAGACAAGAACGTGAACTGACAGCATTGATGATTCTGGCAGCTTGACATTGCCCAAATGTTTTGTTTGGTTTTACTTTGGAGTTTTGTTTTGTTTTTTTTCTTAAGAGATGGGGTAGCAGAGGGAGGCTTCCTCTTGCAATTTTCCTTTCCAACTGAACCCTTTCATAGCCTTTATAAACTCTTTTATGGATTTTGCTCACTAGTTGAGCAAGAGTTACTCATGAAACGTGGCTTAGGCATTTTCACCAAGTCCATTAAAAATACATGTATTACTATGCTTTGCACATTTGCCGCTTAGAATTTCTGAATACAAATTAATCAACCTGCAGCTGTGAATAACAATAAAACACATGATAATGTACCTGTAGAAATGAGGGCATTTGAAATCTGTTCTCAGGTGACTGGCAAAAATAGCCAGCCACGGTGTTACTCCCTGTTTTCCATAATTGCGCTGCTTTGCCTTTGCTCAGTTAATGTGTCTAATAAACTCCCCTGCAGACTCTAAATGCTTAAATTTCGTTTCTTTTTGTCTTTACGGTGTTTATCATTGTTAACATGGCATCAGAGTAGCTCGACTTTTACATCATGATAAATTCATAACCCAAGAGAAGGCAGAAAACATAATTATTATCAATTGCCTCTCTCCCGGAATTGCCATTGGCTGAGCAGAGCAATATGTGAACTTCAGGAGTAGCTGATTCAGAGAAATCCAGGGTTGGAATTGGGCCTACCTCGACTGCACTGCCGTTGTGCGGGAGGCCTTCCTGTTGTTGGACTTCCCTTCAAGTTTGCCCGCAGAGTAAATTCTGCAAGGCACGACAATATTTTAAGAGGCCTAAACTTTTTTTTTCCTGCACAATATGGAATCCAATTTATTTACCCAGTCATTTAATAAGTCTTACTTGATTGCCTGTTATGGGTTAGGACATACTTGTGAATAAGGTAAAGTCGCTGTGATTTTCTATTAGGGGATGTAAAATTTAAATACGATATATTACTGTGTAATATATCAGATGATAAAAGTGCAAATAAGTGCACCTTTTTTTTTAAATGAATGTAGTATTTCATCCATAGCCCTAAGAATCGCCTTTCGGAAAATCACCAGAGTATGAAAACTTAACAACTGAGAATTTCAGTGATTTGATAAGGAAATACAGTGTTACAGCGATTGAAGGCAAAATCAAACATGTTTATCTTCTACTCATTCAATTACAACAATGAAGATGGAACTCTCAAGAGGGTATCTATGTGATCTCATTTATCTGCAATCCATAAATATACATCATATTGTAAATGAACTCCACTTTCCATCCCTTCCTTGTTTGCAACTGGTGGGGCATTTCCTCCCCAACATTCTCGAACTTGTTTGCACTGGCGTCTCCTATGAGGGCGTCGCATCCAGGGGCTTGCAGAGGTTTGCAGAGGTGAGTCTTGGTAGATAAGAAGGTTCATAAAATGGAGCTCACTGTTGGGGAGAAACCTTACAGATTTTGGGCTGTGACAAGGAAGATTAACTTTTGAAATCTGAAAAATGAAGATTATCTCAGTGGTCTGATTTTTTTTTTAATGGGAGGAATAAAATTGTTTTAGACTTGAATTTACTTTTTCCTAAGGAAGACTCTTTTGAAGGTACAAAGAGATCTATAAAAGTTCTTTGAGAATATAAACTGCTTCTCAAGTATGATTCTCACTCTCTATAATTTGTCTAGAAATTCAGAAAGAATGATTACCTGTTTGTTTTTATGTTTCTAAAGGACTTGCCCTCATTCAGTGCTACTGTCTTTTAGAGGTTTGGAGAAGGAAAACCAAGAAAGAAATACCCATTATTTTGGCTGAAAGTGGTCACTTCAGCTGGGACCAGTTCAAATTCAAAGCCAGACATCGAGAGTTATGATTTCTTGTGTTTCCACATACCTGAAATGTTCCTACAACTTTGTTAATGGCCAACGTGCCTAATTGATATTTCGTAATTGTACAGATTTATTCAGGATCTGCCTTCCCCTCTCATCATGGCCACGTGGAGGCTAGTTTTAATGTGCTGTCGTGGCCTGATGTTTGGCTTCTCCACCCATGAGTGGGTTCCATTATATTTGTACCTTTTCAGCTTAAGCAGTACTTAAAACACATTTTTTATGAGGATCCAGTTTTCACTCCCAAGATATACCTCGATCTCACCAACATCTGCCAGTGTTTTCTTCTCCATGGGCTCCATGCTGATTCCTTCAATGGGAAACACCATTGCCAGCCAGGGCTTGGCCTTGGAGCCGTGTGAGTGACAGGCACCCCTCCTGTCCCTGCAGATACAGTGTCCCCAGCATTCGAAACCTGCAAATGGGAAGGTGGGTCACGGGACTAGCACTTTGAGTGTGGTAGGGGAACTTAATTGGTTTTAGTCCTGAACATGAGGTGGGGCAGTTTAATGCCTATTTTTTATATCTAGATTATGCATATGATGAGTTCACCATGCCTGTAGCTATTCTATTTTTAAAAACCTTTGTGAATGTTTACTAATACACAGCCTTTATAAATTTGAAGTATAATGTTTAAAATGCTCTAATCCCTAAATTCTGTGGTTCAGGTTGTTATATTTTTATTTTTATGAGTATATCTTAAGTATACTTGTAAGTATACTTGAGGGTCACGAGTATACTTGTAAGTATATCTTGTAAGTATACTTGAGGGTCATGAGAAGTTCACAAGTGCAGGGTTGGGCCCTGTGCCTTTCACCAACACACTGACTCGAGCAGTTGTGTGTTTGTACACACCTCTGCAGAGTGTATACGTATTCGATAGCCACCTTCTATTCTATTACACCACTTAAGTTTTAAAAGCATTGAAAAAGAGCAATCTGTAGAACTCCAGTGTTCTGGGAGGTCCTGGATTCAATAAGGTATTTTTTTTTTTAAATTTGAAGAACTTGGAAACAATCAAAATGCTAATAATTCTCCCAAGTCAAAAGGTAACTCTGCTTTTATTATGCATTGACCATCCTTTCCTTTCTGTTGGATTGATTTGGGAAGGAAACACACGGCTCCATTTTTTAAATAGAAGTAAAATGATAAAAATTCAGGTCTCATCACCCAAGGGATTTCAAAATCAAATTTAACTTATAAAAAAACCTGATTAAATTAATAGAGCAGGATCTTGAATATGAATTTTTTTTAACTAGGGAATTAGGATAGAAACCCAGCTTCCAATTTCCTGCTGGGTGGTCTTGAAAACTTATAGCAGTGGGTCTTTTTGTCAAGAGACGGGGGATACAAAAAGAAACCCTCACCCCTTACCTGGTGGCTTCAAATGAGGAAAACACACACACTCAGGTACTGATGGTGATGATAATAATGGAGGAAAGTGTCATAAATAATTATGTATATATTCTAACATATAAAATATTTATTATTTTGTTAAAGATTTTATTTATTTCCTTTTAGAGAGAGGGGAAGGGAGGGAGAAAGAAAAGAGAGAAACATCAATGTGTGGTTGCCTCTCACACGTACCCCCACTGGGGATCTGGCCTGCAACCCAGGCATGTGTCCTGACTGGGAATTGAACCAGTGACTTTTTGGTTTGCAGGCCGGCACTCAGTCCACTGAGTCACATCAGCCAGGGCTGAAATATTTATTATTGTTGTTATTGTTAGTGGTACAGAAGAAACCATGTCATGCTACCTTTCTTCAAATGGTTAAATACTATAAAATAGAGTGTGTCTGCGTTTGTCAGTCATGGATTACATTCTTTGATTTGTTTTGCATTGTTTTTGGAGAGGATGCATCACTATGCTAATCTTTTGGTTCTTCCTGTCTGGAATAGTGAAAACCAGGCTGGGTCTTCTGATGTCCCAGTGGCCTGGAGGGGAGGGACACTGCCAATGCTCTTGGATGAGGATGAGGGAGCGCAGTCCCTGGGTCTAAGCCGGGAGAAGCCTCCAGACTAGGCCTGGGCTGCAGCTTGACCATGTCTCCAGCGCTGTGTTCCGACTGTCCGTGTGGCTCAGCTGATCTCGCCATCTCTGCTCCCCTCCTTGTGCCTTGTTGCTTTTGCTTCCTGCTCTCGCCTGCCTCCTTCAAACTCTCAAAAGGAGTGAATCTGATTGGTTCAATGTTGTCACCATTGTGCCTTTTGGACGAAGTCTGAACCCTGGCCACCACCTAGGTTGGCTGCTCTTCCATCACGAGTGCACCATGGTCAAGGTCCCTCGGGGAGGAGGTTTTGGAGCCACCAGTGTGTGAGGACTGTCTGGGATGCTGCTTCTCTGGGAGCCTGGGAGCGGAGGTGCTTCCCCCCCACAGAGGGGTGCAGCGTGGTAGGTGCCCACAAGAAACTAGAGCATGGCATTTTTCCCTGAAGGGCTGGAGAGTAAATATTTTTGCCTTTGTGGGCTATACAGTCTCTGTCGCAACTACTTACTCTGCTGTTGGAGCAAGAAAGTGGCCACAGACCATACATAAATGAATGGCTGTGTTCCAATAAAACTATTTACAGAAACAGGCTGTGGGAAGATTTGGTCCATGGGCCTCTCTTTGTTTATTAGGTTCTAGCATTCAGAGCATAGACTTTGAACCTCAGACTTGGCTCTTGCCAACCTTGTGACTTGGGCAAGCTAAATAAAATTCTATGCCTCCGTTTTCTCTTCTGTCTAATGGGATGACAATAACTTCTTTGCACGGCTATTGACAATGTTTAATAAAGTATCAGAGTAAAATCTTAGTAAATACTATTTTTATCCTGACCTCCTTATGTACAAAGGATGGTGGGAGATTGTTCTAGATCTGAGGCCCCTGGAGAATAGATATTTTTGTGAAGCTTTTGATTTTTTAGTTTGTCAGTAGGCCTTGCTTTTTTGGCAGATGCGCTCCGAGCTTTAAAGGTCATTTTGTGGTTTTCCCTTTCTCTGTCGGGACACCTTTAGCAGTGCCATTTTAAACACTGGGCTCGCCTTGAAGTAGTTTACTCACGTGTGCTTTCTCTGTAAATATTTCCAACCCTTTTTGAGGGCAGACTGTTCATTTTAGTTCAGGGCTTTTCTAATCTATTACTGCTGCTTCTCAGCTCCAGCAGGATAAGACATTAGTGTATCGTGAAGCCTATATATTCAAATGCATGCCTATATTGGTAATTAACATGTGCTCACATTCACAAGGGGCATCAAAGAGCATCCTGGAATAATTTGGGAATGGCTGGGCTGTCCCCTGATGGTGGTGTCTGTCCTCCTGCCTGGCTTACTGAGTACGTGGTGAGCCTCCTGTGACTCCTGGATGGTTCAGAGCCTGACTGATGTATGTTCACGGGCATTCGGTAACATGGCTCAGACTGACAATGGCGCCCACTGACCACATGGAATGCAAACAAGAAGTCTGTAGCCTGCTATACTCATTCCAATTTAAGGGGGTAAAAACATTGCATCTGGCTTTTTTATAAAAATAATTTTTTGAAAGGGAGCATTTGTTCAAGGAAATTAGTTTGGCTAAAGTATAGCTCATACCACATTTGGTATTTAGGTTTTTTTGAAAAACTGAGTAGAAAGCAGTTGCCCCTGAAGCGACTGGTAAGTCAAAGGGGAGGAAGAGTCTTGTCTTCAGCTATCAGGTTTGGGTTCCTCTGATCCAGCCAAGGGCTTTCACTTGGTCCCTGCGCGGGGGTCGCCGGGGGTTCACTCGGGGGCTGGGTCCTGCTTGACCCGGAATGACCTACAGCAGTGGTCACACCCTGCTGCCCACTCACGGGCCACATACAGCCTGTAGTTCTTTGGGTGCCACCCGCAAGCTTGGAATACTTCTTTTTTTTTTTTTTTTGCTTGGAATACTTCTTACATTTTTAAATGATCAGGAAAAAATAAAAGCAACAGGAGAATATTACTTCATGACACATGAATATCATATGGCATTCCTATTTCAGTGTTCATAAATGAAGTTATTATACATTTCATTAATAAAAACATATAAAATTCGTTTTCTCTCTTGTTATCTAAGTGCCTCTATACTATCCTCAGCTTTGCCTCTCAGCCCACAAAATCTAAACTATTTACTATTTGGCTCTTTACAAAAAAAAAAAATCAACTCCTGAAACAGAACAGTGGTTTTTTAGGCTACTTTGTAACTTCTAAGTTGTTTCGTGAAACTAAAGCCTTCGGGGGAAGCCTGGTTCACAAACTAGGTACAGGATGGAGCTGGATGGAGCTGTTTGGAGCCCGGTCACCTGGGCCTTGCCGGGCACCGCCCCAGCCACACTCCACGCCGTCCTTCCTGGGCCCCAGGCTGCCTTGGTTAAGAACGCACCTAGATTCGGGCTTCTAAATACCCACCTGCAGCGTCCCTTTCGCTATTTGAAAATTTAAAGAGCTCTGCAAAACAAAATTATTTTGTAAGTTTACAGCAAACTCATTTGGTGGTGAAACCTGACCTTAGCTGATTTCACATTTCTATTTTTTTCCTCTCTCTAGTGTAAATAATCATATTTTTTCACTGCAGAAATATAAATGTGCTCGTTGCAGGATGTTACCCCAAACCCCGCTGGGGGTATTCCGTCATATGCAGTCCATGCATCAGATCACTTTTATAACAGGGATGATCTGAATACTGAAGCCCACCCGGTGCAGTGGTATCCTGTTTGCTGTGCTCCCGCCCCCAGAACCTGCAGATTTGCATGTCGGTTCGCATGTCACAGATCCCCACTGCCTGCTGGGTGGCAGGGTGGCCTGTCTAACCGGGGCACACACGCTCTGTGGTTTGCAGCAGCCATACGTGTCTGTTCCTCAGATGCCCAGTGTGTCTGGCACTGACCTCTGACTCACACAGCTTATTTGCCACATTTCCCCACAGCCTCCCAGGATCGTGTCTCCTCACAGCTTCCTTCAGCCCCGGCCTCGAGAGACTTCAGGGCATACTGTGTCTCATAGAGTAAGCCATTGTGTGACCCCCTTGGAGGCAGGGGGAGGTGGAGAAGCTGGGATTCCCATCATCTCGGCAAGAGCAGGGAAAGCAGGGATGCTGTCCTGTCTCCACAAGGAAGAGCCTCGCTGAGGCTGAGACTGGAGAACTGGGCACACTCTTTACCTTCCCGTGTGGCCAGTGTGGTGGCGGTGGTGGTGGTGATGGTGGTGGTGGCGGTGGTGGTGATGGTGGTGGTGGTGGTGGCAGTGGTGATGGTGGTGGTGGTGGTGGTTGGGGCAGGTCTCCTGCAAGCCTCATTCCCCAGGCCCTGCATTCTTCTGCCCTTTCTTTTCTACACAAGGCCTTAGGGATTTGGCTGTTCTTGAGCTGGAAGCTCAAGCCTCCCTACATCCACAAAGTGTCTGAGTGTGAAGCCACCCCCTAGCTCCAAGGCCTTAGCAGGCATGGGGAAGGAAAAGCTCTAAAAGTGGGCAAGCTGCAGAGTCCTAGTATATAGGGTTAAATAGTGTCCCCAAAATTCACATCCCCTCAGAACCTCAGAATGTGACCTTATTGGAAATATGGCCTTTATAGATGTAGTAAGACAAGGATCTGGAAATGAAATCATCCTGGGCGTAGGGTGGACTCTAAGTTCAGTGACTGTTGTCCTTGTAAGAAGAGAAGAGGACGCAGAGAGACACAGAGAAGGCCATGTGAAGGTGTAGTCAGAGACTGGAGCATTGCATCTACAAGCCAAGGATCACCAGCAGCCACCTGACCTGGATGGGGGGCCTGGCGTGGTTGCCCCTTGGAGCCGCCAGAAGGAACCAGCACTGCAGACGCCTTGATTTCAGACTTCTGGCCTCCAGAGCTGGGAGACTGTAACTTTCTGTTTTGTTTTGTTGTTGTTGTTTTTTTAAGAGAAGGGAAGGGAAGGAGAAGGAGAGGGAAAGAAGCATCAGTGTGTGGTTGCCTCTTGCATGCCCCATGCTGGGGACCTGGCCTGTAACTCAGGCATGTGCCCTGATTGGGAATTGAACCTGTGACCCTTCGGTTCACAGTCCAGTGCTCAATCCACTGAGCCACACCAGCCAGGGCACTTTCTGTTGTTTGAAGCCACCCAGTTTGCGGTGATTTTTTACAAGTCACAGGAAACTCACATACCCACTTTCTTCAAGGAAGTTTGTAGAATCTTTGTTCTAGATCATTCTAAAGTCTCTGAAGTCCCAGCGGCCTCTTGTTCTCCCAGTGTTCTTTCCAAAGCTGAGATCTCATGGTCTTCCTTGATGTGTTCATAAGTAAATATTTACTTACTGAGCACCCGCTAGGGGTAGGCTGGGCTGGACATTGAAGGTCCAGGGATGTCTGAGACGGCGTCCTCCCCATTTCAGTGGGAAGATGTGTGAGTGAGTGGGCCCCTGTGGTGACCGTCCTTAGAACTTGCAGCAAAGAGCTGAAGGTCAGGGAAACTAGAATGAGTTAATGGCAGGCCACAAGCCATTTTGTCTCCAGTTGCCACTTGTGATTTCGGAACCTGTTGACCTCGTGACACCCATCTTGTTGGGTATGTGCTTAACTTAGTCAGCCACCCCTGCTGACTGCTTCACTCTCATCACCCGAGACTTTCACCAGGCTCACTACACTCCACCATCACCAGCCTCTGGGGGCCAGAGTGTCCTCACAAGACTGATGAAGACATTGCGACCTACAAACATTTGGGATGAAGATACCCATGACATTTTCCAAACTGTTTCGTAGATTAGTAGCATGGTTCCCAGCACAGAGTAAGGGCTCAATAAATGCCAGTTGCTATTATAATTGTTGTGCTTTTTCTTTTCCCTCCCTGCCTTCCTTTCAGCTCCTTCCCCCTCTGCCTCCCTCCTCTATTATTGCCAGGGCCCATGCGCTTCATCCTTGTCCTGCCTTGGTTGTTATTGCTGTCATTGTTTCTGTTACTACTAATGACCAGTATGACATTGCTGCTCAGACTTGCCTGACCCTTAAAGGGCACCATGGGCTTTGCACCCCGGTTGTCCTCGCTCACCTTCATCTGTGTTAAAGTCAACCGCCTTGGGCAGTCTTCTCTGTCAGAGCCACTTACCAGCCCTCTCTCCCTCACAGGGCATTTTGAGGCAGACAAATGCCACTGATAAACCCAAGGCAAATATTCTGGGTGAATTACCTGTAGACACACCAGACCCGGGGCTGAGAAATGGAGTTGCCGTCCTCGCTGACTGAGAAAGGCAGCCCTCCTAGCGGAGCGCGGTGCGGGAGCCTGTAGCCGCGCCGCCCCGCAGCCTTGAAGGATTGCAGCGGTGGCCTCACATAATTTTAGTGACTCTGTCTGCTCCTGCCTCGGGTGGAAATAATTCAGATTTCACTCTCCATTTTCTTTAATGGGCTAAACAGCCACTTTGTAATACCTGTATTTTATGAGACATAATTCTGGATATTGTTTCTGCGGCGTTTTGAAAAGACAAACCTGACAGAGCCTGGCCATTTAACTTAAGCAATTTTAAAGTTATTTGTAAAATGATATGCTGTCTTTTTTGACCCAGTTACTTTATAAAGCTACATTCTTTGGCAAACATTAACACAACTTCTCCGTGTGTGGGCTAAATAAATATTCGGGCAACACTGATTGAGCGCTGCCTTGGGTAAATAATTCTCTTTCCACACATTTCCTAGTTTATAATGAGCACTTTTCCTCGTGGTCTGACCGAATGTAGCATTCCACTGAAACGGAGACATAAATCCTTAAGTGAGGGAAACACGGAACCAAGGTTCGAGGAGGTTTATTGAAAAGGGGGTGTGGGCAGGGTGCCCTCCTGGGACCCCCTTCACTCTTGGCTCTTGTCCCGTCTCTGAGCCCCGTAAGAGTTGGGGGACAGCAGAGAATGATGCAGAAACACATCCTCAGAAGGAGCAAGGGAAATTCAAGTCTTGTACCACCCTCTCCCCACCCCCAGGTCCCCGCTTCAGGGGCACCATGGGGCACTCTATTGCATTTTAAATTTTGGAAACCCTCATTCTTGACCCAGGCTGCACGCTCCAGTTTGATTTCCTGTGTGGATTGCTCCTCAGAAAGGGCCTCATTTTGGCTCAGTAAGTGGCGGGTTTCCAGGGTGCTTAGGACATCTCCTGCTTTGGCTCTCAGCCTTGACTGTCCCAGTTGCCATGTGTGTGGTGGTGGGCAAGCCACTTCTCTCCTCGAAACCTCAGTGTCCTCACGGGCAGCAAGGAGATAAGAACAGTATCCTCCCTGTGGGGTGAGACAGTAGAAGGGAGATTCCACAAGAAAGAACATATGAAATGCTTAGCTTAGTGTCTGGCCTATATGTGTCCAGTTATTATTATTAGGGATCATGGGTGGTAAGAAATTGCCATTTATGGCACATTTCACGTATTGGCTCATTTAAACCTCCTTGCGATCTGTTATTACTCCTGTTGAAGATGAGGAAATGGAGACTCGGGGAGGGTTGACTCTGTGCCTGAGTTCACACAGCTGCAGTGTCAGGATGAGGATTCCACCCCCAGCCCTGCCTTCAGTTAAATAAGGCCATGCCTCCCTGCCACGCTGCACTCACCCCAGGTTGTCCCGGTCCCTCTCTTAGTCACATCAGCTGGGTCGGTTGTGAATTCACTGTTCTGGGTCCTTTCGAGTAACCATCTCTGGAAGGGTTAAGTGCAATGATCAAACTCAGCAGTGAAATCCTGGAAGAAGCCCATTCCTTAGTTACGGGGCCCTTCGTGCCTCTCTCAGGGCTTGGCATTGCCCTGTGCGTTCAGAGCAGAGGACGCACCTGCCCTGGGCATTACAGAAAAGGTGCGTGAGGTGGGTGAGTCCAGAACACTCAGGTCTTACATAGCAAATTCTCACAGGAGCTAAAGGAGGTGCTTTTCTTTCCTCTTGGGAGTTTCATTTCTCCTTTTTAAAATCTTTATTTAATTTTTCAATTAGAGTGGACATACACTATTATATTAGTTTCAATGTCATTTTCTTTTCTTTGGAAGATGTTAAAAGAAAGCAAAGCAAAACTTTCTCAAAGTAATGCTTTTGTGAAGAGTTGGAAGTAGCAGCTTGGCCTTTGGGATTCTGATAAGACCTCGAAATTTTACCCTCCTTCAAATGACAAGATTTGTTTTCTCCTTTCCGACATTTAATGCCCACTTTTGCGTGGCTCTGAGAATAATGTTACAAGTTCAAAAGCTCTCCAGTGACTGAAAACTGAAGTAGCAAGACTGCAATGATGTGACCTGTGAGTTAGCCTGGTTTGTGAAAACTCTCAGAGTTCACAGAATATTGGACATTTATATAATTTATGAAGTGATTACACCAATAAGTCTGGTGCCCAACTGACAGATTTCTTCCTAAAAATAGCTGTTTCCCATATAAAACAAGAACATCCTCATTAAAAGAGTAGAAATTACCCAATAGTTGAAAGAAGAGACAGAGAGAGAGAAAAATCACCTAAAATATCCACTGCTAGCATTTTGGCACACTGTCGTTCCGTACTTTCAAGTGCACGAGTTGTTTTGTTTTGTTTTGCTGTAATCACAGCATATGCACCCGTGATAGCTTTCCTCACAAATTAATCCTTAATTAATGCCTCTCCTACAATCTAAAATTTCTGGAGATAATCTTTAAGGTAGTGGTAATCATGCTGCATAGATAAGATTTCACTTACCTTTCCACCTAAGATTCCACTCTTTCCAGTTGTCCTAGACTGGCCTAAACGGAACTTTGAATGGCTGCACCAGAGTAAACCAACTAGATGAGCTGTGATTTTAGTCCCTTATTCTTCTCCTAACTCGAGTTTTAGTTGTTCCTAAATGTCCATGAACATCTTTAGTACTAAAGCACTTTCCAGCTAAGATGATTTCTGTGGGATTGATTTATCGCAAGTAGAATGAATGTCCAGGTCAAAGGCACACATACTTGGGAACTCCAGGTACATATTAACTTGGGCCAGAAACGCACCGTGTAATTGAGAGCCAGGGAGAGCAGGGCAATAAGTGGGCCCTTGGGTTTGCTACGTTGATATAAGAACTTATTCTAGGTGGATTAAATAGCCAGCTTATTTTATTGTAAAAGTCAAGTGGATTTTATGCTTCACTAATGTGCACGTCTTTAAAGACAAGTGGGAACAGCGTGGGTATTTGTCATCCCGTAGGATGGCAGGACGTGGACTCTGTCCGAGGCTTCTGAAAAGGCGTTCCAAATTTGGGTGCTTCCGAAGTTAGTCCTTGCCGCGCAGCCGGACAATGTTCTTCTCCGACAATGGCTGAATCTCAAGTGCCAGGACGCTGCGGATGCTCCCAGGTCATAATTAACCTTCTTCAAAATAAGAAGGAAGAAAGGCCTGGAAAAGACCTGCTGTGCTCCAGAAAAGAGAACAAAAATTTAGAACGCTAATACTTTTGAAACCTTGGCTCTTTTCCATTCCTTACCGAGAAACAGTGAAGAATAAAGCACGGTATTGCAAATGGATCATTGTCCCTGAACTGAACGGGTCTGCACATCAGCACAAGTCATCCGAGCCTGTCCTTGCTAATTTTTTTGTTGTCGTTGTTTGGAGATGATCCCCTCACTTCCCTCCTTTAGCGTGGCTCATCTGGAGCATCTGCACATTCTTTTGAAGACTCCCCCAAAGACTGGGTTTTTTGTTTTTTCCGTTGCCACCGAGACATTGTGTTTGTCAGTGGGACTACTTTATGGCACAGTGTGTTGTTACATGGAATTAAATAAAACCCCGGTAAGTCCTGTGCCCTGAAACCAAACAGCAGCCTATGGAAAAAGCCTCAGAGAATCCAGTTTTCACCATTCGAACAGCCCTCACCCATCCACTGACATTCCAAAGGCCTTCCATTTATTTCTTTTAAAATCTCAGTATGACAATATTCTGTTTTTGAAAGTACTTGTTCTGCTACTTTGTTCTTCAAACAAGAGGAGGAAGGAGTATCAGTCCCTTCATAAAACAGTTAACAGGCAGCCCGAGGCATCTTTTAGTGCCGTTTTTGGCTGATGCTGGGAATGGCTCCATCAATCACCGCTGTTCATGTATAGCTGGTTTTTATGTCAGTTAAACCATCTTCCATCAAGTTGGCGAAGCAGAGTCAGGGAACAAGATGAATAGCGAAATGTCTTCTCTGGCGCGGAAAGGGCTTTTGCTTTTAAATGCCCGTGTTGATTTCTTAATATTTTCAACTCCCTCTTCCAAAGCCAGTGCCCCTCTGTCCGCCACTCTGGGCGTATGCTCTTCTAGCCTTGTTTGAGGGCGGTGGGGGGTGGGGCTGGGGTCCTGTCTGGAAGTGTGGGCCATTGCCCAGCTGAGGAGGGGTATTGGTTATCTGCCCAGGGCTCCTGAGAAAGAGACATAAATCCTAGGGCCCCGGAGTGACTTTTGTAGCCACAGGATTGTGAAATGTCAAGTTTCCAGTCAGCCTGCGGTGACATCTGTCTGTGCCGTTGGGGTCTTGCGTGCGGATGTGTTATTGCACGTGGTTTTTTTTCTTGAAAGATACATTTTGTATATCTGAATGTCAGCTGGTTGACGTGTTTTCTGCCCAGAGGTCCACAGGATTCCTGCTCTCCTCCGGCCCCTTTCATCAGGTTCAGTCGTCCAGAGAGTATTGTATTTATTGAGGGCAGTGCGCAGACTCTTGGGGTGCAAACAGGGTGGGGGGTCAGTGAGCGGACACTGTTTAGAATTTCCCACCATGCTGATGATAAAAAGTAGTCAGACTTTGGCCAACTCTAGTACTGTTTCTAAATTCTCTATGAAGTGCACCCATTTATTGCTTGCACCCTCGATGGATTCAGTTTCCATTGCCCACTACCCCTGTTTTTGCCATGGGTGCCAAGGTACCATCAGGGAACCCTGGGATACAGCCCCAACCTGAAGGAAGTCACTGTTTAATGGCGAAGGGAACCTGTGGCTGCAGGTAGTGCCAGTGCCAGATGGACCCGGGTTTCCACTGGAATCCTCCTTCAGGTCCATGAGGTCCGCTCAGACCCTCATTCTGCATTGTCCTCACTGGGAGTCCTGTGAACCTTCTGGTTAAAGCTCATGCATTTAGGTCCCCTCTGGCCTCTGCAGCCGTGGCTGGTTCTGGATCACATCACTCTTTCAGTGATGCTCCCCTGGTCCTCACTCTGCCCACCTGCGTGTGGGTTCCTCCTGTTCCCTCACACCCTGCACAGCCGTGCTCCTTCCTGCATGAGTGTTGACATGGGGCTCATACCTTGTGGAAGATGAGCAGAAACAGGTCACTTACACTGCAGAAACCCAACTGAAAATTGAGCCCTGGATGTCATAGCTCCCTGTACAGTGGGGGTTTATGTGTGCACCTCACAAGGCATGGGCCTGTATGACATGGAGTGATATACATGATGTACCAGGAATGCAGTACGGTGGCCGTGCTGCTTACTGACATTTATTGAGTGCTTGCTGCATGCCAGGCACCGTGCTCAGTGTTTCACATGGGCTTATATCACCCAGTCCTCACAACTCCCTGAGGCATGGACTTTGTGTGCCAGAGTCTAGAAGTCTGTCTGAGGAGGTGCAGAGCTGCCTCATGCTGTCAACGAGGCTGCCTCATCCCGCTTCCTCCGGGGACTCTTGCACCACGCTGAGTGCTTTATAAAATGCCATGGGGATCGCTTATCTTAATGCTGCCCCACTTCTCGGGAACACTCACCATGAGGTACCTGCCTCCACAGCAGGCCACATTAGCTCTCACGTGAGCTGCTCTTGTATTTTAAATGTAAACCCAGAGTTATCCTAGTCCCCTTCATTTTGGGATGTGACTCAGAGGCCAATAACATTTTTAGAAGAAGCTGGGATGAGTTTTTAAACTGCAGTGGGGTCAGCTGGTTTCAGCTCGTAGGTGACAAGGGACCAGAAGCCCCAGCACTTCCCTCTGAAGTTCATCTGGAGTTTGACGTCGCCAGTGGTACAAGTGGGGGACATCAGACCACGGAAAATGTGTTTATATAAACTTAGGTGAACCGAATGATTATTTCAACAACATTTGGGGCTTGATTATTTATATGGCCCCCATATTTCCAAGAATTACAAACAGCAAACCAGGATGTGGCTTTTGAATGGTGAACATTCCACAAACATTTCACAGCAGAGATGCCTGTGGGGTGGGGCTTGCAGCCTAGATGGGGTGCGAGTGATATAAGTAAAGGGAACTCAGAAAGTGTTGTAATAAAGTCCTGAAGTCCCGAAGTTCTCAGAGGGCTGCTGAGAACAGTCCCCAGTGAGCAGCTGTATATGGAGTGATTCAAAGCCACTCCAGGAGAACCTTTACTTGCTCCTGGAGGGCAGGCCTGGCCTCGGGCCTGCCACCTTCACCTCCTGACTCTGTGACCTTGGTAATTACTGCCCCTCTCTCCAAGATTAGTTTCTTTATTCTCAAAGCAGTAGTAATCTCCAATTCAGGGCGTCTTGCAGGGATTCAATAAGAAAACACACACTGAGGATATGGTTATATCCTAAGAACCCTGGAACACCAATCCAAAAGAACCTATGCACCCCAATGTTCATAGCAGCACAATTCACAATAGCCAAGTGTTGGCAGCAACCTAGGTGCTCATCAGTAAATTAATGGATCAAAAAACTATGGTACATTTACACAATGGAATTCTATGCAGCAGAAAGAAAGAAGGAGCTCCTACCCTTTGCAACAGCATGGATGCAACTGGAAAGTCTTATGCTAAGTGAAATAAGCCAGGCAGTGAAAGACACATACCATATGATCTCACCTTTGACAGGAACCTAAACAACAAAACAAAATAACAAGCAAAATATAGCCAAACACACTGAAATAAAGAACAGACTTGACAGAGTTCAGAGGGGAGACGAGAGGGAATTTCAGGGGAAAAGGGGAAGGGTTTACAGGAACAAGTATAAAGGACACATGGATAAAAACTAGGGGCTGGTGGAAATGGGAGGGAGGAGGGGAGAAATGGGTGAGTGGGTTGGAATGGGAGTAAAAGATAGAAAATTGTACCGCAACAATAATTAAAATAAAATTTAAAAAAAGAAAAAAAGAAAACGCACACTGAGCACAGCAACTGTCTGGCACGGTAGGGAGAGCTCCAGATAGGCCGGTGTTGTGGTTACGAGCTTGGTTCTGGAGCTTGATGGTCTGGTCTTGGTCTCAGTTCTGCTCCTTTCTAGCCGCGCATATCCAGGCAAATGACTTAAGTTCCTTTATGCCTTTGCTTCCTTCCTTGTAACACAGGGTTAAGAACAGTCAATGTTTTGTTGGCAAGATGAAATGAGATGGTCTGTGGAACATGTGAGGCCAATTGGTGGTGACCGAAGTTAGAATCAATCAGTATTATAAGGATGGCTTCAAAAAAACAAAAAACAATAAACAAAAAACAGGGACACTCTCACAGAAAGAAGAAAGTGCAGCCGAGCAAGCATGCCCACTTACTCTCTGCCCCACACCTCAAAAATAAGGATGGTTTACCCGGGTACCTGTGCTGGGCCAGGTAGTGTGGAGGTGCAGAGATGACCAACCAAGGCAGCTGAGGCTCAGATGGATGGAACAGCTTGCCTCAGGCCCCACGGCCCTGGCTTCTGCCATCCAGTATGGCTGTGCCAGGTGTTTTAAGAAGAAAGAGGAAGCTTATGTTTGTTGTCTGTCCAGTTTCCATCCAAGGTCTCATTTCATGGGACCTCGGGACAGTATGTCTGGGACTTGGAACACAGCAGGGGCTCAGTAAGTGCCAGCCCATCTGCTTCCTTAGGAAGCCTCTTGCTCCTGCATCTTCCCTCTGCTTTGGTCAATTGGTCAGCACCATTGTTTTCCCTTTCTGCAGCCATCGTCCATCGAGATCAGCTGCTCATTTTGAAGCACTGACTGACTCTGCATACATGGTAGTCCCCGTCTCTTTTCCTCCTTTCCTCCCCATCTAATCGTTTGAGTAGCAGCAACAATAGCCAAGGAACCAGAGAGTCCCCATCAAATCAGCCCCTATTGCTTAAAACGATTCCAGCTAACTCCATTCTAAAGCTGCCTGAAATGTATTTACTTGTACCCAAAAGGATCCAAGAACATTACCACCAAACCACAGTACCTTTGTAACACGTGGTATCCTGGGCCACTTTTTTTTTTTCTTGTTAGCTTGTCTAACAAATGACTGGTGTGGTGCAGACAGAGACATCAAGTAATTCTATTGTTAAAGCATACATTAATCCTGCCCCCCCACCCCTGGCTTGGCAAGGTTTAGTGAAGGAGAAGTGGAAATTAATGGCCAGCTGAAGGTTTTAGGTTATGTGTGGATTTCATTTATCCATGCTCTTTCTTCCCCCCATTAGCATGGTTAATTAAGAGTTGTCAATACATCTTTGCTGGAGTATTTGATTATTTTTTCAGCAGGGAAGATTAGAATGAAGTCTTCAGATCTGGCAAGTGTCATGGGACTTGTACAGTAAATTGCAGGTTAAGCCCTCATTTTGATCTCCGGGACCAGAGCAAGCACCGTTTCATTGACATGTCATCAGCTATGATCTGAGGGAGCACACAGAGGTGCCCTTTGGGGACAGAGGAGCGTCCTGCTCTTGTCTCCCTTATTGAAAGGGTTTATTGCACAGGGAATGTGCGTGGGTGAACAAATAGCAGACCAGAGTCAGAGCAGACTGAAACCAGCTCTGAAAAGCTCTTCATCTGTGCTTTTATTTTTTTGAGAGTACATGTATGTATATGTGTACACACACATTTTTGTATGTTTTCCTCCAGATGGAGATGGTGGTGTGACTTTGAACAAATAATACACAAGAGTTAAAGAGGACAGAACATAGCTCTGTAAACGCCTTGATTTATTAAGAAGTATGTGTATATGTCTGCACACACACACATCTCTCTACCTGAACAAAAATACCATCGGAATCACCCCTTTTTGCCTCCCAGACTCCAGCAAATGCTTCCTGCAAATGGCAAATGGCTCTGCCCTTTAGGCATTTCTTTTAGCATTTCTGTTGACAGTGGCCTTTATTTTTCCTTCTACTCTAGGTCTCTCAAATTCTGGAATAAATCTTACCGGCAATTAATTATACCTTGAGATTTCCAGGAGAGGCAGGCTAGCTTTTATTATTTTACCCACTAAATATACCCCTAGATATCACAATACATATTTACAGTGACAAGTTTTGTTTTATTTATAGGGTTATAACAAATCATCAAAAACAACCCAAAAAGGGCCACTTAGGCTAGCATCCTTATTTCTCCTGCTTCGTCAATGAATTATGCATGCATGACAAACGGCAGTGAGGAGTAAAGGTCGGTTTAGAACAACACAGATTGGAAAATTACACCATTTGTTTAAACAACATTTATTATTGATTATTCAGCATAGGGGCTGATAGAAACGCAAATAGTGGCAGTAATATCATCTATTTACGTAGGCCCTTTATAAATGTCGAACCCTACCCTCTGTTTAGATCAGAATAATTGTTCACATTTTCCAGCTCTGTTTTGAAAGAGAGCAAAGATAAATTTGGCATCTATTTTCTTGAGTCTTTTAATCCCTACAAGATCCCTGCCATTCTCCCTGTTTATAAGGAAGAGGACAAATTAGGGTTCAAAAGAATTAAGTAATTTACTGAAGGTCACATTCTTATGGTCACACATAATCTTGCCATCACAAAATACTGTTAGTATGTTAGAGAGCAGTAAATCATTTACGATAGTGATGATAATAGTCATAATCATAATCATGTGTGATACATATTAACTCTTATTTGCTGACCCTGTCCGAAGTGTTTTACATGTGTTTTGACTTTCAAGCTTTACACAAACTCTATGAATAGATGTTATTGTGTCATTTCATAGTTAAAGAACTAAGAAGTTAAGTATCCTGTTCAAGATCACAGAGCTGATAAGTAGCAGAGCCAAAAGTATGCAAAACACCACCATGTCCCAGTATTTGCCAAAAGTTTCATGCTTTTGTGCATTTCTTGGCGCATCTTCTTCTTCTTCTGACTTCTAGACACCATGATTTCATGAACATGTTTGAGCAGTGGTTGGTTCAACTGTTGATTCAAATTTCTTCCACAGATTTCTTAAGAAAGGGAAATAAGATCTTTAACTTCATAAGCATAAAACTTCATTTTCCTTTTAAATAATCATAGAGCAGCATGAACAATGTTACTTTCACTAAAAAGGAATGTAAAAACTACAACCCAAGAGACTAATTGAAGGAGTTATGCAATAGTGACTTGGGAAGGAGAAACTTAAGATGGTGAAATTAGGAACATGCTTTCTGTGTGCCCAGAGCTCCAGGCCGGGCTCAAGGCAGACTTCCCGGCTCTGCCCTTGCTTTCCCTCAAAGGAACGCAACAGGGTTTTCGTTTTAGCATGCAGGTGTTGGGCAGACACAAAGCTCATCCACACAGCCATTCACTCAGGACATCTGGTCAACCTTTCTCACTTAAGCTAGGCTTGCTTTTGAGAGGTTTCAATGAGACGGTCTTAAAAAAAAATGTCTTCCATGAAGACTTATCTTGATCATTAAAATAAATCCATTTGATCTTCGTGCAGAGACCTGCCATTTCCACTTCCTTACTTAGACACACTGTTTGGGCAGCTCTCCAACGCCGCTTTCTCTGAGCCCTCTTGGGAAGCTTCAGGAGCAGGCCCCTCATTTCTCAGTTCCAATCAGGATATTGAAAACCCTACTTCCACCCAACTGTGGGTACACACCTTGGCCCGCCTGCTAAGGGGGCTACTGGAGGAACTTGTAAAGAAGCCTCACTTTGTAAAAGCCATTGAGGGTGTGTTTCCAGCACCGTCTCCAACGTGTTTTGAATGCCACCCACAGCTTCCCTTTTCATGTTCCTCCCCTTTACACTAAGTTCTCATGTTGTTATTTTTACAAGTCTTTTCCAAGGCCCTTCCAAGGCCTGATTTTCTAGACTGTTTAACATTTGCTATAACCAATAGAGGTATAACTGTCTTGGCACATTTGGTTCCCTACCCCTCCACCCACCACTGCACCTTTTCGTTTCTGGCTCACTGTCTTTATGAACTTATAGTACAGGTCTCAGGTTTTCTTACTTCCAAAACAGTGGGCAGGAAAAGGAAACATATGTGAATAAACCTAAAGAATTTAAAAATCTGGAAGACACTAAGGAACTGTATTCCCGAGAGAGAAAAATGTAAATTCTTTGGATAAATTAGCTTTTGCGGTCACCTCTCTCCTTGTTACTTAAGTAAAGGGGAGAGAAGTCGAGTTTCTAAGTGGGGGAATACTCTCCTGATGTCCTTTTGGGGAAGGGAGGCACGAAATAAGAGCAAATTCTTCTTGCAGGTGCACATGCCATGTAGGAAAATCTGCACCCTTGGGATGCTAGGGACCAAGAACAGCAAATATTAACAATACCCACAATTTATTGAGCATCTATGACAGCCAGACACTTTCTAGTCCCTTTAGATCCATAATCAGATTCACTCCTCACAATAGCTCTATGAGGTTTTCTTATTTCCATTTTACAGATGAAAAACTTAAAGCTCAGAGAAACAAGTAAGTTATTCAAGGCAATGTAGTATCATAACATCAGCATAGTTCTTCTGACTGCCAATCCCAGGGCCTGTCATCTACACCACGGGGGCTTCATGCCCGTCCCAAAGAAGGTGAGCAAAAGACTGGAAATTGCCTCCAGTCGGCCTGCAGCACTGGTTTCTAAATCCCACTGGCTCTCACTACCTCACTCCACCTCACTCTATCCTCCCCGAGTCTGGCTGCCATCTTTTCCAGTCTAAGAGATTGGCTCTTACAGTTATCACTGAAAAAGGAAGTGTTTACTCTAATAAACCAGACAGCTCAGCCCAGGAGAGAAATGCACTGGGCTCACTCCCAGATGATGCAGCTTTGTGACCCCCATAGATGACTGAATTAACCTCTCTCAGCCTCAGTTTTATCATTTGCTAAAATGGGAAGAATAGCATCTACCCAAAAAGGTGGTTGCAGGATTGAACGAAATTCACATTCCATTTGCATTCAGTGAGTAGTTTTTGAATGAATGAGTGATTGGTGACTTTGTTCTAAAATGAGTAGTGAACAGAGTAGGACTTTAGTGAGAGGAAGCCTAGCCCAGATGTCCCTGTTTGATGACTCCATTTGCACTGTAGTCTCTGTAAGTGGTCACCCACTGCGTTCTTCAGTGTACGTCCTGAAGAGCCATACACAGCAGCCCTAGTCCCCTGCATTCTGATTCATAGAATCAGCTCTAGATCATTTGCTTCATGTGAAGCCATGGGAGTCCTCTCTATGTGGCACTTTTGGCTTTGGTGTTGACCCCATGTCTTCTATATTTCTTTGCAAAGGAATGCTGGCCCCATGAACTTCTTAAACACACACAGGGGCTTCCTGGCCTGGGGTCTTCATCTGGCGTTTAGATTGTTTAAAGAAGGATTTTTGTGATTCTTCTAGGTTGACACAATGGCTGTCATCTGTTGTTTTTCTAATCTCCCAGTAAATATTTGGAAAGGGGAGGTTTAGGCCTGTGTGTTTCTCTTATGTTGGAAGGGTAAATAAAGCCATCACATCGCATGAGTTTTCTTCCAAGTTTGCTGCTGCAGATCTGTACAATGATTGAATATTTGCAACCTGTAGAGCAGCAGGGTATATATTTGGCAGCAGGCAGTATTGATGGATTTGGGGAATGTCTTTTGACAGTTACAAGTCCATGTGAGGTGGTGCAGACTCCTCTGAGCCAGCCCAACAATGGAAGTGGGGATTGAGTGACATAAGACTCTCAGGGTATGTCTCAAACCATATAAATCAAGGGCAGAATCTAAATCCTACAAGGAGAACCTGCAGGGAGCTCAGTGGGAGGCACCGCTGTTTACTCTCTTCTAGCCCCCTGCAACCATGCAATTAAAACGGAGGAATAGAATGATTCCTCCCAGACAGGTTTTTTTCCCACCCCCATTCCTTGTTCACTAGGAGGCTCTGTAATTAGATCACAGCATCTCTATTCTTTTGGAAAGATTTAGAACAACTCTCACACATGCTCTGCTGCTTTGAGTGGAAAAGGGGTTTGACAACTTTTGGAACTCTTGGCATTCTAAGACTTAGCTTCTGACTCTTTCAACACCTCGCCTGCTGTGTGACCTGGGACAAATAACCATTCTGTGCCATAGGATTTTTTGTTAATTTCTTGAAACAGGAGCTAAATACATTTTCACTGTTTTTCATTCTCCTAAAAAATCAGAGACAATGTATCTTAAATTTCTGAAACTTTGTTTTCTAGGAAAAAAGAAAAAGAAAATGAACTATCTGTAACTCTAGGTCATATTGTATGCCATTCTGATGTAGGAGAAGCTGTTGATTGTGTAAATTATGAATCCTGACATACCCATTTAGTGAAATATCCTCCATGTATTAAAAATACTTTAAAGGTATGACTTGCAACACATGAGATGCTTTAGACACTAACCAATAATCCATTGATTTCACATTTGCTAATGGTGTTTGAAGGAAATTAAAATTTGTATTAGCTATTTGCACAAAAAGAACCCAGTTAGTTGTATTATAACATTAATAACAGTGGGGGGGGGGAATTCCACTATTAATTTAAGGTGCTAGTAAATTCAACCATATACCGATAGCTCTTTATTTTCTGGGATTGAAAAAGGATTACAAAATAGGGTCAATAATGTGAGTATAGTTTTGGTGGAAGATGTAACAATAGCACACTCTTTTTTGGTATTCGCATGTCACAAATGGTGTGAAATCCAAATGCCTGCACAGATGACCTGCTTCTTTGCAGAACTAGATTACGGGTCAGGTTCTAGAGCCTGCCCTATCTATGTTCGTGTGTGCTTGGTAGGCTGTGCTTTGACTGACAAAGCAACCTTTTGGGGCTTGACATCCCTATGGAATTCCTAGGAACTCCTAGAAGGTGAATGATACAGCCCAGTTATTCTTTGTCTAACTTTGGCAATCATGCTAGAGAAGAAAAAATATTTTTATGTGTTCATACGGCAGTTAAAGAGTATTCCAGATCCCCCCCCCACTTCCTCCCCCCAAGGCATGTTCCCTAGCCAAGGCCCACATGGCTTTTCTTTAAGTGCTCCTCATATTATCTTGACCTTAAAGTTTACAGGGTAAAGGAAACATTTATGGAACAGTTAAGACCAGTTAGAACATAACGACTTGCCTCATTATCACACTCTACAAATCTCCACTTTACAGAGTTCGCCTCCCTGTCCGCTTTAAACTTGTGTTTGGCCTGCAAACACCGTCACTGGTGTTCACATGTGGAAACCCAGGGAGCTCCTCATTCCTTCCCTCGAATGAGCCAAAAATAAGAAGCCTTAAGAACTCATAATTTAGCACCACATTAATAAAAGAAGCACAGCCTTGAATGATTTCTGTGTGGATGTGTTTGAGTAAGTAATAGGATATTTTTTAGCTGTCTGTTCAGACATTTGATCTGCTTAATAAATAAACAGCTCCTACAAATCAACAATATAAAATTTTTAAAAAAAGAAACCCAAGTAATAGTAGGACAATTTAAAAATTCCAAAGTGTCATTCAAATGACCAATAAATATTTGGAAAATATTCTGGCTAACTAGTAAGTAAGAAAAATTTAAGAATAGGGACTATATTCAACTTTCGTACATGTAAAATTAACAAAGGTTCAAACTGTTCATAACAGTGTTGGAGAAGTGGGAGAGAAGTACAATTTCCTACTTCAGCTCTGAGGTTTAATCTGGTGCTTATCAGAAGTTTTAAGAAACATTAGTGTCTTACCTAGGATTTTCACATCTAGGAAACATCTTAAGGGAATATTTAAAGATATATTCATGCATTTATGTACAGTGATATTTACAGATGTATTATTTCTGCTGTGAAAAAATAGAAGTTAATATATTTAACAATTGAATTAAACTATGATGATCTAAAGCATAAAATACTATGTAGTTCACAAAAATGTAAACTAAATTAAGTGTAAAAAGTTGGGAATTTGAAATTGTTTTAACTTTCAAGTTCTCTTTTAAAATTTTCCAAGTTATACATTAAAATGTAAATGAAAACTAAAGCAATAGTGATGGATCGATCATCTCTCTTTTTATTGAGTCATAAAATATTTGTTTTTATCAATCAATGAATATTAAACTGAAAATTAAAATTATTTAAACTTGAAGCTTAAATCTTTGCAAATTTAATTAAATTATATCATGTTTTTATAAAAATAGAACAATTTGTAATTCCAGTGTGGAATGTCCTGCTGGTGACTGACAAAGGGAATTGATACCATGCTTCATGCAAGTTACTTCTGGTCCTGCTAATACACAAATTTAAGAGTGATACAAATGCTTTAGTATTGGCTGCCACGTGCACCTGATGCAAATGCCTGCCAGTCTGTGAGGATTCTCTGTGCTTCTGGAACACGGCACATTATTATACGAGAATCCCTCAGATTCACTCTATCATGGAGGAAGCATTTAACAAGTTAATTAATTTGTCTTTTCTGTTATCTAAAAGCTTACAAGACTCATATTCTCCTAGACCGCAGAAACACTTTCTATGTTTGATGCTGGGAGCAGCACGCCCCTGATCATCCAGGCATTCAGACATAGTGGCCTTTTCTTTCAAGGACATGGATAAGAGAGGGAGAGCCTCAGTTTTCTGGGGCCTGATGAATTTTAGGGAGTCGATGTTTAGGATGACATGTCACATGGGAGTAGACGTTTAGGGTCACATGCCATGCCAAACCAGTGCTCAGAAGCACATCTCAAGTGATGAAGGCACTCATGTGTTTTCCAATAAGTTTATTTTGTGAGGGTTTCATATATAGTGTTTCTTAAAGGAGACTAGGACAAGGGTCTGTCTTCCCTGGGTCCAGGGCAGTACTGTGTTCATTCAGACGCTCGTTCAGCCATTCAATGCAACGTGGCATGCAGTGTTGCTAGACACTGTGCTAGGCTGTGGGGATGCAGCAGCGAATGAAACACGGACCCCTCTTTGGAGCTTCTACTCTAAAGGAGGTACAAGAAAATCGGAAAGTGAGTGGGGGTCAGCTTGAGGAAAGCTTGAAATGCCCTTGAGGCAGAATTTAAATGCCTAATTTAGGATTTTGAACTTGTTAGGGGGGATTAGTGAGTTTTGCTTTTTGGTTTTTTTGAATAGAGAATTGGCCATTTGGAGCTGCGAGATTTTAACAAGATTTAGCTGTTGTGTAGAGTGATCATTAAATTAACCATGAGGCTAAAATATTAATTAAACACTTTCAAAGCTTATAATTCAACCATATCAATGTTAGTCCAGTTAGGGGGCATTTAGAAAAATATGGACTCATCCTTTTACTCCTGGGACTAGTGTCCTGGTAAATGGTGGCAAAAGAAAAGTTTAAATTGTATACAAAAGCTTTGTTGATAGGTTGCTTCATTAACTGGGCTCACCCATTTTATTTCATTTTCTATTTATCCACTCATAAATGGGCCAGCTGATTTGCTTAGTTGTTCATTAAACTGTTTGCAAAATGGCCCAGTGTTCTTCATTTGAGACTCTTAACACCTTAAATGTCATGGAGACAGTTGACCTCCTTTTACCTTCCAGGAAGGGTCAGGTTGTGGTAAGTAAGGTGGGCATGTGGAAATGAGCGTTTAGCTTCAGGGCTCAGCGCTTTACATTAAAGACTGCAAGTTTAGCATTTTCGGTGAGTTGATAGCATACGAAATTGAGAAAACTTAATTTTACTGGCACCCTAATTAAAATTAGGAGGTTTCTTGGGAGCATTTAGTATTCCATTTTTTAAAATCCTCCTGTGGTGTATTTGCCACCGCTTTATTTCTTTTAGATTAAAACTATTTGGAAAGGAAAGTGATAAAGGCATATCATTCATAGCGATTTCTGTCTATTGCTATATCCATACTAAAGGGCATATATCATGTGCAATTCATATAAATTATCCCTCAAGATGATAACTCAGGCTTTTATATCTGTGTCAGCTTATATCTGTGATGCTGCAGCCATGGAAAGAGATTTGCTATCATCTATGTGCTGTGCATCAAAAATCCTGCATTTCTCTCTGGAACTTATAGGTAAAGTGTAACTTCTATCCAAATTATGTTTTATTTCCATGATGATTATAATGACAGTGATATGCATGGTTTTTTAAAATATCTATTAGAATTTCATCTGGCAGATAATGCTCTCTAAAATGAGCTGGTGATGTTATTAAAACATAATCAATGAGCATTAGGAAGCAGGGACACCTGTCAATCATTTGAGTATATGTGGTAGGTATATCTCATGTCCTATTGACTACACTGTAGCCTCCCACACATTTTGTCTTGTCAGTAGTGCAGCCTTGGTTGATCACCTTGGATTCATTCTATGGGAACTTTTTTTATTTGTTGTAGTCTGTGTAATGTGAGGCTCAGAGAGAAATGAATCTCGAAAAGGCAGAACCCCATATTTTTAAGGGTAGATATTCACCCTGGGTACCAATATTTTGCCTACAATACCTAACACAGTTCTTCACCTTTAAGAAGACAACAAAAGGACCAAGTGGAATCTCCTCCCCTTTGCAATGCAATCCAGCTACAGTTAATCCTAAATGTTTATAGCTACTGTACAGTGGGTTCTGATAGATCCTCTTAGCTTTTCTTAATGAAGACTCCAGATGAGCGCCTTATTGTGGCTAAGAATATAGCTCCACCCTGGCTGGCGTAGCTCAGTGGATTGAGTGTGAGCTGTGAACCAAAGTGTTGCATGTTCGGTTCCCAGTCAGGCCACATACCTGGGTTGCAGGCCATGGCCCCCAGCAACCACACATTGATGTTTCTCTCTCTCTCTCTTTCTCCCTCCCTTCCCTCTCTAAAAATAAATGAATAAAATCTTTAAAAAAAGAATATAGCTCCTCATTTTGGTATCATCTGGGGTTCCTTGTCTGGATGACTATTTTGAACCTTTTTCAAGGGCCTCATGAATTTCTTCTTCCTCATTATTTGTCCTTGGACTGGTGCAGTCTCTGTTGCTGATCCTTTATTGTCATTTATGAATGATCTGCAGCCTCCACTCATCCAGTTATAATCCCCATCATGTATAAAGCTGGCCTCCTGCTTTTTATGTACATGCCAAGGGAGTTCCAAGGTCATTGAGTTCTGACCAGCGATGGTCCATGCTGGGCAATAGGAAGGACTTCTAAACTGCTCTTGTCTAGAAGAGCTGTGTTCTCTTCAGGGTTGCAACTGAGAACTAACCCTCCACTGGTCAGAACCATTGTACTTCCTGGGCCATGCTGTGAACAGGTGTCCATCCAGAGGAATGGCTCAGGCTCTGCTTTCCCTTTTCCATATCTACAGCACATGGGCTATGTTGGACTTGGAATGGTCTTGTTAGCATCCCTCACATATCATGGAGCCTCAGGTTAGTCAGAATGAGGTCTCACCTTGATGACAAAGTACCATTTGTTTTTAAGGAAACATAAATAAAAATGAAACTCAGTTGAAACTTTTAAGATTGATGATATAGCTTGGCTAAGCTACTTTTATTTTTTTTTCTTTTTAATGCAGAAAGCTCCCAAGGACATATTGTGGAAATAGCATCTAGATGTAAAAAGTCTAGTGTTTAAAAAAGTAGCATCAAAAGAATTTAATATAATTCCTGGGGGCTCCTAGGTAATGTATGGATTATGAAGAAATAGTTCATTTCTGGGCTAACATGGGTCTGTTTTATTTGTAATTCATAATATGTTCATAGTATGAGAGTCAACCTTCAGGTGGAGGGTCATAAGTCAACCTGACCCTAAGTGACTGGATGATGATACTGATGATGTTGGTGATGATGGTAATAATTGCTACCACTTATTTTATGTCTGTTGGGTGGTGATGCCATCCTGGGTGCTCTGCATAGAGCCTCATGTATTCATTCTAGCATTCTTACCAGCTGGGTGGAATGGTCTCAGTTTTCCAGGGGAGGAAACCAAGGATCAAAGAAGTTATGACAGTGGCCTAGGATGTGAAGTGAGGTTTGTGCTCTGAACTTCCCTTAGCACTTGGAACATGCTAGGAAGGCGGTGGTCACCCCTCACCAGCACCAGTGTCTTCCTAGCACATCCATATGACATTGAAAAAACTGACATCGTTTTGTCTTTTTGCAATTTTGGGGCCTGCTTTGGGCCCATGGCACTACCTGAGTAGTTTTTTTTTCTTGTCTTCATACACATGGTCTAATAACTTTCTTCTATGTGGTTGTGAAGAGCTGTTTATGCATGAAGATGACTCAATTAGGAAGTTCCTGGCTACCTTCTCTGTGTAGTTCACCCTTGGTAAAGTCAGATTTACCTCTTTTCTGATTCTCTGTACTTCTAAGATAGTCATGCTGTCATTCTTGCTGAAGTGCCATTTTTTAGTTCTGATATTTATAGCTGAATGTGTAGTTTTTCTTTTTCAGGTCTAACTGGTGTAAAACTGCTACATCTATTTAGTGTAAAACTACTATATCTACTTAGTGCCCTGTTAATAAAATCTCCTAGAGACTCAGCATCCACTATTCGGTGGCTGAGGTGGGAGGGAGAGTGCTTTTATATTTAAAAGATATTGTCATAGCTATCTGAAAGAAAAAGAATAAAAAGAAAGTCATCCAGAATTCCATTCTTCTTATACAACGATTTCCCCCCCCTTAGTTTTGCCTTTTATTTGTGTTAAACTGAGTATGTGTTTTTACACACATAATTGCAACCACTGGGCCTTCTAACTCTAAACAAGTATGTGATGGAAACTACATGCTGGGGAATCAAAGAGGCTGTGGAAGACCCAGTTCTCAGATCTCAGCTTGATGGCCACAGTGGCAATACCACAATTTCTAAAGCATGCTGTATGTGGTTGTATTTTCAGTTCCACAACGATATAATGCAGGGTCTTGTAGAATCACGGTCGTAACTCCTCGTGTTTTTCTCTACCTATTCAGATCATTTGCATTCAGAATTTGCCTGTGTAAGTTATATTTTAGATCAATAATGCAAATTGGAAGACCCAGGAGAGCCCAAGGCCTCATCATATCTGATTAGGCCTTAAAGAAATCAAGAAATAGGGAGTATACATCCTTCCTCCCTCCTCCTCCTATATATTATAGACAGTACTGGTGGTTTGTAAGTGAACTTGTAAAGTGCTTTTTAGTCATGGTGGGACATCTACCTTCATTTAACAAAGAAATTTTTAGCATCTAGGAGGTATTCTGAGCATCTTTTAGGTGCAGAGTATTCTGGCTGGCCCTGTGGTTGGAGGACTTGGGCTATCGGAGATCCCTTTGCTTTTAAGGGGCCTTCAGTGTATTTGGGAAGATGTCCTTGTTTGTTTTAAATTTATTCATTATGTTGTATTCAGGACCAACTACATGGCAAACCCTGTGCTATATGCTAAGGATTCAAAGATTATATGGGGGCAGATTCAGCCATCCAGTTGGTTGTTCCTGATACCGTCCATGCCCTTAAGATGCTCCATGTCTTGCAGATCAGGCATAAATTCCTCTTAACAAAAGGTATCACGGAACGAAAGCATTAAGAGCAGGCCAGGCAAAGGGGAAGGGGCAGGGCATGGGGGGAGTGATATTTAGAATCAAAGGCAGGTGGCCCGTGATTAATAGGGCCCGGGACTGCTACGCCTTGTGCCTGCAATGACAGGCCAGTCTGGGCTGTGGGGCAAGGACAGGCTGGGAGAAAAAGCTGTTTGTAGATGTCCTGTCCTGCTGGTCATAAATGTGGGAGTTGATGCAATGCTTGTGGTAGCCCAGGAAGCTATTCACATCATCTCCGAGGGCTTTTGAAAATCTATCAGACAATAACCAAAAAACATATTTTGCCCATCTGGAGTTGGAGGCTTGGCTGTTTCTTTAGGCCTTGTTACCTCTGTGTCTCTTGGCTCTGTTCCTGCATGTGGGCATTTTTGGGGTAGCCATTTCCATGTGATGGCAGCCAGCAGGTAAGGGCTTATATCCTGTTCTCTTCATCAAGAGTGATGCTTCCTCCCAATAGTTCCAGTCAATGCCTAGGCCTTCCCTCAGAATGGACCTACCTGAGTCACACGGCCCTCTCTGAACTAGTCATGGTGGCCATTTCTGATTGGTCCAACCCAGTCACATGCTCACCTTTTGATTCTAGGGTCAGGATCCCCAGAAGTGCACGGTCTGTATGTGTGTGTGTTGGGGGTTGGGGGGTGGTTTGCCAAAGGTGTGTGGGGAAGCTATTGTCCGAAGCAGGTATGGATGCAGGAGAGGTAAAAACAATAGATGTCCACCACAGCCCTGTAATGGTTAAACTTCTAATGAGCCAGTTTATTACTTAAGGTAAGATTTCATAGTTTTGCAGAGACTTGGTGACAGGGGCTTTAAATGGAGAGAAGGAAACAAAGGGCCAGTGATCTGTTTTGTTCCACTCAACTATAGACCGTGCTTTCCAGACTTAGCTTTACCAATGAGAATGCCTGGGCCAGGACTCCCCTGAGATTTAACTGCCACTTACTTGGAGTAAGCAGGGAAGACACCAGCTTCCCCCTGCCCACCCACCTCTGACCAGGCCAGTGTCCAGGCTTTAGAAGCCTCTCCCTGGGATGGGCTGGCCAGCATGCTCCCTGGGCCTGGCAGTGTGCAAACAGTCTTGCTGTGATTCATCCTTTAATCGCCTGGCCCACTCGCCACCTCATGACTTTACCCTTAGTGCAGCAGAGAAATACATCTTTGGCCGTGATACTTTTATTCTGTGAAGCTGTGAAATATGCCTTCTCCCCTGGATAGCTTGTTTCTGGCCCTCTGCCTCAAGTGTATGCATGAATGGTAGAACAGAGGTCACCTCTTGGGTCTTGATCGTTCTGAAGTAACATTTGGTATTAATTTGCTCGTCATCACCGAGGGCCCCAGGGACCCACTCAAGAGAAGGTGAGTTATAACCGACATGGCAACTTTTCTGCTGGTGGCTGGTCTGATCTGAAAGGCTCTTCCGGGCCATCTCATCAGGGTGTCGGGAGATGAGTAAGGGTTTTATTCTTATGCCTGTGGGGAGACTGTGCCTCTTGAGCCATGCTCAGATGACAGCCTTTTCTGTTTATTTTTAGATTCTTCCCCAATCATCCTAATTTTTTTAGGGTAGGAAGAGGAGCCCCCGTGAATCCTAGGCATTGAGACTAGAAGGGGCTTTGGGACATAGGCCGGGGTGCCCTCAGCCAAGAGCACATCCCCTGTTCCTGGAGCTGCTTTTAAAGTGTGTGGAGTTGGCCCTGGCTGTTCTTCTTCTCCTCTGGTTCTCAACTCCTTCCTTCATTCACACATAGGAATCACAAGGAATCTAGGAGCACAAGGAGTCACACTTATTGACATGCTCCCCCAAATAGTGTGAGCTCTTTGATATCCGTAGCCACATAGTGACCATCTCCACAGGCCCCATCCCCATGACTCCTCTTGCTGCACTGTGAAGAGTGTCAGGGCAGAACCAATTGACAGCAGAACAGCACCCAGTTCCTAAGTCAGTCTCCAGCGGGCCAGGCCTGCACGTGGCAAGAGCCGCGTTGGAAACCTGCCACTAGAATGTCGGTTCTCTGAGGGCAAAAAGTCCTGTACTTTTCTCACAGCCGTGTCCCCAGTTCCTGGCATAGATTAGCTACCCAATAAGTGACTTGTTGAGTGAATGGATACCTAAAAACGTTGTCTGTCATGTATCCAGGACACTGCTAGTTTCACTTAATTCTCAAAACAAAATGATGTGGTCGATGTTGTCATCCCCATTCTACAGACGTGGGAACCGAAGCATGCAGCTGTTAGGGAACTTGCCTGAGGTTACAGAGCTCAACCCCAGGCTCCTCTTATACTGAAGCCAAACACATGCCCCTACGTCACATCACCTCTGATGCACGGGTCCACACACCATGGCTCATGGGCCAGCCTGGCTCGCCGTGTGAGTTTGTACAGCCTGCAAGCTCAGAATCGTTCTTACATTTTTTATATGTCTGAAAAAAAATCAAAAGAATAATGTTTTGTGGCATGTGGAAATTGTATGAAAATCAAGTTTCAGCAACTGTAAATAAGTTTTATTGGAACACAGCTTCATATTTTCTCCTTCATTTGTTGCCTGTGGCTGCTTCTGCATCATGATGGCAGAGTCATGTAGCCCGGACAGAGACCTTGTGACCCATAAAGCCCATAAAATATTTACTGTCCAGGCCTTACAGAAAGTTTGGTGGCCCCTTCCCCCATAGCCTCCTGGTCTGCCTTTGTTGGTTCCCTTTCCTGTTGTTTTCCTCTGAGGTCAGGACAACACAGTGGTCGCTGCAAGGATCTCTTGCAGCTCGACTGCCACAGTCCAGCCTTGGGTCTGTGATGACTAGCTGTAAGGATTTAGGGAGCTTCTTGATTCCTCCATATGTTAGATTCCTTGTCAGTCAAATGGAAGTCAGAGTGTACCCACTACCTGGACTTTGTGAGTATTAACTGAGTTAATGTAGCTAGACTTATTACTTTCAACCTCACCTACAACATAATGAGCACTCGATAAATCCAAGTTTTTATTTCTCTTTTTCCATCCACACACCACCTCTCTCTCCCCCCCCCACACACAATTTTGTATCTTATATTTATCTGAGAAAGAAGAGAAAATATTTTTTAGTTCTTTCTGCTTCATTTAAGTGTGGAGTGCTTAATGTAGCTATGTGGAAATTAATTGCTTGTTTTGTTGTTACATAATTAGGAACTTAATTAAAAATGAATAACTCTAACTTTTCCCTTCATTTTCTCCATTTGCCCAATTTGGATATTTTATTTTGTAGCCAATTAAAATTGGAAAGTGGGCGTTAAGTGTCAATGAGTATTCCCAAAGGAGGGTGGATGTTCTGAATGCATTTTCCCTGGCTTGATGGGGGCAGACTTGAAGGGGCCTTGTGAACCCTGAGCAGGTGATGAACACAGTCATTGGCAGTGAGACCCAGGTGGGCTTGTGCACCCAGCCTGTGAAGATGGGCGGCAGACCAGCTGACGGTGTCCTCTTTGAGAGACCTGCGCTGAAAGGTCCTCACCTACTCAGCTGGGCTGTTTCAGATCCAGGGGTAGTGAGGACAAGTGTCTGCTCCAGGATTTACATCTGTGAATTCCACTTTTCCCTTCATAGAGCCAGTCTGGGAATATCACACATTGGCTCCACTTGAAAAGTAACTTTATGAAGTGAGGCAAAGGAAAATACATTTCTTTTTTTTTAAAAAAAATCCTTCTCTTCCCCCTCATTGGTAAGTGGCACAAGCTTCAGAAGTTATACATTTGCATTCCTTTATAATCCAGCCCCTGTAATGCTACAACCTGAGTCGCTATTATGGCCAAGCATGGTTTATTCTGCTCAGAGGTAGCCATGTACTCACTGTTGTTCCTGCAACAGCTTTACCCTTGGAAGACATCGAGAGCATGGCTCAAAGCTGCACAGGGAGTGAGTGAGTGGGGCCAGAATTGCCCTCCAGGGCTAGTGGATTCCAAAGCTGCACATTCTTCGCTCATTTCCCAGGACTGGATAATTGGTTAGGTGGATGGAAATGTGGGTGGATACAAAGATCCGTCCTCAACAAGTTTCCCTGAGATGGCCAAGTACAAATGAATTAAAAGAATAAAGAAGTTGCCGGTTTTGCAGTTTTGTGCCGGTCATGCACACCATGTTGGTCGATTGATTGGTATTAGGTTTTTTTCAATTACAATAGAAATGCAGACCTATTTGGACACTTTAAAAAAAAATTGTAGAGCCGTATAAAGGGGAAGTTCAACTTTTCCCTTTTACTTCTCCCTCCAGTCCTAGTCCCCCAGCGTGATTCTGGCTAATAATTGGCGTATGTTTGCACATCTTTCTTCATGTTAATATATATGGCATGCATATATAAGGTTCCATTCTCTTTTTCTAAAGCCAGAGGGTGCACACTTCACCATCCCCTCATCGTACACGATGTCTGCCTTCCAGGCCAGTAAATGCAGCTCTCCTTTAATTCTTTTTAACAGCTCTACAATATTCCATGACCTGGAGTAGCAGGCTGCAGCCAGATAAAGGATGTGCGTCCAAACAGAAATGAGCATCATGCATAATCTCTTCATTTTGATTAAGAATTTTTCCTTAATAGATATCTGAGACATGCCTTTATGCTGCCAGGCATATCCTAGGTAGAGTTTTTTATGTCACAGTTGGGTCTAATTGTCACTGATTAATGTACCATAAAACCTGGTAAAGCAGATACCCGGAGAGGGACACCGAAGGGGACGTGGATCACATGTGATCCCGGCCCTGACGGCAGCTGCTGCACGCCAGGCAGGCACTGCGCTTTGACTCTGCCCCGGCTTAACACAGTGAGTTATGAGACAGGGAGAAATCTAGGCTTTAGCCACCGATTTAACAAACTGGTGACTTGGAGATCGGCACTCTAGAGTTGCCATCCTCATCAAAGGCTATACCTTAATCTAAAATTTATTAGCCAGCTTCAGACCTGTTTGCCAGCTCACTAATGGAAGCCTCTTGAATCAATTTGCTCCTATAATTTAAACAGCATTTCGATGTATATCGTCGAAGCAGAGAGGAGTTGCAGCCCCTCGCCAGAAGAATTAATTATTTATTATCTTTTTCATAAATACTTTCCTAGGCCAACGTAACTGAAAAATGCTTAGGCTGTTTTAAAAAAACGCACAAGCACACACGCAGTGTTTTCCAATGGCTAATTTGAAAAATGTCACCGTATTAGTTTTCATTTACATCTGTCAGGAAACATTTATATCCACATGTAAGGATTTTTTCCCCCTTTCACCAGTTATTTTTTGTGGAGTATGCATTTAATTCACATTTACAAATTGGTTTCTGTTTTTAACTAAAGGTACTTTTTCAGCAGAAATGATGCCTGTGATGTCACAGATCCAACTTGCAATCTCGATGGCATTCCATTTTAGGCCTCAAAATTGTCGACTGTTTTTTTTTTATGGGCACTTTGAAAAAATATAAATCTGCTTGATGAGTTCACAGAGAGAATCTTCTGATGAAGGTAACGTTGGCTTTGGCATTGTCTCCCTGTCGTTGTTGGGAGGCAGGGTTTCACGGTCTCTCGTGGGTTCACAAGTCTTGGGAACAGAGGTGCTGGTGGCCTTCCTTTCGGATTATCTTTTCAAGGACCTTTGTAGAGCCAAGAACACTGGGAGACAGAGGTCATGCCTCCCACCGTCAGACAGCTGGGCTGTTGACTGTCCAGGATGGTAAAGGGAGCATCTGCCTTCAGGACAAGTTTGGGCAGCCTTGCTCAGTGTTTCCCAGCTGTGACTCAAACCCAATGCGGGCGCAGCATCCTCCCGGGCTATTCCGCATCCCTCTTGTGGGACGAGAGGCAGAGGCAACTAGAACTGATGCAAAAATGAACTTCACACTGTTTGTGATGCTGTGGACCATAAGGTACCTTGCATCCAACCTTGGATGCAGCCTTGAATGCAAGACGTGAAATCTCACATCTTCTGTTGGCTTCCAATGATCCTTGGCAGCTAACTCCTTAGTTTTACAAATAGGGTGAAATCTTTGACCCGTCACAATTTGAAAATTGCCTAACAGATAACTGAGATTATAAAGGGCTAGACGTGAACAAACTGGCCCGCAGGCTAAATCCCGGCCATAGCCTGTTTTTTAAGCACCCATAAAACAATAAAAAGCAAAGAAGGCTATGTGACAGAACGTGTGTGGCCCCGAAATCTAAAGTAGTTCATTTCTGGCCCTTTGTAGAAAAATATTGTTGACTCCTGATATTGAAAAAGCTATTAGGACAGTGTCTGGTAAATAATGGGTACAACATTAATAACAGCAACACTAACATACCATTAACCATGTATACTTTATGCTTATTAGTTCTGTCCACCCTCACAGCTGTTTTTTTGAAGTGAATGCCAAAATTACCTTCATTACCATCACACAGAAAATAAGGCACAGAAAGACTGGTTAAATTACGCAAGGTCACACAGCTAGTAAATGGTGGAGGTAGGATTAGAACCCAGGCTATCAGGCTCTGAAGCCCATGTTTTTAACCTTCTGCTGACTGTCTATGATAGATACTCAAAAATTAGTTCTTACTAACACCTGTTAGGTATTGTCTCATGACCTTTAGGACTGATTTTGACACCGGGCTCCAAGGTGGACTCTACATCTTGCAGATTAAGAAAGAGACTCTTATGAGTTTGAAACTTTACCCGAAGTTGTGTCACCATAAACATTGGTCCTGGGATTCAAAGCCAAGCCCATATAGCCCCAAAGCTGATCAATTCTATGGCAAATGCAGAGTGGCCCATTTTCAAAGGGACTAGCTCTAATATTTTACAGCTTTCTTAAATTAATATTTCATGTTGGTTGTAAATCCTTTCCTTTATACCGATGGCCTGTATATTTTGGGAGCCTTTGTCTGGTCTTTAGATACTTTGTCCTGTAAAGATGACGTATCTGCTGAGATGGGGCATAAAAGCCACACGAGGAAGAATTCTGTAGTGCTCTGCACTCCTCGATCGATGACAAAAGAGCAGCAATGGAGCAGCTAGAACACCTTTTCCTTGGAAACTTAAGCACATGCACTTTCAGATTCCTTGTTTTTGTTCACTTAAAGCAGTTGCTCTGAAAGGCCTTGCTGTGTTACACTTCTACCAGTCTTTAGTGGCTTCAGATTTTTTTTTTGTTTAATTTAGGGTAATCCAGTACCAAATGAAGATTTTCAGATTTATTTTATAGAACTCTAAAAGTATATAAATATGAAACTAATTGCTTTAAATCCTATGTTTATATAACTGAGAATAGATTTGTGGGTGCTATTCTTGTCACCTTGAGTCACATTTTTTTTTTTATTGCTTTTGATGACTTTGTACCTTATCACATCCACAGATGGTCTTCTTGTCCACCTGACTTTCAAATCTGTTTGAGAACTGGGAATTTTGCTTAGCCTGAAGGAATGAGTACATGTATCTTGTCACAGGAAATCACAAGCCCATGTAAACTCACTCTTGCTTCCAGCATCTCATTCATTGAAACATAAACCGCAGTTTGCTGAAGTCTCACATTGTTTTATCCTCCAACCATGCCCGTATTTATCGCGTTCTTGGGTTGTTTCAGCATTCAGTTGTTATTGGAAGTCTTGCAAGATCCTGGGAACCACTCAGGGGAATTTTATAGCTCCAGATTCTTCAAAATCTAGACTTAGGCAGGGAGCCCATGTAGCAATTCAGTTAAATGTCTCTCTCTCATTGTCTTCCTTGCAGAGTGGTAAGGGTTTCATGTTTGTTCATCCTAAGGAAGAGGAGGTTTAGGGGTGGGAGGTTGTCTCTTGTCTTTGGATTTATTTTTACTTCTTGATCATTATGGAACTTAGTCTTTCCAGCTATGAGAATAGTTCTGTGAGACTGGAGAGGAAGAAGGAGAGAGGAGTAGGGATGCAGGTTAGAACCATCCAGCCTTAACTATACCTAACGAGTTAGTCATGTTTGCAGAGGTGGGGCCTGCTGGCACCATGCGCACAGCCCAGAGAGCTGGGGGAGTTCTGTTAGTCCACCACTGCTGTCTGGCTCTGTTTTTCCAGGGATTACCTAGTGAGCATCGTGTGCATCTGGGTCAGGCAGAGTGTGCTTCTAACCCAGGCTGTGCACAGCTTCCCAGCCAGGAGATAATAGATAAGCGAATCGACCTCATTGTCTACAGAATAAATCCAAACTTCCTGAAGATTAAATGAGACGATTATGTAAAACACTGAGCACTTTAGACAAGCCATGGAAATGTCTGGAACATTATAATTATGCATAATGACAACGATAGTAATAAAGCTAATAATATAATAAGGACAATACTGTTTTTACTTCGTGCTGTTTACTGACACTATATGCCAGTTGTTTGACATCAGAAAGGACTTTCAGTTGGCTAATAAATAGGGAGACATCATGTAGTTTTGCGTTCCACTTCCACAAGGCAACTCTTGATTGCGGGTATGTGGAAGATTTGGGAGACTTCGTCCTACGGGTCCTGCCTCAAATTCAGAGGCATCGCAATAAATGGTCATTGATTGCAGGCACTTTTTTGTTGGTAATCCCTTTCATTCATTTCCCCTGCATTTCCACTCCGATTCTGGGCATTGAGTCTCACCTTTGTCAGCAGCAGAATCTTTGAACTGTTTCTCCAGCTCCTAACGTGTCTTCTCGGGTCCCTTTCCCTTATTGTGCCCATCGCCTTCTAAGTACAGCTCTGATCGTCTCCATCTAAGAAACCATTAATGGTGTCTCTTGAGTAACAACCAAGTCAAACTTCCCAGCCTCTCTTCCTTGAATTGCTCTCAGCCTATTTTTCCAACCTTACTCCCCCTACAGTTCCTCCTCCTAAGCTTCCCCTAAGTGATCCATGTTGCGGGGGGGAGTGTGGACTTCAGAACAAACCACTTTGTTCATTGTCCAACTCTGCTCAGAAGTGTTTCCACAGAAGTCCAGCCTATACTGTGCCGGGCAGAGAACAGGGTGTATTCAGAGAGCTCGTTCATCCAATGAACATTTCTTACACCCAAGCCATGGGGAGCCATGGAAGGGATTTAGCGCAGAGTTGTTAAACGATCAGATTTGCCTTTTAGGAGACCATTCTGGCAGCTGCATGAGAAATGGGGCTGGGAGACCTCCTGGGAGACACTTCCAGTCACCCAGACAGGCCGTGATGAGTTCTGACCTCCCTGAACACTCCAAGCTTCTGTTCTGTTCTTGTTGTTCCTTCTGCTTGGCATGCAGTCCCTATATCCATGCCCCATCCTCCCATACCTTTATGTCTGACTCCTACCCATGCTCTGAAACCCATGCATTTCAAGATGTCATCTGCTCAGTGAGGGTTATCGCTGCCGTTTCCAGCTCTCCAAATGCTTTTCCTGTCCTTGAAGCACTTGTTACTTTAAGAAGCATTATAGTATTTTCTGAAGTCATCTTGATTCTCCTACTGGTTTGTAAACTCCCTTGAGGCAGGCATTCATGTTGTCTTTTCATCTTTTTGTACTTACAGTAACTTACGCAAGGATATGGGGTCAGAGCTTGGGAAAAACCCAGAGCTGTGCATAGTTCGTATTTCCTTTGAAATCTCCCTTTTCTGATTCATTCTGCTCTGCAGGATTTTGTCAGGAGTGGATTTTATTCTATTCAGGTGGATCCATTCAATATTCAGTGTTGCTGGTCAGAGTAAGAGTTTTGAGTCCCTGTGACTCAGGGACAAGAGGTTGATTACTTTCTAGCTTAGTCCTCTGTTTTGGCTTTGGGCTGGTGTGATGGCGGTGGGGTGTGATGGCTGTGGGGTATCCGGCTCTGGATTTTAACTGTTGATCAGACTTAGCCTGCTCATCTCCCTTTTCCTCATTTGATCTGCTCATTTCTGCTTTATTTCTCTGGGCTGGGACCCTAGGACCACCCTAGGGACTCTGCGGTGGACCTGGCCCCGCCTTGGGCATTCCTTTTTGGGAAGGCAAAGAAATGAAAAATTCATTTTCCCCGAATGCCTAGTGTACTCCTGAACTGCACTTCACTGGGTCTCTCCTGGCTGCAGTGAGTAACACTAAAATTCCCAACAGTGGTCAGAGAGTCGTTCCCTTTTTGGCTTGTTTTTGTTTTTTATTAATGTTCCTGTGCTTCTGGTTTTCCATTGTGAGTCATGATGTGAATCTGTCCAGTTCAGCAGGCAGTGAGGGTTCACCACGTGCCCGGCCCTTCCCCAAGCATGGGGAATGTGGTTCTCTAAGGGGCCGAGAACATTAAAACAGAAGATGATTATTGACCTAAGAAACATGGTGGAATCCATCCTGGAGATGTGTTTTCTTGAGCCGATGCTCTTTCTTTTTTGTAATAGAGAGAGCTCACTGAAGACTTCGATTCTTGGTTTCTTTCAACAATCTGGAATACTTAGCAATGTCAGTGACTGTCCGAGTTGTGTGGATGGGACGTGTGTGCCCCAGGTCAGCTTATGCCCACCAGGCCCTGGTATTTCGCACCTGATGTGCTCTCATCATTAATGTTACCTGGCTGGCCCATACCCATCACCTGCAGCTCTGGCTTTGCTGGTGTGTGTACTGAGTGCTTTTGTGCTGGGGAGGGAGGGCCTCTTTGGCCAAACTGTGTTGGGTAGGCTGGGTGGTCGCAGGGGCTAAACTGCATTTCAAACTATGAGTGATGTAGGCCAGTGGTGAGAGATGGGGGCAGCATCATGGGTGAGGGAGGAGCCCAGGTAAGAGCCGCATTAAGGTCAGAATGGCATGCAGTGCTCAGTAACACATGCATTAGTCATGTCCCTTGCTTTCTCTGGAGGGGAAGAGCAAAGCTTAGAGTGATCAACGGGGTTGTCCCCACTGACTCATTTTGGAATTTTTCTTATGGTGATTGTCCTTCAGGACAACACTTTCTACACCAGAAAGATTCAATGAAAAAGGCATTTACCCAAAGTGGTTTGCCCATTAAAGACCCTTTAATGGGTCTGGGATGTTATTGGAACAATGTTAGTACATCCCAACTCATGAGTAGTAACCAGTGGCCACAGGTGGGAGGGGCAGGAAGTTTGGAGCTACAGAAACCCCTTTGTTTGGCTCTGCTTCCCACCAGCTCTTCCACTTTGGGTAGTCACCTGACTTATCCCAGCCTGGGTCTCCCCGTTTGTCAAATACAGTCATAGCTGGAGAGAGTTAAAGCATTAGCACCGTGCCTGGCACAGGGTGCACACCCAGCCAGTGGTGTTGGCAGTGCTGCCAATCATAGTGGAAGTGACCAGCACGGTGGAATCAGGCCTGCCGCAGGCCCGCAGCAGCGGGAAGGGAAGGTGGGGAAAACAGGGCTTTCCTATCCTCCTCGTGCTTCAGGTCTCCCTACAGCCGCCCAGCATTCTCACGTTTCTCCTGACTGCTGTGAGCAACCCGAATCCTTCTGGAAGTAGCTTGGTTATGAATTATAAAAAATTAAATGGATACACTCGGGCTCTGCCGCGCAAGGTGGGGTCGCAGTGAGAATGCCGGAAGTCGAGCTCGTGTGGCGGCGCCCTCTCTCGGTGGGTGCTGGAATCACCGCTTCAAGACTGGGAAGCAGACTTAGCAGATGGAAAGTGAAAACCGGTACCCCACACCTCACCTGGAAGTGTGGTGAGGGGCGGGTGTGAGGATATTTACTATCGGAAAGGTAGGGAGGCTTTTATGAACTGGGCCGTCTCTCCTTGGTCCCCATTTCTCCTCGCGTCTCAGAACTCTCATTAATTTTTCACGGGCTTGTGATGGATAGTTTTTATTTATTCACGTCCGAGGTTCTGTTGTGTGAAAAGGACTCATTTTATAACATTACATATTCATGGCCTGGGATAGATGGGATAAGGAACTTATTATTAATGTGTCACTGTGGGGAACTTACTCCAGTTCATTTGCGAACCTTGTTAAATTTGGTGTGGTCAGCACGCACGGCGAAGTTTTGGGTACGTTCTCTTAATGGAGGGCAAAGAGTTTGCTACTGCTTTCCCTTGATTCAGTGAAACAAGTTTAAATATTGTTTAAATCTTTCAAAGTTGTAATGTGAAGGAAAAAAAAAGAAAAGCAGGGGGATGGCAGAGATGAACTGGAAAAAGAAGCGCCTGTCTTTTTGCCAAAGTAGCCTGTTTTTCGGGCATTCTGTGGATGTCCAAGCGGGTTTCTGTAAGGGATGGACTGCTTCCTAAAAGGTGATGGGAAGACCCTTGCTCCTTTCCCAGGGCCATTGCTAGCTCCTTGGGGCAAGTTGCAAGTTTCTGCACCTCCACCTTCACGCCCCCCCCATCCTCTGCTCCAGATCCAGGGGAGCCCGCTTTCTGAGCTCCACCTGGTGTCACGGGACTGCGTGCCTGGGACAGACAGAGGGAACAGTAACACTCCACCTTGTAAATCAAAGCTGGCAGGGTGCGGGGAGTTGGGGCGAGGGCACAGCGGGGAACCTGGCCCAATCTGCTTCAGTGCGAGCGCAGGAAGAAGGGAGCATATGTTGCATTTGTTTCTCTGCAGAGATAGGCCCTGCTCTCTGGTAGGGACAGCGTGTAGATTTGGTGGGATTAGTGGGTCTGTCTTGTGTTTGCCAGTCTGGCTTAGCTGTGACATAGTTATTGGCCACTGCCATTTAGCAGACTCCTCCCTGTGAGGAGAAAACACACAATGAACCAAGAAAAAAAATACATTTTGAAATCTGGAGGTTCTGCATATCAGGTATCAGACTTGAAGAGTGTCCAAAATATTCCTGTGGGACCTCCTTTGCCGCATATCATCGACATTTCCAACCATAGAACTTGTTAATTATAACCTTGTCCTCTAGGGGGGTAAAGAAAGGGAAATACGTTTGATAACCAAGGCGATTAGCTTATGAAGTTGATGCCGGGGTGTGCACGGCGTGAATGGGGGACAAAGGAATGAAATATGCCCTAACTGGCATCCTCCGACGATGTTTCCATAATGCAAAACATTTGTTTCTCGCCGGGATCCCATTGGTGGTTCGCTGGTATTATATTGCCATTTATATTGGAAAGGCAGGCAGCGCGAAAACTGTAGTCTATTAAGAGTTTGTGAGTGTGTGCGTGTGTATACAGTGAAATAATATCTAGTGTAATGTGAAGTGACAGTCAAAATTACAGCTTTTCTCTTGCCGCAAGGGTACTTCTTTGCCAAGTATAGTAATATTGTTGTAGCAGTGTTCAAGGTTGTCAGCAATTCTGGCTTGCTCTGCAGAGAGTCATAATAGTGTGTGGAAGGAAGGAGCTTCCTGTCAGGGGGAATACTATAATTTTGATATATATTTGTTGGTGCCAAACTGCAATTAAATAGGAGGTGTTGGAAGAAGGTTTTATTTAACCAGCTTGAATTTGTTAATTAATTAGCAAAAAAGTTATATTTAGAAAGCTTCAGGAAACAGTTTCATTTGTTCCCATAGCTCGATTTCACACGATTACGTTTTTGGTGTGTTTGTCTGTCTCTTAAAGAAAACAAAGTAACTCCTTCCACCCAAATCGTGCAGAATAAAATGTTCTCAACCACCCAAACAAGGGAAAAATAAAACACTTTGAATAATCTTATCTGTGACATCTTCTTCTGGGGCATTTCCCAGTGATCTGACAGATGTAGTACTTGGAGCAGCGTCTGTTATAAGATTTAACTCGTATCTTGATTAATTTGCGGTTACATTGCAGGAGTTTTCCGGCGACTAAAGGAAAAACGTTGTCTTGGATTGTGTGTGTTGTGTGTGTTAAACAGCCTACAAAGCACCAGTCCATCTCCACTGTGTGATCTGAGTGATGCCAGTCTTCTCCCCCGTCTTTTCATCACCTGGGATAATAATGGGTTTCTTGGTGACAACTCCTTGCTTTCTCCAGAAAGAATGAGGGTGTCACCAGAGTTCGCTGTACGCTGCTATTCGGATGAAAAATACCTTCTCTTTTGAATAAGTAGAAAAACCATGGAAGACTGAAATAGCCGTAATATATTAAAAACTCTAAGGCAGGTAGGTATGTGTGAAGAAATAAAGAACAGAAAGACTGTGTTGTTTTAAAAAAGGCATTTTTAGGAGCCTTGAAAAGGAGTGTGTGCAGAGGGAGGGGGCTTCCCTCTCATGGTGAGTGTTTTGCAAATTAAGTGAGTTTCATTCTCCTATAAAATATGAATCCAGTAACATTTTATATGATCATAAAATGTGTCTACTTTGGTCTCCATCTTTTATGAAAAAAGAAATATTCCCAAAGAATATCACAAAAACAATTAATAAGCAACCTTTCGTAGTTATTTTTCTGAGGTTAATTATTACCCTAAGAAATCAACGTCAAGTTGTTCGGTTTGAGAGGCTCCTTTGTGACTGGGTGTTTCCGAAAAAGAGAGTGGGTTGAAATGGGAGCCTCCGTTCCCCACTCCCTGAGGAAAGGCCTTTGCGCTGGCCGTGACTGACCCAAGTGGCCTTGTCTGTTTGTGCCTGTGCCAGGAGGGTGTGTGGGGAGGGTCGTAGAGCTAGTAGGGGCCAGCATAGTGGACCGGTCACAGCAAGAAGCACGAGTTGTCTTCATAGTGTTACAATAACAGTGAGATGCCCTCCTGTCGTCACTTGGCCCCTTTTTGGTGATCTTCCCAAGCAGCCTGAGCTAAGGTTTCCAAGACCAGGGCGTCAGGGGAGGCTGCGCGAGTCTGCGCTCAAGAGTGCAGGGAAACTCGGGCGGCGAAACTCAAACCTGGAGCTATCTCCTACTGGGAAACAGGAAAGCAGACATGAAGGGAATGAGTCCATTTTCTCCTTTTTCTGATCTTCTGTAAAAGTCATCAAAATCCCACTGTTCTCACTGGGCACCTGAGTTTCCTGAGCCGAGACTGGAATGTTCTGGCTCGTTACAGCTAACCAGGACAGGCTCTCCTCGCTGGGAGAACACTGGCAGGGGTGAGACTGCCCCTTGGATTAAATATGCTCTTCAAGTAGATTAAACAAACAAACAAACAAACAAATGAGCAAACAAACAATGTTCCCCCCTCCGCCTTTCAGTGCGTGGCTTAGAATCTCGTACCAGTTGAAATGACTGATCGCACAGGTTTTGCATGTTTTAAGACAAGCATTTCCACACTTGATGACATTCAGCAAAGAATGCAATGACTTCTAAGGATCAGGTAGGAGAAACAATGGGAAGGGCCTAGAGTAGATTCCTCAGTGAATCAGTCAGGATGCCCCCCTGGCACACGAAAGAGCCCCAGTTCAAACCAGCTTAAGTGGAAAGGGTCATTATTGGCTCATAAAGTGCAAAGTTGTATGCAGGGGTCAGCAAATTTTCTCTGTGCTTGGACAGATAATAAATACGTTTGGCTCCATGGGCCACGAGGTCTCCGTTACCACCACTCACATCTTCCCTTGGCATGGGGGAAGTGGCCTAGACAACTGGTAAACCAGCGGGCAGGGCTGTGCTCCAATAAAACTTTATATATGGAGAATGCAATTTGAATTTCATACAATTTTTCATGTGTCAAAATATTTTTTTTCAACCATTTAAAAATGTAAAGCATTTTTTTTTTTGCCTCGGGGCCACAGAAAAGCAGCTGGCAACGGTCCAGGTTTGGCCCAGCGGCCAGTTTGACAAGCTCTGGTTTGGAGTCTGTCCTCCCAGAGCTCAAGTCTGTCGCCAGGGCTCTGTCTTTATCTGGTCTCTTCAGAGACAGTACTCCCTCTGAGTGCGGATCAAGGTGGCTATTGACAAACGAGCGCTTCCCCAGCTTCGCAACCCAGGCACCATGCAGCGTTTCCCCCACCGTCTCTGCACAGAAGCCACAGGGCGGATGGGATTGGCCTGGCTTTAGGCTGGCACCTTCCTCTGCACCAGGTATGGTGCCTGGGTTGGGGTTCCTGAGTCCAGGCTGGAGTCACATGCCATGGCTGTCCATGGAGTCAGAGAGGCCCAGGTCCCTAAGGGAGTAATGAGCCCCATATCAGCAGTAGAAGGGACATGGGAAACATCTGAGCAGACACAAGGAGCATGGTGGATGGTCTCTTCTCAAAGTCGGGCAAAGAATGGGTCTCTTTGTAAATCACACTGCAGGAAGAGCTCTCCCGTTTCCATCTCGTGAGCATCTGCTTTAGGTTCAGTTCCCTGGGAGCAGAGCCTGAAGCAGGCTTCTTGTGCAGTGAGTGGTCTTGGGCAGGGGGGTGGGAGTGGTGTTTCCTGAGGCAGGGAGCAGGGAGAGAGGCGTGGGGCAGGGACAGTTTTCAGCAAGGATGTGGCCAGCTTGAGCCCGACCCCATGGGGGGCTCTGGAGTACGAGTGGCACCACAGAGTTGACTCTGCTTGGCACTAGGCTGGCTGCCGCAGTCGGTGCTGAGCTAACATCTGCCAGGAAAGGGCATGGTGTCAGCGTAGCCTGCCGGGCGAGGGAGCTGGGGGTTAACAGCCAGGGCCACTAGGCTCAGAGCCACTAGGTGCACCTGCCCAGGCAAGGGATACGGGATTAGGAGGCACCACCACGGTGCACCAGTCTGCACCGGAGACACTTCTCTAAAAGTGCTCCACCATGGAGGGAAGGACACTGGCGTGGAACCTCACAGGCAGGTCTGCAAGCTGATTTTAAAACTCTCTTCTGACCCTTGGCCTCAAACCCGCCTTTCTACTTTCCGACCTATTTACTCCAGCAGAGTGATCTTCCAGTAACTTTTGTTTAGTGAAACTCAAGGCTTTTCAGGATGCTGAGCTAATGTCTTCCTTTTTTAATTGAGTAAATATATTATACACAGCTGGGTAGGTTGTTTCCTTGCTGGCCTTGCTGCTACAATTTGAAGATGGATACAATTTTCTTTAACTCATGTAGAATGAATGTGGCATTTATTCCTGGTTTCCTGTGGCTCTCCTCCTTTAGAAAATGTATTTACATGGACACTTTTGAAGCGCTTCTTAAGATACTGAAAAAATTAAAAATAAAAACAAGAAAGAAAGGAACGCAAAACCTTTTCCCCTCTCCCAAACAATGGCTACGTTGTGACAACAGTGGGTTGAGCTAAATTCAGCTACGTCAAGGAAGAGCAATAAAAGGAGATGGATTGTTCTCTAAGCTTCACTTTATTGGATATTGTAATTGACATATAGTTGTCATTTATAATCATCTGTCCATTCCTGTGAGTTGGGAGCAGTAAAGTTAATTGTGGCGGCTCATTTGCATTAATCTCACCTCTGAAGGGTACAGTAACCCATTAATATCATGTCATGATGAATTATCGCAAATAACATTGAACATATTGATTAATGATCTCTGAGATTTGTATCTCGTTAAAACATTTTGTTAGCTCTTTAAACTTTTAAGCCAACAACCATCGCAGGTAGGAGGGCATTAGAGCCATCCGAGAGGTGATGGTGGGGAGTGGTGTACATTTTAGGGTCACTGATTTAAGGAGTTGGACTAGCCAGTTCCTATTAGATTTTTTTTTTCGTCCAGAAGCCAAGTACATTTCCCTGGCAACCACCTGCTACTTCTCGCTGGTCGATGGTTTCATCAGACTGGCTTCTTTGATTATAAAGTGGCTGCGATTCTTAAGTGGAATGACTTTAATAAGACTTTTAAAGGTTTTCCTTTTAACACCCTCAGTGGTGGCCTTTGGAATCTCTCACCCATCTTGATCTGCTTGCTGCTTTGAAGTGCACAGTTGTTTTTCTCCATGACATCAAAATTTCTGGACTTACGAGTTAACATAAACACAGACTACATATGGAATGAGTTGTCTGAGATGACATATCATGTTTTGAAATGCTGCTGACTCACCCATTGCCTCGTAGAACTTCATGCCTCTTGACCTGGGTGCTCTCGTTTTTCAGATGGCTGCAGAATATTTTCTCTCTTGGACATTTCCATGAAACAAACAAATAAACAAGACTAGCAGAGAAATCATCCTATTGGCCACACACACTGTGCAGACATTAAGGAAATGGATAGTAAATTCTCTTTAACAAAGTTCTTTGCAGAATTTCATGGTAAAAGTTTAAGTACAGTAGACACAGTAGAGAAAAAGGTTGGAATAAGAGTTGAATTACAAAGTTTAGTCTTTACAGCTTTTTCCTTTATCGATTATAAAAGTGTTACAATATTTGATCTCTCTAACTTATATATTTCTTCTGTTTATGTTTAATATCTGGTCTGTTTTCTCGAGATGAGTATTTAACAAATGACAAATATTAGGGCCAGCTCTGCCATCTATTTAGAGAAAATGGAACTGGTCTTCCAGAAAGAAGGCTGCCTGTGAAGATGTCACTCATGCTGGCCTCGATCAGGTGGTCTTAGCCCTGAGGGCAGTTCTCAGAAGGGGCAGAGAGCAGCTCCTTTTGGTCCTCGGTGAGACCTCCAGCCCTGAGAGGATTGTGACCCCCACGGGTATCAAGAAGCCCACTCCTGGAAGGTGGGAGTGATGGTTTAGCGCCAGAAAGGGTTTTGACTGTTAGGAAAAGTCAAATGCAGGAGGGCTATGTGGATGGGGAAAGATGTTGCAATTATCCATTATGTATACGGTTTAGCCAGCAGCTAAGGACACTGTTACCATTCTGACTTATTCTCAGATGCTCACTTCATGAAGGGGCCTTAAAACAACAATCGGACCAGATGTGCTGCAGTCTTCGGGCCTAAACAGCTAAGGACGAAGTAGATTGTTTCCTTCTAAGAGCCACTTTCCTTTGCCTTCTTTGTCAGGCCTGTGGTTCTTCTCCTCACCCACTGAGTATTTAATATCTGTGTTTTCAAATCAAAGAACAAGCTTTTTGTCTCCCAGGATATTGTCTTGTAAAGCCAACCTCTTTATTACTTCACCAGTTTAAGGCTTTATTACTTGTGATCTAAAGCCTGCTAGTGAATTATGCAAGTTAGAGCTCCCAGCACTTTTCCACTCCCCACTCTCCCTCCACCTTTTTGGGGGTCCAAAAAGGACAAGGAGGTCTCAACGTGTGTTCATTTCCATCCGTGGTATTAATCCTTATTCATTTTAAAAATCTGCTAACGGAAATATTTCCATTCAGCTCATTAATCAATTGTGATTTTCATTCCCTTGTTTTGTAAAAGCTGTTGCAATAAATACTTTTTTCACAAGGCGAAAATCCAAGAGATGGATGCAGCCAGCGTAATTAATTGCACCCAGTTACAGGAGATCAGCAAGTTTGTGAGATTCACATGCTGCTATACCATATGGTTGCCCAGTAGGCGAAAAATTTGATTAATGTTTTGAAGTAGATTTTTTTCAGCAAATATTACAGCCCCAGATGAGGTGTTGTTTTTTTCCATTTTACTTTCTAGTGTTGTTAGACTTAGCTCAAGGAACCAATCCTCTGATTTAAAGCTTAATAATATTGTGATCCAGTGAAAATTTAACATGCAATAAAAATTAGTCTGCCTGTCTCTTGTGGATGCAGAAAAAGTAATGCATTATGTCTTTGTTTGAAATTAAGCAAGATATGGACGTTGGATTCTAGCACTTGATTCTTTTTTTTTGTCCTCTTAAAAAGAAACATGACTGTGGTTTTTAACTGATGTGTTTTTGGTATGATTTATAAGCGATATATCTGGGCAAACTTTTAAAACTAAAAGGAAATAGCAAAACAAAACAGAGTCAGAGAATGGTGTGAGTACAGACTGCATACCAATGAGGCCGTGGTAAACATCCTGCGTGAGTGTCAAAGAGAAGTTGAAGCTGTCTCTACTTCATCACCCTCACCGCTCGAGATGCTCATGGGTCATTTCTCCTTCATTTAAAACACCTCCAGATTTTTAAATGAACTTTATCGTTTTCTTACCTTATTTTTGTTGTTGTTGTTAGAAAGTCGGTTTTATTTTATGACTCTTTGTCGTGTGGGACACCCATCTTCTTATGTCACTGGCCCGCTGGAGTCGTGTTCCGAGTTTCCTCTCTAATCACTGAGGAGGAACCAGCCGCTGCTAGTGGGACAGAACAAGCTACGGCAGCCCTGCCCGCGGCAGTCACAGAACCCACCCCAAGTGGGGAAGACTTACATGCAAGAGGTGGCGAGGGACTCCACAAGGAAAATAAAATAAAGCGCTCTATTTTGGTGAAGGGTGCCTGATGCTTCACAGGGCTTTGCTTTTCTGTTTTTTTTCTTTTTTTCATTTGAAATGTATTCATTTATGTTTGCCTAAGCCAGCATTTTTCAACCAGTGTGCTGCAAGAAGTTTTAAAACACGCAGTACCTGGCTGTTTAATCGGGGGCACTGACCTCTTTTCCCTTAAATTAAAGGGAATAATATATAATAAAAAAAGTAAAATAAAGTGACAACAGCCAACACAACAATAGGTGTCCAGTATGAATGACTCAAAATTACAGCAATTTTTTTGTTAGATCGGCAACAATTTATTTTTTGGTGTGCCACAGAATTTTAATAATTAGTTTATGTGTGCCATGAGATGGAGAAGGTTGAAAACCTCTGGCCTGAGCGGTGTGTAACTCTCCTTAAATCTTAATGTCTGTCGAAATGAACTGTTAGCTGCAGTGTTTAGAGTGGGGTTTTAACAGGGTGTCACCTAGTTTTGAATCCTGCGAGTCTTGGCCAATAGAAAATTGTATCTTCTAGAACACAAACAATATCCACAACTTTAAGCCACCTATGGTCTAGAGCAGCAATTTTCAATTATTTGTGAGTTCACCTTTTTTTTTTAAAGCCGCACTTGCCTACATGAAATTTACTACTGAGTGATTAGGACAAATGAGTCGGGGAAAGCTTAGAGAGGCCCTGATGAGGGCCGCGCTCGTGGCAAGAAGAATACCGTTAGCTCCATTCACAGCAATTTAATTTAGGTTGGGCTGATTTCGGTTGTGGTGGTGTGGTTGTGGTTGTCATTTTAATAAAATGCGTTTGGAAAGAACAAGTCTGTTCACAGCGCAGTATTTGCGTTCCCAAAGGAGAATATACTTCTTGTCCATCATTTATTAATAATGCATACTACCACACGGTGATACTGCCAGAACCACCATACGGATCCGCTGTGTCTTAGAGGAGCCCAGCGCACTTGCAACATCTCCCTTTATGTGCCAGGGTTGCTTCCCTGGGTGCAATCTTTCTGGAGAGACAGAAGTCCCAGAATGTCAATTCCCTTAGATGAGATTTCTTTTTATTTGAAGGAACCACATTGGACCGTAATTTATAGGCCCAATCAGTTTACCATTTGCTCAGATATAGTGATTTATCAGCAAGTATCCATAAGTTGGGTGGGGTTTGCTGCATTTGGGGAGGAAATGCTCACAAGTTTGGGAAGGAAAAAAAAGTCATCCTTGGGGTCTCACACTTTGAGATTGTTGAGTGTTGTCCATGCAAAACTAACACCCAGCGGGAAGGTTTTGCTTTCCTCACAAAATCTCCGTTAACATCAGGAGCCCTGGCAGCTGGTGCAGGGAGAGCCAGGGTGCTGGGCTGATCGGGGTGCAGGGCTGCTCGGGCCAGCGGTGCGCTGGGAGCCGGTGCTGGCAGGGGTAGCGCTACCTGGTGCTGGCAGCCTGACTTTGCCAGTCTGTTTCTTTCCACGCTTCAGGCCATGCTGATGTTAAAGCTGAATAACCGAGAGCTAATGATTTCTAAGGCTTTTTTAAGTGATTTGTCTTGGGAATGCCAAGTTGGCAAGAATAAAACCTAGGCAAGGAGAGTAGATTTTTGATGACCCAAAGAAGGCACGTCCCAGAGTGATTTAGTAAGGCTCCAGTGGTCTAAGATTGTACCACATCAGGGAAAGTGTACAGTCACCAGAATTACTTACTAATGAAAAAAGGGGGGAAAACAAAACTAGATTAGGCTACAGGGCGGTGGGAATGAACAGGGCACCGGCTCTGACAACGAGTTGGTCTGAGAAACCTTCCACCGTGGGGATAGGAGGTAGCGTTTTCCTGAAAAATGGGTTTCATTGTCCTGGTGTGGCAGGTGGCAAGGAACAGGAAAACCCCCAAATTCCCATAAAGGTAAATGAGTCACCTCATGAACAAAGGGAAGCATAAGAGATCTAAATTTGTCTTAGTGCACCCCAGTTCTAAAATCGAAACTATTGTTATATTTTCTAAATAACCACTATTTGAAAACACAGCATTGCAAAGTCTCCTTTTCTCCTGTTCTGCCGGGGATGGTCTGGTTCTTTTGAGGAGACACTGAATAAAACTATGGGCTTTTGAGAGAAAGGCTATTTATGTGACCGGTGTTGTTTTAAAGTTTTATCAGCCCACAGTGTAGTTAGTATATAACGAATTTAAGAATGTTTATTGACATTTTTAATAGTCACTTTATTTTTATTTTCCTGCAGACTGGGGTAATTGTATTTCATTTATAATCAGAAGCCTATCAACCCGTGGGTTCTGTTCAGGCACATGAAGCCACTTTTATTACAGTAATTCTTTAAAATGTGATTGTTACACATGCACACTGAAACACATTTCCATTTATGTGTCTTCCTGTGTTTTTCTGTCCTCCCTGTGATGTGTCTGATGAAAAGGGTCTCTTTAGGACACACCTGTTTTGGGTTCTGCATTTGGAATTTTCTCAGAGGCCTTGGGTTTGGTCAAAAATCATCCTGGCAGCTTTTACTTAGGGAGCACTCTGAACTGACATGTCAATATCTACCCTCGTGCTTATTTGTAATTAAAGTTAAAGTGCTTTAGAACAGCATTACCATCAATCTGAAAACACAGCGTCGTTTCCTGGTGAGTGATGTACGGCAGTTTGCTTTGCGCTTCCTCCGAGCGGAGCGCGGTTGCCGGGCATTGTTGGAGGGAGCAGCTCCCCCGCAGAGCTCACCGCCTTGACTGCCTCAAACTCCTGTTGTTCGGTAAATCTGTCAGGAGGGCCTGCAAGGGACCATATTTATGAAGCGAGTGTAGAGTGGTCAGTCTAAAAAGCTCCTTAGTGTAGTACTTTGAATTTTAAATTACACACATAATTCAAAGGTAATGTAACTTGCAGTGTCGGACCTTAGTCCATTCCGTTAAATGGAGAAAAATGACTGACGTGAAGAATGACTTATTGATTCTTGGTGGGAAAATGACTTCTGTAATATAGGAAGTATGGTAAAAGGAGTAGCTTAATTATTTAGGGAGCACTTTTCAAAATATGCTTTTACAGCAGTACAAATTGTGTATATACAAATTGTGCAACTAGGTTTTTCTTTTTTTTTTTAATTCTTTCTCAGGGGAAAGTTATGAGAAGACTTATAGTATTTAGTCACTAAGGCAAAGTTTAATTTTGCTTAAACTCCTAAGAGCTGTAACTAAGAAAGATGGGAAGAGTAATGGGAAGTTTCTAAATGCCTTAAAAATCTGAATTGTTCTAATTGCCATTTCTTATTTGTATCATATTAAGGCTTGCGTCAGGAGAGGTGGACTACCAGGATTTACAAACTATATTTCTCTCCCTCTCTCCTTGGTCTGTGATGTTTTTCAACAGTGTTGTGAGCTCAATCAGATTTCATCGAGTCAATATATGAGAAGTCGAGATGACATATTTTAATCTGGCATTTGAGGAAATATTCATAAAATAATAGATACAATGTTTACTTTGGCCTCCTGCTCCCGAGCTCTCTGTGGATTCAGTGTGCGCTCGTTGCTTGAGGACCACGGCCCGATGTTGTTTTGACTGCAGTTCACAGTGTTGGCAGCCTTTCAGATAAACAGCATATTTGCGGTTAATTGGTTGAACATGTTCTATAATTATAATTATATTAAAACCTTAATGTGCTTGAACGTTTGCCCACCGAAGGCCACTCGCACGCACTCCGCTCCGTGTCTGTCATTGCAGCCAGGCCGGCCGGGGGCTGCCGCTCCGCAGTCGAGGACGGACGGACGGGGCCCCAGGGCGAACTCGGGGGCTTCTCATTATTTCTGTCTGAGACCGACCGCCGTGTGGATAGTTTTAGAAGCTGACCATGAAAATTGCCTTCTGGTGGTAACTTGGATCCCAGGTTTCTAATCTGCGGGTTAACATTTCTTCAGATTTTCAAAAAGGATTGGCTTGGCTTTTTTTCAAAGTTAAACAACGCCTGTAAAAAGCAAAATTAGCACTTTATCAAGTTCGGAGCCGATTGCCAAGGCCACCAGGGAGCAGGGAGAGTCACCAAAGACCACGGCTTGGAGCTCGGCCTGAAGCCACCTTTGAAATGAGCAGAGAGGCCTGATGGCGGACAGCCGAGGGAAGGAATTCCTCTTTTCTGTCCCTCGCCCGGGCCTTTCGGATCGACACAGTCTTGGTGGGCCCCGGGCTCACCAGCTGGGCGTTCCAGCCTCTTCTCTCTGGAAGCTGGGTCAACCATAGCACCGTGTCTTTCCCTGTGTAACAGAATAAACAGGGTCCGCAAACCCCCTGGTGTTATATGGTCTGCAAGCCGGGATGGTTTTAACATATTTTAAAAAGAATCGAAAGAAGAATAGTGTTTCATGACACCTGAAAATATATAAAATTCAGATTAGCATGCCCGTAAAGTCTCTTTGGACCACGCCACCCTTGTCTGTGGGGCAGGGCCTGTGGCTACTCTCGTGCTGCGACGGCAGAGTGGGGCAGAGACACTGTGGTCCCCAGAGCTGAACGTGCTCACGCCCTGGTCCTTCACAGACGAAGCTTGTCGCCCGACCTCCATGATGTCCCTGGTTTTCTGTCTCTCACCAGACTGAGAGTGCTGAGGACGGGAGGTACTTCTGTTGCAATGCTTGGCACACAGTAGGGGATTTGGATTGGATGAATAAATAAGTGAATGAGTGAATGAATGAGTGATCACACCAAAGCTATGAGTACAAAGTACAAAGATGTCTGTCATTCTCTTATTTTTGGTCCAACGACTGAGCACAGTTTATAAAATTTGAAAATCTGTTTCCAAGTGCGTTTGAATTGATTTTTATGGTCTTTTAATTAACCCAATAAAATGGCAACAACAACGCAGCAGTTTTAAGAAAATAACAGAGCCAAGTATTTTTGCTACAGCTAGGCATGCAATCCATATTACATCCACATGTAGTATTTGTATGGTCCAAATAAATTTTTGGACTTAGAATATTTAAAATTAGGATTTACTTTAAAAGATTATGTTCTATATCATTCAGAAGAGGAAAGAAGTTGTTCCCAAATTTATTTATGTGATAGAGCAATTCTGGCACTGCAGAATACGGCAGGAAATTCCATTGAGTTGAAATGCGCTGCCCCGCCCTGGAGCATTTGCAGGCAGGTCTCGGTCGTAGGGCTGCACGTGCACTTCATCAAAATGCTTGGTAAGGTTTTCAAGGTGGGTTGGAAAATGGTGAAAATTCCGATTCAGAATCTTCAGGCCAGTGATGCCAGCCAGACGTTTTCTGCCAAAATGTTAGAAAATTCTAGAGTCTCATGAAGACACCCTCCCCGGCACTATCACATGGGCACACTCTGGTAAAGTCACCATTTCTTGCTGGTCACCTGCTCCTGGCCGGGCCTGCCAGCCACAGCATCCTCCGAGCATCCACGCCTCTCATCTCTCTGACTGAGACCAGGTCCACACGGGACTATGGAGTCAGACTTGTGTATGAACCTTGCTTCCCCCACTTACTAGCTGTGTGGCTCCAGGCAAGTAACCTCACCTATTTGTGCCACTAAGTTCGTTAACTCAGCAGCAAAATGGGGATCTCACACCTTCCTCTCTGTTTTGTGTGAAGATTAAAAGTGAGGACTTTGGACAGTTGCCCAGGGAGCTTGTCTGGTATATGAGAAACAGACCAGAAAGATTTGTTAGCTTTGCTCTGTCTCCTGTCACTTTGTAACTGAGTTCAGGCTTCTTTAGAAACAGAAGCCTAGAGAAGTAAGTGGTCCCCTCTGCCCCTCGTGTATTTCGCATGACAGCTCAGCACCATCTTGCTGGGTCGTGTGTCCTCCTGTCCCTCCTTTGCCTCTTCCTTCTGTCTCGCGGTGGTTCCAGGATCTGGGGGTCGGTCGTCTTCTCCTCTAAGCAGGACTAGGGCAGCCGAATGTTCTTCCCTCCTCCCAGAGTGATGGGAAAATTATTACATACGTCATAGAGCAGAATCCTTTAAGTCGGCTCCCTACTCCAGCCATGTCTGGTCATTCTGGCAGGACCCCATCCAAGCACAATAGCGCCTTTGTTTTCATTGAGCCCCTCCTGAAAGGTGATTCACGACCTTCTTCAGGATCCTCACACGTTTATCACTGGGCTCCCCACACAGTGCTGTCGTCCTGTCTGCTACTCGGCCATCCCTCTGCTGCCCGTCCCAGGGGGAACCAGCTCTCCTTTCTCCTTATCTGAATAACTCAGGTGGAGCCTCGGGAGTTGTCTGCCTCTCATGAGTTCCTTACCACTTGTCCAGTTTGCTCTTCTCTGGATTTCACTCACCTCTCTGTGCCAAGCCAGGTGCTGGGGTTGGGGACGTGAAGACACTGAGGCGGACTGCTTGCCTTAAAGGGCCTGCAATCAGGAAGGCCATCTGCTGTTCAGTGTTGTCGTTCATGGTCCGTGACTGCCTGGACCCTTTCGGACCTCGATGGCCTCTGCCCATTCTGTGAGATGCATTTCTGGTGTGTGCATGACTGACTCCCTCCTCCTGAAAAAACAGTCCCCCCACCAGCCATTCCTTTTCTAAGGTTTTAGTGCTTTTTATTTTATATCTGCAAGTTAAAATTATTAAAATTCAACATATCTTTCCATTAGTTTGCAAGAGCCTTTTTTTGCATTGAATTTATTGGAGTGACATTGGCTTGCAAAACCATACAGGTTTAGTCATCCATTCTTTATGTTCATAATGTGGATTTCCTTTTTGTGCTTACCTCATTGTATTATAATTAATGATTTGTATATGTGTGTCTCCCAATACACTGTCAGCTCTAACAAAGTTGGGAAGGTCTAATAAAGCTTTGTGTCCCCAGTGTGAAGCAAAAACAGAAAGAATACGAGCTTGATCAGTGTTTGTTTTGTGACATTGAATGACTCACTAATCAAGTACACAAACAAATACATGAATGAATGAGTCAAGAACAAGATCTGGCTCAAAGGAGACAGACAGGTCTTCCTCAGAAGAACGGACCATTCCCTGCCCAGGAGGCATAGATCCGGGCCTGTTTCATGGAGTTTTGGGGGCCACTACAGGGTTGGTGGTTAGGACCTGGAGGAAACTCAAGTCTCATCTCATATTGTTTTGTCTATAATTGTATCTTCTACAACTTGAAAGATGAGATATGGTGAATAGAAAGAATGGCCAGGATTAATTTAGACAGAAATGTGCAAATCAGCCGGCTTGATTTAACTTTCAGATAGAGAGGAACAGGGTGTTGGGTTTAAGAGCAGTACAGAAGAACCACCAGAGATTCTGTGCAGGATCTTAGAGGAGATAAGCTCATTATCTCCATCACTGGTTCTTTCCCTCATCCGACTAAGCTACTGATTCTCAAACTTGAGCATGCACCAGGGCCCACGGAGGGCTTCACAGAACACACAGCCTGGGTCTTCACCTCCAGAGTGTCTCTGTCTGAACCGGAAGGTCTGGAAAGGGGCCCAAGGATCTGCATTTCTGCCAGTTTCCCAGGTGGTGTTGATAATGCTGGTTGGGGGGGTCACACTGGACTATGAGCTTTGGAAATTTCCTCTCAAGTGTATTCACTCCTGGGGTCAAACTCCTGCCATCCACAACTTTTTTCAGTCATTAATAGGGGAGAAACTTACTTTCTGAATAGGAAACACCAGTTATTTTAGTAGAATGCTTTTGATATCCTTACTTTTAAAGTAACCCTCTGAAGTGAGAAAGCCAAAGGTAAGGTTCTTTTATTGAGATAATTTATTGTAAATATGAGTACCGCATCACATTCGGAAAGTATGCAAAACCTTATTTTGAATTTATTTTGTTCAATCTACCTGTATTGTTCAGCATTTCCTGTATAAATTGGATGTACCTGCTGCAGATGTTGGTTTTGCGGTAATAATACTTTTCTACATTAAAAAAAAAATCCTGAAATGAAAATGTAACTTAGTCTTATTATTGTAATCTCCTCTTGCCTTTTTTGCATGGATCATTTGTTTGTGAACTGGTTATTTCAGGAAGGGCTCAAAGGTAATTTCATGGTTTATAGCATTTATATTGGCGCCTTTAATGAGCAAATCATATTGTTTTCTAATACACGAAACGAGGAATTCACATATATATTATTTTCATTTCCTAATATTACATGTATATCAAGTTCAAGACATTGAGAACAGCCACATAAAGAAATTATACTTCTGCACACAGGGGAAATATGCAAGTTTTGTAAGGCAAAAAAAATAAAAAATAAAAATCTACATTTGCAGGCTTATGAGATGATTTTATTTTTAATGAATCCAAATGATAGCAGGGAGCTGCTGTTGTGTTTGTGCATTGTACAGCAATTCATATCTAAAAATATGGTAACATATGGCTTTGTTATTATTTCGCTTAGGAATTTATGCACCTAAAGGAGTTTGGAGAGCTCTGGGTCTCGTTCAGATGCTGCACGCAGCAACTAAACCAGATAAGCTGGGCAGGGAGTTTCTCATCCCCAGGTTATTAAGAGTTGACCAATTCACTTTCTTGTTGGTGGTGTTTGTTAAACTCCAGAACTTTTTTGCATATTTGCTAATGCTTCTCTTTCCTCTTTCTCGTGATGTTTTAGAAGGCTGCACTGGTGAAATGTTTTAGCCCAATAAAAATAGGTCCTGGATTGGAAAAGAGTACAGGCTTCTTTTTCTAGCCCTGGCGTGAGGTGGCTCTCTGGCCTCCTGGTTCATCTGACGGCCTGGGGACTCGCCGACACCCACACACTCCCACTCACGAGGCCTTTCCCTCCCATCCACACTGTGTTTGCTTTATGGCTCTCGCCCGGAGCGTGCAGCTGTGTAAACCCGAGAGTGGTTTCTGCACAGCTTTGATCTTTGCATGGATCAACAGTTGCCCTTGCTCCTTGAACTTTGTTCCATGGCCCCTGTGTTTCTCAGAGTTTTCCATTTTCGGGTCATTGTGGCATTGTGTAGGGAGCCTTCCAACAGCATGTCCCCACCCCCCTACTTTGGATGGAGAATTTGGGAGGAGCACCTGAAGTCTGTTGTTTGTAGAACCCATTAAGAAGTGATTTCTATTTGCTGTCAGAGAACGATGCCATTTAGTTTCCTTCTAAGAGGCAATCGGATCATTTCAAGTTGACTGCTGGAGCCTGAGGAACTTCAGCATGTTATGGACCGAATAAATGCTCATGGAACAAATGCGGAGTGTGGGCGCATGTGTGTGTGTGTGTGTGTGTGTGTGTGTGTTTGCCTGCTGAAAAGATCAGTCTTCCCACAAACCGTGGCTTGCTGCCTCTGTCGGAGATGGGCTATGGGACTGACACAGTGTGGCACTATTTTTATTTCTTAATATTATCATCAATAAACTGGGTGCCTGTGTGGGGGGAATATTAGAGTCACGACCCCTGTCCTTACAGTCTAGCAGGAGGATAGCTCCTTGCTTTAAAGGCCTCAAACAAGGTACAAGGAAACTGTGAGGGGGTGGGTTCTGGAGAAGGAGCCATCATTTCCACACTCGGAACTGTAAATGGCTCACAGAGCAGGGCTGTAATTCCTGGCAGGATGTTGAGCTAAGAGACAAGAAGAAGCCTTTCCAGGTTTTAAGAACGTTAGTGAAGGCCACATGGGGCAGAGCAGATAAGGCTTCTGGGTTCCAGATTTAGACTGACTTGGTTCCAATCCTGGCTCTGCCCCTTAATGTCTGTAATATGGGGAAAATTGCTTATTCTTGATGAGCCTCCGTTATCTCACCTATAAAATGGAATTAATAATAGTCTCCTTCTATGTTGTGAGAATTAAACAAGACAATCATGCAAATTGTTTAACACTATCTCTGTGACATAGCAGTCAATAAATGTTAGCTTCTGTTATTGCTATAATGCAACTGTTCTTCCTATGACCTCCTTCTCTTTCTCCACTTCTGCATCTTCCTCCTCTTCTTCCTTTTGATAAAGGTTTACACTGGGAAAAACAAAATGACCTGCGCTGGAGCCAGCATGCTGGTTTGACAGGACCCTGGGAGGTATGTGGGAGAATATTCTGAGATTAGGTTACATAGTGAGTCTCTACAACCTGGGCTGGAGCCATATCCTTACCAGTAACCTCAGAGCCCTGAAGAATGACCCTCAGAGAGAAAGGCTCTTGCCTGGAGGATTGTCAATGTCAGGGTGAAACTCAGTGAGTGACACAGAGTGGCCGTGTTATGTGGCACAGTTGACTGGGAGCGCATGCCACCTTCTTGTTCTGTAACCCAGGAGCAAGGTCTTCCTCCCTGGGTGCCTGGTGCCTTCTCGCCCCCAGAGTCTCGAGTGGACACATGTTCTGGATTGCTGGAGTGGAGTGAACCCTGGCTGCCCGCATGTAGTCATAAGTACAACCAGGGAGAATGAGTAATTGGGCGTGAATGTACAGACCAACATGCAGAAACTGGTTTACAGAGCTGCCCTAGTTTCTTCCACATCTGTTGAGCTGTGGCTGGAAATCCAGTTCCTTATCAAGCAGGTCATCAATGTTGCGATCTAAGAACTTGGGCTAAGATTTGGGTCATGTTGTCTCCACTGCAGTGCGGTGAGATTTAGAAGGATCCACCTCACAGGGTCCAGGAAAGGGTGAAGTCTAAGAGGCCTAGCCACAGTGTTGCTTTATCTGGAGGGGAACTTTCTGAGGTACATACCGTTACATTACTTATAAGGCACAGTGCTCAAAACATAAGGGGGTGAGTAGAAGTTAGGAGACAGCTTTAATTTTTTCCAACAGTAATCATGAAATCTGTTCAACTTTTTTTCTTTTGAAAAAGTAATTTAATCTTCTAGAAAGTATATACATTTAGGAATAATTTCCTGGGAGTCTTCAGAACTTTCTTTTTTTCACATATCTAAATGATAGTTCTTTGTGCGATGGCATCACTAGCATCTTGACTTTTTAAGGAAGTGATTCATTGCTTTATAATTTCAATTCACTAACCATTTTCAGCCATGCAATAAATTTAAATCCTTTACTATCAAGATAACATTTTTTCTCCTGTCACCGAGATATAATGATTGGGAACCATTTTTAGAAGTTGACCCTTTCTGGACAGCTTTTAGGGATTTCTCCTTCATACCAGTACATAACTCGTAGGGGGTCCATTTCCAGGGCAGGGGCTCCAGGCTGAAAGTCTATACATTTTCCCAAGTGCCCAGAATAATGCCCTTTGAAAAAATGCAATAAAGAGTTTATTGGGTGAGTGGGAAAGAGGAGAATGTTTATCTGAAGTATGTGACTCTGAGGAAAGTCATTTTCAAAGAACACAGGGTACAGGATAAAGTCGACAGCCAAGGCATCCTTTATAACCCTGATAATCGGCTATGAATCAGGCAAGGCCAGTCAAATTTATTTTGAATTTATTAGAAAGTTGAAATAATATAATAGCATTTCAATGAACAACCAACCATATGCTCACTACTAAGATTCAAGAAATGCTTATATGTTGCTATGTTTTGTTTAGTCCATCCATTTGTTCATCCATCCACCCACCCCCATACTTTATCCTTAAGAACTTTGGCAGGAATCTCCGAAAACGAAAGACTTTGTTTTACGTGATCACATTTATCATCAGTATCGTGTCTATGAACTTGATAATAATTTACTCTGTAAAATAATACATAGTCTCTACCCAGATTTACCAAGTTATCCTCAAAACATCTTTCATAGCCTTCTGTTTTAATCAGGCTGTGGCCATTCAAGGTTCACACGTGACAATGAGTATCTTTCCTGTATGTTTTAAGTAGACTTTTTTTGAGGAGGACAGTTCCTGTCTGCTGACTGTGGATACTGCTGATTTCTTTTCCAGGAGCAATGCTTTTCTTTACTTTTTAGCGCTTCTGTATTATCAAGGAAACTTAATTTGTTGTCCATTTGGTTGTACCTAACCTGGTTCAAATTCAGGCCCAGCCAAAATGTACAGTGAGAAGGATTTCCTTTCATGAAACTTGGGAGGAGAGGAAAAAATATCTGTTAATTAGGATTGTGGGAGTGTACTGTGTTTATCTCAAGCAGAACAAGCCTGCCCTGGGCTCTGTGCCAGACAGTAAGGCAAAAAAGTTGTGGAAGGGGCACTGGCTGGTGGCTCAGTTGGTTGGAGCATTGTCCCATACACCAAAAAGGTTGTGGGTTTGATCCCTGGTCAGGGCACATACCTAGGTTGTGGGTTCGATTCCCAGTCGGGGCACTTCTCTCATATTGTTGTTTCTTTCTCTCCCTTTTTCTCTAGAATCAGTAAACTTATCCTCAGGTGAAATGTTTTTAAAAAGCTGTAGAAAGGAAGACTCAAGTAGCAGGTTAAGAAACCAATCCCTCTAAGACCTCAGGGCTATTTGCCTATCATTAGAGTTCAAGAAAAATGGAGAAGCGTAGATCAGGATGGCCTCTGGTCACTGTCAGCTCATCTGGGGAACACAGGGCATTGGGTGACAAACACACCTCTCTGCCTCACAAACGCTGTGCAGTGCAGCACGAAGGAGCTGAGCCCTTCTTCTCCCCCCTTTAGGGGGATGTTTGGCATAGCTTAGGTCACAGAGAGGGGACTGACATGCCCACAGTTGGCTCATGCGTCAAAATAACTTACTCTAAAGTTAGATGAGGTTTTTGAGTGTGTTTATCATTCTCCCAGAGTCATGAAATTTGACAGGCAAATACATCACTACAAACGTCGTAGGACTAGCCTTCCACTCCCAGACTTGCTTCCTGCCTCTCTGCTTTCCCTTTGACCCTTGCCTTGGTCTAGCCCAAGGACAAGCCATAGATCTGTGTGTGGTTCCAGAGGAGAAAACTCAGTGAGACATCCCTCTGCATTTATAGACACTGCCTACTGGCAGACATGTTTGTCTTGCTCACTCAGTGACTTTAAAAATTGTTAAAATACCTTGGGGTGGTAAACACACACAGTGCAATATATAGATGATGTATTATAGAATTGTACACCTGAAACCTATATCATTTTATTAACCAATGTCAGCCCAATAACTGAAATAAAAGAGTGAAAAATATTGAAATACACATACAAATTGAGAAATTTTATCTAAAAATCTGACTTTTCCATTAGATTTAAACATTTTAAGTTGAGGCAACAATTGGCTAGAGATGAGTGAAGGCATCAGATAGGCATGTGGTTTCTAGTTTTCCATAGTCTCCACCACTCTCTATTGTTTCTTTCCTAGTTTAATCAGATTTACTCATTTGTTCTGTGCTCCTCTGGCTTTCTCTCATAATAATAGGAGGAAAAAGCTATGTAACCTTTGGATGAATCCTTGAGTCACTGAGAACTGAAATGAGCATTTGAGAAAAGGTGACTGACAACATTGAGTCTTCTGAACGATTGTAGGGATGTTTAGAATTTTTTCTTTCCAAGTTCTCTCTAGAAGAAAGAGCCCAGATCCATGAATTGATTATAAATCAATAGTAGCCCATTCAAGTTTCAGTCATTGTGAAACTGAATAATTCTAGGGGTGTTCCATGGAGTTTGAACACAGGAACACTTTCTTATTTTAACGATGGACAGCCCCTCTCTTGTTTTTAGTAGCAATATAATGGCAGGATGTCACTCACCCACCACTTGGGTGTCCAAGAAGGACTGTGGGTGCCGTGCAGACCACATTAAACAATCAGCCCCTGAGGGTCGATGGTTCAAGTTAGTTTGAAATGAGAAATTGCCAGTGACCTGAAACCCATCATTATTAACCTCGTGGCACCACATTGCCATAACCAGTAGCCAACTCCCATTTTTTCTTTTTTGGTTGGAAGAAAGGCTCATTGATGAAAGTTGGCTCAGTTATTTTTGTTTAAGTTAAGTGGTCAGACCACCAAGAAGAATCACTCCCCTTTGATTGGGAACAGGTCCTAATACAGATGTCCTTCACATGGCCAGTCTACTTTTGGTGGTACACCCACAATTGGTTCGAGCTGTGTTTATATATAGACGCTTGCCCACAGAGACTGTAGAGAAGCATCTGTGTGTCGCTGCCTACGTCTTCCAAATGAATTACCTTTTAATAACTTGTGGGTTTGCAGCTTAAGCACATTCATAATGAATGAGTGGATGAATGAATGAATGTGTGGATGAATGAATGAATGAATGGCTTCTTTCTTTTTCTTGCATCCTAAAATGGAAGAAATGACCAAAAGAAAGAAATGTAGGAAGGATTTTGGGAAATGCATTATAAAATAATAATATCTGTTATATCCCTGGACATTTTATGGTGGGAGATTCTGGAAGGGTAAGTTCAGCTCTTTCCAGATGTGGCTTCATTGGTTGTTATGTGTTGGCAGGCCAGGCAGTAAGGGTCCTGCTGAAGATTTTCTTACCCAGGTGGTAATAGAGACTTCAGAATCCTGCTTTGTGGCACCCACCGAAGTCCTCAAAGTCACATCAGAGTTCGTCTGGGCACTCTTCCCGAAGTCAGGCCCCCTGCAGCCTCAGCTATTCGCTCTGTTTATGATGCTATTTGAGTGTGTTGGGCTTGCTTCCAGATTCGGCCAGAAGGTTGCATTTCTTGCTCCAGATCAAAGAGTCAAGATAGTTGAACTTGACTTCTCCCCACAATTCTCAGTGAACCTTGCTTCTTCCCACAGTTGCCAGTGAACCTCACTTCTTCCCACAATTCTTGTTGAACCCCATTTGTATGGTATGACTTTGGGTAGCCCACTCTCTTCTCCATTTGAGGCTTCCAGATATTATCTCTCTCATGACCCGTTTCCAACCTCCTTGATTTTTTTTCTTCAGAGTTTCCTGTGGCAGTTTGATCATATTTTTGTCAGATAATGCTAAAAATCCATCAATGACTCTAACTTTTTTGAACCTGTACTATTATCTTTATTTCGTTGGGATTTATATGCTAATGCTATTGCTGCTTTGTAAGGCCTTACTCACCAAGCATTTTAGCTGAGTCTGTTAAAAGGGGTCCTTTTTACAATATAAGGGTCTAAATACTCTTTCCCTGCTGCCCCTTCATTGCTAGCACAACTCCTGGTGCTCAATAAATACTGGTTGAGTGAGTGAAGGGAGAATTGTGGTGGGCTGAATAATGGCTCCCAAAGATACCCAGGTCCTAACTGCCGATGCCTGTGAGTATTATCTTCTGTGGCAAAAAGGACTTTACCACTGTGATCACGTGAAGGGGCTTGCCATAGGGAGATTATCCTGGATTATCTGATTGGGGCCTAAATGCAACCACAGTGTTTTATCAGCGGGAAGCAGAGGGAAATTTGACTGCCGAAGACAGCGAAGACCAGGCGGGGATGGGAGCAGAGTAGAAAAGGTGGTCGGCATGAGCCAAGGAATGCAGGTGCCTTTAGAAGCTGGAAGAGGCAAGGGAACGGATCCTCCCCTGGAGCCTCCAGAAGGAACCGTCCTTGTTGACACCTTGATCTGAGCACAGTGAGACTGATTTTTGACTTTTGACCTCCAGAACCATAAGAGAATAAATTTGTGTTGTTTTAAGCCTACGTATGTAGTTGTTAGAGCCGCAGTAGGAAGCTAATCAAGGACACATGCTCAGAACCTTTGGGGCTCTGAACATTCTTCTCATGAGAGGCCTTGCTGATTGATTTCTCTCTGTGTCTCCTTCCCCTTCCCGTCCTTACTGAACAGATACTTACTGGATGTCTATAATGTTATAGTTTGCACCTTGAAAACATTTCTACTTGAGTTAGCAAAAATTTAGATTCCGGTTAAGCACCATGACCATAAGGCTTTGGAACCAAGACCAGATCCCACATAGGGTGTCTCAGGCTGTGATAGCAGATGGGAGGAAGGGAGCTTAAGTGGAACCTGCACTGACTGGGGTTCACCTGTCTATGGTGCCTGCAACAGCAAGGACTGACTCAGGCTCTAGCTTTCTTAATCAGGCCCTTATTTTTTTCTCATTACAAGAGACCAGGTAGTAGGGAGTCCTATTTGAGAGTCCAGGTTCATGATGCCATCAGAGGTGGCAACTGCCTCAGTCTTTCTACAGAGATGTTCTTAGCATGCTTAGCCTCTAGGTACCACATCTGTTTTCAAGGCAAGTGAATAGGGGCAGTGAAGAGCAAGAGATGCATGCATGCTATCTCACTCCACAAATTCCTCCAGCATTTCAGTGGCCAGAACCATGTCACATGGTCACCTGTGGCTGCAAGGGAGTCTGGAGAGGTGATTGTTTTTCACTGGGTACGTTGCTACCCAGAATTAAGCTGGAGTGCTGTTCATAAAGAAGATGGAGAGAATGATAAGATGGGGGCACCTAGCAGTGTCTACCTCACTGGTCATGGATTCTGTCTTGGGAAGTGGGCAGATGCTCTGGGTTCAAATTCTGACTATTATTATTATTTTTAAAGATTTTATTTATTTCTTTTTAGAGAGGGAAGGGAGGGAGATAGAGAGAGATAGAGAGAGAGAGAAACATCAATGTGTGGTTGCTGGGGGTTATGGCCTGCAACCCAGGCATGTACCCTGGCTGGAAATCGAACTTGGGACACTTTGGTTCCCAGCCCGCGCTCAATCCACTGAGCTACGCCAGCCAGGGCCAAATTCTGACTATTATTTGGACTGTGATGTGTTGCTTAAACCATCTCAGTCCAAAGTATTCCCCTGTGTAAAGTGGGGATAATAATTGTACCTGTGGTGGGATTGTTGGTGTAAATTAGGTCATATAGGTTCAATGCTTAGAACAGTGTCTGGCATTAGTAAACATTCAATAACTGTCACGGCTGTGAACATCATGGTTATTGTCATTATTTTCCTTCCCTCTCCCTCACCTGTCTTCCTCCTCTTTGTACATCATCATCATTACCATCATCATCTAAAACTACCTCTTACCCCATCATGATAAGCCTGTTTGTTGGTCTCATTTTTTGTGATCACATATCCTTAGTAATACAGCATTTTCCATAAGAGCTTTCATTTAATATCTCCCCTTTTACTCGTGGCTTTCCTTAAGCTACACATAGAACCCACTAAGATTGTGTGTGGCTTCTCCAGAAAAGTATCGTCCTGAGCTCTGTCCCATACCACACAGCACGTATTTGGTATGTGCACACACATGCATGCACACTAGCACACACCATATATGTTGATCAAATATTAATTTTTTAACTGAATAACAAACACATACTGATTATACTCCTGGTGGAGCTAATTTGTTCTCATGTCTGAGAGCAAGGTCACATCCTAAGAATGTTCCATCACAGCTAAGAAATGGACCCAAATCTGTAATAATACTGTACTGGTCATCCTAACACTGCAACCTACCCCTGTCGCCCACATGGCATGTGTGGAGTGGGTGCCATGTGCCAGTCGCAGCGGAAAAACATGCTCATCATCTGTCTCAGTGTGTTGGTATGTCTGCATATGGTGGGGTAGGGGGACAGGGCTGGTGAGAAAGGCGTTTTTCTCACCCTTGCGTGCTCTAACATCCCTCTCAGCCCGTCCCCACCCTTTCCAATGTTTTAGCTCCTGAGAGAATCCAGTCACATTTCTGGACAGTAGTGGATCTCCCCAGTGGAGACTGGAGCCAACTCTGAGGGCAGGGGAGCCCTTGCTGTCACTAAAGACAAGAGCCAGGTATGGCGTCAGGGTGGACACTCAGAAAGCCCCAGGGGAATGGGCAGTGAGTGTGCGAAAGTGCCTGCTGCCTGCATGGGTTTTAGGGAAGGTTTCCCAGACCCAGTGCCTCCAAAAGTCTGGCTTAATTTGTGGTTAGGAAGCAATCTCCCAGAAGACTTGGGGAGCAGATAAGAGACTTGTGAAAAATACCAGACTTCCCGAGGGTTAAAAAAAGGGAGAGGAGGGTGTGGCTTGAGCAATTTCTGGCAGCTCGGAAGGCATTCATTATCTCTTGGTAGCAAAACAAGGTTGGACTGGTCATTTTGCTATTGATCATGTTCCCTGCATGTCTTAGGCTAATTTTTTTTTAAGTAACACAGGCCTAATGTATACAAAAACAAATTCCTTTCTTGATCTCCTAAGCTGTGAATGCTTAACAGATTCAGGCTTGGAGAACTCTGCTCCTACCACAGGCTCCAGAATGGAGGATTTATAACTGGGAGGGAGACAGAGGTATGTGAAGGGTACTCAAGCCCTCACTTCCTACACCTCCAGGAGCCCAGGCAGATTCTGTGAGCCTGCTGCTCTCCTTGGGCTGGTGAGCTGTTTTCCTTCCTGGGGAGATGGGGGTTAACTGTTTCATGACTGGAATTGCTGAAATAATCGGTATGCAGTGTGACCAGGGCACATATCTAGTGTAAAGAAGTGCAGACCAGGAGGCCTAGAGAGAGTGTGCACCCAATTAGTGCAAGGGTTGCCTGTGTAGGAGGACGAGGGAGTGGGAGAGGGGCCAAGGCTGAGTGCCAGCAGGGCCTTCAGCCTCATTCAGAACACTTGCATGTTTTCAAAAGGTATTATGTATGTATGTATGTATGTATGTACGTACGTATGTATTTTAGAGAGCAGGGAAGGGAGGGAGAAAGTGAGAGAGAGAAGCAGCAATCAGTTACCTCTCGTTTGTGCCCTGACCGGGACCAAACCCGCACCCAGTCCTGTGCCCTGACCAGGAACTGAACTACCGATATTTCAGGTTGCGGGACAATGCCCAACCAACTCAGCCACATCCGTTAGGGCGTTACTTGCATTTTTAAGAGCGGGAAATGTGTTAATGTATTGTTTATGTAATTTAAACAAATACTCTGGGAGTATTAGTTTTCAGTGACTGCCACATCAAATTACCTCAGACTTAGAGACATAAACCATCGCAAACTTATTGCCTTGTATTTCTGGAGATCAGAAGTCTGGCGCAGGCCTTACCGGGATGACACAAGGGCATTGGTGGGCTCTGTTCTTTCTGGAGGCTCTAGGGGAGGGTCCGTTTCTTTGCTCTCTCTGACCACAGAGGCAGCCGTGTTCCACAGCACCTGGCCTCTTCTCTCAGCTGCCGGCCAGCAGCGTTGGGCTGAGCCCACCTCCAATGTCCATCTCCGCTTCTCTCTCTTTTGCCTCCTTCTCCCTTTTTCAGGCCCTTGTGATTACACCGGCCCAGCCAGCTATGAAGGACAATATCCCTATCTTAAAGTCAGCCAATTAGCATCTCTAATTACATCTGCAACCTTAATGTCTCTTTGCTAGATTAAAGAATAAATAGCACTTTGGAAAAGTCCTGGACATAGGTAGGTCTTCTTAAATACTTACGCTGGCTGCTGCCAGTACTAGCTACAACCACCACGGCTATGTCCACTGTTAATGCTATTATTCTTATTCAGTGAGTGATCTTCATTTCTTCCATCAACCTCTTCCCACTCTCAGTCAGCTGGAGGCCCTCTGAGAAGTCAGTCTATGCATGGAGTGGGGGTTCTTGTTCACCTCCATCACAGAGACAGACCTGCTCCTGCATTTGGATGTCCTGGCCATTTCTGGTTATTTCATTCCAGTCTTTATCCACCTATCCGCCCATCTTCCCTTCCACCCACCCATCCATCTATCTACACACCTGCCCGCCCATCCGCCCATCCACCCATCCGCCCATCCACCCATCCACCCACTCACCCATTCACCCATTCACCCACCCATCCACCTACCCACCCACGCATCCATCCACCCACCCAACCACCTATCCATCCACCCATCCATTGATTCATCCATTCCTCCATTTCTCCATCCCCCTGCCTCTCTCTTATTCTCTATATTTTTGGTCTTAAACTTTGTTTCTTTTTCTTCTGTCTCTTATAGAAGAAGCAAGTTTCTTTTTTACTTAAGAGAGCATTAAACATGAGGTGAAAGTTGAATTGTGCCTAAAATAAGTACCTTTCTCACTTTGTAAATTATAGAATGGTCTAACCCCTACACTGTACACTTGAAACTAATACAAAATAATATTGAATTTCAAGTATACGTGAAAAATAAAATTGAAAAACTAAAATAACTACCTTTCTTTGAAATCGTTTAGTATCTAAAATCACTGGGAAAGTAGTAATCAAGTGTTGCCAAGAGAAGGGGAACCATTGTTTTTTTGAAGAAAACACTTTCCCCTTATACTCTTAAAGATGCTTTTGCAAAGTTTGTGTAATAATAACATAATTATATATTGAAGAAGAAAAATTACTTCTTAAGTATGTTTATATCAGTGTGCGCTTGCACTGGTAGGGCTTGCTAATCCCCGCAATTACCCAGTGTTCCGTCATCATCCCCGCTTTCAGCCGAGCACTTCAGGCGCAGGTGATACCGGTTTCATTACTTAAAAAATAAAACTGTGCAGAAGAAGGAAATAAAAGTCATCAAAACTACCTACGCACAACATTCTGGTGTATGCGGTTTCAGATTTTTTATTGGGAGTATATTTTTAGTGTTTCCTCATTGATCCCCGGGAGATTTTAAGCTGTGTGTCTCTGCAGTTCGCTGGTGCAGCCTTGCTGATGAGAGAGCACCCTCTTCGCTCTCGTGGGGCTTGGAACGGCCGTCTTCGTTCTGACTGGCAACACTGCTCTTGGTAACACACACGTGCTCACACACAGGTGCTCATGCGCACACACTCACATGTACTCACACGCATCATGCACACCACTCACGTCCACACAGAAGTCTTCTCGCCCCGTGTGGAACGTGGTCCTGCCACGTGCCCTAAGTGCTGTGTACTCCCCCTCCCCCGTGAAAGTATCACTGACTCATTTGAAAAACACGCAAAAGTGGAAAGGTGACGACACAGTTGCCGTGGTCGCCCCGTCTAGAGATACCCACCACGAACGCTGTGGTTTCCTTCCGAAGTGCCCTCAGCCCCCCACTCTCAGAGCCAGCTTGGTTTTGTGGAATGGGGACTTTGGTTCTGAAGCTCTGTAGAAATATAAGACGCACGCATGGAAGTGCACATAACATATACTTGCTGCTGGGGGAATCTGAATAAATTGAGCAGACCCAGGTGATCAGTATGTGGATCAAGGAGAAAACAGGACCCAGAAGCCCCCTTCTGCCCTTATGCAATCATCCCCCAGTCTCCACCAAGAGTAACCACTACCCTGACTTAGGGCAGCATGGATTGGTGTTGTCTGTCCTTCCACCTCCCGTAACTGGAATCACTTTCTGTGAATGGAATCATATAGTAGGTACTCTTCTGTGTCTGGCTTCTTTCTTTCAACATTATGCTTCTGAAACATATGCTTCATGCTGTATAGAGTTGTAGGTCATTCATTCTCTGGGCTGTAGAGTATTTCATTGTGTGAATATGCTACCATTTAAGTTATGATTGCACTGATAAAAATGGGAATTCTATGCTTTTCATGTAACATTCTAACCATGGTAGAATCTCCCCCCACTTTAACAGCCTGCTATAAACACCATTTTAAATAGTAGCATAGTATCTGTGGAGTAGACCTGTATTTCTTTAACCAATCTGCTACGGTTGAATATTTGGGAGGTCTCTAGGGTTTTTCCCCGTTACAAGCGGCACTGCAGTGTGCAGAGTTCACATCTGCACACGGAGCAGTTTTGTATCTCAGGTTTGTCAGCGTCACGCCCCTGAAGTGGAGTAGCCGGTGCAAAGGCTCAGCCTCTACCAGGTCTTCTGATATGTGCCGTCAGATTCCTTTCCGAGAGCTGCGCCCCGTTTTTCACCCACCAGCAGTGACCCCAAGTGCCTCTCTTGTCACATGCTCATCAGCCCCTTGGGAAGAGATCTGCTTGGACCGCTTCCTTTGGCCACCTTATTAGTATGGACAGCTCTCACCTTGAGAGCAGCTTTGTTTCCTGACTGGTAGTACAGGGAAGACAGCTTTGGACTTGAACCTAGAGGCTTACCTTCAAGTTCCAGGTCCTTCACTTCTGTTATGTGTCCCTCCAACGGCTAACAAGCCATTCTGAGCATCAGTTTCCTTGTCTGGAAAATGGAGCTTTTTTTTATTGGAGCTTGTCCTGCCTTCTCCACTGCTTTGTCTAGCTTTACCACCCATGCAACTACGTGTCTATAAGGTGATGGTGGTGGTAAGGGAACCCCTTGTCTGCTGTATTCCATCACAGGTAGCAGACTCCTAGCTGTAGTACTTGCCCACGTTGCTTTTAAAATTTTGCTGCTCAGAATCAGCCCTGTACGCCGGGACGTTCCTCCTGCTGAAACTTCCCTCTCTCTGTTCGTTCACTCAGTATTCCTTTTCCGAGCAGGCCTTCACTGCACATCTGATGGGACTCACCACGCTGCTGAGCTCTGGGCGGACCGAGATGAAATGAGCCTGCTTCCTGCTTGACAGGAAGTTAGAATCTAGAGGTGAAGCCTGGCAAGGGAGGAGACCAGGGGTGGGATAAGGGTTCCAGTAGCCCTGGAAATTGGGGGCACCCAATTTCCCCAAGGAATGAAGGAGTCCAGCAAGGCTTTGGGGAGAAAGTTTTATTGAGGCTGGATCTGGAAGGATGTATGGGATTTTGCCAAGTGATGGGTGGGACAAGCAACTTTGAGAGACGTGAGCACCCACGCGGTTTGGGGTAAACACACTCAAACACACACACACACACGAGTTCCTGTTAAGCGGTCATTCTTCCCTGGGGGCGATTTTGCTTCCTGGAAGACATTCGGCAATGTCTGAGAACATTGTTGTTTGTTTCGTCGTAACAGAGGGTGCTACCAGCTTCTAGCTGGTAGAGGCCAGTGGTACTACTAGCCATCCTGCCGTGGGCAGGACAGTTCCCACACCAGGAGTCTTTTGTCTTAAATGCCAGCAGTGCTCAGTTGGGAGGTCTGGGACTACAGTGAAAGGAAGCCAGGGGCAGGATAATGGGAGAGATGAATGCATTGCTCCCCTTCTCAGGACTAGAGGGTGTGTGAGTGTGCCTGTGCACTCACACTTCTGTGCAGTGGGAGGACTCCACGCCACCTCTGCTTGGGGGCTGCCATGTGTGAGTTCTGGAAGCCGGCTCTCGGCTTGTTGACTCTCTGTCCCGAGCGTGAGTGACTTGGCAGGTGTGCCTCGCCGTCAGCCCCCTTCCCAGTACAGCCGCTCAGAGCGTTGTGCTCCCCCTCTGGCGTTCACGGCATCCAGGGACTTGCTTGAACCACTAGGAAATGAGAGTGGACGGTGAGACTATCATCATTCATTTTCACTCCCCATATACCTTGTCTCTTTCTGTTTTGGAAGACACTGCTAATCCTCTTGTGCACTGGCCTTGTGCATTCTTTCTTCAGCCTTGGTATTAAAAGGAAAGTGGTAGTGACTTTTTCCTTATGGCTGCTGAAAAGGTTAGTGGTGTCTGGAACACTGCCTGCTTCTACCCTGGAGCACAAAGGACCCAGGAGTAGAAATGGTTCTAACAATATCCCTTTTGAAAACATCAAGGGGCTGTGAGTCACTCTCCTTTTGTGTGAAAGGCATTGTGTCCCTCACACTCAGAGTTAGAGGATGGCATGCACTTGACCCCTCCTTCCATGAGGGGCTAGTACCTGGGTGGCTGCAGCAGCCCAGAAGCGGTCCACAGAAACCATGAGGAGCCCTGGGCCTGGGAGAATTTTTTTTTGTATGTGTATGTTTAAATTTCTAGAAAAGTCTTGCCTTGGTAGCCACGGGGGTGGAAGGATGGGGCAGGATTCATAAAGTACAGGAGGGCTTCCAGCTTTCTCTCATCAGGGGAGGGGTTGTCGACCTTAGGGTCCGTTGGTTGCAGGCAGTAGAAGAAGCTGGATCATTTAAGGAAAACACAGTGCTATGTCTGATACTACTTTGGTTGCATGCAACAGAAAGGCCACCACACTATGGCTTACTTTCCAGAAGGCGGCAGCCGAGAGTGGGTGCACTAGCACCCTGTGTGTCCCAGACTGTCATCCTTAGTGTGTTGTTTCCATCCTTGTGCTGGGGCCCCTGTGGTCACCACTAGTAAGTCTCTTCCTGGTGCTGCCCCTTGAGGTGACTTAGCTCCAAATCCCTTCCTTGAATGACCCAGCTCCAGGGTTAGATTTGCAGGAGAGGATCTGGGTTGCCCTTCTTTGGACTCGGTCATGGTCAACTGTCCATTTCCCTGAGCCGAAAACCATGGAAGGGCTAGGATGAGCAGGAGGTGCTTCATGCCACACTTTCATGAAGATGCTTTTCCAAAACCACAAAGGTGTTGTTGATTTGCTGTACTGCAGTGAAAAAGCAATTTAAGTTCCGTTATTCTAACACATGCTTGGGTTCATGTAGCCCCCACTGCAGTTAAAGTACAGGATGACTCCATCACCACAGAGTTCATCTCCTTTGGAGTCGTGCCCCCTCCGCCCTCCACCCGTAGCCTTTCTCCCGTTCTACAAGGAGCAAAGCTCTTTTTGTTTCTCAGGTACCTTCTCACGCTGTTTGCTTGGGCTGGGGTGGCCTTGCCCCACTTTTCCTTGCTAATGCCTCATCTTTTAAGACTTCAGATAACCCCTCTTGGACCGCCTAGTCTCAGTCAGACCTCATCCCAACACAATGTCTAATTATACTCTTTACCCCATAGCTCTCATCGTGATGTATGGACAATGGGGTGTTAATTTGTGTGGAGTATTTGTTTTATCTGTCTCCCCAGTTAGTCTGGAAACTCCATGGGGGCAAGAACTGTTTTACTCAGTGTTGATTTCACAGCGTCATGTATGTGACTGTGCAGACAGTAGGAGCCAAGTAAATCTTTGCTGAATGAATAAGTGAATGACAGTATTCAAGATGCAGAACTGAAATTGCATCTGAATTTTTAAACGGAAGAGTACACCAGCATTATATGAAATTCTGCCTGCATTTGTGTAGACTTTTAGGAATCCTTCTCTGAGAGCTGTCATGCTAACCTCTGGTTCTGGTTGGTCCTGGGGTAGTTACACTTCTGTGAACTTCAAGCAGGTAGTATAACATGGCTGAACCTGCGTTGCACAGTGGGCCAGTTTTTCATTTGTTTTTTATTCCTTATCTTTTTCCAGGAATAGTTTGGTTAATTCATACTGATGAAATAAATCCTAACAACGGCATCACTCCCCAAAGAATGTAGGCTTCTTTTGCCAAACATAATTGTCCTGAGAAGTAATTGATGAAGTAAACTTACCTCTTGGCCAAACACTTCTTTGAGTTATTCAACCAAAGATAGCAGGCTGCACCTAGGGGAAGCCAAACATCTGGATGAAGAATGAAAAAGCCAGATGTTTTCAAGTATCTGGATGTTTCTCACCATCTGTTTCTCTTGATTATTGACTAATGATCCAGCTGTTTTGCAGAAGATGGTATACCTAGTCTAAAAGAAGAGAGAAATAGTATTCGTAGAAAATTTTGATGGCATCCCATATGTACTAACACAGGGTATATGTCTTTAATTGAAGTCGTGATTTGATTGCAGAAAGTGAAAATAGCTTCCTGTTTTCTGGAGCTGTTGTCTTGCTGCGAGTGCCAGACTGCAAAGATTTGAGGTTAATTGACTCATTTACCATCAGAGTCTAAATTGTTTGTAGCTTTATTCTATTTATAATGTATTCACACCTTAACCAATAACTTTACAAATGTAATATAAGAATGCTGATATTCAGCACTGCTAAAATCTGCATATTGCCTACACATTTCAGTGTTTCTTAAAGTAGACGGAAAGTTTGGCACCTCAACTTTCCAGTGTAAATAGGAATTCATATGCCTTGATTGAAAATACATCTCGTCTGGAGCACGAATCTCAGAGACTGAGTAAATTCTACCCCTCCCACCCCACCCCAAACTTTCCATTGTTGGAGCCTAAGCAAAGGCTCCCAGTTATGTTTTTTTTTTTAATTAAATTAAGGCTGGAGTAAAATAACATAATTGAAAGGCTATTGAAACTTGAAATGACAGCTATTCATAGTCACCTACAAAAGTCCCTCTCCGATGTGCATGGCTCTGTAGACCTGGATATGTAGTCCTTACTCAAAAGGATGTCCTAACAGTAAATAAAGACATGGGATTTGAATTTATGTGTTATCTTATCACTCTGTCATTTTCTTGAGTGGCACACCAGAGCTTGTGGAAAGGTAAGTTATGAGAAGCATCTCATAACTGTGGTAGCACAGTTAAGACTGATGGACTGGGAGTTCTTCCGATGCACCCTTAGAGTCTTAGCTTTATGTTCTGAGTTTCCAGCTCTGAAGCTTTGTCCTAAACATTTGGAGGTGGGGGAGCAGCTGCAGTGGAGGCTTCTGATTTCGGTGACATTTAATGACATTAGTTCTTCATACCCAATTGATGCAAACGGATTTCATTTTTGAGTGTCTGTGAAACATATTGCAAATGACAGACCCACAAAGACAGGTTGTGCAGAGAATGCAGATTCGAGTTAGCACAGCTTGGATGGACAGACCCAAATGTATTGCCTAAACACGTAGCTCCCAATTTCACAAAAAGCCAAATGGTTTCAATTTTGTCATATATAAATGGGATGATTGTGTATTTGCTTCTCACTTGCACTGCCAAGGGGACGGGGCATGTGGGGTAGACAAGGACAAGCAATGCCAAATAGCAAATGAGCCAAATCCATCTGGATTTGGTTATGTGCTGATTATAGAGTTTGCTGTTCTGTTGTTTTAAAAGTCTCAGGAACCTTCTGTATATTAGGCAAATTTAGGGGGGAAATGACATTTTGACTTCGATTCCCTGTGTCATGCAATACATTGCTATGTAATTCTAAGTTTCTTCTGTATAGCGATAGTATATAAAAATGATGGCCAGCATTTATTGTGTATTTACTGTGGCCGAGATCTGTGTCAGATGCTTTTTGAAACTTCATGGTAGTCCAGTGTCATAGACATTATTAGCCCTGCTTTTGGAGGGGAAAATGGGAATTCAGAGATGTTGAGTGACTTGCCTGGGGCACCATATGGTGATGGCAGGTGAAGGCAGGACACAAACCCAGGTCAGTCTGAATGAACTTTTTGTCCCTGGATGATGATGCCACTAACGATTTCTGCATTTTTAAGAATATTTAGTTATTTTTTATTATTTTTTCCCATCACAATTTAGAACACTGATACCTTCCTTACCAGCACCCCCTCCTGTAGTCACCACACTGTTGTCCATGTCCATAAGTCCTTTTTCCTTTTTGCTTAATCCTTCTGCCCCCTAACACCACCCCCCCCCCCACTTATTTTTATAAATGTAAATACAATTAGTACACTGAGCAGACATCAGCTACATTTTCCTGTGATGGGACAGGCAGTGTTTTACCCTTGGAGCATAGTCTTCCTTGCAACCATTCAATTCTGCCTTTGTGGCGCAAACGCCGCCATAGGCAATGTGTAACTGAATGGTATAGTGGTGTTCCAGTAAACACTATTGTGGTTACTGAAATCTGCATTTCATGTAATGTTCAAATGTCACTAAACATTATTCTTTTTAAAATTTTTCCCAATCATCCATAAATGTTAAAGCTATTCTTAGCTCATAGGCCATACAGAAGTTGGCAATGGGTTGGATTCCGGTGGTGGGCTGTGGTTTGAAGTCTGCTACAAAGAAGCGGCAGAAGACAGCAGCCCGAGCGGAAACATTAGGGGCTCCTGCAGAGAGTCTGCTCAGGAGAGTCTTGGGGTGGCCGTCTGATGGCCAGAAACAGCTGTTGGGTTTGTCTGGAAGCTTAGAGCATGACCTGTTTTTCCTTGGATTTATTTGTTTATTTTCAGTTGCTTTCTGTGTTTGCGTGAATGGAAATTATAGTGGTGGGGGAGGCCATCCAAACTGTTCCACGACATCGCTCGTGGTACGGATTCATGCATCACCCAACAAAACTTAGTTACTGAACACCTACCTGCTTTGAGCCGGGTACTTTGCCATATGACATTTACACGTTAGATAGAAAAACAGTCCTTGTCAACAGCTTCCCAGGACTTCCAGAATCTTCTGTTAATAGCAGGGAGACACTATGCACATGAGATGCAATCAGTGGTATCCAGTATTATCAGAAGACCCAATAGCCTCTGCTTTTCCCATCTCCTTCTCTTAGCTCTGCTTAAACTGCTGAGTCAGAAAACGCCAGGCAGAGAGAAGGGGGTCTAACGAAGAAGGGGCTGGCCTTGAGCATGGGCACTTCTCTTGTGCACAGCAATGAACGAGTTAGGGAGAATGAGTTCTCTATGTCCTTTCCCTGTTTGGAAGTCAGGAAAACATGTTTCTGTTCCAAATGTTCTGTGGTAAATAAGCTTGCACTGTCCTGGCCATTTCAGAGTGTATCTTCCTTTCCTTTGGCCCTATATGCTTCACTGATTATTGAGGTTGTGGGGCCTATGGCTGGATGGGCACCCAGGGTGGGCGCTCCTAAAGACCCAGAGGGCTGCCCAGAGCTATGATGCAGTGCGGTTTGAATGCATGAGAAGTGTTGAGGCATGGTTCAGAGCTGGCTGGTTTAGGGTGTTAGGGATGGGTGCTCAGGTTACAGTCAAGAATTTTAATAGTCATGGCTACCCCTTGATGGGAATGTGACTGGTTGCTGGGCACATTGCTAGGCAAGTTCTGATGTATTTTCCTCCTTCAACATTCTCCTTCACCCTCTACGGTTATTTTCTCTGTATTACAGACAAAAGGAGCCAAAGGTCAGCTAGTTTAGGTGAGTCACCCAAGGCTGTAATAAGCTTGGAAGTGGCAAACATGGGATTTGAACCTCTGTCTGCCTGATTCCAAAACCCAGGCCTTTCCCACTAATGCCACACAGCCTTCTAGTAGTCAAGGAGCCAGGTTGCTTTTGTTTGTAAAGTGAGCTGGGGTGCTCCTGTGTGTCGCTGGTCCTAGACACTGCTCACTCACTGTTGAAATGTGAAAGGGAGAAGTCAGACAATAACAACTGTTGGTGAAAGTGAGGAACCCTCACACATTGCTGCTAGGAATGTGAAAAAGTGCAGCCACTTTGCAAGACAGTCTAGTAGTTCCTCAAATGGTTCCACATAGAGTTGCCATATGATCCAGCAATTATACTCCTCGATCCATATCCAAGAGAAATGAAAAAAAACCCACAAAAGCTTGTACATGAGCATTTATAGCTGCATTATTCATAATAAACAAAAGGTGGGAAACCCCCCCAAATCCATCAATGGACAAATGGGTAAATAAGATATGGTATACCTATGTGGTAGAATATTAGACAGCCATGAAAAATACGGTACTGGGAATTGCTACAAAGTGGATGAACCTTGAAAACATTACACTGAATGAAAAAGCTAGTCACAAAAATCCACATATAGTATGATTCCATTTCTGTGGAATGTCTAGACCAGGGAAATCTATAGAGACACAATTTTGAGTAGTGTTGTTTAGGGCTGGGAAGGGCTGTGGGTGGGAGAATAGCAGAGTAGTAGCTACAGGTGACGAAATGCTCTGAAATTGACTGTGGTGATGGTTGTCCAACTCTGTGGATGTACCCAAACCTGTAGAATTGTACTACTTAAATGCGTGAATTAAATGGCATGTGACTTATATCTCAATGAAGCTGTTGAAGATGTGGAAGTGGTGACTAACCTTTACTCTCAGAAAACCCTCCCAAGGCCTGCCGATGGGCTCATAAGCCCGTTTCTCAGATTTCTTGGCCAGGCTGGCCTGGGAGGCTGGCTTGTGTCAGGCAGGGCCCTCAAATCTCTGTAACAGCCTGGGAGTGGTTTGCTAGTCACACAAAGGCAGTGGCCGTGAAAGGCAGCACGAGCCGCTCAGGGTAACCAGCCCCTTTGAATCCTCTCCTCCGCAATGCAAATGTTTACCGGCTCTAATCAGGCAAAATGAATAATCACATGTCTAATTTTAAATATGTTGCCTCTGATCACAGGTGTTGTTGAAACAGCTCTGTTACGACTTTATAAATATTCCAGGATTTATTTTGAAGCAATGTTTCATTATTCCTATACTATGATTAAATATTGAGAGTATTGCTTTTCCAATTGTTCTATTGCAGTATTTAATGAGTGCAATTAAATGGAAAAATTGCCTTTTTAACTGATGATAGTCCATTAGTGTCTCTGTCTCTTCAGAAAAGAAAAGAAGTGAATTATTAGAATGACAAATGAGGCAAAGTTACCGCCGTGATGGAGAGGTGCGATTTCCCTCCACATAATCTTCAATTAGTGATCTCTGTAAGAGGATGTTTTTCAAAAGGGTAAGAGAGAAGTAATGAGATCAGAGGGAGGTCAAGCCGGCCTTCTCCGTTTGGCAGCTTGATTAATTTATTTCTCCTTCTCGGAGATTGCGGCGAGGGGCTGTTGTCACCCCGTGTTTTCCATGGGACTGGAACCTGAGTGACTGCCGACACGCTAGCCTCGCAGGCAAGGAGGCATGGCCCTGGAATGGAAGGTCCAGGAGTTAGAAGTTTGATTTTGTGCCTTAACTCGAACACTCATAGGTGGCTTTGGATGATCAGGAGGATAAAAAATTAATTAATCAGATTAAACAGCCTGCACTGAATGCCCACCTTGAGTTCTGAGCCTGGCTCTTGCCACACACAAAACTGTTTCCTCCTCTCAGTCCCCTGAGGTGGCGGGGCTCCTTGTATAGAAAGGGTGTGAGGGCTCAGAGAGATGCTCGGAGTTGCACAGTTGAGAAATGTTTGCCCCATCTGCCCCTAAACCTTTGGGCTCCCCTCCCAAAGTCCATGGCCCCTACTCGTCCTGTACTGCAATGTCGCATTCTTCTGTCCATTACCCTAAGGAGCAAGGAAATGGAGGGCCACGCCACCCTATCATGATGGGGGAACCTGAACTCAGAGGTCCCAAAATACTGCCGACATTCAGTGCACCTATGCTCAGTGGCGGACACTTAAGCGGCATGGTTGCATACAGTGCGTCAGCTTAGCAAGTTCAGTCTCTGTATTTGCTGCCAGCCTCTCACATCCTTCTGTGAAAACGCCATGTTGTAGTCATCCGCTTGGAGACATAGGCTGTTGAATGTTCTTATCACATAAAGGAAACTTGGCTTAGTGAAGCAGTATAAATATTAAAATCCCAGCTCCACTGCTCCTTACTGTGTATGTTTGGACAAGTTACTTAACCCCTCTGAACTCATGTGTTTTGTTTTTCTTGTAACCTGGAAATCTCTGGCAGGGTTGTCATGTTACCACAAAGGACATAAAGCATGGTATCCGGCATAAAACACATGTTTAAATCATGACTTATGTTTTTGTTTTATCGTTAATACCAACAAATTTTTGTATTCTTGCTTGCTACTGGCATGGATTTAATTATCTTATTTAGACATTTAAAGGAATGATTTATTTAAAATGTAGCATATTTACTTTATTTTATTTTTAAAACCTCTTTCCCCGGTAAAGACAATTTCAGAAGTCGTTTCGGTTGCATTCCACTTGAACGCTGAGTGTAACCTTCCCACTATGGAGATGACAGATGTATCTAAAAATTCTACTTTTTCAACTAAATCCCTCAAGCTGCTTTTTCTTGTGGACTCTGGGCACTTGTGACCATCAGCACCACCCGTTAATATAATAGTCATCCTTGGCTTCCTGGGTCCTCAGCACAGCACCAGGCACTGCCCCCAGGAGCTTCACTGTGGGTTCAAATCCTGATCTGGCGTCCACGTCCCTAAGTGACCGCATGTTGAAGAATCTGTTAAAGCCCGCCCAAACGCAGAGCTCATTTAAGCGGTAGCGGTGGGGCTAAATTTTAGTCTAGGTCTGTCTTATGAAAGATGATAAATGAATATGCCACATCGGGAAAGAAATCACTCTGTCATTACATGACAGGCTGGCTTGATTTGCTTGTGCCAGTGTCCCTAAGAGTCTGGATGGGGGTGCGAAGCGCGCACGGTTTTGAGACCAGCTGACTTCCCATCTCGGAGTGCACTGCTGCAGTGTGGGTCAGGGGCATCTTCGCTGGGCTTTCCCGTCCCCAGCAACCCCAGCATTGGAGGAGCAAGCTCCGCCCATGGGGCAGGGCATAAGGCTTCAGTGACAGTAAAGCTCAACATGCTTGTAGAGCATGGAGTGCTTGGCTTATAGAAATCACGACCCATCCCTTTCCACCATACAGAGAATCACTGCTCCCTCCACTCTTTCTCCCACTGGGAAACCTCGCTCTGACATGACATGGGGCTCCCACAAAATTCTATCTGTTACTTAAAAAGTGTTCTCTGGTCTGTCCAGTGAGGATGCTTTTCCCTGAGCAGCGAGCAAATAGCTAATGTCTTCTCCTGCAGATCCCCGACTGTGCCTCCATTACTTAATCTCAAACGGTTCCTTGCAAAGCTTGTCAGGCTTCAGCAAAGCTCTTAGCTGCACCCACGGCCAACTTTAAAAGAGCAAGAGATTAGGAGTCAGCAAACCTGAATGAGCCCAATTTCTTTGGGTCCTCACTCCCTTATCTGCAATGCAAAAATCCAAACCCTTTAAAAACACACAAACGAAAAATGTTCCTTAAATTGGTGGCAAACTCAAGGGGCAGCAAAACTTGATTGGGACTCTTGTGGCCTGGTTTCTAATCTTCATGTATCTCAGTTCTCCATTTTATCTGACCGTTGATATATTTTGCTGCAGAAATAGTACATAACATGTTTGACGTCTGGGTGTAGGTCCAGGCTCTGCTGGGGGTGTGAACTAGTACATGGTCAGTGAACTATTTTAGGCTTCTTAAAAAAACAAATTTAACCCTGGCTGGTGTGGCTCAGTGGATGGAGTGCCGGCCTGTGAACCAAAGGGTTTCTGGTTTGATTCCTAGTCAGGGTATACACCTGGGTTGCAGGCCAGGTCCCCAGTAGGGGGCATGTGAGAGGCAACCATGCATTGATGTTTCTCTCTCTTTCTCCCTCCCTTCCCCTTTGTCTAAAAATAATAAATAAAATCTTTAAAAAACCCCCAAATTCAGAATCCTTCAACACATAGGTTTTGCATTAAGAATACAGATCTTCACCTTAGGCAAGTTGTTTATTTTCATTTTTCTACAAATTGGTGGAATGCAATGATGGTGATGATAAGAGGAATAACAACTTTATAAGAATGTTGTAGAGGTTTAGTCTTTCTGTCATGCAACAAATATTTACTGGCGGCCTGCTGTGCTCAGTGTTGAGATTCAAAGAAGAGCACAACACAGAAATGCAATCACATGCGTAAGTTAGGTGAATTCAGGGCTGTGGCTATGAAGAGTCGCTAGCAAGAACAAACATGCACTCTTGGTGATGCGGGTGGGACTGGAGTATTGACAGCCAGTCCACCCCTTCTGCTGAGGAGCATTCTTAAAGGTGAATGGTCCATTTTCACACGCCAGCACTGCTGGCTCCTCCCTCTCATCTCAGGGCATTTAACCCTCTCCAACATATTTTTAGTCATCATAAGAAATAGTTAAAGTGGAATTGCAACCTCGGGGCTTCCGTGGACAGAGCATTTGGTTCTGGTTTATTTGAGATGGTGGAATGTCTCTCTGAAAGAAATAGAAAATGACAAAAGGAGTTTTTTAAAAAGTGCTTCTTAGAACAGTCTTCCACCTTGAAGGTCCTGGAAAGAGCGACTTTTCAGCACTTGCTGACCCTCTCGCCAAAAGGCTGTAATAGTGGCAAAAATCATTCTTCGGGCTTTGTGGCAAGTGTGACCTGTCTTTGCGGTTCTCACGGAAGCACACGCCCACGGCACATGAGGCCTAGTAGCAAGGTCTTTGGGTGGAATCGGTGTGGCGTTTGGCCACATCCCCAAACACAGTCTCCATAAAGCAGGAGCCGTGTCCTGAGCATACCCACAGGGTGGAGAGATGCTCGTGAGATGCAGGAGAGAGGCCTGTTTCCTGTCCCTGCATCCCAGACATGAAAACTGAAGCATCTTGCTTTCCCCCAGTGATGATCTCTGAGGATTTTCACCTGTGGTGCCCGCGGCCCCCGTTCTTTAAAGCTGACACTGTAGCTTAGTTACAGATGTTTATTTTTTATCATTGCTGTTTTAACTTAAGAAGCTATTATGATATGAATGTACTTAATTCCACTGAACTGTACACTTAAAATGGATAAAAAGGTAAAATTTGTGTTATGTATTTTTACTACAAATTTAAAAAAATGATTCCATTATTTATTCCTAAATAAATGCGTATTGAAAGAAAATTTCACTATGGAGAAAATGCTCCACTTTGGTTATCAAGTGTGAAAACAGTCGAAGCAGAGTTTGTCTGTATTATAAGTGGGTGTGTTTTTCTGAACATGTCAGAAAAGTAAAGATTCATCTCCCTTTCACTCACCCTCAAAGAGGAATTTAATTTACGACTTCATGTATCCTCCTCAAATTTCCTCTTGGAAACAGAAGAAAACAAAATTAGTTTTTTTGTAAGCTGGGATGATGTGCATGTTATTCTTATTCTCAATACAGGTAAAGTAATTTCTCCATTTTATTTTTAAACACTGCCTCGTAATATAAATAATCTAGTCCTTTTTGGTGCAGCCTGTTTATTCAGACAGGTGCACGCTGACGCTAAAGATTGGCATTAAATTGAGGAAACCATTCATGTAGTAAATAAGATAATTTGTTTCTGCCCCAAAAAGATTAAAATATAGATTTTTTTCATACTCTGTATTATTTTTAACACCTACAGTCCCTGTATATGTTTGCTTCAGATTTGTCTCCATAATTTGGAAGGGTTTTTATTGCAACTAAAATAGCTTTCAGTTGCAGAAATCATCACTGAGAATGTTCTCTTATACTTGAGTTTCTTGCATTTATTATTAAATAAAATATTTACCTGGAAGGCTTATTATTTCCCAAAATAATAGTCAAGGATACAGGTAATATCAGTATATTTGTATACTTTTTGCAAATTTTTGCAAATTTATACAGTATAAATATCAGTATATTGTATACTTTTTGCAAATTTATAACCTCTCTCCTTCCAAATAGAACCATTAAGCCAACAGGTAAAAAAGCAGTTATATGTTAATACACAAAGTCTCATGACAGTGACTTATTTTCTAGTTTATAGGTATGCCAGATTCCTTAGCTACTGTCTTCATGATATAACTGGTTACTGTTCACTCTTTTTGCCTCAACTTTCATGTACAAGAAAGGATGTCAGTGGGCCAGGCCAATGCAGACACAGCCCTGCAACTTCCCTTGAGTAAAACGGGAGCCATAGATGCTGCCCCTCCCTGGTGACTTCACTGGCGTGGAAGCCAACGGGCACACAGTGACTGCATGTGACACGGCCTGCGGACACGGGTGGTGTTTTGTAATTCTGACCTACTCATCTTTAAATGCCCCTCATTGCACTGACTTTGGTCTGTCCATACTGGTTGTATTTTATGAAGTGCCTACTGTGCGTAATTCTTGTGTCAGATACTTTTGCGTATATTACTTTATTTACTCCTTCCAGCAACCTTTGAGATGTCTGCTATAATTATCCCCTTTTTGCAGACACAGAAATGAAGTCTTAGAAAGGTTAGATAATTTGCCAACAGTGGGAGGGGGTGGAGCTGGAATTTGGAGCAGGTGGTCTGGCTCCAAAGCTCTGTTCTCAAGCACTGTGTCAGGCACAGGAAGACAAAATCTGGGAAGCCCTTCAGCGGTGTGAGGGAGCCTGACTTTTACTTACCTGTCCAGGCTCAGCTCAAACTCTCCTCTTTGAGAAGTCTCACTTGAGCCCCCTCCCCCACCCCCAAGCCAACTGAGGTTTGCATGTCCTGGGTCCCTACCTTGCTTTGTGTCTGCCTCCATCCGCCCTGCTGCCTTCCATCTGTTTTCCACCCTGAGCCTTGTTCGCCATCTCCTTTCCCAGAGAGCAGAGCCCTTCACTGGAGAGACAGACTCCTAGGTCTTGGTGTGTGTGTGTGGGGGGAGGGGGGTGGACCCTGTTTAAGAATCTCTGATTTTGCAGAATCAGAGCATTGGTAAAATGCTCCCCAGGTAATTCTTTGGGGGAGTTACAACTGAAGAGACATCCCAGTATGCATTCAAGCCCAGGGCAGGAGTTTTCCTCCCTGTCGCAGACCCTCGAGCAGAGTAGCCTGTGAGACTCAGGGGCTGAGTGAATTAGTGAGCTAACAAGCTGTAAGATGGATATTAGGGAAAAGATGAGACTTCATCACAGCTTTCAAGTCCACTCGCTAAGCCAAAAGCTTATTCCTTACACTCAAATAAAAGCACACTCATTCCTCCTGCCCAAGTATTTACATAGTTCAATTAAATGGGCTGATTAACTAATTGTTATTTGTTTGCAAATGAACTGTTGCTTTTCCTCTATGTCGTTATGATTGGATGTAATGATTCCACAGTTGCCCAAATTATCCCCTTCATTATGATTTCAATAATAATGGCGATCATGGTGATTGATGAAGATCACTAACATTCATTGAGTGCTGCTTTTGCTCTGTGCATTCAGAACTTCTTGTACATTGTTCTCCCGGGTCACGTAGGAGATAGTGTTATCCCCTTTCTTACAGGCAAAGAGACCGACCGATGCTCAGAGAATTTAAATATCCCACAGTCACATGACTAAGTTAAGACCGAGGGCTGATGTGCACCGAGATCGGTCTCTGTTGCTTATGTCCCTAACTGGTTTGATCATCATAAACCATGTTCTGCTCAGGAGCTTTGTGCAAATAGTACAATCTTTCCCACTGACGCTCTTCACTGACACATTCTGTCTGAGCAGTGTGGAAGAACTACCATGTTTTATATAGGTGTTATATTTTTAAACTTTCATTTTCATGTTTAAATAAAATAAGCACTTTATCATTAAGCATTATAATCATGGAATTTAGTGAGTATAATCTTTTCTGATCCGACACTTAACACTGACTGTCAAAAAATACTTTGATAGAAAAAAATGTAAGATGATTCTTTTTACTTTTTCCTTCAAACTGAAATAATGAATTTATTGCATCTTATTTGTAAAATTTTTCTGATCGATATAGGAATATGCACACAAATATATATGCATCTTAAATGACATTAATGGAGATATGGGAGGCACTCCATTTCAATTTTCCAGAATATTTCATGAGCAGGAGGCACCTGTGTTTACATACATGTGTATGCATGTATGTATAGTTATTGGATATATATATGTGTGTGTGTGCATGTGTGTGTGTATATATATATGCATTGAAGTTTTATATGGCAACTGTTCTGCAAGTGTGACCTAAAGTTTTGGCTTAAGTTACTTGGAGTTTGGTTTGATTTAAGGTGCATTTGAATTTTAAATGGCTAATCCATTTAAGAAATTACTTACTGTACTAGTAAAAGAAAAACACAGAAAAAAGCAGCAGTAGCAGACAGGTATTATCTCTTCCCCTCTTCTTTTTCTTTTAGAAGCCTGGCATGATCCATTGATGGTAAATATTTCATGTACTTTGCATATCAGCCCGGGTTCCCTTTGTGAAGTCAAGTAAATGGAATGTAAATCCCCACATACTCCAGACAGTAAAACGGCATTATTTGATGTTACATCACATAAACATGCAGATTTGATTCTCCCTTTACTCACGCTGTAAAAACAAAGTTTTTAAAGTGGTTAGCCATACCTGGAAATGTAAATGCACTCGCCTAATGTAATGCCAAAGAAAAATTAAGACAAATGATACCACATTGCTGCCACAAACTGCGGCTCGCACAAAATTCACTTTAGTTATTATGCTGTGAATGCGGGCTCTCACCCTCCTCTGTGAATGCACAATTTATGTTGAATGCAACATGAATCATTTTAATAGACCAAGCAAAAAGTCCCCAAAGTCGATTTTCAAATTATGAACCTTGGAACAGAATATAACAACAGCGAACAACAAATAGTTCAGACTTTACTCTGAGCACGGCTGAACCATTAAAAATGCAGCGAGCACTTTTGGTTAGGTGTTGCACAATTCACAGCCTAATGGCAGAGCGTTTCAGAAAGAGGGGATTTTTTAAGGCTGTGTTTCCTGCCATCATTCTGTGCAATTATTTTCACATTTCTGTAATCAAGATATTCCCAAATAGAGCATAGAGTTGTATATTGTTTGGAACTAATTATATGTATTATAAATTCAAGAATTAATTTAAATGACCCAGTTTCCACAGAGAAAAAAGCCACATTGTTTTTAAATAGCTAACTAAACAAAATGCTCACCCAGACGGGATATATTTCCAAAGAAGTAAAACCACCCACCAGAATAATGGAAAATCTTTCCAAAAAAACAAATACCACCAGATCATATCAGAGCAAGACCAAGAAAAAAATTAAATTAGTTGAGGAGATGCCAACTTTTTTTTTAAGACGCAAAGTTGAGATGGGTATCTATGAGGAGATACCCAACGATGGAAACAGTTTCTCCAAGTAGTCCCTAGATCTGCAGCATTGATACCACTCAGTAGCTTTTAGAAATAGACATTCTCATGTCTCATCCCAGACCCACTAAATCAGACATTGGAGTGAGAGGGAGGGAGAGTGTGGGGATGGGGCGAGACCTTGCAATCTAAATGGCAGTAAGCCTTCCAGGGTATTCTGGTGCATGCTCATGTTGGAAAACCTGCATTCTGATTCTGTAGAACTGAGCTGAGGCCAAGGTTTTGCATTTCTAAAAGGAACCCAGGTGATGTTGATGCAATTTGTCCTGGCCAATGAAGTGCAAAGGCTGCAGTTGCCAGGCAGATAACACCGGATCAAAGTGAACTTGGGGAAGACAATAGGGAGTGGTGAGGACCTGTGTCAAATTAGAGGACACAATCCCTACCTGTTCTCTGAGAGGTCAAGGCCCCTCAGTTCCAGCTGCCTGTTGCTGTGGGCAAATGCAGAGCTGCCATGATTTCTCATTTGTTTTCACTACAGACTAAAAAAATTGCTATTTTAAATTTTTTCTAATTTTAAGTTATTGGTAACTATTTTTTTTAAACTGCAGTTCAAAGGAAAAATGTGGTAGGTGACCAGTGTATAATCTGTGTAGGACATTGTTATCTTTTAGTGAGCTTACTAAATATTTTACAAAGGTCAGACAGAGGTTTATAGAAATCCTGGAGAGAATATGTGGAAGGATTTTTGGGGTACAATTTCAGATTTACAAAATAATTGAGGAGATATTACACAGAGTTCCATGTACCCACCTGACCCCCACTCGCTACCTTAGGCACTGTTTTCCCTCTTATTAACATCTTGCATTACTGTGGCACGTTTGTTACAATTAATAAACCAATACTGATATATTTTTCTTAACTTAGATTAAGGTTCATTCTTGGTGTTGCACCTCCTGTGAGTTTTGACAAATGCATAATGGCATGTATTCACCACTACGGTTTCATACAGCATAGGGTTTCATTACCCTAAAAATCCCCTAGAAAGTGTCTTTAAAACTTTCCTCTGTTTATGTTGTCATTTCTGCTAGCAAAGTCCTTCTGAGCAGGTTCTGCAGGCTGGAGGGTCTCAGTGGTCCGAACGAGCCATATGCAGGCTCCGAGATGCCTCCAGCAGTTACAATTGAATCCTGAAACTTGACTTTCTTGGCTATCATCTTTTCCCTTCGTTCGTTTTACAGATGAGGAGCCGAAGCCTGCATGACGAGTTTAACGTCCTCCTGCCTCTTGCTGAGGTCTTCCTTGGAGGGAGACCTCACAAGATGCTCCATCAGGTCACCCAGCTTCCAAGTTGAGGTTTTTTTCTTTAAAAGAGTGTGTGTGTGTGTGTGTGTGTACACATACATACATACATACATACATATAAAGTGATTTTGATAAAAAACGACAGAGTGCAAAAGCTTTCTAGAAAGGAGAGATGCCTAACAATTTAGGTCCCGTGCTTTGTATTCACATACATTGTTGCCATTACTGTGAAGTTCTACACAAACAAAACATTACACATTTGAGTTTTTGAATTAAAAATAAAAGCAGCACACACACTTACGCTCCCACAGGGCAACCAGATTTGTATCACTCGCTTACTACCACCCGGTGAGCAGGCAGTGACGTGGGCCTCAGCAGCCTCAGGGACCTCCGGCTCCTAGAGTTGGAGTCGTGTGTTTAACCCACAGAGACAAAGGGGTTGTTTTCCCAGTTAAAAAAAAGAAAGTTAGCAATGTTATCACTGCAAGACTGTCTCTTATGTTTTTTACCCTTTTGGGGGATAAAATGTCTTTATGTAAAATTACTTCATTATTGTTACCTTAAAGGAGTTAAGGACACACAATATATTCTTACAGGGATCATCTGTGGTTTCTACAAGGAACCAGAGAGAATCTTTCATTGAGAAGAACTATTTTTTTAAATGCTCATTTACTTAGAGTTGGACACAGGACAATAATGCCATAATCTGTCATAAATTTATTTTAGATAACATAAGTGGTTAGGAATTCAGATTTTGTTCTGTCATAATTTCAGCCTAATAAGTGATTGTGTGTGGATTTAAATTTTCTCACTTGTTTTTTCTTCCTTTCTTCCTTCTTTCCCCTATTTTATTCTCTTTCTCTGTTTACTCTGCTATTTGTTTTCTGGTTTTATTTTGTTTTCTTCATTATTTATGTTTTCATTTTCTTGTTTTTTTTTTTTCATTAAAATTATATATGCACATAATTTACAATCATAGCCAGGTTTTTCTATTACATTTTTATAAGAAAAATTAAAGCGTTCCCCAATACCAACTCTGTTTCTTCATCTATTATCTATTATGAATCCACTCTTGGGCTTTATGTATGTAATTTTAAATAATCTCACTTAAATTTCTACTTTTGAATTTTCTAGTTTTTGATGATATATGTAAGCTTTCCAATAAGAAAAAATAAAACTTAGCTCTTCTTCATTGTTATACCTATACCTTGAGCGAAATTCTTTTCTCTCTTTCTATCCTTTCATTGGAGCTCCATCATGATTTTTTAAGACAACAATTTGGTTTTCACAGTGTTTTGCATATGTAAATATGTTCATAACTAAGCCATGTAGTGCAATACAATTAATTTTTCTTCTCTGCACCATCTTTATTATTCCTGGATTTAATACTTGCCTTATATTCTTGTTTGCTTAGTTTTTTATTTGTCAGTCTCTAATTCAACCTCAGACTCTCATCTGATTATATAAATCTCTTTTCAAAGTGTTGAGAACATAACAAGTAATCTATTATTGTCATGTTTAAAAAAATCTTCCCTAGGGTCTCTGGTCCTTCCACAGTCTGAGACGGCTGCCCGCTGTGCCTGGTGCGCAAGCGCAGTCCACTGGTGTTCTGCTTCGAGCCGCCTTCACGTCATATGACCTGAAAAGTTCACTGACTCTGTCCTCAGTTTGAGCTCCTGTTTCACGTCTTTCTCCTGCTTTGGTGTGCTTATTGTTTATTAGGAGCATATCCTCCAGTAGCTTTTGGGAAAAGGAGGGTGGGATGCACATACATATTTTTGGAACCTAGCATATTTTAAGATATTTTTGTTCCCCCTTTCATTTTATCGATTGTTTCACTAGGTATAGAATTACAGACTTGAAATCAGTTTTTCCTCAGGGTTTGGAGTCATTGCTTTGGGGCTTTATAGCTTTTAGTGCTGGTCTTGGAAGTTCAAAGCCATTTATCTCTGATACTTTCATTTCTCTATGTTTCTCTTGGAAGAGCTACAGAGGGCATATTTTCCACTACTTGCTACCGTTACATGAGAAAGAAAAGCCATGAAAAGGGTGCTTTCTTTGTCCTCATTGTTTTAAAATTTTACATGACATGTTGTGGTATGAGTCTAATTTTATCCCTTGTACCTGGCAATTAATAGGACCTTTTATTCTCAAAACACATGGCCTTCAGTTCTATAAAATTTTCTTTGTAGGATCATTGATTATTTTGCCCTATTTCTTTTTCCTGTTTTCCTTTCAGTGAACTTTATTATTCAGATCTTGAACCTCCCAGACGGTTTCATAATTATTCTTCTCTTCCATATTTTATCATTTTCTTTGGTAATACTTTCTGGGAGATTTCTTTTAACTTTTCCATTGCATTTTTCCTTTCTGCAGGTACATTTTAAATTTCTACACATTTTTTGTTTGTTTGGTTTTCCCGATAGTCTATTTTTGTTTAATAACATTTTGTTGTGTCATGGATGAAGCTTACTTTTATTTCTTTGAGATTATTGGTAATTGCTTTAACTTTTCTTGCCTCTGTATAGCTCCTGTGTCTTCCAAACCACTTTTGTTTGTACGTTTTGGTCACTCTCTTCTCTCAACATGCTGATCTGTGGAAGACTTTTCCTGAAGAGGAGGACTCATGAAAGCCATAGGCTACTCTTAGCACACAGGCAGGACTAATTTAACCAGGGACTGCACTGAAGAGGGCCTGGCTGGCTTGTCATTGGAGGGACATCCCTGTGTTTGAGTCACTGGACCCTCCCTGTGAAGCTGGCCAAGTTTTCCGGAGGAGGGTCTTCTGATACTCTGCCGGGGTGAGGGTGGGGGATGTGGCTCTGGCCGTCAGAGTTCCAGGAGCCGAGTGAGGGAAGAGGGCCGGGTCTGGCCATTTAGCACACGAGCATTTTCTTAAACTCCTTTTTGGGTGCAGTACTACTTTTCCCAAGTGTTTATATGCTTGCTCTTCGGAGAATAAACCTGTCCTTTTTCTGAGGTTGGAAATGACAAAGCCCTGGTGGGCTGAAGGTGGTGGTGGGGGTAGTTCTGAGGGTGCGCACACTTTGTAAACAGGTTTTCCAAAGGCCCACCCTCGCCCCACTCCCAGAAGCACCAGGTTCCACTTTGAGCTTTGGAGCTTCCCAGCCGCTGCTGGTTCTGTGATGTGAACTGGGTTGCCTGACTGAATTTTTTGCTTGTTGTTTGATATTGGATGTTATCGGTATTGGTTGCATTTGCACCCAAGGGGCAGCACCATCACTTCCTGAACTTGGAGGTTTTAATTGATATCTGAAAACAAGTCACCAGGTTGTCCTCGATCCACCACCATTCTGCCACCAACACGGAGGTGTCAGAGCCGCACTGGAGCCACATAACTCCTTCCGGTGCTTCTAGCATTGAGCTAGAGTTTAAGCCCTTTTGTGCTCCAGAATCTCGGCTCACTACATGAAATGGAAGCTTCTTCTTGGAGCTAAAAATTCACCTTGGAGCAGGGGCTTGCAGATGGTAACAAAGGTGTCTTGGCACTTGTGAAAAACTCAGCACACCCAGTGTTCGTGTTTTCTTTGACATAAATGATAGCCATTGGTGGGCCAAGCAGTACTCCCACTGCCCTGTTGTCTTGTGTGGCTGTTTCCTATTCGACTTGGGCCTCATGTGACACCAGAGGGAGGCCAGGACTGTGGGATGGCTCTGAGACCCTGTGTGCCATCTGGTGTCCTCTGCGTGCCCTCAGGAGCACACTCAGTGTGGAAGCTCTCCTCAATGCCTGCGTGTGTCCTCAGCTGTCACCAAGTTGCCCATCACCATTGATGCTGTGCTGATTGAGTAAACTAATTCATAATCCGCGGCCACTTTCCTCGGGTACTTGCTTCTAGGCACATTAAACAGCCCGCACACAGGCCCTCATTTTTCTCATCCTTCCATTTCCATATTAATTCTTAATCAATCACTGACGGCCACCTGTCAACAGGCACCATTTTTGGTGGGACCTGATGATGTATATCCCTTGTTTTCAGATTCCTTGCATCTCATTGTGTAAAGCAGCACTCTGAGCAGGGTCTTAATGCTTTTGGGTGCAGCCCCCTTGAGCTTTCATAATGGCAAGTCTAGTGCAGGTGCTGAAAGGCGAATCTTTAAAGGGACAGCACGTGGAAACAGGGCTTCCTGGGCAGTGTGCTAGCATGTCTGTGTGTGGCTCTGCACTCAGCTGAGGGCCTACTGAATGGTCCTTTAGTTGGGATATGAGCCTTGGGTCCTAAAGTTTGGTAGCAGAAGGTAGACATAGGTAGACATAGCAAAATGTAGGTTAAAGGAGTGATTTGTTGTAAATTATTTGTCAATAAGCTGCTTTAGTATAGGTGTGACACTAATTTTGGCTTTGAAATGTTTGCCTTTTGCAACAAATGATTATGATGATGAGGATGAGGATGACAAGGAATGACCACATTGACAATGACATTGCTGGTCTGAGCACACAAGTCTAAATCTAGTTTCATCACTTTCTTTCTTCACCTTCCTCACTTACTTTTTTCTCCCTCTCACGTCTGCCTCTTTCTCCCATGTCACCCCACCGTTTTTATCCACCCCCATCAAGAAGTTTTCCAGAACTCCATCATTACTCTTCTTTGTCATGGTCAGGTCTACCTTCCTAAGGGCCGAAGGGGAACGTAGTTGGTGTGTTTCACCATCAAGGGTGCAGAGTCCTCGGCCAGGTGTGAGGGAGGCTGGCTGGTACTTGTGAATGAATGGCAGCATTTTGACAGTGTGAGGGCTGCATATGCCGGGCTCAGAGCATTTCTCTGTGGTCTGGTAAGTGATAGAGCTCCTTGCTTAATTTCTCTCAATTCTGCTTTTCTTAATTTTGCAATTTTTTTTATTGGAAGGTATTTGCTTAAGAAAATGTGCCCTATAAACCTAGCTCATAATACCTGTTTTTCAAGTAATTTCCAATGAGAAAGATTGGGTCACCAAAATGGGCCTGTTCTCCATTTCTGCTTGGACGACTGAATCTTTAGCAGGCTGTGTTCAGACGAAGCCAGAATATGCCACCCACTGAGCCATCCATTGGTGTTGCCATTAGTAGGGATCTCAGGAATCGCAGGGCGCTGGCTACTAGCACGCTGCATCCACACGTGCAAACAGTGAGGAAGTCGCGTTTAATGAGTGACTCTGTGTCGGGTGCTTACCTGCTCTTCACACACAGATCTCACTTAGGAAGCAGTCATCAGTGAAGGGGATTTTCATCCCAGCTTCCCGACTCATTAGGTCTTTGGTCTTCGGTCTTTATAAAGCTTTACTTTCTCTTACTTCTTTTCTTATTTAAAATGGATAAAAGCACATCAAATTCTAGCTAATGTCGTGTCCTGAAAGGAAACTCGTAAGGCATCTGAAGAAGTTGATTTGATGAACATGGGCTGTGGGACCAGACTGCCTGTGTTCCAGGCCTGGCCCTGTTGCTTCTCAGCTGTGGGACCACTGGGAAGTCACCTCCCTTCTCTGAGCTCCAGTTGCCACTGTGGGAAAAGGGGTCAATAAGAGTTCTCCCTCCTAAGGTGGTTGTGGAAAGCATTTGGTATAGTGCACCTAATCTATCTGGAGATTGTCTGCCATGTAGCTAACCCCACAAAAGTTGGTTATGATCATTGTTACTATTGGTATGACTGTCACATCTGTCAACCGGGTGAAAATCAGCGACTAGGAGTGTGAAGAATGCCAACTGCAGAGACGCAGGGCTTCTGGGCCACCTCACCAGGCCAGCCTGCCTGCATAGTGCAGTCCTCAGCTGCCTACGGGGAGTTTTTAACTGTGTTTTATAGGATTGCTCAAATTAAATGAGATAATGTATGGGAAGTGCCTTATACAGTTTACAATATGGGTAGATACTCAGTCAAGGTAGCCATGAATAATGTTTTCATTAATTCCGAAAGCAGAACGGGCTATTTGGAGGTCACTTAGGTAATTTTTAAAGGAAAAAGATGAGACATTTGAATCATACCTTTTGCTGGCTTGCTTGCTTGGTGTGGTTGAATCAGCTTTGTTCAGGCGTAATTTATGTAGACTAAACTTCATCCATTTAAAAAATACAATTCAGTGAGTTTGGACAGATGCGCATGCCCATAAACTAGCCTCTACAATCAAGAAATAGAAAATTTCTCCCCCCACAGAGATCTCTGGTGCTTCCTTTATAGTCCCTGACAGGCTGCAGTTCTGATAGTCCCGGCCCCGGGAAACCACTGCTCCGTTTTCTGTCACTATTGATTAATTTGTGCTTTCCAGAATTCCATGTAAATGAATTCATATGGTGTGTATTCTGCACTGTTTTTTTTTTCTACTCAACACAGTGATTTAGTGAATCTCCCATGGTGTTGCATTTATCAGGTGTGCACTCCTTTTCATTGCTGAGTAGTATTCCATTGTGCTGACATATGACATTTGTCTAATTGCCCGTTGTTGCCAGCGTTCAGTTATTGTTAGTGGATGTGAATGTGAGTATTCACACATGTGTCTTCGTGTGCACATACGCTGTCAGTTCCTTTGGGGTAATGCCTCAGAGTAGAATAAGTCGGCCAATAGTAGCACTAGGTTTAACATTTTAGAGGCTCCCAAGTGTTTCTCCAAAGGTCTTGAACCATTTTACATTGTTGATAGAGTCTAATTCCTGTACATTCTTAACAATAATTTATATTGTCAGTCTTTTGTATTTCTATTTGGGTATGCAGTGGTATCTCATTGTGGTTTTATTTTATTTTGCAAAATAAATGACTAATGATGTCTGATGAAGTCAAACATCAAAAATATGCTTATTAAGCACACAGTCTTGTTTTCCTTTTTTGATGGGGCAATAATTTTACTTGAGATATATAGTTCACATACTATACAGCTCACCCATTTAATGGTTTCTGGTATATTCATAGGTTTGCATAATCATAATTACCATCAAGCCGTGTCTTCCATCCCTTGCTTTTTAAGTCATTCCTACCCACTGCATACCACTGGCTTCATTTTTTTCCCCACCTCTTAAATTAATGTCCCCCACAACTCTGTTTTTACCCTTTCTCTCTGCCAGCACTCTTTCCTTGGAGATTATACCCATTGCCAAAATGTCAGTCATCATTCTGACTCCTTTATCTGTATGTCCATTTCTGAGTATCTGTCCCTAGTCTGCTAGCCCCAGATTATTCACACCTCCATATATCTGTTGCAGGGCACACTCAACAGGTCATAAAGCCATCTTGTCACACTCCTCCCACAACCCCCCACACGCATCATCACATCATCCCTGCCTATACCCCCTCCCACCCCCTACAGTTTTATAAGGTGCCTGAGTTTATGTACCATTGTATCTTCCCAGTACCAAGCCCAAGCAGACACTTGGTAAATACTCATCTAATGAATAAATGAATTTATATGCTCCAGATTGCCTGAAAATGTGTTTCATGTTTATCTTTCTTTGAAATTAATTGCATTATTACCTTATTAAAGGTCAAGGAAAATATTTCATGCTGTAATTTGTGAGGTTACTAAATAGTTGCCCTGGTGATTTCTGGTTATAATTTGGAAATATTTTTAACCTACAGCCTTTTTTTCCCTTATTTCCAGTTAAGTTTTTATGGAAGGAATTCAATCTCCACTTTTCCTTAATGTTCCTTAAATGTTGTACATATCTTAAAAGTGGATTCTCCATAAAACAATATGGATTATGGGCTCGTTTTGTTTAACAGTCTTAAAGCTTACCAGAAAGGACAGGAATAAGACTCTCTTAAAATCATGTCCAGGTTTTAAAGGAATATAAAACTTTCTCTTAAAAAAACTTTCTGCTTTTATTCCTAACCCACAAAGCTCAAGTCTAGCCTTACTCCGACTCGGAAATACTACACTTCTTATTGCTCTGCAGTGGGACAGAGCTGAACCCCTGAGGTCGAGAGACCCCACGGAAGCACCTTTGCTTTGGTGCCATAACTGTGTTTCATCTTAGCAGGGCACAAGCCCCAAAGAGGTCGCATGTAGGATGGCTGTACTCATGATGACAGTAAGGAGAGAAGCCGGAATCTAAAAGGTTAATAACTACCAGAGGAGCAGCCTCTGTAATGTCACTTATATCCGGGAAAGGAGGATGGTAAGCAGCTATCCTGAGGAGGAGCTCTGGTGTTGGAGAGGACAGGGTTTTGGCAATAGGAAGGGGACAGGACAAGGGCCTTTGAGGTAAAAAGGTAAATTAACCCCGAGAGGCATTGATGTCTACATTCAGGGAATCAGGAAAGAGAGTTAGGTATCTACAACCCAAATGTGAGAGCAAAAGAAGGGATTGTGTCTGGGATGTGTGTGTGTGTGTTGTGGGGGGTGGGGGGTTGATGGGTTTATAGTGTAATAGAAAGTCAGAAATCAAAGAAGCCATGAGTGTGAAACACCCCATCGGAAGGGAAAATAGGAAAGCTGGACCTGGCACATGCAGGTTGAGGTTGGTGTATTAGTTTGCTAGAGCTGCCATGACAAAAATACCACAGACTGGGCACTGAAGCAACAGGAATGTGTTTTCTCTCCATTCTGGAGGCTGAGAAGTCCAAGATCTAGGTGTTAGCATGTTTACTCTCATCTGAGGACTCTGCTTGGCTTGCACACAGGCACCTTCCTACTCTGTCCTCACGTGGCACCTTCCTCTGCACGTGTGCACCCCTGGTGTCTCTCTGAGTGTCTGCATTTCCTCTTCTCAGAAAGGCACCAGGCCATTTGGATTAGGGCCCACCCTATGACCTCCTTTTAACTTAATCATTCTCTAAGGACCCTATGTGAAAATGCAGTCACATTCTTAGGTCCTGGGTGATGGGACATCAATATATGAATTTGGGGGGACACCATTCAGCCTGTAACAGCTGGGGAGGAGGACATACCAGACACCATACTCTCATGCTTATACGGCAATATGATGGCTTTCAGAAGGTGTCTGAATTCCTGTCACATTTATTCTCCACCCTGACTAGGTCATGGTCAGCTGACCATGTGACCACACTGTCTTGACATAGCAGCTGCTGCTCTGGAGGCCACGTTCACAGTCCTGCCCCCCACTTAGCCCCAGGATAGCACAAGCCCCAGTGGTGTGCACTTCCAACATTTCTTCACTCTTCCCAGATGTTCCGTCAGCCAACCCACATTTGCACTTGTTTTTAGTGATTGCAGATATGCTTGGAGTACAGGTGTCAGGGATGACTTAGTAAAGCCGTGGGGTGATGGATGGGGTATAGGAATAATTCCAGTGAGCCCAATGATCGGAAAACAATGAATCCCAAGTTTGAGCTACACTGATTTGATTTTTCAGGGCTCAGTCTCATATCCCAGAAATAATCCCTGTTTATGTTTTTGCCTGTATTATGGAAGTGGGTTTTTTACTCTTGCATACATTATGTAATTACCCATACAATGTATATGCCTTCTTACACATACTTTTGAGGCAAATGAGATTGTACTCTGTATTCTTTCTTATAGCCTGATTTTCATTGAACTTAATGATAAATTGCAAACATTTTCTCATGTCAATAAATCTTCTTTCTTATCACAATCTTTGCTGACTAGTCAATATCTTCTCGTGTGGGATATACCATAATTTTCCCATCCAACAATTTCATCAGAGTCTCAACAGTCATCTGATATGTTTCCATCAGTTGTGAGGTTTGTCCCCAAATAAAGCATTTCCACATATTGTCAAAGTACAGGTGTTTCTGTATTTCAGAACGCTTTGTTGAGATATAATTTATACACCATGAGCTTCACCCAATGAAAGTGTGCAGCTCAGTGGCTTTTCGTATATCCAGAGCTGGGCAACCACCACCACAGGCGGTTTTACATTTTCAAGCCCCATGTTCCCTCAGCTGGCACCTCTCCCATGCGCCTGGTTCCCCCGCACCTTAGCCCTGTACCACCCCAAATCTGCTTTCTCTCTATATAGATCTGCCTATTTTGGACTTTTCACATAAATGAAATCACACAGTGTGTGGCCTTTTCTTACTGGCTTCTTTCACTTAGCACAAAGGTTTTAAGGTTTATTGAGGTTATAGCATTTTGATTGATTGTCAAATAAGAGACTAGTGTAGGGACATACCATTGCATTTACCCATTCAGTCCATGAACGTTTAGATCTTGCCACTTTTTGGCTAGTATAAATAACGGTGCTATGAACACCTGTGTCCAGAGTTTTCTGTGCACGTATGTGTTTCTTTCCTTCGGGTAAATACCTAAGAGTGCAGTTGCTAGATCATCTGTAGCTCTGTGTTTGACCGTTTGAGAAACTCTCAGACTGTTTTCCAAAGCAGTCCCTCCATTGTACATCCCCACACGCAGTGCATGGGGTTCCACTTTCTCCACAGCCTCACCAGCACTTGATATTGTCTATTATTTTGATGGTTGCCATTTTATTGGTTGTGAAGTGGTGCCTTGTTGAGGTTTTGATTTGGATTTTCCTGACGGCTAATCAAAATTTGCACCTTTTCATGTGGTTATTGGATGAATGCTTCTTAAAGTTCCTTTGAGTGATTATAGGTCAGCCCTTTAGTGGTGCCTGCCTCATTCCCATACAGTGCAGTGGGCTCTTTTAGGCAAATGCCAGGGGCTTTCAGAGACCCTCCTGCTTCAGAATTATGATCTGTGGCATAGTCAACAAAAGAAGCTCACAGGTTCTCACCTGCCCGTAGTTTCTGAGCTGGAATCTTTGTGGTTGGAGGCCAGAGATCTGTTGTGATGCTCAGTCCCATTGGGGAAGCATAGTTCCGGAGCGTGGATGTTCCCCGAGAGCTGGGCCTGGCATGCTTTAACGGACAGCGGCCCATGTTGGTTAGAAGCTGGGCCAGGCAGAGGTACTGCCTCGGGTCTGCCTCCAGCCTGGCTCCTTCCTCGTGGGGTGGTCTTGCTGTAGTGTTCCTGTGCTTCTGTTTTCTCATCTAGAAGTGATTATAAAATTACGAATTCTAATAATAAAGCTGTAGCAGTAGTGGTAATGGTATTATCACCAGCAGAACTATCGCCGTGATCATTGTTAATACATATGTTGCTCCTGTAGGGAAATTGTTGAGAATGTTCATGAGAGAAAAACCCATAAAATGATGGGTGGAGAGGATTCTCACGCATTCACACATTTTAACAAAAATGTTCAAAATGTAACAATTTAAATATGTTTACCTTTAAAAATGTTTAAATTCGCACATTTAAACAAAAATTACTTTAAACCTTTAACATAGGAAGTGGGGGTTTGGATTTTATAGAATGATACTATTTGAAAACTGAGTTCTGAGATCTGATATATTTGAGCAAAAATTCACCCAAATAACGTTAAAGAGATTGTTTTACTGCATGACTTCCTGGAACTTCTGATTTGCCAAAATACTTGCCTCCTTAAAGTTAGGATGTTAGTCACAGCTTCTTAGGGCACATTTTATTTTATTTTGCAGGGAGGCACCTTGCCAACCTCTTTCAGCCAGTGTTGGTATGTGGATTAGAAGCTGCTGGGGTGGAAGGTTTGGTCTGAAAAGGAGCCCATTTCTATAGTTGAAAAGATACCATGCACTTGTTAAATGAATTAGGAGTGAGAACTTGCTGATATTTTGAATTGCCTCTGGCCTCTCACCATGGATGTTCTTCCCTCATTCTTAATAACTTATGTAGTGGGTGCAAGCTCTGAGCTGGTCCCATTTTATTTTAGAAGCTGAAGTGTGAACTGAGGCCAGTGAGTACCCTAAGTTTTTTTATTTTCTTCTTTATTCTATTTTCCCCCAATTTTTAGGACTATTAGGTCATCTGGAGGGATTTCTACGGAATTATTTGGTTCCATTTGGAGACATTTTTTCCACAAAGCCCTGGAGACCAGGCAGTAGTTGATCTGACTGTCACTACTCACAAGTATTTATTTCATGTTTTTAAATGGTCTAAAGTGGGTCTTCAGGTCTTTGCACCACCTAACTGTTAGATATGAGCTTTTAATCACCATAAGGTTACCATTAATAAGGTCTCTGCATTAAGGGAAGGCAGGAGGAATGGTTTACATTCCCAACAAAGACTGCTCCCAGATTATAATACAGAGAGGCCAAATTATAGAAACCTTTCCTTTAAAACTGGTATATTTTTGTACCACCAGAGTTTGGCAAGAGCAAGAATAATTCGTAGAGACAAGTGCACCTAATCAAGCTGCTGGGGAAATGCAGGAAGCTGCAGGATGCCTGACTGCATCAGTTTAGCCCAAACTGTAGCCCTACAAGTGTGCCTGGCTCACAGGGGGTATCATATAAGCTATTAGTTAGGTGAGGCTAAGAGATGTGTCTGTTGTAAACATGTTTGAAGAAACAGGACTGTTTCCAGAAGCATCCTGCTTCCGCTTCTAACTCAAAATATTGAACAGCCCCTTTGGAATGGGCCCGGACTAGTCAGAGCCGATGCTGGCCCTGACTAGCATGCTGGTGGATGTGAGCCCTGCTCATCTGGGCACGCCTCATTTCTTTATTTGTTTTTAATCTCTTAAAACTTAGACCAAGGGTTCAAGACTCAAATGTCCAATACCATCAGGTCATCATCAGTCCCAGCATTGGATTCTGGGAGTCAGTGGAGAGCAGTGAAGAGCGCGGCACATGGGAGGGCCCATCTCAAGGTCAGCTGCAGCTCAGTGCACCTGATTGTCAAAGTGTGAGCACCTGGGCTGGGTGTCACCTTCTCTCTCTCTCCATCTCTCAAGAGGAGCTAGAAATATGGATTTGCAATGTGAAGTCTCCCATTAAAAATGTTAAATAACTCTTCCTTTTCTATTTCTGCCATGCCAGATTTTTATAAACTTAGTGGCTTAAAACAGCACAAAGCTGTTGTCTCCCAGTTCTGGAGGTCAGAAGTCAGCGATGGGTCTTGGGCTGAAACCAACGTGCTGGTGGGGCTGCACTCCTTTCTGTCACCTCAAAGGGAGCATCCAGTTTCTTGGCCTTTTTCTGCTTCTAGAGGTCACCCACATTCTCTGGGTAAGGGCCCCCTCCTCTGTTTTTGAAGTCAGCAGTGGATGGTCAAGTCCTTCTCAAAGTGTTGCCTGTGTTGTTCTCTCTCTTCTGCCTCCTTCCACTTTTAAGGATCCTCTGACGACACTGGGCCCACCCTGATAAATTTCCTACTGTAAGTTTGGCTAATTAGCAACCTTAATTTCATCTGCAACTTTAATTAGCTTTGCCATGTAATCAAATGTACTCACAGTTTCCAGGGATTAGGATGTGGGCATCTTTGGGCTCAGAGGGATTACTCTGCCTACCCCAGGACCCATGATATATATTCCCCTTAGAAAATGCTTCAGTCTTAAATTTCTTCTGCATCCTCCCCATGCCACGCAGAGTACATAGTTCTTCCTGGATCGGGTGGTGGTTGAGGGTCTCCCTCACAAAGGAATTGGACAGCAGCATAGAAAAGAGACCAATCATGATAGTGGCTTTTACATTATCTTTTAAAAATTTTAAACAATTTTTTTTTACTTCTGTCACTTAATTGAAAAGTAATCTTAGAAAATGGATTGGATAATTTATGGAATTATCCATTTCTTCTTTTGTAAAGTAGTGTGACTAAGATTTTTTTGTATAAGGGATAAATAAAATAATGTTGTCCTCACTTCATCTTCATATCTGTGGCAGCCTATTTAGTTATTTCAGCCTGTGAACCACCCATTCCTTTGTCCTTCCTTTTGTCTTGTCATCTCTCGAAGCAAACTCCCAAGGCCCCTTTGTGAGAGGGATTTTACGTTGCTTTTGTAGGAACCATGTATAATATCGCAAGACAAAAACACCCAGATGAGACTATTAGGGTTAAGGGAAAATCAGGGAAATCGAGGGCGAGGGCCAGTGCACCGACCACATACCTCGGCCACCAGTTTGTGAACAGATGCGGCAGCCGGGCTCAAGAGGCACCGGGAGCCTCCCAGGGGCCCAGGGGAAGCGGGAGACACAGTTCACCGAATCCGTCAATGAGGATATGTCACCTAATGGTGGGGACACTTCAAGATTTTCAATAAATAGTCACCTTTCTGTCCTTCCTCCTCCCGCTGGAGCCAGCTGGGGCGCGAATAGCAGCAACCCAGTATCTTTCTGAAAGCAACTGTGCTTTCTTCACTGAAGATCTGAAAAGAGATGGAACACATTTACCAATATGCCCGGACTAGGGGTGTAAATTACTTATTTATTTTTGCTTTTATTGGGTGGGGGACACGTTTTTAACAATAAGAAACGTAGCTCTCTGCCTTCATGAATTACAGTCTGCAGCTTGTGTTTGAGAAGAACTTGGGAACTTATTAAAAGGAGCGGCGTAATTTGCCTTTGCTCAGAACCACATCACCTGCGCACCCGGTTCCGCAAGGTCAGCAGTTAGCGTGAAGTTGCACGGCCCCGTCTGCCGTGGCTCTCACGTTCCCCGTGCCCTTGACGTGGTGCCGCCTTGTCAGGATTCTCGTAAAACTCCTCGCTGATGGCTTCTTCTGTTCCCTTTATTTCCTTAAGTGAACATCTGTCTAATTGTTCACCTCCATTGCTTTAGTGCTTTCTTCATGCTTTCTCTCTTTCCAGACAATAAACTTTATTTTCTTCATAAGAATTCAGTCTACGCAAGGGTATTAGGCAGCTTGTTTGCACCTTTTAATTTCTGGATGTTTTCCAGGAAGGCTTTTTGCAGCAGTTCCAATGGGTTCATCTGTGAATCACAGAAGACAATGCAGCATTGTGTTTGGGTTTTTATCAGTTACCTTCTGTTTGTAAACATCTGTTTGGGAACGTTCGCTGGTGCCGCCCTGGCTGGCGCTCCCCCGCCCCCAACAGAAACAACGGGCTTCGTCTCTTTTTGCTGGGAGTCTGGGTGAGACCGAGTGCTGGCTTTCTGTGGGGGCAGCGGGGGCAGGGGTAGGTGTGTGACTGTCGGACTGAAGCCCTTACACTTGGCCCAGCAACTGCGAGAGGGAATCGGGCGCTTTGCTTCATTAACGGCCGTGAAGCCTGGTCCTCCTCTCATGACCGCAGTTTAATGTTGATGCTGATTTCGATGATGTATTTAAAAAAACTGTATAAACCCGCAATCACAACTGGAAAACACTGCCAGTTTTGACGAGACCGTTATTTTTCACATCCTTAAAAATATTCAGCAAGCCACTGCATTTCTTTCCATTTTATTTGAAATCTTTCTGAGGTATGTATTGTTATATCTTTAACAATAAATATTTGGATTTTGTTTTTTCAGCCAACATAAGCACATTCTTATTTAAACTATGTATACTATTGTAATGTTTTTTTGTAATTATTGATATATTTTTTCTGACTCAGTTAAATTAATTTTTCATTTTTTATTTTTCATGTTTTTATTTTCTATATGGCCTGTCTTTAATAAACAACTTTAATTATGTATATTTGAAATATATTCAAAAGTAAATAGGATAATATAATAACAAGGGCCCCCCATGCTAGATATCCTGCTTTAACAATTAGGAAACTGTTTTTCTCTGTTCAGTCATTGTTTCTTTGTGTGCGTGCATACTTGTGTGTGTATTTATTCACATTTATATATATGTATACACACATTTATACATATATGTGCATACATATATACACACATATGTACACACATACACAGTTATATGTATGTGTTGTGTGAGTATATACACATATATGCATATATATTTTTTCTAGTGTATGCTGTAAGTTGGTTTATGTTTCTTGTGTCCAAATCACATTTTATTTAAACTAAAAGTAAAACCCATCTAAGTAATGAGGATTCAAAGCCCCATTACGAAGTACTTGATTTCCCTATTGATTGGTGGAGGTGCGAGAGAATCTTGGCCCCTGGGCAGGGAGGGAGGAAGCATTGTGCATCTCCAGTTCGGTGTGCATCTCGCTGTGCTAAACCTAATGTCCAGGGCTCTGAGTGGAGCAGAAACAGGGACAGGGGAGTGCGGCTCAAAAGCGCTCTTTGAAAGACTGACGCACAGAAAAGAACGTTCCCGTGCACAGCATGTGATGGGAGTGAGGCACTTTGCCCGACCGGAGGTGAGATGGCTGATTTCCAGACGAAGTCTGCCTCCGTCTGGCTGTGTGCATCTTTTCTGAAGCCTGCCCGTGGAGACGCGGGCACGGGATTGTAGGAGGGTGAGGGAGGGGTGTGGGTCAGAGGATGCCGGGCATAGGCCGTTCTCTTTCCGCTGATCCCAACGGCCTGGACCATCCCTGTTTGGATCAGCAGAGAAGTGTTGATGTCTGACAATACTCCTACTGACAGGAAGCACATGGGTGGCCATTTGGGTCCTCTGGATGGTGATGCAATGACATTCTGGAAGCTACTGGTACAGAGTGCTAGGATCTGCTGAGACCTTACTTAGGGAAGATCACAGATATCCCTTTTTCCCAACACACACACACTCACACACTCACACTCACACACTCACTCACGACTCTGGGAAGCAAGGGAACCTGCACTGAGCCATCTGGCCCCTCCCTGCACGGCTCCCTCTCTTCCTATTAGCAGTTGTATTTTGGCTGATTACATCAACGTGTATAAGAGGATGGTTTGGTCCCCTCCACCTGTATCTTCCCTGAAGCATTTGTGATGTTATCAGAACCTCAATTTGGGGATAGGATTGGGTATAATCAGAAAAAACAAACATGTGGGCTGGGACAAGTTTACTGATTATGTATTTATATTAAACATTTCTACATGTTATTCCTAATATTCAACACAGCTTTGTGGGGTTGGAGATATACTTGTTGGTGATGTTATGATTATTATTATTAATATTAACTATGATCACTGATCACCTCCCCATCCAGGCACAGTACCAGCAGACGCTTTATCCTCATTATCTGACTTGGTGGTCACAGCACTCTTGCTGGGCATATGTAATCCATTTCATTGGGTCTTGGGAGTTTCCTTAGTTACCCAGCATCACACAGCTAGCCAGCAACAGAAATGGAACTTGAACTTGGTCAGGCCTGACTTCTGTGTCTGTGGGTTTTCACTTTAGTGAAGGAGTGGAATATGGGCATTGATCCCCAAAAGGTCAGTGCCGTTTCTCTCTCTGTCACTCATATACCTGGGGTTTGTTTCCTTGAGGGGTTGAGTTATGCATTTGGTCTGGGCAGAGTACAAATGCATATGCCACCCATAAGGTAACTTTCTCATCTTACATTTCTATATGTTCTTAGAAGTAGTTTTTGTTCCAAAATTATGCACATGGTAATTTTTACATAGTACAGAGAAATCTAAATGACAAATCTCTTCCCAGCATTCATTGACCATCAGCCCTTCTTCTATCAAAAGATAGCCCCTCTGTGTCCTTCCAGAAAACACAGTGCCTGCACCAGCAGTAAATTTGTTCCTATATGTTGTATACTCACATTTAATACATGTCCATCTAAATAAAAGCCTGCTAATTCTTTCCTGATTGAAAAAATAATGCACTTATTTTTACAAGTTTTGCAGGTATAGTTTCACATACCCAAATACGGAGCAAGAAGTAATTCTGCATCTCAGAAGCCATCACTCGAGCCTTGCCTGTAACTTTTTGTGTTTTATTCAAATAGGTTTGTCAAACAGTTCTTACGATTGTAATCACACTGTAGTCTGATTAACCCGACATATTTTGGCCACCTTTCCATATGGATAAATATTCCGTGGCAGTGTAGCTCTAGCGACTCGACAGTCTACCTGCGTGACTTATGAAGCGAACCCCTTATTGCTGGGCACGGCTGCTACTTGCAGTTTTCACAGTCGCAGGCAGCGCTGCTGTTTCCTCGGGCTGACGGAGGCTTCCAAATGCAGACTGGCCATTCTTCTTCAGAAAGGTCGTTCCAGTTTCCATTCTTTTTTTTCAGACGTGTCTGCGGGTCTGTTTTTCACACCTTTGTCATCACTGTGTATTTATCATTTCATAGTGATCTCTATTGTTTTCTGAAAGAGCGTGTATCCCTGTTTCATTGAAAACAGAGAGGAAAGCAGCTGGGGGTGTCTGATAGTTGGTCCCTGCATTCTTCTCACCTTTAAAAGTGTGTTGAGCAAAAAGTTTTAACATTTCACATAAACACCCTTAAAGCTCTCAAACTAATCTCTGATGTAGGGTGTGCAAATTAAATTTTTTGCTGCACTTAATCCTTATTAAAGCACTGATCATTAGGAACCCCAAATTGCTATAAGGAGAGTGCTTAGAAAACAGAAGGGATCAATAGTTGGTACTTAGGAAATAAATGGAACAACTTTTGTTTGTTTTAAATCCACCTTGGAGCTGCAAGGTAGAAAGGCTTAAAATGAGTTCGATTGTGAGTTTCTAAGCATTTCACAGCTTATATGTTGAACCAGGATTTCAAAAATGTATTCAACTTGTCTTAACTTTCTCAAAAGCTACAGAGATGCATATGATTTTTTTTCAACGACTTGAGTTTTCACTGGGGGCGGGGGATAAACCTGTTAGGAGATATGGAGACATGCACAGAGGCCCTAACTTGAAGAAGCTCGTGATGTGGTGTAAGAAACACACCAGGAAGCAAGGACTGTGCTAGACTCTCTAACCCCTGCTTCCCAGGGGGACTGTGGCCACACGCCTGCAGCAGGACGCCACACCTGGCCCGGGGCGATCCAGGAAGCCTCCCTCAGACACAGGACCGTGGGTTCACGTTTGGTTTGGCACTGCAACGACAGACACCTAGTTTTGTGATTGGAGCATCGCTAGTGTCCCGTGAAGGGCACAGTGCTCATGTGGCAAACTTTGTTGCTTCAGTACCCAATCATTAGTCAATAATCTAAAATGAGCTTCATCAGTGATTCTCAGAACTATGAATTTCAGGATTGAACAAACCTTTTCTAAAGGGAACAAAAATATGAGGACACCAAGTTAGGCTAGCCAAAGAGTTATTGAGTTATTTATTCTAAGAAAGGACGAAGACAGCAATAACACAATCCCAACAAAATGTAACAACATGCTTCACTGGAGAGTCGGCGTTACAAAAGGAAGGGTGTTTTCACACCGAACATCATAAGGATACAAACCTCCTCTGAAGGACGGCCACTTCTTACCTTACTAACATTGTATTCGGAACTATGTAAGTGCTTATATAGTTCCTTATCCGCAGGTTAGCCTTCCCAGGTTTAGGTTTACATGGTAGTTATCTGTGGTCAGCGTGGTCTGAAAATATTAAACGGAAGACTCCAGCAACAAACAGTTCGTGAGTTCTGAATTGTGCACTGTGTTGAGTGGCAGGATGAGACCTCGTGCGGTCGGTCCCCCCTGCCCCTGGTCCCCATCGTGCGGGAAGCAAATCACCCCTTGGAGCGTCTCCGCGCTGCACAGGCTTCCCGCCCCCTAGTCACACGGCAGCTTTCTCGGCATTCGGGTCAACTGTGTGGTATCGTGGTGATGGTGTTCACGTAATTTTTATTTTACTGAATGATGGCCCCAAAGCCCAAGAGTAGTGACGCTGGCACCCCCGACGTGCCAAAGAAAAGCTGTAAGGTGCTTCCTTTCAGTGAACAGGTGACTGCAGTTCAATAAGATGTTTGGAGAAACAGACGGGGGGGGGGGGGTGGCCGGGATGGTGGGAGAGACCACCACGTTCACATAACTTGTCTTGAAGTACATCATCATTGTTCCATTTTATTATCAGTTGTCGTTAACCTCTTAATGTGCCGAATTTATAAATTGAACTGCCTCCTAGATGTGTTTGTGTGGGGAAAACCTCGTATGCCTAGGATTTGATGCTATCCGTGGCATGAGGCGTCCGCTGGGGGGGAGGGGTGCAACTCTGTCCCCTGAGGGTTAGACAAGACCTTGATTTTAGCCTTCCTGCGAAGTTGCAGAAATAGCCCAAAGGATTCACTTACCTCCCCCTGATTTAAACAGTTTTCCTGCCCACACATAATGATAAATCGGGGAGTTACCGCCTGCTCACAGTGTTACCTGTACCACCTGACTCGGAGCCGTTTCCCGCAGCATCTCCCTTTTGCTCAGCATCCGGTCCCTGGGCCCACCTTACCTTCGGTCACCGTGTCTTCCTGGTCACCTTCAGGCTCTGACAGTTCCTCATCCCCTCCCTGTCCTTGCTGATCTTGGGACTTTGGTGTGTTTGACATTTTCTCGTGACTAGATTGAATTTAAGCGTATTTTGGCAAGAACATCATAGAAATGATGTGTCCTTCTTCCCGCATGATATCGGGTCGTACATTATGCTGATGTGTCTCATCACTGGTGATGTTAATAGCGGAGTAACCTTGATCATTTGTTTAAGATGATGTTCTGCTGAGTTTCTCTATAGTAATGTTATTAACTTTTTCTTCATAATTTATAAATATTTGGGAAGAGGTGCTTTGAGATTATGCTGATCTCACCTCTCTTCTTAAACATTCACCCATGGACTTTTAACATCCATGAGTCCACCTTGCCTGCAGCATTTATTACTGTGGTGCTCGCTTAATAATGATTTTATATTTCCCGCATGCCTTCTACCTTTATTAATTAGAATTCTTTGAAAGGAAGAGCTGTCTCTTCTCCCCTATTCATTTATTTATTCAATTATTTTATTTATATCAGCATGGGTTCATGGGTATATTTTTATTCTATGGCTTATAATCCAATACTGTCATTATTTACTTTGCTACTAGAATCGTTCCAGCTTTGGCCATTAGGAGATTCTTCTGGCTGCCTCCTGTGATGGACTGTCATTTTAATTGAGTGACTTTCCCTTCGCACTGCGTGCCCAGTGTCGAATCTGTGCCTTGTCCCCTTGCCCATAGAAATAATGAGAGAAGACATGGGGGCATGGGGATGGGGATGGGCACAAAGAAAGAACGGATCGGACGGTGGTGGTGCTTGCAGGAAAGGCAGTTACTTCTTGTACACCTAGAAGGGGCGTGGGTGTTTCCAGGGAGCACGTTCCGCTTAAAAATAAGACACAGTTCACCTAGAATGTACAATGTGCCAAGCAGGAGCTGGGCCACCGAGGCTATAAGCATCTTACCTAATCCTCCCACCATCTTTTTGGGAAGGGGATTTTGATACTGTGGTTTGACAGGTGGGAACAGTGAGGTTCTAGGGTTCCAAGAGGTCAGCACATAAAGGAAGTGGTGGAATCAGGATGGCATCTTGTTCCCCGATCCCCAGGGAATGTGGCTGTGCACGTTCCACAGAGGACCCCTTCCCCAGGAGGGGGCAGGGTGGGAGAGAAAAGTTCCTGCCTGCTCTGCCCACAGTGCACCCTGCCCCCTCCCCACCACAAAATCTTTTCTAACCATTGTCAGGAAAAGGAAATACCTTTCCATGCAGTAGTCACTGAGACACGTGTGTGTGTGTGTGTGTGTGTGTGTGATCCCTCACTGTTCTGTAATCTGTAGGTACACATATATTTATGCATTCTTGTCAATTTCTTGACTTTCTAAAATCTTGCTGTTAGAGCGTGCAAGTGTGAGAAGTTTTAATCTGCAATAATTTCACAAAAGATCTGCATCAGAGTACCCGAGAAGGGAGCGTTCCTCTCCCTCCTGATGTACTTGACCACCACTATTCATTGTCCTCTGCCAGCCCTGTTTTATTGGTGGGTCAGTGACCTATTAGGGACGAGGATTGGACTTTGGAAGGGAGCTTGGCGACACCAGGAGCTCCATTCCTTGGAGCTGGCAACTGAGACAGTGGAGGTTCTGGGGGAGGCAGGAACGTGCCAAGGTCACATACAGAGTTCAGGGTAAACCTGACTGAGGAACCAGGGGTGTAGACTCCAGGCTGCCTTTCTGCCATCTTGCCATGGTGCTTACTCAAGAATGCCTGTCACTACCACCAGCGTCCTACTGACCAAGTGGATACATACAAGGAGCTCTTCAGAAGGGTTTCTTAATAATAAATGCTTACATTTTCTCTTGGCCCCCGGCCAAATCCCTCCTCTCAATCCCAGTGACCTTGCCCTTAGTGGCCTGTTGATGTCGCTATCCATCCATAAGCCTTCTTCCCAGGGACTGTGTTTGCAGCAAAGACTATAATTTTATTTTGGGTTTGGATATACTGATTACATTTTAGCTTCTGGTATATTTCCTTACCTGTCACAGCCATTAAATTTATTTTAATAGTTACTCTACCCTCCTGATAGCCACTAAAGGGGGAATTGGATATTGTCTATCAATTGGCTTAGTCTGTGAACTGAGGCCGTATCTAATTACAAGGCATTGTATCGGTTCTGATTTATTAACCATTTACTGGGCTTTGGAGAAGGTAGCATTTTTAGTAGCAGTATTCTGCCTGGTTGTAGCTTTCCAGGAGGGCAGGGTGCCCGGAATATCACTGATCTTACAGTTATTACTTTGTGTCATATATAATCTTGTTTTTTCCCTGCAACAAATAAATCTTTGGGTCTCCCTGAAAAAAAAAAAGGAAAAAAAAACATTTGTGGTTACAGTATAATAAAAATAAACCGTTTGTCGTGACTGCAGCTGACATTTATCAGCCCGTTTGTGGGTGCTCTTTCTCTCTCTCTATAATACAGAACATAATTTGTCACTTTGTAAATACATCCCAGTCTAAATCCCTGCCAGCATCTGTTAGTGTTTGAAGGATTAATGTGCTGCCCTGCGCACGTCTGCACTTGCAGGGAACAGCGTAGCCCGTGATTATGGATCTTGGGAGAGCAGGGGAATGGCGTTCTCTATGCTTTTTCCTGCACGCGGTCTTGTTGGCCTTGTCCTGATTTTTCTTGTCCTTACCCTGTTCTGCCTGGATACTTGAAATGTCATCATTTACAAGGATTCTGGTGGTCCTCAACCTCCTTTCTCCTTTTCATAGTAGTGGTCACAGGAATAGTGGTTTAAACGCACTCTGGGTGAGTAGTGGGAGACCCTTTGGGTTTGGGCTCAACGTTCTACCTTCATCTGATTTATGACCTCAAGTTACTTAATTTCTGCTTTCTCACTTACAAAATGAAGATGCTAATGCTAATACCTGTATCTTAAAGGTACTGATGCTGGAGGAGTAAACCTACACTGGTACCCAGTGCCCAGCAGAGAGCCTGGCCGGGAGTAACTGTGGGGCTGTCCCACCTTTCACCACTGTCGGCGGGCTTGCTTCTCCTGACTCAGTCCGTGGAACTCCAACTGTCAGCTGGGGGTTCCTAGCACTGTGAGGCAGCTGGTGGCTATGATTCTGTTTGTCTTTCTTTCCTTATCAGTGGGTTTTGTATTTGTTTGGAAGTATTCATATCCCTGTAGATCAGGTGCGTGATGGGTCTATGGCCCAGAAAGGATTCTGCCAGTGAAGGGCTGTGGTCCTCAACAAAGCTTAGCACTAAATCCTGGCAAGACTGAGGGGCCGAAACCCATCGCCAATGGCCGCATGGTTCAGGGGCCTGCTGGAAGGGCCATCCCTGCTCTTTTCAGCAGAAGGTGTGAATTTGCCTGAGTGATAATGTGTCCTGTAGTTCTTACTACTTTATGGAATGACACTAGTGTGTCAACCATGTGTAAGCTGCCCCTCTTCTTCAGAGTAGAGAAATTACAGGAAGTGGGAGAAAAGGCCTTGTTAGTAATTCTTTTGTGAGCAATCTCTATTTCATTTTTAATTTTTTTTCATTTTTCATGCATACTTCTGCCCGTCCTGCTCCAGTGGTCCCCTCGCCTCTCCCAACCTCTGTTTCTATATTGGCAATTCTCTTCTCGCCAACAGAAAGAAGGTGTATAGTTCTCTTTTCATCAGAAACTGTCTTTTGCTGTTGTTTTGTTTTTGTCTGACATACAAATGGATACGTGCAGGACAGAAATATCATGCCCACATACCCAAGTGGCCAAGATGGCGACTTGTGATTTGATGCTTGTTAGGACGCTAAAAAAGAATCATTAGCAGATCTAGAAATATAACTCTGATTCTGAAAAAATGAAAAAATATATATTCTCTCCCTAAATGCCCAAGGGTTGGCATACTTGGACAATATCTAGAAACCTCTATTTCAATTTTTCTGACAGGTTTTAATAAAATTCTCAAGATGACAAAATATATTTCAGTATCCAAGCAGATGTGTGGAATTGCAGGAACCATTTAGTGCTGATACTTACAAAGTGTAATACTCCCCAAATCTGGGTTTTTAGTAGGAGAAACATTATGCAAGGAGCAGTGTTAGCAGATGCTCACTGCTAAATCCATTGCACGTCCTTAGTTCTACACACGGTTTGGGCGTCTTTGCGCCACGTGTCTCCTGGATCCTTACCAAATGGCCCGTGTGATAAAATAAGATGTACTGTAAGGCCTGGTATGATGTTCTCCTGTTTTCTCCAACATTCACTGGAACCCGTGAATAATATTAATTATCAGACTGTCAGACCTCAGGAAACACATCCAACTTTCTTGCCTCTTGTTCTGAAACAGGAGTCAGCAAACGAGGCTCTGCTGGGAGGAAATGAAGCTCAACACCTGTTTTTGTAAATAAAGTTTTATTGGAACATAGCCATACCCATTCCTTTACATTATCTGTGGTGGCTTTTGCTTTTGTGATACAAAAGTAAGATAGTTGGTAATGGCCTGCAAAACCTAAAATACTACCTGGCCCATTTGGCTCCTGTGCTGGAAGACTCATGACCATTTGAGAGAAAAGTCTGGTCCGCTAAGTCAGAGTGAGCAGGTAGTTAGCCCCATATCTTATTTCTTCACATATGGAAGCAATTCCAATTACACATTACTTATCAAATTTGGTTAATCCAGAGGGGGGAGGGTGGGGGTAAAGGAGAGGTTGAAGTTAGCTGTTTTTGTTATAATAAAGCTAAAAGTGTAATGGTGAGAGGAAAGCAGATGTAAAAGGCTTTGGGTTCATGGAAAGAACAACATTCTCGGGAGTGTACGTTCGGCCCACGGTGATCTCTGCACTTGCATAGTTTCAGTGTTGGGAAGAGAGTTCTGGCACGGAGACCACCGTGTTATCTTATAAGGAGAATTGGCTTATCAGAGTGGAGGGAGAACTGAATCCCACTTCTGCCAGCTGCTAATTATATGATTTTTGAACAGATTTTTTTCCCCGTGCCTTCTTGGCCTTTGTTTTGTTTATAAAAGTATGGGTCATTAGGTCTATCCTGAAGGGCTCAGCAGGGTAAAATGTGACAAAGTTCATAGTCGTCTCTTCCCTCGTGGAGTGGATTTTGTACATTTATACAGGGGAAGAAAGCCTCAGTCCTAGATGTGTGATGATAGTGACACCTGGATTCACTGGAAAATGGGACCGTCAGCCCAGACATCTCCAGGGCCTGCTGGGGCATGCCCTGCAGATGCAGAAAGGGGTGCAATCTCCTTCAGGGAAGTCAGTGCTCTTAAGGGAAAGCACCAAGTGAACCGGGGTCTCCCTGTACAGAGGTGGAAGCTCTGGGCCAGCCCGTCACACTGCGCGCAGCAGAAGCTCTGCCTCTCAACCAACCGAAGGGAGAAGGGAAGATGCCTTTATAAATATTGAAGAGGCAGGAGAGCGTGTACTGAGGCCAAGCTGCTCTAACATGCATGCCACTCCAAAGTTGCTTCTAATGGACATTTATTTATAAGTTTGTGTCTCCCACACCCCTCCTCATTCTAATGCGGCCTGAGATGCTGTTCTGAAAACACGCAGTCTGTGTGTCAGCTGGCTTCAAACAGAATTATCCGATGTGACTCACTTGTTCCGTTTGGCTGCAAGAGAGGAGACCACTGGGCAAGCCCGACGTGACATGGGTAAGGCTACGTGCTGACGCATTTGCACCAAGAGGACAGGGCGCCCAGTCACGGCCCTGAACCCATGTGCAAGCACTGGCCTCACTTTCTCATTCCACGTGGCCTCGCGGCCTCGCCTCTCCGCAGCTCCTGTGTGGGCCTCATTTCCTGAAGGAGCCCTGCTTGAGAGTCAGACAAGCCCTGGAAACCTCACTGGCCCACCCTACTCTTTCTTTCTCTCTCTGTCTTTCTCTCTCTCTCTCACCCCGGCCACCCCAGTGACTACTTCTATGAGACTCTCTGGAAAAACAAACAGGCTCGTGTGAAGAAGTAGCCTCATTGGCCTGATGAGGCGACTGAGCTGATTTGAATTAATTCGTAAGTCTTCATGCACTTTTGTCTCTCAAAGACTTTCACAGGCTTACTTTATGCCACTTGTCCATTTCCACTTGCGAACTGGACAGTTCCTCCCCGAGCACACCGCTTTCTTCTGCTGTCCCGGTAAAAGCAGCACGGAGCAGCCAGCACCCCTGACATTCAGGCTCTTCTGCCGGGCGTCAGGCTCTATAGGTGGCAGGTCTGCCTTTCACAGTATGACAAGCAACAGTTTTACCACATGCGTTCCGGTGCATGACACAGGTCCTCTGGGGTGTCCCTGGGTGACAGGTGGCTGTTCATTTGGTGAGAAAGAGTATCTAAACTCCTTTTGTCTAGTGGCTCCACTGTTCCCTAGGATCTTATTATAATCTACTTTTATCTTATGGAAGGAGAAAGAGAATACGGAGAACCTAGTTCAGGTTGATATGAATAATAGAACAGGAGTTACACAGTGTTCCACTCAAAGGTCCTTGGTGGAAACCCAGATGCCCCCCTCAATGCAGTCTGGGAAATGTAGTTCCTGGCTGGCCAGTCTCTTCTCAGGACAATCCCAAACTGTGGAAAGGGGAGAACTAGTATGAGAAAAGCTAGTTCTGTCTATGGTGTATCTTTTTATATAACATAGAGGTAATTTTTAAATTCTAGTCTGTTAGTTTCTGCTTTTTAATGTATGGATTTAAGTCTATTTCTATTTCTTGTGATTATGGATATATTTATACTAATTTCTGTATTTCATTTTGTATTTCTTCTCTGTGAAGTGTTTTTATTGTTATTTTTAAAAATTTTTGGACATTTTTGATTGATCCATTTTGTTTATGCCCCATGTACTCCATATGTCATTCTTGTTTTCCTGCTGTTACTTTGAAAGCTGAAGATTTATTTCCTTCCTTCCTTCCTTCCTTCCTTCCTTCCTTCCTTCCTTCCTTCCTTCTTTCCTTCCTTCCTTCTTTCCTCCTTCCCTCCCTGCCTTTTATAGCCACTCTTGAAATCTTTATATACATATTTAAATTTCTCTTACAAAGTAAAAAAGTTATTTGCCTCCTTCATTTAACCAACAACACCAGACCCTACATGATTTACCGGGTCAATGAAATCCCCCCTTGATAAAAAAAAATTTCTTGCCGTTGTTTCAAATTTTCCTCTAATTCTTCTTTAAGTGTAATTGATTGAGCCCTGTGCAAATGTAAAAGATGCACAGAATTTGGGGATAACTTCACTGTGACTCCTTTAGTGTGTGTGGTGTTTAGTATGGTGTTGAATTCTCATCTTTTTCTGCCTTTATGAGTGTTTCGGTTGGAACCTGTAAGACGCTGCTTAGGCAGATGCCACATTAAGCAGGAAACCTGATTTCTCTCTGAAACATATTTTAATTTTTTTCTAGTTTATCTGTTGAATATCCTGCCTTGCTTCTGAACCTCAGAAAGACTTCTGTCTTTGGATTCATCCATAAATTAAAAACAACCTTCGTGGTCACTCCTTAAGCCTGATGGTACTGTTGCATGCTTTGCATACTGAGCTCATATCCATCATCACACAGTGCGGCCAGTTTCCGAGAGGCAGGTGCTCAGCCAGCCAGCCTGAAGCACCCGAGGAACTGCCTGGCTTCCCAAAGGGCTTACGGAAAATCTTTGCCAAAATCACTGCCTTACTTTTATTTCTACTTATGAAAATTTCCCAGGTTTGTGACTATGTTATATGTTCATTCACTCATTTTCTGAATTAAAGTTTGTCTTGAAAACCTACTCTGTGCCGCACACTGTGTACCAGGTATTAGAGATAGAGATATAAAGCTGTGTTTTCTAATTTACTGTGAGTGTCACTGTGAATTATTGGTGCTGTGGCTTTCTTTCAGAGTCTCCTGCAGTGTTCTTGGGAATGGAAATTGCTATAACCTTTTTGGAGGACACCTAGCAAAAATCTATCAAATTTAAAATGTAGATATTTTTTGACCTAGCAATTCTACTTCTAGGAATTTGTTCTTTAGAAAAAAATATCATATATTCCAAAGTATAAGTATTAGAGCATTGCATTCAGTAACAAAAATCTGGAAACTATATAAAATAATACTAATTACAATAAGAACAGTAGTTAGCACAGGACATCTGTTTAAGATACTTTCTGTTGATATTATTTCAGTGAATTCTCGCAGAAATCCCAAGAAGGGGTTTTTACATTATTTCTATTTTTGTAGATAAGGAAATTCAGGCATCAAGAGTTTAAGTAAAAGTTCACAAATCTAGTGAAGGATGCAGAGGGCTGAGCCCTCCAAAGGGATCAGGTTTTAATAAATGATCAAAAACCCCTACAATGGACTGACCGTACAGGTTGAAACTAATGGGAGTAGACTCTGCATAGATTTGTTTAACTATGTGTTAATTGGGGAAAAACAGGTTGTAAAGTCACACACTGAGCTAAGAAACGATGTTTGTAGGGAGACAGTGCTGCCCGATGTGGTTGTATGTGTAGAAGGTGTGTTCTGGGGGGGCATACGCTGGGCTGCCACTCTGCTTCTCTCGGGGGCACTGGGGTTCGGGAGACGCCTTCACTTGATACATTATGCACTTCGGCATTATCTGTACTTCCTCAACAAGCCCGTTTCACTTTTACAACTAAAGATAAATTTAAATAGCTGAAAACTTCTCAGAGTAAACAAGAGCTCCTCTTACCGGCTCACACAGGTGTCCTGGGCACGGCTGACAGCCGGTGCCAGTGGTAGCAGGCTCTTTGAGCATCGTAGGAGGTTCAGCAGCATCCCCAGCCTCCCTCCATTAGAGGTCAGCACAGCCCTCCCACAAGCCATGCAGACCAGGCACTGCAGGGTGACCCTGCTGGGTAGAATGCCCCTGGGAACCTCTGGGGGAGTCTGCCGGCACTGGCCTCTCTGTGAATGGTATTCTGCATTCCCATGGCTGTAACGGGAAAGTATCTCCCTCCCCGGGAGGTTCTTTCAGACTTCACAAGCCCTCCATGTGGGATTCAGAATCCTGTAAGTCAGAGCAGACAAATCTGGTTTTTACCTGTTACCAGATAATCAACAGGCCGTGGGTCTCTGTGTTTGGAGCCACACCCCTCTTTTTGAGTCTTCGGGGGGCGGGCACTGATCTTTCTTTTATCAGCAACTACCCTAGAGTAGGGGGTGCCAGCGCCTAACGAGTTTCATTAAGAACACAGCTATTACACACTCAAAACATACGGACTGTTCCTGTTGAGGATATAATTATACAGTAAATTAGCGACGTCCAGTGTGTTGCCTTTTAAGCAGATCTTTGATGTTTCCAGTACTTACATGAGATATTGGGCCTGTTTATTAAGAGTCTTCAACTGTGTATAAAACTAGAGCAGTCAAAGTAATGGTGTCTGCTGAAGGATTCTTTATCATGTGAATTTACCTTCAGTCATCTATTATTTATTTCAGCTATTTTATATGCCATTATAATAAATATTATGACAGAGAAAGCTTTTACGCTTCAACTTATTGTACTACTCTTTACTTGCCTGCAATCCTTCAGGAGAATGTAACCATGCTTTACCTATAGTTAACGTAAATCATCACTTACATTAGAATGAAAAATTCACTATGAAAAAAAGGCTCTTTCAATAGCAAGGCATAAATGCACCATCATGTTGACTGCCAAACCCCTGCGCCTTTCGCCGTCCTTCCTTAAACTGTTTTTAAGCTGCAAAGTGAATACATTGCATAGAGGGAAATTGGAAGATTTTAGAATATTTTCACTCTCTTGTTAGTTTCTGGCAAGATAAGCATTTTTTATCCAGAGTGCAAAATATTGCCAATTACTGTCTAAGCATTTTTAATAGTTCTGCTTTACGTGGCACCTAACTCATATACCAAATTAAATAAGCTGTTATCCAGTGCAATTTCTCCTTGAATCAGCCTTACGATTACCTATAGGTATTGATATCGTTTATTTTATAAATTGAGTTCCAGCAACACAAGGCAACATCGTTGACCCGTATGTGATGAAGAAAGAGCTGTCATGGTTTTCTTATTGGGGGTATCTTCATATTTTGGCGAGGCCAGAGTTGGGAGGCACTTCACCCAGGAGCGAAAGCTGGTGCCTGATGGCCGATCTGAAGGTCAGGAAGGGCAGACTCAGCGCCTGTCTGTCACGGCTCTGAGGAAAATCCCGGCCTTTGCCCAGGACCATGTTTGGTGTGGTTTCCTGTTCTGAAATGTGAAATCTTCTCTAAGAGCGTTTTTCTTATTAAGTACACAGTGGCATTCAGACTTGTACAGATGTGTAGAGCCAGAAGAGACTCCCAGACTTTCCTTCCCCCTTGGGTGCTCTGTTGGAGAGCGCACTGATCAGTGCACCCTGTTCATCTTCAGGCTTGGCCAGCACCGGGCAAACTTCGCACCAGACCTGCTCACAATGCCGGCTGGGGTTGTTCAGCCGAGAGTTACAGGCGCTGACAGGAGATGCAAGTATTTATTTACTCCTGCGATTCCAGGCGAAGATGCAGCCCTCCACCATTAACATCACGTAAATAATACTGGAGAGATGAGCATTATGAAGTCCCACGTAGGATATTGATGAATTATTAAACCAGTTTAGTTAGGTCTGTATCGTAGATCAGTGAGTAATGTCATGTCAATAATATGCTCAGCGCCAGTGTCTCTTGCTGTTGTAAATGTGACAACTCCTATTTAAGGTTTCCGCACATAAAGTCAGGACCGCAAGTGTGTGCAGCGGGAGGGTGAGGGACATCAGCATAATGCAATTAAGGCCCATTGGGTTGGAATTTGCAGGATGCCATTAGCAGTAAGCTCTGAATGTAGATCATTGCCTTCGTTACGTTTTCTCTTCCCGCAATGGGCTTCTCTTGTAAATTCCAAATGCACAAAGTAAATATGATGTGAAATGGACACAAATAAGAATATACAGGTGATGCTCATTGCTTTATGGCCCTCGGTGTTACGTGTCGAAGAGCGTGACGACGAGGGTGCAGCGCAGTGGGGCATTCCCACAAGGGCATGAGCTTCGGGCCGGCCACGCCCCGTGAGGAGCCGGGGTCTCTGCCGCAGGAGCTGTGCCACTTCACACTCTCTCGGCCTCTGCTTTCCAGTCTGTAAAACGGGGGACATAATGTACTTTAAGAGGTTTTTCACATTACTATTAACTAAAAAGTTAATGCCATGCATATCATAGGTGTTCATTGTTTTTTGACCTTTAAATAATAATAGATTTGTGTAAATGAGAGCTTTTTTGAGGGAAACCCAGAAATAAACTCTTCTGTAAGTCTGAGAAAGGTTAGGTGGGTGCCCATCCAGCCTGCCTGGATTGGCACTTCCACGTGAGAACCCACACTAGCCAATTCCCCGTAAACACCCCATCTTGCACCTGCAGTTGCGTGTGGCATGTCCCGCATGGCTGAAAGAGAATCTCTTCTGGGTGTATTGGGGGCTGGGGTCCCCATGCCCCTTCATCAAATTTGGGTTCCTCTGTCCATCCACCTCCCACAAGAGTACGGGGTGCTCCTCTTTTTGACCAACTCAGAGACGGTGCTTTCAACACAATGCAACGAAGACCTGTTCTCACCTGCTGCTAGACTAGGATTGTGTAGAAAGTGGCCAAGCCGAGTGTAGGAAGCAAACCTCATGATTGGATGAGAATATTGTGAAGCCTATCCCCACTTGCTTTCACCAGCCCTGCCCCTAACACCCACCAGCTGGTCCCCAGACCAAATACTTCGGGTGCATTATGGGGAGAATTCAGATAGTGGGGGAAAGTCACCTGTATTTTCCCAGCTAATAATTCACAGGCAGTTTATAATTAATGATTGTTTTTAAAAATATTTTATTTATTTATTTTTAGAGAGAGGGGAAGGGAAGGAGAAAGAGAGGGAGAGAAACATCATTATATGGTTGCCTCTCACGTGGCCCCCATTGGTGACCTGGCCCCCAACTCAGGCATGTGTCCTGACTGGGATTCAAACTGGCGACCCTTTGGTTCACAGCCTGTGCTCAATCCACTGAGCTACACCAGCCAGGGCTAATTAATGATGGTTTTAAGTAATAATTAGTTTCTTTAATATGCTTGGTCACTCAAATTTTATATATATATGTAGTTTCCTATAAGCCCAGCACCATAACATATTATCTTTTTTTGTTCTTTCCTTGTTGGTAAGCACATTATGGATGTGAGACATTCTCTCTTACATAGGGAAAAGAAAAAAGTAAAGGAGTTAGAGTCCATAGAATATGCATTTACCTTTGGAGGCAGTGTTACTGAATGAATGAACGAATGAATGAATTCACTCTTAGAAATGTTGTCTTTCTTGCTGCTGACCAGAGGCAGGACAGCATGCTGCCTCTGTATGAGGCAGTTCCAGGTTTGGAGGTTTGTCCAGGGACTGGCCTTGCTGTGAGGGTCTCTGAGTGGCAAGAAGGGTAATGGGTGGGAGGATGGACAGGTCACGTGGACATTGAGGAATATGGAATCATGATTAAAACACGATTTGGTGCGAATTGTGGCTCTTCCAGTTATTGTCTGGGTGGAGCTGTGCAGTAGCTTTCTGAACTTCAGCTTCTTCAGCTGTGAGATGGGTGGCTGGCGATGAGTGCCCCCAGAGGGCTGCTGCGGGCATGGAGGGTGCTGTGGGGCACGCGTGCACACGGCCAGTGTTCGGAGACTGCTCCCGTCAGCCAGTTATGCTTCACTCAGCCCTTTCCGTGAATAGTGAAGCAGTTCCGTGCATATGGTGACAATGACGACTGCAATGATGATAATGGTAAAACCACAACAGAAACAGTCACAGTATCAGGTGCCAGGCACTGTTCCAAGTGCCTCACATATATATTACCTCATTTCCTGATACGGCAGGTGCCATTATTATTTCCATTTCACAGAAGAGAAAACTGCTTGTGCAGGAAGGAGAAGTCACTTGCCCAGCTGGTAAGTGCTGGAACTGGACTCAGACCCAGACGGCCCACTTGAGCCCACAGCAGAATGAACACCTCTTACGTTCAAAACGCTCACCGAGACTGGGGACTGGGCCCCTCCAGCCTTAAGGAGGTTCTGTGAGCCTTCTTCCTGCTGCCCTGGGGCGATGTGTCCTCCTCATCACAGAGCTGCTGGTCAGATTTTCTGAGCTACCAATATCACTATTATGAGATAAAGAAGAGAGACCACCATTCCTAATGTGCTTTATTATGGGAAAACAATGCTCATTGTGTTTTAGCAGTGGCCTTCCAAATAACAGTGACGATAGTTATGATTTATGTGCCCCATACCTCATGTACATCGTATCTAAGCTATTCTCTGACCTGCAAGGCGGGTGCCCACTTTCCGATGAGGCAGCCGAGACCCTGAGCGTTGGGGTGCCTTCCGTGCCAGCACGCTGCCGGGGCTGTGACCATGCTGGGAGGGGGCTCCAGCTCAGCCTGGCACTGCTGTCTCTGCCGGGGGTGGCAACAGCTTTCTATTTCTTCGTTTAAATACCACGCAGCCCCCATATGGTTCCTTTGGTTTCAGGCAGTATCACATGTGAGTCACACTTGGCTAATTCATAGTCATGAAATTGTATGAGAGATCACTCTTGCATGACAACAGCAAGCAATCAAAGGATTCTGCGTTTACAGACTCTTAAATCACAGAGACAGGGTTTGGAACTCAGCAAAGAATAGGCTAAGCGGGCTTGGTCTATTAAGGGTGTCAGTGACTATGCCACCAGCGAGGAGCCCTGCGTCCCAAGGAAAAGCAAGAGGAGGATGTGGGTTGCTTAATTAGCCTGTCTTTCTGGCTGAGCCCGGGGTGTCAGGAGCAGGTGGGCTTCGCTCAGCTACTTAGAAGTTGCCTGATGTTTCGTGTGTGAGATGCCACCTGTGCAGTTCTGTTTTAAAATGATGGGTACTAGCATCTGTATACATAATTTAAAATAAATTTACATTCCTGTTTTGCCTGCGATGATAAGCTAGTGTGCCAGTGTGACTAGAAAAAAGAGTAAGGGTTTAGGGAAGGGTGGAGAGAGGCATTTTATACATTTTAAGATTCAAAATGTTTGGCGTGAAGTTCTTCCTGTTAAGGCTGAGTAGACAGTTGCGTAGAGAGCCAGGCATATGGATAGGAAAGGAGGGAGAGACGGACACATGGAAGGATGGCAGTTTTCATTGGGGTGGAGGATCGTGCATGCATTTTTGTTCATATCCATCAGTCTTTTTACAAATTTCCTATAACTAATGAAAGCATGATGTAGGAAGTGACCTGAAATAAGCCCGGAGAGGTAGACAGGGCCAAGCCATGGACTTGGTGTTAGTCATTACTGTTCTTCATCACATATCCCCACTTCTCCTGGTTCTGAAATGTGAGAAAACGCAACCTCTGTCACTGCTGGGTGGAAGCCTTCGAGATCCCATGTGCAATTTTTCACATTCCCTTCCCCACTCCCCACACTGTAGAGGCCAGGGATGTTATAGAAGGGGGATGTTTCATCTGCCCAGGACCCTGGCTACCCACGAGGAACATGGCTCCACTGACCCGGGGTGGACCCAAAACACAAGCAAGTCATAATTCTTGGTTGTTTTCAGACACAGAGGTTTGGGTTGGGCAGGGGCTGCTCTTTACTGAAGCATATCCTGACTGATACGGAGACTCTGTGTGAGCCGTGCTGAGGGATCTGGACCATATATTGTTAGCCATTTTAAGCTACAAAAGAATTTTAAGCTGGGACTTTGTTTATGTGTTTGTTTTTTCAATCCAGAGAGCAGACTCTGGCCAAACAAGGCCAGATGGCCTGTGCTAATTCTAATATCTCTTAACAGAAAACTCACCAGTTTCTGAGTGGTGACAGAATGTTTCTGTGTCTTGACGTGGTGAAGGTCATATAAATTTATACATGCGATACAATGCCATTGAATTATGGGCAAAGATGTTACAAATAAAGAAAATGAGTGCATCCAAAACCTGCTGAAATCTTCACAATGTCTGAGGTGTAGTAACTTACACCGTGCCAATGCCAGTGTCATGGCTCGGACGACGTGCTCTGTATACATGGGGACGATGTCACCATGGGGAAATGCTGGGGGTTGGGGGGTGGGCACTCTAAGTACCACTTCTTGAAAGTCTGTAATTAGTTCCAAATCAAAATGAAAAGCAACAACAGAAATTTCATGAATTAAACCAAAAAAGTGAATTGTGGTGAGTCCCGGATGTGAGGCCAGACTTGGAGGAAGAGCTCACGATGGCAGATTTGGTCTCCTGCCTTCACCTCGCAACCGGCAGTTTGTGCTTCAGCAATGGGGTCCATGAGCCACTGCGTGTTCATGCAGAGCGTGTCTCATGATAAACACTTCATAAAGTTGCTAAGTTTCTTATAGAATCAGAAGTTAACCGCCTCCCCCCCCAACACACACACACACACACACACACACACACACACACAAGCACACACATCCCCTCATTCTAAAAGCTGTGTTTTTCTTTCACTGGATTTACTGTATTGCACACAGTTTCACTACATTTCTGAGGCTCAGCAGTAGAAACAGAAAGCTGATACCAAGGGCAGGAGCATTACCTGAGTGATAGTGTGTGGACTTGAATCACTGTCCCCAGGAGCCTAGTAACCCACGGCCTGTGGATTAGTCTGTTGAACTACTTGATGGCTGGCGACCCCTGGCTCCCCCTGGATGTGTATGTTCTGATTTTGTTCTTATTGGTAGTGGCAGCTCTGTGCTTTATTTTGAAGTGAAAGGGGAGGACCAGAAGGTAACTTACCAACTGCAAGTTACGCGCGGAGAAGAATGTGAAGGCCCACTTGGCCCTGCCATCATTTTCGTTGGAAAATTGCTTTGGGGTCATCATCTGTGAGTGTCCTCCCTGTTTTATGGTGGACATTTGTACGAGCATTTTTACAGTATCTCATGGAGTTTTTATAGGGGCTTGGCTGAGAGAAACAATGCCTACCACTCTTCCCAACAGGATGAGTGTCTGCCTTTTGTTCTGTGATGCCTTCGGGGTGCTGTGAGATTTTGTGTGTGGCGAAGAGGGTCAGGGTCCGAGGGAAGTGAGTGGGGCTGGGCCACAGGACACAAGGTGATGGAGAAAGGCCCCTTTTCGTGCTAACTCTGAATGACAAATCAGGTAGTCGAGCATTTATGAGGTGTAAGAATCTTCCAGGGGAATAAGTTAGCTTTTGACAAACTTTACACTCTGATTTTAGCCATCAGATGAATATTGATTATTCAGACAGAAAGTGTGTGGGGTTTTGCTCCTCATCTGGAAGCCCAAGCTGTCTATACAGGGTATATTACTCAACCCACTCAAGTTCGTTTACTTTTCCTGGTGGTAATTTCCTGCTCTGTAGGATGAGGGGTGTAGCCTTGCCTCACTGTGGGTCCTCCAGCTCAAACATTCCCTGATCTTAGGAAACTCGAACAAAACCTGAGTTTCCACTTTCCCCATTTCCTGGGTCAAGTTAAACGCTTCCCATCCTCCTTCCCAAATCTGCCTGTTTCTGCATCCGCCACCATCTGAAGTTCTTTGAATGTGCATCAACATTGGCCAACACCTTTGCCACTGACCACTGCTGGGGAAGTCATATAATGACTCTCTGGCCCCTTCCCCTGTACCTGGGCTCTTTATTGGTCACCACCTGGATCCTCTAGGATGCACCAGAGATCTAGTCTGCTGTGGTCTCCAGGGAAGAGCCTGGCATGTCATCGACGCCAGGTCAGCCACCGTGCTGTGGGGCGGTCTGCCCAAGCCGCCCTTCACTGCAGGTGGCATCAGGGAAAGAATTTGGCACAGCAGATATTTTATCTCTACTTAACTTTACGAAATACTTTCTCTCTTCTATACAGGATGTTAGGTGCTTTACACTTATTCCCACAATTCTGTGAGAAGATTATCAATATTCACCTTTTACAAATAAGGAAACTGAGTCTCAGAAATGCTAAATGGCCCAAAGTCAGAATGCTCCCCAGCTGCCTCTGCTTGATGTTTGTTATTCAAGGCTTGGGAGCCGGGCTAGAGCCCAGGCAGCCAAGACAAACTGCCACAGGCCCACTGAGCATCTCCCCAGTTTGTGTCCGTCCCCGAGCAAGACAGCTCAAGTGCAGGATGTTCTCAGCAGTGCCGTTTGCACTCCCCCTCTATAGCATAAGAGGGATCATGTTATCCTCCTTAGTCTGACTTTAGCATAGCCGTCTAGACAAGAATTCCCAAGTTAATCATTTGTTTTACGGGGCTCTTCTTACCTGAACAGGCAGGTGGCCCGGCATCCTATCTTTGGAGGAGATAGGTCTAAGAAGTGATAGTATTTGATGTTACACCTCTGAAATCCAGTGAAACTTGAAACTTGAGAGTGCCCCGTGACCACGAGGCAAGTCTGAAAGGCACTGCTTTCAGAATTGCACTAGGAGGCCGTCCAGTGGAGTATGATTGCCTCAAAACCCGACTGCTCCAGTCCTTCTGGTTTCTTTCCAGGAGGGAACTAGGGCTTTTGTCTGAGACTGACTTGAGGTCAGTGCTTGCTACCCCGACTTCTAACTTTGTGATCTCTTATAAGATGCCACATTGAAAATGGGGAACCGCAGCCCATCTCTCAGTTGTGAGAGTGGAAGGAGATGGTGCACGTCCGTGCCCAGCCCATGGCAGACTCTGAACAGACAGCAGCCATTGTTAACATTACGATTACCCACATGCCCCTCTGTCTATCGAGTCTTCTGGGTTACTGAACGAGGGGGATCTAGGCCGGTCATGATCCATCAGCATAATTGACTTTTGTCTGCTTTTGTACTTTTAATAAATGAATTGTCTTTAATTTTTGATGCAGTTTCAGTGCAATCATTTCAGAACCCCAGTGGCAGCGTTTGAGATGAAAATGTTGTCTGCTGAATTCTTGCACCAGCCAGGCTTTGTCCCGGAGTCCCCATCCCATCCCAGTTTTTCAGGATGCAGATTGAGAGGGGACACGTGAGCCTGAAGACCCTTAGGCGCCTCTTCCACGCACTGCATGAAATAGCACAACCCCCACCCTGTAGTTTTAGCGGAATCCCAGCCTCACATCCTCCCTAAACTTGGCAGTAAAAGCCTTGCTCCTCCATTCATTCCAGTGATTTATATTCTCTCTGGGCGTCTAATATTAAACAGGGGAATTCCGACATGTTCCATAACACATTTACTGTAACTTGATACCATGAACTAAACTTGCTGTTATTTATCATTTCTTTTTATTTTCTCTCATTCCAGCATAAAGCCAAGGTGGAAGCAATGACCCTGGACCTTGCTCTGCTCCGTAGCGTGCAGCATTTTGCTCAAGCGTTCAAGGCCAAGAATGTGTGAGTGTTCCAGTGGAGGGTTATAGATCATAATTTCTTACTGTTTTAATGTCTTTATCAGATGACCATAATTGGGAGAACGCAGGGCTGTTGTGTTGTCTTGGCATCCAAGCAGGAGGCTCATTTATATCGGCCCTGTTAAGGTGCGCCCTATTTTCCTGACTCTCATTAGGAGACGTGTCATCCATCCAGTAACAGCTTCCCAGATAAAAAGAAAAGACACTATTGAAGCACTAGTGAAAGGGGCTAATATAAGCCAGATGAGTGTAAGATGCATCCTGATTGTAGACATTTTTGCAGCCTCGGAATCGAGGGAAAGTACATTTTAATTGCATTCAGGCAGAGGAAAGCTCAGCTCTCCGAGACTGCAAGGGGGCTGAGGATCAGAGCCCGAGAAGAAGGACCTGCTGCTCTGCCAACCTGCCATGATTCTGTGTGACATGTGCACATGGATCCAGAACCATGGACTCCCGTCTTGAGAAACTTACCCTTTTTTTTCCATTCTTTTTCAGCGTTCCAGTATGCGTGAAGGAAGGGGCCTTAGCTAGGGGCTGGCAAATTCTTATACTGGCACATGTTAACCTCCCTTTCCAACAGAGAGAGCAGCCTCAGACCCAAAGCTGAGGCAAGCAGTGGTGGTTAGCTCCATTTTAATTACAGTATTTTGTTTCCAAGTGTTTATTTTTACGGTTCTCTCGTATTTTTTTTAGGGCAGGCAATACTGGTTTCTTATTTAACATAGTGGTTTAAATTTCATTAAAAAGTAACTTCATTTAAATTTTTTTCCCCAGAGGGTTGAATTGACCATGAGGATTAGGTTAATAATAGTACAGTAGGTGCCGAGGGCAAGGTAGCTCCGGAGGTGGCACCAATGTGACGGAATTTGGAGAACACTGGTAAAATGGCAAGCCATCTTTGGGCCAGGCTCTGCTAGGATCACCAGGCAGATGATGGATGTCAAAGGAGGTTCTTAAACCAAATATTCATATGGTGCAATGTGGCTGTGACCCCTCAGTGCTGTCCAGTATCCAGTTCTTCTCATGTCTCCCTTGATTTCTCCTTCAGCAGTTTTAGATGGTTACGAGGTCTCTAACACCCTTTCCAAAGCATGCAAGTGGCCTGAGTCCCTGAGGTCGAAGAACTGAGTGAGAGTCCTTAGTGAGAGAGCGGCATGTCCAGTTAGGGGTGGGGTGGGCTGTGCACACGCTGGACTAGTGGGACAACACCCTCAGCTTGCCAGCAGCCCAGGGCGAGCCCTCCTGTGTGTGCTCCCAGTGGCATTTGGCAGTGTTGGCTGTCAGCCCTGGCCATAGCTCTCAGACAGTCCCAAGCCTGGGGGCAGCAGTAGCTTTTAAGACATTTGCTCACTTATACCTTCACCATTCATTTATCCATGTGTTCGTTCACTTAACACATTTAATGAGGGTCTCCAAAGCCCCAGGCACTTTTCCAGGCTTTAGGAAGAGAGGGGTGACCCTTGGAAGCCTGGTTATCCTGAAGCAAGCCATGGTCTCCGTTGTCAGGAGGCAGTGTTTCACGGCAAATGGCTGACTCCTCAAACTAATGCTTTTGTGGTTGTTTGAGAGAGAATAATAATAACAATAACCACAACAGCAGCCGCGGCAGCTCATTTACTGAATGCTTCTTATGGGCCATGCACTTAAGAACACTTTGCATGCATTTTCTAATTTAATTCTCAAAGCCACCCTTTGTGGGAAGTGTTATTTACTACCTCTGTTGTGCAGATGCAGGATGTGAGACCAGAAGGGTAGGTTAGTTATCTGAAGGCAGCTGGCTGGGAAACAGAGGGGCTCAGATCCTATGTGGTTCCTCCCTCCAGGGCCCCTGCTTCACCACCACACTGAACTCTCTTTCCTTTTAAATGTGGTAGAAACAGAGATCAGAGGGAGTGAGTGGCTTTCACAGGGTCACCGGGCAGGTTGGCAGCAGACGCGGGGTTTTTATCTAGCTCTGACTCTTTCGCTCTCTCCCTGACACCATGCTGCTCTAGCCGGAGCTTAGATGTACTGCCTCTTCCCACTTCCTCCCGTTCTGCGTCAGGCCGCAGTGGAAGTGAGCAGTTCTGCCGGGGAGCGCCAACTGTTACATAACAGCACCGTCTTCCAAGTCTTAACGGGACCATTAGTTTCTCACCATTAAGTAGTTCAAAAATCATCAGATTCCACTGCCTCTTGTAATCACCAAGGCCAAACTCTTGGAGAAAGCTATCACCCACTTTGCCCTAATCTTAGATTTTAGCAAATGAGTCCGAATTTGTGTACTTCTAGGTACAGAAACAAGGGTGATTTTCCTTTAGCAAACGCTGTGCCACACACCTCTTTTTAGATGTCTCTCGAGAGAGCAGTGCGCTGTATGTTTTAGGGAAATATTGTGGTGGTGAAAATATGCATAAAAAAGGGAGTGATTTCAACTTTTGAAATGCTGCCAAAGTGAAATCTCTCCTGGATAGGCAGATGACAGTTCAGTACTTACGGGCCTTTAGATTCTGAGAACTGTCAGAAGTGAATTTAAGTGCTGGTGACCGGGCTGCCAAAAAAACATGTGTAGCTCTATTCGTATAATCACCTCCCATCTTTAGACATTAAAACCTCCTTGTCTGTAAAACATAATGACACATGAAAGAAAGGCTGCCAGTTCAGAGCCAGTCTCTTCATGCGCTGGCGGACTGAGGGGAGGAAAAACCCTTACATTTAAATCCCGTGCGGATGCCCCCATTTAATATTCCATTTTAAAGCTGATCTGTGAGCGCCCCGGAAGTATTTCCGGCCCCTTTGGCCTGTGTGTGTTCCCTGGGCTCACGCTCCAGCTCAGAGTGTTTCTTCTCCCCAGGATTAGCAGCATATGATGTATCCTGAGTCTAAAAAAGTAGAGAGAAGTATGAAATGCAGACCTGGTGGAAGACGCAGCTCACTGTGGTCTGGAGCCCCCCTTTACCTGCGTCTGCTACGAGGAGCTGTGGATTAGCCTGTTGGGGACATCTGCTTCTTCTTCCTTTGGTGGGTAGAGGGCAGGGGGAGGGAGAGCATTTCCCAATGAGCACTGCTAGCATAACTATGCAAAATCATGGCTTCTCATCAACTTTTTGTTTCTTTTGTGCAAGGCAGTGTGCTAAGTACTTATGCATGGGGTCTGTCTTTCATTTCTTACAATAACCCTGGGCATTAGGCATTTTGATCTCTGTTTTACAAATTGAAAGGCTCCAGCTTTTCAGAGAGCAAGAGTCTAATGACTTCCCCAAGTGTAGCAAGGGGTGCATTCCAAAATGTGAATCCAAGTCTGTCTGAACTCAAAGCGACTCTTGCTCTCGTTGGGTCTCACACTCCAGTCCTATTTTTCAGTGTGGATTTCTGTATTGGAATGTGTTGCCAAGTAATATGCTACTTTGAAATTTAGTGGCTTAAAACCACTTGAAACAATAAACATTTCTGTTCACTTTCCCTCTTTCAGTTTGTTTAAATCAGGATTCAAATAAGGTCAATGCATTGTGATCAACAGGTTTTTCTTCAATTATTTTTCTTTAAAAATTATTAACACAACATTGCATTTGTTGAAGCGTCCAGGTTGTCCTCTAGAGTTTTCTGTAATCTCTAATGGCTGCATACCTGGGGTGTCGTTTAACGTATTCTATTGTTGTCTGTGTTTCCTGTGCAATGGTAGGTAACTCTAGAGGCTCGTCGAATTCCTGTTTAGTGTTTCTAGCCAGCATGGTTCATGGACGGTGGTGAAGTCTTCCACCAAGAGGACGCTGGTTGCCAGAGCACACTTTCCAAAGGCTCAGCTCGCCCTGACCTGCCCATTTCTCTGCCCACTCTCCCTCTGTCTGCCCACCCCCATTTTCACTCATTTGTTGCATTATTCTCCACTCACTCTTCTGGGTGGTCAGCCCAGGAGGCCTCAGTCTGCTTCCAGACAGTTCTCCTCGGAGTTAGTGATGGTGGTGGTCAGCCAGTGTGTCTCAGGTCGAATTATTTTGGGCATTACTAAAAGTTCCAAACCGAAGCCTGTGGTGAGTCCCAACCCAACTGAATTTTGAAGGATGTTTATGTTTGAACTGAAGCCCTGGAGAGCAGCCAGACTCCACACTGCCGGCAGGCGGGGGCACGCACCAGAGTGTGCCGTGCCGAGACCCTTCCTGATCGCTCAGACGGACATTGGGAGTTTCAGTGATGGGCTCCGAAATAATAACATGTTGTTTGTGGTGAACTGGCACATTTTCATCCCCAGAGATGGCTGCTTCAGTTACTCAGAAGCACCCATTTTTGCATAGGGCCTGGGATAGTTCAGTAGCTCCTAGAACTAGGAACTCTGTACATATTTTCTGTTCGGATGTTTTATAGTTTGAGTTCCACATATTCCTGAACTAATGGATACCTGGATTCCAATCCTGGAATTTTAAATGTTGGTGATGGCACATGATACAGAGCAAACGCATTGTTTGGAAACCAGTTACCAATCAGCTCTTATAATACTGACCAAGGGCTTTGGTTCACTGTGGGAATTAATTGCAATCGACAATGAGTTCATATTGGCACAACACATACAGTTCTAAAGGCTTCTAGAACTTTATTTTTTGATGATAGATTTCTACTTTCTCTTCTCAACTTTCTGCCTCCAGTATAATTTAAAGATATTAGGTGTTCTTTTGCTTAAAAAATAATATAGGACAGTGATGTTTATAAAATAAAAGATTAACAGTTTTCTACCCCCTCCTTACTTTTTAAACATTTGAGGGAGAAAAATCTTTAGCAAAGTTATTTATTTTCACTTTTTACTAAATTACTTTCAGAACTTGAATGTACTAATCCCACATATAATATTCTTGGATTCCTATTCTAAATTTTGCTGTCTCAAATCCTTCTATGGAAGTGGGTGGGCTATAAATTATAAATAAATTCCAAATTTTGAGGGATAAATTACCCTAAAGACCAATGTGTAAATTATAGCTTAATCTTTCTTTTTCTCCTCAGCTCAATTTTAAGAATAATGTTTTAGCCAACATATCTGCAATTACTCGTTGCTCAACATGAGAAATCCATTTCTGGTTTGCCTAAAGGAGGATCGTGTTGCTTTGCTTTTCTTCACAGTACGAAAACTAAAAGAAAAGAAAAACAAAGAGGTAGATTTTAGCTATAATGAACTCTCTAAATCTAGATCTTAATTATGGCTTTTTAAGGAAAAACGTTAAAAGTCTACCAGTTAAGTTTTTGCCATCCCATACATTTTCCATCCCACGTTATGGTGGGATGATATTTTAAAAAATCATATTGTGAGACATTTAACAAACTTAGAAACACTAGGGAAGAGTGCATCCCTCACAAGCACATTTTTTATGTTCTGAAAATTAACTCAGCATCAACTTGTTTTATATAATTATTTAAAAATATTTCTAAAAGACAAAGTACGAGTCATTTCTTATTAAACAGAAATACTAACTTGAAGTGATGCAGTGTAGGACAAGGGTCAGCAAACTTGTAGAGCTCTCAAGAGTGAGTGTTTTCGATTTTTCGGGCCATCTGACCTCTGTTGCAGTTAGTCACCTCTGCCATTGTTTCATGAAAGCTCCGTGGACAGTAGTTAATTGGATGAGTATGCCTGTGTTTCAGGAAAGCGTTATTTATGAAAACGGGCAGTGGGCTGGACTTGCCCAAGGGTCATAGCATGCCCACTCCTGGGGCAGTGGGAAGAATATAGGGCTTGGGGATCAATAGAACTGAGATTGAAATCCCAGCTGTACTATTTACTAGCTGTGTGGCCTTGGGCAAACTCTTCACATCTCTGGGCCTCACCTTCCAGATCCGTATAAAGCAGATTATCACACACACCTTTTAGGGTCTTGAGGAGAACAGCTGGAGTATATGAAATAACCAGACACAGCTTAGTGCACTGTGCCTATGACTGTTCTTAATATGTGTTTGTTTATTGTCACATTTCTAGAATGATTTGAGAAATTATAAAGAATACATTCTAGTGTCACAAAATAGAAATAGGAATTTACTTAAAAACGGGAAAGGGGAATAAAAGTAGACTAGTAAGAGGTGACCATAGAGGAAAAGTGGATCTCATAAGGTCTTTCACATTCATTAAAAATCAGGCCTAAGAATGAGCTTTGGGATTCCTGGCCATTAAGGAAAGAGGAGAAATCAGCTTTACGTTGCCCACAAACGATAAGCAAGACAAGAATCAAGCAGAAAAGTTGTTACTATAGTGATGCTCCACTGAGGATCGCAGAATACTTATTACTCTACTGAGTATTTTCCCCGCTGCTCATTGTTATTAAAGCCATGGACTTGAGGGATACTTCACCGTTCTCTTTCAGAGTAAATGGCTAGACTCTATTTTCTTTGCCATTGTTACATCTGTTTCCCCTGGCTTTAAGAGCTTTTTCAGGTGATCTGAGCTGCTTTAAGAGCAACCTGCTTTGAATGAGTGAGGTACCGTGGGACCTACTAAGAATAATGAACTTGGGTATTCTGGGATACCAAAGTGCTCCGCACGCCTTCTTCTCCCCTCTTTTCCTGTTTATTTTTAAATTTTTCTTTTCCCCTCATTATTTGTTCAGTGTTTACAACAGAATTAGGGACTGGTCTAGACATGGGGTTAAACCACTTGCTGTCTTGCTTCTCCTGTGCCTTAGCTCTCTCTTCAATTGTCGTGAAGCTTAAGGATGGTTTCATAGCTTTACATGACAGAGATCTTCAAAAACATGTCCTTGGTACAGAAGAAAAATTATTAAATTAATTTAGTTAGGGGCCACTTCGCAGTTAAATTTGTCAGGAAAAAAACATTTCTGTGAGCCTTGTGCTTGGGCTCACAGAAATCACCGGAAGTCACCGCTGCTAAGGAACGCACGAAAATGAGTTTGAAGTAGCCACAACGATGCTTGCAACATGAACGGCTTTGATTTCCCAACAGAATTCCAGGTTCAGTCATCACTATCATGTTTCTTAAAATCAAAGTGATGTATGTTAATTGAAGATACAAAAAACTTCCCTTCCAGGAAGAATAAAAACCCATCTTTGGCGGGTAGAGACAACTGCTCCGTGGTTGCCCCTCCCACACTCATCTTCCCCCAGTGCGTATGGGCAGAAGCTGATGTTATGCCTTTGGCTTTAGCAAAGAATATTAATCTTGTTGCTAGGGTTCAACAATGATTTCTTTTTTTTTAGTTCTCTTTTTTGCTCTGTCCATCCACCCCCAGCCACCTGCCCTACCCTGCCCCAAGCTGTCAGCAAGATCTCTTAAAGCACTGGACTAGAACACAAGCCAGCAAAATATTTTGGAAAAAATCAGATAAATAAATATTTATATATGTATCTATATAAATATTTTACCTTTGTGAGCCAGATGGTCCCTAGCAGCCACTCAGTCAGCACTGAGTACATTTTGACTGTTTGTATGAGATCATCATAGTACAAGAGTAGCCTCTGATAAAGTGCAAGTTACTAGACATGACTGTGTTCCAATAAAGCTTTATTTATAAAAATAGGAAGTGGGTTGAATTTGGGATTTGCTTTCGTGGTTGTGATTTGCTGATCTTAGGACTAGACCCCACTGTTCCTAGAAATATAACTCATTTTTAATAGCATCCTGTTTCATTATGAGAAATACATGCCATTTTTCTTAGAAAATGGTTTATGTTAGACCTGTCAAGATAAATAAGTAAATATAACCATTGTTGCATGCACGGTTAATTTTAATTCTCCGTGGAAAGTGCTGTGATGCACAGAGGCTGATAACAGAGATGGGTTGGAGTAGAACAGTATGCTGTGGTGAGTTTTGGGAAAGTAGGTCAACTACCACCACTAAGTATTGTTTATTTATAATGAAGACACTGAATTCCTAATTGGGGCTTGGACCCATATAAAGATGATGATGATAACAATTATTAAAATTTATCACCTATGTATTATGTGTCATGCACAGCTAAGCACTTATATGCTATCCCATTCTGTCCTCATGAGGACTCAGAGGATAGGTCAAACATGATAGAAGAATGATAGTGTCTTATGTTTCAGCCTAATACAATGATGAGCCACACTTCATAGATCAAGATATTGAGGCTTAAAGAGATTAAGGGGCATGACCAAGGTTATTCTAACTAGTTTATGGTGAGGCTAGAACTTCGTCCAAAATCTGCTCTCGCACTGAGTTCAGCTTTGACAGTAGTTTGGAGAATCAGCAAGATCTGTCTCACTTGGGAACTGCATCATGTAGGATGCATTGCCTCTGGAGGAAATTTGTCCCATTAATAGGACAACTCCTGCTACTGGGACAATTATTATGGTGGCTTCAGTGCTGAAAGAGATGCTTCTTTCAACCAATTTTCTGTCACCAAGAAATTGTTCTTCTCATATTTGTGTACAAGAGGTTAAAGCAACCCAATAGGAGAGAGGCCCCTCCCCTCAGTTAAGGTACTCACTGTTTTCCACCAGGTGTCTAGAAGGTGTCTCTCCACAGTGTCAGTTTAAGCAGAAATGGCAGCTGTTCACTCTTGTTTGCAGCCATGTTTATACACTTACTCCAAATGTCTGTGTTCATTTCCGTTTGGCTCCTACTTGCCTTTCTAACGGTGCTGATCAGGTAGACTGGAGAAGACCAGAGGGTCATTTTGCTATTTACACATCTGAACTGCCAGTGGGATTGCTCTCAAATGTAAACTCATCCTTGACATTGTCCTGTGGAAAAACCCTTTGGTGATGCCATGCTGACTGAGCTGCAAAGGCTGTGTCTGCTGGTGTGGCCCACCAGGGCCTCTGGGGCACAGCCCCTTATTCACCTTCATTTATAGCCATGTCCTCCCACCCTGTGCATCCATGCTCTGCCCCACACACAGTCTGCCTCCCGACTCTGGGCCTGCTGTCCGGATGTGTACCACACTCCTTCCACCTGTCTATCACCTGCTCACTGGATGACTGTCACATCCTCGACGGAATCTGCCTCGTCCCCTGCTGTTGCCTGTACCCAGTGGTTCAACTGGCAGGTCGCTTCATGGAGCATTGGCCACATACCCAGTCATGCTGCTCGGGGTACTTTGGGGAGGCTTTTTCTCTATATTGATTTTTCTTTGTTAGACTGAGCCCCAGAGAAACAGAAATCTTGGCTAATTCATCTTTGTCTTAGCTCCGAGTCTCTGCTGCACAGCTTAGTACAATGGTGACCTTGGCGGATTCCTTAATCTCTCAGAGCCTCTGTTTCTTCATCAGTAAAAGTGGGAGACGATGGTTGAGGGGATTAAATAATATAATCTTTTCTAAAACATAGTGCCTGATGCATAATAAACAGTTAATAAATTTTAGCCTGAATCATTGTTATTTTCATTAGCACCGTCTTTGCAATTATTAAATACAGTTACTGCCTGATAGTAAGCTCAAGAAAGGGTGTGGATGGATGGGTGGATGGATGGATGGCTGGGAGGGAGGGAAGACAGAAGGAAAGGAGGGAAGGCAATGATAGAAACACATAGTTCCCTTTGGTGACCAAACTCTTCTTCTAAGGTGTCAATTCTCAGCCGTTTAAAGTTTCTGGTACCTCCCTGGGTATGTGATCTTGGGAAACAAATTGTAGAGTCCTCAGATGTACAATAGTTATTTTAGGCAAATAGCATAAATGTTCCCTTCTAGGAATCTGTGAACACATCAATCTGTCAGGAGCCAGGGCTTCCCCACTGCGGCGTGGACCACGTGAGCAAACCCGCCTGGCATTGCTTGGCTTGGATAGGGCCCGACACCTCCCAGCCCTGCCAGGCCTGCTCTTCAACCTTCACCGGGACCACCTACGCAGCCATTGGCGCAGCAGATCTATGATATTAAGGTTAATATTTGGTTTCTCTCAGAGAAAGCTTGGTTTATGTAAGGCTTGGGAAAAACATTTCAATGTCTGTGGTTCAGAATTATATTTCCCAACTTGGCCCGTGAACGCAGCTCGGTTTCTCTCTCCGTGCCATCTCACTACCCTCATTGTCACATCTGAGTTCTGCTTTCACATAATTGACGTGCTGGGGGGTTTGTGCTTGAACCACACTGAAATCACACTTTAATAACATGGGAACCATCTTAGTCCCGCAGTAAATTGTGGAGAAGCTAATTCTTGTCAGCCTCAAACACTTGAATATACATTCGAAATAAATCACTGGCGCTGTGCTGTGGCAGACTGCTGAAAATCCCCAAGGAAGATTATATTTGTAGTTGAACTACTTGTCACCGTACTGTGTTTTTAATATTATGAGTTCTTTCTTTTCTCCTTTTTGTAAGAATATTCTCAGTACCTTGTCATTCAGAAAAATGGAAAGGCGCCCTCTCAATTAGTGGCGAAGTTCTTCAGTTTGCCTTTTAAACTTTTACTGCTGTTACAGCTCAGTCACCAGCTCATAATCAAAAAGATGTTTGAGTTGACATTATGCAGTAATTGATAACCAAAAACGGAAAGAAGAAAGACATTTTTGTTTGTCTCAGAAGTACGAGTGGTGGGCAAGCTCACAAGCAATAGAGCTTTGGGAAATGGATCTTGGCTCAATGTCTTCCACCTAAAAGGGAGGCAGTGCCTCAGTTTCCCCCATCAGGTCTCCAGACTCCCAAGAGACTGTCTTTGGGGACAGTGGTTCTCAATTTCTCCACGCTGTAGAATAAGCTGGGGATTATTACACATTGCTGATGCCTGGCTCCTACCCTCAGACATCCTGACTTAATTGTTCTGGGGTGGGCACGGGGTATTTGGACTTCTGAAGGCTTTCCAGGTGATGTCCATGTACTGCAGTATCGGGTGCTGAGCACAGTCCACCCAGCAGGTGTCAGGTCCTGGTTATTCTCTGTCCATTCATTGGTTGGTGAACATCTGGGCTGTTCATATCAATTGGCTATTAAGAATAACACTGCTATGAACATTTATATACAGGTTTCTGTGTAGATATATGTTGTGATTTCTCTGGGGTCTGTGCCTAGGAGTCAATTGCTGGGTCATAGAGTAACTTTATGTTTAACTTTGTGAGGAGCTGCCACACCCTTCTCCACAGCTGTAGCAGCATTTGCATTCCCACTCACAATACATGAGGATCCTAATTTCTCCACATGCTTCGCAACACTTGTTATTGTCCTTTTTTCACTTAAATTGGAGCCATCCAATTTATATTATAGCGACCCTAATTGGTGTGAAGTGGTTATGTTACATATATTCTTTTCTTATTCAAACGTATTTTTTTGCATACTAAATATGCTGTGGGCACGTTTTCATGTTATTAAATGAATTTCTCTAATTTGAATGTTAAGGACTTTACTGTGATCCATTGCATATCAGTAAAATTATTTAACCTATCTTCAATTTTTGGATGCCAAGTCCTCCTTTTTTTTAATCTTGTTTTCTTGGGATGAATTCCTACAAGAGGAGTTTCTGAGTTAAAGCATATGGATATTTTTTAATACTCATCACCTATGAAACCAAATCACCCTCCAGAAAAGTTACATGTAACTTTTTAATCCTCCCTTCATCAAAAACTAAGTAATACTATTAAGATCTGAAATATGATTTGTAAACTTGCATGTATTAATTAAAGTCAAATGTGTATTACAAAATGCAAGATTCCTAGTCACTGAAGTTCTTCTCTCAGTTGCTCTTCCAATCATCTGAGGCCACTCCCACCACGGAGAGGAGAAACTGTCTCGGCAGGGGAGAAGGGAACTCTTAGGTTTTCTTTCCTTGGTGAGGAAGCACAACGTTGCTTAATGGCCATGAGCCCTGAGGAGGTGGGGCAGAGCATTGTGTTGGGGGGCAGAAGAACTGGCTGCCTTTCAATGCTCACCCTTTGTCATCATTCCTCAGGCCATTCTTTGTCTTGGATGGTGGTGCCCCAGGCTCCTACTTGGTTCACTTTAGTAATAGAAGCTCAGCTCCAGCATGTAAGTTTGCTGATTTTTCAGGAACTTCCTCTGACTCAGCTTTGGCACATTGCGCAGGCCTGGCCACCCTATTAAAGGGAAGGCTTCACATTGATCTTGGACAAGAAGTCGCTATGACCCTTCAAGACCTCGATACTGAAATAGATTTCAGTCTCAGGCTCCTCGGGTCTGTTTGACCCTTGGTGTCTTGGACCAAGCAGATCTTCCTTCTTTTGTCTCCTGTGGGAGGATTTCCAAGTTCACTGGAGTTTTGCATCAGGTCCATTTCTGTGTTAATCGTAGCCACTCCTCTCCTCTACCCTTGCAGGGGTGGGTTTGCTATTTAGCACCTGCATGGCAGCCAGCCAGCTGTGCTTCTGCTCCTGCCTTTTATGTTGTGCGTGTCTTCTTGGGGTGGCTTTTGATATGATCACATTTGCCTAATTCTATTTTGTTTTAAAAGGTTGAAGTGCCATGGTGATTTCAGGCAAATGTTAAACTTATTTATTTTGGTACTATGTATAAATAACATTATTTTACATAAGTCCTGTGACCACAAAAATGGTACATGCCTATTAGTACATTTGAGGAAATATGAGAAAGTGTAAATATAAAAATGAAGATTGCCCATTTTTCTGGCTCTTCATTAGTTTGTTTTTATTTATTTCAATTTTTTACTGCAGAGGTTTTCAAATACACACAAGAAAAATAAGTATAGTGGACAGTCCCACACTCTAAGCTCCGCTTCCATAATTATCAGCACAAGGTCAATCTGAATCAAATTATTCAAATTAAATTTTTCAATTCAAATTATTTTAAAACACATGCAAGATATTATAAATTTTTATCCATGCATACACTATTACTACCTCACAATTAAAACCACTGTTTATATTTCAGAATATCACCTTCAGTTTTATTATTTTCAATAGAACGATTGGCATTCTGTAGGAAAGACATTAAACATTTTATATATATATATAAATATATATTTCAGCCCTGGCTGGTGTGACTCGGTTGGGGTGACATCCCATAAACTGAAAGATTACAGGCTTAATTCCTGGTCAGGGCACACACCTAGGTTACAGATTCAGTACTTGGTCAGGATGCATATGAAAGACAGCCTATCCATGTTTCTCTCCCCTTCTTTCTCTCCCTCCCTCACCCCCTTCTAAAAAATCAATAAGCATGTCCTTGGGTGAAGCTAAAAAATATGTATATTTCAAATGTTTTTGAAAAAGTTTTCTAATTATATATTTTCCTCTGGTTTTTCATAATCATTTAATGGGGATGGTAATTTAGCAAAACAATATCATAAGGTTGCAGAAATTATAGAGAATAATATGGGAAAGAAAGAAATGCATTTAAAAAAATTCAACCTAGTCTTTTTTTCACCCTAATCTTTTAAGCAATGTCTAAAATTTAGATGTTGAGAAATAAATTCAACTTGGCAAGGCAAAATTCTAATAATAGGCTGAAATGATGTCCCAGACTAAAACCATGTACCTTTGTATAACCTATCAATTGTCTAAAAAAATACCACCTTATTTTTCCTGAATTGCCTGTATCTTACTTGAGTTTAGGTTTCTGATCAAGGTGGAAATCTAGGAGAAGGTGGACAGGGCCTGGGGGCTGCCAGCCACAGCTGCTCTGGTGAGGGAGGGGGGACCCGGCTGGGGGCCACGGAACTCATGCTGACAGTTACGGGGTAGGCTTCTCAGAGCCCAGGGATTTCTTTAATTGAGCCACAATTTATATACTGTAAGTGCATCACTTTAAAGTGCATAACTTAGTGGTATTTAGTGTAGTCACAGAGTTGCAGGCCCATCACCACTGACTCCAGAACATTTGCATCACTCCAAGAGGAAACCCCATCCCCAAACCCACGAGCAGTCATTCCCTATCTCCCTCCCTGCCCACTCCAGCCCTAGGCAGCCACGCGCCTACTTCCCGTCTTTACTGATTGGCTTATTCTAGACATTTCCTGTGAGTGGAGTCATACACTATGTCTTGTGTGTCGTGCTTCTTTCACGTAACGATGTTTTCAAGGCTTATCCATGTTATAGCGTGTGTCAGTGCTTTATAGGGTTGAGTAGTAGCCTATTATATAGATAGACCATGTCTTTTTATCCATTCATCAGTTGATGGCCATATAGGTTATTTTCGCTTTTAGACTACTATAAATAATTCTGCTATGAACACCATTTTTATTGTTTTATCCACTTGGAAGACATCATGATACTTAGGGGTGAAACGTGTTGGAAGGTGGATTGGTGGGGACCATGAAATGCCTTTTTGGGGATCAGCATTCCTTTTGGTCTCAACACCCAGACCCTTTCTGAGCTCCTCATGAAGGAGTGTCCATGGGGACATGCCCAGTGGTCCCCCAGTCACTGAGGAAGCACGTGTCCTGGAGAGAAGTTTTCAAGTCTATGATCACAGCCAACAAGAGACCAAGATATTGAGTGACCCCTTGTTAGGTTTAAGAAGAGAGCATTAGCGCAGAGCGACAGATGGAATCCAACTTGGGCTCAATTATCTTTGTAAAGCTTTTTGTTGGCTTGACCTCCCTTGACCCAGGAAATAATTCTAACCAATCAGTGCTGGCTCCCTGTGACACTGGGGTCTGGTTGCTTTACGGCTGATGACAGAGGGGCCACCCTGCTACCACATCCGAATTAATCGTCAACTCCAGAGCTGCGTGCTGTTGTTCTCTGGCAAGGTTGTATTTCTTCATTAGCTATTCCCAGGGCCCTGGGCATCCCAGAGGATGTCAGAGCACATTAATTTTTATCATAACATGGAATCTTTCAGGTCTGAATGGCAGCACCGCTGTCAGGGGCTCTCTGAGCTCTGTTACTGCTCCTTATGTCTCTAGGCAAGGAATTTACAAAATGTATGAGATGTTTTATTGTTTGAGTGACTTGACCATGCACTTAGCACATTCCTCAACTCATATTTTCCCTATTGTCCATGGAAGTTCACCTCTGCCACTCCCTCCCTTCATTGTAACTGTGTGAGGTAAGTTTTAAAAAAACCTTCTGTGCATAATAGCAATAATGAAATCATTGTCTTGTACTTAGAGCTATTCTTCAAATATATATAAGAAATGAAGGTTCCCATGATTCTTTCAGAAGATTTATGCATCCATGGTATAGCAGAAGGTAGTAAATAAGGTCTTGTAATGTTTGATATTGCTGTGTGTCCACAAAATATACTTTTAATTTGAAGGAATGCTAATGCATGTCTGGAAAGGCTAGGTATTTCTGCATTGCCTTTATTTTCCCCACTTACCAACTGAGTCAAATGCTTTCCAAAATGCATGTTACTTAGAGGGGATGGCCAGGTATTATTTTAATAGAAGTGCTGTCAACAAATGCCAGGAGCTCCCTGTGCTCAAGACCCTGTGCTGGACATGGTGCGGTGTGGACATCAGAACCTTCCTGCAGGAAATCCTCATCAGAGAGAGAAGTAAATGTGTTCTTACGAGGCACAGCTGAGTAATATGCTGCCAGCTCTAGTCCTTCCCTCTAGTTTCCTGGACGATTTCAGTCTCTTAACAAGGGATGAGTTTGGTAAGAGCACACGGACTGCTCATTCCGTTATCCCCACTGCCGGGCCGCCTCGCTGCACAAGCTGTGAGCGCCGCAGAGCTCAGTACCCCAGGTCCGCACGCTACCACCCACCCTTAGCATGTACGCAGGGAGGAGACATCCTCTTCATGGTCACGCAAGCTAATTTCGAAAACCCCAGACCAGAGCAGCTACCCCGCTGTGGAGGTCTGTGCAGAGGATTAGGTTGAGAAAAACAGATGAGTTGGTTCTCAGTATATTTTTAAAGATTAAATACAGGTTGTCCTTCCACGTGACAAAGATTATGCAGGTGGCACATAAAATTGCATTGTGGACAGTGGCGACGTAGAGACTGTGTGGGTTTTTAAAAAGTACTGGCTGTATGTATGCAATGCTTTAAACAACAAACGGCAGTGAACTTCACAGGTGTGAACAAAAACACAGAGAGCTTTCACAAGAGATATTTAATTTTCAGGGATTTAGTAATTCAACAACTTCTCTTGTACGTCAGGCATGCTGCTAGGTGCGGGAGCTCAGGGAGACCATCCTTCAGAGGTTTCTACTCCATGTTGTGACCTGCTGCATTTTATGTATGAGAAACCTGAGGGTCAGAGCAAAACACAGATTCCCTCTGCTATCCGCCATGCCAGCCCCACCCTCCCCGTCCGCCAGCTTCTTCCCTTCTTTCATTTATGGGAATCATACTCACATTCTCCAAGTTCCCTTGTGGAGCTTACTGAACTCCAATGTGGCCTCCTTCCTCGACTTCTCCCATATCACAAGAGAATGTTCTTAGGGCATGGCCATGATTTATTTGTCAGGTGAACAAATGGGAATTTGCCAAGAGAGACTTCGGTTAATTTGCATTTTCTCAATCTATGGGAGCTCTGTTCAAGTGCGGTAACTAGGTTATGAGCATGGTTGAAGTTATTTATTCTCACCCTCCCCACCCTCCCATCTTTATGGTACTTATCGTTGATGGTCCACTTTATTAAATGTTCTCAGAACACAGGGCTATAAAGTCCCCAATGCAAAGGGCAGGAGGAAAAATGGGAACAACTGGAATTGGAACAGCAAAGAATCAGACCTGTGTTTGAGACATCATGCCAGTTGGATTAAGTGCTGTTGGTGGCATGATTATCAAATCGATGCATTTTCCCCTCGAAAGCCCTCTTAGGAGAATGTGACGTGAATGTGTTCCTGTTACACGTTCACCCCCATTCAGAACCAGTGAGGCTGAGATTTCGCTGCTGGGACTGCATATGATGGGATAGGAAAGAATAATCAAGACGATGGACATGAGACAAAAACTTAAGGATATAACAAAAACAAGAGTGCTTCCATTTTCTGTTAAGCATATGTACTGATGTTCTGGAATTCACTATAAGTTGTAAATGGTGCATGAAATGAAAAATTCTTGGTGGTCTCCAGGGGATACAGCCAGTGCTCTGCTCTCTTCCTGCTGATTGGTTTGGATTATTTTCTCTATTCCAACTTAAAAAAAATAAAATGTGGCTAGGTTATCTTGACAACAGAATACACTCTGGGTTAATTACTATTTTAATACTTCATGGTGTGTCTCACATTCCCACAACATGTGGATCCTGTAAAATTGAGGAGCACAGCTGGATGGTCACTGACCACCTAAGCGGATGTGGGTTTTATGTGTTCATATTTCTCCGGTGTTATCTGCTTTGTTTCCTTGCATATTTATTCGGGGTCTGATCTCCCAGAGATACTGAGTAATGGCATGGGAAACAACATATAGGTATTTTACAAACGTGGGAGAAAATTATATACATATTTTATATATCTGAATTATTGAAGGATATCACATTCCAAAGTGTAGCTTGGGCCCTAGGAAGTAGGTGGCTGAGAAGAAGGAGATGCTGTGTTTTAGGTCCCATCCCCATCACAGCCAGGGCCGGGCACTTACCGTGTCTCTCTGATTCCCCCAACTGTCCAACCAGGTGGGTGTTATCATTCCCTTTGTCATTGTTGTCATTGTGAGCTTGAGGGGCTAAGTACATATTTTTTTCTAGTACATTACAGTATATGAGCATTTTTTAAAAAGCTTGCCTATATACCACTTAAAGCCAGTCAGCCTTTGAGTTTTACCGGTGGCATGCATCCCGCGTTTGGGCCACCGTGGTCTTGGCGTTGGTGGACTGCTAGAGTACAGAGAGGCTCGCCGGGCTGGAGGTCACTGCAGAGGGGAGTTGGCACGTTACATTTTGTCCTGCCATCGATGCATTCAACATAAACCTGCCCAAGCTATTTAACCAGAGTCCACTTTGGAATCCTATATTTTTCCTCTTTCCTTTTCTGGGACAAAAGACAGCTGAACACCAGGTAAAACTGAGAAACAGTTGCTTTGGGGATTTGGGGTCCTTAGGCCCGTTCTATTGAATTTCAGTGTTTCCAAATAGTATGAATTCTTGCTGCTCGCTTGAGAAGTGCCCCAGATGGTGTGACATTCTGTTTCAGGGAGGAATTGAAAAGTATTTCCCTTTATGTAACATTCCACTTAGCTCATTCTTTTGCTGTGTCTGAAATGGAATTCCTAAGAGCCACAATTGTGTTAATGTTCCCCGGGGTGTTTATTTAACCTGTGAAAGTCTGTCTTGTTTTTGGGGGGAGCATGTTACAATTTGATTTACAAATCTTCACTGTAGCTCAGTGCCATCATGGTTGCTACTGCTCCTCACGGACTCTTAAAATACATGTCTAAGTCTTCAGGTTTGAAAGTATTTATCTGATGCTTAGGTCCCTGGAACCACAATGAGCTGATCTTATCTCGAAAACATAAATAACTCTGTCTTTATTGATAAGCTGGAACCAAATCAACTTTTCCCCTCCTCCCTATTTTATTTCATTTTTTAGGGAATAACATATATAAAACATGGCTGTGTAGAGGCCCACAGACCATCTGTCACTGGGGAAGGAGCATGGATTCGGATGTGATCCTGCAGATATGTACAAAAGGTTCTTAACTACATGCAAGACCTTGGGTAAACAAAGACTTCTCTCTTCATGGACATTGATTGTTGTGTAGTGGCAGAGGTGTAGCATGTGACAGAGAGTGTTAAATAATGTAGGAGCGGACACACCCCAGGTGGAATTGAAGGCCGAACCTGTGGGAGATGCTACACCTCAGAAGTTGATGTCCAATAAACCCTCGGCATGCTGGAGTTGGGTGTTTGCCAGTACTGATGAGCATACAGAATAGTCAACAGGGTTGAGAATGGCAATGGGCGTATGTGGAGGAAACTAATGGGATCCTGTCGTCCCCCGCCCCCGCCCATTGGGTTGGTATCACTAGTAGCTTCTTGTGTGGGTGGGGACTAGAAGGTCAGGGAACTTGGGAAGCAGCTGAGTCTGCTGCCCACGTAGCTGACTATTGGTAGTAAGTCAGAGGGTCTTTGGTTATGTCTGTCTTTCTGTCAATCATGCTATCATCAACCTTGTAAAAGGTTGAGGAAAATTGTTCAGGAACTTCAGAAGAGGGAGATGTTGCTTATTTTCCAGATGAGGTGCAAGGATTCTTTAAGGAAGGAAGTGTCTTCTGAGTGACCCGCGGGAGATGGAGAGCATTGTGACATGAAGAGTGGGTAGCTGGGACAGAGTGAGGGAACCTGTGAGGTCCATCTGAGTGGGAAACTGAGGGAAGACAGGAATGCATTGTGTCAGTGTTTGAGCAGGCATTAGAAAGAAGTGTAATGAAAGTGTCATGAATCTTTCCAGAAACCTCCATTCCTGCCATCACTTTGCAGTAGTTCCTGCCTCTTACCCCCAGCCACTGGCAACCATTGATTTTTTCCCTCTCCCTAGAGTTTTGCCTTTTCCAGAATGTTATATAAATGGAAGTATTCTGTATGTAGGTTTTTGAATTTGGCTTCTTTCACGTAGCATGATGCATGCACAGCTATCTGAGTCAGTTTAGAGATAGGCTGAAGTTCAAGCGTCTTATCCCCTTCTGATTTCTTAGTCACATCCTAGCACTGCTGCTCACAGCTATGCAGGGAGTACACTGAACACTTCTGGGCAGGGGCGCCATTCCGATAGCTCGCTGTCTGGGTTCAACGCCTTGGCCGGCAGTTGTATGCATTCCTATTGTCTTGTTTTAAAGTCTGTGTATTTTCATGGCTAAGGAAAGATTTCAGGGGAAACATTCCTGGTTTTGAATTCTGGCTCCTTCAGTTACTGACAAACCTTTTTGAAGCTTATTTTTCTCATCTGTAAAATGGTGATGATATTTTCTACCTTATGGGGTTTCTATGATGATTAAAATAGACTATTGACATACCAAGGCCTATCAACAGTATATTCTCCAGCTGAAATTGTATGAATGTACCAAGCAAGAAAAAATTGTAGACCTTTTTCTGTTTATACTTCCTAGGCCAGTGTGATCAATTAAACAGTCACGTACTGAACATTCTCTATGACCAAAGTCTCATGGTCAATTTTATATGATGACAAAACTGGGAGACTATAACCTCTTCTGTTACAACACTTACCAGTAGGTCATAAAATTATATAAGGAAGGATTTTGTGCCCTGGCTGGTATGGCTCAGTGGACTGAGTGCTGGCCTGCAAACTAAAAGGTTGCTGGTTTGATTCCCAGCCAGGGCACATGCCTGGGTTGCAGGCCAGGTCCCCAGTAGGGGGTGTGCGAGAGGCAACCACACATTGTTGTTTCTCTCCCTCTCTATCTCCTTCCCTTCCCCTCTCTTAAAAATAAATAAATAAAATCTGGTTTTTAAAAAAGAAAGGATTTTGTGATCAATCAGAACATTCAGGGAATCTTCTTAAAGCCTAGCATCAGCAGTTGCTTAAGGAATTATGCAACTGCTGTTGCATAAACTCAGGTAAGGAACCATTCTTTTGGTTGGGGTGGCCCAGAGGGATTCCACAGAAGATGTGGGATTTGAGTTAGCTTTTGAAAGGATGGGGTCAGTCAGCGTGAGTCCTATAGATCCGGCCAAATGTTCCCTACTCTCTACAGTGTTAGGTTTACCTGTTCTCTCTGAAAACAGATTTTGAAAATTTTGTTCTCTTCTCACTTGTTCTGAAACTCAGAGCGAGGCACATGGTAAATGGTCCATGCATATTTCACTCGAGTTTAGTTAAATTCATCAGCTGTACATGTGTGTACTACACACATGTCAGGTGCAAGGCGCCTGCTCTGCAAGTCTCTCCAGAGGTGTGGAGATGAATGAGGCCCAGCTGCCAGTCCCACGGGGTGCAGTGGACCCACAGATGCACGGATGACTCATCCTGGGGATGTGACCATTAGAGACCCGCAAAGCACTATTGTTTCCCTCCATTTTTTAAGTTAAGGTGCATTTTAAATATAGAAAAATGTACTGCTTTTATTGTAGGTTGTGTGAGTTGTGACACAGCCATGGAGTCCCTGCAATCAGGATAGAGAACACCTCCATCACTCCGCAAATTTCCCCTGTGCGCCTCTGCAGTAGTTCCTGCCTCTTACCCCCGGCCCCTGGCAACCATTGATTTTTTTTTCTCTCCCGAGAGTTTTGCCTTTTCCAGAATGTTATATAAATGGAAGTATTCTGTACGTAGGTTTTTGAATTTGGCTTCTTTCACATAGCATGATGCATGTATAGCTATCTGTTGCTGTTCAATTATCTCCCGAACTTAGTGACTTAAAACAGCAAGCATTTATTACCTCACTCTCATAGTTGTCTCTTGCTGTTGTAAATTACTGCAAATATTTTGGCTTAAAACAATACATATTCAGGGTATAGGAATATATATCCCAATCAGCATTATATAACATAATAAAAATAGAATAATATTATAAATAAATCTGCTAATGTGATAGGTAAAAATTATATTACTTTAATTTTTAATAGAAGTGGAGTTTAACATAAACCTTATACTGATTATTTGTAATTTGGTTTTATAAATTTTAAAAATGTCTTTGTCTGTATTTCTGTTATGCTCTTAGAATGGTTTTTAACTTGGCCCCCGCATTCATGATGAGCCAAGTCAGGGAGAAAGCAGAGGTGGCAAGGCCAGGTGCGGGCTATTGCAGTGACCAGATCTGAAGACATCAGAATGAGAAACGGGGTGACAGCGGCTGCCTTAGCTTGGGTTCTCTAGCGATCAAGCCTGGGGTAGGGGTGTTTGCTCATGTGGTTTATTGGGGGAATGCTCTTAAAAGAAGGAGGAAAACAGGTTGTGTTCAACTGGAAACTAGTTTTAGCCTGCTCCTATAGGGAGCTCTGGAGAAGGAATTACTCCATAGAATTGATTCCCTTTTTGGGGGGAGCACATGGATGTGGGGCATGACTTGCCAGATGCCGCTGCCCATCAGTCAAGGCCAACTTTCTGGAGAAGTCAGTGCCCATAGCAGTTGAGAATGGGTACACTGGACCCACAAGTCAGTACTAGACAGAACATAATAACACCCATTTCACTGGAAATGGAAAGGGACTGGACAAAATGTTGCAGAGGTTCTGAAAGGGCTAGAGATACTGGCATTGATCAGTCGTAGGAATATGGGAGAAGATGTGACAGCAAATGTTTCTTAAGTTTCTCAGATGACTGTAAGAGAGTACCCCTCCTTGCAGAAATAAGAACACCTGGAAGGGGATAAGACTTGAGGAGAGAAGGTGAAGAGTTTAGATTTGGGATGGGTAGGAATGGGATTCCATAAGTTAGGAGAGACACAGGGGCTGGAGCTGTGGGTGAGAACTTCACTGTTACAAGGGCATTGTTGGGGGTCTCTGGTTGGATGAAATTGCCATAGGGAAGAGTTTTGAGACTGAATCAGAGCAGGTCCAGGAATCAGGGAAGAGCAGGGTCCTTTACAGCAGAGAAATCTAGTCTCTACAGGAGGGAGGTTTTTGGATTTAGTGACTAGGAAGCCATTGCTCTTCAAGCAGCTTTGATGGACCCTGCATGGTGGTGGGACAGGATTCAGTTGGGTTGGTGAGGAGAAGTGAGTTTGGACAGGAAAAGAGATTGTGAATGGAGATAAATATTTCAAAATGATCGACCGTACATGGGAAAGGAGAGGCTAGTACAACCTGAAAGAGCCCCAGTGTCAAGTAAACCCCTTTCTTTTTTCTAGCCCTCTCTCTCCTGTCTTCCTTTCTCTTTCTCTTCCTTCACTTTCGTTCCTGATTTTCTCTCAAATGATGGTCAGAAAAATCTGATTAGCCGGATACGCAGCAAGAATGAACCAGTGGAGTGGGAGGGGTTGACAAGGCCGGAAAGAGAGGGGGTGGTCAACGGGTGGGACTCCCAAGGGGTTGTACATCAGAAACTCATAGCGTATCATGTGTCAATTATACCTGAATTAAAGGAAAAAAAGGAAGGAGCATGGAGGAAAACTTAGAGATCAACTGTCTGAAAGCCAGTGGGTGACAGGTAGCCAATGGGCTAGGACCCTCTCTATTTATTATCACTATTCAGTGCTCTTTCCAGTGTGAAGTATCAATGAAAGCTGCTGTGGCTAGAAAGCTTGGCCAATTGTCACTCCCACTGATGAGAAGCAGCACCTCCCAGTGGTAAACCATTGGAATCCCACCCTCCTTTCTCAAGAAGTTGTTCCCTGGCCCAATGGAAAATTTCAGCTCTAGAGGATGGGATTGCTACTTTCCAAACGTCACCCCCAGGGGCTCGGAGAAGGTGCTGTGTCCACTCAATAGAGAGGTCGGAGCTGTTGGAATCTCCAGTTCTTCGCACAGAAAACAGTTTTTCCTGTCCTCACTCACCCCTCACAGACCAGAATCCACCAAAGAAGGAAAAAATCCATCCCTGAAAGTGCTGACTAATAGCATCAACTTTGGAATCCGAATGATACTATTTTTGTTTCTATTCTCTTTCCAGTTTGAACTTTCCTTTTGATATTTTGTAAATATTCATCATCTCAGAGCCTTTTGAATTGCAATGGCTTTTAGTCAAAACTGAGCAAAATGTGCCATTTGAATAATAAATACCTCATTAGAGCGAGGCTAAAGGAATTCTTTTTCTTTTGTACAAGCCAATTAAGTGTCTTTACAGTTGAAAAAAAACTCTAGTACTTTATAGTTTCATATTCCATAAGCCTATTTTTATTTAATGGGGGTGACAAGTTTAAGTACAGGATACAGATTTTGCTTCTGGTGTTGTGCAATGAACATCAATGAAAGATGATAAGATTTGGTGAAAAGGAAAGGGTTACCCACGTCCTCTGGGTTCATGCCCCAGGCTGAGGTCTTTGGTAAGCACGGTACAGCTTGCATTTTCCCCACAAAATGTGCAGACAGGGATGAAGGGGTTATAGAGGTTATGATGCCGAAATTCCAAATGCCCAGGCCTGTCTTAAAGACAGGGGAATGCTAAAAAACAAACACACACACACAAACAAAAACCTTTGAAGAATTTTATTTTCTCTTATGGATAAGAGGGAAGGGTGTAGAAGCAGAAAGTAATGATTTAACCTGGCAGGTACCTTGCAGGATACTGGGGCTTTGCTCATCATTCTTCTGTTGCTGGATTTTAAGTTGCTTCCAGTTCATATACAGATTTATAGTTGTAGCTCACTTACAATTATTATTCATCCTTATGAGTAAACTTTTATATAAATTTTTGAGTACTTAGGAAAGAATCTTGGAAACTTGTTTTAGTTTCCTAAAGCTGCTATAACAAATTACTACAAATTTCGTTACTTAAATGACAGAAAGTCAGCCTAGCACAGTTCTGGGGGCCGAAAGTCTAAAATCAGGGCGTCGGCAGCATTGGGTCCTACTGGAGGCTCCAAGGGAGAATCCAGTCAGAGCATTTCTGCTGGCTTCTGGTGCAGGTGGCAACCCTTGGCGTTCCTTGGCATTTGCATGCAACACTCCATCCTCCGCCTTGGCCTTCCCATCTCCCTCTCCGGGTGTCTTCTGCCCTTCTCTTCTCTTGTGAGGGCTCTTGTCATTGGTTGGTTACACCTTAATCCCAGATGACCTCATCTCAAGATCTGAATTTAATGACCTTTGCCAAGACCCTTTTTCCAAAGCTCACATTCACAGGTTCCTAGTGGACCTATCTTTTAGAGTCCACCCTTAACCCCCCTACAGAAGAAGTGAAGAAGTGGCATATCAGTGAGGTTAGAAGGTGCTATGGGAGTGGCCTGCCCCTATGTAGGCAAAATAGGAGAGCATTGTTGGTAGAGAATTCAAAGTCAATAATAAAACTGACTATAGGTTGATGTGTACTTTGTTATTATCGTGCAATGGCAATTTTAAACATTATCAGTGATAAAATATTTTCCCCTGAGATGTGAGCTGCTGCCTTGGCACTGTCCCCCTATGTACCCCATTGCTTGGAAACAGGGTTAAGAGGTGAAATAGTGTGAATTTTTCTAATTCTCATCATTTATATTTTCAACTTAATGTAAAGGATATAGGAATATACTCACCAGCTTTATACAAGGTAAAAATGTAATAATATAAACAAATCTGCTAATTAGGTAGAAAATATTTAAAATTTTGCTACTTATAGAGTTCAACATATTAACTCTTATACTGATTATTTTGTAATCTAGTTTTATAAATTTTTAAAGTATCATCCATATTTCTGTAGGACTCAGAAGTTTTTCTTATTGATTTGCAAACACTCTTTATATAGTAAAAATAAGGGTCCTTTATAACATGGCACATGTTTGTCATTGTTCCTTTTTACTTTCTTTAGAGAACAGATTATTCCAGTTTTTAGAAAGACTTTCTTGTACGCTTCCCTTTATTGCATACTGATCTTTGTTTTTAAATAAATTACAATTTCGGCTACAGTCTTTTATGAGGATGGAACAAAATCAGATTGTTGCAAAAAGTAATAGTTCTATGAAATGTTTCTAGGCAAAGAACACTGAATTTTTTAAAGCAAAGTTACAGGAAATGATTTTACTTTCTACATCATGTAGGAAATGTTGCCTACAAGCCAGTGGCATGGCATCTGGGCTGTGTGAGGAAGCGGCACCACCAGCCCCAGCCCCTGCTCTACAGGCAGGCGCTGGAAACTTCAGGTCTCTGTGATTTGTCCGAAACCAGGACAGAAGGCCCATCTTTGAACTTTAATCCAGTACTCCTGTAAAACCCTGCCCTCTCTCTTTTCTCTTGTTCTTTCACTGGCCAACTTCCTAACTGCTTGTTTTTCTATAAAGCATTCACTTGATTCCATTTTTCCTTATTTTAAAGACCCCATATGCTAACTACAGAAAAAATGAAGAACATACAAATGTACTCAGAAAGAGAACCGTGTAAGACATATTGGGTCCCGCCCCTCCCCAGACGCAGCTGCTGTTACCATGTTCGCACAGCCGTTCTTGCTGTGCGTAGGTGTGACCATGCAACGGCACCTGTGTTGTTTTTTAACACGAATGTTTTACAGGGTCTATAGATTTGTTTACTTGTTGCCATTTTAATGGCTGCATAGTATTCTATATTTAAATCCATTTCATGGTTTTCAAATTATATATTTAGTTTAACTCTAATTTGTTGTTTTTATGTTGCAACTACAAACACTGGGTATATATTTCTTTATAAAATTCTTTTTTGTACCTTAGGATGATTTCCTACAAGTTCAATTCCTTTATCAGGATTTAGGATTTTGATTCACAGGAAAGTCTTACTTAATATTTAAAACATCTTTATTATGAAATAAATTAAATATGTACAAAAGAAGATACTATAAGAGGCCCCCGCTTACCTGTCCCTGAAGCTTGTTTCTGAAACGTGGATTCAATCTGACTTCTAGAAAGACCACATTCAAACACTGCTTGCCTGTCACTTCAGACGGAGCATTTTTACCTTGATGTGTTTATTTAGCACGGACTGAATGCTGGTTCCTATGTCCAGCTTCTTACAGCATATTTTTCTTCTTTTATTTCTTATGTTTACGTTGAGGGCTATTTTGAAGAAGCTGAGAATTGGATGAATGGAGAAGCAGAGATTCCACTAGGTGGTAGGAGCTAGGCTTCGGCCAAGGCGACCCACGCGCCCCGGTTGTCCAGCATGGGCCTGCTTTAACACTGAGAGGCCTGCAGACCAGGAGCCCCCTTTCCCCAGCACCCCTGTGCAGCTGCCAGGTCAAAGTCCCGTCGGAATGGCTTAAGCTGCAACGTTTGGGTGTATCCCAATCCAAGGGACTGGCGCCTTGAAGACAGTGAAGAGTTGTTTCTTCCTGAGGGAGCACGAGCCATCCTTGATTTCAGAGTGTTTACGTCTGCACAATGTTGGCCGTTTTATTTTTCAGGTCTCTGCATGTTCTCGTGTGCAACGCGGCGGCTTTCGCTCTGCCCTGGAGCCTCACAAAAGATGGCCTGGAGACCACCTTCCAGGTGAATCACCTGGGGCACTTCTACCTTGTCCAGCTCCTTCAGGATGTCCTGTGCCACTCAGCCCCAGCCCGAGTCGTTGTGGTGTCCTCGGAGTCCCATAGGTGGGTTACAATTCCATGTTCTGTCCCCTTGTCCCCTCCCTGCCTTCCCTGCACCAGCTGATTTTCTCCCAAGACTCTTTCTGAAAATAGTTACCATTAGTCCTGCTCTGAAAAGTGTGGGTGCACTCGACCCGGCTTACTTAATTTTTGAGGTTTCTTTGTGATTGTGGGGGATTATTTGGGGATTTTGTCTACGGCAGTGCAGATTGTTTTTACAACTCTACTTCAAGCCCCTCATTGATTTTGCTTTGAGATGGAATAATAATTGATTAAATCTGAATGCCTGACCTTTATTGATTTGTCATTCAACAACTTCAACATCTCACCAAGAAGAATGTGCAGTTATTCTAGCAGGAGAAACAATGCAATTAAAGACTGCGAGATGAAATCCAATCGTTTTATAATGAGAAATTAGGGAATTCAATGCAGACATTAGCTGTGTAATTGTAGGAAGGGAAGTACTGTAGTTAGGACATATTAGAAATCTGGCCATGCCTCTTTTGGTTAAAATTTCAATTAAAACATCAGATGGCACTTCTTTTCTATTACCATTAGGAGAATATCCAATTGACTAAAAAGGCATTTGAAAATTTCATCGTATTTTCAGCATATTTGTTTCTGGAGTTGGATAAACAACTGTCTGTCTGAAGAGAAGTACTCGGGAAAGACAAAGGGCTTGCTGGGGGAGGCGAGATTTAACGTGTGTGAGGGAGATTTTCCTAGTGCACTTGGAAGCTTTCACTCTTAGCAAAGTAGCTGGAAAAAATAACGTGCAAGTGCCTCTTTTCCCCCCTTCTTCCCTGCCTTAAGTCCTGAAATGTTTTAGTGACCCAGAATGGAGCTTATTTTTTAAATCATGCTTCCATAAAATGTAACCCGTGGGACTTGGAAGAGAGAGACCAGCCAAGGGTTAGTCTGAAGCCTTTATCACTCCCAAACACAGGGGCTTAGGGTATAAGTGACATGCTGCAGATAGATTTACTTTTACCATTTTAAATTTATGATGGCTGAAATGAAAGGAAAATGCCAGTAATACTCCTCCCCCATGTTAAAAGACGAGAAGCATCTAGTAATTAGGTGGTAACAAAATCTGGACATCCTTATCTTTGCAAATCACACCGGGTTTTCGAAACAAAGTGGAGTGGCCCTGTGAAGGAGCGAGGGAGGCTACCGCGGGGGCAGGCGCAGGGGAGCGAGCTCCGGAAATAAATCTGCCAGCCCCAATCGCTTGCCAGATGTGGAGGGCACCACGGGATATGTTTAAATGAGCTGGTATTTAATGGGAGATTATGTTGAATTGTCAGCTGCTCTCTTCCCTTTGTAAATCTGTGTCTCAAATGGTATTTCATGTGACGTCTTTGTCCTCTCCGCAACTGCAGTGTAATTCGTTCCTACCTTGGAGATCCGAATCTTAATTTCATTTAAAAGATGAATTGGAAGGAAGGGCCTTGGTCTCCTGAATTAGATCCGCTTTAGTTTACAGACAAGGCCTTCTTGAAATGCGTTGCCAGGCTCACTTCCGTCTTCGGCGTTCTGATTATCCTTTGCACGTATTAAAGTGCGTATTCTTACAGAACGTTAACCCCCCAAGCTGATTTGTTTATTACACTTTAACTGTGCACCCCCTCCCCCCAGAACCCGAGAACCAGTGCGAATAGCGGGTGCACGGCCCTGGGGAAGCGCTTGCTGTCTGCACAGGCACCCAGAGCCCTCAGCCGTGGTGTGAAATGGAAGTGTTGATATCTAATTACCTCCATAAGCCCCGGCGGAATCTCTTCCTTGGAGTCAAGACCCCCTGTTAGGGGAAAAATAAAGTCCTATGTTTGCAGAAAATATTACACCAGACTGCCCCAAGGCAAAATATTTATTAGCCCCCCTGTGTCTTCACTGCATTTTAGTTACTGATCTGGAGTCTGAGCAAGTGAATCGAGCTTCTGCATGCCTAAAACACATCATATTAAAATGAGAACTTGACTTCCCTTGCTGTGAGAAATTTTCAGATAACAATTAAAATAGAAGGAACAGAGCGGAGTGCTGGCTGAACAACTCGACGTGGCCACAGCTGTGTTGAGTGCTAAGTTGCCACACACACACACACACACACACAGAGCCTCTGATGCAAATTCAGTCCTATTCTTTGAACATACCAGCTTTTGTCTACATAGAATCCAGCCTAATTACTTTAGCTTGGTAATTTAAAAATCCTCAGTTAAAAAAAAAGGAGCAGCATAGATAGAAATACAAGCTAGAGGTCCCCTCAAACAACTGATGTTAATGTCCAGAGAGCAAATGTTAACATGTTAGTGTACTGGTAGGAGGATCACTCTATTAAGACACGATTGTTTGGCTTTGTCAGTTTTTCAGCTTGAAAATAGAGTAGTCAGCCTTTGAAGAGCTGTTTTATTGCCTCTTGAGCTGAGAGGAGAATACGGTCGTTTTCGTCATTTTTTTTCAGGAAGCCTGCCGTGGCTCAGAGGAATCAGAAGGCTTGCCCACCCTTCCCGCTTCCTGCGGGACTGTCAGTACAAGCTACTCAGACCTTCCAGATAGGTTTGCTGCCCAGGAGATCAGCAGGGCAGGAAGTCAGGGGGCCACTTACGGGGGAGTGCTGTGTGCAGGGGGTGGGCCTGATGTTTAGCAGCTGTGCTTCCTTGAAACCTGCCTTCAACTTGGTTTCTTGTCACTTCTCCCCATGCTGTGTGTGTGTCTGTATGCATCTGTCTTGTTTCTAGATTTCTAGGCTGGGGGCTACGAATGAATGACATCTCTCTTTAGGAATTTAATCAACCCATTGTGTTCCCCAGTCATGAGATACTTCTGCGTTGTCCTGAAAAACCAAAGCAGGGGACTCATTCTACACATTAGAAAGTGCCACACACAATGTGCCACATTCTTCATTCTCTCTAATGAAGAAGAACACAGAGGATCTGAACCTGGTGGTACATTTGCCTTCCGAGCAAGGCTCAAAACAAGATTTTTAGAATAAAGGGAGGAGGCTTGGCCCTTAGTTTATTCTCTAACTTTGTATTTAGTTCATACTATGTGTTAAGCATTGTACTAGGCAACATGCAAGGGGCTCACTGTCTGCCTTCTAAAAATTCACAGTCTAGCATTCGGACGAGGTGAACAAAAGCCTTGCAGTCTTCCGGTGAGGTAAAGACAGAGGCACGGCGTGCAGACTAAATGCAAAGACGGCATGGTTGCCTTTGCTGCCTATCTCGGAGGGGCGGCGGGGTTATTGAACAGGAATAATATCATAGACTGGGTCCTGGACGCTGGGCGCTTCATTTCCATGGGAACAGGCATTTCAATCTGCTTTACACTTTTTTGGTCTATCTTCCCACCGCCACCTAAGCAATCAGCACAGCAACCAGCAGTGGAAGAGTTAGTTAGGGAGAGCTTCCTGAAGGAGGTGGTTTCTGAGCTGGGCTGAGCTAAAGAAATAGGCCAAGAAGGTTTCCAGCAATAGGTGACGGAGAGCGAGGAGTGAGAGTGAAGGATGTTGTGTCTCTCTCATACCTTTGCCATACTGTCCAAACCCTTGATGCTCTCTTCTACGTGAGTTGGCAGCATTTCTGAGACACAGCCTATATCTTGGATCACTGGGTTCTCAGCAGTCCCTCTTTGTAATGACTCTTCTGTAACACCGTATTACAGCGATTTTCAACCTTTGTCATCTCCTGGCACACATAAACTAATGATTACTAAAATTACTAGAGCACACCCAAAAAGATTTTTTTTGCCAAGCTGACCAAAAAAGAGTACATATAATTTTGATCCGTTCACACCAGACAGCTGCCGTTGTGTTGGCTGCTGTCATATTTTTATTTCACAGTCTCGGGGAAAAGAGGTCGGTGCCCCTGGATAAACAGTCAGGTAGGGCATGTGTGAACGGTTCTTGTGGCACGCCAGTGTGCCTCGTGCAGCACAGTGTTTGAAAATCGCTGTCTTATTACAATGTTGAAATATGGTTGGAGTAATATATCTTCTCTGCATAAATATACTTTAATTCAATACGCTAGCTTACTGTAATCTGAGGAAAAAATAAATGTGAAGCAAAATAGCAGATGTTTGAACATATGAACACTTGGGCAGGACTGCAGGAAAGGTAAGCAATCAGATGCGCGTGTGCACGCATAAGTCACCCGGAGAGGGGTACCCACACAGGCAGGCTGCTAACAGGCATGTGGCATTCCAGCCCCCCACCACCAGCACTGAGTTAGGTCCCACCCCCACCCCCAATCACAAAATGTGGAAGTGCACTCATTCCTCATTTATACGATTGTTGTACTGCACTCCCGGAAATCCAGTGGGTGTTAAAACTGTGCACATATGTAAAACACAGTTAGGCTCTTGGCTCGGATAATTATGCCCGGGCTTTTCAGCTGCGTGAATGGCCAGTGCGGCAGCCCTCACTGAGCGAGACTCCGCCTGCGTCGCAGGACACCCGGCCTCCCTGGCCCCGCCGGCAATCGTTATGACAGCCGGAGCAAGGCGCCCATAAATTTTTAAATTTCCCGCTAAGTTCCACTGCCTTAAACGATTACGCTCAGAAGTCTGGGCTCTCCCTGTGGTTTGGGGACTTGGAAACAGGCAGCCAGCAATCCGTTTCAACGTCGTGTTGCCGTATCACTGATGGTGTTTCTGGCCATCAGCTTTGTTGATGATGCTAGAGCAGCAGTGTCATTTAATATAAGAAATTGGATGTCACTGACTGATTCCCAGGCAAGGTACATTTAATTTCCATGAAAACATGCATTTTGTCTGCCCCTGTGAGGCTTTCTTTGGTCATAGCTCAACTGAACTGCTCATATTAAGGACTAACCAGATAATTCTGTAATTTTGATTTTATCTTTTGTTCTCCACAGCAGTTATCTAGGTTACTCTTGCTATGCTCCCTTATTATTCAGTGCAAATGCCAAGAATTAACTTAATGAAGTGAACTAGGTCCTTACCAAAGATGACACCATCCTCTAGAAAATTCCTTTGTTATTACCCATTTTTTAAAAATCAGACACCACTTTGTTGTTATTTCTTTAAAAGAAAGGAAGGGAGGGAGGAAGAAAAGAAAAGGAAGAAAGGAAGGAAGGGAGAGAGAAAAGAAAGGAGAGAAACAAACAGCTGGTGTTTAACGACTCCGTCAGACCCAATTATAAAACATCAACTGCTTACTCTGATTTGTGTGTATCCATGCCACGGGTGTGCTTAAAAACATTGCACTCTGCCAGATCTCATTTTGGCTTTGTTTATATTTGTCTTTCCAACGTAGAAGACTATTGATGGCACCTCACCAAGGTTGTAACCCCTTTATAATCATTAATTTTTAATCTGAAAAAGAGTCTTGGAAGCAGCAAGACTCATCCATATATTTACTTGGATGCTCAAATGAAATTATACAGGACTCAAGCACTGGCTAAAATAACCCGGGAAAACCCCGTCAAAGGTTAGGAATGTGATATTTTTCTGTTTCCAAAAGCAGCAGCCCTTTAAGATGCTTTTTCATTTAATTTAATTATCTTTGAACTTCCTGTTGAAGATTTTGAAAAATATATGTTAGAGGTGGGTGGGGGGGGTGGTGGTTCAGCAAGTTAAGAAAGTTTGGGCCTTTATTAAGTCTATCCTTGGATCCAGTTGGTTTATATCATTAAATGACCATTGTCTATTTTTAAGGGCAACTTTGTTTCCATGTTTGCAAAAATTGAGTTTTCAATAGTCTGCATAGTTTTGCAGATCGCCAATAAAAATAAAAAAGCTATATCATACATCAGAGATTGGCTGATGCATGTCATGTTTTCTATTTTCTTTTTTTTTTAGATTTACAGATATTAATGATGCCTCAGGAAAACTAGACTTCAATCGCCTCTCTCCATCTAAAAATGATTACTGGGCCATGCTGGCTTACAACCGCTCCAAACTCTGCAACATTCTCTTCTCCAACGAGCTCCATCGCCGCCTGTCCCCGAGAGGGGTCACGTCGAATGCGGTGCATCCCGGAAACATGATGTACTCCTCCCTCCACCGCAACTGGTGGGTGTACACGCTGCTGTTTACCTTGGCCAGGCCCTTCACCAAGTCCATGGTAAGTGAGCGGCTTTAATCTCCTCGGACGCTTTCCGTGCGCCTTTGTGGGAAGGGTCCCAGGGAAACCTGGGTGCCCGTTTTCCTCAGCCTCTCGTCTCTTGTAATGATGCGTCTGGTCTTGATAATCACATCATCAAGTCTATTAAAGCCATTGGAAAGGGCCCTTGAACACATTTCAATCAATTTTAGATTACATCTGTTTCTCTAAAGGTGTCTCAGAGGGCTGGATAGAAGATGCGGTTTTCCAATATTGTGTTAGTATGGCTGAAAGTCTTGATGGTGATGATTGGTTTTCTTTTGATGTGATTTTTTTTCATTATTATTCAGAAGGCGCAGTACTTGGAGACTGTTTTGTGTTAGTAGGTGAAAAACATGGATTTGTGACTATTGAATTATCTGCCGATGTGATTCCACTGAATCTGTATCCGATGTTCTAAGTTCTTCTTTTAATGGGTGTGGACTTCTCCTGCAGTGCACTTCCTTGGCTGGGAGTGCATCTCATTCTTTCCTTCCCCAAAGGGGAATCCTTGTGGATGGAGCACATTATTGCTGTTAGATTTGGAAATGTTCACAAAGGCAGCTGTGATGTTTTTACATTTTTGATGGTCATATAACAGCCATATCTAGAAACTTCCTCCATGAAAGCATTTCAGTAAGAAGTAACTTGAATGAAGAATGAACATTTTATATAATACATTTGGTGCAGTATTTTTCTGAACCACTGGCTTTCATTTGGCTATTTAGTATGGTAGCCACTGGTCACACCGGGCTATTGAGCCCTCGAAAAATGGCTAATATACAGGGTCCAGTAGAAGTAACACCTGCTTGAGTTTGGTGGGTAGTGTAATAATACGGGTGTCATAATGTATAGTTTTCGTTTGAACATTTCACCTAAAACATCATATGGTATGCTTGAGTGTGATAGTGTTATGTTACAGGATTACGTGCTTATGATTTTGTAATAAAAGACTTTTTAATAAAAAAGGGATGTTATTTGTGCTGGACCCTATACATAGGGAATTAAAATTTTAATTTAATGTTGTTTCAATTAATTTAAATTGAAATAGCCGCACGTGCCTAAAGGCCGCCCAGTTGGAAAGCGTGGCTCAGTGGCGTGCCTAGCCCAGTGCCGGTTGTACGGTAGGTGTGCCGCACTTCTCGCTCCGACCGTTGTTATTCTTGTTATTGCCAATATTACCTTGGTCCTGAACAGTATTTTCCAGAATGTAGTTGCTGCTAAGGGTTACATGGGTCACAGAACTAAAGAACTCTGTAAACTTAGATTCTGGTGATTTGGGGACTTTAACTGGCAAGGCAGGACGGGTGCCCAGGTAGAGAGAACTTGCTTCTCCAACCTGTACGTCTGGTCCCTGCGGAGGCCATTGAGGATTTCCTGTTCCTGATCCAAGTGATTGGAAAACAGCGTCCTTTAAGTGTCACACACAAATGTACTGTTTAGGATAAGCCTATGGATTAGGAAGACTATGAACTATGTAGCTAAATTTAAATACTCCAGAAAATTCTAATAATATCTTTACATCTTTGGTGGTATTTCTCAGCCATTAGAGTCCCATATAAATAGATTTATAAAGAAGTGGAGTGGAAACCCTGGACTCGTTTCTCAAACTCACAGGCAATTGCTTCTCTTTCGTAAACCCCGAGGTCTCTGTAGGGCACCGCGTGAGCGCAGCCTTGGGACCCCTGCACTTCCCTGGGAGGACAGGCCATGCTTACTGGGAGAGTTGCTGCAGGTTCTGTCCTCCTGTGCGTTGTCTGTCATCGATATCCTCATGATAGGACTCTTGTTCCATGGATGAGGGTGCGCATCTGCCATTGTAAAGCAAACGTATTTTTGGAAATAAGCCCTGTGGTTGCATTCCCATCCCCACCTCGTGTAAAAGGTGGATTCCTGATGCTCAGGAAGAAGCTTCGGAAGATGTAGTGTCCCCGTCTCCAGGTGTGTTCTGTGTGTGTGCTTTGTCACCTCCTCTGCATTCCACTTCAGAGGAAGTGCTTTCCTTTTGACATGAGTGTTGCTGGAGCGTATATATTCCATTGTACAAGGTCAAGGACACAAGGAGCACAACCCAGCCTTGTGTTTGGAGGCCGTGCCTTAGCTTCTCCACTGTCGCCTGCTCCCTTAAGTATTAAACAGCAGTATTGTAATATCAATGTTCCTTTTTTATTTGCTGTGACTTGCTGTGACTATGGTGATTTTAGTTACAGTAATTAGGTCACCCTTCATGGAGTCAGGCTATTTTAAGTGCCTCTTTAAGGAATATTGTTGCAGATCAGTAATTTTACAATTGGATGTTCTTGTGTAACTTTATTAAATGTAATCTGTCTTTTAAATGTTGCCCTTTTACAGTTATACATTTCTAATTGTTGCTGTAAATGCATTATCACTTTGAAATTAATTAATTTTTCCATTTTGGCCGCCTGCAGTATAATAATCACTAATGAGAAACTCATAGGGATTCATTCTCAGCACAGCGACCCCCACTGGTAAAGCCGGGTCTCTGCCAACGCTCCCTCCTGAGGTCTGGGGACAAGACAAGAGTACTGGGGATACTGGGGGTCCTAGGAAAGACATTGTGTACCCCCTCCCTCCAGTTTGTGATGAAATAAAAACAGTAGATAAAATGGGAATAGAATATTTTTAATATTTAAAGATGGAGGATTCTTCAGCTAGCTGCTTTTGAAACACCTTCAAAGAAACTGAAGTTTTCTGGCAGCTTTTAAATGATGAAGTCACGCCCATTGTGTGTGCGTTGTATGTTTACTTTCCTGCCTCTGTGCCATATTCTCCCTTTTTTATGCAATCAAATTCTTCTAAAATGATATTTTGCAGTTGTATGCATGAATATATACTGTATGTTAGTACATATGATATATGCATACACACACATGGCTTTATGGGGCTTAATTCACAAAACTCAGGTATTATAATTTCAAGGATAATCTTGGGTATTTTGATGCCTTTAGATTCCTGGCATACTCTCAAGGGAGATGCACCCTGGCAGCACAGGCCAGACGCCATGATGCTCTATGTATCAATGTGCAGATCTTCGTGTATCTCACAATCCTTCTACAATGGTAGAATTACTATCCTTATTTTACATTTAAAAGCACAGACAACTTACCCAACTTGTTCAAGCAAATGGTATTTCAGCGTCAGACCCTTCACCATCTATTCCCAAAATCGCTTTCTTCGTCAAGCACCCCCCAGTGACCCTGCCATATATATCTAGTTGTGTAACTATGTTTTCTTCTTAACCTGTTTGAGCGCCTTCGTGACATTAACCCCTGCCCCTCCATTTTTCCCTGCATGAGCTTTCCGTTCTGTAAACAACGTCTTAGCTGGAGTTCCCTGGTCCCAGCCAGCCCTTCGAGGATCGGTATGTAAATCTGAAGCTGAGCACCATCACGTGCCTCTTGGGGTGTTTTGTGCAACCAAATATTTGTGTTGGCCCGTAACAGTAGAAAGAATATCATGTGTTAGGGTAGCAAGAGCTTAGCAGATGTTTTAGGGAACTGCATTTTCAAATCATTTTCCATTAAAAAATAGCTCGAGTTAGTAGAACTTTTGAAACGATTGGGTTACGTTTCCTGTGGCCGTGTAAAGCCAGTCATTGTGCTGAGTTTTAGCAGATGTGTAGCCAGCCTGCTAATGGATGGGCCTGCAATGCTGGTTCTGTTGCAAAGATATAAATTAAAGTAGGAAAAGCACAAGATGTCATTCTCCTAACCTTCGGGAAAGCCAAGCTGGGTAATTCTGCCCTTGAATGACCTGCTGCAGGGTGATTTATAGATGGACAATTTAAAACATAATGAAGGAGATAATAGATGTTGATTTGTTCTTTAAATTAGTATTTTAGAAAAATACCTCTCCCCCCTTCCCCTTTAAATACCTGCAGCTGACTACACTCCAGATACTATCAAGGGCAGCCCCTCCTTGAATCTCTTGGAACAGTGGAGTAGAAAGCAGGGGCCTTTTTCTGCTGGGAGGAGGAAATAGGATTTTCAAAGTAGAAATTTCAGCATGTTCTTTATTAATCTAAGTATTTTGAGACTTCCTAGTGAGGGCTGATTCTCTGGCTGCTGCACTCTTGACAGAACAGATGTGTTGGAAAACCGGGCTCCCAGGACCCCTGTGTGGTTGAGCCACACTTGAGCTTTCCTGCAGATCCCCACAGAAGGACCTGGTGGTGGGCTCCTGTCCTCGCCGAGGCCGCATCCCCACAGCCTCAAACACTCTTCTCACTCTCCAGTATTATCATTAGCACTGGTTTTATTAGTCATGTCTCAGTTCTGTCTGGAGTTTTACAGTGTACCGTGTTTGTTCAATTCAGAGCCCAAGGGATATGGGAGAGCGAAAAAGAGTGAATGATTTAGAATCATTAGGCCTGTATTAAAAAATCAGGTTTCCCCTCCTTTTTAGTTGTATAATTTTGAAATTATTTGCCTCTTGGAGGATCATATTTTATGTCAGTTTACATGGTTTGGACTTTAGATTCCGAATTATGAAGATGCAGTTAAAAGTGGTTGGAATGATAGAGATTTGTTCTTCTCATAGATCCAGGAGCCCCAAAGCATCCAGGGGTGTGTTTGGCTACTGTATAGGCAGCTCCTTTGTGACAGTCTTGCCTTTTTCCTCATGCTTATAATATGGCTGCAGCAGTGCCAACCATTGCATCCCACAGGAAAAGGTCTGCAGACAGGATGGGAGCAATGGGTCCCCTCCTTGTGTGCCTCCACCCTTTATCAAGGAGAACATTCTCTCTCAGAATTACCCTCCCCAAAAGACGTCCTCTCAGCTCCCACTGGCCAGGATTGAGCCGCTTGTCCATCCTAGGTGCAGGGAAAGTGGGCAAAGTGCATTCCGGCATTTTGTGTCTCTAGTGTGGGAGGTGAGGTCTAATGGCAGGAAAAAGGGTGGAATGATGGCTTTGGGACAGGCACTGTGGAGTAGGTATGAAAATAGTTTTGTCACTGTCAAGTGGGAATACTCTGTTTCATAGGGTCACTGTGAAAAGAAGCAAGGATTGGAGGGAAGGCCCCTGGCCGTAGCTGCCCCCTTCCTCTCCACCAGTTTTATCTCTAGCCACCTTCAGCCCCATTTTCTTCCCTTCTTCAGGGTGTTGAAGCATACTGTTCTTTGGTCCGGAACACTCTTTTCCTCTACTTTTAGCTACTTTCCACTCATCCGTCAAACTCAGTCCAAAACATTGAGGCATTAGATCAAGATTTGCTCAAGACTCACCATGATGTGTTTTCACAGGAGCCAGCACCTGTAATGCTGTCTGGTACCTAAAGCACTCCATACGCATGTGCTGAATGAATGAATGCCGGGCCCCCAGAATTTCCCCTTGGTAGCATTTAACACAAATGTAATTTAGAAAAGTAATTTCTGTAGTTTTGTATTTACGTCTGTCTCCCACTCTCCTGATAGCGGGATTTTTGCCTTCACATGACTATATCCTGGTCCATAAAGTAAATTCTCAGTAAACATTTGTAAATGAATAAATGAAAGATGATCAGGTGCTTAGTGAGTGACAATCATTAATATATCCTTTATCATTAGTCGCTCCGGCATGCAGAGGTTTATAGTTCAGAATGTGTAGGTGGAGAAATGGAGGATGATGCCAGGGGGCCTGCCCAGAGTCATACAGCTAGTTTACGGGAGGCCTGGGGCCAGAGCCAAGGGTCCCCCAAGACTCCTGGTCAAGTGAGGCATGAGGGACCTACCCAGAGGTGTGTGCAGGGAAGGAAAGTGTGTGAGGAGAGAACAACATGGCGTAGGGAAGATGGGGTGAGCTTTAGAGCTGGGCAGCTCTTGGATCAAACCCCAGCTCTACTCCTTGCTCACTCTTAGGCACATTTCGTGGCCTGATTATGATTCTTGTGTAAAACTGGAGTGTTATACCTTCCTCATGGGCTTGTGTTGACACTTGGGGGAGATCATGAATGTATCACCTAGAATGTACTAGGTGCTCAATAGACATCAAGTGGTATTGTTATGGGCTGGTGTGGAGAATTAAAGGTCACGAATATATAGTAATCAGGGCATGCTAGATGCTCAACGAATATTTCTTGTTATTGTTGTCACTGCTTTTTCACATAAGGCTTGCTTCTCTTCCCATTGCTTACCGATGTCTGCTCTCCTAAGGACAGGTCTGCACTGTCACAGAAGGCCTCTTTCTCCCTGTGAACATTAAGCATAAAAACACCATATCCAAGTCTAGCTAAGCACTGAGGCAACACTCAGAGTGGAAACTAGAATTCGACGGGCTTCCATAGTACATAATGGAAGTCCGCCTGGCTGCTTGTTTAAAGCCACCACCTGTACACCTGAGCCTGGAGGAGAGATGAACCCTTCCTCGTTAAGAACAAAGGGAAGGAGAATGCCTGGCCTTGTGAGGCCATAGCATCGCATCACTGTACTTTCTCTGTCTTGCTTTTTAGTGTTTTAAGTCTGGTTAGGCTTTTGTTCGCATATGAGCACTCACGAGGGGGAAAAAGTGACTATCTGGCCTTAATATGTGTGACAAATTATTTAATGAACATTTAACCAAGACTTGAAATTCCCCTCGTTTTATCTTCCTCGTTTCCTTTTCTTCTGTGTCCCCACTGGCATTTCGGTAATGCATTGCCTCTTTTCAACTCTCTTTCTGGCTCTTTTCTTACTTTTAAGTTAGTGGTGCCTTCTTTGATCCTCCCCCTTCAGCTTCCCTTTCTCCAATTTCATACTTCTTTCCAGTGATTTTTGGCCGCAGCGCAGCTGGGACACTGGAGGCCGGCATGATCAAACGGATGCCAGGGGTTTGCATTGCCCCGTGATGATGTTTCTGAAATGTTTCTCCTGTGAGCCCCGATTCTTGTACCACTCGCCGGGCACGTTGATCTTTCCTCGTGAGGTGGAAGGCAGTGTTTTTCTAGCGGCAGTGAGGAGAACTCAAATCTGGTATTCTGAATTATTCAGAAACCAAAACCCACACCCTCCTTCCCCTTCTTACTACACTGAGGTTTAAGGAATACTTTTAAAATCTGCTGAGGGCATGCTCTCACGTTATGTGGTTATGTGAGAACCTACTAAGTGCCAGCTCCACACTCATGGGTTTATGTCTTTATGTCTTAACTCATGGAATAAAATTGTAGAATTTGCTGTCAATACAAGATGGCGTGTCGCTGAGCCAGTCACTTACCATCACCGGGACTCAGTTTTCTTATCTGTAAGATGAGTCAGTTAACCAATGTTAGTTGTTGAATAGCTTCGGATTTTACAGAGCAGTATAATTTGAAAGGAAATTAAAAAAGGGAGATGAGCTCAGGTTCACACTTTGTATTCTGAAAACTCTGGATAAAGGACACAGCCACCCACATTAAACATCTCTACCACTTCATAAAAGAATAGGTATTTAAATGCCCAAAACTGTGCAGGACATAATTTTGGGACAAAAAGCAGCCCTTTCCATGGAGGGCATTCAACTTCAGGGATAAGTCATCACAGTGTCACTGTTGCTGATGGTTGAGCTTGTGTAAAATGCTGGCTTTACACTTGGAAACACCTAGAAGATTCCAAAGGTACTGTTTCAACTCCAGGATTCTTCTGAGAATCTTTTGGATGCAGGTTTCAAACCTTCAGTGAAGCTGATTGCATCTCAGTTAGTTCAGTAGTGAGCCTGCAGGGAGACCAGCTATGCACTGCAGACCCCTCTGGACCCTCCGTAGTGGAGTGAAGGGAAACACAGTGATGTGGCTTTGAACCAGGGTATAGCTGACCTCATGTATAGGTTTTTTCAAGCACCTATTTCAGCCTGTGCCTTTTTGTAAATATGACAACCCCATCTATTTCTTTTATGGTTTCTATGGTTCTAGAACCCACCAGGCATGGCTTAACTGGGTCCTATGCTTTGGGGTCAACTCATAGGTTGCCACCCAGGCTGCAGCCATCATGGGCTCAGCTGGGGAAGGGTCCCTGCCAAGGTCACGTGCTGGTGGGTTGGGCTCAGTGCCTGGTGGCCTAGTAGAGTGAACTCTGGTTCTTCCCTGGCTGTTAGCTGGAGGCCCCTCTCCTGGTTTCTTGCCATAGACGCCCCTTGAGCATGGCAGCTTGCTTTTATCAAGGTGTGGAAGCCAAGAAGGAAATAAAATCTACCAGCAGGACAGCCACAGTCCTGTGGACTCTCATCCCAGCGGTGACATCTCACTGCCTCTGCCCATTCTGTTTGTCAGAAGCGAGTCACTGCGTCTGACCCATCCGTGGGGAGAGGATGTCACAGTGGCGTGAGGCCCGGAGGCAGGAAGCTCTGGGGGCCCATCTTAAAGGATGCCTGTCGTTCTTTACGAGTTCAGTTTGGGGTTTCTGTTTTTGTTTTGTTTCGGTTTTGGTCTTTCTTGTGTGCCTTTTGGTAAGCTATATGGTTGGCAGATTTACTTATAGGCTTTGATATTTCCTGGCCTTAAGCCACAGTGTTCGTTATTGACGCATCTATCTTTGCCTTGCTATTCTCCTATTTACATCCTTTCTGTATTCTTGTTCGCCCCCTTTCTGGGAAAAGAGAGATGCTGGATGCACCCGTTTTGTTTTTTATGTATGTGTGCCTTTCTGCCTCATGATGGGAGACAAGATTTAGTCCTTTAATAAGAAAGTTTATGAAAAGAATAAAGAAACGCATGGGTTATATTTCCTAAAGTCCAGTATTTGTTTTCATGCTGCTTTGGTAGTAGAGGCTGTGTTAATCAATGGCCTAAATTTTCTTTAAAGGAACATGTGTAGCCAAGTTTTGATCTGGGTCTCAAGCTTTGGCCAGAGACAGACCTTGGACTTTTTTCAAGCCATGAAGGTAGATAAGGCTCATGGAGCATTTTAAACCCCATGTAGACTACTATTCCAGATTAGGTATGGTCTTCAGGGTTTGGCTGCTGCTGTGGTTAGTTTGGGGTTTGTTTTATTAAGTAGGCATCTAAGGGGGAAATACCCTTTATTTTGCAGTTTTTAGGAAATATTATAGAGATCGATTTGGAATGCTGAAGTTTAATTTTCATGTTATAAAGCTACTCCTGTAAAGTGCAGTGCTTTACTTAATAATATTCTAATTTCTCCTATGAAATATCAGGCCCTTTTACTGAGCTGGGCTCTTTGCTTCTGCACATTCTGCCTTGTATAGAATCTGGATCACCTGAAACATTTCATCCTTGAATTTCATATGATGGGGTCTCTTTAATCATTTACATGCTGCAAAAAGAAAGTGAAATATTCTTTAAGAAGCCAAAGTAATCCACGGGAACGTATGGTGTTTGTTCAGCTGGATATCTTATTTATTTGAAGTACTGAGAGAAATCTCTTCTGACTGCTCAAAAAAGGGAAGAATAAACAGTGAGACTGTCCAAGTAATCTGAGCTAGCAAGTCCCTCCTTTCACAGAAACGTTATAAAAAGTATATTCACTAGATCCAAAAAAAATACTGTATATCTACTACTGAGACCTGCATAATGTTTTCTTAGTATTCTCACTCTTTAAAAGAAAAAAAAACCTTAAAAAAATCTGGGAACTTTACATTTTTTTAATACTTTAATATGCCTAGGCAGGTGAATTCAATAAGTCTGTTTTTCCTTCTCAGAACATAACGTTTCTTGTCGGCTTTTGTGCGTGCCCTGTGCCATTTGTCTCTTTGTCGACTGTCCGTAACCATGAAAGACCCAGTAATGAAATTAGCGTGGATGAAATCTCAGCATCAACCCTGAACACATTTCCTATAAAGGAGGCATTAAGACATTTAAAAGGAAAAAAAATAATTTATTTCAAAAGAATGAGATTCTGGAGTATACCCAGTCTGGAAAATAATATAGGTTTCTTTTCTTTTTGTTCTCTCTGTCCCGCCCATTGGGAACGAGCTGGCATATTTCTTGTGGATGGAAATCCATATTTCTTTGCTGTGGCTTGCTTTCCCCTTAAACTGACGCCTGTTCATCACATCTCCCAGTGCCACTTTCTCTCATTGCCAGGCTCAAGGCTCCTTTGGACTCATGTTTTTAAAAGTTAAAAATTAAAAATTGGGCTTGTCTTTGCCAAAGTCCACCCAGTCAGCGACACGGCCACACGTTTCTCTGCAACAGGAAGAGCTGGCGTGTGTTCAGTGCGGTGTGGGAGAGTCACTGCGGGTTTGCCCCAAGTGAGTGTGCTCTGCGGGCCCGGAGGGCACAGACGGCCGATAATAACAACAAACACAGCAGCTTGCATTTTAGGAGGTCTCACCTGTGCCAAGTAAGCCCCGTTGTCAGTACCTTTCGTGTGCGGACTCTTTTCTTTCCCACAGTCCGCTACCAACAGTGGATGGTGGGCAGGAGCTGCAGAGAGCACAGAGGCCTGCTCTGTCGAAGACGGATGCAGCCTGATGTAGCAGAAAGCCGTGTGTGGGCTTTGAAGTTGAAGAAACCAGGCTCTACATCCCAGCCTTTCCTTCTAGTGACCCCCCACCCCCCACGTGGCCCCATCATCACGGGCACTTCACAGCATTGGACCTCAAGTTTTCTTTTCCTTTATGAAACAGAGAAAATAGTTCCCCACACACCTTTGGGTTGTTGGAGGACTGAGGCCCAGCTCAACCCCTGGGCAATAGTAGACATTCAAGAAATACTAGTTTTCTTTGTATCCTACCAGTTGATATAAACTTTCCTGAAAAATGTACTTATTTCTAAAGACATAGAGCAAGCTATTGTCAAGGATGCCATCTCTTCCATGACCCCAAAACATATGAAGTTATGCTACTGCGTGTGAGAAATACCCTTTAATTCTCAACTCTGAGTGAAAGCCCTAAGGAATTACTGTTATACCTTCTGCTTGATAAGGAAATGGTAACGTACTGTTGGACTGCCTTGTCCAGTTTTATGCTTTTCAAATCATCAGTGCTAGTGATTAGCATATCAATTTCCTCCAGTTTTCAGCAACTGTGATGCATTTAGCTCGCCTCTTCTATACATAGTCTTTCTGTAAGTCACCTTAGATCCCTTTGCTGGAAGCAGGTTACCTATGGATTAATAAAGTAACTTAGGTCAAACTATAGGCATTTCCCACAGAATCTCTTAGTCACATCCCACCCAAAGCAATTTCATCTTACTCTGTGCTTTTGGACATATTTCTCTATTGTCCAGGCTCATCTAAAGAGATTATATCATGTAAAACTTTCTGGAAAAAAGTGGGTATGTTATTAAAACTACTTTGTCTTCCGAAATTTGGAAAGCCTTCACCCCTTTTCACCTTTTTGCATGTGATTTACATAGTACCAGTGAGGCGTGCTGCCACGCAGTATGCACGCCGCCCAGGTGGTCCATTTATTCGTAAGATGTGTGTGTGTTTCTGTCCGTGAACATGGAACCGCCACTCTCCACGGTCTCATTAATGTCTTTATTCCTTTTCTGGTCTTCTCCTCTCTGTTTGTGGGCTATTCTCTTTCCCCTACTCCCACTGTTGTTTTCCGGTGAGTTATGTATATCTTAAATACATCTTTGTGAACAGCTTATTTAGTATTCACTTTGTTTAAGTTGGTTAATACAGACAACAGAAGCTAGAATAGGAATGCACATGGACACTTACAGACCGTGTGCTTAATGATGGGTTTTTTTCTTTGTTTGGTTGTTACATCATGTAGAGAGGTATGTGCATTTAGAAAATCTGTGTGGGGGAAGGGAGAGATAAAACCAGTTATTCAGCCTGCTATTTTGATCCTGAGGCTTTAAAAAAAAAAGCTCTGTGTTTATGAATAAAACATTTTAATCAGAACTGTATCAACACTGATCAATTTTTTTTCATGGAAGTCCAATACAGGGTGAATTCCATTAAATCAATTAAATACCTTGATTAACATATATGGTCAATTAATTTATGACAAAGGAGCCAAGAATATGCAATGGGGAAAGGGCAGGCTCTTCAACACATGCTGTTGCGAAGACTGGACAGCCACATGCAGGAGAATGAAACTTGATATTAACTCAAAATGGATTAAAGAGTTGAACACAAGACCTGAAACCATCAACTCCCAGAAGAAAACTTAAGCAGTACACTCCTTGAGATAGGCGTAGCAATGATTTTCTTTAAATTTGACATGGAAAGCAACAAAAGGAAAAAAACAAGTGATACTACATCATACTAAAAAGCTTCTGCACAGCAAAGGAAACCCGTCAACAGAATGGAAAGGTAGTCTGTTGAGTGGGAGAAAATATTTGCAAATCATGCATCTGGTAAGGGGCTCATGTCCAAAATATTTAAAGAACGCATACAACTCAAAAGCAAAAAAACCAAAATCTGATTAAAAATGCCTAGAACACATATGGGATCTGTGCGTGTGTGGATATGGGTTTGCTGGTATTCCCATGTAGGCATGCGTGTTTAAACAAACAAAGGAAACGATCTGATATATGTTTGATTTGGTGTTTAATGAAATATCCTGTCTTTTTTTTAAAGAAGTGGCATTAAATTCTTGCCTGAAGAATATCTGATAGAGATAATATGGGACTGTATTTGAATATTAAGTATTGTTCCTCTGGATGGGTGCATTGTTTATTTCCATAAAAAATCACTAGAATTGAGAATCTGCAGTGTCTTGGAAACATCTCGAAATATCTTTCCGTTGATCACATTTAGCAAACGATGTAAGACAGATTCTAAGAAGAGAATGTTCAGACTACCCACACGTGTGCTTCCACAATATGTACAAGAATTATCACGTCTATTCATTATTTAAGTAGCTGTGGCCTTTTAGTGAACACCAATATTAACAAACCATGTTAACGCGATTTAAAATAGGTAATGAAATTTGCGATGCCATCTGATGACGGAACGATCAAATTAGCACTCACAGCGCTGACTGACCACCCTTAGGAAGAGCTGCTTGCGTTGTGAGCAGGGAAGGTGCACATCCCCTTGCAGGCTGGCAGCGTTGCTGCAAGGACTGTCTCAGCCGAGGCCACTGGAAGGATGGCTTCCGCGATGCTGGGATGTCGTTGGACGTGTGCACATCCTGTGATTTGAATCTGCTGTGCACGTAGGGGATTGGTGTACCTTCAGACCGGCTGGTAGCATTCTCTCTGACTGTGGTGTCTGCCCCCATTTTTGTTGGTTGAGTTACTGTTGCTCATATTAGAGTCCTTTCCAGGGCCTTCCTCTGTTCTCAGATAATGACCTTTCCAAAGCAGGATTATCCAGGGGCAGCAAAAGCCCTCTGCAAATGTGTCATTCCATCCTGTGAATGGAATGGTGGAAAGCGTTTTTCTTCAGGCCAGATTTGCTGCTTGTTGTCTTGGTTCTTTCAAAGTAATGACTACCTACAGGTCTTGGATCCCAGAGCTTCAGGTAAGCACATGTTGCTTCGTGACTGAGATATTTGTCCTGAGTGAGTGAAAGTGAATTCCACTAACGTTAGTGAATAGAAATACAAAAACTCTTTCTCTTGTTTCTAATTCACAATCCCGCCCCCCGCCCCCCGCCCACACACACACAATGCTAAGCTTTTGGGGGGAAATCTCAATAGCCCTTCTTATAGGACTTTGGGGTTGTACAACATTCATGGGGATCACAGCGGGCACATTTACACAGCACATGAACTGCGCAGCTTTTACTAGACTCAGGAACTTTCTTGACTGTCCCTGCTGGAGGTCACACTCCCTGGTTGGTAGATGAGAACATGGAGGCAGTCCCCTGAGACAAAGGGCTCACGGCTTGAGCTGGTTGGATGTGGTCTGCAGCCTGCGTTTCATCATTTATTCCACCATCCTATCCCCCTGCCAGTGAGTTGTTTCGTTTCATTAGCATAGCACCATATGACTTAAACGTTAACTTATTTTGTATATAGCACATGCAATCCTTTTAAGTTATGTTCTTACGCAGCATTTGAAAAATAAACATGGAAAATAACCGACATTTTTAGCATTAATAATAAAGAAGACCACCTGATATTTAAAAATGTGCAGTATGTGTCTGTTAATACTTACACATGTAAGTATAAACTGTATATGTTTACATATACGCACATATAAACTGTGAGTACTGGCGGTTGCCAATAGGTGGAGCAGTGTTTCATCTGTGTGCGGGTTGGGGGTGGAATTAGCCTGTAACATATCTGGAGGGGGGAAAGCAATGGAACGATTAGTACATCCTTATTGGGCCTGGGGAGCAAAAAAAATCTTCACTTCCAACAGTTTCCATTCCCCGTGTCACCTCGGTATTTAATTTACTTCACTTACACAACTACTTGAAGTTTTCCCAAGTTAGTTGCTTCTATTAATTATAACCTAGAGGGATAATATTAGTAAACTAATGGATTACAGTGTCTGAATGGAGGACAGCAGATCACTTTGGAAGAACTGATCCCTGAGTGCCTCGTGCGGCGGAGTGAGCTGAGGCTTCCTTCAGCGTCTCCAGCGGCTACAGTTTGTCCTAACCTCAGGGGTTACCTAGACCAAGCCTGCTAGTTTAGAGATTTAGAAACTAAACACTGAAATGTTAAGAGACTTTCAGGTTTACATCAAAAGGGAGTGTTTACACTACATTCTGAGACTTTCACCTGTTTCACGTTAAAAATGAACTGGGCATCTCCAGCGTTTGGAGTGAATGCTATTTCTTGCACAGCTGGTATTTCAGAGTAGCCTACAAGTGAAGCACTCTGTTGCAAATTCAGTTCACCTGTGTCTTTTAAGTGAAACGAGCTATGAAGTTCCAGGATTTTATTTTTATCCTGGGAAGCAGCTTTATTCTCTTCTTCTCCCTCTTCTTCCTTCTCTCTTCTCTCCAGGGCATGTGTGATATCTCTCATTTCACCTAGTTTACTTTTATTCATATTTTCTTTAAACTCTGTACATGTGAGTGTTTGTGGCGCATGGTTTCATTGTAAGCTATCAGGCATAAGTGGCTTTTTATGGAGTAAAATTTACTTTCTGCACTTACCTGCGCTATTATTAAAGGCTGATGATATTGCCAGTGGATATTCTTGGAAATCAACTTCTAGCTTAAATGTGCTTAACTAGTTAAAAATGATATCAGTGACTTATTTGCATTCTCGTTCAACTTGATGTTCCAAGTGAAAAATTGCAAGACTCCATTTTAAAATTCCAACAAGTTGTATATAATAGAATAATGAATGACTCTCTTCTTAACCCATTGGTCCGTAACAAGGCTCCTTTAAACTGATTTTGGGACAAATCAGAACCTTTTTGATCAGCTTGCTCGTATTTCACCTTTTTTTGTCAATTAACCTAACTTCAGCTGCATGGTAACTTGGGTGTTGCTTTGCTGCCTATATGGATCTTTATTGTTCAGTTCTAGAAGCCATTTCCTTTGAAACTCTTTACCCCTCAGCTTCAGTAATTTCTGCCCATCCATCCATCCAGGACAAAAGACAACTCCTGTATCTCTCTCTAATCGGGCTTGGTGCTACAGCTCTGTGGTGTGTGTGTTGGGGTGGAGGTGGTGGAGCCTGGGATTTTGTAGGGAGATTTTTCATCAGATGAGACATCCGTCCACCCTGCACACATATTTTCATGGACATAACAGCTGGGGGAAATTCAAGAAAGCAAACATTTTAAGAAATGATTTTGAAAGATAGAGAAATACCTAATTATTTTTCTGTGTAAATCCAGAGTCATTTTCTCACAGAAAAGGACTAACTTTGGCTCCCTCTTGTCTCTCTGAATCAATCTGTGTGGCTGCGGTCTTAAATTGCTCAGCTGGAAACCACGGGCCTGTGGGACTCCAGACTCACATGATGGGCTGAGAGTGAAACACAGGGACCCCGAGTACGGAGGTGATGTGGACTAGTCATAAAGCGAGGCGGCATGCTGCCCGGGAAGGTGACCCTGCAGCGGGCTGTGTTCCCGAGCATCCATAAAACCCAGTCCACACAGCAGTGCGGTTGGGGGTGGTGGGGATTTTGCTGATGGTTTTAAGAACAGGGATAGTTTATTATTATTACTATTATTATTTTAGGATGTTTCAGCATAGATTTTTACACCTGGTATTAAACTACAGCGTTTTCAGCAGGAATGAAACCGAGTGCCATCATTTCCCAGGATGTCATTTCGCCCCCTTGACTTTAGCCTTCCTGCCGTCACTTAACCACATTCATTGGCACTTTTTCTGTATGAATTTGTTCTCACTTTTCACATTGGTAGCCGGAGTGGGGACTGGAGTCTACTTTGAGCAAATAGAAATGGAAAGGTGGGTCACGTAAGTGTGGTATCAGTACTAACCTAAGGAGGTAAAAGCCAGCCATGAATTCTCAAGACAGCCTTTGAAGACTTCCGTTTATCTTGAAGAAGCCTGCTTAGGATGGAAGCAATGAGTCACCAATACCATTTGCACATTTTTCTCTAGGTTCTAGCTAACCAGCTTATAAACATGCATCTAAATGCACATTAAGTATTGGCTTATAATAAGTCTCATTTGCTCCCGTATGTAAAATGACTCTTCCATGTGGGTCACAGTATCAGATAGATTGCATCACTCATGGAATGCCCTGATTCCCAGGGAGTCCACATGACTTTTCATTGAACTTGTATCGAAAGCTGCAACCGTGTTTACAGCAGTCCTGTCTGCATGCGGTATTCTCATTTGTGCATCCTGTGGATTGTTTTCACAGCTACGTGGGTGGTACAAGAGGGCAGCAAAGAAGCATTTTTGGGTGCCTAGCAATGGGCTAGGTATTTTTTGTGTATGATTCCACTTAACTTTACTTCCCAGAGGAACCTATTGAGTTTTGAGTTATTGTGCCCATTTTACAGGTGAGGAAACCAACTGAGACCTTGAGTGACTCCCCTCAGACACACAAGGTAGTAAGGGGCAGAGCTGAGCGTCTGATTCAAACCTGGGTGCCCTCCCTTTTGCATCGTAGTCCTCCTCTAAACACGTACTCACCAAGGCTTCTGGTGTAATGGGGAAGCATGATGCTACTGCCAAAGGAGCTACCCTGCTCCTCTGTAGTTCGGGACCCCAGTGGTTGGGAGTAGGACTACACTCCCAGAGTGGGCGGGGCATTGAGGTGGGCACACTGTAAGGAGGGATCCGGTCCTGCCCTTTGAGATGTGTGACCTGCGGCACGGAATGGATCAAAGAATGGGGAGGGTTAGTGGGCTGCCGTTCTGACATTCCTGATTGCATTGGAAGCAGTGTATGCATTATGTTTTCCTTGGTTGCTTTCAGTTTAATCGCCCATCTTCCAGTGTACTCTCTGTGTGCCCCTTTCTTTTCTGTTCCTCTCAAAGCCTAGTGCTTCGAGCATGCAGGGTTCTCCAACCCTCCCAGAGAACAGAACAGAGGTCAGGCCACACTGGCTGTGCTGCAGCCTCCTGTTCCTTGTGTGGAACGTGGGCCTGAGTCACTCCGACTCACAATTAGTAAGAGAGAAAACTGGCGTGGGTCGTGTGACCTACTGTGTCTTGGCTTTCGAAGAGCTAAAGGGTAGATTTGTCTCCTCTGCAAACATGACATGTATATGATCCACACCAGTCCAGGTGGTACAGCAGGGATCAGACCTGCTGGGCAGCGTGAGTCCTTGAGCAAATCAATATTAATGTTAAATGGCTGCTTTATTTGAGTCATTTTCTACTTGTTCTTTTATGTTAGGAGGCATCACGTGCACCCCACTGCAAGTTTACCTTGGAGAATTATGCTTATCCCGGATGTCAGTATGGATGTGGATGTAGCTAATTTCCTTTATCCGATCTTTGCCACAAATATAACCCATGCTTTGGCCCAAGTGCATACTGCACAGTGTTGGTGGTCGTCAGACTTTCTGGTCATTCCTGTGCTGCCTTCATGTGAGTTTGGTACTACACTGAATGTGCAGAATTTTGTATTCGATATGTTTAAAAACCTGATTAAGATGACGCATGGTACTTTGTGATCCTTGAAAACTTCAACCGATACCCCTTTTAAATCAGAGAGCCCACCTCCGATTCTAGTTTCCCCTGGGTGTCCTGTATTTAACCCAGGCCCTCCGCACGTTCTGAGTATCTCCTGCTGTTGCACTGCCAGTCCCCCAAACGAGAAGCGAACTAGTGAGGCCACAAGGCAGAAATAAACTGGAGGTGTATTTGGGGAAGGTAGAGAAACCTGGGCATGAGAGGCTCATTTAAAGCAGCCAAATACGTGTGTGTGTGGTTGGAGCGGAAGATCTCATTTTATGGAAGAAGAAATAAGGACGAGCCAGACGGGGCCCTTTACAGGGATCCGCACATGGGCACCTCCGATCCAGCGATGGGCGAGGCAGCCAGGGGCAGCTGCTATTTCAGTGCAGAGCCGTTTCCAAAATCAAAGCCACTCACCCTCCAAAACCCCGCACAGGTCATGCCTGAGTACCTCCGACGTGCCCCACGTAAAAACACACTGCGAATAGATCGGACATGCCCTATGAATTATACCTTATTTGTTATCATTGAGTCCTCCCTTTTTCCGTCATGCTTTAGAATTATGGGCTGGAGCGGTTCTTAATACTCTATTTATTTTAGGGGAGGAAAATGTTTTTCTTTAACCACAACATTCATGCAATACCAACTGCTGGCAGTTTCCCCAGCATTTAAGGAAATATTGTTGTAAGGCTTTTATGTTCTGTTCTTCAGTCAGCCAGAGCCAGCAGTATCCCAATAGAAGGACCCTCAACAGACCATTTTCAGCATTTTGCTACAATTAAACTCCTCTGGTTTTAGCCCTCAGGCAATTTAGTACCTTTTTACATATGCACATTATGAACTTTTGACCAGGGCCTAGCAGTCATATATTAGAGTGTTGCTCTTGAAAGCAGGCTTAACAAGTTCCTCTGAGTATTGCAGTTGGAGTCAGTTGTGGAAAAGGTAATTTAAGCAACTTGCAGCGAGGCCATTCAGAATCTCAGCGATGATCCTAAATATCTCTCTCTCTCTCTTGCGCGTTCTCCACACCCCCCTCCTTGTTTCCTCTGGAAGCTGGTAGCAAGAGCTTTCAAAGTCTGTGATTGATCTTTTATTCAGTAGCTAACGAGGGCTGTGATTCTATTAGCGTGCTACAAGGCAAGAGAACAGTGATTTAATGAAGTGTCTAGTGAGCCGGCCATAGATTTATCCTGTTGTCGCTAATTTGCAGTGCCGTTGTGAGCATAAAGGAAACTGCACTCACACTGCTATTAAGCAGGTATTTCCTTAGTAAATTGTTGTAAGGTCAGGTACAGTTATCTCAGCAAAAGCAATGCCTTACCTCTTCAGTGTCTGCAGATGACAGCCGCCGTGCTGAGCGCTCACTGAAGTGGAACCGGGAGATCAGAGGTCCGTCTCCAAGTCGCCCTTCGTGGAGGCAGGAGCAGATGAACTGCCAAGTAGGAGTAATAGAGTCATAATTGGTGATTAGAACTGGAAAGGTGCAATAACATCTTAATACAAACTGGCGTATGTTATAGTTACTGTCAGTTGTTGTAAACTCGCCCTGCCGCCCAGACCAGTTACGTTTCCCTTGATTAGCTCTGAGAAACGAGGCAGCGGGCGCGGGGACAGCCACACCGGAGAACATCCGGACCGTGGCGGCTTCCCGGGGTCTTGCCCTGTCCCTGCTGTTTTCCTTGGGCACCAGCACTTGCTCCTGTGGAATGCGCCGTGGTAACCTTTTCCCACTGCCCTGGGAGAACCGTGATTTCATAAATGTCCTCTGATCTCCCCTCTTTACAGACACGGTGACATTTATGCACACGGGCTTTGAGGCTCGTTGAACTTTTGTTTTATTTGCCTTTGCTAAGGGGAGGTGTTTGCCTCCTGTCAAAGCCATATCCCACTGCAATTCTGTGTTCACGGCCTTGCCGTGCCAGAGAGAAAACATGAATGAGAATAAACACGGGGCATGGAGGAAGTGTGCGTCTGAGACTGGCGTTCTTCAGAACACATGGGGAGATTTTAAGTGTAAGGCACACGTGTGAAGTGCCCTCCCAGGTGTCCATTCATGGGAAAGGCTAGGTGCAGACATTCTTTGATGAAGCTCAGTGAAATGCCAGGCTGGCTGAAAGGACAACCCTCGAAAAACAAGGTGTCCGACTGCACGTTGATTTGTGGCTGGAGACTTTTTTTGTGCTCTGAGGCATATTCTTTAAATTCACAAAAGAAGCAGTTATTCAGCGTGGTCCAGACATGCTGAGTGGCTGTCATTATTGGTAAATGCAACAGACTGGTTGTTGGTATTGTTTGGGGTAGGGTGAGGCTTGGCAGGATGCCAAGGAGCAACAATGAGCTGAGAGAATGAGGCAATGTCCATGGACTCATTTCATGGACCCAGTACCTAGTAGGTTCTCAACAAATCTTTTTGGACTCTTAAGTTAGCTGTCGAATGTGTTGGGTGAAGTCTTGTCATCGGTTTCTCACCCTGACCCATAAAGCTCGGGCAGTTCTAATGCTTACTTCACCCCAGGGCCTCTCTGTGTCGAGTTTGTGAAGGTTTATGGTCAAGTAAAGAGTTTAAAGGAGTGTTTTATAATGGGGACCTGTTTGCAAATGATCACCTGGATGATTAATAAGAGTGAGTCTAACTTCCCAATTTCCTAGTGTGGACCTTTGGGCCTCAGAACAGTCTCGTTCAATTTTACCAAGGGGGGTCTCCCTCCCTTGCAACCCAATCCGAGCTCGTTGGTCTGGAGGTGAGAATCTAGAGCACACAGGCAGTGTCTGTTGACGAGCAGGTGAGGCTGATCAGAGCATACCTGTGTCCATGAACCTCTGGCCAGCTCTGACTGGCCTATCTCAGAGAGGTGTGGTTTAAGGAAGCTGAGGCGCCAGGCTCTTCGCTTAGCATTGTGGCCAAGGGGCACAGTGGCATATCTAACACTAAACTGAATTGGGTGGTAGAAGGGAGGGGAGGGGAGGGGAAGGGAGGGAGGGGAGGAGAGTTAATTGACAGCATAACCAAAGGTCATGCTCACTGTTTCCTATAGTCCATACAAAGTAACTTGACAGTATAGAAATAATAGTGCCCAAGGACTAGAATTTATTGAGTGCTTACCATTTGCCTATATAGCATTTCATCTTAATAGCAATCCCCGTTTTCTAGAGGACACATATGCAGTTTAGAGGCCAGGGCAGAGCAAAGGCAGGGCTTGGATCCAGATCTGTCTGTGCTTTCCCCTCCATGTGCAAATGTAGAAACACGGCCCCATTTTTACGGTGCCCCTGCCCACTCTTCCTGGGGAGGCTTCATTTCTCTAAAGGTCTGGCGAGGGACACTCCCTCCCTTTCGTTTCTGGGAAGGAAGGAATGGAGAAATCAGTGAGGGAGGGGAAGGGGAAAATAGGTCAGGGAAAGAAACAGAAGTATAAAAATCCCCACTCCTAACGTGGGTGAATCATCTGGTGTGGAAATGGTACTGGTGCACGCCTACAGTCACTCAGCCCGTGTTGTCCTTTCCCCAAGGGGCCCCGGGGGAAGGTGTGTCAAAAAGTGTTTTATCCCGCGACCCCAAGCTCAAAGGTTGGGGCAGTGTCTCTGAATAATGTGCCTTTGCACTAATAACCCCAAAGACCCACAGTCTCTTTGTTTAATACGCTTTCCAAGAAAGTGCTAATATTTTCCACTTAACACAATTTTGGGAATACGTTCCCCATATAAATGCACCATGGTAAACAATACCCATTATCAGAGGGCACTAGCGCTATAATCAGTTTATATTTTTGAAGTAGTTGTATGTCACAGATGTTTGTTTTCTTTTTGAAGAACTGATCTTTACAATCAGAGTTATATTGATATAGGCTTAATTTATTTTTAAATTAAAAGAGGCTGGCACATCAGCCACAAAAGGTCACATATTATAGGATTCTGTTTCTATAGGACACCCAGAAGAGGCAAACCCGGAGAGACAGGGTGCCGGTTGGCGGCTGAAGGGGCGGGCAGCAGGGACAAGGAACGGGAGTGGGGCTGCCGGCGGGTGTGGGGTTTCCTACTGAGGTGATAGAACTCGATAGAGGTGGGAGTTGCCCAGCGGTGCGAATACACTAAACCCCACTGGTCTGGACATTCTAAAACCGTTAATTGTATGACGTGCAATTTCACCCGAATAAAGAAAAAAAAAGAAGTTAACATATAGGAAGGACTTTTGGCACATGGGGCATATTAAGGTGTTTTTTTCCTTTCCTTCCATCTTTATTAGACAACCCTACGATGACAGCATGGGAAGAAATGAGCGGGCTGTGGGTAATGCCCAAGTGAACAGATCTCAGAGCCGGAACCTGATGCCTGCCCTTCGTGGTGCTAGGCAGGGAGCCTCCAAAACACGTGCTTGCCTTATCATTTCTTGACCATGTTATTGATTAGTTATGTGTTTGCCTGTGTTATTAATAATGTATACCTTGAAAAATCTATGTGCATTATAGTCTTTGATCTTGTCATGAATTTCAAAGCTGAAGATTGCATTTTCTCTCTCTCTCTCTCTCTTTTTTTTAATTTTCAAAGAGGTAGAATGGAAATAATTTTTAAAACGTCCTTTTCCATTTCTGGTAGAGAACTTCCTGCTGACCTCCTCCAAGTTAATGAGATATTTGTGTATGTATAGGCATGTGCTGTGTGTATATATACATACATGCATACATACACATTTATGTTTACATATGTGCATGCCTTCATATACATACATATATATACATAAATACACATTCATACATATTTTAAGGAGAGAATTATAAAACAAACATTCAATTCAAGCTTACTGGATTCTAGAGGTGAAGAATATTTGAATACAAGCCTTACATATCTCATAGATTAAAACAGAAATTAAAGACTTTAGACTAAGGCACGATCAAAGGCTCTCTTTTCATTGTTCTTTTATTGTTTATTGACTTCAAAAAGACTTTTTAGTTTAAACTGACTTTAATGTCTCTTGAATGCTCTTTGGTAAAGTTGCTTTGAAAACTCAGGGAAGATGTCTTCATTAAGTGGAGAAAAATCTTGGGGAAAAAATATAACTGTGACTTGGCTTTCATTAGAGTAGAAAGAGATAAAGCTTTGCTTAATTAATGTCTGTTTTCCCTCTGCTCAGAATTATAAGGCAGAAGGGGCCTTAAATTAGTGCTGATAAAAGCTTGAATAGACATAGCCCTAAAACTTAGTTTTTTTTATGTTTCCTCAGAATCAAGAAGAACATAATCCTTATAACTCTGTGAACATATTGGAACATTCTAGGTGCTCTGTCTTTCTCTCTATGAACTAACTCCAGGCCGAGTGACACCTTTGGTTTAATTTTTTTTGTTTGTTCCTAACATCTATTTAGAAATTGAAATTGATGATTTGGGGTGGTATGGTTAGGGTGGTGTCTGTTGATGTTTTCCTTTGTATTAAAAAAAATTCAAACTCTCCCTGCTTGTTTCTAAGCCAGCAGTCAGAATTCATCTCTTTCCTAAAGTCACTCCTGATTGGCCCCTGGGCGCACCCCAGCCTCTGGGTACCCAAGGATGCCTTATGCACTTTTCATCATTCTTCTGTGGCTTTCTGCCTGTTTCCTGTTCAGCTGCTCTTTCCAGCTGAGCAGATCTGGTCCTTAAGACTGGGAGTGCTCTTCCAGGCTGCCTTTTATTTTTATTTTTATTTTTTGTAAACTCCATGGGGACCTTAACCCTCTACTCGCCCAACAGTGAGGCTTCACCAATGCTGGCCAGTCTGACTGGTGCTCGGTTCTTTGTTTCCATGTTGTTAATAGCAAACAGGTTGCTGAACCTCCCGAGCCTCAGTTTTCTCATCTCTTAGGTGGGGATAATAGTATTTACTTCAGAGAGTTGTGGATGAATCAAGTATGGTAGAGCAGACTGCAGTTATAAAGTTGTAATCCATATTCTGATTTTAGCAATAGCCTACAGCTGCCTAATTCTTCATTACAACAGCTCTTCTCTGACTCTTTCTTTTTAAGTAGCTAACACTTGAAAATACTTCCCTTTTTATCTGCCTTTTCCATCCAAAAGTATATTCAAGAGGGCAACCTTCAGTATCATGGTGTCTCAGACCTAATAGATCTGAATGACTTAGCTATCTTTATTGCGCCTCTCCATAGAGAGATGGGTGGATACATTGGTTTTAACGCTTGTGCAGCCCTGCTGGCCTTACTCATTTTGAATGCTCAAACACCATTGAGTCATAGGTTTCAGAGGCAGATGTAAATACTGAGTTTTAAGTGGCATGGAGGAGTCTTCTCGGCTTTGTTATGTAAACCCTCAGGGATATTTATACCCTCTACTGAGAGGGGTAATTGAGCCTCCAAACCACCCACCAAGATTTCTGCCTGTAAAATATTTAAGGACTGGCACTATAAAGCCATTTCCCTTATGCAATTTGTTTCCCATCTAGGAGCAGGAGAACAAGGAAAATATGGCTCAGAGTAACTTATAAAAGCCAAACTCATAAGCTACAAAATGCGTCTCCTCACAATAGCACTTGGAGAAGGGCTGAAGGCAGACAAAAAGTAAACAGAAAAGGGACGAGAGTTCTGAAATTGAGATGACAGGGCTCCACAATGCAGCCTGATGATGGTGTTATAAATCACCCATTCAGTATGAAGCTAGACCTGCCCTGGAAGCATATCATGGGGTGTGCAGAAGGGCTTTGGGATAAAAGGAGCCTAGTTAAGAGATGTGAAAAACCGAACTTTAAAAGCATAGCAGGCTGCCAAGTAATCCACACACAGTGGGGAAGAGTCTGTGGATTCAGCTTACATGTGGACGACCAGGAGGGGCCCCCGGGCTCATGCTTATCTCTTCAGGTTGGGTTGGCAGAAGTGTCTGTCACCAGGCATGCTTCCCCTGAAAAGGCCATCCTCCTAGAGCATGAGCGCAGAAGCCAGGGCGAGGTCACACTAGATGACACCTGGAGAGTCTCTGAAACAAGTCAACATGGGTAACCTGGGATTAGAGCCAAAAAATGTGAATGAAATTCTCAGAGACTCCAGCAGACATGTACATTTTAGATTGATGTATTATTAAAGGTAACACTAGCTTCTGTAAAAGAAATAAGCCCAAGTGTGTACAGTGGCTCAAACATGGTGGAAGTTTACTTCTGGCCTGTGTAAGGCCTGGAGTGTCTGTTCTGGATTAGCCAGCACTTCTCTTCCAGGTGCTGGCTCAGGGACTCAGCTGTCCCCATCGCGTGGTTCAGCCACCTTCCACACCTGGCTTCCAAGGCTGGCTTAGTTGCCTGCTTTAAGTGGGTTGAAGGAACAAGAACGTGGGGTGTCCCGTGTAGGACATTGTAAGGACCAGGGCTAAGAGTGGCGCACATCTATGAGACATAAGAGGCTAGGAAATGTAGTCTAACTGTGTGCCTGGGAAGAAAAGGACGCAGGTTGGGTAAACAGATAGTAAGTGTTTGCCCCAGCTGAGGTTCTGCATTTGTTTGATTGTCTGGTTTAAGTCACTTTGCATTTTCAGTTTCTTTTCTGCCCACATCCTTCATGGGATTGACTCTGGAAACAGCCAGAGATAAATAAATCATGCTTCCTGCCCTCCACTATCTCAGCCTTTTGGGGAAAGAGGTCCCCACTTGTATTGCCTATTGGACCAGGTGCCTTTGTCTACCTTTCGCTATAAACACTGGAGAGAATGATACTGTGCTCACCTTCTTGGCCTCCCTAGCCACTGAGGGTGGCCACATGACAATTCTGGCCAGCAGCTAAAATCAGAATTCTGCATCAGGCCTTATTGGAGATCCTTTGCTTTTGGATGAAAAGGCAGGTGTTTCGGGTATTCCCCCTCCCCTTTCTTCCTGCTCCGAATGCAGATTCGATGCAGACTGCTACAACAGTCTTTTTGCTAACATGAATCAACAAGCAGGAGGGAAAAATAAAAAGAATGGCAGAGAGATTGGCCAGAGTCAGCAGCTGCGTAACAGTCAGGGATGTTTCTTCATTCCCCTCCCGCCAATTAATGAACAACTAATAAACACACTGATGCAAATACAGAGTACACGTTTAAGAGGGATTCTGGGTAATTCTCGGGGGTGAGGATTCTTTGAGAATGCAACAGCCATTCCTCACCCCCCTGGTCTATTTGAACGTTCACAAATAATACTTAAATTTTCCTTCAAATGGGGAATGCTCCAGTACGATGTTTCTAGAAAGTTACCAGTTTTTCCATAGGAAGACTTTTTTCACCACTGGGATTCTTCTCCCCAGCCCATTTTGGTTGTGGTAATGTGGGATATATGATGGTCTCAGAACTTTGCCTCATGCATGAAATCCCTGAAGTGATGTTTGAACCTCTTGCCTTTCCTATTATTATTATTGCCTCTTTTCCTCTGTGACTTTGTTCTGAGACCCATTTATATTATGGTAATGGCCATGTGTTATTTAAAAATCTTCACTTGGGCCACATTAGTTAGAAGATAAGACCATATAAACACTAGACCCTCGACGTTATTGGACCTGAACAAGATGACAGTTTCTATTACCCTTATCAAAATAATAATAATATTAATAATAAGGACTTTCCATGCCAAGGAGTAGTGTAAATATCACCATGAAGTAGATGTATGACTTATTAAAGAAACCTTTAAAGCTCTTTAATACATCAGTTTGCAATGGTCTTTATTTCCCCATTCATCAAAACTACTCCAGATAACAGTGACCAGTTTTTGATTCTCCACGTACTTGAAATGCTACACGTATGTTTCTTTAGAAATGTAACCTAATTTATATTTCCTTCTCTATTTTGTTAAAGCCATTCCTTTGGTTATTCCAATTATTTATTATGATGCCATTTTGGGCACCTACTTTCCTTGTGTGTCTATTTTTGCCATGGTCAAAGTGTTGATGAAATATCAGAGTTGAACGATGGACAAGAAATGATGTATATACACAGCAGTCCTCGTACAGGTTTCAAATTAAAACCTGAGCCACGTGGAAGTGCCAGCACAAAGGCTTGGCTCCCTGTTGGGCTCCTATAACCTGCCCTGTTCACAGCGGGAATTGCTAAGCGGGGCCGGAGGGAACACAGTCAGCCTCACATCTCATAAACCAGGGCTGTCGTGTCTCCAGTGCTGTTTCAAAGCTGTCAGTTCCAGAAGTCTCTGATCATTTTTAAATAATGGAAAACTTTGGGGCCTTGATAATTGTCCCTGAAGACAGAAATTCAGAAAGTTTGGATTATGAATTTCAGTGGAAACTAAGTTAGCTCGCTGTTTTGTAAGGTGCACGCAATTTGGAATGTGTGCAATGCCATCACGTCGAGCCCCACTGAAGAACATCCCACAGTTTGTCATCAGAGTGTCGGGCGAGTGGATCCAAGTCACGATGGAATTACTGGTCTACCTGCTTGCTGGCTAGTCTGTGGTCTAGCATGGGAGGCAGCAAACTGTGACTCACGGGTCATATCCGACCTGCTGCTTGTTTTGGTGCAGCTAGTGAGAATTCTTTTTACATTTTACATGAAAAACATGAAAGAGAAAGGATTATTCTGTGATACATGCAAATATATGAAATTTAAACTTGTCTGTAAGTAAGTGTTATTGGAAGACAGGTTCACCCTTCCATGCAGGCATGGTCTGTGGCTGCTGTAGCCTTATGAAAGCAGAGTTGCGGCAGGTAGGGAATGGTCTGCAAAGCTGGAAGTATTTCCCACCGCCCCCCCCTTACAGACGGGTCTGCCAGCACCTCATTTACTTCGTGTACTGCCCCGGGAGCAGAGGCGGTCAGGGGAGATTCTGCCCCTCCTCTCAGAAGGAAATGAGGAAAGGTCAGAATGTGCCCTTGCCCTTGATGCTGATGTGGACGTGATGACTACTTTTTGGAATTCTTTTTCTTCAACAAGTTCCAGCCCAGACTTTCCCTGTCTACCCCATTCTTACTCACAGGTCTTTCCAAGGTCGACAGCAAGGTGTTAGCTAAGGACCACTGCAACCAACCAGTGGTTCTCTGCAGACCAAAAGGAGTCACCTCCAAGACTGTTGAGCCATGGTGTGGTGGCGTAGCTGTCCATGTCCTCCTGATGTGCACGCCACAGCCCCACTGCTCTCTCGTCACAGCGTGATTTAGAGGTGGCGAGGGGAACGCAGTCTCTCTTTATCTGTTAATTCCTCGGAGGAAGTTCTGTTCAGAATGAATAGCCTTGAAATGTGTAATAAAGTTACCTATCAAGACCACTTTTACAGAGAGATTTAAATGTGATAATAAGAATAAAAGAAAATGAAGTGACATTGAGGGCGTCTCTACTTTTATAACAGCTCTTGGTCTTCACTGTTAAGCACACTGTAAAATGACTTTTATACATTTATGGATTGAAATGGTTCTGCTGAAATTTTAAGTGTTAACATTGTTCAAACTTCCATTACTAACACCTCTCACATTGTTACAAATGGTTTCATATTTGACATTTTGATCATACTAACCTGGGACATTTTATGCTGAAGCTCTCATTTCATGGGATTGGAAGGTTCTGCTTATTTTGATTTCAGCACCTTTCAACAGGAAGCCAATACGTTATGTTTGTGCATCTTACCCTGATACATTCTATAAACTGATCATTGTATTTTGCAGAGATGGAGAAAGCGTAAATGTTTTGTGAGATTAGTGTGATTCATGGAAAACAAAGATTTTTTTTTCTACCTGGTTCCTTCCTATTCAGATTTTCTTGTTTGCTTTTCTTTAAAGCCACTACTATTTGGACTACAGTCCATAAATGCCCTTTATTTTTTATGCCAGGCTTTATTGAGATATAATCCACATACCATACAATTCACTCATTTAAAGTGTAGGACCTAATGGCTTTCAGTGTATGCACAGGGTGGTACAACCATCACCATAGTTGATTTTAGATCATGTTTAATACCACCCAAAGAAAGCCTGTTCCCCCCAGCCATCACCTCCCAAAGCCCCCACTTTGTTCTCCAGCCTTGGGCAACCACCGGTCCACTTTCTGTCTCTAGATTTGCCTGTCCTGGACATTTCGTATAAGCGTGGTCCTTTGTGACTGCCTTCTTTCAACCTCACATAATGTTTTCAAGGTACTCCCCCTTATTTTTCAGTCCTTTTCTTTTTATTTTTTTCTTTTACACGTGAAATTTAAAAGAAAGAATAAATGCGTGTTTAGAAATATTGAACCTCTTTAAGCACCTGAGATCTGCTGGATTCACCCCTGTGGCCGTCACAGCAGCCGGCAGGGCTGGCGCATCCAAGACATTCTGCACACGCTTGCTGAGCACACAGAGCTGTGACTGATGAAGCTAATGTCAGTCATGTGCGCCTTAAACTCTCCCTTGGCACAGAGGCGGGCACAAACCGAAAGGCTGGCTCACATTATGGTACGTTCAGAATTGTGCTTTCGGAAATGTTATGTGAACACCACCAATATCGCAGACATCGGAAGTGGCTTCTTTTTCTCATCCTTTCTCATTGTCTTCATCTCCTTCTCCCTGTGTATTAAGAGCAGGGCCCTCCTTGTGCCGTTTGGGGTCCTCCTTGGTTACCCAGGTTGGCTGCGTCGGCACCTTCCTAAAGAATTCCCATTCCTGAGAGAGGAGTTTTTGGTAGACGGACACATTTGGGTTTTAAATATTTTGTTTATTTTTATTCTCAGAGTTTTACAGAAGAGAGTAAGGCATTGTTGTCAATTGGTCCTTTATAGGGTTGGTTGAGGCCTGTTTTTCCACGGCGCACTCCGGTTGAAGAGAACTCCAGTCACGATTTCCATTTTGATGGCCACAGAGCGGTCACTGCACCTTTTAGAAATAAGAACCTGTTAAATAAAAGTAAGGAAAAGAAGTATTAAAGAATGGCTCTTTTATTAATTTATCATGCAAACGGCAGGAGTTCAGATTTGGACCTACCGGGTTCTCTTTCCCTTTGCCTCTCCCAGCGTACCCCTCTGTGTGATGATCATTTCCCAGTTTACCAGGAAGGCCCCGTGGAAACCTGTCTGGAGGTGTCATTGTTACCAAATCCAGGCAAACCTTGGCTGTGAGATACATGGTGGACTTACTGGATAGAACTGGAACATCAGCTTTCATTTGAAGACCCCAGTCTCATGGAGGATGGAAGTCTGCCTAAATTATAAGCCAGCTAATTGTTTCCTTAGCTGAAGACCTAAATGAGTTTTAAAGTGAAATGCACATCTCCAAGTGCTAACTAGCCAATTCACAACAGGCAATTGAGAGAACAAATACTAATGTAGGAGAGGTTTTTCTGTTCTTTTCTCTTTTTCTTTCCCTCCCCCCTCCCTCTTTTTCTTCCTTCCTTTCCTGTCTTGGTCTCTTTGACTCTCCCTCCTTCTTTCTTTCCCTTCCTTCCTCCTTTCCTCTCTTCCTCCTTCAGGTCTTTCTCCTTTTTTCTTCTTTCATTTAACCATAATAAATACGATGGAGTTGTATCTGAGGGCTTTTGCTGGTAATTAAATAAATTATTTATACATTTAACACAATCTTGAATTACTAGGTGATCATCTTGGGCACTCAAAAGTATAAGAGCCCTTGAAAGCAATATCCAAGCATAGATATTCCATAGCACGTCTTACAATCTAAATATTGCTTTTAGTGTAATCGAAGCAGCAAGAGTAGTCACAGCAGTTGATGGACTATTTTTCAAATTGATTTCAAAAATGTATTTAAGGGGATGATCTTCTAGTCTAGATTACCTATTGATTTTTAATATGAAAAGCTCATTATGTAAGCAGTAACTGCATATAAAAACCTAGCAAACCTTTGCATAAATCCTTTAATTGAATTTCCAGAGCCTGTGGTTCTACTTTTTTTTTAATTAAATCTATTTCTTTTTTTAAGTGTTACTGTGTAATTTGCATGCTGTGAAGAGGCCCTGTCCCAGATAAAGTGCCATTGATCCTTATTAAACCTCACCTCTGGGCTTGCTTAAAACTAACTGGAAAAATTAAAGTGTTCATGCCGCAGTGCACTTATAGCTTGTGTGATAGGATTATGGAAAAAATAATAAAACTAATTTCCAGGAGAGAATTTATAATGTGAGATTTTATTTTTTCAATTTGATAATTAATAGTGAAATCATATCATATATATAAATCATATTTTAGCCTATAAACTGAAATGGCAATTAGGAAAGATAATATATATTTGATGTAAAACCATCATGTTATGTGCAGATAATCTTTCGGCACTTTAATATTTTAATTGTAGGGGGAAAGGATTATGGATCCAAATCAAACAATTAAATGCTGGGTTTCCTTTGAAAAATATGATCCTTTTACTATACACTATATTAGTAGATTTTTAATTTTAGTGTGAGGAAGTATAAAAGATACAGGGAAAGACATTCTGGCTATGGTTGTGTTAAAATGTGTGTATTAGAATTACCAGGGGAAAGAAAAATATAAAAGCTGCAATAGGTTTTTTTATTTTTTAATACCTAACATTTGTTATTTTAAAAGCAATAAAATTCCCTAAAGAAATATTCATAATCAATAAGAACACAAAATATGGAATATATTAACTGAGTTATAAAAATGTTTGTAGTATAGCACAAAATGAAAAACACAGCAAGTTATGTGCGGTTTAAAGTGTAATCAATTTTGAGGTTGTATACAAGGATATAAATGATAAACACAAGTAGTAGCATTTTTAGTAAAGGCTGTTACAAAATACTGTATTTATGGCCTATTCCATTCTTTTTATAGCTCATTAATGTAGAAAACAAACACAGCGTATCCATCTTCTCAGACGGCTTAAAATTCCCTTAAATGATATTTTTAAATGGAAATACTGAGCTCATTTGATCTGTTTCTTCTTTAAGCACGCATCAGTTTGAACAGGCGTGTACACTGGGGTTCCTTTCAGACTCTGGGAAGAAAAATGTTGATCCTGATGGTGCATTGCCCCCCTCCACAAACCAGGGCAACATCTGACACTTTTACAAGTAGTTCAGCACATCCCCCTCCTCTCACAGGACCCCCTGCCCACTCCCCAGGACCCACTCCACACCAAGGAGAACCTTCACACCTTTGGAAGCTGCATTAATTCTTCCGGGCCACAAGGGGGCTGTTGAGTTATTGGTTCACTTCCCTCACTGGCAGGAGAGTTGAATACCGGTTCCAAAGGTGCTTAATTTCCTGTGCTACCTATGAATATGTATACAGTGTGTGCTCAGCAATCTAGCAGTTCAAACTAGACAGCTGGTTCTGGTGGTAAGCTTCCCCCCCACCCTCCTTCCTTTGGACAAGTCCTTTCTGAGTAAGCTGAGTCCGTAATGTAATATCATTAACTTATTTTCAGTATTTCATTTGCTTTTGATGTTCCCATCGTGGCCTCTTTATCCCCTTCATCTTGTCATTTCCGTAGTCGTCACCAGCCTGTTGTGATTGACGGAGCACAGTTCCCTGGCTGTCACGGACTTGGGTGGCCCACCTCCCTAAAATAGAAGTAGGATTTAGCAATGCTCTGTTTGTTTCTTATAAGTTAAGACTATTTGGAAAAGAAAAAAAAACAACTTGGGAAGAAGGACAAAGTATTTGAATTGTTTCCCATTCCTCTATTTAGATTAACATATGGCTCAGCACAACCTAGCTCCGCCTACCCATCCATCCATCCATCTACTCATCCATCCATCCAACCTGTACTGAGTACCTACTGTGTGTCAGGCTCCACTTCAGACAGTAAGGATTTGAATTTGGATCACTTATTGCCTTCAAGAATCTCATTATGTAGTGCAAAAGACAAAGACATATATATGCAAATAATTTATAAAGCAAATCCTACTGGAGGTATATGAGTATACCATGGTACTGAATGCCATGAAGATTGTGGTTTTAGAATGAAGTCTTTTGCGGGCAGATCATATACAAGAGGATAACTTACCTAGTGAACATGGAGTCAAGATGATTCCCATTCCCTGTAACTGATTGGCACTGATCTGGTTGCCCTCAGAGAATCACGTGGCCACTGTCATAGGGAGAGTCCACACAAATGGACAGAAGTCCATTTGTAGAGTGGGGGCAGTTATTTGCAAGTTGAGAACAGGGGCCGGGGCACCAAATAAAGTGGTGTACACATGTGGCCTGGGAGTTTGGGCAGTGGTCAGAGGCAGGATTCAGAGTTCCCTGAGCCAAGATGCAAGACCCAAACCGAAATAAAAGCCAAGCTGAGCTAGGGAAAAGCCCAGCCAGCACAAATTAGAGGTCTCCCATAATGCCAACACGTAGCACTCCAGTCCCTGGCCCTTCCTGAGGACAGTGCAGCCAATAACAGGGAAGTGGAGCATCTTAGAGGCAAAAGAACTGAGAAGCTAAAGGTGATGATTCTCTTGGGTTCAGAGCCCAGAAACAGGCTTGCCTGGCCTCATCAAAGCAGCCATACCTTCCTTGAGGCACATCAATGGATTACAAAATTGAGTTCCATTTTACGGAGTATCAGACATAGTTAATTTTCTGGAGGTTCATTGTTCAATATGTAGTTACTTAAATTTAAAATAATTAAAATGCAAATTAACTTTTTCAGTAGCACTAGCCACATTCAAGTGCTCAGTGGCCACGTGTGGTTAGTGGCTGCCATAGTGGGCGGCACTGGGAAAGACCTATGTCTGTCATAGCAGAGCACTGAGCACTGTGTTGGGTTGTGCCGCTCTAGAGCAGCAGTCTCCAAAGTGCGAGAAGGACCTGTTGGGGTTCCAAAAGAAAACATCATTACTTGTATTTATCCATCAAACGCTTCCGTTTGTTATTAAGTATCTCAACACATTTATCAGGTGGCAGGTGCTACTGTTTTAAGTGCTTCCTATATGTATACAGATCATCCTCTCAAGTGTCTTTTCAAATGTTCTCCGAGGTGGTGCTATTACCATTGATGCATTACAGATGAGGACACAGGCACAGCGAGGAAAGGAGGTGGCAGAGCTGCAGTTCCAGCCCCAGCGTTCTGGCTCCGGGGCCTCACTTTTAACTGCTGTGTGATGCCAACTCTCGAGGAAGAAGCGTTGATCTTTACAAATATGACACAGATGCGCTGACACGGGGGTCCTCTCTAGTCCTCAGATGATTGGGGGGCCATGTATGACAGGCAAGGCGCTGTAGAGTGAGGCCACTCTTTCCCCAAGTGGAGAGTCTGTGATGGAGCCCGTGTTTCCTGAGGACTCGCACCCAGCCTTGGAAAATGCATTGACGCTTCTCATATGTTCTCAGTTAAGTGGGTTGAGACACTAGATGATCTGGTTTGAACTAAAGCATCTCTCACCAAATGAACAAAAAGCTTAAAAAGATTGCTGCAAAAGAAAACAGTGTTTGAAGATGATACTTACAATGCAAACACAAGCAAGCAGAATGGAAGTAGCAATGTTGCCACTTCATCTCCTCCTAATATGAGCCTGTCATCCATTCCAAGGCAAAAGCAATGAAAATTTGATCAGATCTTAGAAGTCAATCAAAAAGTAAAAACCTAAATTAGCCAAATGATGTAAACTTGTATGTACTAATTTTAATGATGAACATCATTCTGACCCTATCCCATGCCTTGAGATATTAGCTAATAGAGTCATACAAGTTTATAACTTATAAATAAACAGACATGTATGGAGGTATGTGCCCTGAGCTTTGCTCACTGATGAATGTTCACAATTAAAACAGTCTGGAGCCTCAAGGAGTTTTAAAAGAATCTGTGATCTTTGCCTGTCCTGGCTTTCACTGTTCATTTGGTCCTGCTCCGTTTATCTCCTGCCTGCTGAAGAACATCTTTTCAACAGTTTTCAGCTGAAAATGCTAAAATGAAAGTATTTTGTAAGGAAAAAAACCCCACTGATTGAAACAAAGAGTCATGGCAGAGGCTGAACTTCTGAAGAAAACTTGGCTGGATGTGCCTTTATCATTGCATGGTGGGAGAGCTATCCCCACCTTCCACACCTTCATTTAAAGGTACTTAATTTGTTTAAGTATATCCTGGTATCAGCACATCATTGCACCCAGCCTGGTTGATAGAAGTGTGAAAAATTGCAAGGACAGAGGTTTTCCCTAGCATTCTGGCATATTCTCTAGAAATTTTGGAAAGCATACTAACTCTTTTTTTAAGATTTTATTTTATTTTTAAAGAGGGAAGGGAGGGAAGGGGAGAGAGAGAGAGAGAGAGAGAGAGAGAGAGAGAGAGAGAGAGAGAGAGAGAGAAACATCAATGTGCGGTTGCTGGGGGCCATGGCCTGCAACCCAGGCATGTGCTCTGACTGGGAACCGAACCTGCAATGCTTTGGTTTGCAGCCCGAGCTCAATCCACTGAGCTACGCCAGCCAGGGCATGTACTAACTCTTTAGTCTAACTCTTTATTCAGGGCAGGGTGAGGGAGAGATGGGGGGAGGATAGGGGGGAAAGAGAGAAGGGGGAGAGAGAGTTGTACAGGTGATAGGAGAGCTGTAGTTTGTGAAAACTATGCAGGAAGAATACATATCTATGAACCTTTTCTATTCATCTTTCTGGTGCTGGTGCTTTAAAATAAAAGTACCAGCTTTTATTTAATTTTATTTAAAATAAAAGCACCAGCTGTATCTAATTTCAGTGCAGAAAGAATTATTCAATAATAATTAAGGCCCTTCTTTGCCTAAAAATTTCTTAAAAGATTTTTTTAACTCTATTTCTCATTAATGCTGAGCTACCCAACGTCTACATGTTCTAATGTTTTTCTTTCACACCCTTTTTGAGGGCTTAAGAAAACCTCTTTCTAAAGAATAACTCAGAACGCACGTGTTATTGTCACGCCTGCTCTGAGAGGTAGGGGATACGGCACCTGTGTTGGGACGGATCGTGTGGCTCCCTGTCTTGTTACATCTTCACTCCAGGATCCCCGTTCATGAAACAGAGGTTGAAAGAGGCCACTGTTTTTCCCAATGTCACAATTTTTTTTAAATGACTAACATTTATTAAATGCTTGCTGGGTCCTATACTAAGTGCTTCACATGTGATTTCTAATCTCCTGACCACCCTGTGAAATGGCTACTATTATTATCCTTTTTTATAATGGTGAAGAAATGGAGGCTCAGAGATGTTAAGTAATTGTCTGAGTGTCACACAGCTAGTCTGTAGCAGAACACTACTAGCACCAAGACTGTCTGCCAGGAGCCTATTGAAGGAGAGTTGATGGTACGAAAAAGACCTTCCCTTCTAGGGAAGGACCCTGCCTTACTTATCTGTTTCACCGTGCCTGGCAGCTGTGCTGGATGCTCGGGAGATATATGGCACAGTCTGTTAAAAGAAAGAAAGGCATGAAAAAGAAACAGCCATTCATAGATATTCCTGGAAGTAGGTTAGAGGCGGGCATCCAGGCGCGTGAAGGCTGAAGCTTCTGGAAGTTGGGGACCCACTTTAGGAAAAAGAGTAAAACATTCAGTGCAGACTCTCGGAAGAAGCCCATGGACTTGAAGGCTCTTCATTACCTTCAAGGTTGTATCAAGGACAAAATTTCACAAAACCAAGTTGGAAATGCCTCTATCAGCGTCCACAAGAATTTTTGACTTTGTCATTTGCGTCTTGTTTTTTTCCATCCACTCAAATGAGAAAGCCCCTTCCACCATTTCAATGTGAAAATTACTCTGTATTTATGCCTGTCACCTTCCGTAAGCGAGAGCGCCTCCCAGAAAGTGCCCCTGCTCTCAGGAAGTCCTCCTTCTCCAACGGCATCCTGCAACATGGAGACTTTTAAAATGCTTTCCCTTCTGCCTGCATCTGGGTAGATTTCTTTTTTCAGTAGTTTCTTAATGGTCTTTAGCGGAGGAAGTAAGTGACACTGATCAGTGAAGGTGGACAGTAAGATTTATAATGTATTTGTGCTAGCTGAGTGCCAACAGAACCGGCTCTCCCAGCGGTGCTGTACGCAGACTCAGAAAATCAATAGGGATTAACCTCTGACCCCCTCCACATACTTATACTGTGGGCTGCATCGCTTACCAATATTTCATCTGTTTCACTTAGCTGCTGTTCCGTACTCAATAATGTGTGGCCAATCTCACAAGATACTAATTAATTTTTGTAAATGCAGCATCACTTGAAGCTATGATAAAATATCACACATATGGAAATCAAGGCCCTTTTAGTTTATTTAGTAAACTCACATTAATTATCCTCAATTAAAAAAACTGAGAAGGGAGAAAGCTTTGCCCACAAAACCCCCCCATGGGTAACAGTTGGGGGGACCTCGCTGGCTGTCACAGAACACGTGTCCCCTGATGTCTCAGTTGGGACTTGGGCCCTGTCAGGGTAACTGCTAATCTTACCTTTGAGACGCACTTCTTTCTTCTGTTAAAAGGAAATTTATAGATGAATAGGTAAATATGGTATGTTGCAATGAAATGAACCCCATGTGTAATTTTTTAAGGAATCAAAATTCATTTTAATACATTGTCTACCTGCAAACATATGCAAAGGTTCATGTGAACATGAGTTTGTATGAGCTGCCCTTAATTATTATTGAATAGCATGAAAAAGGAGCAAAATTTGCAGTAATACATTTTTCACTTTCCCTTTAAACCTTGGCATATATTAAAGTGCCCTACATTTGTCTTAAAAATTGAAATAGTTTTACATTTCCTTCATCTAAGACCCTTTTGTTCGTAGATTTTTTTTTTTTGCAAGTGTACCTATTCCCCAGAGTTTACTTACAGTTTACTATTGATCCTGCAGCTGGTATTTGAATTGGTCGATGTACTCTGTAACTTGTTTAAGATACCCTACCTGAGCTATTAGTTTAAATAATGTATTCATAAATTGATTAATCATTACAGTAAGACTTATTAGCTGCATTTATATCTGGGTGTTATCCACAATTGACTTGTAGTCTAATAATCACGCATACTTAAGCAGAAGTTGCATTTTACATTACAATTTAATAATTATTGAAGTGGAAAACAATAGTATTTGTGTGCAGAAGTTGAGTGGCTGTAGGGCTTTCAAGGTGGGACTCGTTAAGCAGATTGCTGCTTTTACCCTTCCAGGGTAAAACAGAGAGTCGCTGCCCCCAAAGTGAAATATGGGAAGGGGACTGACTTCTGTCAGCCTTGAAGGAGTGAGCAAGTTTGCCGAAGTGGTCCCGGCCTCACAGCTCTGGAAGATGGATGAGGGCAGAGGGAGAGGAACTTAAGGGGATACTGCCTTTGTCTCCATTTCTGTAACAACTACATCGTCGTGGGACGGGGTTCCTTCCACCCACGGGGTTGTCTGGGGGCCCAGTCACACCGCAAGCCTGGCGTACCGGCCCCCCAGCGGGCGGACTGACGGGCATGGATGTGTGAAGTTGGTAGCCTTACTGGGAACCGAAGTTACCTCGAATACATTGTCCACTTGCAGACGCAGGCAAAGGTGTGTGTGGACATTTGCATCTGTATGAGCTGCTCTTAGTAACTGTCCAATAGGGTGGCAGAGGGGCAGAACTTGCAGCCACGTGCCAGAACCGAGAGCGCGCCACATAGCACACCAGGGTGACTGCTTCCCTGGGGCCTCCCCAGCAGTAAGCAATTCTGGGCTTAGGGCCACTTGTACTAAAAAGAAATTAATAAACTGTATTTTCTAGGGCAAAATTGAATGTGCAATGTGGAGAGTTCCCATAGATCCCTTCCACCTCACACACACACCCTCCCCCACCCACAAGCACTTAGAATCAAACTACGCTTCAGCGAAAACACTCCAGGGTGAATGTTCAATTCCGGCTCTGCAGTGGGCCCGCCCCACTGGGCTGTTTCCGACCGACTGCTCGGGTAACCCCCTGTTCGGCTGCTTTTTGGGAGTGGGGATCTGTCAGACTCCACTTCATCTTCCCTGGGAGCTGAACCCCTTTTCTTCACCCCATTTGGTTAGAAAGGCATTTTGACTCGCCGCATGATTTTTCTACTTCATAAATCCCCCTTTCAAGCATTATTCAACAACCTGCTAAATTAATATATACTGTGTCCTCCCGGTCACGGGGAGGGGAGCCCGCCTCGGAGCGCGCGTTTGTTCAGCTGTGCTAGAGCGGCGCTGCCCGCCGCGTGAAGGGCATCTGCTCACAAGTGAGCAATTGTGCTTCTGATGCGGGCGGCACCTTCGCCTCCGCAGCGCTGCAGATGAAAGAACAGATTGCCTAGGAGCCGCTTTTGCTAGGGTCCCTCTCCCCAGCATGGGGCTTCATACATTATTGAGAGCAAGCCCACTTTCCACTAGCACTCCTCCCTGCACTTGTTTTGCCAACCTTATTCCGTGAAAGTCAGCATGGATCACTTTTCTACAAAGGCCTATCAGACCAACCAGGAAGCTTCAGCAGATAAATTATTTACAGTGTTTAATTACCAGCGTACAGATTTATTAAACTTCTTGGTTACCTAGGAGCCCATGTAGCTGCAGTAAAGAGTTTGCGAAACTTTGAATAATGGATGTTTTGTTCTCAAACAAAAACCCTCTGTGCATGCTGCTACCATGTAGTGATGTCCGTGCAGGGGTGCAGGGGCGTACTGGTAAATGGTTAACAACAAACTCTTAAGGAGGGCAACAAACTCTGACTTGCAGTGTTTGCCGATGCTGGTAGTGTAAATACACCACGGCCGGCGGGAAGTTAGGAAAAATGGAGGTGGTCTCATGCACCGCGTGTGTGTGTGTGGGGGGGATATCTCCGGTATGCAGACACAGGATATACATAGATAGCCTCAAAAGCATAAATAGTAGTCGCACATACTAACATTATTCAGAAATATTAAGTTTTGATTACTTCTTACCTTTGTTTTTATCGTTTATTTAATCGCGACTTTATATAATTTAATATTTAATGATGGGCGTGTCCGGCCACTGGCTCAAAATTCCTGGAAACTGAGCAGTCTGCCGTCAAGTTGGTCACCCCGACAGCAGCACACCATTGTGCGTGTCTGATTGACTGCCAGTTGTAAATTACATCCTGTGTCCAGAGGAAGTGCATGATCTGTTCCTAATTCCGGCTCATCCCTAACAGGGTGTCCCTGCACAGTTTCCCGCTGGGGTGTGACGAGCTGGCTGGCGTGCTGCTAAGTGTCCTCGACAGCCAGCAGACACATGTACCCCGGCCGGTATATCCCGGCCGATTCTGTTGTACTGACATTAAGGACAACAGCATTTTGCCAGAAGCTATAATGAGATGATTCTGTAACAACAGCGTGGTGACACCAGACTACGTTTTGCAATTTTCTTTAATATTTATGCTGGATAAATAATTTATCTTTTTTTCAGGGATTTTTTTTTTCATCTTGAACATGCTGATATAGACAGGTGCTAGGTTTCCCCAAATGGGGAAGGATTGGGTTATTCCCTACCCACCTCCTTCCTTCCCCACCCCCCGCCCCGGAAAAATCAGATGCATCAGCAGAGTTGAGCCTCAGGGGATTGCTTCCACGAGTCCGCATCCCATCTACTAATACGAACTAATGAGATCTATTAAGCACCAGCCCACACGTTTGAAGGGAGTCACTTATTAATGTGACATCTTTGCATGGCATTATAGCACCAGGACCATCATACTCCAAGGTTTCAGAAAACTCAAAGTCATGGCTCACCTGTTATTATGTATTTGGGACTTAATGCCAAAGCTCCTTCTAATCCAGGGTCTCTCAGTGCTGGCACTGTGACATTGGCGCTGGGTCATTCCTTGTTGTGGGGCTCTGTCCTGTGCATTGTAGGATGTTGAGTGGCATCCCTGGCCTCCCTCTACCTGCTAGATGCTATTAGCAAGCACTCTCCTGAAGTAGAAATAAAAAATATCTCTGGATGTTACCAAATGCCTCTGGAGGGCAAAAATGCCATAGGTGGAGGACCAGTGTTCTAGAGCCACATTTTTTAACCACTTAGATAGAGCAGGATGTCAAAATTATTTTCACCAGGGGCCACAGCAGCCTTGCAGTTGCCTTCAAAGGGCCGAATGTAATTTTAGGACTATATAAATGTAACTATTCCTTAACAGTTAAGCGAGAGCTCGGTGCTACCGCTGGGTAGAAACAAGGTGCCAGGCTGGATAAAAACAAGGTAGAGGGTTGAATTTGGCCCGTGGGCCTTGTGTTTGCAACCTGTGACTTAGAGTGTACAGGAAATGTAGCAATTGTCTCCTGGTAGTTAGCCGTCTCTCCATCTGGCTTCCAGGAACCTTCAAGCCCCCAAACCTGAGATTAGAAATAAGGTAGCCTTATCTCACTAAGTCAACTTCTGCCCAGGGGCCTGGACTGGAGGGCGAAAAGCAGTCTTTCTACTCAAGGACCGCTATTTCACATTTCCCAGGCTCCTGAAGAATTGCAGACAGCATTGGGAATGGGGGTCTCTAGAATGGGTGGGGCTGGGGCCTTCTTTTTCTCAGACTGTTGCTTTCTGTGGTCACACACTAGTTTCTGGACTGTGGAATAGGTAGGTTTGTCACTGGGCACTGGGAAGCATGCCTGATGGGAGACTTGAAAGGCCCCCACTGCCCTTGGCTGGGCTGGGAACGGAGGGAACATGGGAGATGGGCCTGTATCGCCGCACCCTTTACTATGGCAAAGCCTTAGCAGTTACTGCAGGACGAATTTTAGGGTCACTGTGTGGATGCTGTAGGCCCCTCCCAACAGCAGAGCGAGCTTTGCCCAGCTCAGCACTAGGTGAAGGGCACATCCTCGAATCATATCATGATAACTACACAGTGATAGGCCTGAGCCCCGTCTTCAGGCCCAAGAGGGCTGAGGTTGAGCTTTTCCTGTTTCCTTTTGCAAACAGGCCTTCCCGACTTCTTGGCTGGGTCTGCCAGTGTGACATCTGGGCATGACGGGTTTGATACCTTGCTGGCCCGGCCTTGCTCCTGGGTCCTCAGGCAGCTGATCTGAGAGCCTTTGGAGCTGCTGTGGTGGGTGGTGCCAGGGTGCCATGCTCACCTGGCATCCTCTGAAATGGCAATTATAGTGGAAGGAGGCAGCTCCGAGTCACGCAGGCCTAGGGTGTCCTTGTGGGCCACTTAGGACCTATGTGACCCAGGGGCAATTTATTTCACTCTCTGAGTCTCAGGGGTTTTTTAATCTGTTGGATGGGCATGATCTTTTCATGACAAAGTAGTGGAGTGATTCAATTAAATACTAAATGTTAAGCAGCTTTCTTAGCTCTGTGGCCACATCTATTGTTGCCCTTCTTTTGGTTTCATTGCCATTGAGGTCATTCCCACAGATAGTGGCACAAGGCTGCCTTGTCCCCTCCGGCCTGCAGAACATGTGACTGCCTGTCTCTTCAGGGTGCCTGACTCCTACCTTCAGCAGCCCCTTCAGAAACAGTTAAGGAGATCAATAGTTATCTGCTTACCTTTCTGGCTCAGATGAGATTTTATGCTTGTTACTAGCAGATCGATAGCGAACGCACATTCTGTTAAGTTTTCCGTAGGAGTCATTAATCTCCCTCAGCCTCAGTTTCCCTACTTGTGAAGTGAGTCTAACCAGGACGATAATGGAGAGTTGGGTCAAGTGAGGCTGGCAGCCAGACACCCACGACTGGCTGTGACATGGGAGCACGTGTTCGCCCACAGCCCCAGGTCAGCCGCCGTCATTCAGCCTGGAGTAACGAACTGCCACACTGAGGGCTTTTCTGTCCTTCCTCGGCCACACAGCTCAGCCGAGGCTCTCACTCCAAAACTGGTCACAGACACTTCAGTACGACAAAGTGCCATTTGAGAGCAAACAGTAGAGAAATGTATGTTCTTGTTTTTCTTCTAATGACTCTTACAAATTTTCATTCCTCCCTTGGAAGTTTTCAAATACGGCTGCATGCATTTCCCATGCATTTTACACATTGACTATTGAAACTGGGTCTGGACAGGTGTGGCTCTTTGTGATCTCGTAACCTTGCTGTCCAGGGTAACAGTATAGCCTGGAAAGGGCCACTACTGAGCACCCAAGCCAGGGCTTGTACTGATGGGCAGGTGCCATTCTGGGGTCTTTGCAACGATAGGAGGGGAGTTTGGAAATCATCAGAACATTTGTCACTAGAGCGGCTGATAACCAAAGCGTGCATCGGTATGGGTAACAGTTGTCGGAGGAGTGGGAGGGGGCGGTGACAGATAGTCGGGTGACTTTAACGTTTATATTCCACTGGGGTGAGCTCTAACAAAGGCCTGTCATTTCCCAGATAACCAATCCTTTTAAAAGAACATCTGTTGAAACTGGCAATTTACATTCTTCTTAAAATACGCAGTGACATAATTAACCCTCTGGGGAGACTAATATTAGTTTATTAAAGACAATTTCTAGTTCTGTTTATTTTTACACTAAATGATTTGTGCATATTGGAAAAAAAATTTTTTTAGTTGTGGTGTGGGTTCAGTGTTATTTGGGGTTGATTCTCCCTTGTTGAGGACACAGGTAAGTAGCTGGGTGATGATGTATGGGCGCAATGGTCGTCGCCCAGGCACTAATGGAAGCATGCTGAAAATGCTCGTGTTGTTTGACATTTGAATAACTTGGCAATGCGCTAACTTTGGGGTATAATTAGTCTGTTTTAAAGTGACCTGACCTGCCGTGTGTGTGTGTGTGTGTGTGTGTGTGTGTGTGTGCATGCGCGTACATGCGCACAGGTATGTGAGCTAAGTGGCTCCTTTTGTCTCCAGTCACGGTGGTGGGCTCCTTTAGCACCCATAGTTGGTGGGGTTTTCTCATGCTCATTGCTGTAGTTCCTATAAACTGATCCATACTCTCCACAAGAAGATCGTGGACCCTCAGTTCTTTCTCACATTGGACTAATTTCAATCAGAGAAGAGGGAAGACAGGGCCTTTTGACACTGTGCAGAGGCCAAATGAAGCTATAGTCCTGCTAATTGTTCAGACAGCCTCCTCTGAATTGCAAAGCACCATTTGAATATCCAGTCATTTTGCCCTCAGTCCTATATCCCACAGCAAACAGCCAACTCCTGTTTTCCTCACGATGACTCTTCAAATGTGGGCATTCCCTTTCCAAAGTAACTCTTCACTTCTCATCTCCCACCTAAGCATTCAGTTACTCAAAGAGCCCTCCCCCATTAGCACTTGCCCTACTGCAAAACAGGATTCATTAACAGCAGCTCACAGAATAAAACTAGCAATCGGCTCAAGTGAAAGTCACCGTGAGCTCCTCGGCTCAGCTCACAAGCCGCTGACCTGGCTCCAGGTCACTGCTCTGGCCTCCTTCGCTTCCACTTCTGCAGCCAAACTGAACTGAGCTCCCCGGGCTGACTCATCTGTGCCAGTTGTGCTAACCCTCTCCCCAGGTTCCCGCTCCTGCCCTCTATTCACATGCCCGTTAACAAACTGCTCTTTGTCCATCAAATACCAGCACTCGGCACGTTGTCTTCTGTGAAGCCTCCCCAGACCTTTACTTACCTAGACAACTGGTCATCTCCTCTCTCCAGCTGCCTGACACATGGGCACTTCTGTATCATAGTTGTCCAACTGCACGGTCATCTTTCCCATTGGATGAAATGTCCCTTGGGAAAAGGACCATGTTTCATTCTAGTTCTAACCTCGACCTACACCAAATAGCTGCTCAGTGAACGGTTGTTGAATTTAGTTCTTCCCTTCCCCCGGCTGATCTGTATTTAAGGTCTAATTGCACTTGGTGCCTTGTTTTCAATGAAATATGGGTTGCATCACATGTGTGTGGGAGTGATTAGAGAATCCGATCAACCTGGGAATTGCTGACTCACACCTGGAGTTTCTTTATTTGCAACCTGGAAGAAGAGAACTGAATTTGAACCCCCTGGAGAAAATTCCAGCACGTGAAACTATTTTGCATAACAGTCATTTGAAGATTGGGATGGGGGTGGGTACAGGTGCCCCTGGAGACCTGAGAGTCACCGCCACTCATTGCACTGCCTTCCACCCCCTCCCTTAGCGGCCTTCATCAAGATTGTGCAGCCCACAGTGCTGCTGAGTGGCATCACTTGGCGTGATCCCTGCACATGAAACGTGTTCAGCGTAATAAGTGATTCTCTAAGGCACAGAGTGGAGGGTGTGGGCGTGTACTCTCTAGATTTCTGAAACTTGGCATTCTCCCTTGAAAATTCCTGGCTTGCACATCACAGTTAAATGAACACCAGAAGATAAGTGGCAGTGTAGCTCAAGGGGCACTTCTGTAGCAAGGAAAACAGATAGTCCCACAGACACTGTGTGTACCGCTTGTTAGGGGTGAGGGGGCTCCACTAAAGGCCAGTGGAGCCTTCATGAGGCATGGGTTACCAGGCACACAATCATCGAGGAGACACGTCTCCTGAAAATGTGGATATATGTGTGTATCTTCAAACTGAGTAATTTATTTTTTCTTCTCTATCACTAGCCACTGGGCAAGTGACCCAGGATAGTGGTCCACTGAATGGACCACCTCAATGATTCTTCAGCAATTCAGTCCATTCCTTTAACTTCCTAGCCTGTCTTTTATCTCTGTATGTAAAACCCACCACCCCACAATGTGTGGAATCAAATATATTCAACATCTAAGCTACACTGGATTGACTGTGGTTAACATAAGAGCGCTTTGCTGCATCTAGAACCATAGCAACGAACAAGAGATGCTCTGTGACCTTGGGGACAGAGCCCAGGGCCTGCCACTGGGAGGTGTTTACTCAATCTGTGTTTCCCTGCTGTCCCCAATGAGACTGGGTTCATGTTGGAATTTTCTGTATGTCCTGGCTTAGGGAAGTTTTATTGTGGTGCTCGTGTGCAACAACCTTCCGAGTTGTAACCGAGGGAGTTAGCGAGCTCTTAGAGAACATGCATCACCATATCCAAATAGGTTTTCCCCTTAATTTGTAGCCTTTTGACAAATTACCAGGAGCTTCGTCCCTGATATACTGAATGGTGAACGCTCAGTGTGCCTGCATCCAGTTCCCAAGTCCTTTACCCCTGTCAGACATTACTAATCAATCATGATCGTGCTCAGCACACTACTCCAGGTAACCACTACTAATCATCCAGAGTCAGTATGGGAGCTACTTTTTATCTGTCACCCTTGCAAAGTGGTATTTTGGTAAAGAACACCGCAGTTCATCCTGCAGGATGCAGACTGGCCCCAGGTATAGCAGTCATACCTTCAGGGACCTTGTTCCCTGTGATGTTGTACAGTCACGGGTTGGCCTTCCTCCTGGGAGAAGGCTGGGAAAACTCCAGGCCAGTCACCTAATGGAACAATACGTGTTTTCCACTTCCCTTTTCTGCCGGGACCTGGCACTCACTCTCCAACAGCAAGCTGGAGCTGTTGTAAGAAAAAGTCCTACATTAAGAATTTGTCTATTAAAGATGGTCAATAGACATATGAAAAGACGCTCATCGTCTTAATCATCAGAGAGATGCAAATGAAAACCACAATGAGATATCACCTGACACCTGTCAGACTGGCCATCATCAATAAATCAGCAAACAACAAGTGTGGCGAGGCTGTGGAGAAAGGGAACCCTAGTGCACTGGTGGTGGGAATGCAGACGGGTGCAGCCACCATGGAAAGCAGTGTGGGGGTTCCTCAAAGAATTCAAAATGGAACTGCCTTATGATGCAGCTAGTCCTCTTCTGGGAATATATCTGAAGAAATCCAAAACACTAATTTGAAAGAATATACGCACCCCTGTGTTTACTGCAGCATTATTTACAATAGCGAAGATATGGAAGCATCCCAAGTGCCCACCAGTAGACAAGTGGATAAAAAAGCTGGGGTACATATATATATAATGGAATACTACTCAGCCATAAAAAGAACAGAATCTTACCTTTGGCAACGACATGGATGGACCTAGAGGGTATTATGCTAAGTGAAATAAGTCAGACAGAAAAAGACAAATATCATATGATTTCACCTATATGTGGAATCTAAAGAATACTATATGTGAACAAACAGAATAGAAACAGCTTTATAAATACAGAGAACAGACCGATGGTCACCAGAGGGGAGGTGGTTGGGGGATTAAGGGATTGAGAAGTACAGACTGGTAGTTACAAAACAGTCACAGGCATGTAAAGTACAGCATAGGGAGTATAGTCAGTAATATTGTAGTAACTATGCATCGGAACAAGTGGGTACCAGAAATATGGGGGCACTTTGTGAAGTATATGATTGTCTCACCACTATGTTGTACACCTGAAACTGATACAAGATAGTATTGAATGTAAACTGTAATTGAAAAAATGTAAAACAAAAATAAACATTTATGCATATTAAGACAGTCAGCTAGCATTGTTCTGATCCAGCAGCTTTCCTGGAACATGAAGGACTCACTGCAGGACCCACTGTAGTGGCAACCTCACCCAGCCCATTGGAAGCATGATGTAGTTTATGCATACAAGGCTTCAGGAACTTATCTGTTGCATCAAGCTATGTCTGCTTGTGTGGGTAATTAATGCGCATCTGGTATTCCCTTATATAGCACAGAATTGGAATTGTATTCAGTCATTCCAGGTGCCTAGAGTGTCAGTGAGTTATTTGTAAAATATCTTAGGGCTGTTTAAAGATCATTTTTATAAGTTCTGATTAATAACATAATGAAAGCAACATAAATATAGCTGATACCTACATAGCACTTACCATGTGCTTATATATCAATATATAAGTGTACAATAAATAGCACTCTCTCTGCATACTTTTCATGAATGAATTCTTTACCACAGTCCTGTCCCCACTTTGGATGTCAGACAACTGAGGCACATAGAAGGTCAGTGACCAGGTGGGGAGCGTGCAGCTGACATACATGTCTGATCCTCCTAAGTCTGTGTTCTTACCCCCTGAGCAACATGTGATCATCCCAAATTTTCTCTCCATTTGCGTAGAGTAATGGTAGCCCTGCCTTACTGAGCCAGGCAGGGAGTCCAGACTTTTATGATGATTGGGAGGCACCAAAGTTGGGAACCAGAGGCTTAGCAGAGGTCTGAGTCTCAAGACGATGGCATTTCTTTTGCATTTTGGATCATTAGTAAATAAACATGAAACAAACACAAAGCAATAAGCAAACAAAAAGAAAAGAAAACCAGCAACAAACCACTTTTATGCCCCTTAAAAATTCTTGTGTCGGCCGCCCTCCAAAGCCCTGTCCGATGCAAAGGCCAGGAGTCTGCCGCGAGAGGCTCACAGGTGCTTCGATTGGAAATACTCCCCCCTGGGTCCGAGTGGCCGTGGCTTAATGGACTGTATGTCAGTGGCTTTTTGAGGAAAAGAAATGTAAGGCTTGGCCCTAGGTCTTGGAGTCAGCACATTGAACTTTTTGTCAATTAGCTCCTCCCCCGTCTTATGGTATATGGCCTTTCCTGTAATTACAGTCAAGATCCTGTAGCTGGAGGAAGGCCTGTCAGTGGAGTTAAGAGGCTGATGTCCATCGCACGGTGACAGCCGGTTCCGAGGGTTTTAGCCCTGTCCTGAGAGAGCCTTGTTACTTCCTCCTCAGGTGCTCTGCCTCGGCCCAGCTCACCGCCATCAGATGGACGGAGGTGTCTTTTTCCGTGGCTGAACCCAGGAGGTCAGGCCCCTAGGATATGATATACTTGCAAAGTGGAGATGGGTCATTGATTTGTACTGTTTTTAATTACACATCATTTAAAAAATATTCCTCTGCGTGCATATAGGAAGCGATGTAGAGAGATGTGTAGCTGACTTGTTCATCAGGGTTGACCCCTGGGGACTGGGTTGGGGTAAGAAGCCACAGGAAAACCATCTTGTTTGACTTTAGAACAGTCCATACTAGAATTTTTTTAAAAGTGAGCATGGATTACTTTCATAATTTCAAGTTACTAGATGGTTAAAGAATCAAGATCAATAAACTCACTTCCTATGGTCAGAAATCCCCCAAGAGAGGAAAATTTTAAATGGGAACCACAAAGTCTCCTGAACACCTTGAAGGGGTGCCTTAAGCTGGATGATGGGTTATCATGATTGCTTTCAGAATTTCCAGACAGTGAGAGCTCATACTTCTTTTTGACTATTTTTCTACATGCGTTTTTAGCTTCCCTGGCTGCCCTCACCCCCACTTCCCATCATTTTCCTGTCTCAGAAAATGAGGCGCACGTCTGTAGTCATCACTGGTGTTCTGCCTTTTTGAAGCTATAAAAAAGTAAGTGCCGGTTGGCAGAGCATACGCAGAGACTGCTGAAGACGTTGTTGCAGTGTGTAGCCCTCCTGGACAATTCCATGTCTATGAGGAGCTAAAGATGGAAGTTAAGGGGGGACTCCTATCTATCAGTAGGTGACTGTCATTCTGTGGGTCTGTTCGGCTAACTTGGCCGTTGTCACAACGTGAGAGGTGTCTGTGCCACTCTGTTACGGTTGTGTTTCCATGGGCGTGCTGTGGTGAATGAGTTCGTCCATCCCACTTGCTTTTGGGGGCTTGTGGACTCGAAGGCAAGAATATATGCTCTACATACCCTGAGTTTCTGGTTTTCTGCTAACAGAGGCCCCTTTAGACCGTCCTGCCAAAATATTAGCTTTCCCCTTCTGAGGTTGTGATTGCTCTTTCCCAGGGGTTGATGGGAAGCTGTTTGAGGTCTAGAGTCCAAGACTTGGATGGTTCACTCCAGCCTCCCTGTGACAGCTTTGCTGCCTCATCTGCATGGAAAGAGAGAAGGTGCCCTCACTCATCAATTCTTTCCTTTCCAGCTCTGTCAAATTGGCAAGAATGAGAATCAAGTACTCAAAAACCAAGAGTAAAAATGTCCCAAGAACATCAGCAGCAGACTTTGGGGAAAGGAGGCATATATGGGAAGGATTCTGAAGGGAGCCCAGGGTGCTGGGTGCTCAGCCCTCTGTGTGGGCTTGTTGCCTTGGCACAGAATGACCGGCCACCCTCTGGTAGGTGCGTTTCCACGCGGGTTTGGTGGTGTGTAGGGAGATGCGTAGGTACATAGGACTTTATAAAAATACAGGTCCATAAAAAAGACTCATCTTTTGTTCTGAAAGGTGATTTCTTTTCATCTTATTCAGAATTTTTCCTTTCAAAATTTTTTTTCATTTCTCCAATAGACTTTATTTTTTAGAGCAGCTTTAGGGACACAACTAAAGTGAGTAGAAAGTCACAGATTTCCCGTATACGTCAGCCCCCACATCTACACGGCCTCCCCCACTGCCAACCCCCCTACAGGAGCGGTACATTTGTTATGGTCAGTGAGTGGCTGGTTCTTCAGTAAACCCAAAGCTGGAGCCTTCCACTGGCAACACCGTACTGTAACTGCTGACCATCAGGAGGGACTTGAGACAAGGGCAGCGGGGTCTCAGGCCCAGTTTATAAGCTCTACGTATATGCATGAGGCCAATGCCTTGTAGGCTTTCAGTCTGTTTGGGGGTCATGTCAATGACAGTAGTCATCGAAATTATAAATGGGCATTAGGATAATTGGTTTGTGAGCAGAAGTAGCATGTTTCTGTCCTCCCCCCGACACCTAGTTGTATGTTTAATAAGTGCTGGCTTGATTGGGTCTAAGCACCTCCCTGATGAGAGTCACACAGTCTGAGCGCTGGGCACTGTACACGTTACAGGGTCAGCAGCCGGGTCCAGAGATGTCGCCCTTTGCCATTTTTCCCAAGAAGTTCTGTCTTACCTCAAAAAAGGAAAAAAAAAATTAAAAGGCAGACTAATGATAGAACAGAGGAAGTAGGACTTAGGAAAAAACGTGTTTTTAAGGAAATTGGATATTTTTAAGAAATCATCAAGATTGTCAGTGTGACGGGGAAAAGAAAGAACTTGGTTAGAGTTCCTGTGAGCTTTGTGGTTTAGTCTTATTTGTAAATTTCACACTGTCATTAAGGAGGCTCACCTCCTGGTGTCAGAGCTTACAGAGTGGGGGGAGGAGGGGCACATCTCCGCCCCGCCTCCTCCCCAGCTAAGGGCAAGGGGTGTGGGCGGGATCACACTTTCAAATCACACATGCCTTGCTCACCAAACCTTCAATACTAGAACCACCCCCTCCACCCACCACTGAGAAGCACTGCCTGTGATGCTGCTACTGCTGGGGGGTGGAGTGACATAGAGACCGAAAAGGGGCTGCACACCTTTGGCTGAAAGGAAATGAGTGACGTGCATGGTGGGAGATGTTCAGGAGGAACATTCCGCTGGTTTATTGATTCAGCAAAAGAGGATGGATGTATTTGTTTATGGCTAGTCCACATTCCTTTCTTTAAACTATAAATGCAACTTGCCTCTCCTTCATTGGCACTGAGAGAGGAGCACACTCATTGAGTTAAGATTGACTACTACAAAAGCTAAAGGAATAATTCTGAGGACTTTTAGTCTATTAACTACGTGAGGCTTCTTAATAGTTTGGCTTAAGGCAAAAATGATTTTATTCTCGTTTCATCCTTGTTGAGTCAATAATTAACCGAGTTTGATTAAAACTGAATTTTACTAAGTATCAAAACCATCTGGGTCTTTCTCCATTCATATGAAAAACTGCTAGAGTCCTTGTCTCCGAATAGTTCAAGGTGTGCCGTCTGCGGTGGGAGACACCAGACACCTACCTCGTCATGATCTCTTAGCCTGGGGAAGGCAGCAAGCATGCTTTCCTTTGCGGCCTGGCCATGCTCCTGATGGAAGGTGGCACTCACAGTGCTGCCCTTCTGGGTGACACAGGCCTAGGGGAGAAACCCTGGCTGTAAACCACCTCCTTCGTAATAGTTTCTGTTTTTTCCTTTTGGCTGTTGTTCTTTTTACCTTGGTTAAACTTTATAAATGGCCGGGTGGGACTGGTGGGGAGTTCCTGTCCTTTGGGGAATGGCAGAGACTGCGGGTCCCTCAGCAGCTGTCTTTGGGCCCAGGAGGCTGGGTTCCAGAAGGGCTCCCTGCCTCTCGGGCTCAGAGCCGCTGCCCAGCTCCTGTGATGCCCTCCTCGCACCCTGTCTGTGCATTTGACTTCCTTCCCACCAGGCTTAGTCTTTTCAGGAGTTAGGATGGCACTTTATTATTTTTATCTGTAGGTCCAGTGTCCAGCACAGGATTTGACACCGACACCTGTGAACTACATCCATGGAATGAACTCGTGAAAAGAAAAAAAAAAGGTCATGGCAATGTAGGTCCCATTGTCCCTGGATGTTAAGCACTGGGATTTCACGTCCTGGGCCCCTCCCTTACACTCCATCTTCCTGTTCTATAAATAGACACACCTGCTTCGGGCTAACTAGCGTGGAGTAGTACCAATGTTCCTTCCCATTTTGAGGCCTGACTGCTTTGAGTCTTTTACAAAGGAAGTAAGAAGGACAGATGGAGAGGAAGTGGGTTGAAACCTGGTTCTTGCACACGGAGAAAGAAAAACCAAACCAAACAACGAAAGAGAAAAGCCGGCGAGAGTGGTCATTAGCACGTACTGGGGGTTTGAGGTGCGAGGCCAATGAGCAGAACTAAGGGTAGCTTTTCAGTGTCGAGTTTTACGAGCCTGGGTGTGCCACCACTTACAGTCAGTGCACTACGCGTTGTTTGTGTGCGTGTGTGTGCGGTGGGGAAAAGATGGGCCTTTGAAAAACACGTACTGGCTGCTTGGCATTTACTGTGGGCGATGAGGCTCCGTTCCAGCTGCCACTAAATTGAATTGTCCCCATTGCCATTCGCTTATATTCTGCATGAAATGTAGCCAACATTTTTGCACTTCTGTCTCTCTCCCTTCCCTCCTTCTCTCATTCCTTCCTTTCTCCCTTCATCTATCTTTTTTTTTTTTTTTATATTACGCTGCATGCTGCCTCACTGAGTCAGCCATGGAAGCATTTTACCACGTTGAGCAAACCATGGCAAGAATTGCCAGCCGCATGCTGTTGGAACACCTGGCTGAGACACCTGGGCACGCCTGCATGACCGGGGTGGGCAGACGACTCGTGTCAGTTTACAAAACGGGGAACTCAGCTCGGGCGTCATCTCGACTATTTCCGAGCAGCCTTCCAGCTGGACCAGCTTTTCGGGAATACATGTATGTTTGTGCTGGAAGCCCCAGTAATACCATTTAATCCAAAAGCTTTTTTCTGTGATGAATTATTCAGGCAATGTTTTCCAAAATTGTCATTGATCGGTACAGACCCAGAGAGAGCACAACGTGCGGCAACGCCCGGGCAGGGCCTGCGAGGAGTCCGTATTTCTGGCTCCGAGAAGTTCCAGAAGAAGGAACTCCAGGCCGGCGTGTTTCTTTCTCTGGGCAGCAAGTAATGCAGGTGCCACACTCAGGTTCACGGATGTTTAGCTTAGACTAGAACCCAGCCAGGGAAATACACACAGCCTTGCGAGGGTGGAGGAGGCAGGCGGGGGCTTTAGTCCCTAAACGTTTGACAGTGAGGAATGTTGGGTGGGACGGAGACTCAGCTGGGAGCTGGCAGCTGAAGTCCTCAGTTAGTGCCCACACGATTCTGATCTCTGAGCCTGAATGCGCTCCCTTCGACATGCGTGTTTTGGGGGGAGTATATTAAAACAGTTCTTGGAGCAGTGCCCACCTGTTGTAAAAGGACAGACAAGCTGGTCCAGATATCTTTCTTCATGCACACATTTTGGCACTATCTGTGAACATTGTCTGATGGAGAGTTCAGGATGACCATGTCCTGGCTGCTGCAGCCACACGTAGATAGTTGTGGAGTTTTAGATGTGTGCTTGGGAGAACAAGAAGAAATACAAAGTAGAGATTTTCTAGGAAATGGAGTGGTAGCAACCATTTCAGTCAGCTTTTCCTTTAATTCTACTCTGTTGTTTTTTGTTTGTTTGTTTGTTTTGTCGTTGGCTTGCTCCCAAACAGTGGTCCTCGGCTTTGCCTGTACTTCAGAATCACTTGGGAAGTTCTTTAAAAATAGTGCTACCCCAGGCTAATGGAATCCGGACCTCTGGTCGGGGAGGTTGTTGGGTTTTTAGGGGAAGAGGATGGCAGTGAGGGCTGAAAACCCCTGCAATTCAAAGTGCCTCGTCGTCAGATTTCAGGATCTGCGGGGAGAGACGCTCCATCCCAGAGCTCACACAGAAGGTTTCTGAGGGCGTGGAGCTGGGTCAAATCCCCTCTGCAGAGGTGAGACAGGAGTCCAGCGTGGCCCAGGATTGCAGTGTGCTTCTCTGAGGCTAGTCCAATCCTTTCTCCTTCCCGCCTGCTCTTCCTTCCCCCGGGACAGACACTGCTGCATCCCTCAGCATTCTGCAGGGTCTGCCTGCCCTGAGCCCTCTGATATCCTTTACAAAAAAACCCAAAACTAAACAGCTTTATTGACATATTATGTACCAGCCACACAATTCAGCCACTCAAAGTATGTAATTCAATGGTTTTTAGTATATTTACAGAGTGTGCTTCCATCACCACAATCAATTTTAGAGCATTTTTCATTAGCCTAAGGAGATACTCTGTCGTCCTTGGCCACCACAGGTGGCCCCTGTCGCAGCCCCAGCAGCACCGGTCTGCTTCCTGTCTCTGTGGGTTTACCTGTTCTGGGCATTTCATATGAATGGAGTGATGCAGTATGTGGTTTTTCTCTTTCTTCTGTCACGTAGCACATAGTTTTCACTGTCCATCCCCGTTGTGGTGTTTCCCAGTGCTTTGTTTCTTTTTGTGGCTGAATAATATTCCATCGCATGGATGTACCACATGTTATTTGCACTTTAATCAGCTGATGGACACGCGGGCTGTTTCTGCTTTATGGCTGTTAGGAACAACACTGCTATGAGCACTCATGTACAAGTTGTGGTGTGAACTATATTGGCATTCCAGCGTCCGTCCACAACACGTCTCGGTGCTCTTGTCTGTGACACTGGGGGACGCGTCCTGAAATGTTTTGCCTCGGAAGCAGATCACTGTTAGCAAAGCAGGCAGCCCTGGAACCAGACCAGGGAACTTTGGGGACTTCTTCACCCACGACCTGCTGTATGGCCTTACACTATTATTCTCAGGGGAGGAGGGAATGCAGTGAGAACTCCTGCTCTGGGCCTCCCTGCTTCCAGAGATAGCAAGGGGTAAAATGAGCTGCTCTCGGAGAACGGAAGGTGCTGCATTCCTCGATTACTACAAGGCGTCAGTATTGTTTGTGTGATTAATGAGTCCATGTTTCCAACGTTGCCATTTAATGTATTTGAGCCTTCTAACAACATCGCCTCTCGTGTGTTGCTGACTGTTTTTGAGATTTATGAGGCCTAACTCACAAACGATGTGCATTTGGATTAAGGAAACCTGAGAGTTACTATTCCAGTCCGACCGGAGGAAATTCCCTTTAAGCTGCTTATCAGAGGCGCTTGCTGAGAGCATGATGGGAAGATGGAGTCCTCTGTTCCCTGGTCAAACCTGGTCAAACCTGGGACCTGCTCTCATTCCATTTTACCTGAAGAGGCGATACACCAACAGATCCGTGGGTCTACCTCTAAGTATCTGCTGACAATTCCACTTTTTAAATTTAGTTTAAAAAATATATGTGCTGCAATTCTTTTTCTCCCCATACTCCTACTCTTTAGTGTGGATTAAAATGTAATCCATTATTATAAAAAGAAGGAAGGAAAGGAAGGAAACTTTGATCAAGGTGGCTTAGGTAAACTAAAGTGCCTCTAATTTTACTAACAACAAAGCAAGTATTTATTTTTCATTTAAAGCACCATCAGTGCTGGATTTGTAAAACAAAAAGAAACTGTCCACATCATTTAAAATTGGATTTCTCTTAAAAATATTCACCAAGTGCAAAAAGAACATACATATGTTTATGTATGATTTGACCACCAGGGGGCATTGTGGTTTGACTGTCCATTTAGACAGCCTGCGTTCTATCAGTTTACCCAGAAAATAGAAGGCCTGGGCATATTTCTGATTTCTTCCAAGAAGGAATCCTATCTGGAAGAAAACAGATGTCGATTCTTTCTCCTCACTAGCAAACAGTAGTGTTGTCAAATCTGCTAAACTTAGCCAGTTGAAGATTAACATGCAATATATAATGTGCATGTGCCTAACTGTACAATAAATGCTAAATCACATTTTTATGCTTTCTCTGAACTTGGAAGCTGCAAGTTATTTTTTTTTATTTCCTGGATGTGATGAAATAAATAACATTCAGATATATTTTGAAAATGTCAGGGAAAAAAAAAGTACCTGGCAACTCTGTTTGATAGATTTCTTTTATGATTAATTCTCCTATTAAGTTTTAATGACTTTAAAGATATAAAGCTAGAAACCACAAAACTAGGCATGGTTAATAAATAACTGAAATACCAGGTGTATAGAAATGCATCTGTGGAAAAATGAAATCATATATTCTCTGGGATGTATTAGGAAACAGCTCCTTGGCAAGCCTAAGGTATCCCTGAAGAGGGGGAAAAGTTTAAAAACAGTGAACTAAAGAAGATTTTTATAAAAAAGAAAATCCTAAGAGAAAGGTACTCTCTACAATTTATATGTGTAAATTAAATTAATTTATGAACCAGTATTATCAACCCGGTTGGTGTTCTCTTGGAATGCATTCCTCCATTACAGATTTTTAAAAATCTTTGTACAGATTGTCGAGTCTTTCTCAGCATCTTCTCAGTTTTCTGCCTTGGCTCCCAGGATATGGAAAGCACCCTGCTGCTTTGTTGTTTTGTAAGGGCTCCCAGGAGCGGGAATAGCGGTGACAGTGTTTCAGTAACACTGTCTTTTCTCCCCTTCTGCACCCAGAATGTATTAAGTACGACTCCGTTCAACCTCAAAACATCTCTGTGAGCAGTGGGTGGAGGGAAGAATTCATTCCAGTTTCAAAAGTAAATTTGAGTTTCCTCGGGGTCTTGCAGGCCAGCCGCGGACCCGGGACCCCACCCCACGGGACGGCTCTCTGCCGTAGGCACAGCTGGGTTAGTCGGTTTCTGGAACAGCTCGGCCAGACTTCTTCCGCTGAGCAGCTTAGAAATGAAACACGGGTTAATTAATGTGAATAATGACTGGCAAGTGTTGCAGAGCCCCCAGAAGAAAAATGTATAAATGTTTATGTTCTGCACATGTTTATGTACAGGTTTCTGTGCCCGAAAGGAGATAAACGGTGCATTTCCTGCAAGTCCTTCTGTCCACCAAGGACTGTTGTTAGTTACTCTTGAACTCCTCTGGGCCCCCAAAGCGCAGTCGGTGCTGTTCGGATCCTTCACCCTCTGCAGCCACCCCCCGCCCACCCTCTGTTCTTTGGAACTATGAATCTGAAGATCTTTCTAAATACACTGAACTTATTTTTGAAAGTGTTTGGCCCATCCCAAATGAATACTGATCCCCAGCCTGTAAAATACTTGGAGGGAGAAGACAGGGAATATTGTTCTTTTCTGTTTATATTATTTCGTGCTGGGTTAACACACTTGCCAGGAGTCCAAGGCGGCCTCTGGCTTGACAATGCCTCATTTACCCAGTCCAGCTTCTAGAGCAGAGTTGGAGTCCCCAGGCCCACTCCGCAGCACGCGGGTCACCCCGGACCTGGAAGAGACCAAAGCAAATAAAGTGAATCCGTTTCCCCATGAAAATCATCTTGTTTTTTTCAAGGGCGAGGACATAGATTTGGCCTGGGCAGCCCGAGGACCTGGTCCAGCGCCAGATACCCAGGTCCTCCCAGGTTTCGGGGGATTGGAATGCTGGGCCGCAGAGCTCGGCGGCCTGCCTCTTGGGGCCAAGCAGCCTCACCAGAAATGAGGCTCTCGGCTTGCTCCAAACTTGGGAAGTCGCTGGTTAGCAAATCCCTCATCCCCAGTCCTGGCTATATCTCCGCACTCTCACTAGCACATGGAGCACGTAGGCTTGAGGCTGGAAGAAACCCCAAGCATTTGGCCAGGAACAGGTTCCAGCTGGCCCAGGCGCTGCGCTTTAAAAATTGCCCAGATGAACTGATTTTGTGTAGGGAGTGGGTGGAGAGGACTCCAGGGCCAAGGAGGAAGATTCGGCCTTTCTCTCCCTAATCATGAGCAATGCGATTTGGAGAGAGCAGCAGGAGGTTGGCTTGGCAACCCACATTTCCTTGGCCAAGCTCCAGAGGAGAGGGATGATGCAGAGGGAAGGCACACCATGTCCAGTCAGCCCCACTCAGACCGCCTGCACCTACGGGGCCTTCGGCCGGGCGTCCCTTTGGTTGGTGCCCAAATGACAGTCACTTGTCCAAGCAGGGGCTGCCTACAGAGGGAGGTGGCTGGCTTCCTTCTGGGGGCAGTGGCTGCTGTGGATGTGAAAAGACCACATCAGAGATAGGAGGCATCCCTCCACCCGTGACCTGGCCTCTGGTCCGTCCCTGCAGCGGGGCAGGCCACGTTCCCTTGGCCCAGGGCCCAGACCCATTCTTGGCACACGCTGGCACCCTATATCGCTCCTGGCCAGTGTGACTTAGCCACTCTATAAACTGAACAGCAGCGCTTGGGTGTGCGTCACATTTCTATTTTAACCCAAGAAAGAGGAGAAAAAAACGAAAAGGAGTGAGAGTCTGAACATTCTCATTCTTGATTCCCTCCACCCACAGAAGTGTAGCTAGAATGTCCAAAATTATGTGCATCCACCCAAATGTTCGTGGGCCCGTGAGGGATTCTGTGTCCTTGTCCCGCACCGGCTTCATTCCCGGGTGCAGTGACTCCTCGCTGGCCAGGTGGGAAGAGCCTTGGAGTGCAGGCGCTGGTGGAGCTCCCGTGTCGAGCAATCTCTTACTTCCCCAGGCCCTGTTTCTGCTGAGCCCAGATCCTCCAGGCCCAGGTGCTGTCTAATCTGTGCTGTTGTAAACACTGGCGGAGCGAGACTTTTCCTGGGAGGGCAGCATTATCTCGGATAAAGTGATAGGCGTTGGCAGTGCTCTCCTGCAAAGCCGGCAGAGCAGAGGAGGTAAAGCCTCAGAACCAGCAGTGTCTGGAGGGGAGAGAAGATGAGTGATTTCTGTGTTGACTCTTTTCTAAAGACAAGATTAACAGTGATGTATAAATATAAATATTTTTTTTCTGGCCAAGCACCCTGGATTAGATTGCACATTTGAAATGTAAATTGCGGTTGGGAAACATGCATGTTTATTTTAAGCCGCTGACCCTCAGGGATAAAAGTAAAAATGAAAAGGAAACAAGCAAACCGTGTCACTGACAAGTGACAGGATGTGCTATTTTATACCTCGCCGATACCTTACAGTTCCGGTGCTTCTAGGGACCACTTTGGAATACGTCTAGTCTGGTTTGTCCATAAAAAGCTGTCTGTGTTTTTATGTTTTGAAAATACATGCAGCGGAGCCCACAGCATGTCATATTAGGTATCTCATCCTCGAGGAAAGAGCGAGAACCATCGATGTCTCCTGTGGCCGCCCCACCCCGGCGCCCTTTGAGAAATATCTTCAGCCAGATCAGCACTGTGCTTCTTGATATATGCCCTCGACTGTTCGGGGCATGTGTGAATTATAACACTGTAGGTGGAGCACAGCCAGGCCGTGTGTCTCCTGTTGAAGCTGCTCCCCGCCGCCTCCGCCACTGTCGGTTTCCGGCGTCCCACCTCGCTTAATAAGGCGTGCCGGAGCCTCTGCACTCTCACCTGTTTAGACGAAACCAAATGGCAGGGCCCTCTGACTGCAGGACACAGCTCACTGCCCTGCAGCCTTGCCTCCACATCATTGCGCCTGTGTGTTTTCTAGACCTGCACCCACCACATTCTAGTTTTACTTTCTCCAATCGGTTTTTGCGGCAGAAATAAGAACAAGCTTCAGAGGGTAATAATCCTGCTCACCTCTCAGAAGTAAGTGAAAGGCAACTGTGCCCTCCATGTCACATGAACAGAGGAGAAGCCAGTGGTCCCAGGGAGAGAGGTGGAGAGCAGAGCATGAGCACCGGAAGGGAGCTGGCCTGTGTGGCTCTGGGGACGTGAGAACCGCCCTCCGGGTCTCCCTCCGCTGGGCTGGTCTCCCCGCTGAGGTTCCCCGACGAAGTGCCGAATGCTGTTCTCGCTGTCTCCTTTGTCTTTGTCAAGCCTACCAGCTCTTTTCAGGAACACAGATACTTAATTACCTGCTGCTGCTACACCTCAGTCATGGGTCTCCCGACTGTGTTCTTAAGTATCTCCCTCTCTAGGAAAATGAGGAGATTTTGCCAGCAGGATCTCCCGTTAAAGGGTGTATGTGCCTGCGTGCGCGCGCGTGCGGGTATGCGCCTGTGTACACGAGCTGCTGGCCTGCGTGCTCGCTGGCCCTGTTTCCAGTGTGTGGGCAGCGCAGCCCCGCTCACGTCGGCTGGGGCTCGGAGGGGCTGGAGCCGGCAGGAATCCGTGACCCACTTGTCAGACACGGGCACTGGTAAAACACAGATCATGCAAACTTACAATTAAACGAGTTGCATTCAAAACAAAGTCATTAAACACCAAAAGCTCAGTGCTTCCTAGTCATTTTACTACCTTTCATTATTATAATCTGTGCTCTTGAGGTTTATCTAGACCAGCGGTGCCTAGAATTGCAGGCAGCAGTGCGTCTTTCTCCAAACCTGCGTTCCGTGACAGCTCCTCGGTAGCTCAGCAGCGGCTGTGGGGGGAGGAGCCACGCCACGAAATAGGCAATATTCGGTTGACTGTTTTCTTTATATCGCCTTGGCTTAAGAAAGTAATTACAATGTTAATGATGCTGATTAAATTTAAGAATATGTCTGTAGTCATGACATTATGAATATTATTTAAGAATGAGGAAATATTCCTTCAGCATATAAAAAAACTATTATCCACTTCAACAGAGAAACTGATTATATCACTGAGGAATGAGTGAAGTTCCAAAACACGTCTACCTTGATTGTTTCACTTTCATCTTACTGGTTGACTTAGAATCAACCAACATTTGTACCGGAAATCACTCACTTATCAATTGAATCTTGGCTGTGGATACAAGAGTTCGGCAGGAATCAATGAAAGAACTGGGTGAGAATCAATTGGCTCTATGGAATTTATAATAAAGAGTATTTTTGCTTGCACATTATGTGCTAACGTCTTTTCTGTCAGTGAGCTTGGTGATATCCTATGTGTGTGCATGCGTAGGCATGCATTCATTTTGGAGAGCCACATTAACCCTTTACCAGAGCACTGGATTCCCTCTCCCTCAGCCGCTGCCCCGTGGGAATGCTGGAGGACTCTCTGGGATGGCATGCCCAGGTGTGCCTGCCCCGGTGCCAGCACACGGCCACCGCAGTGGCAGGGAGGTAGGCACCTTTCCACCGCACGTTGCCATCGGAGGGAGTGGGGTGGCATGTGCCTGCACAGTGTGCCACAGCAGACTCTCCGAGCAAATGGGCTTCTCCATGTGCCTGGTTCAAACCGCACATCTGTAGTCCGAGGATGTTAATTTTCTGAGAGCAAAGGTCTTTTGTGGCTAGAAAATTGTAGGTCCTCCCCCCCCCCCACCTTTGATACTTACAGTCTTTCCAGCAGCCTGTGCAAAAATCGGGAAGAGGCCAGGCAAAGCTGCTGTTAATGTAAAGATGGCTGGTTACCTCCCTCTGTTCCCCCCACACACGTTGTCCCCCAATCCAACCAGGGACCACTTCTGTCCCCTTAAATCAGCCTTTAGCATGGTTTACAAGGGCACCTTCTGCCCAGGCACTCTGACCTTTCAAGAAGGATCTGGAAAGGATCTGAATTCTTTTCAAAGCTGTGAAATGACGTGCATCAGAAACATCCACCTGAAAACAAAAAGGGAACAAGATGACACCTTGCTGTCCTGTGGAAGGGGATCCGGGGACCTCGCAGAGCTCTAGGACATTGCAGACACGCCTAATGTGAAGGTCGTTTGTTATTCCGAGAGCCAGGCATCCCATCTCCCAAGGCTGTTGCCTAAGAAATGCCCAGAACGAAATGAGTTCAGAGTGATTGCAGGACCTCCCCACTTACATATCCTCCTGTATTTCTTGTTATTCCAGTTGAGTACTGCATTCAGGCAGAGGTTGCCAATAAAGTTTATTGTAGGAGCAGTGTCAATATCTGTAGTACCCCCGGCCTTGGGTGCTTGTAATTAAAATGCCACAGATAGTCTAGGAGAGGCATGAAAATTTGATGGCAAATTGATTTCAGGTTCATCTTGAAATTTGTCCTCAGCTGGACTCGATACTCCTGGCAGACATAGGATGGCTTTTGTCAGGAGGTCTGCCAGGATGAGACAGAGATGCCTTGATCTGAATATTAAACACAGCACGCTATTTATGACAGATGATTCCTTTGGTGCGAAAACACACAGCTACTGCTCTTTGCACGTTCCTCGTGTTGCATGTGCAAGATAGGATCCCATGGATCCACTTTCCATATGAAAAGAAGTTGTATAAAACTTGCCAGGCATAAGAAACACAGAGTTTTAGAAACACCGGCCTCAAACACAGGGCATTCTATTCAATATTCTAAACTTAGAAATGCTACTCGCATCTAATTTAAGAAAGCTAGAAAAATAATGGTAATCAAGACAGTGTAATCAAGTATCGCAGCCTTATAGTGTTTCCTCAGAATAGTGAGTAGCAGAAAGGATAAAGCCGTATAAGTGGGGGGAAAACAATATTCAATGTTATAAATTGCTGGTTCCTGTAAACTTGCATCGATGTGTCGCATTGTGAAAGCCATTATCCTTATGTATTGTTCATGCAGAAATGCACTATGATAATATAATTTTAGAAGTATATTTGTTTTCAGAATCTAATTTTAAAAAGGTTTGAGGGAAAATAATGTTGAGTTTTTAGTGTTTTTAATTTTAAAAATGTGTTGTTCAGTTGAATTAAACATGTGCAAGGAAACCCATTTAATAATCTGAAATTATTCATTTGGCAATTAATTGCATTAACTTTAGAACTCAAAGTATGATTAGAAACAGGATTTAAAAGAGCAGCATGCTGATGAAATGCATTCATTCATTCATAGAGCAAATAAGAACTCAGTCCCTATGATGTGCAAAGCCAAACTGTATGAGAAGAGATTTCTAGGAGGGAATTCCCTGAGACCCATGTCTCGGGCTATCATGTTATATGTGTAAGTGGTGGATAATTAGTTTTTTGAAAATGCTTGAACTATTCATGCCAAAATTCTGCCCAAGTGGCTTGCAAATCAATGAAGGATACAGTTCCATTGCTTTTGAAGTGAAATTTAAAAACGAAAGCAGAAGCAGTTGCCTTCACTTGCCAATGTCACCGGCTACGTGGAACCCCCATGCAGGAAGGCGCCCCACCCTCGCCTTGCTCCGAGCTCCACCCCAAACTGTCACAGGTAGGCCGGCCCCTCGGCGGGAGGAGCCCAGCAGATGCTGGCAGGTCATCAAAGTCGCTCCTGTGCACATTCCGGAGATATTTATGGGTCTTTTATTAGGACAGTTTTTATGGCTCAAGATTAAAAGTTAAAGTTAAATAGTAAAAGTAATGGAGATGTGCCTTTGGAGGATCCAACTGGTTTGTATTTTCATTCCTTCCGTTTGTCACGGCCCATTGATTTTTGATGACAGCATTAAAAATAAAAAAAGATGCTTCCAATCATTTTTGGAAGGAGACAGAGTATGAATTAACAAATTAATACAATAACATATGTCCCAAAGATGCTAATTTATATCCCCTATGTAAGGAGGCGGGCTCTTCTCTTTCTGATGTGGAATTAATTTGTAGTGCCTTTAACATTCTCAAGAAATACTGTGGGTACCATTCGATCAAAGATTTAATTATTTGGTCACAGATAATAAATGTCCAGATAATAGATTCAAAGTCCTGGTAGGAATGTTTATGAGAGAAGCAGTGAGTAGAAAACAGTGCTTTTGGAGGTCCATCCAAAAGTTTGCTTTAGATTCCCAAGTGTCTTGTTGCGAGGTTGTTCCCATCCGTCAGTAACCCGGGGCTCAGGTTCGGAATGCAACTCCCCCCCACCGTGACTCGGGGGTCCACCGGAGGAGTGGAAGTAGTTCCCGGGCCTCATATCCAGGTTGGCTGTGAATTCCCCTGGAATTTACAGGCGCACAGAGGAGGGGAAAGAAAAAGGGTCTGTGGTCCAAAGCCATTTCAGAAATGCAGTGCTTATGAGAACCACTTGCATGCAAATTGTCTTCTGGCTCTCTAGAAAGGGGGAAAGGTAACAGTGTCTTCCAGATTTATGTCAGGACCACCTGTCACTCACCCTCACATTTGTTTATTTTCTGCTTTATGGCACAGCAGTATATGGAAGACCCAGGCAATACATAGTTTTCCAGCCTTATGCTGCCGCTTAATCTCCACTTTTTTTTCCTTTTGGCATCTTGTGGGACCAGCCTTCTTGGGAACTTCCACCAGGAAACTTTCTTTACTCACAGGACTCTGTGTGTTACCCGTCCAGATTCAAAGAACATTGGGAAGATTTATTGTATGACAAATTTTCCTCCATTTAATATTTTTTTTAAATCCTGTTAATGGACTGACTAAAATCATCCAGCCTGTGATAACACTTTGAAGCATTTATAAGGACTTTTCTCGATTTACAGAACCTTCAAATATCAGACAAAAAGAGAGACTTTCAGAAATAGCAAGATAGTCTATATAGCAGGGTATTCTAAAAGGAGCCAATTTCAATATCTTTACTAAAGCATTTGCTTTGACTTCCTCCTTTAGTAATTAGATAATTATGTATAATTAGCACATTAATTATGTGCAACAGCTGCAGTTGAGCGCGCGCGCGCGCGCGCACGCGTGTGTACAACTGCTTGGAGATCGCTCGTGAGTTCACCATTAGACCTGTGCCATGTTTCTCCTCGGCGTGTTTTCGCTGTGGGGAGGTGAGGAACTGGGCAGTGAACAAAGTAACGACGTGGGCGTGACCCCAGCGTACTCGCCGCCACCATGGTCGTCTTCGCGCTCCCCCCACCCCGCCGCCCCTCGGCGCGCTGGTGCGGATAACACCATCCTTGCCAGATAGCACACACACCAGCGCTGCCTGCCCCGGGACCAGGTTGCCAAGGTTTCCCGATGCATTTAAGAAATGCATTTAATGTTGGCTAAAGGCTTATTATATATTATTAATTCGAATGAGTAGTTTAAAAAACAATATGTGTGGGGTGGTTTTCTTGTTACATAAAATGTAGGCATAGAAAATGGATTTACATAAATAATTTTACTATAACTTATTTGCCTGCCTCCCTTTTCTCAACAAATATTGATGAGATATCGATTATGTGCCACTTACCCCGCTGGTGCTGGGAATGCAACCTATAACAAGAGGGCTGTGTCTGTGTTTTGGGAATTAGAGGCAATTTTGCCATTTAAAAATATATTTTCCAATAGTTGGAAATGATTTTCCCCCTTTTACAATCAGAAAAAAAAGGCCCTCAGATTGTGTGTTGGAGTTTAAAATATAATTTCATTATATAAGCACAAGGCTAGGCACATAGTAGGGGCTCAATAAACACTGAGTTAAATGGAATCTATTTCCATTTGAAAGCAACACTGAGATAAAGCACCAGCTCTTTTTTGTTTGTATATTTTGAAGGATCTGTTTGGCCTGGCGATTATTCATCTCCCTGGAAGTGCCCTGGGGGGGCAGGGGGAGGTGGGGGGCTTGTTCCTCGCTGCGGACTTCCCGGGAAGAGCACTGACAGCAGCACGGCTCCCGCAGTGCCTAGGTGAGAGGGGGGACTTCCATCAGCTTAATCACATCAGGCTCTCCCCGTCTCCCCCACCTCAGCTCCCTTCTGCACCTGCCTGCGCACCTGCCAGGCTCCACACCGCACCGAGCCTGCATGCTCAGCGCTTCAGCAACAGTTTCTTCTGTAAAGGTGGCTTTGCAGAGGGCAAAGAGTTCCTCTTCCAAATAAGTCAGCACATTCACTTTAGGTGGTGGGGGGCGTGCAGGGTAGAAAAGAAAAGAATAAAACTCTCCAATCTCGGCATTCTGGGAAAGTCGGAAGACTCCTAATGGTGAACCATGTTTGGCCAGCAGGAATTTTTTGCTTTGTTAGCTTTCTTCCTCTCTCTTTCTCATTCCTTCTCTCTCCTCCCTCCTCCCTTCCATATACCTTCCTCTCTCTCCCCTTTGGTCTCCTGTTTTCCTGCCTTCCCTCCATCCCTTTTATTTATATTTTCTAACAAATTAAACAGTACCACATGCTCAGTCAGTGAAACCATACGAAGGAATAGCAAGAAACGAAGTTCCTGCCTGCCTCCTTTCTTCCTGCCACCCCCCAGCCATGCCCTCTGCCCACCGACCGCAGCGGACAGCCCATTGGGAGCCCTCCCCACAGTTCCCCACGCACGCTCTTTTGTCCATGATGTGGCATCTGTGTCGAATACAGGGAGAGGTTTCTGTTTGCTTTTACAAGAATGCTGCCCTGTCTATGCACTGTGCGCTGCCCCTCACTTGCTTATCTCCCTGACCAGTGCATCACGGGCGTCCCTCCAGGTCAATAGATAAAAGAGCTAACCCATTTCTTCTAATAGCTGCATAATATTCCATGGTATGGATATTCTGTGATTTATTGCAATTGGACATCCATCTATTTTAAATTCTTAGGCTCAGAGCTTTATGGACATTTGGAAGCCATCTAGAAAATTGACATCATCTCTGTAAATATACAAATTCCCTCCAGAATGTCTGGATATGTATAGTGCCCTGCACCCTTCACTCGTCTGTGCACTCTCGTCCCCCAGACGTCATCTTCCATTTTGCACGTGTGCCATCTCCTCACATCCCTCTGAGCCCTTCCTACATGCCTGCAGAATATATATTTTTTTACACAGGCAAGAGTTCAGCTGAAAGGATACTTATTTAGCATAATTTAAACATGAGGGTTTTCTAATGCTACTTCCATTTAAATAATTCAAAAATCCGTTGCAAGGTGTCTGAATACTACGGGAAGAGAGCTGTTAATGGATACATCATCGAGGCTGAAGACAAACTGTGTTACTCTGTCTGCCGCGGAGAACTGGAAGAAAAAGATCAAGATTAACATCTGTCGTTGTTGGTGTTACGCTATCTGAGCTGTTTGCTCCGCAGTCCTGCAGGCAAGGGTCGGATTCCGGAGAAACCATTCCACCCCCACGCCCGTGCCCCGCTTCAGGAATGGTGGCTTTAACGTGGTTTTAATTTTAACTGTTTTATTTGTTTGCTTTACATATTTTTTAAAGTTTTATGAAAAAGTCTTACATGCATTTCTTATTTGTGGACCCGGGGCAACCATCTTTTAAATGGGCAGCAGATACCTCAAAATATTAAAATCTTGGACTGCATTTAGAGCCGTGTGAATGAGTCTTCTGAAACTGACATATCAAGGAATTTCTCATCTATTATTTCATTACCTTTTCCTCAAACAAAATATTTATCAGATGTAACTTGATACCCAAATTCCTTTTCTTGCTAAACCAGAAGCCATCACATATACACACAGAGACACACCCACACCTTTATTCCTGTATTCTTGGTCTTCTACTGTACTTCACCATTTTAAGCATCCACAGAAAAGTAATAGAATGAGCAATAGGAAATCACCAGAACTGCAATGATTTCCAGCTCTGTTTAAATATAAATGTCTTGTTCGACTCCTGGCGTATGTATTTATGGCTCTGTGATATCATTATGGCGTCGTAATGAATGTCTGCTGACTTCTGTGGGATTCAGTGGGGGTTGCCAATGGATTTGAATTCTGTAACTGTCACGCTGTGGTCCGAAGAGGGCGGACGCTGAAACGTGCCCCTGCCCTAATACATCTGTCAAGGGTCCCCAGCACTCCGTGCGAGTCTTGTCTGTTGAAGTGTGAGGTTGCCTTGAGTACCCGTCGGGACGGGTGTCAGAAACCAAACACAAGTCACATTTTGGAGCCGCTTCACTTGGCTCTGGGTTTGCGTTACTCTGGATTAGGAACAACAGTGTATGGCCTTTAAGGTTTTTTTCTCATTCTGCGTACCTGACTTTAAATGAAGTGACTAGGATACCTGATCATTTAGTCTTTCTGAGGGAGTGAGCATATGTGTGCCGAGCACAGAGGTGTAGTGAAAACAGAAGGGATGGTCCTGAGTTTAAAGTCCAGGGCCTTCCCTATTAGCTGTATGCACTTGAACCAGGGAATTAAACACTTTGGACTGCAGTGCTCTCAAGTTGCACAGGACCAGGTGATGTGTACTTGCCAATATTCTTTCCAGACCCACATGCAGTGAGCACATGAAGGGTCTACCAAGTGCCCATTGGGTAGAAGCTTAGCACACGCTGTTTTTGTTGTTGTTTTTATTCCTGTGGTCTTTGTATAGACCACTCCCGGTTCCCTTAGGAGTAACGTTTTTCCATTTTTACACAGTGGGAACTCATCGTCTGGGCATCAGCAACACGTTTCTGAGCACCTAGATCTCACACATTTAAGGAATATTTATGGGAAGTCAACTGTGTGCCAGGCACGGTGCTTGGCCCTGGGGAGGCCATCACCTGGCGAGTCCCCACCCTCTCGGAGGTCGCCTTCCAGGGGAGGGGACACAAGCCCACTGGCCAGGGAGACAGGTCCTGCTGCAAACAAAGACCAGCTGTCCCTGCCCTCAGTGAGTTTGTCGCCCTACCAGAACAGGCCCGCTTCCTGCGAGGGGTTGGGCTTCAAGGAAAAATGTCCCTTAGCAGGGTGGTGGAGGGAGCCATTGTCCTTGACTTAACTGTGCCTAAGGTGGCGTTGACGCTCATACTGCACATACATCCTACATTGGGGTGTGCACACAGAAACACACATACAGTTAGTGTTTGAAATGTTTTCTTTTGGAGAGTTTTGCTTGATGAAACATGGAATCATTCTGTGCACACTCTTCCATACCTCAGTTTTCTCTTCCAGCCTAGCGTAAAATTCCATGATGTGGACATAGGGTTTACGCAGTCATTACCCAAATTGAACGTATTGAAGGGTGTTTCTTAAAGTTTCCAAAGGTTCTTCCACACTCTCCCTTGGCCTTGAATAGTGATACAGCACGCATTTTTGTTCATCTGTCCACGCTGATGCTTTTATTTCTGTGGGATGGATTCCCAGGTGTGGGATTGCTAGGCCAGATGCTCAATTTATAAAATGGATTTTCTTATCAATCTAATGGATTGTGCTGAAGAGAGCCAAAATCTTGAAAGACTCAACTTCGAATAAATTTTTTAGATGTAAAAGTAGATGGTAATTAAGAGTACACACATTAAAAGCACTAATTTGACCAGCAGATTATAGTATTACTTGATTACAATTACCTGGATGACTTTTCATTTCAATATTTGAGGATGAAAAGCAGGTGGCTACTCCGCCAGTTACACACACGTATTTTGCACACAAGCATTAGAAAGTAGCCAGCTTACCTTTGCTGGTATTTTATAGAACAAAATTGCTAATCAGTGATATCTTGATGCCAAGCACAAAGGAGTGCTGGCTGTCCGAGTTGTCCTGGGGAAGAGGATGCAGAGGCTGAGTCTAGGCCGGCACGTGGGACACCAGGCGGGCCCTGGTGGGTTGGTAATGTTTGTTAGGAGGGATGGGATATGCAGAGACAGCATCACGAATCCTGCTACCCCTGTGGCTGAGCGAACACTTCCCCCCATGGACCTCAAAGCTGGATAGTGGAACGCTTGGGTGAAAGGACTGCCTTTTTTTTCAAGTGCCCCGAAGGCCCGGCCTTTCTAAGCCAAGGGGGTCCTTGCGGTATCTGAGAGGTGAGCTATGAGTTTGCATCTTGCCATGGAGTTAACCAGCAACAAGGACCAAAAGAGCGCCAAGTAAACATGGTGTTGGGGGACCATCAGGACGGCAGAAGTGGATGAAGGACTGGACTTGCAGGCTGTAGGGAAGTACCTGCAGACCATTCCAGAAACATGCCTCCTTAGTCCTGGGGGAGAACTGAGCTCATTCTGTTTGATGTCACAGGGATGAGATAACTGCCTCGATTTAAAAACTTTGACAGCTCACTTATATAACTTAATTCTTGATCCCAGTGGAGCTGGGCACATCCTCAGCACACATTCCGTGCATCTTCTCTGCTTTTGGGTGTTACGTCTTTACGGGGTGTGCGGGTGGGGATGGTGTTATTTCAGGGGAGTGTCGGAATTAGGGGAATGAAGAGAGGCACCGATAGTTAAAAGGTGCGGCCCACGTTTATATTACACAAAATTGAGCAAATCAGTTTAAACCTCCTCCTTTGAAAAATGGGCAGAATTTTACTTATATCACAGGGCTTTTATGCAGGTTCTTGCATTAAGTGTGCTAATATATGTTCAGTAAATTCTGAATAGGTATTAGCCAAAGGAATGGGAATCATTATATCGACTTCCAAATTAGTTTGTTGGTGTTATCAAGACACCAATTTTTATGTGTCCTTTTGTTTTACTACCAGTGTTGAAAAGAGTAGTTATCATAGTATTAGGTGGCATTTAGTCAATGCTTTAAGAAAAAAACAGTTATTTTAGTATAGTAAACCCCCAAGAAAATGGAATAGACCTATGCAAACTGGTGTGTGTTTGTGTGTGTGTGGTTTAGCTTGTAGGGTAGGGTGGGTATTTGTCTGAATTTTATAGTTTTGGTAGTGGAGATGAGGAAAGTGAACATTTGAGACTCATGACAAATTTTGCAAATTTTCAAGAAGCTAAATTTCAGAGAGATGAAATGTTTTCCCAGTGAGTCACCTGGTCGCACGTGGAGGGGCTGGCCGCAAACCCACGGACAGCTGACTGCACCCAGGGCACACGCTTTTTCCCCACACTCAGGGCTGTGGAGGAAGAGGGAAGAGAGAGAAGACATCGTCTAAAATTCAGAAGTCAATGTGCGATTCATTCATTTTTGTCCTACTCTCTTTACGAAAGCAGGAAGTAATAAAATCTGGAAGTAGCTGAAAAATCAGGGTTAGAGATGTAAAAAACAAAACAAAACAAAACAAAACAAAAACCCCTGGTTAAATCAAGACACTATTTTGGTTAATTGAAAGCTTAGTCTATGTTAAAGGAAAAAAAACAGTGTATTCTTTGAGTGTTTCTTACACCTAGATTTTTCCACAAGCCACTTCCATTCACATCTCTGGAAGTTTTCTTCCGTGTGGAGTGGTAATAACTCACCCAACTCCGGGGCTCTGCCGCAATCTCTTCTTGTGTCTCTGATGTCACTCCTCTCTGCCTTCTTCAGAAGCTATTATGTTACCTCCAGATCTCTCTTTGACTCCCTGTATTACCATTAGAAGACATCTACACTGGGAAATCGCTCAGTTCCTGTTTTTGATTAATATTTTATCAGCCTCAAGAGGAAGTGGTATTCTATAGCAACACTAATAAGTAATTGAGCAGACGAGAGATACCCTGCTAGCTTTGGTAAAAAGTACAGGCAAGGTTACAAGTGAGGAGCTCAGGATAATACAATCAGGTATCTGAACGGAGTATCTGGTCGGGTTAAACTCTAACAATGGTGTGAGCAGAAATCAAGCACTATAAATTCTTTTTTGATCAGTGGCTTGCCAACCTACATTCTTTGAAGGTAGTGATAATATTATAGTTCTGTCAATTACTACTGTCATTTAAAGCCACATGCATAAACCAAAGTACCTAAAATGTTCATTTTTTTGTAGTGTTTAACATGTACCATTATATTTAAATGTAAGGTTTGTCAATGGACAGCTGTACACTGGATATGCTGTAATATCCAGCAAATGATGAGAATTCTACTCACCCTACCGTATCCATATGGTTGTAAAACAGAGGAAGCAGTGTAGTCATCAGTAATAATACCATCCAGTAATTACCGAATCAGAAATATTTGGGGAGCTGAAGGTCACAGGCTCAGTAGCAACTTAATTCTGTCCTTGTGCATTTTAAATGCTTGTCTGTAGTATCCGGGTGGCGGTATTTTAATCCCACTGGACAGTCTGATGGGGAAAAAAAGAGTTATTCTCCCATATTTATTTTTCTTTATCATGGGTGAAAAGACTTTTTGTTTTTCACAATGTGGTGGGGACTGGCCTTCAGTAAATGGAAGTGATCCCAGCACATCACAGTGAGGCTTCCTGGTAGGAAGATGCTGCATGCTCCTCCGTGCATGGTGCCCAGTGTGGGGCCTCTGATTTCTGAGCCCATGACCTTGGGGCATCAGGAAACAGCGGGTGCACACCCACTCCCTGGAGGAGGCCAGGCTCTTCTGGGAGACCCAGAAGACAGCCAGGATTGGGATTGTTAGGGCAGGGAATCTCAGATAAGAACAAAACACCATTTTAAGAAACATCAGTGGATTATTTTCCCCATCCCTGTGTATTTTATTAACATTTGCTTTCGTGCTCGAGCACAATTCACTTAGGCTTGTGTTTCTTGTGCATCACATGGGAACTTTCATTAAATTGTAGCAATTCCGATTTGTGCAGTTATCAAGTCAACATCAAATAACACGCACTGTGCTGGAGCCTGCAAACCTCACCTTGTAAATCTCTGATGCATTCGGGCTGATTCCCTTCTTCGTGCTTTCTCCTCTTTATAAAGTTACCGTTTTTATTGTGAAGGTGCTGTTATTGCCGGTTTTTAAGGGAAATTGTCATGACGCGCCCGTCGTGGGGACCAGACACAGCCATTACGGACAGCATGGCCATGGGTGGTGCAGTTTTGTTGTTTAAAATTATTTTTTTAATCAGATACTTACCTCACTATCTCCCACCATTAAAATCCAATTTAATTAGTGAAATTTAATGGATTGAAGATTTCACATTGGTTTTTTAACTGAGTTATTAGCAATTTAGTAAATGATATTTACTGTACAGTCATGAAGTTTAAAATGCATTAATGTGGTTCTTTTGATAATATACATGTTTTCTTACAAGGCCAAATAGAAAATACTTGCCTGAGAGAAACAGTTCCTGCAGTTCTTACTTTTCAGTTGGAACTGAGTAGCAGGACTCGCAGCCTCCACGGCGTTTTGCAGGGGACATGCATGAAGAAAACGCCAGCGGTACTGTCTCTCTTTTTCAATGGTCTTCCTCATCCCTGGGCCTAAGGAGGGGCAAGGGCAGCAGTGCGCACAGTGGGCACGAAACTGCCCGAGAACTGGCACGAGCTACAAACGCTGCTTCTTCCAGCCCTTTCCCTCCCTTTGTCCCCGATTTGTCCACGGTCGCGCTGACTCTGACACAGGGCGTCCTGCCTTAGGGCTCCCGAGAAGTTTGGGGAAGATGGGCACTGCTTTAAGGAAAAGGTCTGAGGAAAGAAGTATCATTCTTTCCCTTCTAAATGGAGGCATGGAAATCACATAAGCGTGATTTACCACTGGGTGGGAACATTCTGTGTTATGGTCATAGAGCGCCTGCGTCATCAGATCTGCCTCTGACACCCAGTGGGCGGTTCTGGCTTTTGCAGTTTTGGTGGATGCGCTTTTAGCACAGTGTTTAGGTCTGTGCAGGCACAGCCCCGGTCATGAACTTCCAGGGCCACTGGGGAACAGAGCGGTGCAGGTGTGAGCACCCTGAGGAAGGGCTCCCGTCCGTCAGTAGTGGGAGGAGGGGGTGGAAGGCAAGAAGCAAGAGCAAGAGGTCAGTGCTGGCCCCAGGGACGGACGGCCACTGCTCATTTCTCCAGGCCCCTTGTTTATCTGATGGCCTTGGAGATGCTACTGGTCCTGATCTTTGCACCAGGGAGCATGGTGGCCCTAAGCCATCTTTCCTCTGACTGTCATGAAAGAGGACACTAGTACCAGGGGCCTAACGCAAGTGCATCCCCCAGGGTGCACACTGCAATAGGAGAGGGTCCAGAAAGGCCATAGGATATGCCAGACCCCAGTGCAAAATGGAAACGTGGGGCTCAGTCCAGGGCGGGGAAGTTTACCTCCTCTTTTTATTGGGCCTGCTACCCCAGCCTCGGGTTCCTCTGCTCGGGGGCGTCCTTGGGACCTGGATCCGGGTGAGCAAGAGTCCCTCTTCTGCCAGGCTAGGCTGGGCCCTGCCTCCAGCCTCCTGTGACCTCTTGACATTTCATGTCTGTGCCCAGGCACCCTCTGGGAGTGGAAGACAGAAGGGGGCGTGGTGTTCCCTGCTGAGAAAACCAGGGTTGAAGGTGACAGGGGTCTCAGGTGGGGGCTGGGAGGAAAGGGCTGGCCTGGCCCAGGGCACCAATGGGCCGAGAGCACGCAGCTGAAAATACATTTTAGGGGGGCAGGGGAGCTGAGAAGCCAAGTCCCCAGCACATGCTCCACTGTTCCATTGAACTTCACTTACAAAATACAGAGTCAGACATGCGATTATGAAAGATCACAATACAGCGACCGCAGAGCTTTAAGCCCCACGTGTGGGGCGCTGTGCTGCGGCAGTGGTCGCGCTCCGGGAAGCCTGCCCTAGGTCCCAGGAAAGCTCACCTCCCCCGCAATGGAAGGCTCCTCGGGAACGTTTTCAACAAATGGCTTCCAAGAGCCAAATCACAAGCCTATGAATTTAATGGTAAAGCTTTTGTTATAAAATTAATATATGGCCTCTTAATTTCAAAGTGAGTTTGAAGCAAATAAAAACCTTTGGCGAGGTTGATGTGTGGCATGGGTATAAACGTTTGTCAAAACACGTGGAGAGCACACGCTTTATTGTATGGAAGTTACACTTCAACAAGGTTGATTGAACATTCCTCTGCAGGGAGGGAAGAGTGCAGGGCCCGAGCACGGCGCTGGCCAGCTCATTCTTGTAAGCTGGTGGCGGGAACATCTTTTCCATTTGCTTTGGATTCTTCAAATGGGTCTGTTTTAACCATGTTTATGTGCATTTCAGGCCCGTTCTGCATTGGACAGCATGCTAGGTCTTTTTTAAAAATGTTATCACATTTATTATTAATATTTTTAATCCTCACCCAAGGATATGTTTATTGAGAGAGAGCTAGAGCTAGAGAGAGAGAAAAAAACATCAATGCGAGAGGGAAACATTGATCCATTGCCTCCCGTATGCGCCCTGACTGGGAATCAAACCTACAACTTAGGTGTGTTCCCTGACCAGGAATAGAACCCGCAACCTTTTGGTGTACGGGACGACGCTCCAACCATCTGAGCCACCTGGCTAGGGCTATATGTTATTACATTTAATTTTTATAACTTAATATAGAGGGCATTCTTTAGTTCAGTAGTTCTTAATTGGGGACAGTTTTGTCAGTCAGGGGGCATCTGGCAATGCTGGAGACATTTGTGATTGTCACATGTGGGGCAGGGGGTGGGGCAGGGAAGGTGTTACTGGCATCTAGTGGCTCAAGGCCAGGGATGCTGTTACATACCCTGCCACGCACAGGACGGTCCCCCACCTCAAACTGTTAACAGTGCCAAGGTTGAGACACTCCACTCTGTGCCATTCACGAGAGATTCAAGGTGGCTGTGTCACTGGACTGGTAATTTGGAGGGGTGGAGATTTTAACACAGCCTAATAGTGTTTCCACCTCTTTTACTATGGGTAATTAGCACGGAATTAACAGCAGAAGATTGCTCTCACTACTGCCCATCTAGAAAGCACTCTATTCAAGGTGCTAATTAGAGTGTTTTGTTGCCAGTAAAAACAAGAGTCAGATTTCATGATTGATTCATGATCATTTTAAAATTAATGCCGCTATTATCATACAAAGTAGTGGTAAGTGGAGGTGAGAGAATCTTTGCTTTGGGAGGCTAAGTCAACACTGCGGTAAACACAGAGCTAACGCGCTTGTCTCTGGCTTAATGCTTTGTTGTTTCTTCCAAGCACTTCTCAGGTGCCTCTGGGCTTTTTAACATTCTTTGGCAGTTGTAATTTATTAATTGATTTTTAAATTTGGCTTGTGAAAATGAACTTTAGCTAGAGGTTTGCGGAGAACGGAAAGGCCTGTTTGTGCCCTCGGCGGCTGGTTCTTCACATGTGGTGCCAGGGAGGGGGCAGAGGAAGTGAGACAGCCTGGGGACAGAGGTCTGAGGCTGTGGCCTGGCCCCCGGATCCCAGGGGTGAAGAGTGAGCTGTTCCGCAGGAGACTTTCCATCGAGTCAGTTGCAATGAAGACCCAGTGATGCTAAGTGGCATCACTGGGTGCATCCTAACGTAGCCCCAGAGGTCAGCTCTCCTACTGCGTTAGATGGTGGGAATGCCCAGGTGTGCGTGGCTGTGCTTTGTTACGTGTTTTGTTCGCTTGTTTCGTATTTTCATCACATGACAGTCTGATGAAGGTGTCTCACAATGTTTTTAAATGCACACTGTGAAACACCGTGGATTAAAAAGGGTGCACTGATTATACTTAAATACAGTTCTATCTGGGACCCCAAGGCATGTGTTAAAGCAAAACCAGCGTGTGGTGCTAAGCATGGTTTCAGAAACCTAACTCTCCAAAGTGCGGTGGGTATTCCTATGTGTGCATCTGAGAGTCTTCGCCCCGTGAAATGTAGTCTGGTGGGCTCTGTATCGAGCTGCTGATAGAGATGGGGGTAATAATTTGTCAATGTATACACTGCTTATAATACTGTAGTAGCTGTGCTAAACATTCACAGCACATTATATCTCACTTATTCTGTGTGTCTTTATGAGGTGGGTTACCCTCACTTGAAGGGTGAGACCATTTAGGCTCAGAGAAGTGACCATTACAATCCAAATTTGGAGCTGGTTACGTTTGCATGTAGTAAAGTTCGGTGGAGTTGTGTATATCTTATAAGTCTTGGCATGTGTTTGGTAGAAAAACTAGATCTCAGGATGCTGCTGGCTAGAAATTAGGCAAACCGAGTCCAAGATCTCAGTTTGGGTTCCCTGCCTAAATGTAAACTCCCAGACTCAGCGATCCTGGAGTTGGCCTGGAGGGACAGCGACAGCAAGGACAGCATTCCCACTCTGCAGGACTGACCGTGTCGTGGGTGCCTCCCTTCGGCTTTTCCTTACAGTGGAAGGGCAGGGAGCGAGGCCGTGTCCCAGTCCTCCCTTGGGTTAGGGTGGCTCCTCTGGTTACATTGCGCAGCCCGTGTTTTTTGGCACTGCTGTCTAATTTAATATATTATGCTCTTACACCAAAAATACTCTTTTGTATTTTGCTACCAATTCTTTTAGACGTTTTTTCCAAACTGTGTGCAGTTGGATAATTAGAGAGAAACTGTTTGAAACTGCCAGTTGCAGTAACTTTTTTTAGTCTCTTTCTGTTCACAACCTATGTGCTCTTATGAATTCCTCTGACAAAATTAAGCAATAGATTTCAGTTTCGATTTCTACATACAAGTGTTTCCTTGGACAACATTGCAAGACCTGTGTCAGTGGTCAGTCAAGGAATGCTGGAATATTTTTGTGCATTGCCTATGAAAGAGGAGGAGGCTTCTTAAGGATACTTTGTTTGAAAGAAAGTGCTGAGAAGTATCAAGTGCCCAGAACAATACCACAGGGGTGGGCAACAGGAGGTTTACAGTCGTGAGCATGCAAAACACGGAGTTCACAAAGCTATTGTAATAATCATAACCTGCATGTCTTTTTTCCATACGAACAACTGTAAACCTATTTTTGCCAAACCCTGTGTAAATTATGGGATGCAGACTAAACATTTAAAAAAATAAATGCTTTCGAATGCAATCAAATTAATACATGTTAATCAAAAGAATACTTAAAAATGCAAACAATATTATTGCTCCACCCCTTCAAGGAAAATGACCTTAAACTCCGGCTTGTCTATTGAACTTGGATTTGAATCAGAATCACCTGGTGGTGCTTGTTAGAAATACAGATTTCTCTGTTCCACTGGGGATTTCCTCGGTCAGAATCTCTGGACGGGGGAGTTGGCCATCTACTTTCTCACATCTCACCAGGTGACTCTGTGGCCACGCTCAGTGTGGGGGGATCTGCTCCCTGAACTAAAACTCTGGGAGATCTTTGCCCCATCCAGGGACACATCACTTGGACCACTCCGTGAAGTGATGGGTGTCCAATCAATACAAGCGCATATCCTGGCTCAGCCTCTTTAATTTTCTTAAGAGGATATTAATTGTCCCTCTGTTCATCTGGTTGCCAAACGCTCATGGGCTCTGCCCGAATTTGGCAACAGGGAGTAGCTGCGCTGGCAGTTCTCGCCAGGAGTTATAACTTCAGGTCTCTGCTCTCCAACACTGACCAGGCAATTGCCTTACTCGGGGAGAGGAAATCCATCCTTTTCTTCTTTTGTTTAATCCTCACCCAAGGATATGCTTTACTGATTTTAGAGAGAGAGGAGGGGGGAGAGAGAAAGAGAGATGTTGATGTGAGAGAAAAACATTGATTGGTTTCCTCCTATACGTGCCCCGACAGGGGATCAAACCTGTAGCCCAGGTAGGTGGCCTGACCAGGAATCGAACCCACAACCTGTATGAGACAATGTTCCAACCAACCGAGCAACCCAGGCAGGGCCATTCATTTTTTTTAATATATACTCCAAAATTTAACTTGAAAACAGAGACAATCATCAAGGAAGCAGGATACTTGAATCCCATGGTTTGGACTCAAAACTGGTTATTATCTCATCCACGATCCATAGAGACAGAATGGAGAGAGGGCAGAAGCAAGGAGTGCCTTCGCTATGGCGGCCTGTTGGTTTCTTGGGGTTGATGCGTCCAAGTCCCTGAGCCGTGGGTGAGGTGGTCGTGGGTCCCGCAGCCCTGGTGGCCTCCCAGGCTGGGAGCTGGTTGGCTAGTGACACAGAGCTGGCACCGCAGGCAGCATCTGTCACTTCTTCCCTTTGGAGCAGACAGAGAGCTCGCTTCTCCTCATGCACATTTGGTGTTTGAGATTTATAATGAATTTGTAACACAGAGGATACATTTTCAACAGAGTCGCCAAGGTGAGGTACAACCATGGATTCTTCTAAATGTCATAACTGTGGTTTTTCTACTCATTGAAAGTTATTCTTCAGTCATATGATGCCTAGGTCTAACTCCAGCTTACCCTTTGGGCCTCCATTTAAATGCTCTTTCTCTAGAAAGGCTTCCTGTTCTTAGAGGACTGAGTTAATTGCCACCCTTGACTGTTCCCTCAGAAATTTCTAGATTCCTACCACTCTTAGCACATTTGATCACCGTGTTTGTCTGCATATCTGTCTACTCCGTGAGCCCCATAAGGGCAGACATGCATCAATCTTGTTAACAGTTGGCCCCCCATGAATGAGTATAAGGCCAGATGTAAAACAGCACCCCTGTAAAATGTGCCCTGTAAGATGAAAAGATGAATAAGAGAGTCCTTAGAAAGAGGCACATAAGTCATTGTTGTAATTCAAGTCATATTGGTAAAATGGATATTAGATTCTTGAATCCTGAATTTAGAGAGAAATGCAGAACTGTATGGCTGCTCCTCAGCTAACGTGTGCACATGCTAGGTGCACTGGCTGCGCGACTTTGGGCAGGAGGCGTCCCCTCTCTGCACATCTCCCCAGACGTCAGAAATGGGGAACTGCCATCTTCCCCAGAGTGTCGTGAAGGTTAAGTTAACCACTCAGGACAGGTCAGCTCGCATAGTGCCTGGTACAGCATTGGCGCTCAGTAAACTCTAGCTGTTCTTAGTTACTATACACTCTGCTCGCAGTTTCGAATCCTGATGGCTCTCTGAAGCGACCAACTGAAAACCGTGAGTGAAGACACTCATGGTCAAAGATGACAACCGTAATTCCCTTGAAACTCAGTTTTGATTTTGATATTCACACCATTCATTTCCACCATTAGAAAAAAATGGAAAAGGGATAGCTTGGGCATGATTAGACCCAAGGGTGGAAGGGAACATGGCCAAAAACCATCCTAGAATCTTAGGAGGAAACTCCAGGTGAAATAGAGGGATAATGACCCTGTGTGGAGGTCACAAGCCTTGTGCTCTTTTGTCTAAAGAGTGACTCTCCGAAAAATACAGGTATGAAAAGAATGCCCTGAAATCTTGATACATATCATGGCTGAAGACGGATACCCGCTGCTCACCCCCAAGTTGGCGTCAATTAGGAAAAATGATAAAGCTGGTTTATGTCTCATTCTGTCCCTCTTCCTGTGTCATCTCTTCCCCACTTGGAACGACACTGCAGAGAGCTCTCCTCGCACCAGGAACAGAGGCTGCAGATGGACAGGGTCTGCACAGGGAGATAAGATCGCCTGCCAGCTCTGCCTGTGCCGTCAGAGTCTGAGCCATCAGTGCTGGGGACTGAGGCTGGATTAGGTCTCCCCTGGCCGCTCTTTCTGAGACCCGGAGCCGGATGAGATGGCTAATCACACCCTGCTTATCTCCTCTCCCTCTCCTCACTGCCGCTCTGACTACTCACTTTTATTGTTCCGGAGCTAATTGTAGGATTCCATTTCTCCAAAGCGAAGTCAGGAGAGGAATGTAATGTTCAAGGCGCCCTGTGGCTCTTTCACACACACCTCCCAGCCCTGACCCCACCTTGAAACGGGGAGGGGGTTTTGAGCATTGATGAGCCCTCAGAAATGAGAGTTCGTTTATATCTGATGTCATGGACTTTTGAGTCATTTTTGAAGAGAAAGCCTACCTTGGCTGGTATATTCTGACCTTTTTGCATAGGGACATTAAAATGATCTCTTCTTCCCTGTAATCATTGAGCAAATCGTCTTTGTCACAAAGTACCTTCAGATAATCTGAGAGTGCTGTTTCCTTTGGCAGCCATGGCAGGGAAGGACAGAATCAGCCATGGATGGGAGGGAACCCATCGCTGCAGCTTCCCAGAGGTGTGCCCTTGAGGGCACTCAGTTTCCTCAGTGGTGAAGTGGGGATGTTCGATTGTGAGTTCCTCGTGCAAACTGTGCAGAGAAGCACCCGCGTGCACCAAGAACTCAGTGGCCGTTAGCTCTCAACGTCCTTGCTGCCAGTGAGGGCAGTGGGAGCCCGGATGAAGCAGTTTGGAAGTTTGGAGCTAGTGTTTGTGAACTGCGCCTTGTATACACTAGGCACTTACTACACGGCGACACACATTGCTATCTTAGTTTAAAATACCAGTAGTGTGACGCAAACCCTCGTCATTAGACAGCCTTTTCTCCCATGGCATAGGCACGCGTTTGAAAATGTTGTCCAGTCTAGTTTGGCACCGTTCTTCTGCCCCTACCTAAATTAAGCTCTTAGTGGACACGCCATGCCCTTCATGGAACTGTTTGTTTTCACAGACAGTTGGTTTCAGCGCCTGAGGTTCTCTGCCAGATGAATTCACAGTCACTGAATCTGTGGAGAATGAGAGTGATCAAGTCCCAGGAGACCAAAGTGGCCCCCAGTGGGCCCCTATTGCCAGCTGGTCTGGGAGGTTGTAACTTCTTGTCACTCGAGGGATCGGCTTCGCAAGGGACTCTTGCGTGTAGTTTTGCCCACTGGGCTGTGTGTGCGCCCTCTGCTTCGAGCCTGCTCTGATTCTTTTTCTCCTCCAGCAGCTTGTGCTGCCAGTCCGTGTCCCCGTAGAGACGGTGGCCGAGGACAGTGCTGTTCAAGTCCTCCCCAGTAGGTCTCAGCAGCGAGTCAGTGCGGTCCCAGGCAGGCTCAGGGTTGTGGTTTCAGATGTTATCATCATGATGGGAAAGGGACAGGAGAGAAGAATGATGACAAATGATGAGGAAGAGCAGGTGATTTGCCTCTAGTTTCATGTGGATTGTTTTTTCTCTTTTAATTTCCTTGTTGGTGTAGTCTGATAAATTTTCAATGTAACAACATCAGAAGCACTCACTATACACTGGCTAAAGACCAAGTTTTTAAAGATCAATGTCAATTTTCCCTTCCTTCCTCCCTTCCTTCCTCCCTCCCTCCCTTCCTTCCTTCCTTCCTTCCTTCCTTCCTTCCTTCCTTCCTTCCTTCCTTCCTTCCTCCCTTCCTTCCTTCCTTCCTTCTTCCTGCCTTCTATTCATCCATCTTTCTATCACTCCACCCACCTGTCCATCATTCATTCATCATCTATCTATTGTCTATCACTCAACTTAGTCCTTAGTTCCCAAGTACCCCAATGGTACATGATGTGCATTTTTAGGTGGTTTCTTGCAGGTGTATGAGGATGTGACTGTTCTAAGTCATGCAGCTCTTAAGTGGTGGAGTTGGTTTGCTCACTGACTAAGGATGCTTGCCTTTCAACTCAACAAATTAGAGTTGCTGTTTTCATCTTCCTCCCCACCACTGTGTGATTTATGTTTTCTCCTGTGTCTTGCAGTGTGACTGCTCATGCTGACGTGGGCAGGGGAGAGCAAATCATGTCACCTGCAACTGGAAACAACTCCATCTATTGAGACCCACACTCAAACACAGGCAGGAACAGGCAGTTTAGTTATGCTGCTGCTGTTGTTACAACTGTTTTGGGAGACTGGAATTAGAATCCGGGTCCCCACTGCCCATTCATTTGGAGAATTAAGGTAGGCAGGGGTGCAGCAAGGTTTCCTTTGGGTAGGGGAGTAGGGGAGGAGGATTTTTTTGTTGGAGTTTTGGAGAGGGTGAGTGTAGAGGGGCAGAATTGTCTGCCCATGTGGGCCACACTCCAAGATGGAAAGCCATTGACCTTGGCCTTCTCAGAAAGGTTGTCCAAGGTGAGTCAGAGCCCACTTTCCCATTATAACAGCCCTAGCCTATCTCTCAGGCAGCCTGCTGATAATCAGTAAATGAAATTCACCTTTCCCCGAATTCCTGGAAAACAGGAAGATGAGGTTTGAGTTACCAGGCAAATCGTGAACATTGTCATTCGAACGTGGAATTTCGAGCTGCAGGGCTGCATGGATGGGGGTATCGTTTTACGTGGTAGAACAAATTTAAGTTTGGCAGCTACCTGAAAGAAAATTAAGTTGCTGATTGCAAGTCCAATTCTCTGCCCTTCTGAAGAAGATAGATTGTAATCTTTAATTAATCTATCACTCACACCAAAAAAAAAAAAAGGCAGGGCAAGTGGTGGGGGTGGGGGGGCATAGTTCATATCATGTTTATTTTGAGTGGCTGAGGCTGCATTCGGAAGCCTGATCGAGGTGTCTAGGCATCGCTGCCTGCACTCTGCATGTTTACTTTTGTTTAGTGTATCAATTTCCCCGTGGGCCCTGAGCTTCTGTGCTGTGTGCACATGGAGGCCCTGCGTGTGCACTGGGCCACAGGCTCCCATTGTAATGAAGATGAAATGACTATAAGGATGACCTTTCCCTGCCTTTGTCTGGAGCCAGCCCTTCCCCGTAACTGAGCACCTTTCCACAGAACACGCTCTGAACTCTTGAACTGCTCGTTCCCTTCCCTGGGCTTATTGCTCAAGCTGCAGTTCATCACTGCGTGCCTCCGAAGACCGTGTTTCTCCTGCGTTTGACATCCAGATAGAATTTTTCATAACCATTTACTAGTCATAAATTTGATTGTTAAGGGACTGGGTTAATCTTATTTCTAATACCAGCATCTGATTTTGAAACCCTGATTTAGGAGTGTTTGGCTTTCTGCTACCTTCCTAAAACGCAGGGTGGAAAAGTGTAAAATATGTCACATGATATTGGAGGATTGTTTATTTCTGTTCATTTTGTCCTGAATAGTACCTAAGAGATGCATTTGAAAACTTATCTTCTTTATATGTTTCTTCTGTTGCAATTTCTTCCATTACCTGAAATAGTCGTTTTGGACAGCAAGCAAAGCGATGCCCTTTCACAGCTGGGGGGGGTGAAAGGAGAAGGAGTCTTGCTTGGTAAGGAAGCAATTTGGAGACCACAGAAGCATTGCCAGACAGGAGTTATCATTTTGTATTTAAGCAATTTGTATAAGTAGTATCTCACATCTGCCATTATCACAGCCATGTAACTACATTTTATTGAAATTGTTTTATTGTTTCTCCTCTAGCTTCTCAGTGCGTGGCACACAGTAGGTGCTCAATTAGTATGTGTTGAATGGAACTGTGGCTTTTAGGTTAATAATTAGGTGCCCAGACAAAATCACAGTAGCTCTATGACATAGAGACTCATTTCCGAGGGTTAGTTGAAGTAACTCACAATGACAACCAGCCCTGTGCCTCTCTGCCTGGCATGTGGTAGGCACTCTTGTCACAGAACCTGCTGTTATCATTCTAGAAAGAAAACATAGGGCATTCTTTAGGGCAAGAAGTTCCAGTAGAATTTTTAAGAGTGTATTTCTCTTCTAGTAAGCAATCCTGCATGGGAAAGAAGTAGGCACAGAATAAGTGAAAAATATTTAGTTAATTCCTGTTGACAGAAGTAGGACTTCAGGTCTGAAGACACTATATTTTAGGGTGCACACAGATGCATTTTTAAAATGCCCAAGCTCTCTAACGTATGTGGACAGAATGGCACTCGAGGTCCCTGAACAAATCGCACTTACAGTGGCTGTCTGGGAAATGAAATTTCTGCACTTGGCCAAAGCGCGTCTTCCCTCTAAAGAGAGGCAGCTGGTAATTACCAATGCTAATGTCAGGGTGAGGTGTAACAGATGATCTAACACGGGCGATGACCCGCCGCCCCTGCACGCATTTGTACTTGATGCTGGGATGTGTTCGTTCTCTTTATCTTCTTATTGAGGCACCTTGATTGAGTACTTTACTCTCCATAGATAGGAGCAGATCCAATATAAATTTCTAACACAGCACTTGCATTTAAATATAGGCATTTCCCAGTTCCTAGTCTTCCTGGGTCCCATCTTCAATACACGAAATACACACACACCACACACACACACACACACACACGCACGTGCACACACACACACTCCAAGCCATACACGAATCTCAACAGAATCAACAGTTCTTTCTGTTTCCACCAGGACAGTTTCTCTGGTTTCTGATCTACGGTCAGTGTCTGTCTGAGAGAGTGGCATATCCGTATATGTAGATATGGGTGAAAAAGCCAAGAGTACAAACAGAACCTGGACTGGATTAATGTCCCACAGCAAGGGACAATAGAAAAAACAGGATCACAAACCCAAGGCTTTTTATAAATGGTCATTAAGGGTGGTCATTTATTCATTTAAGTCCAATATTGATTCTTTGGTTTGACACATTACAGTGGTGTTATTTGGACCTTGGTTCTCCCACATCTGCATAGTGTGTGGTATTGAAACACATTTGCTGATTGCAACTGTATCCGTCCTGTCCTTGCACATGGGCATAATTGGTGTTCACACAAACCACTGGTTTGTGGTAAAAGAAGGAAAGAACTAGCTTTGTTTCTGGCGTACAAAGAAAATGTCACTTGTCAGCTGTGCATCAATACTGACGCTCACTCTGGATCCTGACTATGGAATGTGCCTGCGTTCACGCCTGCCTCCGGTGGCTACACCCTGGCCTTCTGGTGACTAGTCCCTGTCTGAGCAGTGAGCTTCTGTGGATTCCTGTGAGCTCTCACTTACTTCATTCGATGGGGATTTTGTGAGCATCATGTCCCCGACTATCACACTGTTGATCTTTGTCAGCTGAATTGGGGTGGGGGTGGTGTATAAATATAATCAATTTAGACTTTTGAAAGGCCTTTGAAAATATTCAGAGAACTTAACATATTTTGAGAACTCAATTTATTTTAAGTGTAAAAAGCAGTTTACAAAATTGCATGCAGTATATAAATCTACTTTTGTAACAAACACACGCACATAGGTAGACACGTACAAAAAGGCTCTGGAAGAAACTCACCAAGATATATACAGTGGTTCTGGCTGGCTAGCTGTAATTTAGTTGTTCAGGGTTAAATTAGTGAACTCTGTCATACAGCCATGGATTCAAATTCTGCCTCCATCACTAACTGGCCGAGCGGTGTGACACTGGATAGGCAATTTAGCCTTGGCACACCTCCAGTTCCTCGTCTGTCATGTGACAGTTCTAATCGTACCTGCCTCCCTGGCTTGTACGCAGATGGATTAGGCACAGATCTAGGAACTCAGAAAGTCTGCAAGAAAGTGTTACTTGTTACCAGTTCTGCTTTTTCCTTCCCTCCTTTTCTGATTTTTCTCCTTTAGTGAATGTGTGTTGTTTTCGTAATATGAAGAATAAAAAATAGTTAAAGTGTTTTGTTTCATTTGTAAGTACGAGCCAAGGAGGCGTGGGGCTGTTTTCATGGAGTGGTGTTTGCTTGATGACAGTTAGGAGAGAGGCCCCTGAAACAGGGGGCAGATGCAGTGTGAGTCAGGCCACCCCCAGCCACCCCCCTGGGTTCAGTCTTAATGATTTTTCAAAGTGATGCTACCTAGAGAAATCGCCACATTTTTTTTGGTGCTGAACATTTCAGGATGTGAAACACAAGCCCACAGAAATCATCTTGTGGTGCACGCAGGTCTTCCGTAAGCGATACTGGCTGGCTGGATGATCCTATGCTAGGGTCTCCTGGTGCCGTTTTCCTGAGTGTGGATCCTTGGGTAAGGACGGACTCCCAACTGTGTATGAGGTGACAGACTCTGTGTTCTTCAAGCTGGACAACTTAAAATATTACATACACTATGAAATTAGGAGAAAAAGAGGGACGGACTGAAAAGGCAGGAGGGGATGTTGCAGGAACTTAGAATAAGCCTGTTTCCTTGCTTGGTCCTTGAATTGGGTCCCGTGTCCTGAGAGTTAAGTTGTTGTTTGCTATTGTCAGGGAATGAAGACCCTGCAACACAAGTCAGTCTGCAGAGGTGGACATTTACTCTGCAACTGAACTTCAGTAGGTGCCTACTTCACAGGTCCACCCATGAGGCCTTGGGTAATCTAGTGAGCAAAGTTGTGCTCAACTTTGATTTTATAAACGACACAGAAATGCATTTCAAATAGACAATCCTTGTATCAGCCTCCTAAACTGACATAACCCTAAATCATAATTCAGTGAAGGCATTCTACAAGAAGCAAAGATAATAAGCTCCAAGTGCTTGCATTTTCTGTCTTTCTTTCCTAATGCAGGGAAAATCGAGATGGGACTCTCAGTTAAAACCCAGATGAGGGGCCTGGGACCCATCATTGTCTGATCCCTGAGGACATTAGCTCGATCTCTTTCTGTAGCCAGAACCAATAGTAAAATGATGGGAGGATAGTGGAAGCAAAATAGCAAATATTCTTTTTTCCTTTCTGGCATAAAAGTGTGTGCTGTATGCATGTAGAATGGGGATGTGAATGGTGAAGGGATGCTGTTTAAGCACAGTGTGCATTTTCTATTTCTTGCTCATACTCTGACTGAGGTGGCTTTGCAGGGTTCCTGTACCTACCGTCACTCAGGGACCCAGGCTGATGCTGTCTCCATTGTCTCCCAGCTGCACCGCCTGGCACACGTGGCCTTCTTCTTCATCACTGGAGACAGTTGTGGCAGCAACTATATGCTTTGGATTGGAATGTCACATGTCACTTCCACTCAACAGCCTATTATTGGTGGGGAGCCGTCTTGTGACCTTCCGGAGGGTGGGAACGCACAGTCTCCCCCTGGCCTGGAATGAGACAGAAACCTGATGTGTGTGCACAGTCCAAATCTTTACCAAAACGACACTTTTTCCTACAAAGAAAAGAACTAAGGGACTACACTGTTGTTGGACACCATCAAACTCGGGAACAGAGCAAAAGACAGGCTTTTTGACAAAACCCATTATACTCGACCAAGGGTCTTATTTATAACAAATCAAAGGAAATACCACTCTATGCTGGGAAGAGTGAACTTAGGAAACTCAAACTTCAAAAAGATGCGTGAGAAATAATCTTTGAATAAAATGAAGATAAATTTATGGGTGGTAGGTTTACCGTGGGATGATCGTGTTTGTGTTCCTGATCTTTTGAGGTGGGCCCACGGGGGGAAATCGTGGCTCCCCACACAGTGTTTCCTGGCGCCCCTGGTGAAAACTGGGCTTGGTTGACGGGTGGGGTCTGGCTCAGGGTGCCTTTCCTTGGTCTTACACATTGCAAGTTCCCATTAAAGCGAAAGAAATATTGGACCTTAAAATCCACAGGCTTTTAGCAGAAGAATGAGGCTTAAAATGTCTCAAAGATATTTTACAGACATTTTAAACCAGCATTAGAGTCAATATTATAGTCAGATGACAGCGACAGATGTCATAGGAAACAAAAATGCCACAGTTTCAGTTAGTCGTTGGTTCAGCTGCATAAAATGGGAAAACCTAAACAAGGAAGGCTCAGACATGTAAGGGCTTATTTTCTCACTCCAAGTTAGTGGCTAGGTAGCTAATCCAGCCACTTGATGGTTTCATTAAGTCACCAAAGATGCCTCCTCCAATTGTAGCATTCCACAATGTTCAGCAATCTGGCTTCTGTCCCCAAAAGTTGACCTCTTGATCCAGGATGACTCCTGGAGTGCATACCATTAAGTTCCATTTGAGTTCCATGCCACAGAAAGCAAGAAGAAGGGGGAGGCAGGAGGGATGAGCCTTCCAGCTGAGTCAGCTCCCTGAAGGAGTTTCCCAGAAATGCAGCTCAGTATTCACTAACATCTCATTGGCCAGCACTGAACAACATGGCCACATCTACCTGCAAGAGAGGCTGGGAAACACACTTTTTGTTTTTGTTTTTGTTTTTGTATTTTACTTCAGGGCATTAGTCTATTCTTTCTTGCTATGCCTCTCAGAGGAATCTGCTTGCTACTTGTATCAACAGCTGCCACCCACCTGGGACCACTCCCCAAGAGAACAAACCTCTCCCACCCCTCTCACAAAAGATTCCCAGATATCTCTCCACAGATAGAAATTAAAAATAGAGGAAGTCTACCCTGGCTGGGTAGCTCAGTTGGTTAGAGCATAGTCCTGATAATGCCAAGGTTGCAGATTTGATTTGGTCAGAGAACATACAAAAAGCCACCAATAAATGGATAAAGAAGTAGAGCAACAAATCTCTCCCTCTCTCTCTCTCTCTCTCTCTCTCATCAATTAAAAAAAAAAGCAGAGGAAGTTGATCTTTGGTACGCCTGTCCAGACTTTGTGTACTTCTCTTTTACTTTTTGGATCCTTCCCAGGAATCTGGTGGTGCCATTTCCAAGTCCTACGATGTAGTGCCTGCCAGGCTTGCTCTCCTGACAGCCTCCTGTGCTCCCAACTTGCCATTTCTTCCTCCTTTGTCCAGTCTATCCCAATGATTTCAGATAAGAAAAAACAGTACAATGCTACCTAGTTAAACTAGGATGCCCATTTCTGTTATTACTTACATGGACATTTTCTACTTAGAAAGTAAGTGTTTTGTGTCATTTCAAGGATAAGGGCTAAAGGAGAGGGTATTTTCAAACTTTGGTGGAAAGGTGGCATCATTTTAAGAAATGCAGTTTTTGTCTGTAAGTAATAGAAAACTCCATTAAAAGTAGCTTGAACAACAACAGCAACAACATATATTGTCTCATATCAAAAGAAGTCTGGAGGTCAAACACTTTCAGGTTTGGTTAATTCAAGGGCTTAAAAAAATCTTCAACCACCTGGATTAGCTCTGACTTTCTGCTCTGCTTTCCCTGGCACATTGGTTTATCCTCTTAGACAGGCTCACCTCATAGTCACAAAATGGTTGCCACCTCCCAGGAATCACTGACAGATAACAATGACCAGAGACAGAAAGAGATGAAATGTGAAGAACATCCTCCCACGTGCCTGCCAGTAGAACTCCCCTCACAATGCACTGTCCAGAACGGCATCACTGCCTGCCTGTGCCTCAGCAAGGAAAATGGGACTGTCTCTCACAAGTCAAGAATTCTTTTGTGGGCTGGGGAGGGGCCTGGCATTGTGTTAGCAAGAGTGAAAGGGGAACAATGGCCATTGAGCAAGCAGCACAAGCCTTTGCCACGGGTCCTCCATGGCGCCCATACTGGTCATCAGTCCCCTATGTGTGAGAGCGATCTTCCTTTCCAGGATCAACTCTCAGGGTCATTGCTTGGTCATTGGAACTTCCACCCAGCCCTCGGAGCAGAGGTCTGGACCCTGACATGGAAGTTTTTCGGTGGTTGCCAAATCCTGTCATCAGTAGTACTACATCAAAGGTACAGAATCCTGAACGACCAAGAATAGAAAAATCTGGGGTCTGTGCATAATATCAAATCCTGGTGATAACGGAGGCTTCAAGCCTATAAGGCCAAGACCTTAACTTTTGTGCTTCCCGGGTTGTAGAAAGAACATCCATCCTCGAAACAGGGGTCTGTCGGATGCCTCAGATATACTGACAATACATTGATGGGAATTGAATGCCCATAAATTGCATATCCCCCAGGGCCCGGGGGTGACCCTGCTTCACTGGTTATGATTCAAAAATCCTGTTTACTTGTATCAAGGACAGTTGATACTTTAATCATCAATAAACTAATGTTTCAGCAGCCTGTCATGAATTTCTTGTCAGAGAAAAGATTATTATTAGAACTCAGGGATGAAAGATAATCTCCACCTGGAGTTACATCCCTCAGTTTCAAAGCCTCCAGCAGGAGGGCTTAGAGGTTACTACACTAAGAAAAGCCTCACCAAGCAGAAACTTGTACTTTCAAAGTATCTGCGAATTAATTGACTTGAATATTTTGACCAAGATCTAGCACGAGCTCTTTTCAATGGATTAAAAAAAAATGAGTTTTGAGAGAAAATATGTTGGTAAATAAACAGGGAACTAATACATACTATTATTGACTTCGATGATAATTGTTGAACAGTTAACATCCTTCACTAAGTACTAACATTCATTATATTAATTATTAATAATAAAGTCTGACTCAATAATAATACAACCATAGTTATGATTTATTGAGAGCACCTTGCGGAGCCCTTTGCATCCCTCATCCTATCTGCTCTCTCCAGCTGCCTTATTAAGTAGACATCGGCTACGTTTCATTAAGTGAATGTTTCCTCATTTGCTGATGAAGAAACTGTGGGCGACTGAGTGCAGGGGCCGCCAAAGTCACAGCGCTGTGAAGTGGCAGAGCGGTGCCTGGAACAGGACTGTGTGGCCTCAGAGCCCGCCCAACTCAGCACAACGCACAAAGGGTCCAAAGGATATTGTTAAAAGTGAGATTAAGAGCAAGACACCAAATTAAATGTGAGTTGAGTTTTCATTCTCCTTTTAAGGATTCTCCTTCTAAGCAGACACCCAGGAGTCACCAGTGCACTCTGGTTGCCTGGGAAGACTTCGCCTCTCCTCCCCAGGACTGTGGAGCATTTTGATTAGGTGGTGGCTTCCTTCCCATTGGCAGCATCCAGGCTGCCGGGTAGGGGGCAGCTTATAAGAGTCAGAGGTTTTGTAGAAGGAAAGCTGTTTGGACCAAGTGATGGCCCAGGTCCCAGCTCAAGGGATGCTGTGTTGGTTCCAAGCTCTGCTGCCTGCATGACCATCATGGCTTCTGCTCATGGAATGTCTTCCGATTGTTTCTTTTAACCTGTTTATAAGTGGGCTCAGCAGTCTCGTTTCCCCCAGATATAGCAGGAATGAAGAGAACACAACCCAATGATGCCTAGCAGCCGTGGCTGGTCATTGAAGGGTCACTGAGTCCCCACTCTGGAGCAGCTCTGTATGAGTTCACCAGGCCTGCCACAACAGAACACCACAGACTGGGTGGCCTAAACAACAGGGATTATTTCTTTCTGGTTTTGGAGGCTGGAAGTCAAGGAGGTCAAGGTGGTGGTGGAGCTGGTTTCTCCTGAGGCCTCTCTCCTTAGCTTATGATGGCCACTTTTCCCTGTGTCTTCATATAGGGATCCCTCTGTTGGGCACATTCCTGGCTTCTCTTCCTGTTCTTCTAAGAACATTGGTCATATTGGATTAGGCTCCACCCTTATGACCTCACTTAATGCTAATTACTTTTTAAAGATCCCGTCTTTAAAAACAGTTACATTGGGGGTCAGGCCTTCACCATGTGAGTTTAGGAGTGATACAGTTCAAGCCATAGTATGCTTCATGCCGGGCATAAGGGATGTTTTAGGAATAAGGAAGAAATAGTCCCTATCCCCCATTACCAGGGAAGAAGAGAAAACAGTCTTTAAAAAAATCCACATAAGTAATTGCAAGATGGTTAATGATATGACATAGAGTGTAAAGTACTAGCTCAGCCTTGAACAGGCGACTGCGACTTAGTCTAGGAGGCAGAGAAGGCTTCCTTGAGGAGGTGAGGTTGGATGGAGGCAGTGAGGGAGGAGGAAGAGATTAGACCAGGGAAGGGCTTTGACCGGGAGGAGCTCAAACCGCAGGCGTGACCAGGACTTCAAGGCCTGGTCCTGTGTACAGCAAGTCCCAGGACCTGAAAGGCAGCCTGCACGGCACGTGCCTGGAAAACAAAAGCAAGGGATTGTTCAAAAGAACGCTGGATCCATAGTCGCATCAATTTGTAATCATATAATGCTGTGTGGAATTGCAATTAATTCGCTCAAGAAAAGATGGTTTGTGGTTCCATTGTCTACATCTTGTTTGTTGAAATAAGGAATTCTTAAAACTTCACGGTCTCCAAGACTCAATTAGGAACTTATTTCTGAAATATCAGTTCATGGGCTCCACTCCCCAGAGATTCTGACTCAATGCATCCGGGATGGGGTCCAGGAATCTGTATGTTAAATAGGCACCCCTGGTTCTTCTGGTGCAGATGGCCTACGAAACATGCTTTAAGAAAGCCAGATTTAAAGAGACAAGAGAAAACCTTAGAAAAGTCAAGTGTAACAGTATTTGCAAAGAACTACCAAACCTGTTGGAACATCTGCCAGATTCAACCCGTGGAGATGGGTGAACCTAACCTCGTTGAGCTTTTCTATGGGAGACACTCTAGTAAGTGCTTTGTGCATATCAGTCCATTCAATTTAATACAACAGTGGAGCCCTATGAATATCTCCATTTCACAGATGAGTAAAGTGAGGCACAACAAGACGAGATGCTTCTCTAAGCTCATAAGTGACAGAGTAAGCACTCTAACACAAAGTTTATATGGTCCTGCAGGGCATATGCTTTTGAGGTGTAGAAGTGAGTTAGCATTTGTATAACACCTTGTGATCATGAATTCCTGAGTCAATGCTTCATGTGCTTGGACTTCTCATTCATTAGGTGACCCAGAAAGTAGGGTTGTGACTTGATTTGTGCCTCAGAGTGCCTTGTGCCTTGACCAATTTGCGCCTTTACCAGAGTCTGCTGTTGATTCTCTTCAACCACCTGGCGGTAACATTTGAACCTCACCCATTCCTTCCGCTTGTCCTATATTTTACTAACCTTCATTGCTAAAAAATCCAGATTGCTTAGAAAAATAAAATATGGACAGCTCCGAGCAGAATCAAAGTTTTCTAAACAATGAACTTTCAGCGTAGCTTGTATCGCAATCCAGTGGCATTCCGTTTCTAGATTTAAAAAAGTAATAATAAAATAGAGTTTATTTTTAAAATTCCTTTGCACACTCTGTCAGAGCATGTCACTGCCTTATTGGATGAATCATATTTTTAACTTTCACTTCCCATCAACTTAAACATAATCCGTCAAGGAACTGATGGGCCAGTTGACTCCAAATGAGTTTGCCTTTCATGCAGTGCTGTTCCGTCTGCTGGCCACAGAAACGATTCCAGGTCATTCTAATTTATTTAATTAACTTTAGAGATGAAATTATTTTGCCCAATAACTAGATTGCTAATGGGACTTATTGTAATGGTTCAGTTCAGGGTTGTTGGTTCGAAAATAAACGCCTTCATTTCAATATTTGCCTTTTGGCTGCAGCCCGTTAACCTGTCGCCCACCGTAACCTCATTAACATCACAGCATAATTGTAAGTTAACACACAGCTTGTTTTTGTAGAGGCGGTTTGTATCCCAAGTGCCAAGCTTTGGCCCCCAAGTGTACCCCCTGAGTTGGCATTTCCAACAGATGGGTGGATTGGAGTGACGCTCACACTTTCAAACATGATAGCTTTATTGGTGCCTGATCAGTACAAATTTGAACTGATTTTTAGAAGTTAGAATAAAGGGAGGAAAATGAATCTTCACTTGCTAGAGCATAATTGCGGCACTGCGAGTGGTGGCAGAGTGCGGCGTCTGTAATTGGGAGAGGTCGCAGGTAGGAAGGGAGGGACAATAGAATCTCTACAGAATCAAAGGCAGAATTAAAATCTGCATGTTAATAGCTTTCCTGCCAGTCACAAATAGATTCATTCTTCACATCTCGGGTATATAAAGCTTATTTCAAAATAAATTCTAGGGAACGTTCAACCTGATTGAATCTGCTATAAGCTCTGTTAATATATTTGTTCGAGTCACTTGCACTCAAAAGCTTTTTAGACAGAATATCACTTTTTTATATTATTCATGGTAATGTAATTCCCCCCTTTAATCTCTTCAGGGTTTCCCATTAAGTCATGATACGCTGTTCAGAGAAAGTTGGATCGACCATTAATCACACTATCTAGACTTGTGTGTGTCTCCTTTGTGTCCATCTCTTAAATCAGTCGCTTGGCAGCGGCAAGACACGGGGCCACTGCAGACCATTTGATCGAAGAGCTCTTGTTAGGAGATTAGACGGCTAATCTGCAAACCAGCTAATGGAAATCATTCTGGGCAAGGAAATAAAACTGAACAACATTAGCAAAATCACTACATATTATAGGAATCAAGTATGTTCTAAATGGCTTAATCCTACAGTTTAGATATCGAGCCTCGGGATAAAATGTACTTTTCAGATGCCTGGAGTTACCCAGATACCTATAAACATACGTGTATAATCTGTGTTTTGGGCAGGACGCCTATCAGAAACAGAGACTTTGTAAAGCATTTTTACTTGACCAGGCAGAGTAAACAAGGGCATAGTGGATTGAAAACAAGCAAAAAAAGGAGGGGGGGAGCAGAAGGGAGAACTGACATATTTTTTTCTCACAATCAAGGAATATATCCATGTTGAAAATACCAGCTACATAATAAATGTTTAATAAATATTTGTGGTTGAGTTGAGTTACCTCATATAGATCAATATTTTTTATTTCAAAAATAATAGTTGTTGGTCTTTGAAAGTTCTTTGACTTTCTCTTCCTTATACTCAAATTAATAATTTATTAATATTTTCATTAAAATGTTTTTATTTGCTCTGTCTGGTGTGGCTCAGTGGATTGAATGCCAGTCTTTGAACCAAAGGGTCACAGGTTCGATTCCCACTCAGGGCACATGCCTAGGTGGCAGGCCAGGTCCCCAGTAGGGGGCACATGAGAGGGAACCACACACTGATGTTTCACTCCTCTTTCTCCCTCCTTTCCCCTCTCTCTAAAAATAAATAAACAAAATGTTTTTAAAAAGTGTTTTTATTTGATCATCCTATCTATAGTCAAAAGATGACAAAACAGATCCAAGGATGTGAAGGTCACAGAAACTAATTTTCATTCTGGGACAGGGTCTGTGGAGTTTGTAGAGGGTCAGAGAGTGGATATTTTTGGCTTTGTGACCCATGTGGTAGCTCTCACAACTACTAAACTGTGGTGTGTAGTGAAAAACAGCTGTAGATTCCATGTAAACAAATAGGCACGCTGTATGCCTATAAAGCTGTATTTACAAAAACAAGTGGCGGGCCAGATTTGGCCCGTGGATCGTATTGTGCTGGCCGTATTGTGCAGAGCACATGTCTGGGAGAGACAATTTCAAGAATCATTTTTGTTTGATTTTCATGTTTTAAGAACATGATATTTTCAACCATGAATGAGTGCTCATCTTCTGAATTTTTATTTCTTGACATAACTCACAGCCCTTGCTTTGGGCTTTCCTGTTAACCCTGACACCGCGTGTCAGACATCCTGCGTCTGGCCCTGCTGGCCACGGCAGCCAAGCGGCAATGGCTGGATGCAAAGGCAGGGCCAGCTTGGCGATGATACTTGCCAAACCTGGGCAACTTAGGAAAGTGTCAGGAGTTTGGAATGAGGGTTTGGAACAAAATGGCAAAGGCCTGACTTTTTTTTTTAAGGGTGAAGAGGAAAGAAAGGAACAGGGGAGATGCTGTGCTTGCTCACTTGTCCGCAGGGTCAGGGTTCATTGACGACTCTATGGGTGTGTCACAAAGTCATTTGAGGACAGATGTTACCGAGTTAGGGTTCTGAAGAACAAGGAACACATTACACACTCTACAAAGGAATCATATTACTGGTTTTGGAAGAAACCTAAGGGAAACAGAATCCTCCCTGCCTTTTTCCTGGGTGTTACAATATTTAGGCACTTGTCTTATACACGTGTGTATCCATGTCTGAATTTTCACAACAGAAGAGGGCCAGTGGTCATTTGAACTCATGTTTATTTACATAAAATGTTAACCCTAAAATTGACCCAGAGTAGTAAGGAAATGCAAGACTATCTCCCCACTTTCTTGGGGACAGGGACATGCATCTTACTATTGTAAATTCTGGAATGTTCCAGGGAAGCAGGGCTAAGGCATCTCTTCAGGTGACTCTTCCACAGGAAATGTGTACCTTGGAGCCAGATGAGTATGGCTGGTGGCTGTCTGCTCCTTGCACCTCTGCTCTGAATGGTGAATACAGGAAGTGGGAGGCAGCCACTTCCAGCCGCCGGTCCTCAGACCCTGACAAGCTGAGAAACACCCAGCGCCCAGCAGGCTTTCTTCTCCCTCCAGGCCAGTGTGATTGCTCTCCACTTCATGCTGCAGATCCAAATAAACAGAAACCACTCTGACCGCTCCAGGCCAGGGTTCAGTGCCCCCCTCCATGTGGAAGCTAACACAGGGAGACTGAGAACCGAATGGGAGAGGGCTCTTGGTTGTTACTAGAACCAGCTCTTAGTAGGGACCTAGCCATCCTTGGCTTCCTAACATATTTTCTTACCCATTTCCTGGGGTCCCCTCTGCAAGGAAAATGATGGAGAAGTTGCTGGTGGGGTGACCCCCAAAGACCAAAGCACTCCTTAAAATGACCAGGAATTTTACATGTAAGTGTGATCTCCAAGTAAAGCTGAATTGACTTAACCCTATTCCCTCCCCAAAAGATTAGACTGTAATACTGCCCTGATGGAGCCGTCTCACCCTGTAAACTGTCATCTCGTGTACACAGAGCCATCTGCTTCCATACGGGGGGGTTTATTTGGGACGGGACAAAGCACATCTTCACCCTCCATATCATCTGAATCTTAATGAATAAAAGCACTGAGAGTTATTTAAAAGGGACTGGTATGATTCTATTTATAGTTTGATACCCTTTTATAACCCAGCTCCACACTGGATGTTAACTGTCTGTCATGCAAGGAAATTAAATTCTGTGCTGGTTTCCTGACTTAGGAGGCAGAGTCAGAGAAGCAGCCGGGAGGGCCTGGGAGCCCAGTGGAGCCTGGGATTGGCCAGGAGGCCCGGCTTCTGCTCAGGCGCGCTGCACACACAGCAGCCACGCCGGTCTTTGAGCTGTTGATCCACAGCCCAAGGGGAAGTTTTCTTCTATAGGTCGAATGGCTATTTCTTTTCAAAATAAAAACAGATCTTCAGTTAGTTATCATTTGTTCATTCTTTATGTCCTTCTTAAATCATTTTCTCCCTCCCCTACCCTTTCTCTGTCCCTCTGGTCCTTCTGTCTTTCCTTCCATCCCTTCTTTACTTCTTGTTTTAATAATTTTATTTTTATCTAAGTATGGAGATTAGCAGTCAACTGCTGTCAACAAGATGGTTTGTCATACTCCTCGATCTCAAGAGAAAGGGGACAGTACATGCCGTGTGGGGGCCACAGGAGGAGGTGCCAGGGTTGGTCGGAAGGCAGAGGCCTGGGGGAACTGTGGATGAGAGACGTCACTGTGGCTTCCTCAGGGAGGTCTGGAGAGGCAGTGCGTGCAGGCTTAGGATTGGCTTGTTTAAGTAATGCCCATGGGCTCTGAGGCACCAGGGCTGCCCCTAGTTGTCTGGGACCTGCCATGGGGTCATCCGGGCAGGGTGATAGTGGCCTACACAGAGTCTGAGAGCCCGAGGATGGGAACAGTAGGGGCGAGGGCTCTGGGGATGCTGGTTTGCATTTGGAAAGTGTATTTTTGGATGAGTTGTTTCCTATCTCTAGGAACTGACTAACCCTGGGAAGAGTCTGCTTTTGGACACAAATCCCCAGGACTATCTTGTTTCATTTAAAAATCATGACAATTCCGAATGGGACCATGGAGGTATAAAGGCATTCACTCCTCCAGTGCCCACAGATTTGATTCTTCAACTCTCTTCCTCTCTGTATTTGAGTCACTGCCAGAAGTGCCTCCCAGATTTGCTGGCTCCCAGAAGCCCACGGGTCCCCCAAAGCCTGTGACTGTGCATGGTGGCCCAGGGCTTTCTGGTGACAGGGGCGGGACCTCACATGGGGGAGGATCCGTACGTTTCACAGAATGTGTAAGCCTTACCCAAGCGTTAATTTTGCTGCGTAGGCAGCCTGTTCTCCCACAAAACACTGACTAAGGAGAAAAGGGGCCCAGCACACCCTGCAGGGCCTGGCTGGCAGCTTGTGCCCCCAACCCCCCACCATTGAGGGTTCTGAAGAAGGTGGGGACATGCGCAGGAGCGGGGGAGAGTGTGAGTGGCTTCTCTCTCCCTCCCCCCGCCACCTTCCTTCCCTGTCTCCCATCTTCCCTTTCTTTTTAATGATTTTTAATTACAAATATAGTGAATGCTATGAATTTACCAAAAACCCCACAAAAAACAAAAAAACCTGTCTGGCTTCTTATCATCCTCTGGAGAAATGCATATTTCTAAATTTAAATATATTCTCCTGCCCTATCTGGGGAAAGGAAGCATTTTTTTTAGCCAAACAAAAAGAAAGGAAAGGTATTCCTTTTTATTATCTTACTGGTATTTCAGAAATTTTACATTACTGTTCTACTTTGGCCTCATTACTGTTGAATATTGTCAGGTGTGCAATACCGGGGCTTTGGACCTCGCAACTTGGGGCAAATTGCTTATTCTCTGTGCACCTCAGCTTGCTCACCTGAATAATGGGGATGATAGTGTTGACTACATCTCGGGGCTTTTGTGAATATTCCTCAGGATAATGTATAAGAGTGGCCACCCTGTGCTTTACACTGAAGGAATGCCACTTACGACTACCACAATTGTTCTTGTCATTCTCTGCACTCCCGAAGCGCCTTATAACTCAGTGAATAAGGTGGAACGGGGATATTCACTCTGCAACAGGAAAAAAGAAATCACAATTCCTACTTCACATCTGAAGGTGTTTTACTAGAAACTTGAGAGGAGACTCCTGTTTTGACTTTGTCCACAAATACCGGAGGAAGACTCCTCGGAGCATTGCCAAGGAGAGGAGTGAAAATGGCAGCTTAAATAAATGTTATCCCAATCTCTGCAGAATCGTGATGTGTCCGATTTTTTAAAGCGTCGACTACAGGGTATTTATTATTCAGCGATAATAATAAATCGCTCCTTATGAAATCCAGGGACTCGAGTGTCATGGAGGGAGGGAGGCAAGTGCTGGGCGAAGAGCTGAGAGAGACAGAGGTCCAGCCAGACCTGGGCTATTAATCATCGCCCTCCATTATTTCCTGAAGATTCATTCATTGTTCCATAGGTACCTAGAGGGTCAATTAGAGACCACAGACAGGCTTTTTCAAAGACACAGGAGGGTCAATTAGGCCCTCTTTATAATTTTCTGCTTTACCAGCAAATGCCAGCCTATTGCACATCAGATGCAAGGGAGTTTGGAAATAAACAGGGTACGTTCCCCCTCCTTCTTTAAAAAGAAATAAAGAATAAAAAAAAACAAACCCAACATCAAGAAATGGAGGCAGTTGGCTCTTGGTAACATATGGCTTGCTGTCAGACTCTGGTTCAAGTGAGGCAGAGGGGATCTTATCACTGAGACTTGTGGGGAGCAGAGTTCTTGCGGGTCAGAGCACCAGGCACGGCCAGGGGATTTCTGTGATGGAATGGTCTGCTCCCACAGCTGAGCTGGTTCATTTATCTTGGGTGCGATCTGAACGGCTCTGGCACGAGGATACAATTATAAAGTATCTACTGCTGAAAGGGTACCTGAAATCAATTGAAATAGATAGCCACAGTGACAGGTGGTGGGTCACTGTTGCCCGCTCCTACCTAGCTGGCGTCCATGTTTAGGAAAAAATTCAACTAAATGCACCTAAGCACTTTCTTGCACAACACTGATTTCTAGTTGTTTTCCCCGGGATGGGCAAAGTTTGAAACACATTGCAGTAAGATCAAGGGGAAGGGGGTTGTCGCAAGTGAGGGGCAGAGATGGAGCTGTGCAGGGGAGACTGCCGCAGCTCCGTGCCCCTGCATTTCCTCTCTTTGAAATAGGCTGTTAGGTTTTGACTCGGCCCATTTCTGAACACCTAGTCCTGTTAACAGAAAGAAGAGCATATTACTACATTCCTTTACCTGGAGACCCTGTCCTACCTATTTACTATCACAGAGATCTGGAAGCAAAAGAGAAATGCATTTAACGTACAAAATCCATTTCCAACTTTAGTGATTTTTGTCTGGAATCTCGGTAATGCTTCTAGTCCCAAACTATAAAACTTATTCAGTAAATGTTGCACGCTGGCTCTGTGCAGGCACTATTCCAGGTGTTGGGGATGCAGCAGAGAGCAGGGGAGGAAACCCCGGCGCTCCTCTGTTCTGGGGAGCTGGAGCCCTGTCCCCCCCACAGACCCTGCACCCCACCCAGGACCTCCTGCACTTACTTCTGGGGAGCTGGTCCTGCATGGTTTTCAGCAAAGGGAATAGGACTGGAATGGAAAAGGGTGAACTTGGGTCTGTTGGAGCCTTTGCTAAAACCACTGGACACTGTCCCACACTTTTCATTTTCCTCGGAAAGAGGACAAAAATGTGCATTCCTCCAGGGCAGGGATTTTTGTCTATTTTGCTCATGGCTGCTTTTCCAGTGTGGACAGTTCCTGGCATATAGTAGGCCCTCGATGAGTATTTGTTCACCACATGCACTAATACATGGATGACTGGCCCCATTCCCATCCTCCAGAGACGTTCACTTTCACCCCGAACAGCTTTGGCCCCGGGCTCTGCTGTCTCCCCATGGATCCTTTCTTCTGAATGCCTTTTTCTTCCCAATCCCTGGATAGGAAGCAAGAACGTCTTCCAAAACTTGCACACTCCATCCCCGTTTCCAACTCCTGTCCCAGAGGTTGCAACTTGGTGGATTGCAGATGTCTTTTGTTGGGACTGCCAGGGTTTTGTTTTCTTAATGAAAGACATTAGTTGCCAGTATTTTAAGAACACTTGGGAGACTTCGTATTACATTCGGGATTTCCTGCTTCTGTTGGACGAGCAGAGCCGGCCTGCTTTGCCTGTGCTTCCGAGTGGCACCAGTTTGCTGGACTAGTGCCACTCCGTAGCTGCCCCTCTGTAGCTGGGGCATGAGCCCTCTGGCTTTCCACGGTGCCCACCAGGCCCACTTCCCTTGCTAGAGAAATGCTCTGGCTTCCTAGGCCTTGAAGCTTGCAACCCCTATACAGCAGGTACACCAATTCGGGAACCCACCCCTCACCTTGTCTCTTGTACTGACCGCTCCTAGGCCTCCTCGATTCTAGGTCTCCTGTTCATTGAGCTGGCCAGCGTGTTGGCTCCTCAGTCCCAGATCTGATGGTGCTCTGAACAGCCAGGCCTTGTGTGTGCAGCCCCTTCTGCTTACAATGGTCTTGTCTTCTTCTCCAAGCTAACTTTGACTCTTCTAGAAGATTTGTCAAACCCCTACACCCCCTCTTTTCACAAAATTTGAGTAAGGGTTGGATATCCCTCCATCCTCTGTTGTTCCCATAATACCCTTTGCAACCACAACTGTACTGCTGGCCACCCCAGACCGTCATTCCCCGAAGGACAAGGATTTTGTTGCCCATTGTGGGCATCCAGAGAAGATCTGGGCCCTGGAGGAAGGACCATGGGATTCTCTCTGGCTGGAGACCAGCCTGGGAGAGGGTCAGTGGTGTCAATGGTAAAAACAGAAGGGTAAACGAGGTTTAAGTCCCCAGGTGCTTTGGGAGTCCCAGCAAGATTCTGGATCTTAGCTCTACAGCAATAGAAAGTGCTAGGAAGCTTTGCAGATATTTGGTACCCTGTACAGGGTAAGGGGACCGAGTACATGTTTAGAAGGGGCCATCCAGCTTCACTGAGAAGGATGGGCTTGGCAGGGCAGGACTGGCAGCAGGTGAGCTCTCAGACTAGTCCGAACAAGAAACTGGGGAGGCCAGATCCAGGGCTGGGTAGAGAAATGAGAGGTGGCTGTCGGTTGGGTGTAGAGGGGCAAGTAGATGAAGTTCTAGTGTGGGGAGGAAGGAGTAAGACATTGCCTGGCCAATGCACTTATGAAAATAACTTCACTTCAGTTTCCCCCTTCCTCCTAAATATTGGCAATATGGTCTGTTATTAAAAGACTCAGAGCGCAGTGGCTCCAAGGGCAGTGTACAACTTTAAAAGCATCACTGTTAGCAAACACCCGCTGGCTTGGTTTTTCATGTGCATGAATTTTTGTGCATTCCATTTGGATGGACTTTGCCTTTCTTTTTTTGCTTTTTAATCCTCCCCCTTAAGGGAAACTCCATTCTTGCAGTAGCTTCTTGGTAGAGGGTTCTAACTAATGACTTTCATCGTGTGAATGCAGAGCAGAAATAGACAGAAAAATCCTCAGCCCATCCATCTCATAGACCCCAAGTGTACAGGCACAGAGCCACAACCTCCACCCTTTTCTCCCCCTTTATTTCATGCTTTACCTCCGTTTGTGACTTGGCGTACAGTCAGTTGCAGCTCCCCAGCGTCCTCCTGAGCTCACTGCGTTGGCCTATTTTGTCTGAAATAGCCAAGGTCTCAGGAGTTTGCCAATGTATCGCTTCAGAAAAATTAGTGACGTCAAAGGGTTCTTATCTTTTTTGTGTGTAATTTTGGTTATAAGAAGAAATTTACAAAGCTGTTCTCTCACTCTATTTTTTTAATCTCTGCAGTTTGGAAGGTTATATTACATGAGATTTGCTACAAAAATACCCATGGCAGGGCTTTTCTCCATGTAGTTGCTGAGAATAAGTCAGGGCTACCAAAACGGTTAGCTGCTGTAGAATACATTCTGAGCTCTGCCCGAACCTGAAACTTTTCTTACTTGACTTTGGGGAAGACATGCCATCGGAAAATAATGTCAGTAGCCACTGATCACTGGCTGTAAGTATCATATTACCATTTGAGCAATACTAGTGAAAAACGTTTTGGAACTAATTCTTCAGTAATGAATTTTGAAACAATAATACAGCAGTGATGACTGAGTTTCTGTGTGAAGAATTTTATACTCCGAAGGGTTAGCGACTGAAAGCCAAAGAAACAGAGAAAGTATTTCTTTTGAAGCTGGGATTATTGCATGCTGCTGTGTTTGTTTTGGATTGCTGCATAACAAATTAGCCCAAATTTAACAGCTCAGAGCAACAGCCATTCACTAGCTCACAGTTCTGTGGATCAGGAGTCCGGACAGAGTGCAGTTGAGTTCATTGCTCAGGGCCTCATCAGGAGGGATTCAAGGTGTCAGCCGGGGCTGCGTTCACGTCTGGAGGCCCTGGAGAAGAACCCACTCCCAAGCTTGTTCCGGCTGGCAGCAGAATTCTGTTCCTTGCCGTGGTAAGACTGGGGCTGCAGCCTCCTTTCTCTGTGTCACCTGGTGGCCATTCTCCATCCCTAAGACCACCCACATCCCTTGCCACACGGCTCCTCCCATCCACAGAGCTATCCACGGAGACTCTTTTGTGCCTGAATCTTCTTCTTCCCTTGCTTTGATCTCTGACTTTCCTTGACTCTGACATCTAGACTCAGATTCAAAAGGATCATGTGACTAGGACAGTGCCTTATCTTAAGACCAACTGATTTGGAATCTTAGTGAACATCTGCAAAATCCTTTACAGCAGGACCTAGACTAGTGATTGATGAAATGATTGGGAAAGGCCAGGTACATACCAGAAAGCCTGGAATCTTGGGAGCCAACTTGGGACTCTACCTACCAAAGTCACATGTAAAGAAAAAAACAGAAAAAAAGCTGAGATCTTTTCAAAGACTTCTTAGAGGCAAGAAGTTTAATATAAAAGAAAGAGGGTACTCAAGGAGGATATATAACACACAAAGAAAGGAAGTTTAGGTGGAGTGCTTTAGGTGGAGTCAGAGGTTCCATCTTGGACAGAAGGTTCTTATGAGCCAACTGCATGATTTCATCTGAAGAGATGGAACAGGGCTCAGGATCTTCCGTTACCAGCAGATGGAGCTGAGTCAGAAAAGTCTGGTCTCTTACATGACCTGATACAACTCGTGATCCTCCCTGGGCCTCAGTGTCCCGCCTAGAATGGCTTTGTGCTCAGGATTGCTATAACGGTTAAGCAGCACTAAACGAGTGCTCAGTTGTGGCCCTCTTCCGGAAAACAGTAGGCGCTCAGCACATACCCCTCCCATTGTTCTTTGAATGGAATTGTCAAATCAGATTAGATGGTGAACCCTAAATTTGATCCAGGCGCTCTGGAAATTACGAACTTCTCAAATCTTTCCAGAGTGAATGCCTCTCGGGCAGAAGGAAAAAAAGTGAGGGCCTTGAGGAGTCTGGGACCGTTGCCTCAAACTCCCACTCCATACACAAAAGTCCTCTGAAATCTCATTTTATTTCAAAAACCCTTGCAAATTCTGCAATTTACTCCTAACATAGCCACATTGTATTAATATAAGGACTAAAGTTTCAGCTACTTACCACATGCATTCACACCCCAGGGGAGTATTGCTTCTCCTTTATTGTTGCTTCTCAGGGTCAGGGCCAGGCCTAAGCAGGCCAGGCACTGGAGGCATCCATTTAAGGAGACATACCCTCTTAGTTCCTGCAAGTGCCATCCTGTCCTTGCTGAACCCTCAACTAGTGTAACTGCCGGAATGGTTGCCCCAGACGGCCCCCATGCTTCGCCTTGGTCTTGATCCCACTGGGCACACGGCACACTGCAGTTGGAGAAGCCTGGTGCCGAACATAGCTTCTTGTCAGAGATCCAGTCTGAGTCCAGACCTGCCGCCTGTGCCCAACGACAAGCGGATAGTTCCATTTTAAGGAGAAGTAGCATGCAAGCCACTAGCCCAAGTCTTCGACACAGGGAAGACTGTGTTGATGAAAGTGACGAGCTCTTAAATGCTGTAACAGAAACGCACGGGGCTGCCCTGGGTTCAGAGTCCTCACATCACACAACTTAGCGACTCGAGAGACGCAGGATAAGGAGACGATACACAATCAGTTAATTGCATACAGACAACGTGAGCAAACTCAACAGCTCCTCTCCTCACCCTGGTGTGCACCGCCCAGATCCTTCTGAAAGGGATTACAGATGTTCTTCTTATTTTTTTTCATCCCTCCGCCTATCTTTCTTTCTTTGCACCCACGGCGCTCTGCACTTCAAGCTAAATATAATGTATCTGATTTCCCATCATACATACTAATCAGGTTTGAAAGTTGTCTTGTGAGGCTTTAAAAAGCTGGCCAAGAGCCGTGCGATTTCTCCAAAAGGATGTCTGCAATCAAGATGATTACATGGGAAAATAAATCATAATTTATATTGCTGAAAATGTCATTTGCAAAACACTCTGACAATACTTTCCTTTCAGTCTGTTTTCTTGTGAATGGGGTAAATGCCGGCCTTCTGAAACTTTCCTTTTATTTCACTTACTTACTTATTTATTTATTTATTTTTAGAGCTCCGAATGTCGCCGCAGCCACTGCAGTCCCAGGGCGAGGTGGGGAGGTTCAGGCACACAACTGACAGGCAGGAATGCCAAAACACTGAGCGGTGCCACTGCTAAAGGAAGATTTCAAAGATAAATACGTGTGAACACACACACACACACGCACGCACGCATGCATGCACTCCTTTTTTTTAGTCTTTACCTGAGGATACACTTATTGATTTGAGAGAGGAGAGGGGAGAGAGGATGAGAGAGAGAGAAAGAGAGAGAGAAAGAGAGAGAACATTGATGTGAGAGAGACATTGATCTGCCGCCTCCCTCATGCACCCTGACTGGGGATCGAACCGGCAACCTTTCTGGTGTATAGGGTGATGTTCCAACTGACTGAGTCACCTGCTCAGGGCTGCACACACTTAACACAAACTTTATTGAAAGAAAACTTAAAGGTAGACTTTAGAACCAAAAGACTTTGAGGAAGCCATCTTTCTTCTGCACATGTGCCTTTGGGTTAAACTACCATTATCCAAGAGAATTGATTAGTTATCTGATTCAGAAATACGCCATGGTATTTGGTACTATTTTTGTCTTCTGGTTGATGGATATTAAATCTGCAAATGCCCAAGGTCATTACCTGTGGTAGATTATAATAATGGCCACTGGTTCTTCTGTCTCCCCTGCACGTGCGCCCTTGTGTTATGATTCCCTGCTTCTCCCATCAGAAAGTGGAGTTGCTTTCCCCACCCTTTACTCAGCATCGGTCCTGGCAGTGATGTTGGACATGGGGGCATCTATAAACATGTCAGAAGCCAATGCTTAACAGTGCTTCTGCCTGGTGCTTGCCCACGTGCTGCTCTTGGAAGCCTTCTGCTTGCAGGTATGGACAAGCCCAGGCCTGGCTGCTGGGTGATAAGGGATGCACAGCCATGTTGCCACATCACTCTGACCAAGAGCCAGCCCACCCCTGAGGGCACAGCTGCCTGGCTGATGGTGGCACCCACCGGCTGCGCCCAGCCCAGACTGCTGGTCCCAGTCGGTACAGGTCATCATGGTTTCCACTCAGACTTCATAGTCCCTTCTCTCCTGTAGCCAGTGCATTCTAGGGTATGGTTTTCTTTCATTTTTTTGAACATTTTCAAAACATGTTTATTGATTTGGGAGAGAGAGACAGACAGACAGACAGACATTGATTGATTGGTTGCCCCCCATATCTGCCCTGACCAGGAATTGATCCCCTGACCTTCTAGTCTCCAGGAGGATGCTCCAACCAACTGAGACACATCAGCCAGGGCTAGGATATGGTTTCCAGTAGCCAATATTACAGTTAGCAAATCAGAGAGTTTTAGTGGCATCGAAGTGGGATTATTCCTGTCACAAAAGTGAAGACCAACATAACTGAGCACCATGTGGTGTATCAGAAATGCCTACATTGCTTTTTGCGCTTTATTTTATTCCTCGGTCAGAGAGATCATGGCTCTCTTTCCAGTTGAGGGGATTGAAGATCAGAGGGGTTATGTCTCTGAATAGCAGTATTAGTAGTGACAGTACTTGTGATAATCATAATAGTCATTAAAATCACAGCAATTACCAGTGTTACTGTAGCAGAAGCTCACATTTTTCTGTGTGCCTCCTGTGTGCCAGGCACTAGGTTAAAGTTACAGACTCATTATTTGTTTCTCCCACACTGTGAGGTAGGGGTGCTCCCCATCCCCAGCTTCAGGTGAAGAAACTGAGGGTCAGAGAGGCCCGGTGATGACCATGGATTCCTCCTCGGTGGAGGGCACGACTGGCAAAGGCCCTTCTCAAGCTGCCACCTCCTCACCCTTTCACAAGGCTGTGCTGCCTCCCTGAGCCCATCCTCGTCCACTGCCAAGAAGTGGAAAGGTCCCCACCAAGCTCACCCCTGCCCCCCACCATCCCAGACTGATGCACTTTTAAAGGGTGCCCTTTGCTGCAAAACTAGGGCGAAGAGACCCAACCCGGTGCTTCCCCGACCATGGAAACTTCCACTTGGCCCGCGCTGCCTCTGTGACTGAGTCAGGGGAGAGAGAGGAGAAAGTTCAGCGCAGGCTCCGGCAGGGTGGTCCCGAGCAGGGCCGATTACCAGGCTGGAGTGACAGAGTGTGGCAAGCCTGCGGCTCATCCCGTATCTAATGGAACAGAAATGAGCGCCTTACTGCCCTTGTTTTCCAGCGGCTCATCCGGGGCTCTGTGAGGCTTATTAATCTCAGCGTATAATGGAAAATGCATTGCCATGTTAAACCTCGAGCTGCTGCTCACTGCTCGGTGCACGGAAGGCAGCGGGCGTCTCCGTCTTATTTACAAGCAGTGCATGGGAGAGACAGGGCAGAAGAACGCCGTCGTAAAAATCCGTGCAGAATTCGAAAGTATGCATTAATGCATGTGACCAGATGGTTTTAAAATATGCCACTTTAACCAAAAATCATCCTCTGAAAAACTCTTCTGAAGAACATTAACTGTGCATAATAACTGCCTTGAGTAGGGCCATAATTTTAGAAAATGTATGAGGTATGGGATGAAGATGAGGGAGGAAAATGGTTCCTACTTATCATTACATTGTCCCTCCGAATGCCTGCTTGAAAAAAAAAAATCCGCCCAATCCAAGGAACCGTGGCAGTACTTAGAACATTGAGAATCACTGTGAGTTATTGCCCAGAAATTGCTAACCACTGCTTTCTAAGTTATATATTAAAAAAATAAGAAATGGCTTTCGGTTTCTAAAACTCCAGAAACAGCTGGCTGTTAGTGACATGTCACAATATCCATACTAGTGTCTGTGAGTGTATTTAGCTTTCCTGCTTGCATCTTACAAGTTTTAAGGGCCATCCGTCGAAGCGTCTGATAATCTTAGCACTGTCATATTTACACTTGAGGCCTTATTATCCTCGCCTTAGCTATGTAAACAGATGAGTAACCTGCTTTGGATTTACTCAGATAGCGCTTGGTGCGGGTTCCGGGCACAATGAGATGGGAGGCCTCTGGTGTCGGCCAGCCTCCCGGGATTGTTCGCTGTGGGAAGGGGAGCATGTCCCAGAGGGGCCATCCCAGTGGGACAGGGGGGTTGCCAAATAGGACACTTTATCTGTCTGAGGAGCCCCCAGGTTTGCAGGCTATTGTTTCAAATTACAAGAGGCCTTGGTACTCTTTCTAGAGGAATCATGTGAGCAGAAATTACTGTTTCCCACTGAGCAGAGTCAGAAATAGAAAAGTGCTTTATTGTCTCTCTATATGGTGATTAAAACAAGTGGGTGCACTTTCATAGCCTTAAAGCAATATTTCCTTTATAAACCCTACTTCAGGTTGCTTTCAGACTCAACACCCACATTTCAGTTTGTTTAAAATTATTACCATTTTGTTGACATTCACCTGTATGCTTTTCACTGGGTCCTGTCTCCTTGTTTGCAATATACCTTTTAAGGAGCAGTTGGAATAAAAAATGTTAAATGTTAATGATTCCTTTCCTAACTGCAATTTTTGTCAGCTCTGTTTTGTATATATATGATTATGAAGCAATTTGCATGAAATTTACACCTTTTCAAATTTTGAAAATTGCCTTGTTGAAAAAGAATCTCTGCACTTCTCAATACCACACTGATTAATCACAGTTATAGACATAACATTTTTATTAAACTCTCAGTGAGCAGGAAAATTAGCACTTCCTGCAATAACGATACTAATTTCATTAGTGAACATTTTCATTTATAAAGTGCCTTTTCCTTATCTTGAACCTTTTATCCTTTTCTTATTGACCAAAGAGAGGGCAGATCTTTGGGAGCTAGTAATAAACCATATTCGTAATATGATGTGACCTCATTGACAAGCGACTGCTTCTAGCCGACCATCTCCCTTGATCATAAATATCCATGGCTCTTGTCATATGGGGCCCTTGGAGCTTCCTCTTTGAATTTCAAATATGAAAAGAGATGGTTTCCATCCTTAAGAGCTTGCAACGGGATGGTTTTTGGTGAGACTAAGACTCTGAAATGATCAGGTGGCTTAAAGATAAAGAAAACTCGTCCTTTTGTTGATTTATTTTCATATAACTTTTACATGGGATGCTTACAATAAAAGGGAAACAGGTGAGAATACAGGAAAGACCTGTGGCCCAGTTTGCCTTTTAGAAATTGAACTGTGTGGGCAAGCTCAGGTGGAGAGAAAGACAACTGGATTGGGAACCTGGCATCCACGTGCTGTATTTACATGTAAACTTCCGTATAAATCTGTAGTTCCGCCACATGGTGGTAGATGGACTAATGCCACAATTATTTATTTACCACCTTCCTACTAGATATCCGGTGCTAAGGACACATGGGGGGACCCTCCCATCAAGAGTTCACATTCATGGGGGAACCAGGCAAGAAACAAGTAATTGCGTGGGCAAATTACATTCCGGTGGTGACACGCCCTTGGGCAGGAAGCGAACATGCTGCCATGCCAAAGAGGAAGGTCGGGAAGGGGTGCTCTAGAAGCCACGGCCAGGCGGCTCTGGAGTTCAGGCTGCGAAGGTGAGAAGGAGCCAGCAGTGGAAAGAGCCGGAGGAAGAGCATCCCAGGCGGAAGGAACCCAGAGTGAAGAGGCACCCCGTGGGGGCAACCGCTGTGCGCTGTTGAAGAGAGCACTGACCGCGGGAGAGAGCGTGCAACTGTGTCCTGTGGCTCTTCCATTTAGAATTGAGGTCTGTGCTTGACATGAAATATTGATCCTTTTTCTGGGTCTATGTGGGTTGGGAAAACTGTATATATTCAAAGTAGAAGAGAAATAAATGTACATTTCTAAACACCCAATAAGGGAGAGAGGAGCAATGACAGCTTTTAAATGTTAGAAAGTCTGGTAATCTTGTGTGTGTTATTGTGTCAATTATATAGCTTTTTTAATGTACCCATTGGGGCTTAGAAAGGTAAATGACTTGTCCAAGGTCATGATAGATTTGGGTGCCAAGAAACTGAACACTCCTTAAAGGACATCCATAGTAAAGGGGGGAAATAAGTGGGAGTATATTCATACAGTGGAATACTAGAGAGCAGTAAAAATAAATGAATTGCCATAACCTGAATCAACGTAGAATAACCTCAAAAACACAACGTGGAATTGAAAAAACAGTTACATAAAGATTTAAGTAGCTACACAGTGTGATTTAACTTACATAAAGTTCAGAATACAGGCAAAAATAAACAAAATCATTGGAAGAGATAAGGATATGGACTAAAACTATAAAGAAAAGCAAGTGAATGAAAAACACAAAACAAGAAAAAAAAAACAAAAGAGTCAAGCATCTGACGTGTAATTCAGTTCTAAGATGCCAGAGCATTTTTACATTTTCAATATTACGCCATGTGCATACGTATCAGGAGTCCACACAAGTAATTTATGTATATCTTAAGTAATGGTAAATAGAATGACCACCTAGCTACCTGTCACTCAACTGAAGAAAAAGAACTCTTCAATACTTCTCCTATAGGCCCCTCTGCAGACATCTTTCTCCTTTTCACCACGGGGAAGCAGTAGCTCTTAGCTGGTGTTTTTGAACAGAGGAGCGTCGTGGTGAAGATGCTATTTTAGGTAGATGCATCTGATGGGATAGATTGGCATACTGGAGACATTAAAGTCACGGGGGGGTAGGGGGGGCAATGTCACTGGGACAGTTTTTCCTCAGGCAGGATCTCTCCAGAGAGTAGTGCCACTGTTGGAGGGGGCGGCCTGGCAGCACTCAAAACCGTCGCTTGTTAGTGTTCTTTTCAGATTAGAGTTGTTAGACCCTCAAAGATTAGAGTCTCTCACACACCACTGATCCTAATGGGTGTTTAGGACCTATTTGTTTAGAGGGCAGTGGACTGTAATGGCCTTATCTTCGCAATGTCAGACGTCCTGGGGACCGGATGTCAGTCCTATACTCTATAAAGCCACTGAGCAATGCTCAGGAAACCAAGAGCATTTCTGCGCAAGGACCCGGATGGTCTGATTTCACCCCATCCGAACATCCTGCGACACCGGCTTCAGCCTGGGGCCTTCGATTTGCTCCACTGCTTTCCTTAAGCCCTGCATGTGACAAATATTACTAACCACCTGCCACGTGCTTGCCACTGTTAGAGGTCATGATACCTTTTTAAAAGCACAACCCGAATAATGGACAGCGTACTGATAAAGCCACTGTCTGGTCTTAATTAGTTTTAACGCTACAAAGAAAAACTTCATTAAATCAAATCATGATAATGCCGTTTGCCTTGAACCCCACCTGGTGAAGTTTTCAATGCGTGATGCCTCTCTGCACTCCCAGGCAGAAGACACCTAGATGAGTACTGCAAGGGACATTTTTAAGCATGTAAAAAAATCAATTTTCATAAGGTTACATCTTTTTACCTCTTTATATAAAGCATGCTATATTAAAAGAGAGATTAAATTTTACTCGGTGGAGTAAAATGCAAACACAAAATTATTTTTTTCATTTTTCACAGCATGCACTGGATTATCATTTATTTATGAGGCTTTTTTAATCTGGAATATATGGAAATCTTTTCTTGAAGCACAATATAATATTGAATTGGGAATGTTGTCTGACAGTTTCCCTCTTGCAGCTGCACAGAATGATTCTCCTATATGAATTTTTAAAAGAAACTTCAATATACTCTGCATTTGAAAGGGAAGAAGTAATCGCCATGATCTTGAGGAATCTTTTAAATGGCCTCCATTCCAAGCCTTCTGTGTTTCACTAACTTTTCTGCAACACATAACACTTCCACGATTTTCCAGAGCTCACAGAATGTCCAGTTTTCTTTTCTTTTTTCAGGGTACAACCAGGATGCGATTTCTGTTTATTCTTTGCACATTTCCCTTGCTCGGGGGCATTGGGTTTGGCCTTGAAAGGGGCCTACTCTCCTTCGTCCTCCACGAGGCAGATGTCTTTCCATTTCGGTCCCTTCACACGCATATGGTGAAGCCGGTTGGCCACAAGGTCAGGGACCACACGAAAATGCTGGCTCGAGCATCTCAGTCCTTTCTCAGGCGTCCTTTCAAGCTTTGCCTCCCTGTACACACTCCCAGCAGCTCGTTCTGTGATTTGACCATCGCTGTTTTCCGTTCCATTTCTGCTCTGTGCTCTCGCTGCATAACAAACCAGCCCAAATGGGCTGATTAGTCTACGGGTTGCCTCCACTGGCCTTGCCTCACTGGTTACATTTGGAGTTCAGGTGAATGTGGTGATTTAGGGCACATTCTTCCCATGGTGGAAATTGCTAGCTTCCAATGCCTCAGAAAGACCAGATCCAGATTTTGCACACCCTGTCACTTTTATTCACATTTCATTGGCCTAAGCCAGTAATCTGGCCAAGCCCAACTACCACTGGGGAGTTTTATACCTTCCAAGGAGGTGGGAGGGTAGAAAGTGAGTATTTGCTCAACAGACTTTCTGTCTAGTCTTTTGGATTTATTGGATTATCTATCTATCTATCTATCTATCTATCTATCTATCTATCTACTCATCTACACATATGTGGTGCATATATAATTTTAACAATAAAATATATTTGTATACAATTAAATATAAATGTTTTCATATATTGTCCAGGTTGTACAATAAAAACTTGTTCAGATTTTAGCCTTCTCTAGGGTATCACCTCCAGCACGGCCACCATGAGTAAGGGCGTTGTTTGCCTGGCTCCCCTTTCATCCAAGGTCAAATCCACCAGGAAGGAAGTTCCCCACTTTGAAGCCAGATGAGCCTGAGTCCAGCTCCCAATTCTCCCACTTCCTGACTTTGTGACCTTGGGCAATGTACTTAACCTTTCTGGGCTTTTGTTACTAAATCATTTCAATGGTGTGGCTGTACCTGTGTTCTTTCTTTGTCCCTTCACGAAGACATGTTGGGTAATTCCCAAGTTCATCATTGCTGGAATGCTGTGTGCTGGCATTCTCTTTGACTACATCATCCTCGTAGTCGTGTAGACACTGCCACTTGGCAAAGAATCTGTTACTAGGGAATGGCGATGCTATAACTTACAATTTAGCACACGCACAGCTGAGCTTGTTCGGGCTTGTGCCATTGGTAATTCGGTCTCAAGACCTTACTTAGATAGAATGTATTCAAAGATGGTTTCTTGCTATCAATTGTACCTTCACGCCAACAGCTCTTTCAAACAACAAAGACTTGCTAATTAATATTTTCACAAGAACATTTGTCAGTGGGTCCAGATTTGAAAGGAAAAACATATAGACCTTTGTTCTTATAGCCACTTTATAATATTATGGGCATACATCATTTTGACCACCAGCTTCAGAAAGTACTTAGAAACTTCCTGACCTTAACACAAGAGAATTAAGCTGTTGCTGATGCTTTTTTGCCTTTTCAACAATTAAAAATAATCTTATACCATTGGATAAGTCTCCAGCCACTTAATGATAAGGTGTATATGTATATACCAAATGCAAATATGTAGGTAAGATGGATGGATAGATAGGTAGGTAGGTAGGTAGGTAGGTAGATACATAGTTGTTATGAACTGTGTGAAAGAAATTCATTTCCAGCTCTGGGTCATTTGGAAAAAGATCAATATTATACATCAACATTATAGGTAAATGAAAATGAATGCAACCTCGTGGTTTTCTGAAAGCCTGGTTTTCTGTGTGGCTTTCAGAATTGCATCTCTGACACCTGCATCATGCATCACCTCTGCAGAATGCTGGTTTGTGAACTGGTTTCGTGGTGAGGGTACACGCTCATAAATGATGATCATTTCCAATGCTGTTATAGCTTTGTTGATTATTAATGTTATAACATGCCCTGCTTTTCAGAAGCCTAGAGCGCAGAAGTCAAAATGATAAGGTTACATCTTACCTCTACTGTATTTTTTCCTTGCCCTTTTCAGACTTTGGGGGTTTTTTTTTTTCTTTCTTTTTTCATATTGTCAGTCACTCCTTCATGTTTTCTCTCCAATTCTCAGTTGTATTTTTTTTCTATTTTTTGGATCTGTTAAAAAATCCATTTAATGATTCAGCAATAATTATAAAGTTTCTGCTTTGGGATGTTGCTTTTTTAAGCACTAGGGATAAAAGGCCAGGTTTTGCTTTGTTCTTAAGAAACTCATGGCTCAGTCAAGGAGATAGAGACTTAAATAAGCTGCAACAGAGTGTGGCAGAAATGTGTTTAAGTTATGGAGTACATAGAGTAAGACGTGGGAGAGGGAGGCAGGGCAGGCTCCAAAGATGAAGTGATACCTTAGCCATGATGAAGGGTGAAGAGAGTTTACCAGGCAGGCTGGACAGAAGGGTCGAGGGGAGGGAAGTGCGTGGGGTCTCAGATCATTGCAGGCATTTACTCCTTTTCGAATGTAAACCAGGGGAGTAGGAGGCAGCAAAAGATGAGGCCAGAACAGGAGCAGGGCCTCAGGAGACGTGCAGTGATGTGCAATGATGGGAACATGGAGGTGGTGTTCTAACCCAGAAGAGGAGGCCTCCCAAGCAATCCTGAAGCGGGGACATGAGGAACATGAGAGTCCACGGGGGCTGTGAGAGCCTCTCTCTCTACCGCATTACAGATGGAGAAACAGCCTGAGAAATATTGGAGTTCCCCCCTCTTCAGAAAACAAAGACCATGGAAGGTAGCTGTGAGAAATGAAACAAGGGAATGATGTCTTTAAACCCTCACAGTGATGCCTGGACCTTAACAGTGCTTGGAAAATGTTTTATTTGGATTGTCCTGCCTTGAAGACTCCCTGAGACCCAAGGAAAGCATCATCATTTCCCTCCAAACCATAAACTTCAGTTCAAAATGTTAAAAGTTCAGGGCTTTGTGAAGGAACCTTCTAAATAACGCACAGGGTTTAAGACACAGCAGCGCCTGGGAGCTCTGTATTAGCGATTCTCTGTGTGTGGCTGCGGGCATCCTCTGTCACACTGCAAACTCTTTAAAGCAAGGGCCCTGTTTGCTGTTTTCTTTGCCAATAGAGGATTTCAGTCAATGCTAGCACCAGTTACAGATTGATTGCCTCTGTTGTCCCAAATGAATAACACCTCCTTGGAACCGGGTTGGTCCATCAGAAACCAGGGGTCCTTGACAGATGCCCAAAGTATCGGCCAGTGGTCTTGTCACAGACAGACTGCCAAACAGAAGGACCAAACACATAGCACAGAAATAATTTCTTCTGCATGAGTACCGTTTTCTGCAACATTGTTGTTGTAGCCCAAAAGCTTTGGTATCAGTAGCTTGTAGAAGCAACTTGTGACACTATCTGGTTTGCAGAGTGTACACAGAATTTGAAGTTGAAATTCAGCTCCTTCCTGGCAGTGGGGAAAAAATGTGGTGGAAAAGCAATATTCTGTGAAGAATTTTCTGATTATTATTAATTTTACAATGCCATTTGTTAGGGCATATGAGTTTAATCATGTGAAAATCAGCTAGTGCCCATATTAGAGTTGGTTCGGTGTATTTTTAAAGATTATTATTATTTAAAAGCTTTCTTGGTCACTTTCTGTTTTTAACTACTGTTATATACCCTTAATGCACAGGAAATGGCATGGTATAACAAGTATTTTAAAAATGTTTACATTTTTGATCTTATAAAGAAAAAGTTATGTACGGTCATTTGAACTAATTGCTCAAATGGCACTACATTAATTAGATAATTAAGGGTCTTGAGCATGTGGCTATTGTGTCCATTGGGCTGGAAGCCAGTGTTTTCTGTAGCTGAGAAAATGGGTTAGCGTAATTCAAAATGCACTCACTGCACCCTTCTTCACATGCATAGATAATACAGAATGAGTCTTAAATCTGGACTGGAAAAACTAACAGGAACTGGTTTTATTTTAATTGAGTTTTAAAGCACTTCTGGGCCATTTCGTTGTCTTTATAGTTTAACCCTTTGCAGTTGTGACCTCTTGCCTGCCTGCTAGTCTTGTCATCTCACACAGTCATTATAAAGACTTTTTTCTAGATTTATTATTAACCCCTAACAATACGTTCTTTACAAATAAATTTCTTGAAACATGAAACCAGTCTCCTTGCCCTCTGCTCCCCCTCCTCACTGAGAGTGAATGCTGCCCGGGGTTTGCAGTAGTTTATTACAGTGCATTTTCTAGGTGCCGTAACTTATCAAGGTTATTTGTCAGGAAAATTATCTCTTGTAACACCAGGTTCCCTACCTTTAGATGACAGGACTTAATACAAAAGTTTTGCCCATACCAACTAGTAGAGTAAGTTGATTTCATATCCTTTTATTTTATAAAGTTTTGCTTATCAGGTTTGTCATCCTCTATTTGAAATTAAAATGTGTGGTCTTCAGATGACCTTAAAGTAACTGACCCCCAAATCTAATCACTCCCAGCGTCTGTGAAAATCGACAAATATGTCAGGTATAACTCGGGGCATCAAAACATTGTTTTAAATATTTCATTTGTAGGCAAGACGGGGATCATTTTCAGGTTAGTCCTCGGAGAGGGAGCGCTCAGCACTTGAACACACCTTTGGTTTCTCTGCTTCATAATCAGCGCTCATTATCAGTGGGTTTGTGTGAGCAGAAAATGTACAGTCATATGTTCCGCACAAGTGAATTATTGATTGGATTTACAGCCAGAAGAATGTTCCTAAGTGGTCAATATATGGCCGGAGTAGATCGGGTGAAGGTAAAAATAAAGTAAGATCTATACTTTTGATTGCAATTGCCATTGGGTGATGTTACCCTTGTCATCTGAGGTTACTGTTTGGTGTGGAGAAAAAAAATGTGAATTATATTAAAATAGAAGAAACTGTGGCATCAAAGCATATTTCTTAGAAATAGGAACTACCCATGTTTGCTTATTTTTGAGATGTATTTTGCCAAAAAAAAATCATATTCTTCATGAGCTGATATTGATTGGCTTACCAATATTGTCTTTTGGTGTATAAGGACAGTTTAGAACTTTGGATACATTTAGTTTTATGAAAGAATATATGCAATTGTTACATTTCTAATTCTTTATGGTTCAGTGACAAAGTCACAAAAATGTCATTGGTTCATTGGTGGTTGATTAGTCTGGCCTTAGTCTGATATCACACCCTGTCTAATAAATGACTGATGAGCCATGCCCAATAGTAAAGATGGTACTATGCAAAGTTACAGTTATTAGAAAAAACTTCACCAAATTGAGGTAAGCTGTGGCTCCTGGCTACTTCCACCCAAGGATCCTTACCCCTCTCCTTATTGCAACATATCCTGGTAACCTGTTACTGGGTAGGTCAGCTATGAGAGGGCATTTCGTTGACGGGGAATGGGAAGCCACGGTGCACTGTTGCTCTGCTAGTTCTGAGGACATGGAGATGTTAAAAAGAGGAAGCTTGCTGTGGGGATCGCACAGTCTGAAGCAGAAGTTCTGTGTGTGCCACTCAGCACACGTGTAACCTGCTCCATCTCAACTTTAGACAAGACAAACAGGGATTCTCGTAGTGCTGGTGAATTTCCCCCTTCCCCTCAAGGAGCAGAGGTCTTGAAGAAGATACAAACGCTTTTGTTCTTTGCAGTCTTTGTCCTTGCAAGTGTCTTAGTGGGAGCATCTTGTAATGTGAAGTGTTTAAAGGTGTATGTTCTGCAATGACCTGGTCTGTGAACTCAGGCAGGCACTTTACTTGGTGGTTCAACCATAGGAACGGGGCCAAGCTGGTGCTGAAGCCACAGCTGTCTCCCTCGACCCTACTGAGGCAGCTCCAAAGGAAATTTCAGCACATCAAGAGTAATTCTGACAATATTCAGCTTTGTGCACCCATGACAGAACCTCGCCTAGTCAGTGTCAGATGAGATGCTCTCCTAGCATCTCCAAAGGAGTTTAGAATCACAATGAACCCATTAAGAGGAATTATATGTTTGTTTTTTTCTGAATCTCAAGTCATAAAATGGAATATAGATTGCAGGTTTCCTGGGAAGAGGTACTTGGCAGCGATTCCTTGAAAGGAGGCCTGGAAATATCAGGGCCCCTGAGCTCATCTTCCCAAGCTGCAATTGACTCAATGATAATATAATGATAATACAAGTGCCTTCGGTGTCAGAGCAGCAGGCAGGGGGTGGTCTGGCCCAGGAGCAGATGCCTTGATTGGTGTTGGTAATCCAGAGGTTTTTGAGTTAAGTGCTTTTGACATGCAGAATCAAGAGTCAAGGGCGAAGCTGCCTTTTAAATGCTCTTTCTGAAGAGTCCACTGCAGATGTAATTGAGCCTCTCAGGTGAAGAGCTTTATTAGAGCAAAGCTGGTTAGCGTTGCATACCTATTTGGGGGAATATTTTAGGCATCTTCAATAACTGCTATGTGACATTGCTGAAGGTCTCCAAGCCTTCTTGTTTTCCAACAGTTGAAAAAGAAGAATGTTGTCTAAGCCTCGCCGTGCACCATGGCCCAAAGCAACCCACCCCTTCCCTTCCTAGTCAGAATTTATCATTATAAAATTATTTATGTGATTGTTATATATGCCCCTCACACCAGGCTGTAGGAGCCATGAGGCCCAGGACCATGCCTGCCACGTTCCTTTCTGCTTCCCCAACATTCATACAAGGCCCTGCATAACGATCATTATCCCCTTTATCTTCGTCATGGCCACAGCTAACATTTATTGCCATGTACAGTGTGTCAGGCACTGTAAGAAGGGCTTTATGTGAATACTCCCAACCCCAGAGTCCAGAGTCACAAGCAAATTGGCCAAGAGGAAAGAATATGGATTTCGGAGTCCAAACACTTGAACCCATGATCTCACTATGCCAATTTCCAGCCTTGGGATTTTACACTCAGTCACTTAATCCCTCTATGTCCACACTTCCTCATCAGTAAAACTGGGATAATGATTCCCATCTGACAAGTTTGCAGAGGGGATTAAACATGAAGATTGCTCTGAGCCCAGCACAGGATGGGAACCCAAGGCGCGTGAGCGGAGGTGTTACTTATATACGCGTTATAAAGTCTGGGGGTGAGGCATGCCATTGACTGAAAGAAGCCAAACACTTAAAAGAGTTCACACTATGATTCCATTTATGTGAAGGTCAAGAGCAGCCAAGAAAAGTCAGAAAAGCAAGATACCTGTCTGAGGGGCAGTGATCTTGAAGGGGCCAGGGGCCGCCTTCTGGCGTGCTGGGCAGTGTTCCAAATATTGACCTGGTGATACGATTCCATGGATGTGTACACATGTACAAGTTCATCAGACTGTACACTTAATATTTAGGCCCTTCAGTGCAAGCAAACAATATCTCAAAAGAGATGACTTGAGAATCTTCCGTTCTCTGAGAGAGGTGTTCTCCTGCTTGAGGCAAAGCACAAAGTAGGTCTGTCCAGCAGCTGAGCGCCTGAGGGCCAGATGGAGGCGATGGGGGAAGGCTGCGATGGCCACTCAGCCTACTCCCAGGTTCTGCTGAGACCTGTTCAAAGACAGTGATGGATCCATCACTCAAGAACTGAACCCAAAGTGAAATTCTTCGGCCATGTCCGTGTGAACTAATTATAGCATCAGATTCACAATGTTGTGGTTCTGACCACCCCCGGGCTATTTCTGACTACAGGGACAGCTTGAATGTGGGGCACATAAAAAGCCATCTGCAAGCGGAGGCCAAGTGTTGATCTATTTAGGGCCAAGCGGAGACAGGCCTTGGCAGCTGTCCGTTCCGAGGTAGGATCCTCAGTGGAATGGAGACCACTGCCACAACTGGTGGCCAGGAAACTGGGGATTCCTTTGGCATTCTCTCTCTCTGCGGACCAGCCTCATAGTTCTGGGGTTTACTCAGACAGCACTTGTCCAACTGCCCAAAGCTGCATCCACTGCTGGGCCCTCAGCTGGTCTTTTATTGGCCAGGGATGCTTGGCATTAAGCCAGACAAGCTCCAGGCTCCCCAGCCTCCCTGTTTTCTTCATGCTGCCTTTCTTCTCTTTGCCACAGCGGTCCAGTCACGACTCCTTGACTTAACTAACATCCTCACTAAAGGCACTTCACACCAGCAGCTCTTGACCTGCCTGGCTCAGGCTCGGCTCTCCCCCCAGAGGCCTGGTTCATCTCCCTTCCCCAGGAACCCCTGATAGGTGCAGGTTACCAGCTATGGTGCAGCCTGGTCCGATCCCATCAGTGTCGGATTGGGGCTCACCTTCTGGCGTCTCTTACTGTCCTGTGCTCCCATTCACACTGCTAACCTTCCATATTCTCGAGGGGTTTGATTCCAGGCCCACCTGTGAAATAATTGCTCTAAGAAACTTGAGCCAAGATAAGGCTCTCTAAGCCTCCGTTTCCTTATCCGTAAGCCTCCGTTCTACTTGTGAAGTAGAAAGGTAAGATTAGGTTTTTTTTTCCGCTTCTCTTTAAGTTTATTTTTCTAGTTGAACACTTTTGTGAAATAAGAAGAAATATACAAGTATATATTGGCCTCTGCCCCTGGCTCCTGCTAATATCTCGTCCTTGACCCTGGATCCTGACACAGAGCTCCTAAATACTGTTGCCATTTCCTGGGTGGTAGGAGCGTCTTTTGTTCTAATGAGGTAACTGATGGTGGGGTCCTGGGTGGGGGCTGGTCCCCAGAAAGACCAGGCATGATTAGAAGCTTCCCATCCTCTGAGGAGGGCCCCAGAGGCTGGAGATCGAGTTACTAATTGACCGTGCCTATGAAGCCTCCATAGAACCCCTGTGTTGTGCTGTTCCGAGAACGCCCAAGTGGGTGTACACATCCGCCGGCTGGGGCAGGGGATGACACACCTGAACTCCTCAGGGACGGAGGCTCTGTGCTCAGATCCCTTCCAGACCCGACCCTGTGTGTCTTCATCTGGCCGTTCACTTGTATCCTTTAAAATAGCCTTGGCAGTAAGTTGGCAAGAGTAAGTGAACTGTTTTTCTTGGTAATATGAGCCACTCTAGCAAATTATTGAACTTGAGGAGAGGGTCTGGGAGCCTTGGATTTGTGGCCAAGTCAGATAGGAGTTTTGGGTAGCCTGGGGCCCCACTGCTTGAGACTGGCATCCGAAGTGGGGGCATTCTGATGGGACTGAGCCCTCCACCCACGCTGACTCTGGGTAGTGCGAGAAATGAAAGAAATGCAGGACACCCACTGCTCGCGTCAGAGAATGGGTCAGTGTGCGAGCCTCACCCTCCCCCACACCTGCTGTCAGAAGTATTATGAATGTGAGAACAAAGGAGAGACAGTGAATTTTCCCCATGGGATTGTGTGTTGTGTTTAGTACCTACCATGCACCAGTTGCTGTATTAGAGGCTCTTTTACTCATTATCTCATTTAACTCCCCAAATACCTTGCAACATGCTCATTATTTCCATTTTAGAATTGGTAAATGGTGACTCGGGAAGACTGAGTAATTTGTTCAAGGACACCACATCAGGATCTTAATATTAGGAATGGCTAACATTTATTGAATGCCTATTGCACGTTTGGGGTGGTGGTAAATTCCTTTGGTAATTCATATAGATAACCTCACTCCATCTTTGCCATAACTCTACAAAGGCAATGCCATTATCATCCTTTTGACTTAGGGGGATTTCATTTTTGGAAGGCTAAGTAATGTGCCCAAGGTCATCTGTCTATAACTGGTGGGGCCTCACTTTCACAGTCAAGTTTGTTAGGGCTAAAATTCATGCCATTCCTACTATATACAATATTGCATCCCTTCTTACATTTGATGGAACCACCCCCCCCACACACACACACTTTTAAACCTAAGATTCCACCACATCTGAATTTGAAAACCTCTACTAAATCATGCCATAATCCAACTATTGGATAATGCATAATATAGTGAGCATTCTTTTTTAAATTTGTATAACATTTCAGAGCAACCAACAAAATGAAGTATAACTCTGATAAGAATTTTTTTTTAAATCCAGCGACTCTGTCTCAGAGTTTTATCATCATCCTATTCATAATTGATTCCAAACTTGCATGAATCTTTCAAGATAAGTGTCTTATTGATTATCCTGAAAACAAGTGATCGCTTGGCATCCTCAGACTAAGTTCGCTGCCCTCCTCTGATTACCGTAAACAGAGATGTTGATCAGAAGAAATGTCATTTTCTTTGGCATGGAACCCATCGAGCATTTTGAGGCACTGGCGTGGGAAGTCAAGGGGGTGAAGTGGCCCAGATGGCGTGGTGCTTGCTCATGGCCATGGCCTTGTCTTTGAGGAGCGGTTGACGAACATCCCCTGGTGAGTTAATGTGGTCCTGGGCTATTTCATACCCCTATGCCAGGACTTCTTTCTGGTAAATGTGCATATTGTCACAATGAATGCCAATTCATTGCTGTCAGGAAACATTAAGTCTCTTAAGTGACATCTTTTTTGTGCATATTTACTTGTGTTTATGTAAATGAAGTGGGCCTCCCTCTTAGAAATGATTGGTGTCTACAAGGGACTTAACCCCTTCTTTTGCAGTTGTGGCAATTAGATAAGATATCGATGGGGCCTTGCAATTGCATTCAGCGCTGTGTGTCTGCCTCCCTTGGCGCTCTGATTGCACTGCTCTGCATTGCTGACCCTCGCTCTGGGGCTGCCTGCCTTGGCCAGTATGGGTGCAAGGAGGGTCCATCCCTACTGGTGACACAAATGGCTGAGTTTTCCTTGAGTGGCTCTATTGCTCCTGCAAAGCCCCAGAAATACTCTCCAGGTGACAATAGCACCAAACTTGAACAGGTTGCAACATTTGGCAAGCAGGAGACCTGACTCATGGTTTTGGGGTGCAGATAATGAAGATTTAGGCCATTGCATTAAATTAGCAGCCTGGTTTCCCAAGGCTGCCACTGGTGAAGTGCTTAGTTGCTATCCTGGGGGACAGGATGGGGCTACTCTGTACCCAGTGAGCCTGGCTCTCAGGAAGTCCTTGCTCAGCAGAAAAGTTGCCCCTTGCTTGGACTCTGAAACTAGTTTTTGAAGTGGCCTCACAATGTGCTTGGAGGAGATCATGGATAGGAGCAAAACACTCATTGCCAGGATCACGGAACTTACAAAAACCACTTGCAGGACCACTTGATCCATCTGTGTCTAGATGGGGGCATGGAGGTTCAGAGGAGCTGAGGTTGTCCTGTACTTGCTTACTGTTCATCCCTGCTGAGGTATCCTGGGTACCTCTTAATGCCTCTCACATCTTATGCATTGAGCATCAATTGATGAAGCACCTGCCTACCATGTACCTCACAGTGGGCAAGATGCTGGGGATAAGGAGATAAATCTGGAATCGGCCCTACGGAGAAGCACAGGTTTTTTTTTTTGGTCAGGGTAGTGGTGGTGGCGATGGTGGTGGAGGAGGAGGAGGAGTACCTTGGCCTTCTCAGGAAGAAATAACCACTCCCTCATTCGTCTTGCATTTATCCATAATGCCTCTTCCTGGGAACATGGTCACCGTATTGAGACATTTACTTTATTTAACACAATCACTTGTACTAGCCAGCGTTCTCCAGAGAAACAAAACCACTAGGAGAAGGAAGGAAGGAAGGAAGGAAGGAAGGAAGGAAGGAAGGAAGGAAAGAAGGGTGGGAGGGAGGGAGGGAGGGGGGAGGGAGGGAGGGAGGGACGGGGGGAGGGAGGGAGAAAGAATGGGGTGGGGGTGGGGGAGACAGTATATGGGCGAGCCTGAAGCTGACATCCTGAGAACCAGGAGCTCTGACATCTGAGGACAAGAGAAGATGGATGTCCCAGCTCAGGAAGCGAATCTCACCCCTCCCCCTTTCTTTGCATTTTGTTCAGTGGACTGAGCTCAGCTCTGCGTCTCCCATTGTGCTCATCACTCAGGCCCCTGGACACCGGGAAGGAATTACAGTAGAAAGGCAGTTGCTTAAGCCCGAGTTTCTGGTAATGGCATAAAGATATCCAGTATTTGGATGATAAAGCACCCTGATTCCCTGTAAAAATGCAGATTTCTGAGGGTAAAAATGGAACTTACAGTGTGTGACTCTTTACTTTCTTTTGGCTTTCCTTAGTTTGCTGTTTAATAACCTGTTGGCTGGCTCCCTGCCCCCCTTTCTGTGTGTAGAATAAGAAACATGGGGCATTAACCATGATGCTGCTTCTTAGCTGGAAGGTAAAAAAAAAAAAAAGGAAAACTCAAGGGGCAGAGGGTCTTCCCCTTAGGAGTTGGCATTTCCCGAAAGGATTTCACTGTTTGTGACCTCAAAACCTACTTGAAGTCTGTAATTATTAGCAAATTCTTAGCCTGTTCTGTGTTTCAGGTATTGTGTGAGGTCCTAGGATTACAGAAATAAATGAAGTATCATTACTGTCTTTAAGGAGAGAACCACATAGCAAAGGGAAAAGCTGGAAATGCACAGAAGATATTAGACACTCAATTGGGGATCAGTGAAGGGATCCAGTGTGTTACTCTTATAAGAGGTACATCCAGGTGTTTTACTGGGATGGGAAGCAGATCCAAGATGCTGGTGATGGTCAAGAAGGGTAGAGGAATCACCCTTGAACTTGATGATCAGTTTTGTTGCTGATTGAAGAATACATAGGATTGTCTAGCCTGGAGACAAGGGAGGGACAAGAATAGGGAATTGGTCGGACAAGGAGACCTGATAGAACACGGTTTTTGTTGAGCGATAGCCATTTGCTGAGTTGCAGCACCAGGTGTTGAGGAGACATAACAAAGTTCTTCTGCAATTTGTATGTTAAAACAGAGAAATTTCTTGTAATTCAGTAAAACAGTTTGAAAGCCAGGGCCCCTGAAGACAAGCTGCATCTTACACGACACTTGCATAAAGGAGCTGCGAGGTGAGTATCGGGGCATCGAGGACGGTGCCGGCGGGACAGTGCAGGGTCTGATAGCCACTGGACTGGAGTGTAAGTCCCACATGGGAGGCGTGCCTGGAATGACTTCAGAGAAGTGGTTAAGAACTCAGACTCTGGATTAGGTAGTACTAGTTGCTGCATATGACTCTTAGCATTCCTAAACCGGAATGAGAGAGATGAAGGAGAGATGATATGCTACCTTCTGTATTTGTTGAGATGCTTTGGGCTGCAAGTAGCAGAACACTCAGCTCGCAGTGTCTTCAACAGTGTGGGAAGGTATTACCACGCTGAACATGAAGTCCGGAAGCAGAACAGTCAGAGACATGACATCTCATGATCCGGCTCCACTTCCCTGAGATCTTCTACCAGCTTCTTCCTCGGGTGGAGTCTCGCTCGCAGTTTTAAGATGACAAAGGGTATTCTGGACATCACGACCAGATGGCATAATGCTAGAGGACAAAGGCACCTTCTCAGGGACAAGTGGACCTTTCTCCAAAGCCCCTCACCAGAATTACCTTGACATCTGATTGAAGAGGATTGTATCAGTTGCCTGTCTCCAGACAGACTCTAGTGAAGTGTCTGGACCTGCCACGGTCGGGAGTTTAGGCCACTGAAGATTCACGACTAACCGTGCAGTGGACGGAGGAAGGCTGCACAAAATTATGTCAGCCATCAAGGGGGAAATGGGGAATGGATGTTGGGCAGATGACCAAGTGTCTCCTACATGACCTCACAGTGTTATGAGAGTTCTTCAAAATAATGTCCGTAAGACACTTAACACGGTACCTGGCACATGTTCGCAGCTGACCAAATTTAGCCGGGATGATAACGATGGAGAGCAGTAATGGGAAGTGGGTCACAAAAATGTTTTGGCCTGTTTCACAAAAAAGTTGTTATTGTCACCTTACGGAGGCCCGTCTCCAGCACACAGACCTTTCCTCACCCCTCCCGTCTCCCCATTCACCTTTCTGGGACGTGTGTCTCTATCACCTGGGGTCCCGGTTGTACAGTTCTTATCAGGAGGTGGTGATGTGGTGGGAAGATACCAAATTTAGCATCTGACCGTTGGGATTTGAATTCAGATGAATTTATCATCTGTATAATCTTAAGTGAGTTTCTCCTGTTCTCTAAGCATCCGTTTACCAAACTATAAAATGGGAATAACCATATCTTTTCTGCTAGGGGAAAACAGACTGACATGACCAATGTAAACAACTCATTCAGTAACTGCTTTTGGAAGATGGAAGCCAAACTCCTTAACTGGACAGGGTAGGCCGGGGTCATGTACCCAGTCCAGTGCTAGCTGGTGGCAGAACCCAGCGAGGAGTGAAGCAGCAGAAAGGCAGCTGGTGCAGCTTCTAGGAACCACTACCACTGCCTGTCATTTCTGGAAAACAACCACTGACCACTCTCCATACAAGCGTGCTCCAGTGACAATAACCACGAGTGTTTGTAACAATGCTGCTATTGACTTCTTATTTCAATAGATATCCAGATTTATTATCCCTCGAGGTAAGCATTGATTTTACCTTTGTCTCAGTCAATATTTTCCTCTGAGGTCAATATGCGTGGATATTCACCTCAGCTGCAGTCAATACCCATTTCGTATTACAATATATGATGTGCATATGTGAAAATAAAGAACACCATGGTATGGGGGGAAGAAAAAAGGCCTGTTAGTCAAAGAGGCTCCCTGAAAAATAGATGTGTTATTTCTGTTGCATATTTTGTTCTTACTCGTTGTTGTTTAGAAGTTAGTTTCTGTGGTAGCAAATAGAGATATGTATATTCTCCTGGTAGCTGGCATTTGGGGAAGGGTAGCATGGTATCAAGTAAACATTCAAGCAGTCATTTAATGATGTTGAACTAAATAGTTACTTGAAAGTTCCTGAGTTAAGTGATAGCTGTAGGAATAGACATGCATACAGATTACACATGTGACAAGAATGGAAACATTTACGTAGTTACTATTGGAAGTTATTTCTCAAGCCCCTGGATTATCAGAGAATCAGCAGCATACCATCATCTGACACAGCAGACCCAGAGGGGCCCCAGGGCCTGGCTGCTTGGTCGCATCTTCCTGGATTGCATGGAGGAAGGCTGTCTGCTGAAAAGAGAGAGAAGAGGTGGGGCAGGGAGATGAGCATCCATCAGAGAGGAGAGATAGACAGAGAACAAGTTGGCAAGAGTGAAAGCCAGTGACATCCCATGAGCCCTTGAGTCAGTTGGCCCATCTATTTCCCATCTGCAAACAAAAATTATCCCTGGGTTTCTTCCCCGGGCACCTGGAGGGGAAGGCAGATGGCCTTACTTTGCACTGGAGTCCCACCATCACCATATCCAGCCTGGGTAATCAGGAGCACATATATAAGTCTCAGTTTCCTCTTCCACCAAATGGGAAAATATCCATTTGAGGATGAGATGCAATAATGTTAATAAAGTCCCCGACAAGAGCACTATAAAGCCACTTCTCAACTGCTCTTTCCCCTGCTTTATTAATGCCTATCCTTTAACCTGTCCTCAGCTTCATCTCCTGGAATCCTTGGGGCCTTTTAAACCCCATATATGAAGCAAGCCCATGTACATATGTGCGTACATCAATTTATATCGCCCCATGCAGTGTTGCAAAGTCGATCCCTGAGATTTCCCTAGACTCTTATTTTCAGCAATACTCTATAGCAGCAGAACTCCAAATCAGCTCAGACTTTCATGTTTGCTGCAACAAGATCTGACCTCTCTTTGTTACCTGAGTCTTGACCAAGAAGGCTGGGGATGGACCCCAAAGTTGTCCCATTGTCTTTTGGCCTGTTTATGCCCGCTGGCACACAGCTTACCCTGCCTACCCTGCATGGTCCAAAACCCATGAGGAGAGTCTTGGTCCTCAGCTTGCTATGTCTCATTATTTTCGGGTCACATAAACCACGGCGTTCCCACCTTCCTTCCAGAAGGGGCTGATGTTGCTGGTGCAGTTCTGTATTCTACATTTAGAGGAACCCCAGACTTCATGGGGGGTGGAATAGCACCCTAGTAAGTTATCTTAGACCACAGTTGGTTTTTTTGTCACCTTATAAAAGTCATAGGCGACCTCCAACTGGACAGTTATTTACGTTTTTATGTATTAATTTATTTGGCATTCAGAGAACTCTACAGCCTCAACCCCTTGGGATACAAATTAAAGCAATTTCATTTTCCTAGTTTCTCTGTTTGAAATCCCCCATTGTTTATTTAAATAGCAACTGATGCATACTGCAAGTGAAGAATTATAATTAAAGGAACAAGAAGGGCTGAATTATTAGGGAAGTAGTGTGTTCTTTTCACAACAACCCTGGCCACGGCCTCTTTGAAGCTGGCCCAGGACACCAGAGTTGTTCGGGGAGGGGATGCTCTGTCATGGGACTCTGGGGTGGGGAAGAGGTCTGGCTGGAGGCTGGGATGCTGATGGAGCTGCTGCGACAGTGTCAGTTGCAGGAGAGGACACTGCAAACTTTGCAAAAGCAGCCACCAAGGTTGGGTAGACAGATACTCCATTGCCAACAGCTGCTGCAGAAATAGATTCGGAGTCAGATATCCTATTTCCAACAGAAGGTCCGGTAGTAATGGGACAAGGGAAGCTGCAAGGACAACAACTGGAAATGTATCCTTTTCCCTTCTCTCAATACGGAACAAAGACCCTTCCTCCTGACTTACATCTGACAGTCTTCTTATGGTTCTAATTCTCCCAGCTGGAAGCTGCCTGACTCCTGCCTCTCTCCAGCACACAGCATACATTTTTTTAAAGATTTTATTTATTTATTTTTAGAGAAAGGGGAAGGGAAGGAGAAAGAGGGGGGGGGAACATCAATGTGTGGCTGCCTCTTGCATGCCCCCCACTGAGAACCTGACCTGAAACCCAGGCACGTGCTCTGACTGGGAATCGAACCCATAACCCTTTGCTTCGCAGGCCTGTGCTCGATCCACTGAGCTACATGAGCCAGGGCTTGACACACAATTTTGGGGGGGACCATACATAGACCAAGGCCATACCACTTCTTTGCAACAAGCATGTCCACCCACTCATGACTTCAAGTAACTGTGTACAAGGCCACACTCTCAATAGTGGGGTCCTCAGCCTCTACCCCTGACCCCATTTACCTGTTAGAAGTAAACAGTGTACTCAAGGGAGAGCATGCAGGGACACCTACCTGCCCCTTAGTCATCCAATGAGAATGGCTCGATGTGTGAACTATTCTCAAAATGGCTTTGAACTCTAGAGAAGAACCTCAGTGTTCAAAGGGGGTAAAATTTATACTCAAAGTGAGAAAAATACTAAGTGGTGGGAAGATGAGTAGTTGTTCAGGCTTTGTTCTTTCTGCTTATTTTTTTATATTCAAATTTTCTGTAATCATATCTGGCATGTATACATCCTAGACACAATAGGCTTTATTACTTTTTAAATGAGAAAGTGAATATAAACAAAAGATGATATCCGCCCTCCCCCTTTGGGGTTGGTATCGTGGATTCACCCCTTTTATTTGTTCATTCGTTTCATGCAATGAGCATATTTTACTTAACTGGAGGTCCTGCCCTGCCGGGCTCTCTGGTAGGCCTGGGGATGTGGTGGGTTACCCGTCAGGAAACTGGGCCTTCAAGAGTGTGCAGCCTGGTGGGGCAGGTGTGCGGCAGTTACAGTGCCGCCAGAGTTATGGTGGGGATGCCAGGGGGTGCTAGGGACACCCAGAGCAGGAAGGGTGAGTCCAGCCAGGGGCGGGCACACCAGGGGTGCTAAGGCACCAGGGGACGTGATGGATGAGCAGGACCAGCCAGCAGAGGAGGAGCTACTGTCAGGTCTGTTGAGGGACAAGCGTGGGCTGTGTCGTCGGAGACTGGCAGAGAGCTGTGGTTGGGACCTGGTCAATGGGGCCTGGTAGGAAGGAAGAGGATAAACCTGCTTCATCAGTGAGTGAAGGGAGCATGGTGCGTGCACACCCATACAAAGAAACTCGTGAAAACCAGCAAGGTTTGGGCTGCTCTGATCTCCCTACTGCGATCCCAGCAGTAGGACGGTTGGTTGGTGGCTTTTAGGGGTGGGGAATCACTCCCCACCCCTGCATCAGCCTGATCTCCAGAGCAGACCTGCCACAACTTCCTCAGTAAACTTGCAGTCAAAGTGATATTCATGTAGTTCTGCAGACGCAGTTTAAAGGCAAGTCCTTTGCCTTTGGGGCCTGGTAGGAAGGAAGTCCTTTGTCCCCCCAGCCCCTCATCCTTCTTCCACCCTATGCTGCCCTCCCACTCCCACACCCCCATCCGCTTCATCTCCTGCACAGCAATTCTGGAGCCTCCAGTGGGTCCGGGAACTTACCGTCTAGAAGCTACTGTCTTTGTGAAAGCTGCTCTGGCCCTACAGCTTTGTTTATTTTCATCAGCGCCTGCCTTTATGAAGGGAAAACAGCGCAGTGAGTACTCAGGAGAGTCTATCCAGCAGCCTCCAGGAGCCCCTGTGGCATGTTTGGGACCTGTTCTCGTTGCTTTCTTTCTCCTTCATAGAGTAATCAACCAATCAACTAGTTAACCAAACAGATACTTACCAGAACATGCCGTGTGCCAGGCACTCTACTCAGTGCTCTGTGCACTGCTGAGGGATGTACTTTGACCCACTGCCATCCTTCTGCAGATACTTTTTGCCTGCACGAGGGCGGGCTTTTATCCTGAACCATTTCTGAGCCGCGTCGTTGATGGACCATCACGCACGTGCCCCCCATGTGCTTTCTGCTTTCAGAAACAATGCTGGCGACCCTGTTTTAAGGAGGGCTGAAAAGCCAGCACTTAGGGTTGTCTGGAAACCTTCAAATTAACCTCATTAGGCTTGCTTTATTTATTTTCTCTCATCTTGCAGGCTTCTGTGCTCTCCAAACCCCGAAACTGTGGTGCTACAGCGATCTTCTATAGTGTGATTCAATAGTCAATACTTGTTTAATAGGAATCACAATAGATGAGTTTATAATATATATTTTTCCACGAGTACACTGAATGTTTGCCAAGCCCCCCTCTTTTTTTTCTTTTTAAATTCAGAAATTTCTAGTTGTGTTTATTCCTCTCGTCAGCATACTTTATCATATCAAAGCCTTTTCAGACACTGTAAAACTACTGAGTTATGTTTGGGTCATGTTTTGCGGTATGCCCTTTAATACTGTAGCTTTAGAAATGCAATTTTCAGCCTCTGCTTATTAGAATATGATAAAGTATTCCTGGTCTATGTCCAGCTCCACTAATCTTCAGACTGCGCTTCATGAATTAAGCATGAAGATTTTAGTCAATGTGCTTTCAAAGACCAATGTTTAGGGAATCATGGATTTTCTACAAGCTGAGGGAGAAATCTATAATAGGAGGAACTGATTTTCAAACATCATATTCTCAGGAAGAAATGACCAGTTCTGGCCCAGAAACAGAAAATATTTCACTATCAGAATATTCTAGAACCAGTTAAAACCACACTGTGCAGTTTGGTTTATTAAAGGGACGGTGTTTTAAAACATGTAGTAAGACTACCTGTCACGTGGGAGGGTTTCGAATGGCTGCTTATTTTGGAGAGCTCTTGGAGACTGGGTTAAAATCAAGAGCGGAATGCAAATTAAATTTATATGCTGTTATTAACTCTGCGTCCCCCTTCCCAAGGCCCCAGAGCATGTTGGTGCATTTTGCTCTGATATAATTCAGCAAATAGCCAGAGATTTCTTTCCAGCATGAGGGCACTCACTCTGGGGAGAGACTTTGAGGACCCATGGACACCTTAACCAGGCTGCCTCTCGAGAGGCAACATCTAAGAACCCAGCATCTACTGGTTTGGAGACAGGAGAGGAATCGGCAGGCAAACATCTGGAAGGGGAGTCTCCTTTCAAAATAGCAGTGCTGGATGACATCATCAGTCGTGAAAATGCCAAAGGCCTTAGTGTCTAAGTGATAGAGTGCACCCCGAAGGGCATGGGGGCACTTTTATCTGAGTTAGAGTAGCCTCTGGAATGTTTCTTGTTTGGCGAGACCACATCTGGAGTCATCAGAGTCACCTTTATCATCACGGGTATCCTTTAGTGAGCATCACTTCTGGGCCCGATGCTGTGCTTAGCTTTTGATATCAGGAGCTCACTCAAATCTCCCTATCTCAGTAGGTAAACTGAGGCTCGGGGAGTTTCAGTGACTTGCGTAGGCAGAGTCAGTATTGAGGCCAAGACTCTTTTGACCTCATAAACCTAAATAACCAAACCACCCTTTGGGGCCACAGAAGCTGGTCCATGTCTCAAAGGTCAACACCTTCGAGGGTGAGAATCTGGACACCACCCCTGCCCTGGACCAGACTCCGGTGGTGCCCGGTGGAGGCTCTCATCTACTCCTCCAGTCCAGAGATCGAGACGGAAATGTAAATCATCTCCAATTAGGGGGCTGCTTCTTGAACATTTTCCTTTTGAGGAAGACAGGAAAATTCTCAGCTTGTCTAGCTTTATCTGTGAAACTATGGGATCTCTCAGAGGCTTTAAATTAATCAATCAATCCACAGGCATTGAACTGAATCTCTACCTTGGGCTCAAGACTCTGCAAAGTGCTTTAAATGAGAAAGAAAGCAAAGGGCCGGCCGCCCTGCCCCCAGCCATAGCCCAAGGCTGCCTTCCATGGCTGGGGAATTGGCCTGTCAGTTCAATCACAGGGCCCCTCTGACTGGTGGTTTTCACTAAGCTGGCCCGTGGACGGCTCTGGTCATGTGTAGACATGACCTCAGGAGGGGTGCATCCGTCTCTTTTTGAGTCCTTGCCATTTAATCGTTCCTCAGACAATTTTAAAAGAAATACAGCAAAACCCAACCCTGTCAATCACCATTTGCTCCCAAGTCCCAGAGCAGCACCTGAAGAACTAGGTATGCAAGGACGTGTCCCTGGACACCTGAGGTTTATGGAATGAGGTGCAGGCCAAGAGGGGAGGAGGGTGTTGTCCCAAGCCACCTGGGAACGCCAAGGAGTCTATATAGCGCTCAGTCTCTGGGTCTTGCAGACATGCCCTGGGAATGGGTCTGTCTTGGGAAAGGACCGGTGGCTCTCTGAGTAACAGTGGCTGTGCTATAGGAGTTTTAGGACTCAAAGGCAGTGCAGGGGGTCCCTATAAGTATTAACGTAAATAGGAATGAGCCAAGCGGAGACGGGAATATAAGGGTAATGGCTCCTCAGCGCCAGCTCTTTGTTGCTAATGTTGGTAAAGGGAAACAGGACTCAGGATTCTTGTGTGCATATTGGCAGCCAACTCACTTTATTTTTAACCCTGTAAGGACCAAGGTTGTGTGCTTGAGGAAGCCAGGTGCAGGGTGCCAGCTGGGACGTCCCCTCAGAAGCAGACCCCGTGTTTTGTGCAGCTGCAGTCCAGAGAGGTGGAGCAGCTCCTCCCAGGACCACACAGTAGCAGGACAGAGATCAGCATCTTCTGGATCCAGTGGTGAATCCTGGTGGCAGTTGGAGTCACCCTAAAATTATACCAGGGCAATGGGGCAGGACCAGTGCGAGCTCTGGACGCAGGCCACTGAGAGGGTTCTTGCTCTCGACTCCTAAACAGCTACCTTGAGAGTGTTTAATTCTCTGAGCCAGAGTTTTGGGGCAGACTCACAGACCACTATGGGGCTGATGTGACAGGAGGAAGCCTGTATAACTACGCCGTGGCCGTCTGAGTCCCTGCAGGGGCATCTGTGGCTTTGGACATAATTTGGGAAGAGGGCAGGACAACAGTCTTCTTTCTAGCGCCTCTACCATCCGTCTGCCAGCACTGGAAGCATTGCCTACACACACCCTCATTCAGTCCCCAGGGACTGAACGAATACCTGGGAAGCAGACATGAATGCACTTATTTTACAGGTGACACACCCAGGGCTCAGGGGGTGTAAGCGGCATCCTGGGTCAATCAGTTCCCTGAACAGCAAGGAAGGACGGGCAAGCCCTGGTTGGCCTCAATGTAGGCTGAGACAGAAGTCTTTCTTTGTCCGCTGCCTTTCTTCCTCACTGCCGCCTGCCTCATTTCAGTCTCCTGGAAAAGGACTGGGTCTCTCTTTGCCTCTTTGGGATGTTGTGAAAGGTGACCTGCAAACTCTGCCCCCTGTGGACGGTTGGGGGCGGGCCCAGAAGACGCACTGGCTCAGCTCAGTGTCTCTTCCCAGAGGGAAGGCAGGGGGACAAAGGAGGTTCAGGGCAGCTGTCCTGCCCTCTCCTTGCCTGAGAAATAGGAATTCCCCAGTTAGAGAGAGGGAAAAAAACAGCAAGGAGAGTAGTGTATGTTATCACCAAACAATTATTCACACCCCCACCTCCATTTTCCAAACTGTAAGTTCTTTTTTATGTAATCACTTTCCCACCTTCCATGAAAGAGGAAGAAATAGCTCCACACCAGTTATGTGAAATGTACACTTTCTAATGTAAATCAAGAAGCTATTAATACCGTAATAAGAACACGGTAGAATATTAATTGATGGAAATTGTAGAGGGGAATATTCATAATCAGCGGCAGTCCTTTCTTTGGAAGGAACAAAGGATTAAGTTAGGGAGACAGTAACGGTATTGTTAGCAGGCTATTTCAATGATTTTCTCTATGGAAGAGTAGAGAAAGGTGAAATTCCAGCTGGGAATATTAGACTATGCAGAGCTCTGCTCAGGGGTATTGGGCTCTGTTTAAACTGCCGAGCTGTGCTCTGCCTTATGATCCAATTGTTTTATTAGTGAAATCATTGCGCGTTTCATTTTGCTATAGTAATAGCGCAGTGTCTGTCTAACAATAAATTACAGAGTCAGGCAAACAATGGTTTTGTATTTGGGATACAATGAAATATCTTATTAAAATGCAGGCTTCCTTAGGTTTCTGAAATTAGAGTCTTATTTTAAAATGATTCCATTGGGCTTAATACACTGCTTTGAACTAATCACTCTAACAGAATCACTCTTTTGTCAGACCTAGAGGACTCCGGGAGTTACCTGTTTCTTAAGTATTTTCCCATTCATATTTTATTTTCTTCCGGAGCGAGCCTATTGGTTCGACAAAGAAAGGCATCATGCTAATAACATCATTCCTTTGTACGTGAAAGATACAATGAGATCTAAGCAGTCACATCCTTCCTGCCAAGTTTCTCAAGCCGATATTCTGTTCTGATAATATTCGGATAGTGATACTAACAATGAGTCATAGTTTTTCTTTAACGATCGCATTATGCTGGGCACTGCAAAAAGTGGTTTACACGGTTTAGCCTGTAGGATCCTCATTCAAGCCACCTAGGAGTAGATCCTTTCATTATCTCCATTTCACAGATGAGAAGGTTGCAGCTTAGAGATAGAGATTAAGTGATTTCTCTCATGTCACGTATCTTGGTCAGTGTTAATACTGGGTCTTGAATCTTGGGAGATTGTGAATGGGGTCAAGGTAGAGTGATAAAGGCAGCCAGGTTTTTTTTTTCTTTTTTCCATTGCTACATTATCTAGTTCCCCTGCACAAGGGCCAGGCTTCGTGCCTTGTGTTTTATGTCCATCCTCTTTTCTCCCAGCCTCTGCAGCCCCGAGGGAGGGCTGTCCTTACTCGCATTGCCCAGAGGAAGTGTGTGACGCTCCAAGTTCCAGTCACCGCTCAGGTTACCGGCTGCTGACAGGGCTCCCGGGAGAAGGGCTCAGGCCCATCTGACCCCCAAGCCTGTCCTCTTACCGGCCTTGATTGTATCAGAGCTATCCCACTCTGTTTGTCAGGAAATAGTGCCCTGTGGGTGAACACAGGAAGCTATTTCCATTAAAAAAAATTTGCACCCTGAGATGAAGCTGAGGAAGAGCCTGCCTAGACCAAACTGCCGTCAGGCTCCACCGACCCTCCGACCCAGCAAGGCCTCTACTTTGGGACTTCTGGGCTCTTTCTTTGCATGACCTGATTTTAGCAGCTCTCTGGTCAAGTGGGCTAACTGATGTATCTGCTCACCTTCCTCATTCCCCATGGCCTCCAGGTACTGTCTGATCGCCCTGCCCTGCCTTCCACAGGAATCCTGTTAGGTCAGTTAGCAAGAACGACTCCACCATCTTACTAATTTTTCACCCAGCAACCTTCCCACTCCGCCTGCCTTTGACAATAAAATCCCCACTTCATACTTGGAGTTGAGTCCGTCTCTCTCCTCTACTACAGAACACCATTGCCGCGGTCCCCATGCCAACCACACTAATCCCCCAAATAAAACCTGCCATGGATAATTTACTTTCTGTATTACCACTTGTTGTTTAACTGGTTGGACCCATTGGGGTTGGGATGGGAACACCAAGTAACCACTGTCCATCTAGCTGATGCTCCATAAGCAACCTCAACAATTAGAACGTGCATTTGGAAGACACTAACCAACATTCAGATGCTTCTGCATTTGGGCGGGATCAAAATATTTCTTCCTGTGGGCTCCTGGGGATTGCCTTCCTCCCCGCCCCATGCCAACAGGTCTGCCGTCCTGCGACTCCCTGCGACTCCCTGGGCCACAGGAAGGCTTTACTCAGCAGACGCTCGTTTGTCAGTGTGGCCCCTCGTTTGTTCAGCAGATATTTGTGGAGCTCGTGTGTGCCCGGATGGTGCTGAGGCGGTGCAAGGATAAGGGGAAGAAAATTGTCGTCTGTCAGATCCCAGAGGCCCGTCTGTGACCGAATTTTCACCCGTTTGTTTAAAAATGCGAAAAATGTCTCCAAGTAGTGACTTTCTCATAAAGCACATTGTGCCCACTTTTTAAAACTGTCATTTATTTAAGAATTATATCCTTCACCCATCCTTTCTTTAATGTTAAATGTCTTTTCCTTTAATAAAGATAAAAATAAGTTACATTTTCTTTACTTTTTTTCTTTTGTTTAAATGTTCAGTCTCTAATTTTTTCTTTTTAAAGTCCTTAAATGACAAAACAAAATGTTGGCAAATCTATGTCAGTCTGCAAAGTGTTTTCTCTTTTTGATTTAACTGCACTTCTGGAGTTAGTACTCTAGAAGTCTAGGGGTGTCTGATGTATCTGTAACTTCCAAGCTTACACTTGATAATACTTGCTACTCCATTGTCCCGATTAGTTTTTAAATGTTAGCCTTGTCTCTCTAGCCTCCTGCTTCCTGTCTCTCTCAAGGTGTGTTGCACACAGGCATGCTGTAAGTAATCAATACGTGGTGATTTGACTTCTTAGCCCTAAAAAAAAAAATACTCCAGGTGCAAAACACAAAGGCAGAGCTCTTGTCTAGGGAGTCCTCACTTTTCCATTCTCAGCCACGGGGAGACAAGGCCACTCCACACTGCATTCTCCCCCACCCACTTTGGCTCTTGCAGAAAGAATAGCCAGTTTTCTATTGCCATTGTGCTAACTGAAGATCGAAAATGTGCCTGGAGTTTAAAATCACCCGACGCCTGTCCTTTCTACAGCAACCTCATTAACAACCAAAAATGTAAAATTTTTATTATTTAGAGACTCAGCACTATCCAGAATTACAAGTCTGGCAGCTTGTGCTTGGAGGCACAGTCCCGTTCATTGCACCGTTTCTGAGCCTTACGGCTGACGCACACCCGCAGCTACCTGCGCTCTTCATCACAGTGACAGGAGGAAGCCCGGACGAAATAAGGCTGAGGCACGCAGTGGTTAAAGCGAGACCCCCTTCGGGTGGAGTGGCTGCGCGTCTGTGTGTTGTTCTTCTCCAGCGCCCGTGTTTGACCCCCCTGACTGACATGCCGGTTTGCCTGCCCCAGAGTGGGGAGAGAAGCTGAAACATGCACATTTCTAATGGACTCAGCCTCTGAGTTGGATGGGCAGCTTTCTTTCTTTGTAAAGCAGCTATGGGAATGCATTGTCCTAATATATCCTAGTTAGGAGAAGTCTGTTAAGAGGGGCATTTACCCTCACCCCCTTTAATTAAGGACATTGTTCATGTTACTCTTAGAATTTAGAAATCAGGGACATCACCACGGTTTCCGTAAGGAGGTCAAAATTTACCACAGGACCATTTTAAAAAAGTAATTAACATTGAAAAAGCGATCATTCTTTTCCATAAAAATTGGCTATATTTGTAGCCTCCTTTTTTTTTAATTCAGTACTTTCATTTAAAGAGTTTAGTAGATTTAAAATTTTGTTTCCTATGTGTCATCAATTCTTTTTTACTTTACTGTGATTAATTTACCACACGGCAGAGAAGCACAAATGAGATGGTACCTTGGATTTTACGCATCTTGCCTGTTGGAAAACTCGAAGGTCAGGCTTTGTGTTTTTCACAAGTTGATCACCAAAAAAAAGACAGAAAATAAGGATGGCCGATGCCTTGTTCCTGCTGGGGGGGGAGTTTCTCGAACCCTTCCTC